>NC_088169.1:79666633-81080800 GCF_028769735.1 Zonotrichia leucophrys gambelii
TGTTGGTTTGGCTTCTTCTCAACTCTGATGCTGGTGTGTCTTGGTGATTGGGTACTACTAGTTTGGGGGCTTTTTAATGCTCAAATAAGATGAAGAGTATTGTCTGCTTAGATGTCTTGTGTCCCTTTTTCCAACTGCTGGCAGGCAGTCTGAATACTTTGTGTCCAGATTGCCTGCTGGTTTGTTGTTTGATTTTATTTTTAATGTCTCAGTAACATCCATACCCCAAGGGAAAATTTAAATTATAAAAATTAATTCCTGTCAGATTATTTGTTTGAATTTCAAGTTGTTTTGCTGTTCCAGGAATGTTGCAGTGTCAGTAGCAGGATCATGAAGCCAGGTTCAGCCAAATTGGCTTGCATACATTTGTAATTTTGGATTTGTAGAAAAATTAGTCAGTTTAACATGGTTAATGCATTCATGCTGTAGGGTTGGTGATAATAAAGTTCTTTAGACATTGAGACATGCAATTACCCCAAGTGCAGATAAACAAAATCTTTTGTGCATGTGTTGCACATGCAAATTTTCAGTACTCCATGAGTAATGGTCTAGCCTGAGTTGAGGCTGCCATTCAAGACTCACAGGAATAGCCTTGTGTGGTGTGAGGAGCTTTTAACTGCAGATTACTGAAGCTCAGGGTTAATTTTACCAAAAAAAGGAGATGACAGACTGACATAGATGTGGTTGGAAGATTGTTGGTATATTTGGAAGGATATCAGTCAGGTTCCACTACAGCATTCTGGTATAAAATTGTCCCAGCTTAGCCACAATTGACTTGGTCTAAGATGCTGTCAAGTACTTCAGAATTGGTATGAGTGACTTCAGTGACTCAGTCCACCAATTTTTGTTTTTGGGTTTTGGCATTAGTTCTGCAGAGACAGTTCAGAGTAACTCAACCCAGAAGACAGAATGAAGAACACTTTTGTATATAAAAAGCAATGCTGATGATAGGCAAAGAGGAATGTAATTGCTGTAGTAAGCAACCCGGAATACTAAATTAGTGAATTTGTGTTATGTTGAAGAAGGATGAACAATGAAGAACGATGAAGAATGTTATCTTTAGGTTTCTTCTCCATAGCCTGAACTTTTTTGCTGTTTTTTTTCTCCTGGAAACCTTAGCTCTTCAGTATCAAGCTGGGGTAGGCTTTGTGAGATGGGCATTTCAAACAACTTTACCAAGTCAACACTCATTGTCTTGACTTGGCAATCAAGATTGCTTCTTTCTAGCCAGCAGGGTTCTGCTTTTGGGGGAAACTTTGCTATAGTGAACTTAAAAATAACCTCATCACCCCTTACAATTTTATTATTGAATTTTAAATTTCAAAATTGATAAAAGTAAGGTGAAGTTACCATGTCTGGCTTGTGCCAGGCTACTGTAATATTGTTGTGGACTATTGTTGTGTGCCACTTTTGCTAGAGGGTTAATCCCTTCTGTGGATGTTCTGCTTGTGTCCCTGCTGAGGGAGTTGCTGGCTTTCCAGTTAAGGGAGTAGTTGGACCAGTTGGGTGATCCCTTTCCCCCTTGCCCGATGTTTGGGCCAGTTGAGCAGTTAATACCCATGGGAAGCAGCCTTAGGAGGATGGGATGTGTGCAGCCTGTGGCAGAGAGCCCTCCCCTGTTCAGGGGAGACTGGCATGGAAAGGAGACTCAGCTTCTGTCTCAGGAGGAAAGGTGAGCTTCCAGTTCTTCTGCAGCAAGGTTTGGGTCTGCACAAGACTGAGGTGCCTGTGGGACAACACTTTCTCTTTGACCTTTTGATAGTGGCTTGCTCTGAGATGTTTTAAATGAGCAGTGCTAATGAGACTGTTAATTACACCCATCCCAGTGCTGTATTACTTCCTTCCTCTCTTCACTGGCATTCAGCCTTCCCAGAGCACAAGCAGGGTGGTTGCTGGCTGAGGGAGGATGTAGCTCAGTAAAGTCAGATCATTTGTTCTCATGGACTGTGCACGCCACAGGGAACAAGACCCTAATGTTGTAATCCTGCCCCTGTCACTGCATTGATGTGCTTTATGGATCTGTTTCTTTCTGCCCATAATTTTTAGTAGTCAGTGAAGTCCACAGGGACTGGTAAGAGGCTTGGCAGTGTAAAGCACTCTGAATGTGCTTGTACAATGTGGGCTGTAGAGTTAATTCGTATCCAGCTGAGCACTAGTTTTTCAGCACTGTTTCATTCCAGGATGAACATAGCAGAATCTACAACATGCTGGACTTTTCCTATGGGAAAGTGTTGTCTCCTGCAGCAACTGTCCAATCCTGGCAGTCACAGCTGGGCACCTGATGGCAGCAGGACTCTGGCAGCAACTTGCAGAGATTCACCATGTCCATGTTATGGTTCAGTTAAGATGAACCCTAAGGCTCATTTCTCTGAAAACTCTGGGTCAGTTTCTGTGTGAGTCCACCTCTGCCAGTAGCAAAGCCAAGGAACACTATCCAGTCTACGGGATATGTATTTGGAGATTGATGCCAGCCTCCCAAACTGCAGAGTGTCAGCTTGCAATTCAAGAGGTGCTGACGTTTGCAGGAAGGCTTGCTGTTCTAAGCTGTCAGATGTTAGCCAGTGTATGTAATTAACTTGGTATAATTCTGCTTCAGAATGAAATATTCGTTCAAAAGAGACTTTAAAAAACCATCCTGATGTTTCTAGTGTCTGGGTAGTAAGTGGTGCTGCACAGAGCAAGGCATATATTTATTGTTAGAGAGATTGGTTTCATGGCAGCTCATCTTTGTTACTGTGGTGCACAGAAAGTCCCAGAGGCTTTTGTGTCCATCACTTCTTGGGTCTTGTGGTAATCCAGATACAAAATCCACAGACGTACATTAACAGTGGAAACAGAAAATATTACCAAAATACAGCCTGAAAGGCTCTGGTTGGCTAATTATCCCAAAGGACAAAGGTAAAACTTTATTTTGCATAATAGTTTTTCTAGAGATTGGTAATAAATCTTGTGAGCAGAGGAGGAGCGGGAATGGAAATGGAAGGGGTAAAAAATTTGTTTTGCCCCAGAGGAAATTCAGGAATTAGGGAAGTGATAACACCACCAAACCAGAAACCCATGGCTTGCACGTGGTATATATCAAAAGCTTCACCCTGAGTCAGGGAGAGTTGAAGATTTGCTGAGAAGAAAATTATGGAAGTTTAGAAATTACATAGCCCATTTGATTTAAAGATGGGAACAGGGTGTTGTGTGTAGTTGTGCCATCTAGCTCCTGTTTACCTCTCTACTGTGAAGTTCATTGAGCACTTCTGGTCTCTAAATCTGTTACATGTTTTGATTCTAATGTTGCATTATGCAGAAGGAAATTATTCTTTTTAAGACTTAAATTTTATTGTTTCCTCTTTGAAAAATATCTTAGACACCAAAATTCTCTTTTTGTGCTCTATCAAAACCAAAATGAAGGGTTTGCCTCAGACTGTAAGCTGAACTTGCTAAGTTTATGATCAGAAAACAACTTCCTGAAAGATGGAGAGGCAGAGAATATAAAATTGACAAATCCAGCTGAACACTGAGATCTCATCACGCTTGAGCCTTTTTTTTGTTGGGAGTGAAGTTTTTTATGGTTGTTTTGGTTTTGTTTATTTGTTTAGATTGCATCCAGGATGGACCATATAAAGCCAGAAGTATTGAGTCTTTGCCTTGTTGCTGGTTTTCTGGTACCACAGGCTTGCTGTGATAGTCTGGTCACTTCTATCAGTCCAAGTTTACCAGAGTTATTCCACATTGTACCTTAAATGGTGCGAAGTAATTGTCTGGATGAGATTCGCAGCAGGCAGGTTGTTACCTGTGAGGAAGGATGAAAAGTCCTTTGTAGCTGCACATAACCTCCAGGTGAGGATTCTTGTTCTGTATGTGAGTGTTTGAATGTTTTTAGCTCTGTTGTGCTTTTGTGATGAGGCTGATGAGTGAGATTGAGTGGCAACACCAAAATAAAGCATCTCACTCTCAGTGAAACCTCTAGTTTTTTGAAAAACATAAGACAAATTGTATCATCAACCAGAGATGACAAATCAAGAGGAAATCGTGTCTGGGCTGAACTGAGCTTTGCACCTTTGCTTGTTGACATATGCTGCTCATCTACAGCAGCACATTAAAATCATCCTTATATTTTCATTTAAAGAAGAGGGAAAGAAAAAAGGAAGTTGCAGTAACCCACTAATTTCTACATACATTTTATTCTGAGTATATTAGAGTGATGGAAAAACCTGAATACATCATGTACTTCAATTCAACTCAGTATTTGATACCAGTAATTTTTACCTTCCAAATCTGTGTTTATTTATGTGTGGCCTGTGTCCAGCTGTTGTGCCATGGCAGAACTGGGGGATGTGGTGGAGAAGAATATAACCAATGGCTGGCATCCACCCTCGCTGTGCAATCAGGGGCAAAATAATTTTGGGTATGGAAATACTAAGCCCCTACTAACTCTCATTTCAGAGAGGCTTTCACACCATGCTGTGTTTCTGTTAAACTCCCTTTGTAGATACTTCTGTATTTAAAAATTGTCTAGGAGATACTTCAGAACCACTAAATTCTACTTTATTGATGACTGCTTGTCTACACCAGTGGTTTGTTAGCAGACTCATTATCGCTTGGGCTTCTTTTCAATTGTCAATGACAGCTGCAATAAGTGTGACAGCACTGAGTCATGTTATGATTTAGACTTTGTTGTGTGGCAGCACAACCAGAAATATTAAATTAAGCAGCTCTTTCTCCCTATTCCTTCCTGTTGGAGTATCCTTTATGCCAGTAAATACCTGTTGTGGATGATAAAGGCTTGTGGCAGGGTGTGTGCTTGCCCCTCCTTGTTCTGCAGGTTTGAGGGCGCCACAGCCCCTGAGCAGGAGCCTCCTCCCTCTCCTCCGAGGGCAGCTGGAACCTGTGTTCATGCAAGACTAATTCAGATTATTTTCATTAAGTCTTTAGCTGTATTACCTTCTTTGCTTTGGAGGATAAAATGTATGGTGCTGGGCTTTGTTTCTGGCTTAACAGAGTACAATACAAGTTCAGGGTCCTTGGACCGATACACACCATGATGAACTGCTCTGGTTTTTATGGGGAAAGTGTTGTGTGGATGAGCTGAAGTCCATGATTCTGTTTCCTTGAGATAAGCTGCGTTGGTGTCCATTGGATGAAAGGTTTACCAAGGGAGCTGCAAATGTTTTTAAGGATTGCAGTATGTGTAGATCTTGCTCAAAAGAATTGTTTTCTTTCTTTTGCAGTTTCTTGCATAGCCAAGCACTCAACAGAAAAGGAATTCTTCAGCATCTTGTTTCAAAAGACCTTGGACAATCTTCTGCTGTTCCACTCCCTTTGGTCCCACACTTAAGCAAAAAAAAGATCCAAAGAAGAGGATGAGGCAGCTTAGAGGAAAACCTAAGAAAGAGACCTCCAAAGATAAAAAGGAGAGAAAACAGGCAATGCAAGAGGCCCGGCAGCAGATCACCACGGTGGTGCTTCCCACACTGGCTGTCGTAGTACTGCTGATTGTTGTGTTTGTCTATGTAGCCACTCGTCCCAATACAACTGAATGATGCAGCTTTTCAGACTCTCTAGCTTTGGGATATTAATTTTACCAAGAGCCAAAAGGAACTCTCTGCCACTCTTTTAGTACTTTGCAAAGGATCTTGCTGGTATTTTCAGTCTTTCTCTTGGCTAGAGTCCCACAGATTCTCTTTAGGAATGTAACATAAAACATATTAGTGAATGTGCTAGTACGTTTTATGGTCCAGTTATGTGCCTTTCAGACTTTTAAAAATGGTGTTTTTCTTAAAGCTGTTTGAAGCTCTATATTGTAAAAGAAAATCGTGTTCTGCTATAAATTTGTAAAAAATCAGCTTTCAGCTTTTATCACTGTTACGGATAATGTTGCTCCCATGAGCTCTTGTATGTCTATTTCAGAATTTCCAAAGAAGTACATTTCTTCTTTGTACTTAATGTCATATGAAGTGCTTTGATTCAGAAAGGATATATTTATTTTTTGAATAAAAGAAGTCTTACTTGGAATCTTCAAATTATTTTGCAAAAAAATGTGACATTGTGAGAGCCTACATTGTGTAATAATTTTTTCATCAACCACTATATAGTTCACTCAAAAAGAATTTCTTTTTGGTGCAAGATACCAACATGCAAAGTGAATACTTCAGGACCTGCTGGATGGAATCGTACAGAATTTGGACAGGGAGATTCTGCCAGATTTTGGTGAAGTAACTAATAACAAACTACATAAACACAGTTGCTTATCTGAATGTTCAATATTTGAAACTGTGTAAGTGGCAATAAAAAGGTGATTTTGCATACAAATCCTTGATTATTTCTTTTATTAAGAAGAGAGAAGTAACAGTATAACTTTGCTCTCTGACATGTTTGCTGAAGGTAGCTGTTGTCCTCTGGCATGCCCCCATCCCCTCATTGGAAGGAACCTGTGAGCACAGCTTGGGCAGTTTAATTCTAGGAAATTAAGCTAAAAATTCTCATCAAAATGCCTGAATGACCCTGTATTCTACTACAGTCCTTTCTCATTGAAGTATTTTAAGGCACTCAATAGGCATTAACCTTCAGGAGATTTTGGAGAAGGAGATTGAGAATTCTTCACTCCTGCTTAAATGCCGGCCAAGCAAGGAAGAACGTTGATACTACAGTGCGCTGGTGCATGGCAGGAAATATTTCTATGCTGAAAGTTAAAGGTCCCTTGAGTCTTTCCTTCATGTGCAGTCTTTTGGCTCAGGCACAGTCCCAGTGAAGTCAGCGGGACTCTTCACTGAGGTGCCAATGAAAGAGGGGGCTGTGTTTCCTGCATCGCCCCCATGTACTGCTCCTGTGCAGAATGCTGCTGCCAGCCAAAGTTGCTTTACAAAAAAAAAAACACTTCAGGTGAGTAAATGCAGGTCCTTGCAGTGTACTTTGCCCTAAGGCCCACGTTCCCACAGCAGGGTGAGCCTATGGCTGGCTATAAACCGGCTCCACTGGGAATATGCAGATACCTGCTGGTGTGAGGAGTGGCCGTGGCTCCTGACACATTGCTACTGCTCTTGGGAGTGTCCAGAATAAAACTGGCCCTGGAGACCGAGATGTTTTTGAAATAGAAAGTTTACGAAAACCTAAAGAAGGAGTTTGGATGAGCTGTGAGGTTGTTCCCCCCTGCAGGTTGCATCATAGCTGGGATATGTGCACAAGGAGCTGCACGGAGAGCGTGGCCGGCGTGGTCTGACTGCCGGAGCGTTTACCCGCCGAGCGGCCAGCGGGAAGGCTGCTGGCCAACCCCTGTGCTCAGCGGGCCGTATGCTGACACTGAAATTATCTGTGCTTTGCACTGACAACCGCTCCCTCTCCTTCAGCTGGGGAGCTCTGAAACGATGAATCTGTAATGGTAATTGCTTAGTCTGTCATCTCCCAGCTGCTTCTGTTCTCCTAGGCACCAAATCCTTGTCCTATTTTTATTTTATCCTCAGTCAGGGATGGCTGTAGTGGAGCTCTGGTAGTTTGCACCTTTTTCAACTGAGCTGTTCAGCTTGAATAAAATTTGTGTCTGAGCAAGTGACCAAAAGTGTGTGCAATTTAAATATGCATGTCCTGCAGGGTACTTGGTGTCTCAGGTGTCTAGAATAGAAGTGCAGTTTTTGATAACCTCTTGCACAGATCCCTCTTCATCACCCTCTTCCACAGATTTTTAACCAGGGATTTCTGACCCTTATTGTTCTATAATACTTTGTGATGGCTCTAATGAAGTTCCTGTGACTTCCCCATCTCTGAGTAGTAGCTTATTTCAGTTCCTTTTACCTGCAGGGTTTTTTTATGAGCCCAGGCAATGATTTTATAATTCAGAGAGCCTTCCCTGAAATTGTTCAGAGTCCTTATGTGGTTTTGCCCCACCTTCATTTTCTGCAAGAGTGGAGTCTGCAACATAAGAGCAATGAACTGATGAACTGGCTGATAACAACTAAATAGGTAAAAGGTCAGTTGGGTTAGATAACATTTATGATTACTCCTCTAATGAGATGTTACATTTCTGCTGCTTTTTCTTATGCCCTTCCTTTATCTCTTGTCATCTGTAAATTCTTCAGGTCACAATAATAATATTTTTAGAGACAAATGTCTATTAATATGAACCTAGAGCTAATTAAAGATGTGTATTTCAATTCTCTGAAATGTGCAATTTTACTGAGTGCTAATTGAGAGGAAAATAGCGTTACACTTTATGAATAGTTCCTTATGTAGAAGCTGGAATTGATTTCACAGTTTAACTTAAAAAAAAACCCAATATTTTTTTCTCTAGTAAACAATAAAGTTGGATTCTGACATTTTCCACCAAATTCCCTTTTGCTAGTATTGAATATAAGAATGTGGATTTGGAAAAAAGGTATGAAGCCTCTGCAGACAGAAACTGTCAAAAATCACTGAGTAATAATAGGGAAATACATAAATGGTGGTTGCCCAAATGTCAACTTGTGTGAGCTTCTCAGCTAAAGGTGTAACTGCGCCTCTGTTTTTTTAACTGTATGTATTTCTCCAACTGTCATTGCCTTCAAAAATGTCTTAGAAATAGGGTTTCAAACATTTTCCCAGCATACAGTAGCTTGTGGGCAAAATTGAATGATTTATTACAAGCATTTTCCAGAAAACTCATGCTGAGACACTTCTTCAGCAGTGTCTTATGATTTCCAAGAGTGCTCATTATCAGGTGAAGTCATTAAAAACCTGCCATCGCCTTCGGATAAATCAAGTTATAGAAGCAGTTTTTTAAACTTGATTTTTCAAAGCATAAATCAAATCTGAGTCAAATACTTAAACATCAAGGTTTGAATGGAGTTTTATAAATGTCTGCGAAGCGCTAAGAAAACAAAGCAATCGAGTCAAGCATTCTCACAGTGGATAAATGCCCAGCTGTGTTACCTAGGGCCCCCGCTCCCAAAAGCCATATGGGAGAAGCCAGTGGCACTGCCTGTGGTCTGAAGGAGGAACTACACGTATTTTTAGAACTCAGAGAGATTGGCTCCTGGTCTCATGTTTCAGTCCATCTACAAAGAAAATATTTACCTTATTCACTGATGTTCAATTTAAACGCACACACCAGAGAAGATGCCCTGTTCTTTTTTCAGACCGTTTACCTTCAGTGCCCACATGGTTCATGTACAGCTTTGAACACTCCTGTAGCTGTGAAAGAGGTGAAAGAAAGATTCATCTGTTGGTTTAGGAAGGGACACAGGAATACAGCATATTACAGTCTAGGGCATTGCTCAATCCACTAGCAGAAACTTAGATGCAGTACATTAAATTACAGCCTATTTATGGGTTTGAGGCTGTCCATGTGATTAAAGAGTAACTCCAACACAGAGAACTTTGAGATCTGATCCCCACAGCGAGGGAAAAACAACACACAGTTCCCACATTGGTTTACCCAACTCCAATGAACTCTGCTTAACCTAGCATTTTCTCAGCAGAAGCTGTGTGTGAGGAGAAAAAACCCACGTTTTCCTAGCACAAGGCAGTTTGCATGTAAAATCTAGTGGATAGCTATTTTGAATGGAATTAAACAGAGAAAATGAAAGATTGTGCACGATGTAGTTGGCTGTTGTAGGTTGTAAAGCCAGAGGGGAATGACACAAGCTCAGGACCTTCTCCCCAGCGCACTCTGCCAGCTGCTGAGTCTGTGGGAGACACAGGAGCAGGGAGCAGCGGGAGAGAGAGGAACTCAGCACACACCTGGGCTGGCAGTGTAATCCAGGCTTTGATGGCTGGCAGGACAGACTGTAGCTGTGAAGTCACCCAGGGCTCGTGCATTCAGCAGGCTCTGTTGATGGCTTCCTTCTCATTCCACCAGTGGTGTTTAGCTGAGCTTTTAATTACTGCGTGCTGCTGGGCTTGGTTCTGTGTGCTGCTGTAGCGCTGTTAAACCAGGAATGAGAACCAGCTCCACTACAGTAAAGCCAGAGCAGTGACACTGGGGGTTAGGCACTTCCTGTACTGTCTCTGATCACAGCACAGATTTATTGGCTGTTGTCTAAGTCTTACCCATTGGAAAAGCAGAGAGCCGTGCCTGTGATTGTTCATTGTTGGGTTCATCTGGCACTGTGTTTTGCTGCTGCAGTTTGCATTCCTCTCCACACTGGCTCAGAGTACCCACTGTCTGACATTCTTACATTCTTATACTCCTAAATTTCCCATACATAAAAGGAGAGAGTAAGAAATGGAAGAAAATGTGCTAAATTTCCAGCTTTCATGTGAGCCACTTTAAAATGGCTATTTAGTATTCAGTAACTGCTGTTTCAGCCCCCTCTGAGAAAGTTTTGGGAAGTGAATTGGACAGCAATGCTCTGGCAGCTCTTATGCCACCAACTATTTCAAAATTACATCTTGATGAAACATGTTGGCAACTGCATGCATTTGACCTCTGTTTTTCCTTCAGCCAAAAGAAAAAAAAAAAGCTGGTGACAGCCTGAACCATTGTTCTTTGTATTTAAAACAAGTCTTTCAACTGGGAGCCAAAAAATTGCTTTTCAGTACAGCTTTGAAAAATCATCAAAGTTCAGCAGCTTACAAAAATTTTCCATTGCCTTGCTATTCACAAAGTAGAATAGACATTTTCTGTATTTTTGGGCAATTTGCAGCTCCTGAAGATTGCACCTTGTCCTGTCACATGAGGCTAATGATTAATACTTTTTTTAATTTTTAATGGTGTTTGGAGGAATTTATAGCCTTGGACCCTTCTGACTATTCCTTTTTTAGTAATATACATCCATGTCCAACCCCTGTCCATAAATGAGTAATTTCTCAGTCTTTATTATTTCTGCTGTCCATCATTCTTTAAAAAGATCTTATGGTGTGATAACATCAGGAAGATGTATCTTCCTTCAGAAACTTCTCACCTGCTCAGTTGAGTTTCTGCCTTTTAATGCAACTAAGGTATTCAAAGCAGTGGCCTGGCTCCAGCTATACTATGGTAGGATTGGCCTCATTTAAACTGGGGATTGTCAGATGAGCAACTTTTGCTGTTTGGTTGAGAAAGAGAAGGACAACCTTTCTGGTTAGTAGGTGTTTAAAAAATGGCACCTTGATCCATCGTGTCTCAGCACATTTGTGGCACAGTGCTCTCTGAGCAGGCAATAACAGTCACAGGCTGCTCAGATATAGGTACTTCACAGTTTTCAGTGCTTCTCACAAGCAGTTCATTATATGGCATTGCACAAAAGCCAGGCTGAAACTAACTCTGGTATTTTATTAGCCAAAATTAGTAGCCTGCCCTAAACTAAAAGTTCTACTGTATCTAAGTTTCTGCTAGTGGATTGAGCAATGCCCTTTTTAAGCAGATCTTAAAAAGCTTTAGGAAAAAAACCCATTGTATCCATTTTTGATGACTTCATTCACTCATTCTGCATCATGTCACAGATCTATACCGTGAGTGGTGTCCTCATGCTTGAACTGGAGGCAGACACATACATTTCTTTAAAGATCTGGAGCAGACTGTCATCTTGTATGTTTGAATCTGACAGTGGCAAAAGACTCTGGCTAACTGGCTATTTATTTTGCTCTTCTGAAAGGCAGTATTTTGCTGTCTTTTTGCTTATACAGATCTTCCCAGCTTAAAATTTAGCTTTATTTTCAGAGGTTTCTGAATTTCTTCATTAATTATTTTAAAACTGCATCTCCCCCTAAGCTGAGGGTATGTATATATTTAGTTTGTTCAGATGTCCTTCCGTCATCTTTTTATTCAGTCCTTGTTCCTCCAGCTGAGTCTAGTAATTTTCCTGAATTTTCCTGTAAAAGGTTCTTTGATGTCCTCATCTTCATTGCTCATTTTACTGCAAGCTGAGCCAAACTGGTATTTAAAATCTTGGTATTTTGTGTAAGTATGATGTAGTGTATTTTGTCTTAGTGGAAATATAGCATCGCAAAACAATTTACATTTTAGCCATGGTCCTGAATATTAATGAGACTTCTTTTACTCACAAACTGGAGCAGTTTGACAGCCTGGTATTATTTTTATCCAGATTTTCCCAGGAAGTTGGCAACAGTATATGGTGGAAAGCAGTTCTTCAGTATCTCATTCACTGAAATTGGTGGTTCATCAACAGTGTCTGTAATTTCTGTTTCGCTTGCACAGCAATAGAATTCAGTGTGAATTGCAAATAAAAGAAATCTCAATATTATGCAGATTTTCGGCACATGTAGTTGAATTAACTCTGCTTGGTTATATAATGTTTTCCCATGATGTAGGAAAATGTAAAGAATTTAGAGCCTTACCTAAGACTGATCACATGTTGTGTGAAAAAGCTTTTCCTCACTGTTCCAATACAGTTAAACAACAAGCCAACATGGGAACAAAGCTTCAATCCAAAATAGGTGCTTTTAAACACAGGTTTTAAAAATTGTAAAGTCTAAATAGAAAGTGCCTGAGATCAGGTTCTGCTCCAGGTGAAGTCCATAGGTCTGGTAAAAGAGGAAATATGGGTGGCTTCAAAACACGTGCTTGGTCTTTTAATGTTCTTCTCACAGAGCAGCATTTCCAGAGGCCCAGGGCAGCCAAGAACCACCAGAGCATAGATAAGCTTTTCATGCCAGGAGCTGAGACATGGTTAAAGGCCTTTATTTTTTTTCTGTACAATCCAGAGAATTTCTCTTAGTTGATTCTAATTTCAAGGGAATAATTCCACTTATTAGCCCTCTGTACATTACAGAATTTAAAGTATCTTAATTTACAGTGCTCCAACAGGGTCTCTGCTGCACACAATTTAACCGTGCAAAACCCACTGGTATAATTTAGAATATGTTCAGAGTTTATTTTGTCATATACTCAAGTTACAATATACTTAAATCTGTAGGAGAATGATGATTTTCTTGAAAACTTGGTGTTACAAATACATGCTATTGGCAATGTGCCTAAATACATTAACCAGCTAGTTGCAGATTTTAGTTCTGAGAAACTCATGAGTGATTACTTGGTTTGTTTTTCTTAATTGTGTGACTGTCTTAAGTACGCCTGCTTTGCTGCATCCTGGCATATTTTTTTAGAGTATTTTCAGAATATCTTTGCAGCTCTTCAAGGTGTGAATTTAAACGTTCTTCAAATTCTCTGGCGTGTTTCTCTTCCTCTTGAAGGAACTTTTCTGCTGTTGCAAGGAAGGACATCTCAGGGGGAGACTGAGCAATGAATAGAAAATCATGGTTAGGCAAAACCAGCAAGTGCTACAACGTGTTTGCCTTATCAAATTCTACATGTGAAAAATACCTTGACCTACAGCAGCTAACAACACTCTAATGCTTTACACCTCTTCAAGAAAGCACCATTTTTAAAGGCATACATTTTTAAAGGCATCCATGTGCCTAAATGACATGGACTGAACGTTGTGTTTGATTATCTCTGATATTCATAGCATTAGGATATAGCTTGGCCATTAAAAATTTAAATATCCCACTAGACAGAATTAAACTGCTGCAGAACCTCCAAAATCTATCAACTACAGATTATGTTAGTTATTTGTATAGTGTAGACCAGGGCAGAGGATAATAATCTTTTTTGGAATGACAAAGTATAATTATCTTGGATACTGCTGATTGTCTCCTGTAATTTTAGCTCTCTGCTTCTGTGGTATGATGCTTTCTGAGGAAAGGAAGAAAACTTGTGCTCATTTCAGTACTATTAACTCCAAGCCCTGACATTCTGGAGAATGTACTAAATTTTTGTTCACTGCAAGTAATTCACTGAAAAATCTTCTTTCCATTTAATGAGCATTTAGTAGACTCAGACTGAAACCGTACCAATAATCAGCCTTTAGATGGTTGTCATGGGATGCAGAGTTCTATAAAGCAAAGGACATGTGTGAATCTTTGCTGGAACAAGTTCTAAATTTTTAAGCACCAATTTCTGTTAATTTTCTTGCTAATACCTAAGATACATTCATTGGAATATCTTTATCAAAAGAAATATGAAATAATTTTTCTTTTATGAACGATACTATGCCTATTTAAATACATTCAATGTTTTTTTGTAGAGATAAATGCAACTTTATGACACGATTTTTTTAAGATTTGACTGCAGAAAAAACTTAGTATAGGGGCTTTAATATAAAAAGAGGTAATCCTCTATTTTTATATTGTCATAAACTGGGAAAAATTATTGACATATTTAATCTTAGTTAAATAATATCTTTAATAGCTTTTGTTACTGATTAAGTTATTAATCTAGAATTTCAGCGTTTTTTTCTAGAATTTAAAAATGTTTGAAGTTCATGTGTTAGCACATCAAATAGGAATTCAAATATTCAGATGGTCTGTGGAAAAGGCCAATTATATTACATCCGTAAATTTTTACTCCAGGCTCCACTGTATCAGAATGGGGTATTCTGTATTTCCACAGAAACTAGAGACAGATTTGGACTTCAACTTTGTTGAAAACTGCTCTTTAGCAGCTTTTAAGGCTAAAAGATACTAACTAGAAAAATGCTCTAAAGCACCAATCCATTGAAACCCTTTGCAGCAGACTCTGAGATGAAATTTAGAGATTTCCTATACTAAACCCCTTTTCTTTTCAAAGTACAGAAGTGAGTGATAGCTGGAAATAAATTCAGAGTTTAATACCATCCTTCTTGAGTGAGAGAGGCTTCCTGATGTATAGGGCTCCTAAAATGAAATTCACAGAAAAAGCAGAATCTTCCTTTTCTCAGTCCCTCCAAATGAATGTTTTAAAATGATGGCAAGATAAAGTGACTTAATTTGACATGTATGAATAAAAAAACCTAAAAGTACTGGATCACTTTTTACCATAACACCTCAATCCTAGTACAAGCAAGAATAAGAAAGAACACCAATCCTCTAAACTTTAAGAAAATGGAGGGACATCACCTGCCTTTGATTTTCTTCATAAACACATGCATGATTTCCCATTCATAAATTATCACTGCTCCCATATGAAGAGTTTTTCCTGACATGCTGAATGCCATGGCTACGTGCCATTTATTCCTCCATGGGCTAGGTCACAAATACATCTCCTCATGATGTCAAGACTCGGTGACAGAATTGTTAGTACTATTTTAAATTATTTGAAGAAGGCTTTTGTATTATGGAGAATACATTGAATTTGGAGGCTTTTCCTGAAAAATCACCATGTGTTCCCCTTACTAAATACCAGAAATGAAATTGATGATTCAATGGTGAGCAAATAAAACACTTTCAGTGAGAAGCATGAGAAACTGGGAAAATCTGAATCTGAAACACAAATTTAAATCACCTAGAGAAAAATGTCATGTTAGACTTTTCCTTGTGGACTGCAGATTTACACAGGTGCCAGTCCCAGAAAATTTAAATCTAGTTAGAAAAGATTCTTAGAGATTCAGGATAACAATGCTTAGAATTACTGACTCCTCTTTGGAAACAGACTGGCCTCGCAATCAAGCCATCTTCCCAAAGTGTTAAATGTCCTTTGCTTCAACTGGTACTTTGATGTGTTTCTTCTTGAAATACACTGTAAACTCTGAAAGAGACATTTCTGAATTTCCTCAGAGTTGAGAGAAGAATGTTTATCACTTAGAATAAGCAGGTCATGGCTCCCCACAGCTCCTTACACGAGGGTCAGACATCACAGACTATGATTTTAGATAGGTCCCTAATGCATTGTTTATCATGCACTTTGAGAGATGGTTTTATCTAAGCAAGTCTAAAAGGCAACATTCCTTGTTAGCAGCATTTTGCATTCCAAGTCTCTGGTCTGTTCTTTCATTCTGTTCTCTATTGTCTTTACTTTTGGCCTCTGAGGAAGAAAAACCACAAAGAAAGGGCTTTAATCCATGTCTCAGATAAGATTCATAGTTCTTGGTTTTGAAATTCTTTTTTCTCAGATATTACTGCTTTTATGTCTTTTGGGTTTCTAACTGAAACTGGATAGGGATGGGTGCATAATAAGCTTTCCATCTAACTTGTCTGGGTAATAAGGCAAGGAAGACTCTGTATCTTCATTTCTAATGCCAGCTGATCTCATATTTCTTTGGTGTACACCAGTAATGAGAAACACTCATTTTCTGCCTCATCACTTGCTGGAAAGGAAGGAATGCACCTAACAGAGATGCATATTTCTATAGAAGAAATATGTGCTAAGTATGTCTTCTCCTTAAATAAGAACTAATGGTTAAGAATTCATTCTGGATTGCTGGGGAAGAGCCATTCAGGAAATTAGCTCTCTCAAAGAGAGAGGGACAGAACTGCCTAATTAATTTGCCTAGAGGTAATCTCTCACTTGCCCGATGAGTTGTCCCAGCATTCTTGGATGCACCTTCAGCAAGGCAGCAAGAAAGCTTTAACACGTGGGATATTTTAGCATTTACTGGTCAAATCATGAGCTGTCAAATCCCAGTGTTAGAGTCTTCTCATGTTTAGCTGCTTCTACTTTCCAGGAAAGATTTTGTAGTACCAAGAGTAGAAATTGGTCTGGCTAATTTTAGTCTCACAATGACTAAATTTGGGATGTTTTGGGAGCAGTTTCCTCTAACCCTACACTGCAATACATGTTAGGCAGCAGGTGCTGTCTTAAACGCACTTCTGCTCATATATGAAAATTAAATTTGAGATGCCTAGAAAATTGCTGAGTGACATAGGAAGATTTTTAGAGGGCCTACGTAGCTAGGAAATAGTAATACCTAGGAGTGAGAGACATGGACTACAGCATGCCTCAGGGTAGGATCAAGACTGTCAAAATAATTCCTAATGATGTCGAGGGGTAGAATTGCCACAACTTTTCACTGCAATTTATTTGTTAAGTGAATTCCCATACTAATGTTAGAAAATTTCCTAATGCCTAATTTAAATTTGAATTATTACAGCTTGTCTTGTATTTCCAAGGCTTAAATCCAGAACAAACAACTGTCTATCATCTCAAGAGAAACATGAGACACTATTTATTGGTTGATCTTTTGACTAAAAGATCAACCAATCATTTTCTGAAGTTGTTCATTTCAGAAAGAGAGCACACCCTAAAGTACTGTTTAGAGGAAAAAGTATTTCCCTAGATTTGGAAACCCTTGAAACAAGAATTTTTGGTGTTATGGGAATTTCCAGTGAATCCCAGCTGAGCTTTCTATGACTCTTTCTATACATGTCACCTCTAAGTAAGAATGTGAAAGGGCAGAGGTTGCAGTGGAACATTTACTAATCTTTGTCTGAAGATTCTTTACCAGGAGAGAAACATAAGTCACTGTCTAAGGCCCTACAGACTATTTTCTCTCTTCCCTCAATACCAAGAGTTATTTTGGTAGGTATCAGGACATCACCTGGAAATTGGATGTTTTCACTTTGTGCTACAAATATTCTTCAGAAAACTAGTGCTTGTAAGATTATCAGAAGTTTTGAACATACTGGAGATTTCACATGGGTCCTGTGTTCCACACCCCTGAAGACCTCAGAACTCAGTCAAAGAACTCTGGTTTAACATATTGTGCATTCTCCTCCCTCTTTCTCCTCACTGGAACAGCTTTGCATTTGAACACAGAACTCTGGAGTAACAGACTGTTGAATGATTTTTGCACTAAAGCTGTGGTATCCAATGTCAGCCTGAGTGATCATTTAATTTCAGTGGTCTGAACTTGTACCTGCTTCAATGCCAGAGATTTGAACCTAGACTCTGCATGAGAAATATCTCTTGCTTAACAGTTTTGTTATGTGTTTGCCCACACACCAGCTGGAAAGTCTTGGCATTGACCCTGGCCTGAGTGCCAGCTGGGAAATAGTTTCCCTGCAGCTTGCAGAAGTGTCTCAGAAGGGACATTTTTTCCAGGCTGTCTGGAAACAGAAGCTTTGTGATTTGATGTCTTTGTCTGACACTTCTGACAGAAAAGAGAAGAACTGGTGTATATCAGACTCATCTGGAAAAGTCCAAATGACTCTTCATGATTAGCAGTTTAAAGAGGAAAACTCTTAAGCCATAAGAAACCAGAAGCTGTTTACTTCAAGTTCCTGTGAAACATAAGAATATAAAATGGAAGTGAGGTCAAGTACCTGGGACAACATGGCTCTCAGTGTTCTCAGGCTACTGGAGAGCTGATGGACCACGGTCAGTGAAGGGCCACCCTGCAATCCCTGCTTCACAAGCACACCATCATTACAGTTCCTCCTATCACATTTTTTTCCCCCAGAACTGCTTCTTTATGTATTTAATAAAAATTATTACTGTTGTGTTATAATTCCTCTAAGAACAGAATTTTCAGACTTGAGTGCCTACTTGACTTGGGTTATGGTAACCTTTAGATAATAAAAACAGATACCACACCTCCCCTCCCAAAAACCAGTGAGGTTCTGGACTATGGAGATAGTTCTGCAGCAGCCACATCTCTGATGGCAAAGGCTGTGCATTTGTTTCTGAAGCGGGCAGCAGAACCGGGGTACAACAACCACAGGTACCACAGCCTGTCAATCCCCCCCAATAAATGCTGAAGTCTTCCCTCTTCTGCCTCTATAGCTTCAGCCAGAGCCCTGCAGCTGAGAATCTCTTGGTTACAAAGATCCATGCATCACAGCTGGACAGATGGAGGCCTGTAGCTCATTCCTCATTGACATTCCTAGTTTCACTGCTTACTGATAGTATGCCTTTGTGTCTTGAGGTCAGGAAAGTGCTAATTGTCAAGTGCAAAACAATAGTGGCCTGTAGTGGAGGCCTAAGGTAGAAGAGAAAATACTAATGAAGAGGTAAAATCTCAAATTTAAAGGGAGCTCTAAAGCCAAATAATTATGGAAAGATTTTCTTAAGTTGTCCTAGGCAAAGTGGGATTTGTCTCACTTGTCATGGAGGGTGATAGTCTCCAGACTATGAAGACAAAAAGAAAGAATGCTGTCCTATTCCTCTTTCACTCAAAGAAAAATAAGGATCACAGCACTTATAATTTGTTTCTTTTCAAATACAATAGCTAACATATGGAAAATAGTTGCTATGATTTTTCTGATTTCATCCATCAGTCAGAGATGTAGATCAAATAGGAACTTGATTTGTCGAGCAGCACTTAAGGCAGTAAGTTTGCAGGTATTATGGAAATACACTTGAAGCAGAGTGCTCTTGTACAGGCAATACAAAGCAAAGTGCCCCGATATAGAAGCCAATAAAATGTAGAAATCTTTCTCACAGTCACATAATGGCAGGTAATTATCACCACTGTTATTATAACAGAGGTATGGCTCAGTAGGGGATGTTTAATCTCCAGAAAAACAGCATTTCTCTTAGGATAAGGTACTTATATTTTTGCTGGGCTGGCACTCTATAAATAACAATGACAACAAGAGTGATCTAATTTTTGGCTTCTCCAAGGCTGCATTTGGTCCACAGATGGATTTTTGAGAATATATGTGTTACAGGAAAACAGTTACTTACTGATAATTTGATTTCTTCCGCATTGTAAGCAGGGCTCTGAAAGCTGCCTGTTCTGGCCACTTCAGGAAATGGCCCAGGAAGGCCCAAAGGACACCCCACTGGTGGTAAGGGAGATTTAGAATCTATTTTCTTTTCATGGCCTCTGTGAAGTGGATGAGAAGATAAAGTGCTATCACTTTTTGAACCAGTGATATTGCAGTGGCCACACAAAGCAGGAGTGCAGTGTCTGTGGTATCCACCAGCAGTGAGCACAGCAGTCTGTTGACATTCCACTTCCCATGAATCTTTATTTTGGAAGGATCTAAAAGAAAAAAAAATCTACACATGAAACTCAGTTAAAACTCTTAAGCTATCACAGCAAAGCCAAGGAATTTTCATTTTACTTGTTGACACAGTTTTGATTACTTAGCTGTTCAAACTGCTTCATGCATGAAGTTGCATGGGCACAAGATTCAGCATTACCAAATTGCAGCAATTTAGCAATTTCCGCCTAGGTTACTGTAAAACTCTCAGTGTGCTTTCTGTGTCTGCTTCAGCTGTGAATTAAACCACCCTAATTTAAACCCTTTCACTGGAGCTTAGGCTGAGGAACCTTGCCTTGGTTGGTATAACTGTGGCAGAACGAGCTTAAACACAAACTCACCTCAGGTATTGAAGATGCCAGTTCTCCTTAAGTGTTTGTTACCTATCCTTTGCTAATGGCTACCATTCCTTTTGCCAGTGGAAAAGGCTATGCAAGCACCAGAGTGAATTCACCCACACAAATAGAGGAAATAAAATGTGAAAATGCAAGAGGAGAGAAAAAACCTATTATTAGTGGTTGGATAATTAGTCAATTTTGATCTAATAGTAACTTAAACAACTATGTTCAAGTGGCTAGAATTTAGAATAAATACTTAAACAAAAATAGTACAAGAATCTTTGATTCTGCATTTTTACTGCAATGATAATTTTGCCAGTGATTTAATGGTAACACTTTGGAGATTAATATAAAAATGATTAGATTTTTAAAATGCACTCTCTGAAAAATTGTACAATAACTTTCTTTTGTAATAATAAATGAAATCTTAAAGCTTAAAAAATTATTTTAAAGCATATTATTAGGATTTTCAAAAACTCTTGTATCTCAGTGATCAGAATTGGTGTGCAAGTACATACTTCTAATAATTTGTATTTCTGTAAAGCAAAAACTGTTAGGGTTAGTAGCAACTTAAAAAAAAAGAAAGCCATATTCCTCCCATTCCCAAAATAGTTAACTGAACAATTCTGATACTGTATTGATAAAAGCAGACAATTTTGAGACTCACTTGCCCATATGCCTGCAAAATTACACTAATTTTCAATGGCATCATTCCTTGTATTACATACCAAAACATGCAAAAAACTTATTTCAGATTCTATTAATTTTATGTTACAGTATTTCTAGCTGAGATAAAAATTTGTATCGTATTGGTCTATGCTTATGATGAAATTTTAATCTTGGGAGGTAACTATTAAAACATAATAGCAGTTTGAACAGATTCTATCGTTGCAAATATCCTAAAACACTCTAGTAATCTGAAATGCAGCTATAAAAGCTTTTTAAGAGCATGTTCTCTGCCACTGAAATATAATTTAATAAATATTCAAGAGTATGCAGTGCTAGTCAGTACTTTTTTTTCTTTTTAAATAAAAAGAACTTGCCAAGTGCAGGGAAAAGACAGTGTTTTCTGCAGAAAGATCACACCATCATTTTCTAGTCTTAATTTGAATATTTGGTGTTGGGAGAGAGTGGCTGTGGAGCCTTGATGGACCTGCTTTTACAGAAGCCCTTCTGCTGGTTTTTACAGGGACAGAGTTGATTTTCTTCACAGCAGTTTGTATGGGGCTGTGCTTTGGATTTGTGCTGGAAACAGTGCTGGTAACACAGGGATGTTTTAGTCGCTGCTGAGCAGAGCTTACACAGAGCCAAGGCCTCTTCTGCTCCTCATCCCATCCCACCAGAGGGGAGGCTGGGGGTGCACAAGGAGCTGGGAGGGGACAAGCTGGGACAGCTGATCCCAGCTGACCACAGGGATATTCCAGACCATATGGGAGCAGGATCAGCAATAAAAAGCTGGGGGAAGGTTGCCTGGGCATCATGACAGGTGGTGAGCAACTGCATTGTATCACTGGGCATCACTTGTTTCATATATTCTAATTATAGCATTATTATTATTTTATTATTGTCATTTTTATTATTACTACTACCTTATTTTTATGTCCCATTAAACTGTATTTCAACATATGAATATCACTTTTTAAAAATTCCAATTCTTTCCTTGTGAGTGGGGGAATGAGAAAGTGACTGTGTGCTGTTTACCTGCCAGGTTAAACCACAACAGCCCTAAACCAGGAAACTGAGTATTCAGCACAGGGACTGTGCAGAACAACTCAGAGAACTAATGAAGAAAATATTTTTTTCTCTGATCATAAAATAAGCTGTGATTAAGATAATCTGAATGCTATGGCAATGGAAATTATATGCATGATGCTGTATTACTGTTTTGTTACTGTAATTTTAGTTTTACTCTAATAATAATAGTATTATTATACATGCTAACATAAAACTCTCTCAGACTATTCACTGAACTTTCCAGATTTCTAAAGCACCTAAAATGTTTACCTTTGTGGATGCAGAGTTTTCTCCTTTCTCTCATGCTTTTCTTTACATATATATTCTGCTCTTTGGGCACAGGAGAATACTTTTTTTCTTTATTTTTCTCCCTATTTTAAAGTCAATTCCATCTATAGTGTGGATGAAGGGCACTGTGAAAAAAAACCTGCCATAACTGAAGATAGATGGCATGAATAATAAAATCACAGGTTTTTTTTTTAAATCTCATGTTCTGACCTTTTGGGAAGTAATTTTCTCTCTAAACCCATAGTAAAGTCTGTGTGATCTGTGTTTTTTTTTCCTGCCAGAACTGCTTCTTTATGTATTTAATAAAAATTATTACTGTTGTGTTACCATTATTCCTCTAAGAACAGAATTTTCAGACTTGAGTGCCTACTTGACTTGGGTTATGGTAACCTTTAGATAATCAAAACAGATACCACACCTCCCCTCCCCCCCAAAAAAGTAAAAAAATTAAAAAAGGACTGATTTTTTAAAAGGAACTCCCATTCTCCCATTCCTAGTGTAGTCCATAGGGTTGCTGGGGCTGCTTGGTATTTTGGAAAAACATGACACCTACATTGAGGTAATTTCACAGGGATACTGGGCCTTTACTCTGGATGGTTTCCACAGTTCTACCAGTTCATGTGCAAAATAATATCGAAGAACACAGATCTGCTTTAAATACAATCTGTGCATTTGTGAAAAGCTGTCCATTTGTTAACACTACCAATGCAAATACACTATTTCTGCAGCTGAACAACTTATGCTTTTGGTGGGATTAGTCATAGAGTATTTAACATGTACACATGCCACACAAATAATATCACTGTTGACATGGTGAAATAGGGGACAAGCAGTGAAATAACAGTGTTCTCACAAAGGAAATTTAAACAGGATCTACTTTTCCTGACTCATACATAAAATCTGCCTGGTCCCTGTGCGGTCAATGAATTCAGTGATGCAAAAACCCCAAATCCCTTACTCAGCTTTGCTGGTTGACATGAGCAGTGTTGAGAAAGAAAACTACTGATCTTTAATGGCCAGAATGTCTTCAAGAATTTGTGTTGTTGCTTTAACCTGGCAAGTATAACAGCTAGCTTGATTTTAAAATGGATAAAAAGCCTTTTCCTGAAGATTTGTGTTCACTGCTTCCACTTTATCTATTGCAGTTACTGATACAGTGGTGTGACTAAGAGTTGTATGATCTCCAAAAACCTCCTGAACACAGATACTCACTGTAAACACACATCCATTAAGTGATCCCCAGCTATCTTAGCAGGCATTAAGCCTTAGAATTTACCCTTCACTTTCCTCACATGATGGAAGTGCACTTTGGCTTGATCAGTTACCTTTCTTGTACATATTTTTATGCTAAATAAATAACTTTTCATTTCATAACTCACAGGTATGTTTTAATTTTGGAAGAAACAAACTGAACATATCAGCTTCATCAGAGTGTTCTCTTTGACCATGCACAAATTTAAATCAACTGCATATGATCAGGGTCTAAGCAAAGGATTGAAATCTTGAGAGTGGGGAAAGCTTATGTAAATGGCAATTAGAAGTAAGATAATTACATAAGAAAAAAGTAATTAAATAAGGTGGTTATAGGTAGAATGTGGGCACAGTCCCTTTTTAGCAAAAAGATGCTATTTCTGCATATTTTACTTTCTAATATTTAGAAATTTACTGTATACTGAAAGAAAGAAGAAATCATTCTGGTTTTGGATTGCCAGTATAACTTCCTGCAATTTCCTGTGTTTTCTCTAGAGGTCTCCTCCCTAAGACACGATGGTGCCCGTACCCAGGATTCCACTACTGACTGAGACACAACTGAAAATTATTGTAGAATACACACCTGCCCCTTGCACAAACACCATGTTTTCTAATTTTTTACCATATAAAAAAAGTATTTTGTGCCCTTTCTCCAGTGCCATAATTACCATGGAAACAGAACTGCAAATTAAACCAGAAATAACAGGGTTTATGCTCAGAATAAAATAAACATATCCCAGATTTTAACTTAACCAACATCAACTTCCTAGTTTATCTGCATACATCTGATGGTTGAAAATTTAATTTTAGTTTTCTGGAAAAATTTTAGTTTTCTGAGGTAGTTTCCTGCTTGGGAACCGAGAACTTATAGTACAGAGAGGGCCCAATCATAAAAACACTGGCTGCACAGTACATGTCAAATTTGCACGGTTTAAAATCTGTGTATTTATTTATCTGAATAGCTTTACATTTAGGAATTATAATGAATGATTTAGATCCTGAAATCTAGGCTCAATATATCTGTTTCATTATATTAGCTACAATAATAATAATAATTTATATTGTGTTCAGTAGTCTGGCTGCAATTTCTGTTGTGAGAAAGGTCAAATCTCACAGGTGTCTCTCTCACAGTTTTGATTGATCTTCCAACAGCTATGAAATCACAGTCCTGCAAATTACATGCATAATTCTATTGTATCAAATATTTATGTTCTCATAAATTAAATTTCACGGTCTCTTATGTACAGCAAGTGTAAATCCTGAGAAGATGGGGAGAAAAAAGTCTTATTTTTTCCTCACTTTAGAGGAGTTAAAGCATGAGCAAAAATGGCACTGACCAATTTAGTTCAGTTATGAGACCTACTGGTGCAGAATAATCTGTATCTTGATTTACAAGTATTTGTTTCACCAACAGCTTCAACATAATTTCAAACTTCATAGGAAATCAGCCATACCTGCCACTTCCAAAGATGGGTGTATCTGTATGTATATATATTCATGCATTCTGTATATGCATACATATATATATATATATATATACATATATCTATTTATTTTTATATACACATGAATGCTATCTCCAACACTCTTTAAAAAGAAATTTTAGGCTATGGAGCTACATTTACTGGGTTGCTGCTCTATTTTGCAGAAAGAAAATATTTTTAAATTTTGCCAAAACCTAAATGTTTGAGTTTGAAATCTTAACATGTTCAATTTTGGCTCCAACTATTTCAGCTTTACTTCACAGAACTGTTTCATGTTAGTGCTATCAGGTCAGTTCTTTATTACAAATAATCAGTATATTTAGCTTCCTATTAATTTTATTTTCCTGTACTGTGAAATATTGTTTAGCAGGGTGTTGTTTTTTGTTGTTTTTTTTTTTTTTTAATTGCAATGGCATGATTATAATATGTTTGAAGGTAATTCATTGGCTCACTGAATACAGGTAAATAAGAAGAAAGTCATCACTACAATGCTTTCTATGAGTCTGAATATTCTCATTATTTTTCCCTAACAAGGAGTTTATTGTAGTAATGACTTACTCAGAGCATCTGAAATTACGTTTCAGTTCAAAATCAGGTCACCCAAGAACACTGAAACCAGACAAGGCATTAAAATACATTTAATGAAACTTCCAACAAATGAAACTGGAGGACACAAAGCTTTTCAGCAGGGCCTATAGTTCAAACTGCTTATTAAGAAAACCTCCTGTCGAGAAGTTTACGCTCATGTTGATTTTTCTAGCCTTTCCTTGTCTTGTGTTTATTTGGTAGTAAAAAATACAGTTTGCTCCATCTTGCAAAACCTGGAACTGAGAATAGCTTGAGCAGCACATAAAAAGTTTTAAAGTTTCATGTGATAAATACTAAAACAGATATTAAACATTTCTGGGACTTCATTTACTGCCAATTTCCATTAGCCATGCAGAAAAATGCAGGAAGCCCTTACAAACATACTAACTAGATCTGATAGTTATATCAGAGGGATGTTCTCAATGAACAGAAACAGCAAAAAACTTGACAGTTTGGCCCAGTCAGACCTTCCAAAACACTTACAAGAAGTTTCATAAATGTGTACAATCTAAATATTACCTCTCTTCCTTTTCTTGCATCTTTGAATGGGTTTGGCAGCTGTGCTCTGTTTCTCTGCACGCATCCATGCAACTCAGTATAGATGTTCCTGTGTCATTTTGTGGTTTAACAAGGCTATTTTGTAGTCTTAAATTCTCATGCTTCATTTTGTGAACAGAAGCTGTGAAATTTCCATGTTCTTTGTTACATAAATCTATACACTGTGAAAGGAGATAATACCATCATTAAGTAGTTATTTTTTCCACAGTAAATGGGTATATTTTTAACAAGCAAACACAAAACAACGTTCTATGCTAAAGAAAAGACCTAGCTACCATATATAATCATGCAACATTTAGGGCAAACCAAGAGAATTGCCTCCAGAAAAAAAAAATCACAGTAGATAAATAGAAAAGAAGGGATAACAGCCTCTATAACACAATAAAACAAATTAAAATTTCTCAGCAAACATGCATTCAAAATATTATTGTTGTAAATTTATCATTTGCTTTGTAAAACTGATGACATTAACAGCTATAGCTGCAGACTCTACTGCTCCCTCTAGTAACAATTCCTCCAAAAATAACAAGCAAAATTATAGGAGTTCATTACTACACTAGACACAGAGTATGTGTACAGGCACAATTTAATATGTGTGTTGAGACAGTCACCTTCAGTTTCAGATGCAGTGAGTAAAGCCACATCAGCCCAGTGCTCTCTGTCCTTGTCACTAAACCCGGCTGCCCAGCTGGGTTAGCCCACACGGTGTGCAAGGCAAAATACTGAAAGTGCAAGCCACAGGTGCATTGTGATCAGGGGCTGAAGAGCCCCATCCACCAGGATATCAAGAAGGGAAGATGGAGATTAGCTCTGGAAGTTGTCTAGCCAGGCTACTCTGTTCCTTTTTTCCTATCACTTAATCCACAAAGCCTGTGCTGCACACCTGAGCCAGCTATTTTGGAACTATCTCTCTGCAGAGTACTGCACTGCATTGTGTAATATATTTGCAATAACAGTATGCTGTCATCACCAGGAAATTTTCAAACGGTTTATCAGATTACATACAAAAGACTAAAACCCCTCGCATTTCATTAACTTGTGCTTTCATATATTCCTAGATCTACCTTATTCTCTGGGAACTCAGTAACTCTTTACAGATTTGGTTCTTTGTACACTGCTGGCACAACTGTGCTCCTGCATTTGAAAGCTTGTCTATTCCTTGCACTGATTTGATGCCATCTCTTCCTGTGAACCTTGCCTTCCTCAGTTTTAGGGTGAATTTATGAGCCAAGCTGGCATGGAAATGCCAGAAGGTATAATAAAATTTAATATTTTGTGCAACTATGGGGGAGCAGGGGTTCAGCTATGTCTCACAAGTGGGAGGAGTGGCAGAACCGAGGGAGAAGGAGAGCACTAAGTCATCCTACCACTAATAGCTCTAGAATCAGCAGTAAAGTTATAATGGCATGAACCCCAAAACTGAGCTGGCCCAGCTACATTGCTTTTGACATCTCAACCCTGACAGTAACCCTGCCTGATGATGCATTACACCATACTGACTTAGGCTGGCACTGGTCTGAGAGGTCTGTGTAGTGCTGCACTGTACAGCACAAACATGTCCATAAAAATCTCTCCAATCCCTGGAATCTTAATATCAAATACACCACAATCTAACGTTTAGATCCTCACAATACATTAGTAAAGCAGCAAAGAATTTTTAAGTCCACAAATCTACTGAAACATGTATTGGCCTTGGTAATGCGTAGTAACTTGATTTTACTGTTAAAATATAACAAACATGTGATGTCTCCAAGGACCCTTGTCAGACAGCTCTTCTCAATCTTCAAGAAAAGTGTCACTGCAGAGAAGAGTTAGACATGCACACACACACATCCATCTGTGCTTCCACAATAATAAATCAAATATACACACACAGATACCCATAATAGTGTATATGTATGTGTAGGTAAGACATCACTGATGGACATCCATGCTGTTTTAAGGGTGTGGGTAAATGTAACATTCTTTCATGACAATTCACAGGCTACAAATCCCGCCAAAATGTATTTATATCAGTATTTCCAAACAACATTCCAGTGTTGTTTGTGATACAGTAACTGCAGATGTTCTGTAAGAAGGGGATCTTTTGAAGCTTTTTGTGGAAAACGGCCTATATACTATTTATTATACCTTCACAAACCATAGTTCTAGATAATCTTATGGCACACTTTTTATCAATTAAATTTTAAAGCCCTGCTGTTTGGAGAGATATAAATACTAGACTCTGAAAATAAGCTGGGTGGGAGCAAAATGTGTCAGTTTTTTACACTGCTATTTAAATACCATGTGAACAAAGGGGTAAGATATTAAAAAAGGGGCATATTTTTGTCTGTGAGAATGATGACTGTTTAAACTTAAATAAGTGGTATCACTTACAAAAAAAAGCAGCTCCCGGAAATTGTTTAATGTCTAGACAATTACTGAAAAATTTAACTTACTTGTAGTTTAATACAATTAAGGTAAAAATTACTCCTAGCTATACTCATCTTCAGCCTGTGTGTGAATACCACTTGGTTTTGATTATGTTGCATACCTGATATTTATTTTTTTTTATGTAATGTATGCAAGCCAGAAATCTCTAAATCTGCCATGATGTTAATCTGCATTTACAATAAATATAAGCAACTATTCCACATACTTCAGAGATTATAAAAATTTACCATGCAACTTTCACATTCCTGGTTTTCCATCATTTCTTTTAGATGTGTGTTTTCAGATTTGATAACTTGGTAATGGAATTCCAACAACTAGGAAAAGATTAAGATCTTAGTTAAATACAAGAATATTACTCTCAACTGAAATAACACTGAGTATAGATATATTTAAGCTTAATTTTACAAAATGTGCATTAGTAACTACAAAACTTACTATAATATTTTCAAATCTAACAATGTCAAAGTAGGAAGAAGTATTAAACCATCTATAAAAGAATACAATACATCTGAATTTATTTACCTTTTTGAAAGAAGTAATGACTTAGCAAAACAAGCTCACATGGAGTTACTACATAGAAAGAGGACAGATTTTACAGGCCACTGAAACTAGATGAAATCCTATTCATGACATCTAGGAATTATATCTATTCTTTTATTGATACAGAAATACCTGGTAAAGAGTGCCACACAAGAGGAGATATCTCTCATTTTCCCCAAACACTAACTTTACTATTGTCAAAAGTATTACTTCAATCACAGTTTTCCACATGTAGTGACCCTCTCAGAAAACACAGAGATACCCAGAAACCTCTAATACTGATGATTTTTTTGTTTTATAAACTAAGTAATGAAGCTGACAATTTTTTTTAAAACAAAAATTTTTCATTGAAATCCCCACTAGTATCTTACAGTTTCCAGCTATAAAATTACTAGAATTTTCTATGCAG
Source organism: Zonotrichia leucophrys gambelii (assembly GCF_028769735.1). Classification (NCBI taxonomy): domain Eukaryota; kingdom Metazoa; phylum Chordata; class Aves; order Passeriformes; family Passerellidae; genus Zonotrichia; species Zonotrichia leucophrys. Next base: position 79,695,901 of record NC_088169.1, read on the forward strand.
ATTTGTACCATTCTTCAAAAAGCTTTGGAAAACACTGAAAAACTAGAAACTTAAAGCATATGTAATAACAACAAACTGGAAGTTTTCAAGATCTTTTGCATGTTAAAATGACAACTAGATGTGATGGTCAGAATGAATTTCTATTTGGAGGTATAGTTGACATTTACTGGTGATTTCTTGTTCCAGCATCAATTTGGCTGCTTTTGTAATACTTCACAGATATTACAGCACCACTGATAAAAACTACAGGAAGAAATGGGATGTCTTTTTTTCCACAGATAATAAATGTCATTATCAATAGTGGAGTAAAATGATGTGGGCTGCTTTTGCCTACTTGCATACCTGCTGTTTTGTTAACAATTTGTGTTTTGTCTCTAATTCCATTTTTAACTGTCTTTCCAGAAGAGTAGCTTTCTCCATGATAGTTGCTATAGTGATCTCCTTCTGATGAAGCTCCTCTGTCAGGTCAGAGATTTCTGTCTTCATTCTTTCCTGCTCAGAGCAATGGGACTGCTCCTCTCGATAAACATGGTTTCTTATCTGTAGAAAATACATTTCAAAAAGAAAAAATGCTGTGCAGTAAATACGATTGCATCATTTGCTACTTATCAGTGACTTTTTCTGCTGTTGCTTCCAAGACACCAACTCTTCTAACTGAACAAGAGATTCTGAAATTGTAAAATAAAATGTCTTTGGAAGTCAGTGCCCAGAGCTTTGTTTATTTTACATATTTTCTCACTTCTCTTGTACATTAATTTGCTATTTAATATTAGAAATGAACAAAGTACAATACACTTCAGTTAACCTTTTAAAAGAAAGTAATAAAAATCATGCATAGAATTAGAATTCATGGTAAAGAATACCCAGGAAAATATCCATTCAATAAATTTAAGTATGATTTAGTTATAATGCACTTAAGTTTTGAAAAAGTTTGATGAAGCTTAAATTAACTTAGAAGCAACATAAATCAATCAATCTAGAGGTTCTTTAATAAGAAACTATGTTAGAAATAAAGGGGATAGATGGAAAATCATTTTATGAGAATTTTTCCTGCCATTATACGTAAAAATTTAAGGTGAAACTTTCTTCAATACTTCCTGTGCAGAGTTCTGCAAAGTATCAACACAAAAATTGTTTTCCTAATCTTTCTACTATAACCAACAATTTAGTACTGACAGGTTTTTTTATTGTATAAGAAACAGAACAACAAAACCCAGCACAGCAACCTTTGAAAACATTTTACCAACTTTTTGCAGTACTATACACGAGTAACAGATTGCATTCCGATTTTATTTATGCAAACAGCACACAAATATTAGAATTAAAAAAAAATAGATAAAGATGCAAAAAACCTAAGAGCTAGATCATGACTGTCATGCCAAAACTGATGAACCCAAGTCAGATGCATCCAAACAGTGACATTCTAAAACCACTTGGTAAGCATTCCTGTAATTTGCTATAGGTGGCAGAGTGATTGGACCCTTCCAATCTAACAATTCTGTGATTTTGCTTACATTGCTGCTTGGCAAAACCACAACATGCTTGTTGTTTTGTAGGATGTGTTCTGAGCATCCTCTACTCCCAAAGTATTTCAGCCTGCCAAGCCAAACCCTGCTCCACAGTGCCATGCCACTGCTGCTCGCTCACAGCCCCTCTGAAATGTGCAATGCAATGTGATGCACAGCTCCAAGGAGAGAGCTCTGCCCTACACTGTGCAGCAGGGACCTGGGTCAGCTCAGCCCTGTGTGAGCACCTGCCACAGCAACTTGTATCAGCTGATCTGTTTGCATATCCCACCTCTGAGACCACCTGCAAATTACAGCTTAGCTCTACAGGTCACCAATTAATCGGAGCTTTGGAGGCTTTCTTAGTTGCATGTTATCTGAACCACAATAATGTGTAGGCATGGTCTCTCCCATTATTTCAATGGAGTAGCCAGGCACAGAAGCAGAATGTCAGTTTTACAGCTACACAACTAAATGCAACCATATACGAAATCTTTTTCATATGAAAAACTTCAAGCTCTCCAGTACCAACAATGCATCCTCCTGTTCTCTACCATACATGCACATACCCTAGCTCAGTACCCCCTCCTAAAAATCCTATACTGCAGTTAAGATCCGGAAATGATATGAAATACCTTGTTCAGGTCTTCTTCTTGGCATTCATGACTTTCTGCAAACAGCAATAACTCAGGGTTTTTATTTTCTAGTTGCTCAGTAAGCTGAACATGAGATGATTGATGCCTTTAGGTAAGAAATAAACAAAACATGAAACAACTAGAACATTCCATACTCTTCACCTTGTAGTATCCTCTCCACAGTGTAAAACTGTGGAACATCTGCTTGCTGATGAAAAAAATACCCCCAAACATAACCAACATTTGGCCTACACCAGGCTGGATTTTGGGAGATGTCTAGGAATCAAGGACAATACAACTACGTGCAGAAAGACTCCTGAAAACTCTTATAGACTGGTATTTCATATAATTTGAAATGGCTACAGCAGATTAGATAAGCCATAAAACCATTATGATTTTATTAAAAGGAAGTTAGGGAGATCTCAACTGCATTGTTTCCAAGTGTTTTAATGCTGAGAAAACGAAAGACTGTAAAGATATAGGCAGAAATATCTGAAATGCATTGATTTGTAAAAATCTAGGCATCCTTAAATCTTTTTAACAGAGCCTGCATCTGCCTGAAATTGTCTGTTATAATTGTCAATGAATTTCTATTGCCTGAAATTGTCTGATATAATTGTCAATGAAAACATCCAGTCTAAAATTCAGAAGCTGACATTTGAATACAGAGTATCTTTTCAAAGAGACTTAATTTAAAACAAATGTAGGAAAAAAGTCATTAGCTCAGAACTACTTGTTAATTTAAAAAGGTCTTCACCCTCCGTATTTTATTTGAATTTCCTGTATATCTTTATACTCTTTGATTTTCAGTAATTCTGTATACAGCTTTTGGCATTCCAGTTGTATCCTTCTCCAGAGACCATCCCTTGAGTGAAGCTCATTTCTCATGTCTGAGATATCTGCCTCCATGTTCTAAAGAAACAAGCAAACACACAAACAGTTAAATTAAATTAGACAGCTTAAAATGCTGGTTTTTAATACATCATATTCAATACCTGTACATACATGATCTTAATTTCAGAAAAACATATTGCTTCCATGTCAGTTCCTCTCATCTAAAAATCAGATTCTGAATATTCTTTAGCCCTTGCAATGTTCCAATGAATCTGCTTCTAAAATTATCATAGGAAACATAATTCAGAAGTTCTTTATTGTACTAAATGCATCAAAAATATACAGCTTGGTTGTTTTAGCAGGTTCTGCATCCTGGAACATGTTTCACATGCCAGAATTGGTGCTATAAGTGGCTTCCATTCTTCATTTCCAAATTTATAAACTTTAGAAACTACAAGGCTGCACAAATCTTCTTAAAAACTAGCTCCATCTGCATGGAGTTAATTGCTTATTTAAATGAACACCACAAAATTTTCAAACAATCAAAAAAAGATTTTTCTTAGGGACTTGACAAACCTTATTCTGTTTTATCTTTTATTTCTGATTGATCATGTGTTAGACAACCTGAAGACACATGCTACATGTGGCATGATAAAACATGAATTCCAAAAAATATCAGAATTTCACAAAAATGTACTAAGTATAAGAAAGAAAACATACTAAGTATAAGAAAACATACTAAGTATAAGAAATTGGAAATATAACCCACAAATAACAAAAGTAACAATAACAATCAGTGCTTGCAATAGTAATATCCGGAGAATATGTATTGCTTCTCACCTAAGATTCTAAAGCATGTTTCAGATTAAAAAAAAAAAAAATTATTCTAAGGATACTGATCCTTTACCTTTCAAACTATTACACTAAAAACATTCACATTTTTCATAATTTCTTCATTTTATTTCAACATAGCTTCCATCTTTAAGAGCAAAAATAAAGCCTTTAAAATTTCAAAAGAGAAGTGGATTCCAGGAACTGCACTGCAAGGAGGAACTTCAAAGGTTTATTTCCCCTAGAGGCTCCTATGAGAATGACCCTCCTCCCAAGAAGCCTGTGGTCTTCCTCAAGCTGAAAGGGTTGCTGAAGACAGATATTGAAGTGCCTTTGCATTTCTTTGAGGTTTTTTTTTTTTTTGGGAGGGCTGCATATATGGACTCATTAATCGTATCCTTTGTTACATTAAGACCAAGAGCGCTTTTTGAAACACCAAAATGCAATTCTGGGTATATTCAAGTGAAATAAAGCTTAATAAACTGTTAAAGTTGTTGGTAAGACTTGCTTATTCTCTTCATGACTCCAACATTCAAGAAACAGCCACAATTGCTTTATAACACATGAACTTGGGAGATGGTTACCCATCTGACTTCATTCTAGGGTGGATAAGGGAAATGAATTCCACACAATTGTGTGGCAGAAGTCATATTTTCTGTGGCAGACTGCAGTCAGCACACATATTTACATAAATTTTATTTTCCTGTGAATTAAAATAGTAGCAGGAACAACAGTAGTCACAGGAGCAGCTGCAATAATAATTGAAACAGAACTTCAGGTCAAGAGTTTCACAGTTTCACATATCAGTTAAAAAAAATTAAATATGCATCACTTATTATTTTAGAAAATATCTACTGCATCTGGTTAAAATGAAAATTAATTTTGAAGCAGAAAACTTTAGTATTTGTTTAGAAAATATCTCATATAGTGAGTCTATTTCAAGTTGAAAAAATAATTAAATCTTTTCTTTCCTTCTGTGAAAAGTTTTGCTTCTACTAGCTTGCCAATCAAAACAAAGTCCCAAAAATTTCCTGATCAGCTCTTGTTCTGATTCTTCTCAAAGCTGTTTGTGGTGGGCTGACCCTGACTGGATGCCAGGTACCCACCACAGCCACACTGTCACTGCCTTTCCCAGCTGGACAGGGCAGAGAAGCAAGAGAAATGCTCTTTGTTTGTTTCTGGAGAGAATGACAGGGAGAGATCACTCACCAGTCACTGCCAAGGGAGAACAGACTCACCTCAGAGAAATTAACTTATTCCTAATCAAATTAGACCGGGTTAATGAGAAATAAAAACTAAATCTTAGAACACCTTCTCCTCATGTCTCCTTTCTTCCCAGGCTCACCTTCACTCCTCAGTTCTCTATCTCATCCCCTCCAGTGCTCTGTCAGACATGGGGGAAGCTTCTAGTACCTTCTCACAGAAGCCATCCCTGGAGTGCCCCCATTACCAAAATCTTCCCAACACAAACCCAATACACTATTCAACCTTTGAAATATAATTATATGGTGTATTTTTACATAAATTAGTATCCAGAAGCTGACTTAATGCTGACTTTTCAAGAACCAAGACCCTTGTGTGATATTTTCAGGTTACCTCTCATGTTATGCCTGCAGATAAGTTTTTCAGATAATTCACAGGGTAGAGAAACAGACTGCAGTCTCCATTTAGATCTTTTAAACTTTGCGTTTTCTGTAAAGTCAACAAACTGCTCTTCCATACATTTCACTTTATTATTTGCTAATTAATAGTACAAGTGAAACAATTAGAAGCACACTGAAATGATCATAGGCATAAAGGAATATATGAGGCTCAATGTTTCTTGCTTTCATTGCCATCAGAGTTCTCCACACCAATATTTCCATCTACTCCTTCCTCTGCTACCTATATCATATCCAACTATTGCCATCCTCCACCTAATTCTCCTTCACATAAACCCGCTTACTTTTTCTGGCTGACAACGGGCCTTGTAATTTCTTCTTTCTCATGCAGGCATTCCTAAAAAATATTTTCCCTGAGCTACTCCTTTTCATCAAACATTGACATCAGTGTTTCCCTTATGCAGCTATTTCCAAATGCAGCTTTTCTAACTAACATAACAGCATTCCACACCACCAACACAGTTATTCTGCAACTTTCTGCCCTTCAGATGACACTGTTATGTACATCCAGCTCCACTTCTACTTAAAGTGTTTTCAAGCTTCCTACAGCTCCTGAACTCTCTTGAACACATGATTCCAAAATTCCTCCTGCTTGAAGATTTTCTCCAAGGTGATGGCACAATCTCTCCACCATACAGCTTGTATCCACTCACTCCGACTGCCACGATTTGTTCCACTGCATATTCTAGTCCCACTGATGGCAGCCTTGATGGCAGCCTTTGTTACAGGCCCCAAAACAGAAGTTTTGCTTGCACACTGATAAGTTGTGCACAGGCAAAAGACTCAATGAACTAATGTGCAAATGGCATGTATAAACTTGGCTCTTCTGAACAACACAATCTGAAATTAACCTCTGCCACATATATGCTAATTTCTATAAAGTATATTGCATATGCTGTTAGCACTCTGTGAGACTATCTGTAAACAGAAACAAATCTTTCTCCAAAAAGACTTGAAGTTACTATATACCATTCAGTATATTACTGAACCTAGAAGTGCTTAAATAAATAAGCAAAAGCATAACTGATATATGTCACTAGAAAAAAAATCAACAGGAATCTCATTCCTGATGTGTTTCAAACAAAGATAATAAAAAGATTGTAAAGATCTTGTACTATCTCAATCTTGTCAAAACTCATATACCATGACCAAAAGAAGAGGAGCAAATGACTGCCTTCATAGATCAGTGCTATGCTGAAAAACAGTGAACTAGGGATAAAATCTGATGGTTATTTACAATAGCCAGAAATGTAATTTTTTTTTAAATTGACTGCATAATCTCATTTCAAAACAAACAAAATATACCATACATGTTTGTATATACTTATTTACTAGTTATATGGTGCAATGAACAGAAAAGTGTAAATCAGATAAAGAGATTTTACAGAAGTCATTTATATTCAAGGAACCAAACTAGGGGAAGTTCTAGTAGATGCCATGGATATAGGAGAGTTATAAAACCCTAGATACACAGACAAGAGAAAAAATATACTGCTACAATTCAAACTTATTTCTGTTTTACTAAAAAACTCCACTCATACTGCTCCCAGATTATTCTTTGCTCAAGCACAGAATACACCTAATGTATATTTATGTAGGCATCTCATCTTGATTTTCCAACATTAATTCCACAGTCATCATAAAAAAACATTACTACCTGGCACTGATCTTGGTAAATTTTTAGATCCTCACGGAGTTTCATGTTTTCCTCTACCAGTTTATTCTTGTTTCTTGCTATTTCATTCACAATTGCCTTTAGCTTTTCAATAATCAAATCATGATTTTCACTTTTGGGCTGGGTATAGGTAATTAGCTCTTCTTGGTCTTGTTTCTTATTGCATATTTGGAGTTGATAATTCTGGCTCTGCCTCTATAAAACAAGAAAATATTTTAAATTAAACTCATTAATTGTATGTAAATTGCTCAGACCAAATCGTTACTACTAAAATCGTAAGGCTATTCCTGTCTTCACCTGGATTTGCTTAGAAAAGATGATACAATTCAAACAGTTTGAATTACTTGCCCTCAGTTAATAAAAAAGTTTCAAAAACCTTCAAGGGCATGGGAGTTTTTCAAGGATTTTTTTCTCCTGTGCCGTGTATTTTCCTAATACTTTATGTTAATGAGCCTCAAATGTGAAAAAGGTGATTGTGATGACCTACTCAAAGCAGTTACCTGTGAGAAATAATTTGAGAGAAATGTTCTTCTTTGATTCATTGAACTCAGTAGGAGCTGTGTGTGTGTGTGCCTCAGGATAGATATTAACCTTTGACTAGAGGGCTACCATTACATAGGTCATGTACAAACAGCTCAGTTACTACAGGAACTGCACTTCTTTGAGATCATTATCCTTAAACTTGGGAAAGAATCATTTGTACATTTGGCAGAGTCCTACACCCCATGCAGCTTCTCGTACCAATTAAAATCCTAAACACAAAACTTCAGAAAATTGGTATTGCCACTATTTCTGAATCGACAGGCATTGTGAAGAAGCATAATTACTATGGCAACTGTTTTTGCTGTTTAAAAAATTTACATGAATCCCACTACTGGGAGATTAAAAAGCAGCACTAATCTTTCAGAAGACTGAGAATTACTTGAAAAATGACAACAAAATATGACCTGGAAATCATACATCATGTGCAGAGAATAAGTTGGGCAAGAAAATATAAAGTGAAAATAAATAGGGTTAAAAATACCATATTTCACTGACAAGGATTGCAAAAAGTCTTACTTTAGACAGTTTTTGATGTTATTGACTATGTCCCCATAATTTGTGTTGGCTGAGAACCTACACAGAATGGACCACTGTCTGCATACCAAATAAAAAGCCAAAAAATATTTGCAAGTTAAGTTTCATTTCTATAGATAAAAAAATTAAGGTCCCTTTGACATCCAAGTTATGGATTCTGATATATCCAAGAGTCAATATATCCTGTGAAAATCACACTGCAAGACTGCAACTGAAAATCAAAGATCTCATGAAAGACGAATTTCAGGCAAAGATGCAGGAACAATTAACACTTTTGAAACAGCTAAGGGTCCATCAGACTTGGATGTTAAAAAATAGTTGGTGTTATGTTACAGTTGTTAAGGAAATTGTCTTCAAAGCTAGTTCACTGATGGAATTGAAAGCTTCAACAGAAAAATGTGAATCATCACCCTCACTACTCTATTATGACTTGTCTAAGTGTACAATCAACATGTCATCAGTCAATAGTTTTGTCTAGTCAAAGACTTGCTTTTTTAACACATTTGCATGAAAGCTCAATTGCTGGAATATAATGCTCTCAGCAGCTAAACCCAAAACATAACTGTCATCCTTGGAAACTCTGGATATGTGTAAAGAGTCTCACAGGAATTGTTAAGAAAGTGTTTCACTAGATTAAGATCCAATGAGCTTAGTAACAGTGGAAAAGGGAATTACAGTGAGCAACATAATTGGCTTCCCTTTACTTAATCTTCAAGCTGTCCTGTGGTGCAGTAAATTTGTAAGTTATTTTCTGAGTTTTTTTAAGAGAAGGATATGTCACCATGATAGCATTAAATAGCTTTTTTTTTTTTTCTGGATTAGAAGGAATTAAAAAAAAAATATGTAGTATCAATAGTCTATCTATAAAAAAAGCAATAAGCAAATTGGCAAGTAAAAAATAATCATTAAGTCAAGCAAGGAACTGCATAGTAACCAAAAGGCTGAAAAATATGAAAAAAGGGGGCTAAGTGATCCAACTTACAACTCCAAGAGTGATTCTGGAGTAGCATATGAAAATTCATTTTTCTGCATAACTGATGCTACTGTATATTTATGATCTTCAAAAAAAGAAGGCTATCAGATTTGAAGGAACTTTATACTTGCATTTATATAGAAACTTTATATTGCATCAATACCTCAACGGTATGCACTATTTACTTGGTAAGATACTTTTTAATAAATTGTCAAATTAATTGCATATTAGCAAATAACATGGAAAAGTGTATCTATAATATGCTTAAAAAGCAAAACGGAACAGTCAGTGGTTTTTGTCATTGTTTGTGGGGTTTTTTTAGAAATATTAACATTTCCATCATGATCTTTATTTGTTTTCTCACTTTCATGAGAGAAACTAAATTAAAATAAGTCCATGTATCATTAGATGCTCCAGTATGGTTCTGCCTTACCATATATTCACTACCAATACACACATGCATTGTAAGATTCATTGTAATCTTAGTTTTTAAAAATTAAGTTAAAGTAAGCTCTAGCTGAGCAAAGAGTTAATTTTCTTCTTCGAGCAGGAAGGTAGGAATTTTACCTGAAATAAATTACATTTCTCAGGCAATAATTTTTGTTGCATATCTCCATAAACAGGGCTATTTACACAGGTTGTCCCGTTCTTCTCCCATTCTTGTGATTTTGCCTTAAATCCCTGAAAGACAGCAAAACAAGCCTAGGAAACATAGAGGAAATATCTATTTTCCTCAATATAAAGAATTTTGCAAATTGTATTGTTCTAAAAAATACCTAGTTTTTAAATTAACACATAATCTTTCCATAATTTTGGAAATAAAGTTAAAAAAAGAACAATTCTATAAACCAGCCATCCAGTCACCCCCACCAGAGAAAGACCAGTCTTAAGGGCTACTGATCTGAGAACAATGAGTGTAAACATAATAATTGAATAAAAACAATAAAATAGAGTTATTACTATGATACACAAATTGTATTGGATGGTAGTTCCTGTGAGTTTAAAGCTGTATCAGTGTTGAGCAGGGTAATCAGCAGGGAATCAAACCCTTAATATTCAGACAAAAAGTGCTCACTTTTCACCTTGGTTTTTAATGGGACAGCAGCTACATTGAATAAATTTTACTTCTTGCTCTCTTTAAAATTGCTGCTTCAGGTTCTGAGTTCATCTGGTTTAAACAAAAAGCTGTTTAAGAAATTGTATTATATTAGATTTATCTAATACTGGTTTTGTATTTTCACTTACATTTACATTTATAGTGTATCTGAATATGCTTTAAACTCATGCCAAACCTTGTATGTTCACAAATATATTTTAAAGTCAGTACCCTTAAAATAAGCAAGATTTCAGTTACTACAACTGTTGCTCTTTTAGTTTGAAAATTCAGCAAAATAACAGTACACGGATTTATATGTTGAAAACTAATGGAAATGTTGTTTCAAAAAGACAGATGATATTTTCTAATTAAGCTAAACTGGCATATTCCCCAAATTTAAAACAATAAGGGATTTTTTTTGCTACTGAAGAAAACCTGACTATTTTTCAACACATATTAATACAAATCTTTCACAGCTTTCCTGATATCTGCTTTGCATTTATAACAATAAACATCTCCCTATTTTATAAAACATGATTCAAATGGAGTTTGAGACTACTTAATAAGGACTGTAGGTTCAAGGCCTTACTAAAGCACTGCTGAGCTTAGTAGATTTTCACCACAGTAATTATTTCCTGAATACTCGAATTTGCTGAATATATTCCAAGCACCCATTTTTCATACTGCATAATTAATCAAATTATAGCATTGTCTTATATTATTTTCACATTTTAATCTTGAGTAAGGTTATTCTCAAATTAGCTGACAGTAGTGATATATCAATGATAGATGCACAACCCATTTATTATTCTTGTAGTAGCTGATGTTGGCAGCTACGCTGCAGTCCAAAGAATCGTAGCTTTTCTAATGGTGAGAACTTCCATGTGGAGGAGACAGCCAACGTCAGACAGCCAACATCAGCCACCATCAGACAGACACATCTCAACACAGATAGAGTTGGGATGTGTCTATGTGGATACAGGAACCTCGAGGTCACAGAAGTTAGTCCTATATCTTACAGAATAACGTAAAAGGCAAGTCCAAAATACAGATCCTAAGACCCGCCTAATTTGGGTTAAAAGTAGGAGACTACTTAAAATCTACTAGTGCTGAATTTCTTGATTGCAAAGTCCTCAAAGTGTCCAAATCATGTACCTCATAAATCTACATCATAAACATGTAAGTCTTCCCCATGCTTAGATTTGGGCAAGCAGCTCCCAAATCAACTGGTTCCACTCTCCTTGCTTTGCCTACAGCACCCAGCCCAGTAAGCACGTGGAGCACACACTACTTTATTATGCTCTTCACAAAGGATGGACAGAGAAAACATAGACTTTGTGATCATCCTATGCTTCATCAGATTACTGCTTAGACTGTTCTTCCCATAAGTGGAGGGCTTGGTGTAAAAATCTTTCAAGAGAGAACCTCAAGTATAATCTTCCCATGTTAGTTTTCTACCTAACAGACAAATGTCATTTTTCAGCAGGCTCCAAAATTCTTCCTTTTGAAGTTGTTTCATTTAGCTCAGGATATCAGGAAATTTATCAGATAAAAAAAAAAGCAGCAAAAATTAGCATACCTAGAGATGATATTGCTCAGTTAGAGAAAATAATACTGGATAATCAGTTTCTGCCCCAGTGAATGCAGCCAGAGCCATTTGGAGAGAAGACACCACTTGTGGGCACACTCTCTACAAGCTCTCTATCTTGCCTGACTTTCCTGCTGGTCTAATAAATACCACAGATCACATTATTCCACATATTATTATCATATTATTCCACAGATCATAAAGTAACCTCTGAGAAGTCAAGACTGGGAATTAGGAACAAAAATCAGTGTCTTCCTGTATTCAAGAATAAGTCCACTAAAATCCAGACTGTGTCCAAAGGGATAGGGAGTATGACTGAATCCTGTCCTCAGCATCTATTATCTAGTCCCCCAGCCAGTATGCTGGATTCTGCAGAATGTTTTTTTAAGTGCCTCATCCTTCCTCATACATTGCCTAGGGAAATTAAGCACTGAGGTCAAGGTCATGGATTGCTACAGGCATATGGGTACTGACAGGATAGAGGTTTAACAAGAAGTTTTCCAATCCAAAAAACTTTTTTCTATGTAGCCCAATGTGCTCAAGGTTGTCCTGAGGTCTATAAAACTTGAATTAATGATAGGTATTATGTGACAGTATCCTGTACATGTACAACCTCTCATGCCTCAAAAGAGACTGTGTTATCCAGTACACATCTATTCATCAGGAAAAAAGTAAAATCTATTTATAGTTACATTTACAAAAATTTTGCTATTAAATAACACTAAAACTAAGAACCATTCTCACCAAAGCAAGACAATGATATAATTTTCATAGAACTATGAGCAAAATAAAGCTTACAATTTTAAATCAAAGATTAGTTCTAGAAGCTGATTAAAATTAAAATATAATGACAACTATTCTTACCTCCAGTTTCACGTATAAATTCCTTGGGTTAGATGATGTCTCCAGATTTTCCTCACATTTTTCTCTACTTTCGAGCTTTTTTTGTTTTAACTGGTAAGACTGTAGCTTTTCATAGCTATGTATCAACTTTGAAAACTAAAAACATAAATAGAGCTGAACATGCAGAATCTATCAAGGAGGATCACATGGCCAAAGTTTTCTTTAAACTAGAATCACCAACCGCAGCTTTAGCATTCTAAATGTTTAATCAATGTAACAAAAATTCTATTAATGACGTTAAAATCAATTAATAAAGTTATGACAGATGAACAAGACCATGCTCTCACATAAATGTTAACAAACTGTTCGAATGGGTTCATTTGACAGCTACTTAATTCTGCTGCAGCTCTCCATGGCATTGCTACCCTCAGAGTCATTTCCTCTACGGTGTTCATATGGATTGTTCTATACTTGTTTACTGCCATCTTGTGTTGACAATTTAAAGGGTGCTTCACTAGTCAGAATGAAAGATTATCATTAATGTACACTAAACTTGCATGTTCTTTCTTATGATGAAAATTATTGAAATGCTATGTGTGTGATGATGGCACTCTTCTGTCTCAGAATTAGACCTAAATAGACAACAGACACTGCCTACATGTCACCATGAAAGCCTGGCTTAGGAGTCAGAGGCACGGAAGAAAAGGTGCCAGGAGAAGGACCAGCCTCTCCAGAAAAACAGCCAGTTTTCACATCAATTTTTTCACATCACACTGCACAAAACAAAGGGTCTGTCTAGTGCCTGTTTACAGATTTGATACAGAAAAGTGATACTGTTTGCTAGGAATATGTACATTTGGTTAAAAAAAAAAATTGCAGACCCAAGGATACTGATAAAGGAAACCCTAAAAATACCATCTTGTGGAAAGCTGAGTGAAAGGACTTTGGGAAGAATATTATGCAGAAAAGAAGCTTCCAATGAATACTGATCATGTCTCTTGTTGTTTAGTTCCTTTACATTAAAATATACATGCCTTTAAAAAAACCTGACTCTCACGTAAAGTTCTTTGTATACCCGAACAAAATCCATAAAATCTCATATATTTGTTAACAGCTCAAAGTGAACTAGTGTTTGGAAATGAAATGGAATCCTGTTGAGTCAACACTGAATGAGCAATTGAGGTCTGTTCAGATAACAAACATGGCAAAAAGAAGTCTAGAAAAGATACAGACCAGAAACAAATTAAAAAATAATCTGGAAACTTCCTAGACACATTTGAGATGAACTTGAGAATCATAATATGGGACAGCAAAAACTAATTGAAAAGATGACAAGAAGACAGATTGTCCTGGACTAGGAAGTTTCATGATATGAAGAGGCCCAGGCACAGATTTCACCAACTCAGAATGACTGAATAGCAATTCTGTAACATGGGCATAACAGAGCTGAGTTATCACCTTTAAACCCAAATCAGAAGTCTTGCAGTGGAGCTGCCTATATTTGAAATTGACTTTGTCAGAGAACAGAGTTAAGATAAAATATTTAAAATGAGTCAGAGTATCCAGGCTCAAACAACATGGAACTCATTGACCTTGGAAGAAAGATATCCTTTTTCAAATAAGAGTTTTGCTCTTGAATATATTATGGCATATGTGAACTGCCTGGGAGGACTCAATTCAGATAAGACAGGTATTGGAATGCTTATGCTAAAAAGGCTAGGAAATATAGTATCCAAACAATTTGGTAAATCAGGCCAAAATGGAACAGAGTGGTCAAAATGAGAACATTTAGTTTGAATCTTAGATATTTAATGACAGTAGGATATTAAAGGCAAATTGTTGTCTGGATGTTACAATGACTGGAAACCAGACTGAAAGACAAAATCCTTTCATTTAAGGCCAGATATTTGCTTTAAAAGGTCCAAGTTGTTCTGTTTGCATGTTGTGCACGTTAAAAAAAAAAAAAGGCATTTTAGTGAGTTCTGGGGTAGAATCCATCTTACTTAGATTTCTGAAAGTTACACATACAAGCCTGAGATACTCTGCATCAGAAAAATCTGCCTGTAAATGCTGAGTCATTTCAGCTATCTTAAATTCTTGTCATACACTGACACAAACTGTATTCTGAGGGTGTTCATTTCTTTCTGGTGATTCTAAAGGGAGCTTGGGATAGCTCAGATGTAGGTTTTACAAGTCTAAGTGAGGAAATTAGTTGCAAAGTTCTTAGAGCAAGAAAGAATCCTTGTTCTTTTGCTGAGAGATTTCCATCACTTTCAAAGTCAGAATATTTACTAGGCATTAATATAAAAAAATAAAAAAGAAAAAGAAGGATCAAAGTAATGCAGATGAACCTCAGAAATTTTTGCTACTTAGTTAGGACAAAATGCTGAACAAATGTTTGAACAAATACAACACTGTAGTCTAGGAGTTTCAGGTTACATACTAGGAATTATTTCCCTAATACAAGAAAAATATAGGTTTTACTGCATTCAACAGGCATACAATCAATTCAGAGGGAATACTGCTCATTAAACAGAAAAGAAATTAATTCTGAATAGCCTAGCATTCTGCCAGCTAGAAAAAGTCATCCTTACTATTTTTATCACGATTAGGAAGGAAGAAATCCTGGGCGGGATTTTAAGAATACATCTGTAGAGAAGATACAATGCTACTGGTAAATAGTAACACACAATTTGTGCAAAACTAAATTGTAGCTCGTAAGATTGTACCGTTTAGAAGGTGGTGTAACTTCCAAGTGAGAATAAGAACTGAAAGAAGGGAATCAAAGGAGATAAGGCAAAAATTAATATTGCCATAGAAGGTCTATATTTTAGATAAGAGTTTGTGTAGCTCAGAATTTGGGACATTAAAGTCATTCCACTGCAGAAAATGCAGCACTGTAATCCAGGAAAGAAACTCAGTAAGGAGATATGGCAAAAGCTAGAGGAGCAGAGTGGGACAGTCCTATTGTCTAGCATAGGTGCTAGGAATTGTTCTGACAGGTAGACTTCTGTTCATCACATGGAGAATCAAGGCAGGTCCCTTAACAGAGGCATTTAACAGTTTTCTTTTTCAGTCAAGGTGAATGAGGTGGATATTTCGTGAAGAAATATCGTACGGTCAAAGGAGAGGAATGGGCACTGGAAAATAAAATGCAAACAGCATCAGTGCTGGAACCTTTAGAAAAAGGAATAGGATGACTGAGAGAACGTAATGTTAGGAGATATGGATTGGGAAAGTGACCTATATTCTCAAGAGCCAGAAATCCAAAGCTCTACCTAGTTTATCTTGCATAAAGATAGTAGAAGAAGCAATCAAGAAACCCAAAAAAATGTTAAATGGTCTGAGTGGTAACTAAAAAGGATAGTTTGGGGAGGAAATATAACCAGATTTAAAGCAAAAAGCTTGTAGGTTAGAAAATGTCAGGTTCTTTAAAAAAATAAAAGAGAAAACAGGTTGTATTTGCCCGTGGTGAGGACTTGTAGGATAATTAAATACACCAAAATAAAAATCTTTATGAAAAATTGCCTGGACTTTCAATTTCAGAAGGTTCAATTTCTGTGAAGATATTAGCAACAACATGTAACATAAACCCAAGCATTTTTAGCACAGGATAAAAAAATAATTAAGAAGTGAAAAATATAGCAGCAAATCTTATAAAGAAAAAAGAGCTTTACTATATTTCTGAGAATAGTTCTGCACTGCTAAAAGATACCCTACTACTTATGCATAAAATGTCACACTCCTTTTCATTATGTGATGTTTATCTTCTCAACAATCATGCTAAGATGATGTTTTTCTGCAATTTGTGTAAATTATAAACCAGTTTTTATTTCTAGCTACTTTTCCAAATGATTAGAAGTGTTAATTACAAAACAGCCAAAGCATTCACTGCCTATTTAAAGAATTGTTTTCCAAATCCATTTTCAATTGTAAAAGAAAATATAAATTAAATAGAACATAACATTAAAAATAAGTAATAGATTTATTCATTTGATGGACTCAGGTGTACTATCACTTCTAAATGAAAATAAAGATACTCAATTTATGCAATCTGACATCATTATATACTAAGTGTGGTGACTGGAAATTCTGAATTATAACACTACATCTCTGGTAGAAGAATCCAGTGAAGGGAACAGAAAAGTAGCAGGAAAAACAATGCAGAGTTGTGTACCTTAGTTGTTAAAATCTGAGAAACAGAATCAACTCAAGTTTGCTATGAATTTATATTCATGATTGAAGTAGAAAATACTGAAGAAACAAAATGACAGATGCAGAGCAAAGACAGCCAAACTGCATCATAAAACCTCAGAACGGTTTGGGTTGAAATGGACCTTTCAAAGACCATCTAGTCCAACTCCCCTGCCATAAACAGGGACACCTTGCATTAGACCAGCTTGCTCTAAGCCCCATGTAGTCTGGCCTTGAACACTTTCAGGAATGGGGCGTCCACAACTTCTCTGGGCAACCTTTTCCAACGTCCCATCACCCACACTGAAAAAAATAACAAATTGTTCCTCAGGTACAGTCTAAATCTGCACTCATTCAGTTTAAAACCCTTGTCCTTTCACTCAGCCTGTCTTCACTGGAGAGCTGGTCCAGACCCCTCTGATCTTTTTCATGGCCTCCTCTTGACTTGCTCCAACAGGTGCAAATCTTTCTTGTACTGGGCACCCCAGAGCTGGACACAGCACTGCAGGTGGGGCCTCAGCACAGCAGAAAAGGGAGAGAAAAACATCCCTCCATTTTTTTATGCAGCCCAGGATACAACTGGCTTTCTAGGCTGCATGAACACTCTGAAATAAATAAAGTCAGAACAAATTCCCAACATCATTAATGTGGGTTACTCCAGTTTTGATACAAGGGAAATCTATACCTTATGGAAAGCTATCAGGCCACTTTAACAGTTGTGTAAATCAGGGAAACTAAAACCAGAAAAAGATATAGCAAAGACATGATAAGCACAGTATAACTCTTAAAATCCCTAGCATGCATCAGACTCATATTAACATGAATCCAATTACCTGTTTTATTAATTCACCAAGGCTTTAGTTTATTAGTCTGAAGTTAGGAAATCAAGTATTTGTCTTCATAACAGATGTCACATTCACATCAAAATCCATCCAAAGAGTTTTGACATGACAGTACATAAATTATAATGGAGCCTGGTAGGAAGCTGTAGCCATCATCATTTGTATGACACAATTCATTTTTCCCAAATACATGATGGCATATCTATACAATTTGGCATATGTAAGCTTTTTATACTACAATCACAAAATAATGAAACTGACATTTTTCTTACTTGAGATTTCAGTGCTTGAAGCTGAGTTTCGTAACTCTGAGCCATTTCATTTTTAGTTTTCTGTAAGTTTTCCAATTCTTGTTGAAGTAGTCCCACCTAAAGTTAAAATAAGCATTCAAATGTACCTTTTATGACATTTTTCAAAATATGTTATTTTTGGGAAAGTAATTTGAAACTTTAAAAGAAGATCACTGCTTTAAGAAGAGATATTACAAATAAGTATTAAATCAGTAGCTTGATAATAGAACTGCATCCCACAGACCTAGATTGTCAACATCAAACTAGGAATTTTACGGTAAAAAATCTCATTACACACTGATGTTATGATTTAGTCATAATATTGTACAAGTCTGTCATGAAAGACCATGCCTGAAAGCTTTTAAAATGCAACTACAGTGTTTCCCATTGTGAAAATTTTCCTTGCTTGGCTTATAAAATGATACAAATTACCTTCCAGTATCTATGTACAAATCACCAGAAGATACTGTGGACTCATTTCAGCTCCCTAAGTGCAGTGCCATTTGTGATATCATAAATTATTACTGAGTTTCACAGAGACCCGAGAAACACAACAGAGAGCATACACAGCACCTGTGCTTTTCTGGAGGGCACTTGGAAGCTTGGTAGAATATGCTGAAGTATTTCAGATAATGTCTCTATAGAGCAAATACATTGATGCTTTCAGGATGGGCAACTTGAATTCTTGTCTTGGTTCCTTCTGACTGCAGGGACTAAGGGGAAGTTCCTAATTGCTCATTAGGGAAAGTCACTCCATTTCCAAAACTCCCACAGGCAATTTAGCCACCTAGCTCACACAAGGATTCCCTCATGCAAAATTCAGCTGGCTTGAGCTAGAACTGAATGCTATGCAAGGATTTCTTGATGCTTCTGAATAATTATTCAGAAGAAAAGACTGTGAAATACAGACAACTCCAGGTACACTGGGGCTTTAAGTTTCATATGAAAGTTGAAGTAGTAATACATTTCAAGTCTTCACAATGAGTAAAATTATCATACAAAGACAGTATATTATGTAAAATGTTAAAAACCAGGAATAAACGGGAGTAACAAAGACATGATTTGGGGAACCTTTTTGAACTGCATTCTTCCATTTAAACTTTCTGATGAAATGAGAAATGCTGGCATTTAGAAAAACCACCAAACTATCTTTTTACAGCTAACCCGAGAATATTTGATGTAGACTTTAGGGAAATAGAAGAAATATGAGATTTTCAATGGCATTTTTACAATGACTTTTCAGAACAGAAGCACACTTTAAAACAAAACACTAAGGATAATTAGTGACCTTTAAGGGGTGTTTGGTATTTTTACATGATAGAACAAATGGTCTTATGGAGAATTTAAAGCATGCTAATAAGAAACTACAAGAATAAATACTTTCTTTATAGAATGTGATATTCTTAAATACCTCTTGACCTTTTTGATCCAGTTTGCTTTGGGCACTTGCTAATTCTTGATCCTGGATATCCATCTTTGCTTCCAAAGCTCTCATCTTTCTTTCCCATTCTACTTGCTTTCTGTTTACCATGATGTCAATTTGATGCACTAATTCCTGAAGTTCAGCTTCACATGGAGAAGCTCTAAAAACATAAAGAAATTTATTTTTTCAAATAAAGAATAAGGGAGAAAACAAAATTTTATTTACATTTATTTACAATTCCATTTTAATTGTGACCAAACTAACCACTTTTCAACAAAAGAAAGAAATAAATGGGAAAGTTAAATGATACCTTCAACTGTAGGTGGAACCTCACTCATCAGTCTTGAGTTTGCCTGCATGCTCAACTTTTGACTGCACTAAACTGAAAAAGCAGCTCCTTAATATGTGGATATCACAAATCTTTTATTTGGTGCTTAAATTGTGCACATCCCTTGTTTTGATAATTATTACAGGAAGTTTGAGTGAATTTGTTAGATTTGTAACATCATAATTAAAACTTAGCATGATTTTTTGAAGTTAAATTCTTTAGAACTTCTTTTATATCCACAAGTCCTTGAAACTGTGATGGTATCAATGTTAAGTTTGGAAGGGCTTTTTAAATGCACACATAAATCTTAATGACTTTTTAATGTTAAAACTGTTGGTAATGCTGTTTTGAAATTTAATATGAATCACAGGATGACAATAGCCGAAATGCAAGCAAGTGATGTATATTGCTCAAAACAAAAACACCCCTCTCCTAAGTGCCTGGAACCCATCTCAAAAGTAGCATTAATGATGGGTAAACTTTGCTGCCTCTGGGTGGAATACAAAATGGGATTTTGAAAACAGAAGATAAAGTGATACTGCTTTATCAGGTCTACCTGTTACATCAGGAGTACCTTTTCCTTGATACTGCTGTAAAGACCTGTGCACTTCAGCCTCCTCTAATGGCAACGCTTTGGTGAACCACCAGCAATGACTCAGTTGTACTATTTTAGCCTTCAAAAACAGGTGCTTGCTTTATCGTGTGTCATATGGATAATCTAAATATTGTTATGCAAGTAAGAATTCAACTTCTAGCCCAGATCATCAGATTACCCTTTCAGATCCATCATGGCTGACACCTTTCACTCTAAAATTTCACCTGCCTCTTTCAGATCTTCCTGCACATGGCAAATTCCACATTTGCTGCTAATAAAAAATTTCTCTTAACAGTTCTTCCATGCTTCTTGAATCTAGAGTCATGATTATATGAAAGGGAACTGTTGAAAGAAAAACCCCTTCTGAAACAGCTTCTCAGTCTGTCTTCACTTTCGTTAATTTCTTACCTGGATCCTCTAATCACATTTGCAGGTGCAAAAGGAAATCTATATGTGAAGTTGTAGATTAGAGCTGCTGTTCTACTACCAAAACTACTCTGTACCAAGGCTCTGGTATTGAAGACAGACCTGCAGTTATCCCCACTCACTAGCAGAGAGATGCTGCTTGGTGCAGTAACTATTGCTTTAGTCCACTAGTGTTTTGGAAAGAGTGCTCATTAGCTCCCTCAGAATACGGCCAAATTTTTGGCACCACAGTCGTGAGAATTTATTTTGATCACGGGATATGGAATGCAATGGTTTCTTTAGTAAGACATGTCTAAGCAAACACACAAAGAACACATTTTCTCATAAGCAAAGAAGTATGCATGGGCTTTTTTTCCCCATGTGGATTCAGCATTACCAGTTTGCTGAATGCATACCTCAAATGGGTTTGCCACACAGGGAAGTAATGACCTGTACTTCAGCAAGTGGCAGCTACTTTTTTTTTGTTCATTTACTTTGAAACAGCTCAAAACACTTAAAGATATCTCATTTTAAAGTGATGTAGGCAAGCTCTTAATCTTCTTTTATTCTGTCTCCATATAAGTGAAAATAGAGATGAGTCATATTCTACTGTCATTAATAACTATTTATCTTCATGTAAAACAAAATGTTCCAAATTTAGGCAAAAATCCAGATAAAAAGTTTCACCACCTCCAGGCCTTTTTCGTTATCACAAAGGATTTTTGCACTGGTTAGACCTTTCTAGCTCTATTCATCCATCTTTTGCTTTGGAGTTCTGCATAGGTCTGCATTTTTGTGATTGCTTCCTAACAGACAGAAAAATGAATGGTAGAAAGAATGGTATTGTCCATACACTCTAGAATAAAGTTGTTACTTAAAAACAGATGATTTAAGAAAAGTTTGGTTCATACTGTCTGTCTTGAATTTATACCTTCTTCCCATATTATTTACATTTGCTCACAAATAGGCAAGTAAGTATGGTCATATTTATGTTAACAAAAGTAAAACATTCAATCTTACATAGTATATTCATTAGATTTGGATATTTACCACAGCTTCTACAGTCAATACTAATGAATTTAATTATTGCAAACTGTGCTCTAAAAATAGAAAATATACAAACCAGTTGTGGTAGAATCTTCTACCCCAAAGTTCCATTATAAGAACAACAACCAACTCGTTTAACAACTTTCAGCCACACTGAATCATACACATCTATGCATAGACAATTTGTGATTTATGAGTCCTTGCAGCTGGAATGTAATTGTCATGATTTTCACCACCATTACTCAGCCATTATCCCAAGTTTTAAAGGCACTGTATTATCCCTGGAATACTGTCAGCATAGACTGAAATTGTTTCTTTTCAGTGAAGATGTATCCTAAGCTACTTTTCCAGCATCTTTGTATAGTTAATGGAACTAACTAGCTAGCAAAAATTATGGCTTATGATGGGACAAATTCTTCTAGATGCATCTGCAAATAGCCTGAAATTCTATATATTGATTAAAATAAAGGCAGAATTCTGAATTTCTGAAATAGGCTTCTGACTTGTAGTCAAAGAATAGCAATACTTTTGGGTTTTTCTAATTCAAGTTTTTATATAGCTACTTTTACAAATCATGTAACCATGATGTGAAAAAAGAATTCCCTCAAAGAACACTTTTAAATCCCATTGCAAACTTTCTTGGGCCAGAATAAGGTATGACAGATCATGCCTCTTTTATTTTAAGAAATACTTTTACACTTAATATGTGTCATATCACGTTGTGTTGTTTCTTGGTAATGATGGCAGAATAACCTGGTTTATTTGAAAAGTAGTTAGTAAGTTTACTTACAAAATTATGATGGATAAATATTCTGTTTTAAGTAATTAAGTGGGGAAGTACTTCTTATATTTGTTTGTTTCTTAAAATTGCTGAATGGGACGAGTTCCTACATCAAATCTTACTCATGTTCTCATTTCTTTAGAAAGACTGTGCTAGCATATTTTTTAGATTAACTAAATACTAACATATTTTTCAGATTAACATTAAAAGAACTAAACTTGGATTATATAAAAATAAAAAATTATTATGTGCTCTTATGAAAAGTGCACTTAATACTTTGGGGGAACAGTTGTAGTTATTATCTGTGCAAAAAAGGCTAGGGCTTTAGCAATGAATCTTGTTTTCAGGATTCTTAATGTTTTAAGAGCTGTGATATGTAAGTTCATATTGCTGTAGCCTAGCAACTCCAAGTACTTTTAAAGAAAAAAGTTTGAAATAACATTTCTTAACATCTTAATAAAACCCTACATAGCTTTCATCCTCCCCCCCCCCGGTTCAGGTATGAATATTTAAAACATTAAAATAACGAACAGAAACAGTGAGTAGACTACTAGCCAAAGCAAAAACATGTCTTGTCTTAATTATCAGCACCTTTTCCAGTTTGCATGGAAAGCAGAAGAAATACAGAATCAAGTTTGCTTCCAAAATCATTAATATTTTGCATTTCCCATGTTTAATAAACATACGTAGTTCAATTCCATCATATATTCAACTCCCAAGAGAGTAAGTCATTACGTACTTAGTTACAGCTTGTTCCTGGAACACTTCGAAGTCCTCCTCCATACCACTGATTGTCGTTTTAACCTGTTAAAACACCAAAAATCAAATAATTCAGATTCTTAAATGCATTTCTTTACATAGCTAAGTAGGGTAAACTGGATGGTTCTGTGCTTTCCTTTCATATTATGCTATTTTCTCATTAAAAACAACAAGGACAGCGGAGTGCAGCTCTAATTACAGGCTGGAATGGGCAAGACAAAAACTTCGGGAGTAAGTTCAGCTCTGACAGCAATTCTTGCACTTGCTGCAACACTGAGACACCAGAGGTGGTGTTGAATTTGAACCTTGCCCTGGGTCTCCATACGGAAATTTGTTTTGGACCATTCCCTGTTGTGTGATGTCAACAATTTGCAAAGACTCTGAAGCACATGAATCTTAATTTGCCATAGATCCATGGCTGCGCTCATCAAACATTTGTACCTTTGTACGTCGTGATTAACCTGCACCCCGGCTGTAGCTGCTGTCAAACACAAATTCCTGTTGTCTGGTCTCTGCCTTTCCTGGCAGATGCAGTCTGAGACACGCAGCCCACAAACACCTCGGCAGGACCGTCAGAACAAGGCTATTGCTGAGACCAGCCCGGTTCTGCGGGTCCAGCAGGACACAGGGGTGTGGGGGCAGGCCTGCCTGCATGCAAGAACAGTATGGGTGACGGGGGAGCATGAAACAGCCCTAATTCCTAATTCCTGGTGGGGACAGCAGTGGGGCTCTCAAGGGCACGGTCCCAGCACCCACAGACGTGTGGGCAATGACAGACGGCACCGCAGCCTTGGCTCCACAGGGAGCAGGCACTTGAGGCGATGACACTGCCAAAGGGGCGCTGCCTCCACAGGGGACCCGCACCGGAGGCGACACTGCCAGAGGAGCACTGGCTGAAAAAGGACCAGCCATAGGAGACCGACACCTGAGGTGACACCGGCACACGGTGTGCCGGGCACCTGACGACACCGGGGCACGGACAGCACCCCCCCGGCTTCCCCGCCGCCCCCTCCCCTCCCGTTACCTGCCGTGCTGCCCCCTCGGCTCCGGCCGCCCCCGCTGTGGCCGCGGTGCGAGTCCCGCAGCCCGGCCAGCCCGGAGCCCGTCCCGCCGCAGCGCCCGCCCGTCGCCGCGGTAACCGGGAGAGCGGCGGGCGAGGCGGGAAGGCGGGCGGGACTGGGCCGGGGCATGGCCGGGACAGGGCTGGGGCAGGGCCGGGGCTGGGCACCGGCCCCGACGGGCGCGGGGTGGCGGGGTGCAGGCGTCCCGGGCTCACTGCCCCCATCCCTCCTTCGATCGGAAGAAAGCTGGAGTGAATTTCACCACGGGAAAATTTTACCCGGGGTGAAGAACATGTACTTTTCCTTTAAGATAATTTCAGAAATCAGTAGGAAAGGTGGGTTTTTTTCTTCTTTTTTTTTCCCTCCTTCATCTTAAAACTCTGTTATTACTAGATAATGAAAAGGCTGAACATTACCCTTTCCTCCCTCAATGACTAGCTATGCTTTTGTCAAAGGGCATCAAACGATTTTCAGATTATTTTGCAAACGACCTTGGCCTGATGCCTTTCCATTCTTGTGGCCTTCAGTCTGTCTTACTGAACAACAAATTGCTTTTAGGAATCACAGCTATTTCAGCTCTTCGCAGTAATAATTTGAAGGACTTTAAATTTCTTCAAACACCAGTGAGATTTTCTACCAGGATGGTACCGTTCACTTTGCGTGTATTGTCTTGAAATTTCACAGAGCAGTTTCAGGACCTGCTAGTCTATTTCTGTGCACTACATGTTCAGCTTTTGCTTTGTTCTCCTTAATATGTTTACTGAAATTAACCAAGTGAACAGAAGCTTTAGTACAATTTCTAAGGAATAATCTATTTCATTGGGTTCCTACATACTGTGCTGTGTCAGATGGCTTTCCTGTAAGCAGAAATGCTGTTTCAAGCTGTGAAAAATGATTTTAAATTTTTTTTTAAATAAGAGACTAAAATAAAATTATATGTGGAGTTTCAGGAAAGTTACAGAATGACAGAATTATTAGGACTGGAATGGACCTCTGGAAATCATCTCTCTGGAGATCATTTTGTCCAACTCCCCGGCCAAGGCAGGGTCACCTAGCATAGGTGACAGGAACTCCCTGATGAGGTTTGTCTATTCATTCTAGAAAATAAGAGTTTTCCCTTGTAGCCAAGCCAGTCAGGATGACAGGAGAAAGCTGTAGGACCAGTAGCTGCACTCTGAGCCCTGAAAACATTTTCTTCATTACACTTTTCTTCATTATTTACATACTGTAATTGAGTTAAAGTTTCAAATATAATTTCTTATAATTGAAATAGTTCTGAGATTTTTTTTTAAATAGTGAAATTTGGGTTTATTTATTTTAAATACAGAGCTTTGAGATGATCTGAAGTATTATGTACTAGAAGTAATTTCTGATGCAACTGCCAGGAAATTTCTATTTTTTCATCTGCTCAATTGAAATGAACTTTTCAGCCATATTCCCAGTGTATATATTTTAATTTCTTCCATGTCTTACCCTCTCTCAGTGGTAATCAGTTATTCAGAAATTTAACTTCCATCTGTCATGCCTAAATGGAATGGGGGGGGGGCAACTTAAAAAAATGCAGAAGAAGAATTTTTAAATTACTTTTCTATATTTTCAAAGCTTTTTAGAAGGACAATTCCACTGCCACTAGCTGGAGTTGTATTTCTAACTCTCTTAGGTATATCCAAATACCTCCCCCACTATATTAAAAAAATCCCATGTCAAATTTCTGACCTTTTTTATTTGCTTTTGCTCATCCACATCATCTCTTGACTAGAGCTTGTCTTGTGAGACTCATAACTGTTATTTGTTGACTTTAAAGAACATGATTTACAAATTGTGGAAGCCAGTCAGCAAAAAAAAAAAAAAAAAAAAAAAAAAAAAAAAGCTAATTTCAAATCAGCTTTTAGATTAAAATTCATGGAAAGCTATAAGTGCATTTCTGCAGGAAAAAAAGGAGGTAGATCAGGGCAGGTGCACAGCAGAGTGTGAACAAATGTCAAGCAAGACAAGGTGCAACACTGATCTGTTTACAGAAATGAGGGGAGCTAGGCATTACCTAGGAAGCTGCCTTGCAGAGGGATCTCAGACTGGGCAATGATTAATGGGATGGAATTTAACTAGTCAAAATTTTGGATTCTGTACGTAGCAGGTGAGAGTTTCTAATAATAAAGCAATAATACACAGTTCAATATAGAATATTTTCAGAGCAGGATAAAAGTGGTGGTGTTAAAGGAGTAGCATAATTTAGATATAATTTCAGTGATAAATTATTATATAGCTACTAGTTATTCTTCCTAGGTATTTATCACTTGAATTCTTCAATATGTGTTGGGTCTGTAGTGCAATATGTAATAACAGGTAAAACCTAAGTGCATTTGTGTATTTAACTTCAAATACAGATTGTATTTACAGGATATATTCACAACTTACTTTGCAATCTCAGACGACAGATTTGATTGAACATTTTGTTCCAGTAAGCTCAGTATAATTCTCATAAGAAACAGATTCATTTCTTTAGCATAGAAACCACACGATTTTAGTGATATTTATGTGATGGATTCATAGCAGCTCTATAAAAGTTTATTAATTGCATTCTGTGTGTTAGTTTGAATGCATGTGGACACCCCAACTTGATTTACAGAAAAGAAAGGAATAGCTGAGTATAAGCCATCCATCAACAACTATGCAGGAGTCACTGAGAGACAATAAAATCTATGAAAAAGATCCTTAAGATGTAAGCAACAACAGAAGAATGACATTTTTAAAAAACACCTTTGCAAGACGGATTTCTGCTTGTGAGAATGAGACAGGCACATAAAATGTGCCTGAAGATTTTGAAAGAGCCTGACTAATTTACTGGCAGGAGCTGCTAAATCCTGACATAATACAGACATAGATGAAGAGTACTGTTTCTAAATATTTTGTTTCCAGTTTAAACTGAAAACTACTCTTTTCTTAAGCTGCTTATGAAATCACTGAAGGAAAGAACAGAAAGAGTTTGGATTTAGTAGGATTTGCCAGGTAAACCAATTGATATGTCACACTGTAGGCTACAACCTTGGAGTGGAGAATTTTGAGAATTTATCCTGTAAGAGGAAACCTGAAAATTAAGGGTAGTGCTGTAGGAGGATGTAGACAGGAGAGAACGGTGCCATTTAGGCCTGGTTTTGTGACACAAATTAGTCTTTCTGTGTCCATAAGGATGACAAAAAATAATAGTAGAATCGTGTAGGCTGGAAAAGACCCTTTAAGATCATGGAGTCCAAGCTCTACCCCAATACTGCCAAGTCCATCACTAAACCACGGCCCCAAGCATCACATCTACACATCTCATACATACCTCCAGGGATGGTGACCCCACCATGTCCCTGGGCATCCTGTGCCAGTGCTTGACAAGCCTTTCAGAGAGGAAATTTTCCCTAATGTAGGATGTAAACCTCACCTGGTGCAACTTTGAGGCCATTTCCTCCTGTCCTATCCTTTGTCATTTGGGCAAAGAGACTGAACCCTACCTGGCTACAGCCTCCCTTCAGATGGTTGTAGAGAGCAAGAAAGTCCCTCCTGAGCATCCTTTTCTCCAGGCTAAAAACCCCCAACTCCCTCAGCTGCTCCTCACCAGACTTGTGCTCCACACCCTTCCCCAGCTCCATTGCCCTTCTCTGGACACGCTCCAGCCCCTCAATGTCCTTCTTGCACTGAGGTGCCCAGAACTGAGCACAGGATTGGAGCTGTGGCCTCACCAGTGCCAAGTACAGGGGACAGTCCCTGCCCTGCTCCTGCTGGCCACACCATTGCCACTGGCCATCTTGGCCACCTGGGCACTGCTGGCTCATGCTCAGCCACTCATTGATCAGCATCCCCAGGTCCTTTTCCACTGGACAGCTTCCCAGCCGTTCTGACCCTAGCCTGGAGCATTGCGTGAGGTTGTTGTGACCTAAGATCTTTGTTGAATTTTATCTGTATAGTGCTAGATATTTTCCACACAAAAGAGCAATCACTTGTTTAAAGCTTGCTCCTAATATTTTTTTGGAAACTTATAGTAGCATTTAGCATTACTGCAACATCTTTCTGTATGGCATAGTCTTTCCTTTGTACTTATTCCTACTGAAGCAGAAAAATATAAAAATATTTTATGGTTTAGCAGCATGTGGATGGTTTCTAGCTCTATAGACAAAAATACTTCTTGGTTAACTTGTTTTTACTTATCAAATGTTATCTGTGATCTTGTCTGCAGTTAAAAAAAAGACTGTTTAACTTGAGACTGTACATTTCATCTGTGGCTTTATATCCTGCCACAGTTGCCTCAGTTTCTATATTGTGCCATAGTGACATAAGAATTTATTAAAAAATATTCTGGTTAAAATAGGCAAGTTATAGAAAAAAAATAAACACTCTAGAAGCATAAATTTGACTTTTTATTGTCTGAGAGGATTACAGGAAAAAAACTGGTTTGTTTTCATCCTGAACGTAAATTATTTTGTGATAGTTTGACAATTTTAGTTTTCAGTGGCACAAATGTGCTAACAATTGTACAAACTACTTTTGGTCATATTGAAATTTAATGATGGAAGAGTGTGTAATTGGAAGTTTTGTAATGTTGCACAGATTTAAGTTTTTATTTTTTGAATCAAGCACATTAAGTGAATGTTCTGTTGAAATACCTTGTAGAGAAATAATTAACAGTGCTGACATTTAAGTTGTCATTTGGGTTTCAGAGATAGCAATTGAGTAGATGTTATGGGAGTTCACATTGCTCACTTGCATAAGAATCTATTAATATAGAATACAGTGCTATATTGGTTATATTAAGATGATATTTTCAAGTTATGCTTGAGTGATCAGGTGCTCTGCCTTAACTAATTTTATTTCTTTTATCTTTGGAGTTCCTGTTTAGTTTTCTAATTAACTGAATGTCATGATTTTCAGATTTAGTATTGGGGTACAGTGGTAGAGCAATTAAAAAGTATTGCTGTGTTACCTTCTATAGAAGTGCATGATGAGGCCTGAGCTATTTGGCTTGCCTGGAAAAGTAAAACCCCCATTTAACTTGACTGTTAAGATATTTGGCTGGGGATTCAGAGGCAGGCACATAGGATACTGGCTTTGTCATTATTTTGCTTTTCTCTAGAAACAGAAAAGAGCTTTTTATCAACCTAACATCTAAACTCACCCTTCTGACCTTGAGAGCCATAATTCTAATCAGAGTGCAAATAACAGTAGCACAGTATTTGCTCGCTGTCTCTGCCTTCTGCAGACACTTGCTCTGAGCATTTACATGCTCAAGGCTGAGTCTGGGCTGAGGAAATACCGCATCTGCTTGAACATCCTGCTGTGCTTAGCAGTTGGCAGCTCACAGTGATGAGACTTGGGTTAGTGTGAGTGCTGCTTGCAGGATCAACTGCATCCAAATGTATAACACCACCAGCAGCAATGGGAACTTCGCTTCACCTTCCTGGTAAAAAAAGCAAAAGCAAGCAAAGCTTTCCTAGAAAATTCAAGCTAACAGAAATACTCTACATTTTCTACAAGCTGAAAATGAGGATTGTTCATCAGAGTAACCCAATTACTTCTAAGGGTGCAGCCTTAATCCTTGACTTTCCCACCCAACCTGAACACCACCATCTTGTAAAACTATGTTGCAACTTTATTGCAGGCATAACTAATTGTTATATTATAAGCAGTCTGCTATTAGCCAAAAGGTTAACTGGCCAGACAGATATAAGCCATGGTCAGTTTGTTTTTTATTTAGGGTAGCTAATCAAATTAGTGGGGAAAAATTGTGCAGGACCCATGGAGAAAAACACAGACCCTTGGCTATGCAAGCATGCACAAATACAGATGTCTGAACCTTATACTTGTGTTGAGTGTTTGACTGTCAAGAGCAAAAGATTCTTGGAGAGGCATTCTTGAAGTATTCCATCTTCCAACACAATACATGTGGCAAGAAAAATGCTGCAGTTGACGCGAGCCTTTGCCCCTTCATGGCTTGAGGGTTGCTTGGCCAAGTTTCTGATTGGCATTTCTGGGGCATAAGGCAGAGCTCTCCTTAGAGCAGCTGCCCGTGCTGACCTCCCTGCCCAGCTAGGCAGAGCCAGCTGGGGTAGGGGCTGTGTTCTTCCTTCCTAGGACTTTCAAACCTGCCACCTTCTGCTACTTGTTAGCTTCAGCCTGACCTCCATCAGGTCTTAAGGCAAAGCAATGAAGATACCAACAGCAAAGTGTATATCCAGGGAATGGTTTCCTCAGGCTACTGGACATTTTCAAATTTTTTCTCATGAATAATTTGCCAGGGTTTGAGCCTGTTTTTGGAACAAGGAAACAGGAAACATCACTGTTGAATGTCATGAACTTCAACCTCCGACAAGTTATCTTTTCCATTCCTCTTTCTAGGAAATAGCAATTAGATCAGGATTTTCTGTGTATTTTTTTGTGTGTGTGCATACTTTAGACCTTTACACCTACTACCATTACTGTAAAGTGATAAACAAGAAAGTAGGATAGAAATCAGCCCTGGTTTTAATTGTGTCTCTGGCCTTTGGGCAATGATATTTATCTCCTGCTTGCTTCCTCCTGTCTGAAACACAAGACTTGAGGATGAAGATGGTCTTTTAGCAGTCCTTGAAGATATAAATGTGGTGCATGAGAAACAGCAGGATTAAGGGAGGAGCTGAGGGAGGCTGAGGAAGGATTAGGTAGATGAAAGACAAGGGAGGTGCAGAGCAGATGAGGAAG
Organism: Zonotrichia leucophrys gambelii; assembly: GCF_028769735.1. Classification (NCBI taxonomy): domain Eukaryota; kingdom Metazoa; phylum Chordata; class Aves; order Passeriformes; family Passerellidae; genus Zonotrichia; species Zonotrichia leucophrys. The sequence goes on from NC_088169.1 coordinate 79,727,061, forward strand.
GGAGTTGGACAACAGTAGTTCTTAAAGTAAGAGGAATGATATTCTGCCAGCAAGGACCTAAATCACCTTTGTGTATTGGGAGCTATTTGGGATGCTAGCTGCTAGCTGTACATACACTGATGCTGGGCAAAGGAGCATTAGAAGGAGAAATCATATCCATTAAATAAATAATGTTTATGCTTTTTGGTGCAATTTTATGATGTACTTGTGTTACTTAATTGTCAAATCCATTGGGGGTATAAGCACACTGCTGTTCATGGAGCACTGCCTTGCTACTGGAGCAGGAAAGGCTTACAGGTTATCTGAAACAGAGAACTGAACAAATACTAAATGAAGAATCAATCCTCCTCTCAAACTTTTGCACCAGTTATGATGAAGAACACTTGAATGGGATTTCCATAACTTTGTTAGCTACTCTCATAATGGTGCATAAAACCAGATGTACTGTGAACAATTGTCTGCGGAAAAAATCTTGGTTCATTAGGAACTTATTTTTTCTCTAAATAACATGGTTATTACTAATAACTAAATTATTATTAATTACTATTTACTTATTACCAACTACTAAATAACGTGGTTATTACCTTGTTGTTAAATAGCATGGTTATTAAGTAATGTTAGAGCCACTACGGATTTGTTCTATAGTGATTTTTTCACAGTCTTGAATATTCTTCCTCTGCCTTAAAACAATTCCAGTTCCATCTCTGAAACTTTCCATATCCTCCGCAGTTATCTTGCACATCTTTGTACATGTTTAGGAACACTGAGCTAAAAATTCACTTTTGACCAGAAATGCTGTATTCTGCATCCTCTACATCCCAGGAAAGGCTCAAATTTTTTTCCCTTTCCAATGCTGCTTACTTTTCAAATTCAATTGTTGAATAATTATCTTACAGGGTTGTCTAATCATGAGCTATAAGCAAAGGGATTTGTGTGAGATTGGTGCTCAAAAAGTCCTTGTTTATTCTTGTATTTTTACTTGTTTTGCATTCCTGACTATTACCTGATTGCTGCAATCTATGATTGAGTGAATATACTTTTCTTTATGAATGGCTTGTTGATGTCCTAAGATCCTCTGGGACAAAGGCAGCTGCATACATATAAGGTGATATTAGTATTTTCCATCTTATCGGAGAAAGTTCACAGCTGGGGAGATATTAAAGCAATATTTTCAGCCTCTCCACATTCCCAGTAGTTTAAATTGAGAACCCAAATATAAAATTGAGGACTAAAAATAGCGTCCCCCACTCAATTCACGGTATTATAAAGAACCTTCTACCTTACCTACTTCTCTCAAAGTCATAATGATCTTTAAAGGCCAGTTCTAATCATCTTTATATCCAGTCCAGATTCTACTGACTGAAACAGTAGGTTTCAGGAGGTTTTCTTCAGGAGGTTTTCTTCAACAAGCAGATGGACCTCAATGATGTGATTTTTCAGTAAATCACAGAATCACATAATCACTGGGTTGGAAGAGACCAAGATCGTCAAGTCCAGCCCATGCCCTAACACCTCAACTAAACCATGTGGCACCAAGTGCCACATCCAGTCTTTTATTAAACACACACAGAGATGGTGACTCCTCCACCTTCCCAGGAAAACCATTCCAATACTTTTTCCTCTCATTCTGTCAGTTGCTGCTTGGTCAAAGAGACCAACTCCACCAGGCTACAGCCACCTTTCAGGGAATTGTAGAGAGTGATAAGGTCACCCCTGAGTCTCCTTTTCTGTAGGCTAAACACCCCCAGCTCCCTCAGCCGTTCCTCACAGGGTTTGTGTTCCCAGCCCCTCACCAGCCTCGTTGCCTCCTCTGGATGTGCTCGGGTGTCTCAATGTCCTTCCCAAACTGAGGGCCCAGAGCTGGACACAGCACTCAAGGTGTGCCCTCACCAGTGCTGGGTACAGGGGAAGGAATGACCTCCCTGCTCCTGCTGGCCACACTGTTCCTGACACAGGCCAGGATGCCCTTGGCCCTCTTGGCCCCCAGGGCACTGCTGGCTCATGTTCAGCTGGCTGTCACCAGTGCCCCCAGGTCCCTTTCTGCCTGGGCACTGTCCAGCCACACCATCCCCAGCCTGTAGTGCTGCAGGGGGTTATTGTGGCCAAAATGCAGGACTCGGCACTTGGATTTATTAAACTTCATCCTGTTGGACTCTGCCCATCCATCCAAGCATTCCAGGTCTGTCTGCAGAGCCCTCCTACCTTCCAACAGATTGACACATGCTCCCAGATTAGTGTTGTCTGCAAATTTACCAATGAAAGACTCAATCCCCTCATCCATGTCATTGATAAAGACATTGAACAGAGCAGGCCCCAGCACAGACCCCTGAGGGACACCCCTGCTGACTGGGCCCAGCTGGATGCAGCACTGTTCACCACCACCCTCTGGGCCTGGCCATGCAGCCAGTTCCTAACCCAGCACAGAGTGCTCCTGTGCAACCCATGGGCTGCCAGCTTTTCCAGGAGTGTGCTGTGGGAGACAGCGTCAAAGGCCTTGCTGAAATTCAAATAGACAACATCCACAGCCTTTCCTGCAACCACCAGGTGAGTGTCCTGGTCATAAAAGGACAACAGGCTGGTCAAACATGACCTACCCCTTCTAAATCCATGCTGGCTGGGTCTGATACCCTGGCCACCCTGTAAGTGCTGTGTGAGGACACTCAGTATGAATTGTTCCATCACCTTACCAGGTACTGAGGTCAGGCTAAATGACCTGCAGTTACCAGAATCCTCCTTCCCACCTGTTTTTTTGCGTGTGGGTGTCATGTTGGACAGCTTCCAGTCATCTGGGACCTCACCAGTGGTGATGTCCAAGATTTTCTTAGTTTCATTTCTCCAACCCCCAAAATTCCTATTTCTACAGAGTATATAGGCCAGTCAGATGGGGCTAGCCACACTTACATGGTAGCAATTTTTCTGAAACATTTCATGCTTCCTGCTGAAACCTTGCACTTATGTCAATGTAGCTACTCAGTAGGATAACAGATCACCTGAAGTATCTGAGGATGCTTGAGAACAATGGATTTTTGGCCATCTTGCGTATGGTCACTGCAAAAAAAGGAAAATATCTCGGCCAAATTTATGATCCTAACTTTATCAATTAAAGAAAAAAGGTGGTTCTTTGAACTCATGAATTCTGGACTCAACTCTGAAATTTGTCATAGGCTTCGTACACTTTTCAGCAAACTATTTGGATTAATTTCCAGACACAGAAATTTGACATACTATTAATTATATTCTCATTTTTTTATCTATCCTTTATCTTCAGCTGTTGCAGTAGTGACCATTTCCGGTTTGTTGTGCATGGAATATGAAAGAAACAGTTATGGCTTGGTTAACAAGTCATCTCATGCAATAATTCTCTTGTCTGGGATTCAATAACTCAGTGGCCATGGCATTAATTATTCATATGCATTCTTCATTCACAGATTGTTCTTCTTATTCACTTTAGCTAAAAGTAGTTTAATGCAATTTCATCTTGCCTTCTCTTGACAGAGAAAAATAAATCTAAGCAAACTAATGTTTCTGTTAATATCTTGTAATGAAAAGGTGTTTTGCATTTTCATCCTCTTTTCCAGTATGGTTCAACACATGTCATTGATTATTTTACAAAATTGCTATTAGAGTTGCATTGAAATCAGAGGGGTTGCATTCAGATTTTCAGAATCAGTGGGATATTAGAATTTTTTATATGGCTTTCAAGAATTACCACTTCTGAAAATTAGGTATTTAATACAATTTTTAATATATTATTGAAATAATAGTCAATTTGTTTAGAAATATTGTAAATGTCTTTGTTGAAGTTTAGCATCTTTGTGCTAAAAATACGCCAGTTCTGACCATTTAAAATTAAGCTGCTTTGATGGTTCTTGTTATAGAGTGCAAAGGATTTTTCCTACTGAGTTTTCTGCTGAAAGGAATTCCATAGATCAAAGCACCAACTGACATGCTGATAAATTTTTTTTTATGTTCTTCTTGCATTTTTCCAAACCTTTGGGAAAAAATAAAGCATGTGTCCTTGTGAGGTGTTGAATTCTTTATCAGTGCAAAGAGAGTAACCATATTTGCAGCATTAGAGAGTGCTGTCTAAACAGATTCACAACATTGCTGTCCTTTCCTTGAGTTTTGGGAAGTGAATGTTACTCTTTTTTTTTCTAAGAGCACTTCCAAGCCACATGGCCAGTCATCTGTTACTGCCACATGGAGCCAAACCTGTGAACGTTTCTGCTTCTGCCTTCTGTAATTTTTCAGGGTCTAGTAGGTTATTTTTCTTAGTTATGAAACTTGACATGTTGTTATACAAATGGTGAATTTGGAAATGCCTTCTATAATTTTTAGTGTGCACTCAGGCTTATAATTCTGCATCCATCTCACTGTCTGGAAAGCTAGTTATTGTTGGTACATGTTTGTTATGTGCACAGTTTAGGGAAGATGATGCCTCAGGTTTTAGTTTTTGTATTTCTCAGATTCTGTACTGCTTTAGTGTGTAGTTCTGAGCTTCATATTAGGGGATAGTAAGTTCTCTTCATAGAGTAGGTAGACAAAATAATTCCTTCTCTAGCTGGCAACCAAGGACAAATGATCCAAATTTCAGGCCCAAGAGCATAAACAACAGTGGCCTGAAGAGAGAAAAACAAGAAGGATGGGACTTCATACCATAAAGCCATAATTGGACAATTAGTGTGGATGGGATGACTCCATGACTGGTCATTCATTTTTTGACCATTTTGGGTTCATCTTGGGTGTAGCCCTGGCTGGGCTCTTGTGCTGCCCAAGGTGTATTCATTGAGTCCTTTTAATAAATACCTACTTTATTCTTTAACTCAGTCTAGTCTCTGTTCTAGGTCAGCCTTCACAAGGCATCAGTTTCTGGCAACCACAGAGGGACATGAACCCTCAGACCTGACAGGTCCCAGTGGCCCAATGGATAAGGCATTGGCTTCCTAAGCCAGGGATTGTGGATTCGTGTCCCACTTGGTGTGCCAGAAACAAAATGGGCAAGCTGTCATAGGGTCTCACACTTTTATAAGTTCTGGTCCATTAGCATATTGAAGCTAATGAATCTAATTATGGCTTTAGGGTATGAAGTCCCATCCTTCTTGTTTTTCTCTCTTCAGTCCACTGTTGTTTATGCTCTTGGGCCTGAAATTTGGATAATTTGTCCTTGGTTGCCAGCTAGGGAAGGAATTGTTTTGTCTACCTACTCTGTGAAGATGCCATTTAGGTATGCAACAAATTCCTCAAAATCTGGTTATAAATCATGCTGTTTTTCTATGATTTTAGATCAAACGAAGTTAAACTAAGTCTCAAGACGTGGAAAGATCTACATAGTTGTTGTCAATAGCTGAAATTTCTGACTTTCTGTCTGTGAACAGAAATAAGCATTCTAGGCCCAATTAGTCTCTTCCTCTGTTTATAACTAAAATGAGGTTGTTGAAAATTGCCTTCAAAGTCCTTATTTCTGTCCAGTGACTATAAAGGAGAGTTATGATGCCTAGTTTACATAGAAAACTGTATATTATATGTGTAAAGCTAAGTGAACTGAATGTTAAACTCGGGAAACCCTTTTCACATCAATGTGATACTTTCCACCATCTAGAGAAATTAGTATAGAAGAAAATACACAGGTGGCTTGAATATGTAGTCCTATTACTTAATGTGACATTTTTTTCTTTAAAAATGCTGCTGCTAATGAAATGATATACAGAAGGTTGTCAAAACAATGTCTCAGAAAGTGAAAGATGTTATTTAATAGAATTTTGATTCCTTGACTTGCTGTTTTTTTTTTTGAAAAGACTGCTTTTTGAATACAGTTTTGAATGTGGGGGAACAGGAAGTGATATGTCCTTAACACCTGTTTGAAAAGCATGGCATTTTTCTAAGAGTAGTTATTCAAGTGTTGTTTATTTAGTTTACCAGTAGAAAACTGCAACCTCTCAGAGAACCCTGAAGCCATATTATTGACAGTGTATTTATGCGCATTTTATTTTGAGATCTAAGTGGGGTTTTATTAAACAGCATTTAATGAAAGAGAGGGTTTCCTGCCTTGGAAGTTACTGGTATTTTAGATGAGTTACACGTAACTAATTTTGATTAAGAAGATAGTACTGCAGTTAGGGTTGTGTGACTTTTTTGGAGTTCTTACTTTCCCTTATTTTCATTCTATTTTCTGATGCTTTTAGGAATCGTAGCTAGTTAGCTTTGAAGTGTTTGGTAAACATGGCTGCTTTGGATTGTACAGATCATGCTCAGACATCACTGGTTCTAGAATAGCATTTATTCTCAGAGAACAGTGATTTCAGACTGGGAGAGGCATATTTCCTCTTCAAGTAAAAATAACTTTCAGCTTTTTTGTTCATTATACTGTGCTTTGGAAGCGAAAGGTTTTATTCTTATTTTATAATTTTGGATGAAAGGAAGTATGGAAACAAACCCATCTGAGAGTTCTACAGTTCATTGTAATGTATATGCCTTGACTTGTAAATTTTCAACAATAATTCTGCTAGTAGGATCGCAAACTCAGGCTTTTTCTGTTCTATTATTGGCAGATCTTTTGCCAAGGTTGCATTCAAACCAATAATTAGTGGCTTAAATAATTCTGTCCTAATCCATAGGGTTTTTTCCCAGAATCCATAGATTCCATGTGAGAATTTTTCTAACATCTTGAGCAGTCATTATCTTGTGCACTACTACGGATTAGCTTTTAGTTCGGGCACAAAGTTAATGTGAGTCTGTGCTGCTTTCTCAGATGATTATTTCTCTGTGACTGCATACTAAAATCTAGGGAGCTTTGTATTATCTTTTGAAAGTCTGTAACTGTGAATAATGCAATGGTATGTGCCCCTAATTATTTCTTTCTCATCTGGATGGGCTTCTGCACTCCCTGAATATTTTCTTTTATATTTCATACATACTAGTATTTTAGTCACCTTACAGTGTCTACTATAGTACCAGACATCTGCCAAACCCTGTCTTCTTCTGCCCGACCTCATAACCAGCATTTTTTTTTCTCTTTTGGAAATGAGAGAAAAAGATAATTTTGGCCTTCTAATTCATGGCTTTGGGGATTCATAGTCTAGCCAGATTTTCCAGCTTGCTATGACTCTCCTGAACTCAGGCAACAACCTTCCATTCATTTTCCAATCAGAAACAGAGACTGTGCTTTAAATTAATTTCATTTATTTTCTATCTCTTTTTCACCTTGTGCCCTCTGTGCTATTTATTTGCATTGTAGTGACTCCTAAGAATATACACAGGATCTCAAGCCTCATTTATCAGACATTATACAGGGATGCCTGTTCTAAAACTTACATCGAGAAACAGAGAACACAGAATCAGAAGGCATGGACTATATTCCCAGTTCAAAATTCAAAATTTTTTCTCTTTGCTTAAATAGGATAAACATCATAGGAGGTATGATATATTAAAAATGTATTCTTTTTTACCAGATTGTTCAACCTGACCATCTTAATTTGACAGTTACCATTAGATATCTTGTGCTTCAATAATAGTAAGTTCTGAAAGCTTTGAATTTTCTTAAGACTTTCTTAATGAGAAAAGCAGGGCTTTTAAAAGAGAGCAGAATTTGTATTTCCTTTGATTTAGAACTCTGCTATCTTTCCTCACAATAATGTATTCTAATATAATTCAAAATGACTGATATTCATAATTCTACAGAGGATTTTGGTTTCCAGAGCTACATAGTGTTTCTGTAGAAACACTGTGCTTTTCTTTCAGTCATTTGCAATACTAGGTTTTCTGTAAGACCAAATTATTATTTTATTTCCTGAGAATGGGGCATTCAGCGTGTTTTACTGTGTCTTGATTTATGAACAGCGTCACTTTAGGATAAATTAGTTGATTTTTCTTTGCTGTTTTGTCACAGAATCACAGAATTGTTTAGTTTGGAAAGAATCTCCTTAGATCAAGTCAAATCCCACTGTTCAAGCAGAGTGCACAAAAGCAAAGGGAAGTTCATGTTTTTTAATTTGTGCCCATTACCTCTTGTCTTATCAGTGGGCACAAGTGTGCAAAGTCTGACTGCCTCTTCTTCATTCCCTTTCACCAGGCATTTATATTTATTTATTGATGAGATTTCCCTGAGGCATCTCTTCTCCAGGCTGAACAGTCCATCTTTCTCAGCCTTTCCTGTTATGAAACAAGTTCCATTCCCTTTATCAATTTTGTGGCCCTGCTCTGGCTCACTCTGGTAAGTTCCTATCTGGGAAGTCCTGGTAAGTCCTGTACTGGGAAGCACTGGACTCCCTACTCCAGATCTGGCCTCACCAGCCCTGAGTGGATCTCCACCTCCTGGCAGCACTTTTCCTAATGCAGCCCTAGAAGCTGCTGACTTTTTGCCACAACACATTTCCTGCCTCATGGTCAGCACTGTTGTCTGCTGCGACCCCAGGTCCTTGTCTGCCTTGTCAGCATGAACTGATCCACTGCCTTATTCCTCTCCAGGGGAAGGACTTTGCTCTTCCCTCTTCTGAACTTCAGGAGGTCACTCTCATCCAATGTCTCCAGTCTGTTCTCACAGCACACCAATCTGGACTATCAGCCAGTTGTCCCAGTTTTGTATTATATTTGGACTCTTTGAAGGTGCACTCTGTCCCACCACCCAGGTCATTAAAGAAGCATAGGCCCCTGTATTCACTTCTGGAGCACACCACCAGTGACTTGCTTCCAACTGGACTTCTTGCAGCTGATCACAACCCTCTGGACCTGGCCGTTCAACCAGTTTTTAATCCGTCTTTCTGTCTGTTTGTCTAGTCTGTACTTTGTCAGGTTGTTGATGAGGATATTAAGTCAGCATCAACAGCCATATGAAAATTGAACTAAACAACATTCACTTCTCTTGCCTCATCCATCAAGTTAGGTTACTATCAGGTTGGCTAACCATGACTTCCCTTTTGTAAATCCATGCTGACTAGTCCCAGTCACTTTCTTGTCCTTCATGAATTTGGAAATGTTTTTCAGGATTATTTCCTCCATCATCTTATTGGGGTTTCAGGCCAGCCTGACTGGCCTGTAGTTCTCCGAACCCCTCTCAGTACTCTTTGTGAAGATAAGTGTCATTTGTTCTCTTCCTGTCTTTAGGAACCTTTTCCAGCTGCCCTAACCTTTCAGAGATTATCAAGGGTAGCCTTGCAGTGACATCAGCTGGCCCCTTCAGTACTTGTGGGGACAGCGCATTGGCCCCATGGACTTCTGTAGGTCCAGTTTTTTCAATGGTTCCCTCATCTGATCCTCCTCTTCTGAAGGCATGTCTTCCCTCAGGTCTCAGACTTTTCATCTGGCCTGGGACGCCTGGCATTCCTAAAGACTGGGCTCACCAGTAGAGAATGAGGCAGAGGCATTGAGAACTTCATCCTTTCTCATGTAATTTGTCATCAGTTCCTCTGCCTCATCCAGCAGTGGGGCCATGTTTTTCCTAGTTTTTCTTGTGCTGCAAATGTACTTGTGAAAACCTTTCTTGTTGCCCTGCATATCCCTCACCAGATTCAACTCTGGTTTGGCCTTGGCATCCTAACCCACCCCTGCTTCCACCTCTTGTACACTTCTTTTTTTGTCTGAGTTCACTCAGGAGTTCCTTTCTCAGCTGTACTGGCCACCTGCCACCTTTGCTTGGTTTCTAAATTGTTGGGGTGGATCTTCCCTGAGCGTGGAGGAAGTGATCCATGAATAGCAACCAGCTTTGCTAAACCCCTCTTCCTCTCACATTGTATTCAATGGCTGCTACATTTGTAGTACATTTTGAAGCTTTTGGTTCAGTTTATTGTCTCCTCTTTCTGATGAACAAATTCTATGTACAAAATAGTGACTGTTATAATGACTAAGGATTTTAGAAGTAGTTAAAAATTATCACAGTTTACATAAAGTTACTATTGCTTTCCTGTGTTCATTGACAGAAGTATTAACATGAAAATTCTCTTACACTGTCCTTTTACACCACATTGACAGTGTTCTGACTTTCCATATCACATTGAAGGGTCCCACTGGAGAAAGCAATAGGAAACACAAGATGCAGCTATATTTGAACTGTAACCTGGCTTTACCAGAGTTTATCTTTTTTATGTCTGATTTCTGTGTCTTTCAGAAATCAGAAGGCCAAATGTTGGACTTTGCCGCTAATGCTGTGAGACATTTCTTGCATCATAACCTTGAGATTAGAAAACTTTAGAAAAAAATAGTTGTGGTAAACTGACCCCCTCCAAAATCTGGAGGGTCTCTGTTAGGGTGTACTTTCTATCACTTTTGTTGGAGATAAATCAAGCTACTGTGTGTACAAGAATTCAAAACTAGAGGGAAAACTAATGAGAGATGAATTCTACAGACTGGTAGGAAGAGGACATGCTTTGATGACAGGAAAAGAATCTTGTATCCTGGTCCTTGTTGCCTCATAGACTTAAAGACTAAATGATTTTCAAAAACATTGTTATAATTGGTTTACAGAGCCCACAATGTAAGTATACCCATGAAAAGAAAAGGCAGTCTAATGATAAAGTGCAGTCTAAATAGCTGAGGTAAACAAAAGCTTGAAAGAAAATCACAGCTAATTAGTATCACAATTATCTGGTACCCACTGTTTTTAACTCCTGTTTTATCTAAAAAGACTGTCTGAATTTCTTCATGTTACTTCAGGAAGGTGTACAAATGGTAGGTAAATGTGTTTGAATGTGTGGGGAATATTTTTTCATTCTAAGTCATTAGTCTTTCTAGTCTATATTGCCACCCAGCTGTGATCAAAGAAACTAGGATGTTACAGGGCTTGAATATATTGCTTTTACTTCTGCTCAAGAAACAGATTACAGGGTATGCTTTATTTGCAGGAGAAAGCGTGAACAGATTGCAACAGGAAGGATGAAAACAGGGCATTTGTAGCATTAATAGGCACAGTCTGAAATTGTGAAGAGAGAGAATTTCCTCAAAGGACCCAGGGGCAGTGGCAATCCTTATCCTATGGGACATTGTACTTTAACACAACAGCTGTCTTGCTGCCTAAGATGTGTAAATACTTTAGTATGAATTTATATTTTCGCTTCACTGAGATGAAAATTATCAAAATATATGATTGCTCTGTTTACTGGTTTGTAGTGGACCCAACTGTCTATCAGTGTATGAGATTCTTCAGCACTGAAGTAGGACTGGAAGGAAAAAAATTAACAAATCCTTATGATTAAATGCATACTAATCACTGTAAAAATAAGGGGATTGTAAAACTTGTATCCAGTTTGCAATTTTATGAACATACAGACTTAAAAGGGAATAGAGAAAAAATCCATTACCCCTATTTGATAAATAAGGTAAAGTATTTATAAGATAAGATATAAAATAAAGACAATTATGCATTATTTACAATCTTTCTCTGAGTTTTTTAGTTTTGTTGAAGCTGCAAAGAAAATAAAAAAGTATTTGCTGTAGATTTTACCACAGCTGCAGAGCAGAATTTGTGTCGCTACACAGGTTTGTAAGATGCAGTTCCTATATAAAGGCAGCCAAATTATAGAAGTGCATTTGCTGCCTTGCTAGCTGCATTATTTTGCCATGTGTTAAACCAACTATTTTCTATTATGCTTAACTTAAACAATAATGATGTCCTTCTGACATCAAATTCCATGAATACAGCTCCAGTGTTAGTGGCTCATTTTTGCACACCTTGCTGATCACCAGCCCTTGTTGATCAAGTGCTATTTTCTGTGGGTCTTTCAGACACTTCAGAGTTTATCTACACCTCCTATTAAGTTTGTTGCATGGCAAACTGATTTCCTATTCCAAATGAACTGTATATTGACTCTGAGATTAGGAGCTCTTGTGTTGTGATATGTCAAGATCTCCAGCACAGGCAAATGAGTCACACTGTGTCCAATGCAATATAAAGAGTCATTCTTCAAGGAACTGTGAGGTTTGAAAGTGCATGCAAATGGAAACCATGAGCAGAGTTTTCCCAGATGAACACAGATTCTTTCTATTTACATTTGTGATGATTTCACCCGAAAATTCAGTTAAATGTTGCAGGAAATAGGTGCAGGTAGATTTAGATCACACAGTTCTGAGTGTTCCTCAAACTTAATTTCTTTACAACAGAATATAAGTTTATAATTGAGAAAGGATTGAAGCTAACCTTTATGTTTCTGGTGATCTGCTTTTCTGTGTAGATATTAGGGCAGGGTATCCTCAGCCAGCTGAATGCATCTATGTCAAGGACTGCTCTGAAAAATACAGTGAAAGTCAGAAAAGTGGGCAAAATAGAGTAGTTACAGTTGTGTGAATTCAGAAACACAACACATAGGAACCATGCTGAGTGTTTCATAGCACTTTCTAGACAAGTAAATTGATAAAGTTCTTTGACTCATACTTTGCAAGTGCTGCACAGCAAGAGGCATTGCATTCCTTCACTGCCATTGATAAATGAGTTGAATTATTAGAACTGAAGAAAGAAAGAAACAGAAAGAACTTGGCATGATTATCAAATCAATCTGTAGCAAGTTTTAGGACAAATAACAGCGTGGTCTTTCAAATATGCCAAAGTAAACAGCTTGCATTAGAGGCACCAAGAAGAAATTGAAAGCTGCATCCACACAGTGCCATTTGAGGTTTCTTTTCTGAATATTGTTTTTCAGAATATTACTGCCCTTTGAGCACTATGACCATTCTCACTGTTCAGGATGTGAATGCACCAGAGGGCAGATGATATTAGATATGAAAAAAATGAGAACTCCTGAAAAGAAGTAATGTCAGTGAAGTTCTGTTTCAATGGGGACTTTTAAGTATTGAAGGGTCTGTTTATCCCCTTAGGGAGATCACAGTATCAAAATACCAAACTGGTTATGAAGAGCTGGGAGAGCATGGACATCATGTAATTAAAATCACAATATAGGAGGGAAGGAATTTACAAATGTTGCAGGTTCTGTGTCTGCTTTGCTATAAGCCTTCCTGCCTGGAGAAGAAAAATGAGATTCTCCCTTTGCTCCAGGATGCACTGCCTTTTCCAGACTGGCATGTTCATATTTTGGAGAAGACAGCATTTGTTTGTAATTACATATAATGAGTAGCTTGCCTGCCCGTCACCAAAATTATGTTCATTGTTTCTGTTTTCCCCTCTGTAATCAACTTGATATAAAATATTTCCCATTATTAGTTTGCATTTCCTCTTGTGTATTAGTTACATCCATTGTTTCTTTTTTTTTTTTTTTTTCATGAGAACAGGTTCAGTTATTTGCTATATGTTGCTGGAGTGCCTTAACAAGATGAACTGAGGCGCTGCAGTGGTCCTGCAGTACAACTAATGAGTAATAATAGTGCTGCTAGTAATAGAAGGACTGATTTGTTTAATAAATCTAGAAGGGAACTGGTTTGGCTGACTTAGAATGGAGTGAATGCTGCCTGACATTTTCCAGGGAGAGATTAATCATGCTGTCTTCCTAGAAAAAGTAAGCAAAATAAAAGAAAAAGAGAACTGTAGACTTGTTAGTGCCCTTGGGGCAGTGAGAATATATAGATCCTACTGTGAAAAGATATGGGAGACTGGAGTGCACAGAGGTGTTAAAGGGCTATTAGATATTAGAGTCTGTCACAACAATGAACTGTTATGGACGCCTCAATATCGAAAAGTCATTGTGAAGCGCTCAGAAATAAAATAACAAACATCTTTGTGTTCCTAAAGATATAGTTTTATTTGAAAAATATCATAGGACTAACTCACTTATTTTGTTTGATTTGTTGTATTTTTTTCGCAAAGGAATTTATGGATCCAGTTTTATAATAATGGTTTGCTGTTGAAAGCTTTTCACTGAAGGAAGTTTCAGACATTTGAGAATTATTTGCTTAACCATCTTAAGTGGGTCTCTGACAAGTAGTGCAGAGATGGCTAAATGAACCCTCAATGAAGATCACTGGACTATTAATAAAACACTCTACAACTACTTTGCACAGTAATTCAGAAGAAGCAAAGCAGAGCTGGACCAAGCTTAACGCATGTACTCTGCTAGGTGGGCAAAACCAATTCATTTGAAGAACCAGAATCTGTTCTCATCTGCTGTAGATCTGTTCCTATCTGCAAGAATATGAATGGCTTAATAGGATGAAGCATAAAGGTTCAAGTGTCAGCAAGACACATAGGGGCACATGGGGGACAGGGAGGAGCCTGAGTAAACTAGTAGCCTTCTACAATGGAGTGAGTGTATCAGTGGACAAGGGAAGAGCTGCTGGTGTAATCTACCTGGACTTCTGCTAAAGCTTTGGCATGGCCACCCACAACATTCTTCTGTCAAAATTAGAAAGATATGGACTTAATGGGTGGACTATTCAGGGGGTAAGGAATTGGTTGGATGGTTGCATCCAGAGGGTAAGTGGAGAATGTCTCAGTGTCTGCATGGAGATTGGTGGTGAGCGGTGTCTCTCAGTGGTCTGTATTAGGAGCAGTGCAATTTAATGCCTCCATTGATGACATAGTGGGATTTCGTGCACCCTCAGGAATTTTGCAGACATCAAGCTGAGTGGTACAGCTGACACACCTGAGAGGTATGTCAGAGGGACCTGGACAAGCTCAAGAAGTGTGGCCACGGGAATCTCATGAGAGGCCAAGTACAAGGTGTTGCAGCTGGTTTGGGGCAAGCCCTAGTATCAGCACAGGCTGGAGAATGACCAGCTCAAGAGCAGCCCTGTTGAGAAGGACTTGGGGCTACTGGTGAATGAAAAGCAGGACATGACCTGGCAATGTGTGCTTGGATCCCAGAAAGCCAAGTGAATCCTGGGCTCCATCAGAAGCAGCGTGGCCAGCAGGCTGAGGAAGATGACTCTGCCCCTCTACTTCACTCTGATGAGACTCCACCTGCAGTGTTGTATCCAGCTCTGAGGTCCTCAGTACAGGAAAGACACAGACCTGTTGGAGCAGGTGCACAGGAGATACATGACGCTGAACAGAGGGTGAAGCACCTCTCATAGGAAGATGTGGTGAGAGGGCTTGGGGTTGGCCTGGAGAAGAGATGGCTCCAGGGAGAGCTCATTGAGGCCTTTGAATACTTAAAAGGAGAAAGATGGAGAGATATTTTTAATAGGACCTGTAGAATGTGATAGGACAAGGGGTAATGTTTTTAAACTGCAAGAGGTCAGGTCAGAGTAGGTAAAAGAAAGCAATTTTTTATGAGAGTTGTGAGACATTGGAACAGGTTGCCCAGATTGGAGCTGATGCCCCATCCCTGGAAACATTCAAGGTGAGATTAGACAGGACTTTGAGAAATCTGGTGTAGTTGAAGATGTCATGAGTTGGTATACACTCATTGCTACGGTAACTTGGAACTGGAGTTCTCGAAGCATTCAGAAACATCCAAGAATCACTCCAGAATGACAAGAAAAAGATAGAGTTATTGAATATTGATTAGAAGTGATTAGAAATTTTTAGTTTCTATGCTGTTATGGGTATGGATGAAGCCTAGAAACGGTAATTCAGGAACTTAATATACTTTTAAAACTCTTCAAGAGACAAAAATATATTGAAGAACACTAAATATAAACTTATCAAAGAGTGATTCACTGGATTCACGAAAATAAATCTTGATTAATCTTAAGTGCACCCTCAGTCAGTTCACAGACAGTGGCGGCATGGATCTGCTGGAGGGCTTGAAGGCTCTGCAGGGGGATCTGGACAGGCCGGATTATGGGCTGAGACCAATTGTATGAGGTTCAACAAGGCCATGTGCTGGGTCCTGCACTTGGGTCACAACAACCACAGGCAGTGCTCCAGTCTTGGGTCAGAATGGCTGGAAAACTGCCCAGTGTAAAAGGTCCTGGGGTGCTGATCAAGAGTTCAACGTGAGCTTGTTGTCTAGGTGGCCAAGAAGGCCAATGGCATCCTGGCCTGGATCAGCGATGGTGTGGCCAGCAGGAGCAGGGCAGTGACTGTCCCTCTGTACTCAGCACTTGTGAGGCCACACCTCGAGTGCTGTGTTCAGTTCTGGGTGCCTCACTGCAAGAGAGACATTGAGGGGCTGGAGCATGTCCAGAGAAGGACAATGGAGCTGAGGAAGGGTCTGGAGCACAAGTTCAATGAGGAGTTGGAGGTGCTTAGCCTGGAGAAAAGAAGGCTCAGGGGGGACTTTATTACTCTCTACAACTGTCTGAAAGGAGGTTGTAGAGAGGTTGGGATCAATCTCTTCTCCCAGGTGACAAACAACAAGAGGACAAGAAATGGCCTCGTAATAAGGGACTTTTAGATTAAATGTTAGGAAAAATGCCTAATGAAAGGATTGTCAAGCACTGGGACAAACTGCCCAGGGAAGTAGTAGAATCACCATTGCTGGAGGTATGTAAAATAGGGAGATGGGGAGTTTAGGGACGTGGTAAGTGGTGAACTTACAGTGTTGGGTTAATGGGTGGACTTGATGTTTTCCAACCTAAATGAAGCTGTAAGGCAAATGAAGTAATTATATTATTGAAAGACAGTGTTATCACAATGAGGTTTTTGCATTGCTACTTTTGTCTAATGGACAGCTATTCTATTATGGTGCTGCACAAGTAATACGATTCCCACATGCAGTTTAAAAAGCAGAATATCTTGCAACTGACCTTTAACCACTTGCATTGAGTCTGTTCTCCCTAGTGAAGTATTCCACTTTCAGCTTCAGTGAATTAGATGTTCTGAAAGCTCAATCTGTTCAGATGCTGTTATGGAACACCAAATTTGTATGTTAAAATTGAGAGAAAGACCAAATGACAGCAGAAGTAGAAATGCCACACCTGATGGACCAGATTCTCATTTTATTTCCATCAGTTATTGCAATGTAGTGAAATTACTTCTGCACGATTCTGCCATAAATAAGCAATCGTGACATTATCATTGTTAGAGAGGAAGCACAAGCTACATATCTTCTATGTAGTAAATAGAAAAGAAGAATTATTTAATATGCTCTAATGATAGTCACTTATTTTCTGCATGATCTGAGGAAAATTACTTAGTCTTTGTCATTCAATTTTCTTATGATTTAAGTAGGTCACACTAAAACTTTGCTATCTTGTTGGATTGTTGTGAGGATAATTAAAATTTCTCAAGTATTTTGCTATCTCCAGGTAAAAAGAGTAAATACATGTAACTACATAATTTTTCTAGTGGATTAAAAAAGAAGTTGCAATTGACAGAAGTTAATTTATAATTTCAGTGGTTGGCGTAATGAGCCCTTTACGTCAAACTCTTGCTAAATGAAACTTGTGATTGAGTGTATATAATAGATCTTAATGTCTTAAAAGGGACAGGATTAGTGTGGTTCAAGAAAAGAATGATTAATTTTTGTTAATTGGATGGGAATGATGGGACAATTCTTTTAGCATTTGGGGAATCCTGCATTATTATAATTATGAATTCATTATGATAAAATGTACTCTTGAAGGGTACAGAAAAAGCATCTGTAAGTCACCTCTGAATTTCTACTCTTCAGCCTTCTTGGTCTTTTTTCTTTCCATAGTTTAAAGAACCTAGGAAGCTACTCATATTTAAAATTGAATGCTGTATTTTTTTCTGTTACCAGTAATATAAGGAATATCCTCTCTAAGTCAGTTTTTTCCCTAATACATGTTCAGTGATAGGGTTTGTGAGGGACATGTTAAAGGGCTATTGTAAAACCATGGCAAATTATATTTACTAAATATCTAACCTAAGTGAGCCTTCTTGCAGCTTAATCCTGTGACTCATCCTGTCCATCAGAGGAATGCAGAATGACTTAGTCTTTTCTGCTTTTTGGCAATATTTTATATAAGAGCACACAAACATGATGTCCTTTCTTTCATTTAGTCTAAACAATCCCGATTCTTTCAACTTCCCCCAGCAGGTCATATTTTCTGAACCCAAGTATTAACACTTGCTGCTGCTCTCTCTTTGACTGATTCTGCTCAAATGACTCCTTTGGGGGCACTGCCATGGATTCCAGTCTTCTTTTCAGACAAGTATACATCTCAGGAGAAAAATAAAGGGACAGACAGTAACATAAGAAAAATTGGCTCACCAACAAAATCCTACACCCAGCCCCGAATTACATTGATTAACAAAGCCGGAATGAGGATATAATCACATAATGAGAATATAACACCCCAAATTATGCAAGATTATAATTTTTTGTATTCTTAACAGTAGTTCCTAACAGCTGCTAAATCCTAGTAGTTCTAAAAAGTATGATTTGGGATAAAACCCTCCTGTAGATTTAATTGATCCTTTTGTTAGTTATTTGGTTTTTTGCCTTGGCATGCTGCTTTCTCTTTAGCTCTAGGGATTTGAAACTTCATTTAGCTTCTCATGAAGCCCAGAATTACTATATTATTACTGTATTCAAAGAATCTAGAACTATTAGAATAGCACTAAATATAAAAAAATTATGAAAATTTAGAAAATTTGTGACATTAGTAATTTCCTTCAAGAATATAAATCTGACAACCATTGATTTCTTTAATGAGTCCATTTGTATATAATTGTTGGTAATCTACAGAAACATTTTAAACTCAACAAAGCTTTCTCTCAGAATTTCTGACATACAATTTCTTTGCCTTTTCTATTTTATTCAGAATTTTTACCAACTATACACCTTTCTTCAGGCTGCTGAGTTTCAGGTTGAAATAGCCTATGTATACAATGCAGAAAACAAAAGATAAAACATGAAGAATGTTTATTTCTCTGTGCAGGTTTCTCTGCACATGTAATTTCATAATTCAGAAATATGTTTATAACTTCTATAGGTAGTTCCATTCTATAGGTAGTTTTCCAACAGCAGGCATTCTAAAATAATGAACAATCATTGAGATTGCTTTCTGTAGTATTTTCTATTTACTATTAATCTGTTTATGATTCTGTAAGGCTTTATCCAAAGTCTATTAAAATACATGGCAGGCTTCCACAGGTTTTGGATCCATCCTTAAATAACTAATAACATTGAGAATGTATTTTCACTTGAAAGCATAAGGTTGGCATAGTATTTTGTTTCTCATATGGGTAAAGCTGTTGACTGAGAATTGTGGTTTGTCTGTGCCAGCTCAATTTTAATAGAAAAATTAACTTATATCTCCTCCAAGACTGGTACTTTTCCATTGCTCAGTACTGGTGAAAATCTGTCTTGATTTGCAATCTATTCATTGTCAGGAAAACACAGAGAATTTACTGTGTTTCTGTCAAGGCAGAATTTGTCTGGCTGTCCTAAAGTTTATTTATGTTATATTAAAGACCAGTTTCCATTTAGAAATGGAAATCCATACATGCAATTTTTATAAAACAGTGCTAATTTGCTCACAGTTTGACAATAGTTTTGTGTTTTGAATACCTTCTGGGCTCTAAAGCCCAATGGTAGAACATCAGTAATTCTTGTAATATAGAGAGAAATTTCTACTTTGCAGAACATGGTCTCCTGTTGCAGAGTATTTGCCACAGAGGCAATAATGATAACTTCAGAAATGTTTGTTTTCATTACACGGAATGCAAAAGCATGTTTGAAATCAGCGGAATGAGATGTCTATAGGCTGTTCTGTAAAGCCTTTAAAGTACTCTAGCTGAAAATTTGCATATGTAAAAACCTTGAAAATCTTACAGCATGGCATCAAACAAATATGAAAACTCTAGTGAGCTGTGAGATGTCTACTGAGATGTTCAGTAACATCTGTTAGTGCATGGTGTCTAGTTCATAGCTTGCTGAAAAAGCAAAGTCTGCATCTTAAAAATTAGTTTTGAGAACAGGGAAGAGTAATTAATATTCCAGAACTTTTCATGGAGTCAAAATTCCTTACTATTTACCTGAAGGGATAATATTTACTCCAGGGATCTAGAGGTCTCCTGTTCCACAATATTCTGCCTGGTGGCCTGTAGAAGAGTCTGGGAGTTTTGCAGTTGGAGCTCTAACAGGGTTTTTTGTTTCGGACACTATGAAGCTCTTAAGAACTGAAATGTAGAGGTAACTAATGAAGTGCTCTTTCATTAGTCAGCCAATAATTTTCTGAAGAATCAATGAATTTAGCTATTGTGTTTAGTCCTCTGTACTCACAGAGATCAAAAGCTGAGGAATCTGAAATTTTTCTAGTCCCATGGTAGCTGCTGAGAAAGCAAGCAAGTTGGCATGGAACCAGGCAAGCAGCCATCAAAAAAGTAGTGTGAATGGTTATATGCTTCTCATATAATCATTTGTTACAGAAAATTTCAGACCAGTTCAGGTGTCATGTACAGATTCTTGATATCAATAAAAAGTAAAATCAAAAATAATCTGCCTGTACTAATGTGTAACAGTAGAAATATGTGACATTAGAAATTCATCTTAAGCACATCCTAAGCTGCGCCAAGGGAAATATAGGTTGGATATTAGGAAAAAGTTTTTTACAGAAAGAGTGATTAAGTACTGGAATTGTCTGCCCTGGGAGGTGGTGGAGTCACCATCCCTGGATGTGGCACTTGGTGCCATGGTTTAGTTGAGGTTTAGCTAGGGCATGGGTTGGACTTGATGATCTTGAAGGCCTCTTCCAGCCTAGTTTTTCTGTGATTCTGAAATTCAGTTGCTCCAATTTGGTCATTAAAGAGAAGAATGACTATATAGAAATGTGTTTCTGATCCTCCTCACCTTGTTGTCTAAGGTATTATGCTTATGTGATAATGGAGAAAACCATGTTCTGCTGCTCTCCAAACATACAATGGGATAATTATGAAAGCTGAAATCATAAAGTAAAAACAACAAGACTCTTCAAAGTAAATGTCTTCAAGATGTTTGGAAATACTTCAAGCTACATGAATTATTTTCATGGTGTTCAAACAGTCTGTAATCGAAAATATTAACAGCTATATTTAAATACCTTGAAAAGAGTAGACATCAACAAGAGGTTCTTGATAACATATGATTATTCGATCAACTGGTAGATGAAAGCTAGGGCAAGGACATTGTGAAAAAAAACCAGGGCAAACCGATGAATTAGTAATTTAAACTGAGCAAGTCACGCTATGTCCTAACCTTAATATATTCCTAACCTTAATGTTTAGAAAAGTCTTGGGGTTGATCTTCTTTTTAGTGATGAAATTTTGGCATACAATTTTAAAAAAAGTATTCTGCTTTTACGTAAAATGTAGTTCTCTTTGGCATGTATAATTAACCTGAGTGGAACCACCCTCCATTGTCCATAGGGCCACAAGACACACACGTTTTATTAGATTTTTAAGGATAGGTGTATTCTATCTTTAAGAATCAATTCTATCTTTAAGAAAGAGCAACTTAAAAATAAGATTGCTGTTGTTTTTATTGGCCAAGTTCTGAATATTTTTCGTTGCTGGTTTTTGAATAAGTAGGAAGTCTGTTTTCTCTAAGGTGTACATACACACACACACACACACACACATGCTCAATTCCACCAAAATCACCTTTAAATTGAGTTGCAAACAAAAACAATTAGAGAGTTTTTTTCTTGTTTGTACTTCAAAGCTATGTACTGATCTTCATTTCTCCAGTATGGACAATTTTTTTAAAGTGAACTTCATGTCATACATGATGAGTTAAACCAGATATTAAGCACATTTCCAGTTACCAAATAATCATGGAAATGTTAGTGAGTAACCAGTTTCTAGGTGTGTTTCCCAAAAGAAAAGAGAGCTTTGATGTTATCAGGAAATGTCTGAAGTTTATGACCCTGCTACACTTCCATCCATCCCCAAACTGATGGTGGCACGTGCATCTATCCATCTGCCACTTCATAACACCCTGAAGCTGAGAACCATAAATCATCCTATTGCTGCAGGAGTGACAGGTGCAGGATAACAGATGCAGTCTCCAATATATTAAGAGAATGCCATGATTTATTTGAATTAAGGCAGTCTGGGGTTACCAATCTGCTTGAAACTAGATAACCATATGGTGCATGGCTGCTAGATGAGAATATTTGCTGGTAATAATGTACTGTATTAAAATGCAAGCTCCAATATTTAGCCTTGGAAATTGTCTCTTGACACCTGTGTCAGCTCCTTGAGATGCCGGAAGACTGCATTATGTGAGCTAAAGTGCAGAATGCCACTAATCTTGTGACAGCAACCTTGGCAACTGGGTGCAGGTTTCCAGTAGATTGAAATGTTTAAACATTCAAATTTTCTCAATGGCTTCTAAGTTTGGCATTTACCTAACAAGCTGACTGAGGGAGGGTTTACACAAAGTTTTCTGATGAAGCATTAATTGTTGTTGTTTACTAACAACTTCTCACTTGTTAGTAAAGATAGATGATCATGCTCAACACATGGGTAAAGGCAGGATAGCTCTGTGATTAAGAATGTAGAAGTAAAAATTACCAGAACTGAGGCACATGCAAAAATCTCAGTGAAATTGGTGAGTTGGGGTCAGGGACAGAGTGTGATCTTTACAGATTCCTCTACAAAGAAACCTGAGAATACACAAAGCTGTTGGTCTAATAGCAGTGCATCCACACAGACCTCAAGTCAGGGAAAGCATGAAAACCCAGTGATGTTATTTAGGAATGGTTCTTTGTGTAGCTCAGGCCCATTATTCTGATCCCAAAGGAATGAGAAGTTTAAGAAAATACTGTCAGGGAACAAGCAGGGCTGGCAGCTGCGGAGGAGCTGGCAGGAGTGGGTGGAGGCCTCAGGCAAGGCTGATCAGGCAATTAACTACTATGAGTGCCCTCAGGGCCCTGACACATATTTCCATGGAAAAAGGAGCCAAAGACAATGAAAAAATGGAGAATGAGATAAATTGCAGCTTGAGTTTACTGAATGTGAATCGCATTTGAATAGCCTGACATCCTTCTTTGCCAACTTATTTTCTAGACAAAAGAAATGGCATCAATGTCATCTGTCTGGCCTACCAGCCGTATGGGAAATTGGAAAAGATGCAAATTAGTGGAAGAAATTTCAGGTGAATAGGAATTAGATGGAGGAGAGACAGCAATAAGTCGCCTTTGAAGGGGAATGCACTATGCAGAGGAAAGTCAGGAGTGGAGTTCCTTAAGGAGTAGTCCAGTGACTGATGTCTTAACTATTTTCACTCTTTTAGGATTAAATGAAAACATGCTGACAAAAATTGCTTATGACATTGTGTTATGGGACATGATTAATAAAGAAGAATTTCAGGCTATCACACAAACAATAAATAGATGATTTTCAGTTTCAAAGTACTTGAAATGGGAAAAAAATCCACATATGTGGAAAAAAATGTCAAATCATGAATTTAATGAATAGTAAAAAGAATTTCTGGAGTCACTGAACAAGACATGTCTTGAAAAACAAACTGAGAAGGGAGATTTCAGCAGACTGCTTTTTCACAAAAAGATTATGGGCCACCAAAGAAATGCAAAACTACAAAACTGTACAAATAATGCCAGGGCATTGCAGTTACAGTAGGTTTAATAGAAAAACAGATGCCAGATTATGATGCCATTGTGCAGGGTAGTATCCTCACAGCTGGATGGACTGCTCATCCAGGAGTGTCTCCCTCTCAACTGTAGCAGAAAATTAGATGTCTGAATTAGATTCCTACTTTCTGTATGGATAAATCAGGTGAAATAAGTCACACTTCTAATAATTAGCTGTGAATGGGGGATTTTTCATTTGAACAGATTGTATAAAAGAACAGAAGAAGAGCCTGACCAGGCACCTCTTCATGCATTTTCCAGGAGCTTCCTTTCTCCTTTGTCACCAAGTTCCTAGATTTGGTGAAATGAAATAACGTCCTCACAATGGTCTAATTTTACGACCTCCTTGTTCATAAAGATTAAATTGCCAACAGTCTCAACCTAGCAAAAACACCCATACTTATCTAAGTCCCTTCTCATTTTTAGAGTCAAGGTACTTTGCAGATAACTGTCAGAACCTTGCATCAATACTCTGTTTACCACAGATAATGAATCTAAGGCCCAAAGGTGGCATAGCTTGCCAAGAAACACGGAAAAGGGAGTCATGCACAGGAGCAGACCCCAGCAGAATGAGTCTCTGTATACTGCCTTGTCTACTGCCTGTCTACTGTGCCTGCTGCCTCCCACAAATGAGTAACAAAACAGTGTTCAGAGATGACCTGCGGCACTCCTGAGACAGTAACTATCCAGCAGGAATTCTTCCAGGCTGTTAGAGGAAAGGAGAGAGGCAGAGAGTGCAGTTCTTTGAAAGAAGTGTTTGGCTGAGAGACAAAGATACAGAACTTTGTCAACAAGAGTTTTTATATGCAGAAAGAACAGACAAGAAGAATCAAGATCTTTTAGGCTTGTTAGCTATTAATTTGCATTAATTCATAGGAAATCATTACAAAACTTCTAAATGGAAACCCTCTGCACCCCAGGCAGCAGCAATAAATCACTGAAGTGATTCATTACCCAGCTGTTTAATCCAACAACATCCACATAGATATATTACAGAGAGTGTGTTTGTATATGACTGATGATATAAAAAAGCTGAGGGATATCAGCTCTGGCAGGAATGGCCATTTTCAAGGAAAGATAAAAAGATCCACAAAATTAAGAAAGGGAAAAGGAAATGGGAAAGAAAAAAAAATAAAGAAAGGAGAAATGGAATATGAGAAAAAAAAAAGGGAAAGGGATACAGAAAAGGGAATCTTCCATGGCAGCTAGCTGGGAGGTGAAGTGATAGTTTTGGTACTGGTGGTAGTGGGGGGCACTCCCTGTGAGTTGTCTCTGGTGCTCTGTCTGGTTTTCTCTCCCAGATATTCCTTCTACAGTATCTACGTGGTTTCACCCTGATGCACTCCACCTCTTTATCAATAATTCTTATTTCTTGTGCTAATCATACTGCTCAGAGCATGGTTTGATTACACACACATTGCCCACGCCAATGGTCTCCTCAGTTTTTTGCAAATGTATCACTGGATAATGCTGGTTGGCTACCTAAATCACTGCTATCTCCTATTGGCAGCTACTAGGCAATTCATGTTCCCTAACATAATGTTATACATCAAAAGCTACAAAACAAGGGGTGAAGAGGAAGAGAAGGACAAAAAGAGTGTTTCACACAGTAGTAGCAATTGCTTCTCATAAGAAATCCAATGCAATGGCCATGGCTGTGGTCCAGAGTACGGAGTGCAAAGCTGGGGGGATGACAGCAAGTTGGTTAGAGGGGTACAAAACTCTGCCCCAGCACCCTTGAGGTATGAGGGTGCACAGTTGGACAGGAAGGTGACTGTCAGATTGCACTGGAAAAAGTGAGGGAAAAGCAGCAGAGGTGAAAACAGAAAACTCATGGCATTTCACAAGGTGCAGACTGACTCTTCCGATTGGGCTGTGGCACAGGGTGACAAAATCTCCTCTGATCTTCCAGGGAAGAAGCTGATTGCTGCATCCAGGGAGAGACATGCAGTGCTTTCCATGAAACCAAAGCTTGAGCACCAAGAGAGGATTCTCAAGAGAGGATTCCTTTCTCTGCCTGTCAACCTTCCCGATCCATCTGACTTTTGGAAAAACATTCATTCTCCCTAAGTCTCCCTAAGTCCCTAAGAGGCACTTTTATTTTCTTCCCTGGATCATGGAAGATCTTTTCAAAACTTTATGGCTCAAGAATTGTTCCACTCAAAGATGCCCTTGTCTTCTTCTGTGTCTTGTAGTGGGACTAAACCAGGGGTCACAATCTGAAGTCACTGTTGCCATTTATGTCCTGGCAGTGTTGTGAGAGCTATGAGATTTATGAGAAATCCATAGTTTGGAATGAAGAATTTGGTAAAAATAAAAGAACCAGAGACTCCTCGTATTCTCACTTTTATCATGTGCTGGTGGCAGCACAGCTGTGATTCTGTGCAGGTATCCCAAGTTCACAGCTTCCAAGCAGGTTGCACAGAGGACACCAACAAGTCTGAGTCTCTGGTATATGATTACAAACTCTTTTAAGATGTGCAATCAGGCAGACAGAGAAGAAGAACATTGTCCTTTTAATACTTGCGGAAACAAAGCAGATCATGGAGTGAATGATAAGCAGTTGGCTTTGCACAGGTGTCATCTGATATTCATAGATTCATGGAATTTCAGGCCAGAAAGAAGTATTAAATCATTTTTATTGACTCACTGCCTTTTAGAGGTTAATACATTTCACCCAGTGAAGTGAGCAATTTCTTCTTTCAGGCTACAATGAATGCCATTGAAATTCCTCTGCCCACTGTAGTTTCAGGTGCTGCTGTAGCCATTTTTCTTGCTTAAGTTTCTCAAAGATCCTTCTGTTTATAATTCCTGCAGGAAACTACAAACAATGGTGAAATGTGTTTGACCTTTTGATCCTTCAGCCAGCTGGGCTTTTTTTCAGCTCTCACAAGTGTTCCATCTTCTCATGTTAGAACAATGTTTTACACTAGCACAGTGTTCATTACTTTTCTGTAATTGTTTTGAATTAGACCACAGAAATATGGCTCTTCACATACCATGGGATTCTGTATAACATTTGAATCTCAGTGGCATCCCATTAGCCATCAACATTTTGGCTCAGCTTAATTGTGGTCAGCTTCGGAGACAGAATATAAAAGTGATCATCAAATGTTCTCCTGTCTTCAGTCAAGCTGAGTAATGAGGCACTCCTTTGCTGTCCATTCATTTTACAGTTACTGCTGACCCCAAATGGCTCTTTCATTGTTGCACAGCAATGCACAAAGTGCCTGACTTTGGAAAGAGTCCAGTTTCCCTGAAATAATGACAAGCAGCAGAGAATTAGCATTCAGTGCCTTTTTCCTAAGGCATCTTCTTTTTTTCAACGTCTCTACTAATGACTGTTGTCTTCTTGTGTTCCTGCAGCATGTGAACCTGGATTTTTGTCTGTCTTGCAGCATTTTCACAATCATTGCATTAATAAGACTGCTTACTGTTATTGTAAGGATGTTTATTAGGATGCAACTTCCTTTGTCTCCCAGGAGAACACAAATTCCTTTATGCCCCTTATCAATGTTTGTACCACCAGGGGATTTGGACAGGACAAAAAAAAGCATTATTTAAGTTAGGGCACTGTGAGCTGCAGGGGATAAAACAAAATCAGAAAACCTGATAGCATGATTGGGCTTAAAGGGTCACATTTAATGGGTCACACTCTGCCTTGGAGGCCATTAACACCTGGGATACTGCATGGGCCTGTCCTGGGACCTGTCCCATTTAGCATCTTTACCAACAGACTGGAGAATGTGCCCTCTTGTCAGATTTGCAGAGGCCACCAAACCAGGAGGAAATGGCAAACATTGGAGAACATTTTTGAACAAAAATACAGGGCAGGAGAACAAAACTGAGGTTGTTTTGAAACTCTAAAATGCCCTCAGTGAGAGAGACTCAGACAAAGGGAAAGTTACAATGAGAGAGGCAGGGGTGTGCATATGTGTGTCTATTTGTAGATGTATGACTGCATATCAGAAAAGTTTATATGGATTCATCAACCCTACCTGTGAGGTTGTGTCTGTGAGCAAGTTTATGCACAAAGCTACAATGAAGCAAATAATAATTTCAATTCCTTATGTGTTTTCTGATATTCTAATCTCTGAAGTATTTGATAGCACCTTAGAAAAAAGATACTTTCAAAAAAGCACATCTTACTATATGCAAAGACCTACTGGATATTTTAGAGCAATTAAGGAGTGAATGCTGTATCATTTGGTGGTCTGAGATATCTCTGATGTGATGCAATGTGCTACCCAGTCAGGAGTACATAAATGTTATTAAAATTGCAAGGTTAGCACTGCACAATTCTATGTCAGACTTCTTGTCCAGCTGCATTTTTGCATGGTTTTTAATTATCACATGCATTATCAAATACTTTATCTGCAGGCTGTCTTTTATTATCAACTTTTCCCTCATTCAGTGAATGACCAATATTCTTTATTGCTTTAAAACTTTAAAGCCTACTCTGAAAACAAAGAGATATTAATTTCCTTTTGCAACTTTCCATGAGGTTTTTTTATAACCAGAATATCCAGGCATCTAACAAAATCCTTTAGGGTGGAGGGGAAATAATCTCATTTTACAGAATGAGAATTGAGAAACAGAAATGAACCTTTCCCTGGTGAAATAAGGAACCCAGGTGGGACTTCCTGAACACCCACCTAGCAGCCAGTGCTGCATCAGTACAACACCCCACTTCAGAGAAAACCCTCAGGATCAGCTTCCCAGTTGCAAGTCCAACAGCTGAGTTAGTTTAGAACTTTTCTTTAGGCTGAGAGCAAATCCCAGCTTCACTGGGAGATGTCCAGTCTGAGTGGCTGGCACTGCATTGGGAGCACTGGGGAAGAGGCAAGGGTAGACTACTGCAGTGCAGGGCTTCCTTCATCCTGAGCCCACTGTTTCTCTTGGCACCTTCCCTAATAACACCGGCCTCCTCTCCTTTCTCCACACCTACCGGCCTCTCATTATTCCTCTTTCAGCAGCATCTCTCTGTGGTACAAATGCTTATGGATGCACTGTTTTTCTCCACCCTCATTTTTCTTCCTCATATTCTTTCCCTCTGTGCAATTGCATGGAGAACCTGAAGAGCTGTGCCCAAGTACTTCAGTGTTTTGTGTCTCACTGGGCTTATTTCCAACTGTTTGTAGCTGTAACTGGGGTCACAAATTGAAGTGAGCTCTCAATGTGACACTTCAGGTCCTGACTAATATTTAATTAACATAGTCCTTAAGCAGTGAGTCATTGCATAATGTTTCTTTTGCAACCTTACCCTGATTTTTGGTGTGTGATTCATGTAGCACTTTGTGACATTTGTCACCCCTTTCACCATCATGAATAATAAACTCCCAGTTTCAGAATTACACTATTCCAGTAATGGAATCAGGAGCTATTGACAGACAAAATACTATTTTGACAATATTGAGTATTTGAGTTTTTAATGCAGCTGTGAATCAAAAGATACCGACTGAATTTTTTAAATGTGTACAAACTTCTAACATGTGATCCATGAAAGATAGCTTTGAGAACTTATTTAACTTTTAAACATAGTGTGGCATCACCATCTTTTTCTTTGAGAAGACACTTCCTATGTCTCTAAAAGTGGCAAAAACAATTACTCTTTTGAGTTTTAATTAATGGAAAAACTATTGCAGGTGTTACAAAATGAGGAATTTTCTCTCTGTAGACTGACTCTTCTTGCAGTGAACCACACATTGGCTCTTCAGCTCCACTGACAGTGATTCCAACATGCTATTTATGAATCACAGAGCAGATTTTCAAGTAGTTTTTCAAGGCTACATATTCAAGTGAGACCAACAGCTGTCACCATGATGCTTAAGAATGCAGTTAATGGACTGAGGCTTCAAAAAAAACGTAATCAGTTTAATTTTCTTGCTGCTCATTTCAGAAGAGAAAGCAGAGTAATGCTGCCCTTTCTTTAAAGGATGGAATGAAATCAGCATTGAGTGGAGAGAGCTGGGTTTGAGGAGCTGCTTCCCCCCGCTGTGCTGTGCTAAATGTTTATGCAAAGTGAAGGGAACTATAAAGTATTGGTGTTTGATGGGCTTAAAGCTATTGAGTAAATGTCTAAATTAAATTATGATGGTTTCCCCACTTTCCTTTTCTTGGCAGAAGACATTGGCAGATGCCTTCTGCTTATTTATTGACACTGCTGTTTTCAATATATCTGAATCTCTTCATAAGACAAAAAGAAATAAAGTAGACTGGTATGGCACAGTAAACAGTTTGATAGGTCAAGCTATCATAAGCTTACCAATAGGGAAATAAAACAGATAATATCTGGGTTATTAAAGCTTCCCAGATGGGCAGCTGCTCACTTTTCAGTAGGAACTCAGAAGAGCATTGCAGACATCAAATGTGACATTTTTAATAAGGTTTGTACCATTGAAACACAGCTGTGCTCAACGGGCAGAGCGGCCGAGCTTGGTTCTTTCATTTATTCTGTTCCTTTGCATTATTTGCACGAACACACTTCAGCCCAGATGAGTGGGTCAGATCAAGGGTTTGTCTAGCTCAGTATCCTTCCTCAGAAAATGTCCAGAGGTACATCCACAGGGAACAGAGGAGGCATGCAACAATCATTTGCCAAAATGTTATTCCAGCCTTCAACAGTTTGCAGCTTGGCGTCTTTCTGAGCCTCAGGTGATATCTGTGTTTTCAGCCATCCTCTTAGGCTTTCTTTTCCATGAATTCATCCCTCTCCTCCATGTAAACTTCTTAGTCTTCATAATATTTTGTATAAAGAAACTCTGTGGTAAAAATACCTTTTTTTTTTTTTAAACCTGCCATCTGCCACTACATTTGGTATTTCTTAGCTTTTCTATTTGGAGAAGCAGATAATAACTGAAACCTGTTCACCCTCTACATTTCACCTGTCATTTTGCTGATATGACCATAAACCACCTTTTTTGACAGGATGAAGAGTAAGATGAGGCAGATCCAGTAGGTAGATAGGGACCATTTTCTGTTCTGAGGATCATTAACTTTGCCAAAAATTGACATTTTAGTTAAGCAAACTGTGAGGTCATATCAAATCTGATAAATAGTTAAGACTACAGAAGAGGAGGATACATCGGGGAAATGTCAAAACATTTAATTTTAACATTTTCAGAATTAAATATTTGGTATTGCTAAATTTTTTGTTGTGACATTATCTACCTGAAGCCTACAGGGTTCTTTTCTAAAAAAGAAAGTGGAGTGCAAGGCCTACAAAAAGACCAAATAATTAAAAAGACAACTAAATGAAACACTTAAATTAGGACTGAATAAGAGACTTCCATGTAAACCAAAAATATTTGTCTCAGTTTTCTTTGTAGAACGTTTGAATATAAATGCTTTTATATTTCCATTCAGACTAAATCCCTGCTGTGGTTTCGCAATATGGCTGTAGAACAGACATCTACCACATACTCACCCCTTTTTACAGGACTTTGAGTGGCCTACCCCTTTCTCCAGTATTTTTGGTTCTTACTTTCAATTGCCATTCTTTTACTTGATCATACACATTTGTGCAATGGAAGGCAAGTACAAGCCTATTTGATATTACTAATGCAGAAGAATCTGGCAAGACTTCAGCTTGTTTATCCTTCCAAATCAAAGTTATCAAGTAATACTGCTGCTCCATATAAGTATATCAGGATTGACATGTCAGGGAAAGGAGAAAATATTCACGGAGTGAAGATGATTTAAAATGCAACATTGGTGAAAATGCTCAAACAAACTCATGAAAGAATTAAGTTAGGAAAGTTTTTAACTCCCTGGAAAGCAAATTTAAGGAGGCTAAAGTGAATAGAAGAGCATGTTTAGGATGGAACCTGATCAGTTTATAAAAAGTATAAGAAGTATATAGAAGTTCTTTCATTAGCTACAAATCCAGCATTAAATGTGTCAAGGGATCACAGCACTACTGCCCCATACACCACATAAATACTCACATGGATGAATATTTTGCTAAAAATTACTGTATGATTAACTGAATTCTTGAATCCTGGGCAAACATGAACCAGAAAAACTAAACTGAAAACAAACTACCTCTCAGTGGGCAACATTGATTCTAAACATTTGGAATTGTAGTTTGGTCTGCAGATGTGGTTAAGTTGGCTTAGGGAAAGTGTCTTTGACTCCAAGGTGAAACCTGCTGTCAGAGACAGGTTATCCTCAGAAATTATAATTGTGAGAGATAACAGCTGAACATAGAGTTAACATTTTAGGGTGCTTGGATGACTGCTGTGGTTGGTGATGTGATTTGTGCTGGAGAGGTGGCCACCTTGCGCCTGGTGCTGGAAGGGAAATGGGGCTGCTCCTGAGTGAAGAGTTAAATGCTTGCTGTTTGCTGCTCTCCTTGCACTCTTCACTCACTGATGCCTAGAAAAGATTTCTGCACCATTTACAGTATGCAATATGTGCTAGCACAAAACCCTACATGGCAGAAATTATTCTGCTATTTTCTTTTTTGGCATATTTTCTTACATCTGTGGATTGAATATGACTCTAAATGATGTTGTAGCACATAGAAGCCAGCCAGGTAAGTCTGCGAGCGCTGTCAGTGGCACAGAGAAGTCACTCTCTGCACCAAGAAGGTGATTGTGAGGTATATGTATGCCCAGAGGGAGGGGAAGCAAAGGGGATTGTGGTGCTGGTCCAAATGCTTATGCTGCAAAGCAGCTCAGCTTCAGCAGAAGTGATGGGAAGTTGTCACTGGGACCAGGCTACACTTGTACAGTTTGCTCAGGCTGGGGGCAGACTTGACAGACTGAGACCTGCCTGGGCTGGGCTACAGCTGACTCCAGTCCCTGTCCCTCTACCTACTGTGCTTTTCTGACTGGGTGCTGTGAGACATGAGAAGTTGTGGATGTCCCATCCCTGGAAGTCTTCAAGGCCGGGCTGGGCACCCTGGTCTAGTGGAAGGCATCCCTGTCCTCAGCAGGGTTTTGGAATGAGGTGATCTTTAAGGTCCATTCCAACCCAAACCATTCTGTGGTTCAATGATTCTGTGGTCAGGAATGGCACTGCCCTTGCCCTCACTCTCACGCTGAGACCCCATCTCTCCTGCCCTTGCTGCACCCCTGCCTGACACTCTGAGGGACATCTCAGTCTATGCAAGACTTTGGGTATAGGTCTGTACATTAGAAATTGCCCTGCTGACTTGAACACTTCAATGAGGATGAGGAGGTGCTCCTTTGTCACAGAGCAGACTTGCATGACTACTCACTGGTTGCCCTATGGCACAGTCTCCAGCAGAATATTTTGGAGGAGCCAAATTTGCTATCAGCCACCAGCTGTGGGTTATCCATCCATCTATCCATCCATCCATCCATCCATCCATCCATCCATCCATCCATCCATCCATCCATCCATCCATCCCTGCAGCCTCAGGGTGACTCCTGAGGCATTCATACACCAGCACCCCCGGTTTTTGAGGTGAAGCCCCTTAGAGTTCATGCTGGTTTCCACTTGATGGCAGCAGAGCCCACAGCAACCGCAGCGGGCAGGTCTGAGAGCAGGTCTGGTTTTTACTGATGCCGAATGGCAGACACTGAGCCCTCACAGCAAAAAGGTGGCTCCTGAAAAGAATATATAGCATATTTGGATAATATGGATTTGGATAATTTGGATATATAGATAATAATATGGATTGCGAATGTAGAGTGGCAGTGAGACCAGCTCTGACAAGAACTGGTGTCCTCCTGCCTATTTCCCAAGCTGGGAGGCACAAATACAGGCCTTTGGCAAGAGGTGAAATCTCCCCCACTGTAACTATGTATGAGACCAGGTGTCATCAAAATTTCTTAGAAAATTCAGTGAAAATATTTCATACAGGTCAGTTTTGTCTGCTTTCAGTAGAAAAGGTTTGTTCTGAATTTTGGTGTGCTGTGCAATTAGAAGGTGGCCAGAAGTTTATAATTTATGAGGCTGAGGCATTTTTTGGCATTGAATTTACACTTCTTTTCAGGGAAGTGTCAACAGAAGAAGCAAAATGAGCAGAATTTCAGAGAATAAGAAGAGAAGTGCAACAAGGACACAGATTTACAGATAAAGCATTTTTTGCAAGGTAGTCAGCTGCTCTGTAGGCGAGTCAGGGTTTTAATTAGGTCTACATTTGCAGGTGTTTCCTAAGAGCCTAATCATCTTTGGAGGAAAACATCATTTGGAGTAAACTAGAGGAGCTTGAACTTTTCTGAGCCCTATCTCCCACATGTCACCTGACAGCTGCATAATTTACTGTGGTTTTAAACTCTGTTGGCCTACTACAAGGTCTGAAACAGAGGCTGCTTTTTTCATTCTTGTCTTTGTTCCAAGTTTACATTAACAGAAACAGGATATGTATTTTTCAAATCACATCAGATGCCAGTATAAAAATGAATTAAATATTATTCTCATAATCTTGGAAATGTTTGCCATTGCCATTTAATGGCTCTCCATTTTCCTGCAAGGATAAATAATAGGTTTTAAAAGACGTAGTTTCTCATTATAAAATTATACACTCTGTAAACTGAAGGAAAGAGCCAAAATGTCAACTCCATTAGACATCTCTTTTCTTGGATTCTGGTGGAAATGAAAGTGCCATATTATTTCTGCTGCTTGGAAAGCAGGGCAGAAAAACCTAATGGAGGAAATCAGAAGTTCCCAGAAAGCCCATCTACAGCTTTCCCTGACAAGTCCATTCCTGACAATGTTTGCTGTTTTTGAAACTAAATACCATACACCACCCCACCACCTTGTGTCCCTTCAAAAGAACACAAACCCTAAAAAACCAAAGCCATGATAAAAAGCACTTTGTTGAAAAATCGAAGAGGTGAACAGGTGGATCTATAATCCCTTGTCTCATCTTACATCTATTTATCTTTCAACTGGAATTCTGGTGTTTCACATACCATAGGGGCCGTAGAAGGAGTTGGGAGGAACAGCAGTGATATTCAAGACTGAATTACTTTCAAGTTCTTCCTCTGCTTATCACGAGGAAGGCTCAGGGAAACGAAGTAAGACCTTATACAGTGGACATGTCAATCCAGCTTCTGCTTTCATTTTTTTTTCCCTGCTTCAAGTACCCCACAGGACTAACTTTATAGACACTGTGAGAGGTTATGGCATGTGAATTGGGATGATGATCAAGGGGCTGCCAGAGATAACAGAGGCACAGAGAAGGATGATCCCTTTCTTATTCTGAACCTTTTAAAAATTACTGCTTCAAAATGTGTTGCCCTATTTTATTATTTTTAATTTAATGAAGCATGTGTTTGTGGTTTAGTAACTTCTGTACATTACAGGTATCTGTCACACTAGTAGATGTTGACTCTGATTTACCAGTTCACTACTTTGAGACAGGACTGTGTGAGAAAACGTGTTCATCATCTACATTGATATGCACTAGTTTTTGACCAAAATTAATCTGTGGCTGCAGTACACGACACATTTTTAAAATTCCAAGAATCACAATTTATTATCATCTTTTGGGAATGTGGGAAAAATGTTACAAGCCTCTGACACAACCACCGCTGCCAGGAATGTCATCATTTTAAACTGGTTTAGGTTTTTAGATTCTGTTCCTCGAAGGTTTATTAAATAACTAATACATTATTAACCATTGCAAATATACTACAGTTGTAAATCAAGCACAAGCACATCAAAAGAGTTTCTAACCTGCGGTCATGGATCAGTGTTCACCTACTGGAGTCACAAGAGAATGCTTCTTGGTGACAATTCCAGTGAAATTTCCCCTGAAGCAATCTCCAGTGCTAGCACTAGACCCCAGGATGGCCACCCAGAAGCAGCTGCACTGCTCCTACAGCAGCTGAGCTTTTGAGCAAACACTCCACACTATTGCCAGTGAGACAGGGTCAGATCAAAGGGAAAGCTGGTGACACATTCCAAACAGTAGCTACCGGAAAAGACGTTTTTTTCTTCTTTGCTCTACTGACAGATTCATTTGTTACCTATAAATAATTGCCTAATGTTTCTGGCTATATCTGGCTACATTCCCTCCTGAACAGTTACTTCTTCTTGGTGAATATCCAGCTATTGTTGTGCATTTAACTATTCATTAAGGCATTCAGCATTTTCATAGGTACCATTTGATCCTTGTTTAAATCAAAAGAATGATATAATAGAAAATTCCTTTTCCATGTAGTATAATCTGCTTTAAATGTAATTATTGCTCCTTTTATAGCATCATAATACTTAATTTAATTAGACCTACATGTTCATTGATGCATCTATTTGATCTTTGATATTATTTAGGAAGTAACAGTTAGTGGTGTGAACAGATTTCAATTGCTTTTATTCACAAAGTTTGAAATTGTGACATGAATTGGAAAGTGATTTGCAAAGGCATTTAGGTTAGATGTCACTTTTTAAATAGATATGGAAATCTAATAATAAAAATCAAAACAAACAGCTTCTTTTCCACAAATGTTCAGGTCTTTTGAACCCTTTATAGTTCTTCATGTTTTTGATATTTGTGAAAATTTGTCAAGAAATTTGGAGAGTTTTCTTTAAAATGCAGCACAGAAATAGAGGTTCGGGAACTGTGAAAAGATTTGCTGGATCAGTGGGTTCAGGTTCTCATGGTACAGAAGGCCATCATGCATCATCCTCATTTTTAACCAGAAAATTGAAAAGTAGTTTTAATTCAGGCAGAGTTCAAAGACATTCCTCCAATTAGAAGATTAAAACTTATTCACAACCTGTTATAGCTATGTGCTCTTGCTCTACCTTGCATATATTTTCTGCTCACTGTTTATCTTCTTAGCCAGCCATGTCTCAGCTCCTGTTTTGTTAGACTGAACAAGCCCATCTCTTAGCCTTCCCCTCAGACTTTCTCCTCCTCTGATTGCAATGACCATCTTTCAAAGCATCTGCTTCTGCTGAATTTATCCTTCTTGGCCTGCTGTACGCAGGGGTTTAGGTGACAGTTCACTGTGATTTCTGCTGTGCCATTACCACTTTTCCTTCCTTGCTGCCTGATTCACCTAATACTCAAGCTGAATGATACTGGAGAACAAAACCTGCCAGGCTGCATTTGCCTGTGACAATCAAAGGCAAGGAATCTTGACAGGATCTTCTTAATGAATCCACGTGAGATGGGTGTGGGTGCCTCCACTGGAGAGAAGACTAATTCTGCTCACAGAGACCTTTCCTACTGTTAAGTCGTTTTTTGGAGATAGATTTTTTTCACCTTGTTTTCTGAAGCAAATATTACTGAATGCCATGATTGAGACATTTTACCTGGGAAATGAGTTTCAGATACTAATGGGCAGCTTATTTTGAGGTGTGCTATGGTGACTGGGCCACCTGCATTTTGCTTTAACTCTCTGGTAGGAGGTGTTCCAGGTACTCCTCAGAGAATGACACAGCCTTGCCTGTGGAGAAGGGTGAGGCTGAGTGGAAGTGGGAAATAAAAGTACTTTGACACAACTTCTCAGCATCTTTTCTTGTCTCCTTGTGCCACATGCAGAAATTAAAACTTTCCAGGTACTTGTTGGTAAGTAAGCAGAGCGGCTCTTACAACTCCGTGCTACCACTCCTACAAACCATGGTATACCCTGATGTTTATTGCTCCACACACTCCCTAACATCTGTATGAAACAGAAGAAAAACGTGTAATCTAGGGCTTTGTGTGGTTTTGTCGCTTAATTACAAAGGGTCTGAAGGTGCCGTGCATGGGGAGTTAGGAATATTTAACAGTGGATGAAAAGGTGTGGTCTTTGATATCAGTCAGACGTGGGCTCTGAGCTCTGCTACTGGAACAGCTCTTGAATAAAATGCCAGTAGACTTTCTACCTCCTTGGCTGCTCAGTGTGACCTGGTAAAGACAGTAATAGAAACGCCACTGCTTAATGCATAATGGTTTCCAGACTCTGGATGCCTGGTATCTCAGGGGGTAACTGTTGCGGTAGAACAAGACAAATTGAGGGTTATTCTGAATAATGGCAACTGCAAGTTCTTACCCAGGGCTTTGTTAGGCCATTTTCTCAGAGATGGGCAGGATCTGGGTCCTGCTGTCTTACAAAATTACATATTTCATACCTTTCAAAACATTACACATGACAATCAGCCATTCAGATCTACCCAGAAAGGCAAGCCCTATATTTGGAAGCTTTTCTTTGCCAAGTATGTAATTTTCCTGTCAGACTAGAATCTTCCTCATACACGTGCATGCAGACATACACACATAGAAATCCCTTATTGTAAAGTTTTTCTTTCTGGAAAGAATTACTTTTATTTTCTTTTTAGGAATAGCCTAAATAGCCTAAGCATTTATTTTGTCATTTACTTACTCCTATGTGGGAGGTAATAATTATCACTGATTCCAGTTTTTAGGGGTGAAACGTTTTTGAAGTTGCTATATAGTCACAGAGATATGAGAAACAGCTAGAAAGTTTTTGAGACTAAAGTTCTTTATTCAGCCATTAATGGACTTTTATGTCCAACACTTTCAATCATTTCTGTGTAGATTAGGTAAGAAAGTTTCAATTAAACAAAACTTATGCTCATGCAAAGTTCTGAATAGAGCAACAGGAGGAATAAAAATTAAAGAAGTTATTCTGGTCAGACTGAAAAAAATACTGCAAAGGATCTCTGTATCAGCCTAATTTCCTATGGATTCAGCTGGATTCCTTCAACTGCAGGTGGCTTATCTCTCCTTATTTAGACATCTATTGATCTCAGCAATTAAACAAAAAACGCTTGTGCTTTCAACTTTTAGAAATAAAATGTGTTAGAAGTTTTCATGGTTTTGATAATATTTTATTTCTCCTCTTTTGACATTACATGCAATAGAATGAACAATCCTAACAGTTTTCAGTTTTATTTTTTGCATTTTTTAAATTGAAAAATAACAAAGCAGCTTGACAAGAGGGAAATGA
The DNA here is from genome assembly GCF_028769735.1 of Zonotrichia leucophrys gambelii. Taxonomy (NCBI): domain Eukaryota; kingdom Metazoa; phylum Chordata; class Aves; order Passeriformes; family Passerellidae; genus Zonotrichia; species Zonotrichia leucophrys. Next base: position 79,765,298 of record NC_088169.1, read on the forward strand.
AACTCCTCTGAATACAGAATTGATAAAGTTAGAGAAGACAAAAAGATAAAAGGTAGAAAAATGATAAAAACTTCCTATGAAACTTTATTCCACTGATGGTTTTAGCCAACAAACCAGAAATATTCTCTTTTCTCCCATTCCCACAGAGAACTCCACTAGACGTAAAAGCTGCAAGTTTCAATGTGCATCTCTCAGTCTCCTTTCTACCTGCCTCTTGTTTGTCATGCAGGAGTGATTTAGAGTGCCTCCAACCAATGTGCAACAAACATAACTGAGAAGGAACTTTTTTTACTTTCATTTAGAGAACAAGAATCCCTCTGCTGGTCTCTTCCACTTTCAAGGCTGGAATATCTGTCTGACCTTCAGCTGTACTTGAGTAGAGCAAGACAGCCATAGGATAAGATCATTTACCATTAGAATAATAGACCTACACATGTCTAAAGATGCTCTGACATAATTGTTCTCATGTAATTCCAATCATCTATATTTTTAGACTATTATTAGCTTTTAAGTCTTAATTGATGCCAGATGTGTCCATCATGTTACCTGTTATATCATCTGGCTGACAATTTAAAAGTAATATAATGGGACATAAAAGTTTAAAATTAAAGACTGCTTAATTGTACTTAATATATAGATCTAAAAATAAGAAATCTTGAGGAAAAATTAATACCAAAAAATAATTGGACTAACTCATAAAAGACCCATACCATCAACCCTGGATATGTCTAAAGAATTGATGTACTTTTACAAAAAAACCAAAGCAGCAGCTGGTGTAAGTCAGTACAGGTCTGGTTACTTCAGCAGAACGAATGTAGCATTGGTGCAGAAACTTATCCTTTAAACAAGGTGTCAAAGGTGCTACTAGAAATGGTTCATATTCTGTAGTTCTACTTCTGGGCTTACAGCCTGGTAGTGTAGTTGTTTTCCAAACAAGTAAAACAATTCTCTTTGTTTCACCATCTAAATGAGGAATAAATTTGAAAATAAAAGTAGTTAAACAGTACAAAACTCCAAAACTGAAGACGCAAGCTTAACTTAGCAGTTTCGTCATGCTTTCTGATTCAACTGCAGGTGGTCTTACAAGTTTTGGCAGTAACTTGAAAGTACACTTAAATGTGTCCTCGGGCTGTGAAGAGGGCTGCATTTCTGAGAGCTACAGCTCATTAGCATCCAGGCCGTGTGCTGAGGGCACAGCCTCACAATTCAATGAGTATGGCTCTTGGCACCCTTGGCCAAGTCCACCCAGCAGAAGGCAAGTTGTCCATCAGCATCCACACTGCCTTAGACTGGGACGTGGGTCTCCTGTGGATGATGTTTTGTGCCCCTGTAGCCCTGCAAAGCGGTTACTCTTCTGCATATTCACATTTTGGGGTGTCTGTAATGGTGTAAGAGCTGATTCTGAGCTAACTGGTGCGGTGTCTTCAGCACCTGAAAGTGCAGTTACACGTTGCCAGCTGGACACATGGCTTGAGGGCACTCGGGAGCTGTCAGCTTTTCTCCCCTGAAGGAACAAGGCAAAAACTGGTGCAGTCTCACCCACTCTGTGTTTTGGGAGCTGTGCTGGGGGATCTTTCTCAGATCCACACTAGAATTGCCTGGCAGAGAGCTAGCTGGGATTTTTCCAAATGTCTTTGGCAGACCAGAATCAGCACCGTAATCAGAACCACACTCTTGCACACTTTAGGCTTCAGGAAAGCTGTGAAAATAAAGCTCCAAAACCACCTCAGTACTTGAAACAGACCAAAAAATACTTGACTGTGTATTTTTTGGACCTATATGGAAGCTAAGCTATTTTGGAGGTCTGGTCTTGGGTAAGATGACATGCAAGTACAAATCTTCAAGAACATCAGTTGAGCGTATGTACCCAGTGTCACCACTGTGACAACCTTACACATGCTTTATGGGAATTATGAACCTCCAGTCCTCAAATCACATCTATTGACTTCCTTTACATTTTTTTTATTCCAGACAAAAGTTACTGAAAAACAAAAGTTATTGATCCAGTGAGAGTCAGGTCCCACCATATTTTAAAGGAAAAATTTAAAATTACCATTAGTTATGTTAACTTCCTTTAAGATTGAAATTGATATTTCTAATTCTATGGGTTCCAGACTCAAAATGAAGTTCTTTCAACAGTTTCTTAGGACAATAAATGAGGAAAAGAGAATTGTGATAATTAAAGAAGACACAATCACTGTATATCAGATGAGTCTCACCAAGTCAAGCACTAACTAGATGTTTTCATCTGGAAATATTGCAGCTATCTTTGTTGCATTTATCTTCGACTAATTACTTACGACAGTGAGTTAAGTCTGGTTCAGGCAAATTTGCACAGAAAAATATTATTTCATCTCTTTCCTTTCACACTGCCAATTCCACAGTTAATCAGATGGGCAATGCCTTTCCCACATATGTGGAAAGTTTTGTTTCAGAACTAGTATCAGAAGATTTTTAACAGAAATGGAAATATAAAACCCAGATTATTTGCCAGGGTAATTAGGAGAATAAACAGGCTCAACAATTTTAAAGTAAAAATATTTAAAGAATAAAACCTTTCTCCAGTACTGAAGCCCTTCACATTTTAAAACTTGGATGGGTAATGCCAGCTTAACTTGTGAATACTCTTTGTTGTTTGTCTTATGCAAACACTGCAAGATTTCAAACTAAGCTGTCAAAATCCAGTGGCTGAGTGAGAAATGTCCTCTCATTAAGCACTGTCAAATCGTTCCTGTCAGCTTCTGCCTCTCCACTCCTGGGTGATCTGGTGCTGAAGCAGCAGCAGAAGACTCATCTAGCCTAGTCCCAGTCAAAAAATAAACAATTTCAAAATTTCCTTTACTTTTTATGCCAAGCAGAGCTTCACAGTTCCAGGTTCAAACAGGCTTCACTTGTTACAAAGCTCAAATCCAAACCCATATTTTAAAAGATTCTTACAGACCTGAAAAGAAATAACTATTTGGATCTTCATTTGCTCTTAGATGCCTCATATCTTTTTATTGCCATGATAATTTCAAACAGCAAGCTAAGATACATAGATATAAGGTACACAGTACATATTACGTGCTCTATAGCATATATTATATATAACACAGCTGAAGTCCAGTCAGGGTGACCAAGAAATGAAAATGTGAGTTGACTAATATCCTGGGTGCACAATCTGGCCAGCCCAGAAACTCCTTCAGGGAGTGGCTACTGCAAAATTGAAAATCTCTACATAGAAAAAAATGCCTGCAAATGGTGTGAACCCTTCCTACAGAAGGGGAATTGGTCACATAGGACCACCCTCTGTTGTCAGGATAGGGAGGGGATGTTTCCTATACAGTGTCAGGAGTGATGGACTTTGTGTGTGCTGTGGTGGTGATCCAGCAGCACAGGCCAGCTGCATGTGTGAACATTATGCAGCTTTTACAGTCTGCTTAAAGGCCACTTTTACAGTCTTTTTCTGTGATTAGTTTGTAATTTCCTTTTAGTGGCCATATTACTCTTTCAGAAATTTATACCCCCAAAGCTCCCCCCACAGTAGCACACTAGTACACATGCATAAATAGAACTTGGACAAACAATTTAGCTTGTGCTTGAAGACACTTTTTGGGCAGCTCACAAGGGATGCTGATTGCTGGCCAGGCTTCTCCAGCCTTTTTCCATTGACCTATGCACACTGCTGTCCCTTCTCACTTCTGTCCCAAACTTTCTTTGACTGCTGCAGGCTCAAATAGGCTGTTAAGAAGTTTTTGGTGCCTCAGCTCCCTTGTTCAGAACTGGCTCAGGTGCCTCTTATGCTGCTGAATTATGTTTTTGAGATCAAACCAGTGAACTCCTTGGGACGGGTTTGAGCAATTTTACCTGGCTGTATGTTACTGTTAGGTTGGACATGATATACACACTCATGATGAGGGTCTAAGCAGAAAAAAAGTTTTTATTCTGTGTGCTTTCCAGCAATTAGCATTAATATAATTGGCAAACGTTTTACAGAAATTTAATAGGGCATGTATATTTCATTCTAGTACATCCCTTCTGGAGAAGGGCTGCCCTTTTACATCTGTCTCATACTCTCTAAAATGAGGACAAAGAAAGTGACAAAAGAACATGGAAGGGTAAAAAGGTATCTCTGGAAGGCAGAGAGCAAGCAGCTCTTCTTTTTGCTATCCAAAAGCACTTCTCAGTCATCATTGGACTTCTCCTGAAAAGCTCCTCAAATTAAGATCTGACCACCAGGAATCTTCAGAAGGGAACAGTATAACCTGCTACACACTTCTCTGTATCACAGAGTTATCAGTTCATGCATCTTTTGCTGGCAATCAAATCCTTGACTTGGGTGGGTTACTTGAACTGTAGTTAGGGGTTGGATAACCAAGCAGTAGGAAGCATGAGAACAGATGATTCTCATGTGCATTGCATACTCGATGTGCAGTGAAGTAGGCTGAAGCCCTTCCCTTGTTCCCTGTGGAACACAAAAGACCCATTCACCAATATTCCCCGCCTGGCTCTTTTCACTTTGATTCTAACTCGAGGTATTACTCCACAAGGCTGTGGGCCATGCGGTATGTTCTGGCAAGGAGCACATGCTAACCCTACAGATTAACTCCTGGAGGCCTCCAGCAGCCCTGCTCTCACAGATGCAGGATTCATACTGGCACTGGGGCTCTCCTCCTGGCTTTGGCTCTACCAGCTCATGCCATATGAAAGCAGCTGTGCCTTCTGGGCATCAGACTTCTCAGCGGTGTTAATTAAACCCTACAGGCTAACCTATGTCAATATAATTTCATTCTGTCCCATTCTAAATATGGTCAATAAATACTGGGCAGGAAAGGATTTTTTTTTCTGAAAGGGGTCAATGAGAAAAATAATTTGAGCATTGCCCTCAATAACAGCTGAGAAGGATATGACATTGCCATTATTGGCAGATTTCCACCGTTCATCTGTATTAGCCATGTGTTGGCTTTTGTCAACAAGATTTATTTTTGTCCAGTTCTTCCTTATAGATATTGGAATTCTTTACAGCCTGCTAGGCTACTGTGAGACATATTTAGAAACACAATTAGTGATCCTAAGGCTCCATTCCTCTGTCCTCAAGGGAACTCCATTGAAAATGTTTCAAGTTTAGGACTGTGCAGCAAAATAACACGGCTTATCACATGGGGGGAAACATTTTGTGCAAATAAACAGAAATTAAAAAGTAGTCAGTGAAAACTGCATTGTCCCTGGGCACAAAGAGACACATGATTCTGTGGCCAATATTGTAAGAAATGTGCTTCCAGAAAGGAAGCTAGAACCAAACAGAACTAAAATGCAAAAGCTGTATAAGAACTTAATTTTCATTCCATGTTAGCCTGGAAGACTGTATTTTAAAAATTATTTCTGTCCAAATAGCTTCTCACCTATTTTTTAATGGATATTTGGACTATATCTAACTTACAAGGAGTTTTAGAACATAATAGAGAGGACTGAATGGCATGGCCACAGCATGACTCCTCTGTCATCAGTGCTCTGCAGCTTGTCCTCTGTGTGCCCTTCAGCTCCAGTGTGTCACAGTAAAGGGGCAAGAGCCCAGGCTGTTGTGACCTATCTACTGCAGACCTTCTGTTGGTGAAAGACCAGTTCACAAAGCATTAAATAACATAATCTGTTGTAAATCCAGGATTTAATTGGCCCACTTAATTTGTAATGACATTTCTCGCTGTTTAGAGTAGAACTGGACATTTTGTCATTCATCTTTAGGAAGGGTGTGGTAGATACACCAGGGAAACATTTCTCCATGTTTCAAACTGCATACTAAACACAGTCTTTGCATTTGTAGAGGAGCTATTTTAATTTAAAAGTAGATTCCTCAACCTTTTTTTGTTGTTTATACTCCCCCATTTTTTCTTAATGAAAAACAAGGCATTTTTTCAGGATGCTTGATTGTGAAATTGAAGTGGTGCTGTTCTGTTACTGTGGATAATGTTACTTTGTCTATTTCCACTGGTTTTATTGATTTAAGCCATCAGTTCCTTTCATTGTTTAAGTAATTTTTGAAAAGATTACTTAAGAGATGTGATCCTTGGAAAAAGAGGGGGATCCTCTTCAATTCCCGAAGGAGCTGAGGACACATTCATTGTTGTACAATGCTCCCATGCCCTTCCATGGAGAAAGATTATCTTGTTTGATGAAGTTTTTTAAAGCACTTTCTTAAAAATAAGAAGCATGTGCGAATGACCTGAATTGCTGAATGTTACCTACCTGCCTGCTTCTTCCTGAGTTCTGCGTTTCAGGAGTGGCCATGCTGACTTACCTGCACTCTGAATTCAGGAGAATGCTGACCAAAGAAACACAGACTTGCATGTAGATGTAACTCTTCTCACTCAGCAGACTGGGACAATCCTCCAGGAGGAGAAAGCAGGGGAAGAAATCTCACTAGATCATGACTGACCTCAATAAGTTTGCAAATGGCATTAAATGACAAGTCCATCTCATGACTGTAGGTGGCCCAAATGGCTGGCTGATCCTCTGTCCTTGTAAAAAAAAAATAAAATAAAAGAATCAAGGGAAGAAAAAAACCCAACGTTGTTTATTGACTTGGGAACAGTTTTGTTCACCTGCACCACATTAGTACTTTGAGATAAACTTCCCTTGATGCTTACAATCCCATTGTAATTACACCAGATCACTGATGACAGAGTAGGGCCCTCACTGCTGTCACCAAATGGCACCACAGAGCAATATTGTTACCAGCTGTTTTCTTCCGCAATAGACATTTGCCATTTTGGTGTAATTTTCAGAGTTTAATTACTATAATGGGAGCCATGCCAGTATTTCATTAAGACTGTTCCTTAACCAGGAACTCCTCAAGGAACACAACTTGAATAAGCAACCATAGCAGCTAAGAGTGAAGAGTCCCATTTATTGTTTAGTTTTGCTTCATCCTGTAGGGATTAAACTCATTGAAACATTATCAAAGAAACTGGCCTAGCTATGGCTGAACATTAATACAAGCAATTGAAAACAAAAAAACCCCCACTCTTTAAATAAAGGCAAACATTTATCTAAGAAAATATCACTTATGCAAATGCCATTGGAACCTCAGACTAATTTTTTTTTCAGAAAAATTATTATTCCAAAAATTATTTGGAAGTACTATTGGCTTACATTAAAACATGTTCCGTTACCATCCTGTCCTGCTGTATCTAAATAGCATTTAGACATGTGCTCTCTGTCCAGCAATATTCAGGCTTTTTTCTCCCTGCTTAGAAATTCTCTTCTCTTATGAGACCAACTGGAATAGATAAAGACACTTGTGTTGATTATGAAATGGTAAACCAACCAAGTCTTACAAGCCCAAGAATGGATACAACTATTGGCATATTTATTATTGACAACACATTGCTGAATGGAAACTAATTTCAAGATCATGCAAGGCCTGAAAATTTTGGTGTTTTCAGGATTGCTTAAAATTATCAGGACGGTTATGTGTGGGTGTTGCAAAGGGATTTTTACAATGGTGTAGAATACTTAGAAGGGTTACACTGACTAGTGCTGTTACTTGCCTAGTCATTTCTCCTGCTTCAGCTCTCCTGAGTTTCAAAAGGAGCAGCTCAAGACTTAGAGATGTACAGTTCCTGTACAGAGACATTCTTTGCAGAATCTGTGCATACCTGAAGTAGTTATCAACTTTTTCAACCGGAAGAAAGGCATGGAGAAGGGAATGTACACAGCTCTTCACACACTCCTCATCAACCCTATGTTGGCCACAACAAGCAGCACAGATGAGAACTGTGTTTTGATACAAACAAATGACAGCCCATCTCTAACATCTGCTTCCCAAACTACCCTCCATGGACCTATGAGCATTTGCACCAGAAAAATAAAATCTCCTGTGTCAACACCACCAGTGATTCCCAAGAGTGTGATGTGAATTAATTAATTATGTAACCAAAACAAAGACTAAGGTCATAATATCTTCATAGTGATAAAAGGAGTTAAAAGACTTTGATGCTAATTGTTTGGAGGCAGCTATAGAGGTTATTAGAATGTAATATAGTGTTATATTCCTCTCCTCTGTGGAATTAGCATTGCTTATCTATATTTGCACTACTGTACACATTAACACAAAGCCATGATTGTCACTAGAAAGTTGGGTACCATTTAGACAGGCTCAAAACGTAGCAAGTTATGTTTTGGATACAAACTCAATGGGCTTGACATGTGCAAAATAGCTTGATAACTGTATGCTATCTGTGCAGACATCACACTAAAGACCTTCATTGGCTGAAGTCTGCAAGTATCTCTTATTTTGCAATTGATCTCAAAACAAAACTACTACCTGAGAAAAGACACAGCTGGGACTTTGTTGCCAGGGAGATTTCAAACTCTATCTCAGCCACCAGTCACACTCCAGCCATCACTGTAGTATGATGTCTAGAAGAATGCTGTTTCTAGAAAAACAGCTTATTTCAGTGGAAAAAGGAAGGTATATTATGATGATTTTTAGCATACTTTCATTTCTTTTTTTAAACAACATCTTCTGTGACCTAGCTGTGGCCATTGCCTACTACAGATTTACAGATTTATGCATCCATTGTTCAGTAGTGGAAACAAGGTTCAAGAACCTTTGGGTTTTAAGGATATTTTGCTTGGGGACTCTGCCTGAAGAATCATTTATTAAACAAATATGGTTAGCATTTATGATCATAGTGTGTTATTTCCCTAATCTTGCTTGATTACTCTTCTGCCTTGGATCATCTATGATAATATTTATTCCAGTGGGATCTCATTAGTTTCAATGCAGGAAATCATTGCTAAATTAACTGACTCAAAGTATTATTTCTGCATGTATTTACAAAAATGGGTGTGCTTAAATAAATATAGGATTCTTTATTAATTGATACATCCATCCATATTAGTACTTCAGGCTTTCAGATCTGTCACTATATAGGGCCTCACACTAAAACTATTTAAGTTATGGGAAGGTTACCATTATCTTTGTCTGACTTTGGATAAGACTGCCTATGGTGAAGCTCCTTTATATCATATTGGATGTAGAAGAGAATAAGGGCTGTAAAAGAGACTGAGAATCAGTCCAATCCATTTGCAAAGCTGCTATGTCACTTGTAAAGCAGAAATAGCTCAAGTGAGCTTTCAAAAGTGAAAAAAGGGCTGATTTTTGGAATTAAATTTAATTAGGTAATTCCTTGGGGAGTTTTAGAAATTTTAGCACATCAGTTTCAGGCAGTACTTTTGTTTCTTTCAGGTTGCTTGTACTTCAGATAGTACTTTTAAAATCAGGGTACCTGGTACATTTAAGGGCCAGTAGTTAGAGAACTCTGCAAATTTCCAACCTTTTATGCATTCACTTATAATCACTCAATATTTTTACTTACCAATGGCACACTGGTAACTCCTGTAATTCTCTTGGTAAAACACATTTTTTTTCTTTCTGCATGGACTTCATGATGTATACAGCCTAATTAGGACTGGTTAAAAATGCTGGATACATTCTCAGAGTTATTAGTTAGAGCTCTTTGGAACTGAAATTAAGTAAATTCAGGTTACTAGTTAATATTTGTTAAGTTAATATTTGTTTAAAAATTTTGCAGATTGGTTAATTAACTGCTTAACAATTTGATCTAATTAATGCCCAGGCTGGATTGGGCTCTGAGCAACATGGTCTCTTGATTGGAAGATGACCCTGACCATGAGAGGGGGATAGGAACTGGGTGATTTTTAAGGTCCCTTTCAACCCAAACCATTCTGTGATTCTATAATCTGTTGACTTTATCGAGGAAATGCTTCCCTATCCCTCTATTCCATAAAAATCCAGAGCACAATTCTTTACTCAAGAATAGACACCACCAGGGAATTTTTGTCTTTTTTTTTAAAGAACAGCAAGATAAGTAAGAAATTAATTCTACATTTAAATTTCAGTATTTCCTTGCATTCTTAGGAAAGCGGAGGATTTTTATAAGCAACTGCTCCAAATACTGGTAGATCTTTCGAACTCTGCAAGCTTCTTCCTGAAAAGAAAGAAAGAAAGAAAGAAAGAAAGAAAGAAAGAAAGAAAGAAAGAAAGAAAGAAAGAAAGAAAGAAAGAAAGAAAGAAAGAAAGAAAGAACCAAAACATCATGCAGCCCATGATGAGGGGAAGCTGTTTATAGAAGCTCCTGAAACTCTAGCACTTACATATTTAGGGGACATTGTTTAAACTTTTAATCTGCTGCTTTTATTTCCTAGCAGCATGGATGCAGCCAAAGGCAATGCCTCTAGTACCATATTAAATGACTTCTTTTGCACAGGGGCCAACTTTCAAGCCCTTTTCCCCTTTCAAAATAGGGGGACAACTTAATTGAGAATGATGCATGGCATATGCCAAATCCTAAATTATGCCTGGGAGTTGTTTAGGAAACTTTGAGCATAAAAATACCCCAGGCTCTATCCTAACAATTAAACAGTTTAAACAATCACTTGCTGTGTCTAAAGACTGTGCCCAGGCTTTGTTTAATTTACTGTTACTGCTAGTAGAAGTACATGCTGGTAATACAAAGTATGTCAGACTTTATCAATTCTGAGCCATGCTTAGATGCTGAATACAATCCAGAAACAGATAGGCTCTATATTGAAATAAACTCAAAAGGAGAGTTTATTTCCCACTAAAGTACTCCGAATACCTATTGACTAGCTATACAGGCCAGCATATTCTCACTCTATACCTCGTGCCAGGATAATTCCCTGCTTTGTATTCTGCCTGCTACATTCACCAAAAAGATGGATGATTAATATTTATAGATGTCCTATAAAAGTAACAATCCCAAGTGGATGAGTTCATTATTTGCTGTCCGCTGCACCAACGCTGGTCCTGCCCTCTAGCAACCTCTCTGCTTTGCCCTCCCTTCCCCTCATACAGCACTCTGTACCCTACAGATGCTGAGTGGCATTTTCAGCTGCTGCCTTCCTTGAGGACACACATTTGCTTTTTGGGAGCAGTGAGGAGCCAAGCTCTGCTGTTTGCATCTTTCCTGCCACCTCCTTGCTGCAGCTTCAGTGACTTCAGCTCTTTGTTCAGGTGACGCAGCTACAGACTCTGCCTCCTCTGGACATGGCTTGTGCAAAACAGGAGGGGTTTGGCTCATGGTCGGAGGGAGGGAATTCCTTGTTCACCAGCGGTTTTCAAGACATGACTGGACAGGGTCCTGATCTCATGGAGGCTCAATGTCCCACGAAAGGCTGGACCAGATGATCTTTGAAAGATGCTTCCAAATTCTGTGGTTGTTGTAGGATGCAAAGTCAAGAGTCTGCACTCACTTTTGGGATTTTCTTCTTCTTCTTTCAGTCCCGTCGTTTTTTTTTCCCTTACAGGCGGCTGTTCTGTAGTTTTCCACACCAGATTTTAACCGTGCTGTTGGAGATGAGAAGTAAGTTTTCTGTTTTAACATAGGCAGTGAAAGGTTTGTGAGCACAGCTTCCTTACAGGGATCAAATTGATGGAGGTAATAGAAGAATTCCATGTTCAGATTTATTTTTTCAATCTCAGCTCTGAAGATCCTGTAGTGACTTTTGAAGAAATCAACAATATTTGAGTAACTGAGTTTACTGAAGTTACTCAAATATTAAAGTTATGCAAAGTTACTCAGAAAAATTCTGAGAATGTGGGTTAATTTCTTACATTATTCTACTGCAGACAAGATTCTTACTTGTTCAGTACCTTAATAAAAAAAAAATCAGAATAAACAGTTTGGTGCATGGATTCAGCCACTAGATGGGAGGCAAGAGCTGGTTAGGAACTGGGAGCATGAGCTGAGGCTGCACTTGGGGAGCTCCTATCAGCTGCCACTGCCGGCGGTGACATGCCACCCTGGAGCTGCACACTAACACATCTGGGACCACTTCGACCACTGTATACAGGGACATTATTCACTCAACTGCAATTTTTTTTATTAATTGATAGCGGTGGTGATGAACTGTTGAGAAGTGGGATATTTTAAAAATAACTGTATTAATTCTTTGCCTCTAAACGGCTTTGCCATAGGAAATTCTCCTCTTTAATCTGCAGTGCTGATGGAAATGAACACTGTCCACATTAACTGACCTACATGAGGTCTGTTACAAATAAAACTGCCAAAGGCTTTTATGGGGCCAGAGTGGTATTAACCTATTTGTTAGGAAGATGGAATTCAAGTGCTTCCAATGTTGCAGAATTTCTGTGTAGCTTTAGGCAAGCAGATTTTTTTTCTCTGTATTTCAGTTCTTCCTCAGCTTCTCTTTTTTTCCCTATTGAAATGGCATATAATGGAATTTCATGTCTTTCCCAGTGGAGATTAATACTGTGTTAATAATAAGACTGTGTCATCATAATACTACACAATACAGAAGTGTCTTTGAGCAATTTGTGGATACATTTTTTAATAAGAAAAAGTCACAAATTTTCAAAGCTTTGTTTGGCTTTTTATATTTAACTCAGCCAGGATAACAGGAATCTGATCCAGCCAGTTACCTAAAACTATTTGTAGAAGCTAAAATATTTTGACAAAGTAAAATATTAAGAAAATGAATAATTTGAAACAAAGAGACATACTAATATTAGCCAAAAAGAGGGTGGTTTGAGTAACCAGAGGACTAGGCTTGTAAGGTAAGAAATTAAGAGCTCAGATGAAGAAAGTAGGAAAAAACTCAGTTTAACCCTAGACCCTTTGCTGAAGCTTTAAATATAGCGACAGAAACAGTAAAATTTGGACCTGTGAAAAATGACTTCTGTAACATCCTGGTAGGACGTGGAGTGCAATCCAGTATGAGTGCACTGGCACATCCTATCTTGGGAGTTAGAATAACTTTCCTGAGACAGACAGAGGGAACCAAAAGATGCCTCATCTCCACCTTTACCAGCTTTGGCAGTGTCTTAATATTAGATCTGGAGCTCCTTTTGCCTTTTCCCCCCTCTCTTGTACCTTTTTTGTATCTTTTATTATTTTCTTACTTTTTTTCCTCCTTTAGCCAAGAAAGTGTGTTTAGTAATGCTGCTGACAGAGTTGGCCTGTGCACAGAGCAGCTGACTGAATCATACCAGCACTCTTCAAAGGAAGAACAAATAAGAACACCAAAATCAGAACTACACACCGAGTCCTTGTTGGAGTCTGGCTGCCTGTGCTCAAGGGCAGCTCTGACGTGGCCTCATCATGCTCAGGGCCTTGCCCTTGGCTTTTTGTGGATCCTGCCCTGCTGACTTGCTGGCCCTGCTCAGCTCTTCTAGCTGGGTGCTGTGAGATGGGGCCATGTCAGGGGGGCACTGTCCTGTCCCTCAGTGTCACCTGTACCTTATGTCTCACCGGCTCTTGCTGCTCCCTGACATTGTATTTTCCATCCTTGCTGCTTCCCTTGCTACTTCTTTCTTCTTTTGAAAATTTCTTGCTTTATCCTCAAGAAAACAGGACAGCAACACTAACAACTTCAGACCATCTCTGTCATGGTTTGAGCCTGGCACAGAGCCAGTGCCCCCATGAAAATGCCCTCACCCTGGTGTCTGCTGTGAGATGTGACCAGGAATAAGCAAAACAGGCTCCAGCTTAAACATAAAGAACACTTTATTACCTAAACTACAGGAAAATAGGGAAAAACTATAAGGAAAAGAAAAAAAAATTGAAAACCTTACAAAAAACCCACTTTCCTCCTCCCCACTACTTGAATTTCTCAATCCGATACACTCTCCCAAATCACCAACTGGCCAGCCTGGCACCACACTTTAGTATACTCAAACTTCAGTTCATGAAGAGGAGAGGAGTCCTTCTTGTTCCATAGGCTTCCCCTGGAAACATGCTGAAACCTCTGTGCTTCCAATGTCACTCGGCACAGCCCGGAAAGTCCTTTTGCCGCTTGTGACATCTTCCTTCCATGCCCAGTGCTCTCACCACCGTGCATGGACCAGAGCTGCTTTTAGGGTTGTCTTTTAAGGATGCCTTGTCTCACTCCAAAAAGGCACAGTCTCTGCTTTGGGACATCTGTCCCCCCCATATTTTTCCAACCCCCTGGGGCTGAGGGGTCCCCACGATGAACCCTCCTGGTTCTGAGGCACTGCCTCCCCCTAAGTGCAGTCTCTGTGTCACAGGAACAAACTGAGTCCATGGCCACAAGAAAAGTCCAGCCAAAAGGCCACTCCAAGCATCTCTCTCTTCACTCAGCCAGTCTTCTCTACGTCCTTTGGGCCAGGTCCTTTTTTCATCTTATCTCTTATCTCCCTTCTTAGTCAGCTCCGAGGAGGATCAGCATTCTTGCAAGGCCCCAATCATGAAAGAAAGGGGTTAAAAATTTCAGTCTCTGCCTGTCTCAGAATGACGATACTCCCACACGCGCTGCTGCTGCGGCCGGCCGGGCTGCACCCTTCTCCCCCCTTTCTCCTCCTGGGCCGGCTGCTATCACATTCCGTCTCGCCGACTGTCCCTCTCTCTCCCTCCTGGGGGGGGGAAATGTCTGCCCGATGTCTCTTGGGGCTGCTCCTCCACCCTTCCATCCTTGAGGGCCTTCTCACCCCCATCTCTGTTCAGGCCCCAGGCCTACCGCATGGCTGCCCCTCCCCCGCCCAGCAGCAGTGGCTGGACAGGGGAGGGAGATCTGACCTCTTCTCCTCGACGTCCCAAGAGAGCCTCCCAGGGCCAGAGCTCTGCTTTTTAACCCCTGTGTATTCTCGGAGGTGTGTCCAAACTGCACTGGTCACACAAGGTGCCAATATCAAACTCCGAGCATCCATTGGTTTGACCACAGCCTCCCAGAATTCCCACTTCTTCCTGGTCAAACCACCACAATCTCCCAGTGAAATAGTCTTTCATCTTCTCCCTACAAAGGATGATCTAAATGTTGGCCAAATATGGAAAGTTTCCATTAAAAAACCCCCTCTCTTTTACAAACGAGAAAGACATTAACTCATGTTGTTAAAATTAAAACGTAATCAATATTGTCACTATTGTCTCTTCCTCCTTGAAGAAATTTTAGTAATGTTTACCATGAGATGAAGCAAGTCTGAATCTCAAATCTTGACTCAGCTCTTCCTACCATTTAATATTCTAATATTAGCCTCAGGCTGAGTCTTACCATTGCTTTTAACTTCTGTACCCATTTGGTCCACCAAAAATACCATAAAACTGATTATTTATCAAAAAAAGCCCCAAGCACTAAGCACTTTTCCCTGTCTGAGGAGGTACTTCAACTTTTTCACACTGAAAAGATTGGTAATACATCTTGCATACCTGTTGCTGAAATTGTGCTTTAAATATGCTCCATGGAGAAGGTGGATTTTGCTTTGGAGAAGTAGGAGCATATTCTGGCACACATAAATTTGAGCTTCCAAAGTTTAATCCCCTGACATGTAGAGTGTAGTCCTCCACTCCAGATATTTTAACAGTTGCCCAGGTGCAGTCCAGTATTAAGAGTAAGGGTTGGCATCCCTGAGATCACCCCTGCAACCCTGCTGTTCAGTGCCATTCATTATTTGCTGCTGCCCAAATTCAGACAGGTGTGTCTGCATCCTCAAAAGGAGTAATTGTCTTGTCTGACCCTGGAGCTCCAAACTCAAATAATGCTGTAGAGGTTAGAGCCTGATTATGGATATATGGAGATGTCCCAAAGGAGCTGCTGTCCCCTGTTGTACCTGTGATATCTAGGATGGATGAGGCAGACACTTCTGTTACATGACCCACTGTGCTGCTAACACAGGAGCATCAGCCTGTGTTAAAAACCCTTCTGTGTCCTCAGCACAGAGTTTTTAAATCTTCATGGAGGACTAAATAGCATTTTAAGCCCATGTACTCTTTGACTAGGCAATCAGATATCCTTTCTCTCTCCTTCCAGATTCTTAAACCTGCTTTATTATACAGTGAAGGGAGGATTTGTCCAGGATAGTTTCCCATCCCAGCAATATTTGGTCTCCTCCTCTGCTTCTGCCTCCTCTTTCCTACATTAACAGGCTTTCATTAGCAAAATGTTAGAATCATAGAGTGGTTTGGGCTGAAAGAGACTTTAAAGATCATCTAGTTTCAATCCTACTTCTGGCTAAAATTTGACAAACTACCACATAACTAGAATATAGATACATAAATAGACATTGCTCATTTGCTTCTCTCCCCTCTGCTCTGCAAAAAGTGATAGTCTTTCTCCATGGAGTCTCAGGATGTTCCTTGGCCTGGATTATCCCATAAGAGGAGAAGTGTTGTGCTGAATAGGGGAACAATTTACACAACACTTTAATTTGTGAAATGCAATTGAACTGCTACTAATTATAGTGCTGTAGTGTACAGAGGGGAAGTTGACTCATACTGAATGAACTGAGCAGAAATCATATCCAAACTTTCCTTCAAGCATCCCACTGCAGTGCCACCAGAACCAGCTGGTAAATGTCAGCAGTTAATATTTCTGTTTTCATACTGTCTTAATTTGTCTGAACAAGCCAAGGAAAAAATAACTATGTCCCATTTTCATCACTGGGTCTGGTGCTGTGGAGAAAGCTGTGACTGAAACAGAACATTGCAGGCATTTTTACTCAGAGTGGAAGAGAGAACTGGACTCAGAAGATTCTGGCATTCATTTCTGTGCCCATTGGCTACAGCAGACATGGTTAATTCACAACATTGCTTTACACAGGAAAGAAGCATCTTGCACAGCAAACATCTGCTTTCTCTCTCCCCCTTGCCCATGCTCTGCCCTTGTTCCAGCTACAGACAAGGGAGATTCTGCAACTTCTTGGCTCCATCAGGAACCAGGTGCTTGTTGACCCCCTCTTCAATGCATCTATACCAGAGAATAAATTCTGTACTTGTAACCAAAACAGGGCATGACCCTTTTTTTTTTGGACATGAGGTAGGATCCCATATACTTAAGGTTTACCACCCTCCAAAATGAGATTGCCACGTCCAACCTTGTTGGGAATAGTACGTGTGCCAGTTATGCCTGGGAAAGTGCAAGCTCAGCTCTGAATCATACCAGGTTTTGGATTATAATTTAATATAGATTATCACAGAATATCACTGATTTTACTCACCATCTAACAAGCTTACTGGTATAGTCAGTCTATATGCCTATTTTTTGGGATATGCAGCTTACCCACAAACCAGGACTGGCACACATGCACCAGGATTTCACCTATTGAATTTTGAAGTCATGCTTGCCCTTTACTAATCAATAGCAGTCTCCACCAAAATTTTCCTATTTAGAATATAATTTGGTGATGTGAATTGGTGGATTTCCAAATAGATATATACCTACATACATATATATATATATATATATACACACACACATATACATATATTAATTATTTCCAGACTGTGTGTAATACTTTGATGCAGAGGGCAGTGTCTCTACACTCTTACCAGAAGCAGAGATCTTACTATGAGCAGCCATGGCTTCCATGAAGCAGCTCTTTGCCCCCTCAGTCCCTCTTTGTAGTCACACCTTTATTCAACTGTTAAATGCTTTGCTATTTTTGCTGCTGACATCATGCCTATCTCAGAGTTTTCACCCAGGAAAGGAGGAAGAAGGAATAATGAAAAGGGTTAGCAAAAAGGAAAAAAGGGATAAAGTTAATGGCATAATTTCTTTTTATGCTACATACAGAACTGTAGCTGTAAATGGGTACCAGTACCCATTCTATTATTAGAAGTTCACAGCCAAGTATAATACTCAATATTAAATTAATATGAATTATTTACCTCAGTCTAAATGTGCAGCACTTGTAAAAGATGGATATGCTGATTATTTTGAAAACGTCTTTGTGAAATAAAGAGCAGAATGAACTTCTGTAGAGAAGGGAAGGTGTTCACTGTATTGATAAATAACATTCAAAGTAGTACTCCAGAAAAAGACAACACTGTCAGTGAATCCTTTCGTTCTGGTAATTGTTTTATTTATGAGGTTTGGGATGGAGTTTTATGCAACTGACAATTCAAAAGCAAACATGGCATTCAACAAAGAGTTAGATCTTTAGGGAGAAAAATGGTTTTTGTCAGGTTGTATTGCAATTAGCTTCTAATTACAGTGTAGCAGAACTTCTCCATGAATGGAAGACACCATTCATTGTGTTTAAACAGAAAGATGAAACAATGGCTGATAATTTGTGACACTGACACTCCATGAATGGAAGTAAGTGAATTTTTTACTTCTCTCCTTTACCCTTATCCTGGGAGTTGAGTGCAGGAAGAAAGGAAGGCTGGGAGAGAGGTGGTTTTAGATTTTGTTTTTCTTATTTCTCATTATTCTGCTCTGTTTTGTTTGCATAATAAAATTAATTTCCCCAAGTTGAGTCTCTTTAATATGTGATGGCATAAGTTAAGTGATCTATTCCCGTCCTTATCTTAACTCACAGACCTCTCACCATATTTCCTCTCCCCTGTCCAGGTGAGGAGGGTAGTGACAAAGAGGCTTTGGTGGGCCTCTGGTGGACAGCAAAGGTCAACCACCCACAGTGGGCAGAGCATTACGTCCAACACATGAAGTAGAGCAGCTCAGAAGAGGGGCAGAAGCTGAAACCCTGCTTATGCAGCTCCAGGGGGCAGGAGGCTGCACGTAGGGGGGGAATGGTGCTGTTCTCAAGCAGCCCAAGGGCAGCTGTGCAGACTGACGATTGCTCACTTGCACATTGAAGACATTATACAGACAGAAACAGCCCATCAGTTATTTTCTAAACTACTCACATTGGGTCTGGCTATAAAGAGAGTGTGTGTCATTGATTTTATGCTGCTCGACAGGGTGGCTCTTGTGGATGAAAGGACAGCTTCTAAATGCTTCCTGAATATGAGTGGCTGACCTGAGTTTCCAAGATAAATGCCAAATGCTACACTTTTGTTTTCACAGACATTAAATAAAGCTCAGAGCAGATGAGAAAGAGCTTGATTACCATGTTTACTGAATAAATTATTACCAATGTAGGTACTTGTATGTATACAGCAGTTGCAAATTCCAGAGTAAGAAACTGATCCTAGGAAAATCCTACAGATGCCCTTACTCCAGTGCTCAATTGTCTGAATGATCACAGATTTTCTAACATCTTGTGCTTTCTAACCCTTTCCAGGAGGCTTCTGTTTTTTTAATTGGATGTGATTCATCCTCTGAAGTAAATTGAAATTACCTAGGCAGCTATTTTTAAATTCCTATAGTTAATATTACCTGCAGCTATAAAAAGTATTTGCAGTATCACCTTTTAATCACAAACTGGCTATGGTTTTATGGTGTTCTACAACTTCTTTTACCTCAGGAAGCTCAAGCAGGCGGATGATCATCCTCCTCTTCACATTCCTTTGAACACTGCTTCATTGGAATACAAGGGCTGTACAAGCCCTGCAGCTGGTGGAGGGAGAATCCTCCCAACACACATGAAAGAAGTCCCTGCAGTGCATGCTGCAATGTGGATTTTCAGTGCTCTGAGCTGTACCTCTCTGGAGGTTTCTCATGAATTAGAGCAGACTTGGGAGTAATGCTTTGTGCCATGGGCTGTACCAGTTTCCAAAGCAGATGTGAATCATAGGAGTGGGAGGGTGGCTGCCAGCTACCTTAGGGCTCTGCTGGTGGGCCATGACTTTTTGTGATATTACAGCTATGGGCACCAAGAGACCCACGCCAATGCATTACATCCATCTGTGAAAAACTATGAATGGTAGAATTTTTAAAACAGGAATGGTTTGTCTTACACCATCAGAGTTCTTCTCCCCTCTCCTGTCATTTGTTTTCAGTTCTTGTGGGTATACTAAATGCCCTAGAAATGTTACATGAGGATACATGAGCTGTTTGAAGATGTAAAGCCTGCTGGAATCCTGTGGGGGGACTGTGGAAATGGAGGAAGACAGATTTTATACATTCTTGTCCACAGTGCTTTTTGGGAGCTGACTGAAGAGGCCTGTTCCCTGACAGTCCTGGGACATAGTCTTGGAGAAATCTGATAAGAAGTCCAGAACAGGGCCATGACTAAGATCTCCCTGATCCTTTCATTTGTGAATACTCCAGGACAAGACACAGCTGACCATAAGCTGGAGTGAGATGTCAAGATTTGACAGTGTCTCTGGTCATGAGCAGAACTACAGACATCTACCTAATTTCTCAAGCATCAGGGTAGGTCTATGCAGATGCTTAAGAGCATATGGAAGTTGTATTTCTTGGACACCCTCAGAATTCAAGCACTATTTTTCAGATTGTAGGACTCGTGAAGTTAGGAGGACAATATGGCAAAGTGTTGTGAATCTGATGCACTGCCCAAAATTATCATATGATATCCTTTAGTGCAACTTGGTATGTTTACCATGCAGTACATCTGTTTTTTTATTTAAAGATAAATAAGAGCTGACAAAGATTCACAAATATCTGAACATTTGTGACATTTTCCCAAGTGACCTACTTATTGAGGGGATGCTGTACTTTGACTTTGAAGTGTACTGAAAGAAAGTTGACATTGGCAGCCCACCAAATTAAACAACAAAAGCAAACCTTGATGTTGGCAATGCTTGAATGATAAGTCCCAGCACATGCAGATCTATATGCAAATAAAGATATTTTATTTTCATTAAGTGACAGATAAAATATTTTACTTTACTGACATGATAATGATTCATGTTGGGAAAATGTTGGGAAAAATCCTGGCGGCTTTCTCAAATGTTTCTGGTATTTTAAATGTGCTGATAATTTCTATTTGAAGTATGAACCACCACTAGCACTTTTGACAGCTGCAGTATCTTTTATAATCATATTTATTCTCCATCAAAGCTTAGGGAGAGTCAACACACCCCAAGCTTTTAACATTTTGTTACTAAACAGCTATGTTTTATGGAGTCCAGTGGGGGCCATCCAACATTTCTGTGTTACAGCTGTAGCAATCAAACTTCTGAGCAGCAGTTTTGGAGTTTGAAGCATATTTTTTGAACACAAGGGGCCTTTTGTGATCTATGTTCTTAACTGGTGACATTGACAACATGCCTGCCATCTTCAGCCACGCACCTCCTGAACAACTACAGGCACCAGGGGATGCTGGAGGCCCCCCAGCTGGAAAGCAGCTTGGCAAGAGAGGAGTGGGGACCCGGGTGGACACCAGGCTGAATGGGAGCCAGCACGGAATTGTCGATGCAAAGCTGGCTGGTGGCATCCTGGGCTGTACTGGCAAAGTACTGGCACCATGGCAAGGGGGGTGACCCGTCTTTCCCTCTGCTCAGCACCACTTTGGCCTCACCTGCAGTGCTGTGTTCAGTGCTGGGCTCCTCACAGCAACAGAGATGTAAACAGACTGGAGGGAGTCCAACCAAGGGCCACAAGAATGAAGGGAGTGGAGCATCTCTTCCATGAGAAAAGACTGAAAGAGCTGGGACTGTTCAGCTGGGAGAAGAGAAGGCTCAGACAGATCCCATCAGTGTCTACAAATAACTGAAGGCAAGTTGCAAAGAGAATGGAGCCAGGCTCTCTTAAGTGGCATTCAGTGCCAGGACCAGAGGCAATGGGCACAAACTGAAACACAGGAGATTTTCTCTGAATATCAGGAAACACTCTTCTGCTGTGAGGGTCA
Organism: Zonotrichia leucophrys gambelii; assembly: GCF_028769735.1. Classification (NCBI taxonomy): domain Eukaryota; kingdom Metazoa; phylum Chordata; class Aves; order Passeriformes; family Passerellidae; genus Zonotrichia; species Zonotrichia leucophrys. The sequence goes on from NC_088169.1 coordinate 79,786,791, forward strand.
CCAGGCACTGGCACAGGCTCTCCAGAGACACTGTGGAGTCTCCTTTGTGAAAATATTTAAAAGCTGCCTGGATGGATACATGTGGCCATGCTTTGCCAGGGTGGTGGGACCAGATAATTTTCAAAGATCCCTTCTAATCTCAGCCATTCTGTGATTCTAGGAAATACAATGGAAATCAACATCTGGACCTCCTTCCAAATTTTTTTCATGGCAAAGAAAGGCGAACATTGCATGAAACTTCATATCAAAATATTACAAAAGAGTTCCCCAGTTGATATACATCAAACCAATTCCTTCTAAAAGCTTGAGTCTCCTTCTATCAACTGCAATTCTTTAAAACAGCATTACAACACTGAGTTTTTAACCACAGTTTAAGATTTTCAGTGCTCAATTTTTGTACCAAGAAAAAGAAGGTAAATAAGAACCCTTGGAAATGGGCTGTTACAGACCAGCACACGGATCATAAGGAACTACTGTGAAAGGAAGCACACACTTGTAACTAAGGAAGAGAGATAAAGAGATATATACATGCATAATCATAGACTCATGGAATGGTTTGGGTTGGAAGGGACCTCAAAGATCCAACCTGGCATGATGCTGAGTCAGGGGAGGTTTTGGTTGGGTATTAGGAAAAGGTTCTTCACCCAGATGGTGGTTGGGCACTGAAACAGGTTCCTCAGGGAAGTGGTCGCAGCACCAGCCTGACAGAGTTCAAGGAGCATTTGGACAATGCTCTCAGGCCCCTTGTGTGACTCTTGGGGTGTCCTGTGCAGAGCCAGGAGCTGGATTTGTTGATCCTGACTGGTCCCTTTCATCACAGAACAGTCTGTGATTCTGTGAATTCCCCTGCCATGTGCAGGAAGGCATTAATTGGACCAGATTGCTCAAACCCCATCCCAACTCTCCCTGAATGCTAGCAAGGATGGGGCATGCACAGTTTCTCTGGGCAGTCTGTTCCAATGCCTTATCACCCTGCCAGTAAAGAATTTATTCTGTATATCTAGCCTAAACATCCCTCTTTCAGTTTGATCCCATGATGTTCAGTGTGAATTAACAGGAGGAGGTATTGCTTTCTGATACACAGGTGAGCAATTTGCTATCCAGGATCTCATGAAATGTAAATGCCATATTGATATTCAAGGTGATTTTGAAATGTGCTTTTAGATATAAAGCAGTGATATAAATTTAGAGGAATGTCAATCATTTGCCAATCAGATAGAATCATAATCTACAGGCAGTTGGATGGCAACATAATTGAGAACTACCAATGGCTCATTAAAATGTTGTGCAGAGTAATCACCTTGCAAGGTAGTACCTGAGAAAAAGTTAAAATACAAAATTTTACAGAAAGGAGGAGTGAAAACCCCTCAGATGCAGGCAGAAGGGTTTTAGTGGCTTTGTATGGCTGCAGTTCTGGCATCCTCAACTGCAGCTGAACATGGGGGATCCAGAACACACAGAAGTAGGGAACAGGAATGAAGGAAAGATGCCATGGAATGGCATCCCTATGAAGGGAGACTTAAATGAATTAGACTCTTCAGCCTGGAAAACAGACAGGAGAGAGTTTGGCAGTGATCTGTCAAGAATGACTTAGACAAGGTAAATGCAATAATTATTTTTATGCTGCAAGACCAGAGATTATCACATAGCAGGCTCAAAAGGCACATTTTTTTGTACCATGAATGAGCAAATTATGGGACTCACTGCCAATGGAGGGTCTGGAAGCCAAATATATAGCATCACAAAAGGAAGTTTCCATGAAGAAATGGAAGTCCCTCAAGACTTGGGCAGCCCCAAAGCTAAAGCCTGCTGGCATCTGTGTAGATGGATTGTATATTGAAACAGTATTTCTGTATATTTAATTGGTCCTTGTATTTTTTTCCCTAAAAAAGTGTGGAAATTTAGCCAGAGTATACTTAGTGTTCAGTTAGACCTAGCAGAGCATCTATTCTAACAAGGAGGATTTAAATAGACCAAAATAAATTTACTGAAAATGGCCCTTAAAGATTTCAGGGTTAGCTTTTAATTAAAAAAATTTAAATGGAAGAAGCTGGGTATTGTACCCCATCTGGCCTTGCTCTGAACCAACAGAAACAACATGAGTTGAATTCATGATTTTCATCTAAGAGAGATGCTGTAAATGCTATTCAGAAAAGGAAGCCTATGGTAAACAAGTGTTTGGTGTCTGCAATATTCTCATCATAAAGTCATTTTGCTTTGATGGATGGATGTCTAGAATTTAACCAGATGCACGCATTAAAGCAAATCCTTCTATTCTTACCAAAGAGAAACAAAATGCAGATTACAAAATCACTAATTTCTATCACATTACAGTATCTCCCATGTGTTTCTGAGTATTCATTGGTCACCACTGGTTACTCACATGCCAGATATAACTTCTGGAGCATATTAGAAATAGCTCTCTAACCACACAACAAACCTGCTCCCAGAAAAAAGATTTTTTATGGAAGTAGCAACAAGTAGTAGAAACAAAGTTCTCCACTGGGTAGGATGTGAAATAAACACGTATCATGTCCTTAATATCTCTTCAATGTCTACACAGGATTTAGTCAGTCAAGTCCTGAGATGCAAGGACAAGGTAGAAAGAATGAACACTCAATACAACCCGAAAGATCTGTTAATTTTATATTTTCTTGAACAAAGTTTGGCATTGTTATAAACAAAGCAGAATATTGCATAAATGCTTGACACAAATATTGTAATTAGTGAGTCAGTTCCTTAAATCAATAACCTGCAGTCATGGATAGCCTACTGGGAACCCTTTTCTAAAATAAATTTGATGATAATAGCTCATGCACATGGCTCATTTTTTTAATGAAACTTTGGAGGAGTATTTGGAATACACATAAATTTGACAATTGAAAATGGATGCTTTCCCCACTGGAAATTCTTCATAGTAGATAAATTAATTAATGATGTATGTCTAAAGATGACTGAAGTTTATGAGAAGCTTCTGAAGACTGCATTTCTCTTGTGTAGAAAAAAAAATCAAATTACTTTACCCTATATTCTCTATGAGAAAAAAAAGAAGTTGTAGGAAAGCAGCAGCGGGAAACGTTATTACTTAAGTCAAATCAGCCACAGATATAGGTAGTTCTGCTGAAGAAATACTGGCAGGAAAGAAGCAATATTGGAAAGCAACTGGCATAACAGGTTAAGGTGGGAAGGTTAGTGGTTAATCTCCAAGCGTTCCAGCTGCCCAGCTCTGCTGAACTTTTCACACTCATCCCTGTTTGCCGTGTTCGCCGATTAATTCTGGCTCAAAGCTTGCAGTGCGCATCCAAAGCCGGGCTCCCCAGCCCTGCCAGGGCACCGCTTTGTGGGGCCAGCACAGCTGGGTCGCAGCAAAGCCAAAGCACGTCCCTAAGGATGGCAACGATGTCACGGTTAGGGAGCGTCTGGACAGCCCCTTAGTGACACGGCTTGGCTTTAGGTGCTCCTATATGGAGCAGGGCATTGAAGATTCTGATGGGTTCCTCCCAAGTTGAGATACTCCAGGACTCCATGGGCGAGTGCTGCCGCGGGACAGGAGGCCGGGGCAGGCGGCGGCCCCGCACCGGGAGCGGCACCGCCTCCCTCAGCCCGCGCACGGCCCGCCGGCCCGCCCGCCGCCCTCCATGGTTCGCTCCCGCCGGGCGCATGCGCCGCGCCGGCCGGCTCCACATCGGCGGAAGGGCGAGCGGAGCCCGGTGGGGCGATGGCCGGCGCGGGCAGGGAGGAGCTGGGTGAGGCGACACGAGCCGTGCTGCCCGGCGGTGGCGGCGGGAGGGCGGCTGGCTGCGGGGCGGGAAGGAGGGGGCTTGAGCGCCGGGACCGGCCGGCCGGTCCCAACCCCCCTCTGCTTCAGGAGAGATGGTTCGGCCCACCGGGGATGCGCTACGGCGCTCAGCGCAACCGAGGCGGGCGGGATGAACCATCCCACCTGGAGCGGGGGTGGGCGCTGCGCTGCGGTGTCTCCGCCTCGCCGGGGCCGCGGCGGCAAGGGCTGAGTTGCCGGGGCCGGACCGGCAGCACCGGGGCCGGGCCCGGGCGGGCTGAGGGCAGCGCAGCCCTCAGGGGCTCTGCGGGGCGGCAGGGGCCGCTCCCCGGGGCGTCAGTCGCACCTGGCTGGCGCTCGGTTTCTTGGTGAAGTCACGGCCTCCCTAGAAGTTTATGGAAATATGTTCTTTTTGCATCGGTGATGCATTTATCTGCCCTGCAAGGCTGGGTTGGGGTTTCCCGGGGCATATGTGTGTTTATGTGCTAGTGGTGTTGTATTTATTGCATTTGCAGTATATTACTCTTACCACCTTTAAATCTGATTGATGGAGGACACCTAGATGTTCATTGCTAGGTTTTTCTGTCCATGGGTGGACAAGTTAGCTCGTAGTAGGTTTAGTTATAAAGTGCAGTTGTGGCTGGGCTGGACGTATAAAAGACCTCATCTCAGAGTTGTGTTTTCAGAATCACAGAGTGGGTCCGGTTGGAAGGTCCGGTTGGGTTCATGTGGTGCGACCTCCCTGCTCCAGCAGTGCTTATGGCACAGGATTGCATCCAAATGGCTTTTGAGTATCTCCGGACAGGGACAATCCACAGCCTCTCTGGGTTACCTGCTCCAGTGCATGGTCACCCACACTGTAAAGAAGTTCTTCCTCGTGTTCAGGGGGATCTTCCTGTGCATCAGTTTCTGCCCACTGCCTCATGTCCTAGTGGTTGGCACCACTGAGCAGAGCCTGGCTCCATCCTCCTGGCATCCCTCTTTAAATACTTATATACATTGGTGAGGTCTCCTCTAAGCTGCTGCTTCTTGAGGCTGAACGAGCCCAGCTCCCTCAGCCTTTCTTCATAAGAGAGATGCTTCAGTCCCCCAGTCATCCTTGTTCCTCCTGTTGGGAATCTGAGGATTAATCTGCAGATTTTGTCCTGTCCCATGGCAATGATAGGACTTGGAAGACATGCTTCAAATTTTGTTGTCCCCAGTCCTTATCCATCTTGCATTGAGAGGCTGTCACTTTGGAGGAAAGGCTGCTGAAAGAAATTTTAGAGCTTTTTTCTTATTTTTCCCCCCAGAAGTTCACCCATTGGACAGTTTTTCCTGTCAGAACCTCTAGAAACTGGATTTTCTATGTTATTAACTGTTTAAAAAAGCAGTTCCATACCTGATAAGAATTCCAAAATCTTTTGCATGGTTCAGTGCTATTGAATACTTAATAAATCTGAAGTCTTGCCAATGTATTGTCACTTAAGAGCGTGTTAATTGTAGAAATGTGTGGCTTGGTCTAGACAGGATAGTGGATTATTTAAGACTAGTATCTGTCAGAATAAATGATCCATTGTGGGTTGGGGTAAAATTGCTCCTCTGTAAGTGTGCAATAGCTATGCAGACCTGTGTGCACTTTGGTTTAATAACTGCAAGTGTGCCCATTTTATGAGCCGTCTGGATCCAACAGTTATGATGCAAAAGCAAACACTTCCTCCTGCTTATTGTGAGGCATTATTGACTTTCAACATTTGCTTAGAAATAACCATTCTCTAGATTAATACAGTCTACCACAAAGCTGAATAAATCTACTTTATTAAGTTGCAGTCTGTAATGGAGAGAAATAAATGATCTGAGATTTATTTTCCAAAGAGAAATAAAAAGGGATGCAAATAACTGCATGAGGCATAGCTTGGAGTTCTTGACAAACACAACAAAAGCTGATGCTCGCTTTTACTGTTTGGAAAATGTAATTATTGGTATTTAATAGTAATTTTTAAACTAGATGAGATTTTCTTTCTCAATATTCAAACTGAATAATATATTTTATTTTGAGCATTTTGTTTATTTTTATCTCTCTTGTATTCAACAGGAATAGCTGTAGTGGAAAATAAAAAGGGACCTGGCTTGTGTATGGTTTAATGGTGTTGTCTGTTACTTCCCCCTTGAGCTAGGAAAATTTACCAAGGTTTATCCGTCTGGGCCAGCGTGCCTCTGGCAGTACCATTCAGTCACTTTGTCTTGCTCTGTAATTTCTTTGGAGGTGGTGGAGGCATGTGACTTAGCTGATCATGTGTGCTTTGTGGACAAAGCTGTACTGTGCAGTGAGATGTCTTCTGGAGAAGTGCTGGGAGGGTTGTTTGTATGCTAAAGGACCTAAATACCTAAACAGCTATTTCCTTCTGTGGTTGAGGGAGTAACTGAGCATTACCATGAAAATAATTAGTCACAATGTTTCCTTTGTAATTAAATTTGTCTTGAGAGGCCTGGTTCTGAATGCTGAATTGAAAAGCCTCTCCACAGGACAGAGGTAATACACAGAGGATCATCTGGCAACTGAATGGATTTGCTGGGAGCACTGAGCCTCTCCTGTTGTCACAGGTGTGGCTGCTGCCAGATATAAACGTTTATTCTCTGTTAACACTGCAGTGAAGGCTCCTTGAATGTGTCTGCTTGTTCATAATTCAGTCACTGACCTTGTCCCATAAGAGCAGCCAGCTCTGATTGGTGACAGAAGCTCTGGGTATGTCCCCAGGATCATGAATATGACTTTTCATAGCCTGTGGGAAAATATTAGCATAAACCTGCATTTTAGGCTAGTGTAAAGATGATGTGGTGCTGATTTTCTCTTTTATGGAGCATGCTGGCCAGTCAAAATAGCTGCTTGCTAAATTGAATCTGTATCCCAATTCCAGAGGCACTGGGTCAGCCTCTATTTAATAAACACAGTTCACAGTTTGTGAATCTTGGGCAGTGTTTCTGGCCCTGTGGGCATGTTCTTGTGTAGAAGCTGACTGAGCAGTGAAGTGTGTGCAAGACCTCCTCTGCCTACTGCTTTTTGCTGAGCATTTAATACACGTGTGAAGTGTTGCTCCAACAAGACCTGCGTGTCCCCTCTCCCATAAATGAGTCAAACCAGCTGATGCAAGCAATGTTATGCTATATCCTGTCCCCCAGATCTTTATATGCTTGTATGTCAAACCCAGTTCTTTCCGTTTGCTGACACTGACTTCAAAAACCTGAAGGGTAAAAAACCCCAAGCAAATGAAAACCAGACCATATTGCTAAATTTGATTTGGAAAAGGGGTTTTAGACATGAATTTGTCTGGGGCGTGACCTTCTCCAAAGGAACATTAGAGGATCGTACTTGTCTTTTATTTTTAATATCTATTTCAGCCTGCTATGCCTGCCTGGCAAACTCCTTCATTCTTTTGTCACTGTTTCTTCCACAAAATGAAAATTATGGAGATAAGTTTTATCTCCTGTGGTACTGAGTGGTTCAGTTAAATTTGGAAGTGTTAATTGCTTGAGCAATATAGAAAAATTACCTAAAGTTCTTGGTGAAAATTAATTTCTTTGGTGAACTTTTGAACTAGAGGATTTCTTCAGTGTGCTTGAAAAACCTCAGAATTAAGTAAAGTTAGTAACAGTTCAAAGGTTTCTTTGGCAGTACGTCCATAAGTGTTGGCAAGATGCTGGCAGATTCTAGGGGATAGCAGAGTACTTGTGAAGACACAAAATTGGGAGTAATAGTTGTAACGATTTTAATACAATGGATTTAATCTCTCTGTGTTACTGGGGGCTGATTAATGATTGAAATTTGGGTCTTGAGGATACAGTGTTGACATTTATGCATGATTATAATGTGATGTGCCGCTATAATGAATCAGAGATTTATCTCTCCAATGGCTTAAGGAATTAGTTTCAACATTGCTGTGATAAGGCTGGGAGAAGATGAAATGCACTTTGTGTTGCCTTGGTTGATAGCAGTAGATGCAGAGCTTTTTGGCACCCTGCTTGCATGGGTGTTCACAGAAGAAAGCAGAAACAATGTCAGTTTAATTAACTGTTAAAGACAATCAGAAGACAGCATTTGATCTAAAAAGATTTTTGTGGTGGAACAAGGAGGAAAGAAATTCATATTGGGTGATAGAAGGACAGGTCTGAAAATTGCTTGGTTCTTCGTCTAAGTGAAAACAAAAGGGGGGCAGAAATGAATTTCCTTATTTTTAGTTGTGCTGAATGATGATAATGCAAAAATTTCAGTGGCTTCTGTGGCTGATCACTGGGTTGGATTATTCATAGTGTGTTTGGGTGCAGCCAGGACAGGTTGGTGGAGCATGGGTCTAATGTTGGCTGAGGTGTGCTCTGTACCACGTGCTTTGTGAGAGCAGCAAGACAACTTCATCTCTGATTCAGGTCTCACATGCATATGCTGTGCTTGTGCTTTAGTTTGAGATTGTGTTTAAATTGCACAAACTGCACCTTTGTAGGAAGGAATCAAAGTAAATGTGGGGGTATTCAGTGCCAGATTTCTGGCAATGACTGTGGATGTTCCAGAATAATTTATTTCAAGCGAGATCCAAGTATGGAAAGCTCAGGCTTTTTTGTCTCATGTGCTTTAGACTACAAGTTTGGACCCATTCAATGTGGATGTTACACAAACCTGGATGTCACTGTGGGTATGGACTGTGGGACACAGCCACACTATTCCAACAGTAGAGATCTGTTATCAAATGAAAACCTGTGCTTAGAAAGTTGCATGATCCACACCTCCCATTAATGTCTCAGTACCATTACTGTCAATGGGTTCACATATTTAGGCCAAAACTGTACAGCAGTCATGGGATGAAGGAGGAGTGATGAAGAAAAGAAGCAATTCAAGAGCATTTTTATGGCTAGGATAGAGACCCGATAGCATTCTGGGAATGTTTTATATAATGCACTATTTTAGAGGAACATGTAGTAAGTCATAACCTGTATAGTTATGACAGTGTGAGTTGATGATGTTGCTGTAGCCTGTGTTTTAAAACTTCTAATGGAACTTATTCTCAAATGCATTGTTACATTAGAATAGGAACCGTGAACTCTAAGCCTTAGTGTGCATATTGGAAATGGATATTCTTGGCTCTAATTTAAGCCATTTCTGAGAAGGGGGGTGAATGGGGCAGTGGGACAGTGATAACAATAACCCTGAGATGACTAGATGGCTTTAAGCATGGGGACATGACTTTTCAGAAGAATAATAGCTTGTGTTAGGAAAAATTTAATTACTTGAAAGATGAGGGGAATACTTGAGTATATCTAAATGTATTCTTAAAGGACTACCTTTGTGATCATAACATGGGTCAGGAAGTTGGGAGAGAAAGTAAAATGGGATGTCTTAATAAAGTTCAGAGTCTTTTGTGTGTCATTTGGCTGCATGGTAAACAGTGTAGATGTATGTATATGCCAAACGTTCCAGTCTCAGGTTGCAATGAAAGAAGAAAATTTTACTTTTCTCCCTTGACTGAGCAGTTGCTGATACTCACCAAAGCTGTTGGTCCTGTGGGTCATGCTGGTCCTGTGCTACTGCTAAATAAGAACCTGACTTGCTGCATCTTGTCATTATTGTTTAGCATTATGAAGAGTATTCTACAAAATGTGATGGAGAAAAAACTGGAAGATTAATTTAAGTATTATTTCTTTTATATGTTGTCAAATTTCATGTGATGAGAGACTTGCGCACTTGTAGTTTGGCTTGTTCCTTCAGATTGTTAGTTTAGAATCAATACCTTAAAGAATGAAAATCAGCCTAATCAGTTGCTCATTAGGTGAAACTTCCTGCTCCCTCTGATCCCTGAGGAGGCAAACTTTTATTCCAGAACTAGAGTGTGCAGGTCTTTGTGAGCATCAAATGTGCCCAGCAGGGACTCAGAGCTGAGGGGGAGGATGGTGGTGGCATCCTCAAGAACTAGTCAGCACAATGCTGTGGGAGCAGAGGGAGGGAACTCTGGTGATCTTTCTTTTGATCAATTCAAAGACTATGTGCCATGTACAGAAATATGGTGCAGTCCACCCTGACTTGTATAATTGGAATATCTCTGAGTATAAATTTGCTTTACAGTGTATTTTCTGGTTGAGTCTCTGACCTCTGATTTTGCTCTTGACTGGGCATCTTTGCTTCTGTCAAGTGCTTTCATTACTGGCTTTCAGCTTTTCAGACATGAAATTTTGATAAACCTTTGGTGTTTTCAGGAGAATTTGAGCTATATGATTTAATGTTAATGACTTGGATAAGCTGCTTTCTGCTTTGTGGGGTTTTTACAGTTGTTCTACAGTTTTTCTCTAGAACTTGTTAGCACTGGCTTCAGTGCTCTGCTAGTGGGTTAAATGTCTCCAAGATTTCATATAAACCTTAATGATTTGTTTAATGGCTATGGTGGGTTGACCCTGGCTGGATTCTGGGTGTCCACAAAAGCTACTCTATCACTCCCCTCCTTAGCTGGAGAAAATACAACAAAATCCTTGTGTGTGGGTTGAGAAAAGGACAGGGAGAGATCACTTGCCATTTGCAGTCATGGGCAAAACAGACTCGACTTGGGTAAATAAGTTAAACTTCTTATCAGTCAAATCAGAACAGGGTCATGAGAAATAAGAATAAATCTTAAGAAACCTTCTACCCATCTCTCCATTCTTCCCAGGTTCAACTTCACTCAGAATTTCTCTACTTCTTCCCCTCCAGTGGTGCAGGGAGATGGGGCATGGGGACTGTGGTCAGTTCACCCACATTGTTTCTTGTGCTTCTTTCTCCTCAGTGGGAGAACTCCTCACACTCTTTCCATGTTCCAGTGTGGAACAGGTTTTCATGTTCCTCTCCCATGGGAGGAAGTCTTCTGGAAAATGCTCCAGTGTGGGTCCCCATGGGGTCACAAACATGCCAGCAAACCTGCTCCAGACTTAGACTCTTCTCTCCATGGGGCCACAGGTCCTCTGCCAGGAAGTCTGCTCCAGTGTGGGCTTCCCTTGAAGTCACAGCCTTGTTTGGACATCCACCTGCTCCACTGTGGGGTCCTCCAGTGGCTGCAGGTGGATCTCTGCTCCTCCATGGACTCCATGGGCTGCAGGGGCACAGCTGCCTCACCGTGGGCTGCCCCAGGGGCTGCAGGGGGATCCCAGCTCCCGTGCCTGGAGCACCTCCTGCCCCTCCTTCTGCACTGCCCTTGGTGTCTGTGGGGCTGTTCTGTCACATATTCTCACTCCACTCTCCAGCTGTAGCTACTTGGCAGGTTTTTTTCCCCTTCTTAACTCTGTTATTGCAGAGGTGCTGCCACCATCGCTGATGGGCTTGGACATGTCCCACAGCAGATCTGTCCTGGAAGCAGCTGGCGTTGCCTCTGTTAGCATGGGAGATGCTTCCTGCAGGTTCTCACTGAAGCCACTCCTGTAGCCCCATTACCACCAAAACCCTGACACACAATGCCTGCTTTGTAACATAAATGTAAATGTAGTGTAGTTTGCTTGTTTAGTTTTTTTTAAATATAAAATGTTAACATTACAGGGAACTTGGGACTTATTCGACTTATTTTATGAATGGATACTGTGGTAGGCAAGTGTAGGGTAAATTATCTTTTTGCTCTTGGCAGGATTTACTTTGCTTAACTGTAGTAATTTAAAATGGTTATAATTTCCTCAACATTAAACTGGCATAAGATGTTAGTTTTGCCTGAAAGGCAATTTTGTTCACTACTGACTGCTTGCTGTTACTTGGTGCTGTTACTTAACTGGAATTTTATGCCAGTTTAAAAGGTTCAGGAAATTGCAGCTTTCAAAGCATGCAACCTGATTCCTGTATTTTGGTTCTTTCTTCAATGAATGGAGATACTTTCTGTGGTATCTGTCTTGCCTCTCTGAGTGCAAACTTAGTGTTTAATTCTGAAGTATCTACCAGTGTTTAAGCCAAATCTCACCCTTTTGTAATGATGGATAACTTCTGTTTTGCTTTATGGTGCATTAGCTTGCAAAGTGATTTAAACTAGTGACATTTTAATGATAGAAATTTGCTTTTCTTAATGAAAAACTGTAGTGTTTGGCCATAATAATAATAATAATAATAATAATAATAATAATAATAATAATAATGAGATGGTGTGCCACTTCAAAGAGAGAGACTATCCTGTGCAGACTTATGCTCTATATGTCTGCTTAAATCATCTTTGTGTTTAGGAGCATGTTAAAACCTCATTGCATGGGAAGTTTGAATCATGTCTTGCTTCTGAACTGTAAACTTGTTTCTAATGCTTATGTAGTGTTACCTCTGTTGTACAGGCATGGAAGTAATGAAGCCTTTAATTGAAGAAGAAGACTCAGATGGCATCTCAGATGAAGAGCATTCTGAAAATACTTTCCTGCCAGTTAAGACACACTACCAGCTTGATAATGAAGAAGGCATTACGTATGTGTTAATCTTAAGCTTGTTCAGATTTCTTGCCTCTGTCTTGTTTATTATGACCAGTTTGCTGAACTCTGAAAGGGTCTTCTTGGACCTGCAGAGTTTTGTGGTTATGCACAAGGACTTTGCATAATTCTCCCAAAAACCAGACCATTTTGAGTAGGTTCTCACTTTTGAAGCTAACAATGTACTGGCTGTAAAATATTTCAAGGTTCCTATTTGTAAAGTGATTAGAACTATGAAATGGCTGAGAAATTAACATCTCACAAGCTGGAGTAAGGAACTGAATATCAAACTTCTATTTGAGTGTTCTATTTGAGGGTGCTCATGTGTAAGGATGAATAGAAACATTATTTGAATGTGTTGCACTTCCTTTAAAATAGCTGGACCACTGTAAATTTTAAGTTGAAACTTGAAATTTATCATTTTATTATAGAGAAAGGGTGAGGCTTTGTTTTCGCCCTCTACCCCATCAGTGTGTACTTCTAATGTGCCATTTTATCCTCAGGTTTATACAAACACTGACTCACCTGCTCAAGGGAAACATCGGAACTGGGCTCCTTGGTCTTCCGCTTGCAATAAAAAATGCTGGCATTGTGGTAAGAATTCTTTTTTCATAGATTTTCAGATATATGTCCCAAAAAACTAAAATGCTTCTTATTTGTCACTGCCATATTGATAGAGTTGTGTCATTTCTTCTCTATAATTTGGGGAAATCAGTACTGAAGATTAAGATTTTTTTGTTTTATAGGAAGTTACTGCTTCACCCTGAAGACTTCATTGCATGAGTTGCATTTTTGCTTAGCCAAAGTATTTTCCTGGTCCAAACAAAAAGTTTGTCAGAAAAAAGAAATATATTGATTTACTCAGATTCCTGTGATGTCTCATGGGAATTGTTTCTAGGGGTTGTCTTATCTTTGTACAGACTTCTCTAGAGACAGATTGTATGTCTTAGGATGAAGCATCAGTTTGTTAAATCAATCTAGTGTTTCTGCAAAAATAGGGTATAGCCAAGCTTGTTTACACCTGGTAACAAACAATGCATTTCCTAGGGCAAGGTAAATTTAATTAAATTACATTTTCACCTTATGACTAAATAATCCTGTAATTCCATAGTACAGGTTGTTCAGTATGAGAGTGAAAATCACATGAGTGTAAGGCAAGTTCCTTCTGTGAAAACTTATGGTCAAGCTTCTATTCTGGAGCAAATGATTTAATTTCATAGTTGTGTGGAGCTTGTAACTTTTGCTGTCATTGCCATTCAAGTGGCTCAAACTACTGAATTGTGCAGTCTGTGCAGTCTTCTTTCTTGAAAAAGTTTTTTGGCAAGTGAAACAGAGGACTGAAGTACTCATTTCATACTTATGGCTTGATCACCCCTGAATAGCTTTCTCTTAAGTAGTGAACTGAAAATAAGGGACGACATGAAACATCAGCAGCAGCACCCTTCTGAGGGTGAAAAATTTTTAATTATTACTTTGTTTGCTACAATGTGAAATTTTTTCATGTAAAGATTTTTCCCCAGCATACTTCCATGGAAGTGTCTGTATTTTATGTGTCATCCCTTTTTTTTTCCCATACCAGGTTGGACCAATCAGCCTTGTGTTCATAGGAGTTATATCGGTTCACTGTATGCACATCTTGGTACGTTGCAGCCACTCTCTATGTCAGAGGTAAATGTGGAACTATTCATTCAGTTGCTGAGTTTGAAGTAATTTTTTTAATTCCTCTTTTCTTTTTGTGATTTTTGGTCTACAAAATACTCTGGTACTGTAGCAGTTTCTTCTGTCAGTTTAGAATCTTCTCAGATTTTTAGTGTGCGCCTAGTAATTACAGCTATGCTTTGTGCAACACATTAAAAAAACATATTTGTTTTCTGCTCAAACACAAAATGAGGTTGGTTTAACTTGTTTTTCCCAGTACCTTCTTCCCTGCTGGCAAATAATCAAGTCTTTCTCTTGACAGTTTTAATTGCTTATTTTAAGTCCTTCTTTATATTCATAGAGCTTCTGAGTCTTCATAGCTTTGAAAAATGTAAATAATCTATGAATACCCAGTTTATAAGTATTTTATAGGAGTAAAAGATAAAGTAAGAAATACTGGTAATGTCTTTCATGATTATATGTGAACTCTGTCTCTGAATTGTGGCAGCTTGATTCTTTGAATATGTAGTGCTGAAGGAATGTGTTAAAATTATTCTATTGAACAGATAAGTATTAAATATTCCTCCAAGTGACATGTGCAGTACTGTGGGCAAGCAGTTACTCAGGTTTGACTGACAGAGATTTTTGATTAATAGTGACTTTCATTAAATATTTTTATTGTACTGTCAGGTGTTAAAGAGAAGCAGTGGGAGGGTCTCATGTTTCAGAGTGCAATGAACTTTTGAACTGAGTAGAATCACAAAACGATTACTGTCCCTGTAGCTGGAAAATCTATTTTACCTGATTTATATGATTTTGTACTGTGAACAGACCCTGTTGTTCCTGAATTTTTCCTGTGTAGTTTTGAATGGTCTTTAAAGTTGATGACTGAAATAAGATCATTGAATCAATTTTGATTAACTGCTTGTGCATCAAGAGTTGAATTCTGTTTACGTTCTTTGTAACTTTTAGATTTGAGATTAATTTCTTAAGGTCATATAACAAGAATATGATTTTGGAGTAGTTTATCAAAAAACCCCCTTGTTTTGTAAGAAACTCATTTAGTACTGTTGAACTGGGGGGAAGCAGCTCTGTGTTTCACATGCTTGCAGAGTGCTAAATAGCCCTTGCTGGGGTAAAGAATCCCAAACCATACCTCTGAAATTCAGCAGCAGTGTTGCCACAGTTTACAATCTGGTATAGTCATGGAAGACCAATAGCATTTTCAAAGTAGGGTTCTGGGTCGTCATAGTTTCTGGTAACTCTGGTTTTTCTTCACTTTTTGATATCAGGATGAGGAAGTCCTCCCTGGGATACAGCGATACAGTCAGCTGTGCCATGGAAGTGGGGCCCCTGACTGCTCTTCAGAAACGAGCTTCTTGGGGCCGGTAAGCTTGAGCTAGAATTGAACGGAGTAAATTCATTTTCAGAAGTTAATGGCTACACTTGGAATGATTAGGAGATGTCTATTTTACTAAGATTTTACCTTCCTTCAAAATGCTCTTATGCAGTGTTATTTCCTCCTGCCAGCTGGTAGTGGTGAGATGGGAGGATATCTGACTTTATTAGCTATATCAATTTTCTGTTCTACAAGAGCTCTGAAGAAAATGAATTCTGTTTAGTAATATAGGAAGAGATGTGTTGTAACCAGAAATGCATTCTGTGTTGTCTAATGCAATGAAGTAGTTTAAGTTTTCATTCTGTTTTCCCAACATTTCTCTGCATTGCAGGTTTACCCTGCAAATGTTATCTACTTTGATGTATGTATTCTGAGACAAAGCAAAACAATTCTTTGGTTCCTGTTTAAACACAACATACAAATAATGGAGAAATATTTACTGTTTTTGCAATAATGACATGAAGATATAAATGGCTTGTTGTGTCTGTTAAATATTTTATCTCTCTTTTACCAAAAAAACACATTGTTTTTTCTTTGCCATCTGTTGCTGTTTGTAGAGTTTATGGTATGACTGCACAGTAGTGAAATTGTGAATCTGAAACAGACACATTGCTCAGTGTTAATTTAAAATGGTTTTTACCTCACTTGTGGAAGAATTTTTTAAATTCCTGTTACTTTCTAGGATGCAGCATCTTGCTAGTGAGCTAGTGTTTTAAGGTATGTTGTGATGACTTCATAGGGATGAAGTAGAGCTCAATTAGAGGGAAAATTGGATTCTTCTGATATATAATTCTGATAGATTTTTTAATATTCTGATATATAATTTTCTATTGCACCAAAGAATTACAAGCCTCAAATGGGCATTGGGTTCTCCAGAGACCAATGCTGCAGCAAATCCATTCTCTGGGACAGATGTCTGCTCTGTGCTTGACTCTAGCAGAGTTCCATTGCAGTCTGTCTGCAGGCCACCATTGTGTATCACTTTTTTCTAAAACAGTCTGAGCCACAGTGTTCTTGCAGTGATCACAGAGGAGTTACCTGCACTGCACTGCTTGTGAGATTAATGTGGCATTTGAGTCTAGCATTTTGACTACTCCAAAAAGGAGCAGTAATTGCATATTAGGTAGCAATGGGATAATTGTTTGGATCTTAAGTATAATGTATGTTTGTTTTTTCTTCCTCAGGTATATTGTGGACTTTTTCCTAGTGATAACACAGCTGGGATTTTGTGGCGTTTATGTTGTGTTCTTGGCAGAAAATGTGAAACAAGTGAGTAATGCTGCAGTATGAAAGCAGTTAAGAGTTTAAATTCTTTTCCCCTCACTTTTATTTCCTATGAAGCTTTTGGTTAAAAGGGGCGCAGTGGGCAAGGTGAACTACATTCAGCTCTGGTGAAAGTGTGTATTTCCTTCTGACTTGTTTGTTGAGTTTAAAAATTAATTGTGGAAATGATGGAAGATAAGGCATAAAATGGTGTAGGAGCCAGTTGTCCCAGAAATATTTTTTTCTAGGCTTTCTGCTGACTTCCTTTTTTTTCTCCAAACTCCTGGGCATATTTTATCCTTTTCACATAACTGGAATTTTTTTTAGGTTCTTGTTTAGTCCCTTCTATTCACAGAATCCACTGTATCTAAATGAATCCTGATTTTTGTTCCAAAAAATGCCTGACATTGACATTTCTACAGCTTCCTCAGTAGTCAGTTCCAATGCTTTCTTTATCTGTTAGACAGCTGCTTCTTTATAGAAGCCTCAGATTTCTTACTGATATTGTAAGTTCTTTTTTTTTCATGTTCTAGCTATAAGTAATTTATTCTTTTCTATTTGTGGACATCTTTTATATTTTTGAATATTTTTATGCTGTCTCCCCTCTATCTAATAGAGGGGAGACATGATATAATCTTAAAATTGTTCTTGCTCTTCTGTGAATGCTTTGCATTTGGTCACATCTCTTTCTTTCAAGTTTTATGCCTGAAGTTGCTGAAGTCGACTAAACATTGCAAATGGGTCCCCACAACCACAAACACCTTTACACATTGCAAGCAACCCCAAACCTTACAATAAAACCCAGCTACCCCTTTTCTTCCCTGCTGCCATCCATCACTGACAAAAGCAAACAAAACCATGCCTGGCACTTTTGTGACTCTGCTCCTGCTTTCATTTACCTGCTTTGTCTCTTGCTCTTCAGTCCTTCCAAGCTCTTTCTCATAGGGGGATTCTCTTGATGGGGTCCTGGTGGGTGTTGGTTCTTCCTCAGGGCACACTTGGCAGTTGCAGTCAGCAGTTTGTGTGTCTGAGCACGTGGTCCATGGAGGGTCAGCCAGCACAGGATGGATGCTCAAACAGGCACGTTGAGCTTGTGGTGCCCTCTCTTTCTTTTCACAATTCCAGGGCACTACCAATGTGCTCTGCTGTGTTTTCTGCTCAGGGAACTGTGGTTAGTCAGTTGTCATAAAGCTTGATGAGTCTGAATCTCCTTGGGCCTGTATCCATACAAGCAGCGGTGAGGCAGCACCTCGAGTTCTGTGTCCAGGTCTGGGCCCCTCACTTCAAGAAAGACACTGAGATGCTGGAGTGAGTCCTGGCAGGGGCAGTGAAGCTGGGGAAGAGACTAGAGAGGAAGTGATATGAGGAGTGACTGAGGGAGCTGGGGGTGTTAAACATGGAGAAAAGGAGGCTCAGGAATGACCTCATCACTCACTGCAACTGCCTGACAGGAGGCTGTAGCCAGGTGGGGATTGTTGTTTTCTCTCAGGCAGCCAGTGACAGGTTGAAAGGACATAGTCTGAAGTTGTGCCAGGGAAGGTCCAGGTTGGACATCAGGAAGAATTTCTTCATGGGAAGGCTTGTTAAACACTGGAACAGACTATGTGGGGAGGTGGTGAAGTCCTGGAGGTGTTCAAGAAACAACTGGATGAGGCACACAGTGCCATGGTGTAGTTGACAAGGTGATGATTGGTCAAAGGTTGGACTTGGTGATCCTGGGGATCTTTTCCAACCCAAACATTTCTGTGACTCTCTGTTTTTCTGTATGCTCCTGTGAGTAGTGAAGTGAGGAATAAGTTGTTGTAGGTTGCTGAGCATTAATTGTCCATATGGATTCTTACTCTACCCATAAGGTAGGCAACAGGTATGTTGGCATAGCAGCTTACCTTAATTTAATTGAGAAGAAGAGTGTCCCCTTGGGCAGTTAGCACATAGAAGATAGTTTGGGTTTTTCATCCCCTTGTGGATCATTATTTATATAGTGTTTAAGAAGTGTTCCAAGTTCTGTGGATGAAGATCTATCAAAATTAGGCAAATCTCTGTATTTGGAAGCTGGGTACTCTGTAATTTATGTGTTGTGAGGGGGGAAAAAAAAAGCCTTTAAAACTGCACTCCTACCTTCAGAATTTGTCTCTAAAGATAAAAATACTATCTGATGTCATTTTGCTGGCCTTCTGAAATTAGATCTTTAATGCATGCCTTGTAATGCAAGTTTAAATTAAAGCCTTTCTTATCAAATGCTTACCTGATCAGCTGGTTATGTATATGCTGTGGCCATAGGCAAAAGGTGAGATCTGAGCATTTGCTGACCTTGGCTTTTGTAGATTGGGGAAAAAAAAACCCTAAAATGTTTTTCAGGAAACTTTTTGCTTTCTTGAGGAAACATTGAAACTCTTACAGGAAGGCAACTGCTGCAAAAGCAGTAGCTGCAGAGACCTGTAACATGGACCCTATGGATGGGTGGATTAAAGTCATTAGCAATTCAGAAGTTCCACTTCCAAATGTACTTGATTTGGACTGCTCTGTGCTTGCTCTTCTCTGAGGGAGAGCTCTGGTTCGTTTCTTCCTGGCAACTTTTATTGCAGAAATCAGTCCCGTAGAGGGCAGCAAAGAACAAAAATTGGTACAGCCTAAATCTCCAATGATTTGGGGTAGTGAAAGGACGGGGAAGGTGGACAGAGGGAGTGGGGGGCAGGAAGGGGAGAACTGAGGTAAAGGAAAAGCATAGTCAAACTGTTACTGATAGCACACCGTGACTGATACATCTGCATTATTATCTGTACTTTGCTGATCATATTTGCATGTTGGTGTGTGCAAATTAAAGCCATTGAAACTGGTGGAAACTTATACTGAGATTTTTCTGCATTACATTACAGTTTGCCAGACACTGTGATGCAAGATCCTATCTTCAGTTATGTTGAATAGCAAGTCAAGCTTTTCCTAAGGAAAATATTTTCCAGGAGCACCAAAGAAACTTAGACTGGTGACAAAAGTTCTGGTTAACTCTGTCAGGATGTAATATGAGACTTATGGGTGAATGTGTTTCAGACTGGAGAAGAACAGTAAAGCTGGAACGAAAATCTTGAGGGCTGACTACAGCAAGGCTAGGGAAGGAACACACAGGGATAGAAAAAAGAAGCTGTGCTCAAAAAAACATGGTCCCTTTCATGCCATAGTTGCTTTGCATTTCCTGCTTGGACAGCAGAGGACCCTGTGTCAAGAGTCCTGGCATTTCATAGAGTCATGGAATTGCGAAGGTTGGTTTTGCAGAGATTTTTATTAAGATTAACCAATACTGCCATGTTCATCAATAAACCATGGTCCCAATTGCAACATCCACACATTTTTTGAACACTTAAAAGGGTGGTGATTCCAAGACTTTCCTGGACAACTTCTTCCAATGCCTGACCACCCTTTTTAGTGAAGGAAAATTTATTCCTTTCTTTTTAATGTTTGCTGAGTTCTCTGCAAAAGTGTCCTCTTTCATTGTTTGCTGATAAAGCTAAGAAATGAAAACACGTTTTTGCTTTTTGTGAGCATTTTTTTGGATCTTTAGCACCCTGAGGATGACCCAGCAGTAGCACACTATGTAGTGGAATTCTGATTTTTTTTCCCCAATTTTTTAGGGAAAAACTTCACAAAACTTTGGGAATTGTGCTTAGTCATAAAACTGGATGTGTTAAAAATGCTGCAAAGTACAGTATTAAGTTTCAGGGATGTGCCAGAACTAAATGAGCTGTGAAACATTTATTTGGCCTGTTCATGCAAAATTGCAGGGTTATAATATAGTCTTTATCTCTCTGATAATGTACTGATTTTATCTCAGATCTGGCCTTGTGTGTTGAACTGGCTGTTGCTCTGAGCTAAGTAAGGAAGAAATTAGGAGGAACCAGTGAGTTCAAGGACTGCTGTTTTGAGTTCACTAGGTGTTGAAAAGTCCATAAAATTGCATGACAGAAAGAGTGTGTTTTGGGATAGAGGCAAGGAAACAGTGGTCTCAGTTGAAGAGACTAAGGACATGGAATTATTTCTTGCCTCTGAGATAGTTCTTGTAAGAAGGAAGTGTTTCATTGGTTGAACTGAATTTTTTGCAGCCTCTAACTGTGCATTAGTTTTCTGACTGGAGAAGGAGCTTGATATCTAGATTTGCACGTTTGATCTTCTTGTATTCACCTGAATGCTATGCTTGGGTTGTATAAATGAGTGAAAAAAACTTTTTCAGACATCACACCAGCATGGTAAATTAATGCTTGAGTATCTGAAGTAACTCCTGATGAAATCTTTTGTCTGGAGGCATCACTTTGCTTAGTGACTTCAGTGTCTATGTGCTTCCTTTCTAAAACCATAGTGATATTTCCTCATGTGGTTTGGGGAAATGTTTGACACCAGGTCATGTTGCTTTGTTCAGGACAAAGGCAGTTACATGGAGCGTTGGCTGCTCTTGGCTCAGCATGACTGCCATATGCAATAATTCACTAGCAGAGAGCAGCAGAGGATTGAAAGTGATTATTGTCCACAATAGAAATCTGAGGTAATATTAATTCTAATA
Source organism: Zonotrichia leucophrys gambelii (assembly GCF_028769735.1). Lineage (NCBI taxonomy): Eukaryota > Metazoa > Chordata > Aves > Passeriformes > Passerellidae > Zonotrichia > Zonotrichia leucophrys. Next base: position 79,807,836 of record NC_088169.1, read on the forward strand.
TTTAGGACACTACGTTAGATAGAAGGTGCATCATAGTCCGTCCTAACAGTCAGCAGTAGATTTGCAGAGAACTAAACAGCACATGAAAATGTTTAAAAATCTAAAATTCTTCCTGCTGTTTTGTATTTTGGTACTTTTGGAACAGTTTTAAGTGTTGTCTGATCAATTTTTCAAAACAAAATTTAGGAAAACACTGTAAAGTCATGATGATGTTAGCCTGAAAAAGTCATTATAATCTCATCTTTATTAGAGTTTTCCATTGCTACTCTGCTGTCAGATCTCCCACAGCCATTGTTTCATTTTAAGAGAGAGAGTAGTGAGCCTTACTTTCCATAACTTTTGCATTTTGCTTTCCAACTCAGCTTTCTTCTACCTGTCACTAACTCATTTCTGTTTGTTGAGTTCTCCCACAAGATTAACCCTTGCTGGATCTTATCTGGTGTGCCTCCTCTGAGCTAATGTGTAGGATCCCACATTTTGCCACATCTCAAAATCCACCTTTGCAGGATATTTTCTGTGGTCTTGCCTAAGCCCATAAGTGGTACTGCTCTGACTGATGTTAAAGCTGCTCTCTTGATACAAAGTTGATTTAAAGATGTATGTATATCCACAAAAGGGAATAAACTGTGTCCTCCTGTGCCTTTTTATCAGTATAACTGTGTCCATGAATCTGAATTTGTACATGATGAGAAAGCACTAGATGTCACTTTGAATTTAGCAAGTTTTTCCATGCTGTCACTGACAGTAAATATCCTTGTATCCAAGAAAGGTTATTACGGGATGGATGGATGGATGAACGGACAACTAGCTAAAGAGGGGATAATAAAGCTGTTTGTGTCATCAGATTCAGAGGGTAGTGGTCATGATCAAGAGCCAGCAATGTGCCCTGAAAGCAGCAGCATCCTGGTTGTATGAACACAAGAATTGCTGGTAGATGGAGAGAAGTGATTGTCATCCTTACTACCCATTTGATAGACCATATCTGCTGAGTTCTGATATCCTCAATACTGGAATGCCATTGACTGACTGAAGTGAGTTCAGGGGAGCCTGCTGAAATCATTGGGGCTGAGGCACCTGTCCTTTGAGGGCTGCAGAAACTGGGCTTTTTCAACTTAGAGAAGTGGCTTTTGGAGGACTTAGGAGCAACCAGGACTGCAAAGAGTTTAGAAACAAAAGTCACGTTTTGTACTTGGTAAGGTCAAATGTGAGGACAAGGGAAAGTTGTGAAAAAACATACAAGTAGATGCTGTTCCTATCTCAGACTAAAGACAGCTGTGACTGCAAATCTGGTTAATGCAGAATAGTAATTTGTACTGAGCAGGTTAAGAATTTCATCATTTCATCATTATATTTTTTATTTTTTTCCCCTTCCAGCTAGAATGTTTTGGATGCCCTGACTTCTTTCTTTAAACTGTATTTCAAGGAACGGGACCTGCTACAGGCTCCTGCAAGTCATGAAGATTTTGAGAATCTGTTTGGCCTCCATTTCGTTCTCCAGAGAATTCTGGAGCAGGGAACTATGTAGGGGGAAGGGTTACCATGCTTACTGTACTGTAAAGCAGGTTATAGTGTTGTGATTTATTGCAGGAATATAACTCATTCTGAAAGTGCAAATGGGAGGTGGGAAGGCAGGGCCAGGGAGGCACTGTCTGAGAATTTTAGTCAGCTGTGTTTTGCTGATTGTGCATCAGTATCCATTCACCTCATGAAGGTTGGGGAGGGTTTGTGGGTAGGTGTAGTGTGTTCTTTCTCTGTGCTTCCCCTCAGTACTCTTGTGAAAAAGTAAAAGGCAGATAATTGTAAGGGCTATTTTGTATGACCACACTTACCTAACACAGTGTGGAGATGTGATCTTATCACACCCATCATCAGGGCAGCTGATCACAGTAGGCCAAAATTTGGATATGATTTTATAGAGTATTGTGTATTGCATTTTTCAACAGTACTAGCCAATAAACTCCAGCTGAATGGAATTCGTGGTGGTAATAGGAAAAAAATATTTCTGACTTCAGGCACTTTCTAATGGGGTTTATGTGTACTAGGGGAATGCCTCTGTCTTTAAGAGATGACTGAAGTGTTTGAATACTTGAAATTATTTGAGTAGAAGCTGGTTTATACTGTAGTATTGTAAAAATGTATTTTAGAACCTGAACAGTATCTTGCCTGCTAGTTTTTCTTTGGTTTGGGTTTTTTAAGGAATGAATGTTTTATTTATTTTTTTCTAATAGCTAATCAGGCTACAGATATTTGTATAAATTAAAGACATGTTGTGCTAAATATTTATTGTAGCAGAGAGTTTCTGTGCTCAAATCACTTTGTGATTCTTAGAAGCTCTTTTACATGTCCTTGTGTGCAGAGCAGCTCTGGCTACCTGCAAGTGCATGCAAGCAAGTAAATACACAAGACCTGTTAAAGTGAAAGGCCTAAAGTGCTTGTTCTGCATTTCTGTTTTAAGTGTAGTGGGAAAGCAGGAAGCTTCCACAGAGGGCTTTACTTCATGTGGCATTAGGGAAGCAATTTGGTTAAGTGTTTGACTTACAACTTGGCAAAGTCAAGTTATTGTAGCTGTGTGAATTAAATTCTAAATGTAATTAGAACTTCTTTGTAGCTTTGTAAAAATGGTATCTTAATGAAAACTACCAGATGTTAAATGTCTTGCAAGTGACACTTTAGCTTCTTGCAAGGTAGAAACTATCAGTGTTTCCATAATGAACAGCGATGTTTTCATATAATTGAGATTTCTGGAAAGCATGCAGTTGCAGAATTATATAATTTGGCTTTTTCATTGTGGAGAAAAGAGTACAGTGCTTTTGGTTACAGAATGAATAGTTTTAAGTTAATTGACTCTTTCTGAATTTGTGGATTGTTTGAAACAATGCAAATCAAGCAAGTTATTTTGGTTCTATATCAGTTTAGCATTTTTATTTGTCTCTGTGCTATAAGGATTTTTTTTTCGCTATCTAGGTATGTTTTTGTAGCCATCAAGCCAAAGGCTTTATACAGCATGAGCAGATTAAGTACAGCCATAGGCTCATTTGGAAGATGCTGAATGCAATGGTAAAGAAGAAAAGGATACCTAAGGGAAACCGCATGAGGAGATCTAAAACAAATAAAACAGTTCTTGTTTTGCAGCAAGCAGAATCACCAGCAGCTCTGAATGTTTTGATTGTGGTGTGCATAGCACAGATGGCTGCGTAAATTTCCACAAAACAAATTTTGGCAGTTGCAGCCACGCTGCCTTTTTCCGAAAAGAAGCAGTGAGAGTCATAAAGAGTTCCCAACTCAATCTTCTGATTTGCACTACATGCAGCTGTTGTAATGTTATGTACAAAAAAACCGAATGCACTTTCACATTGACTGCTACTTTTAATTTATAGGCATTAATTTATATCAGTTTATTAGATACAGAATTCTCAATTCTGTCATGGTTTTAAAAGTTGAGTTAATACTCATTAATAAAAAAGTGAAGAGTGAAAAAAATTCATTTGAATTAAAGGAAAGGCAGGCATGTTCATATTCTAACATTATTTTGTATGTATGCTGCTGTGATGTGTATGGTGAAGGCATAAGGTTGTTAGGCACTGAACTCAAGTGCAATAGGATTTTATTATCTAACCCACTTCCTCTCCCCAGGAAAATTCAAACTCTTAGGTTTTAGGCCCAGATCTGTCTGGCTTGTTTCCAGTTTACCAAACTCCCTTTCTGAAAGGACTCTGATCTAAACTGCATGTGTGAATTTCCTCAGTGGTGGGATAACGATGCTTTCAGGCCCTCATTTCATCATTTGCCTTAAGTATGAATTACTTGCTGGAAGTGCCTTGTCTTCCCCTCTGCACTGAGTACACATACAGGAATCTCAAAATTCCTGTCCCTCACCAGGTGGAGCAGAGAGACAAACTTCCCTGTAGGAAAAGAGCAATGTGACCATATACTCACTTGTACCACTGTTTAACATGTTGGTTTTGTTTGTTTGTTTTAATAAAGGTCCATGAAGGATTCTTGGAAAGTAAGATTGCTCCCATGAACGTTAGTGCCACTGGCAGCTCCTCTGAGAAAAGGAATACTGATTTACGAATATATATGCTGTGCTTCCTGCCATTCCTGGTCCTCCTGGTCTTCATTCGTGACCTTAAGAGCCTGTCCTTGCTTTCATTGCTTGCCAATCTGTCCATGGCTGTCAGCCTGGTGATTATTTACCAGTATATTGTTAGAGTGAGTATAAAAAAGTTTATTATCTGTTCAGTGTGGCAAGTTTGTTGAATGTGGCAGTTGGTTTCTGATAGATATGTACTGACTGACAATTTCTGAAAGGCAACATTAACTTTATTTGAGGCATCTTAATTTAAGATAATAAAATATTTATTTTTATGAGTGGGAAGTGGAGCATGGGGAGAGAGGCAATGAGAATATGGACTGAGCAAGGAGACAGGAGAAATTATGAAAAAAATCAGATAATTAATAGTAATAGTAATTAATCATTCTGCAGAACTTTGTCTTGTGTTAAAGACATATTCTTTTAGTGTCCCTTATGGTTTTAAAGAATATCTGTGCAGTATGAAAGCAGATTAGAAAGAGCAGTGCACTTAGAAGTTTGCAGAAGATAAGACTTGAGATGTGCACTTTCCCTTCTGTTTTAATTGATGCTCCCTTATGCACACCAATGTGTTACTTTAAATGTGAACATTTCTAGTGACAGTGATGGAATCTAGAATAAATACATCTGCAAGTTTCCGTGTGGGAAGGTGGCTATAAATGTGTAGAGAGGACTAGGTTTGGGAGAAAAACCAGGGATTGTAAATAGCAACATATACACCACTATCAACATGTACTGAATTTTCTTTTGTATAACATAATGCATCAGTCAAAATTGTAGGAAGAGCTAATGCACTGTTTTGCTTTGTTTTCTTCAGGATCTAGCAGATCCTCGAAAACTGCCACCTGTGGTTGGCTGGAAGAAATACCCACTGTTTTTTGGGACTGCAGTATTTGCTTTCGAAGGAATTGGTGTGGTAAGTGCTTTTCACTGACTCTTCAAAATCACTGGTTTTGTGCTGGGGATACAGGCAGTTTTACTCCTGTTGTTATTTTTTTGGTTTTGTGAAGCACTAATCTCCTGTGTTCGTGTGAAAAGGATTAATTTGTCTGGTCAAATAAGGTAAAAGTTGTGGACACAACTTCGCCATGGCTTGGATGCTTAGCCCTGTCCCAAATTGCAAAAATGCATTTAGTCCCAAATAGTTAGTGTCAGGAAAATCCACAAACACCTGAGGTTTATGTCCAAAAAGGAGACAGAGGAGTCCTGCAATTTTATTTAAACAAAGGCAGAGAGTCCTCTGGGGGCTGCGGGGTTTTCTCTCTCAAGGTTTCAGAGGGTGCAGCCTCCTTTTATCCCAAACTCCCTGCTGCCTGTTGCCCTCTTCCTTTCCTCATTGCTGAGGTACTCAGAGAGTCCAGCCTTCCTGAACTGCCTACCACATATTCCCCCCTTGAATCTGCTGTTTTACCCCAAAGTTCAGAAGTTCAGGCTTGTGCAGGCCCACTTGGTTGTTTCAGGAGTCAGACTGTTGGGGCTCTGTAATGAACCTGCTGCCCAAAGCCAGTAGAGACATTAAGAACAATTTCAAAGATGTTAACACCCATACTTTCATCCATCAAATTATTTGCAAAGACATTAGGTTTCCTCTCATTAGTTAACCACTTTTGTTCTATGTGATATATTTTAAAAGGTACCTAAAGAGGCCTCTTGGAATGGTAGGTCATAAATCGTTGGGGAAATTAGTGTACATACTTTATTTGTTATATATTTACATATTTAAGCAAGTGTTATGCTTTAAGTGTATGTTTAAAATTAAAAAACAGCCAACCAACCCCTCCTTCTGTCCCTACCCCATCCTCCAAAAAAACTCTGAACAAACCCAAACTAAAACAACTCCCAAGCAGCATGCAGTTAATCTGAAATGATTGTCTGTCACTCATATAACACAGAAGATTTTCAAGTCTGTTTTCTTTTTTAGATTTGTCAATTCTGACTTAAACCAGATTATTTTACTTTGTTGTTGTGTTGTCAGTGGCAGAATAGCTGAATAGGAAAACCTTTTAACTTAGTTTGAGAACATACTTTTGTAACATATTTTCCACTGTTTCTCACATATGAACTGATTGATCCAGAGGTTTACCTACCATAAATCTGTGTGTATCTGAACATCTTTTGTCATGTGGAAATTTCCTTATGGGAAATCAGCTGTTTGTCTGAGATTATTTGATACCTACAGGTCTTGGGCAAAAAAACCTCCCCAGCCTCAGATAATCAGCCTGGACTACACTAAGCTTGTTACTTTTTGGTTATATAGTCTACCTGGGACAGACTACACTTGCTGTGTGTGTCATGCACAGTAGATCTGATGCATGCCCCAGTTTTATCAGGTTTGCTCATGTACTGCATAGCACACAGGTATTTGTAGCCAGGGAATCCCAAGTGAGAGCTCTGTAAGCCTCGGGGAGGTGGTGAAGGCTTATCATTTGGTAGCAGAGTTTATTGAATTATAGGTAGGGAATTGATTTATTGTAATTATTTTCTGGCACATTGGATCCCAAATTAGACAGCTCCTTAAGGTTACATCAGTAGTGGCAGCATTGACTTCTGATGTAAACCTCTTAAAGACCTCCCCGGAGCATTTGCTTGTTTGACTCCCTGATTGTTACTAAGGGCATCTTCAAGAACATGAATTTTTTATCTCTCTTTTATTCAAGAGCTTAATGATATAGGGTTTATTCTATGTGTACCTTTAAAATGTAAAAATGCTACTTTATATTATTACATATTAGTGTTATGTATGTATTGCATGTATTTCTGCATAGGCCGTCTCTGTTTTTTACTTGGTGATAATTTACTCCCTCTTGAAAGCAAATTGAAAGCATGGTTAAGTTTTCACCTTATTATTAGTGTTTACAAACTAATTAAATGTTTATGTTTATTATGGTTCAATACACTTTGTGTGTGTGCTTACATTACAAAAAACCATTCATATAACATGGCTACCTTTATAAACTGAAATGAAAGTCTATAGCTTAATGCCTGTTCATTATATGCAGCATGGTATTAAGATGTCCCTGCCTCTCAGGGATATTTTAGGCATGCAGCATGTTTGCTGTGCATGCTTATGCTGTATTTTCATTCACTATAGAGATCTGAAGATAAGATTATTTCATATATTTGAATAATCAGAACTAAACAAAGTTGTTGAAGCATGAAATAAAAAAAAGATAAGTGAAGCAAAGCAAGACATTTCCTCTTTACATAATTAGTATTTCATGTAATTCTTGGTGAATGATTTAATTGATAACTAGTTATTATAGCTCAGGAAGTTGCCATCATAAACCTGTTGTGTAGCTAGTGTGTGGTAACTTTGTTACCCTGTGTCTTACTATCCTTCGTAGATCCATGTGGTCCTAGATCCATGAATTAAACTCCATTTAATTCAATTGGCTCCTTAGTCTACTCTTGTCTGACTGCAGGCGTATAAAATGGATTTATGTAATCTTGGTCTCGTTTTTAGAGACGTGATTTTAGGTTCTGTTCTGGAATGTCTTGCAAATATCTAATATTACTGAGAAGCTGTCTGAGCATGGCATTATAAACAGACGGCTTAAGGTCTTAATTTTCAGAAAAGTTGATTTTGATTGCTTAATTTTATACAATAAGTTGACATACCAGTTATGGTATGTTATGGGGTCTCATTTTTCCTTTTCCTTGAATCTGAATGTGTGTTATGCCAATTCTCATCTTGAGAGCTGCCAGATTACTGGTGTTATGAAAAGGGACAATGAAATTCTGAGGTTTTGGGCTGGTGAAGTCATATTAGGCAGAACCTGACAAGAGAGGAAAACTCAGTGTGTTTGCTTGGGTTTTTTTTCATCCCATTGTTCCAAAATACATATATCTTAGTTTTTTTTTCTTTCAGTTTAGCACTTGTCATCACTTACAATATGACTATAGTTCATTAGTAACTAATAAAAATTAGTGATACTAATAAAACAGAGGACCTGTTCACTAAATGCAACGTTTCAGAGAGCTGCAATGATTCAGCAGATTCCTGTCGCGGACATCTTTTTCACTAAAAATCCTTTTTTTAGGATTTTCCTTTCTGGGAAGTTGGGGCCCCAAAAAAAGAATGTAAACAATGGTTATCTGCTGCTCTGGAATGCAACAGGTGGATTTTTGATTGGCCATCTTGAATGTTTATAATTAATGGCCAATCAAGACAGAGCTATCTTGGACAGAGTCCGAGAGAGCTGCCTTTTGTTATCATTCTTTCTTTTCTATTCTTAGCTTTGCTGGGTTCTGAGGAAACCTTTTCTTTCCTTTTCTTTTTGGTATAATTAGAATATAATATATATATATCATAAAATAATAAATCAAGCCTTCTGAACATGGAGTCAACATTCTCGTCTCTTGCCTCATCCTGAAAACCCTTGTGACCACTGTCACAGATTCCTACTAGAACTTTCCTCTTGATCTTGAGAGATCATATTTGCCTCACAGATGATGAGTGTATGAACATGGGTTTGGGTTAAAATCTATTGTTAGATTAGGACTGATTAGCTGTCATAGTGTTGTAAGAAAATTAGCAGTATAGATTTTGGAATATTGTTGCTTTGGGTATAGTCGATCCCTAAATAAATAGACTTGAAGAACCTCAATTTTACTTATTTAAGTCTGTAATAACAAAAACGTGGACTATTTGTATTTGAAATAGAGGATCTCAAAGAAACCAAGGTAGTGCCTAGAAAGTAGCACTTGGGTGGTACTAAAAGCTAGTTTAAACATTTCATCAGCCAGTATTATAAAACTATTTTGAGATATATTTCATTAAAATAACAACAATTAATATGATGAATTGATGCTATTAATGTGATGAATTGAGCTGTTCATATTTGCCTGTGATCCATCTAGACTCTTACTTGATAGCAGGTTTGAGCAATTTTGGTAATTTGCTAAAGTCTAGGCAAGTTGTTTTTTGTTGCAATTGCTGTAGCAGGAGTAAGGTTAGTGCTATTGAAGAGCTGATTGATGCTAATTCATGCTACACTCTGAGTGATGCTTGTAACAGGATTGAAAAGTGCTGCAGTCAGTTGCTTGTGCTGTTCATTTAGTTGCTGCCACTTAGAGATGTCTGTAAAAATGGGGCTACTCCAGATTGGTCTAAGGTTGCTGCTGCAAATGGGTGAGGATCATTCCTGTGTGGGAACAGGAGAAGTTGGCAGCAGGGGCCCCCAGTGACCCCGAGGTAGCAAACAGCAGCTGAGAGCTCAGTACTGTCAGCCTCGGGGTTACCATTCATAGCATTGAGAGTTGTTATGGGATTTCATCACTTGTAAGTTTAGACTTTACCATGATCAGGATGACCTTGTGAAAATCCTACTGACTGGTGACATCAGTTCAATTTGTGGAACAGCAGCAACAGAAATGCAGTACTCCCAAGTGGATGTGTTAAGAAAATTAATCCAAACACCAGAGGTTTATGTCCAAAAAGGAGACAGAGGAGTCCTTTCTGGCTTTATTCGAATAAAGGGAGAGGCCATGGGGCAATCTGGGATCTCTCAAATTTTTGGAGGATGCAGCCTCCTTTTTATCCTAATTTGCCAGCCGCATTTCCCTTCTCTCCTTCTCCATTGGCTGAGGTACTTGAGAGGTACAGACTCCCCGATAGGCCTGATACTAAAGATTTCCCTTTAATGTATAACCCTCCCTTTTAATTTTTAATTGGTATGGAATTTAGGGGTTTTTCTTCCCCATTGTTTCTTTCATCTCTCAGTGTCTAATTTCATTTATCAGCAAACCTAAAGTTTATTTGTAAAAGCAAATATCTTTTTGCATTCATCAATCAGTGGAATCCTTCCCATTGTTTCTTTTATCTCCCAGTGCTAGTTTTATCTACCAGCAGACCCACAACTTGCTTGTAAAGACAAATCCGCTATTCCTCTCAGATGCGACAAACCACATAAGATATTTGGTTTTGTTTAAGCCGTCAAATGAAAATTTTGGTTCAGGGGCAGAATATTGATTTCAAAGTGGAGGAAATGTATCTTCAGCCCTCAGTGAACCTTTTTGGATACAGGACTGTGCTGGGGCTGGGAGATGTGGCAGCTGCTCTCCCTCTGTAGTTTGGTTCTCTGTGGCTGTGGGTTCCCTGTGCCAGATGGTGCTGCCTGGCAAAGCACGGGGCTGGTGTTCAGGCCACAGAACAGAAGAGAGAACCGATGCTACTCCTTGAATGCAGGAGCTGTGGGTGATGTAGTAGACTGAAGAAGTCTTTCACAGAACATGAAACATGATTTTGTTAAGAACTATGTTAGAATGCTTTTTTCATATTCCAGAGGCGAGTAGGCCTGATTTTAAAATTAATGTGAGATTTTGTTACTGAATTAAAAGTAACTTCAGACTGAGTTTGTCCAAAATGAAATTAAGAGTCTTGAACGCCCTTTTTAGAAGGGTGTAAAGCAGCGCCTTCAGGCTTGGCTCTGTCTGCAGCATTGCCATGTGCAGGTAACAGCTTTGCATAATGTTGTGTTTATGTAATAGCAGTTACACTTTAAGAATATTTTGTGTCAAAAGTCTGCTTGGGTTTCTTGTTCTAGATATAAAAAACCAATTCCAATGTGAAAGTGATACTTTATAATAAGCTTCAGGAGGAAGAAGGATGCAATAGAATCATAATATTTAAACAAGAAATATAATTTTCATTCTCCATTACATATAAATATGCTAAATTAACTGCAGTTTTTACAATTGAGTGTGATTTTTCCCCTCCTGTTGAGTGCTGCAGACAGATTAGCTTAGTGAAGAGAAAAACATTACTTTCCAACATTAATTTCAGGTTTGGAAAATAAGACTTCTTATATTTTGGCCTATTACTTGAAGATGACTATTCAAACTGCTTTTGAACTTGGATATCACAGCTTTGCAGCCGAAGATAGGGTGGTATTTGTATACCAGAAGACAGGCTCTGGATCACATTAGGCAGCAGCTAACCAATTCCAGAAGATTTAAAAAGAGAAAACTAAGTGGATTATCATTTTAAAATGTCATTGTTTGGATTTGGAAAGTAATGCAGATGAGCTTGTTAGGCCTGTGGCTTTGAGATAAAAGCCCCTCATTGTCAAAAACTCTTTTGACAGATTAGTATTGCCCTTAAAAAAAAAAAAAAAAGAAACCCAGTGGCATGCTTCCCTTGTCCTTAAGACCAGACTGTATTTATCAGAAGCAGACATTTAACAGGTAACCTGACATCATCTAAATCTGCTTGAGGCATCATCTCTTTGGACCAAGGTATATCAATTCCATTGTTGTTTTTTTTGATAATGCAAAGGCTTGTATCCTCAAAATGTGAAAGGTGAGAATTCTCTGAGGATGGTTTTGTGTTTGGACAAGCATGTCTTTGTATTTGGACTGGGTTTGATCACTGTGGACATGACCTACTACTAAATGTACATGGTAAGTGTGGACTTCGGATGTTGTGTCAGCAAGAGGTGTGTTGTAGCTACTGTGCAAAATCAGGAAATGATGATGAACAAATGTGTTAGAAACAGAGAATGTTGTTGGGTGCAGCAGATAGAAAGATGTTGTATCAGAAACTGTTAAAAATATACATCTGCCCAATTCAGATGAATGTTGATAAAGTATCAGACAACTTGATATCACCTCTTTATCAAGTTAAATATTCCTTACCAGTAATCTGCACTTCCTGAGAATGGAGAAACTTGCTTTCACCCTGGAGAACCGTTGTTTTTTGCATATTGTACTTTTATTACTTCTTATTTTAAAGGCAATTCTTAATAACACAAAGTCCCTAGGATAACATTCTTCCAGGCAGCATCCCACACACATGCTTGCAGCATTCAAATGTTTCTTTTTCTTTAGAAAACATAAGATACAGATGCATTTACGCAATTGTAGAACAAAGGCATTTTAAGTTTACTTCTTACTTGCCTGAAACTTTTCTTAATCATTATGTGGTTGGTGACTTGGAAGAAGGAGGCAAAGAGCAAGTGTCAGAGGGCCAAGTTGTCGTGCTCTGCCGCCAGCTTATGGCAGGTGGGTTTTGGGGTGTGAGACACAGCTTCAGTGAGGTACAAAAGCTAATTTTCCTTTTAGATGTGACCCTGTCTTAGATGGAAGATGTGTCTGCCTTAATTATACATGCAGTAGAGGCAGAGTGATACACAAACTACTTATGATGATGTTATATATAATTAGAAACATAGTTAAATAATTTCAGGCAGGAATATTCATGCAAATTATTTTGCTTTTTTGGGGCCAGATTTTTTGTTCCCCTGGCCCACCATTCTGCAAGTCCTCTAAACTGCAGCTTTTTTGAACTTTGTGAGCACTTACCTGCAGTGTATGGAATTCTCCAAGTGTATTTAAATGTAAGTCTTCATGATGTGAGAAAGATCTTGAATATAACCCTGAAGATGCAGAAATGTTAATAACTTTTCCTGGAGAGAGCAGCTAGCTAGAACAAATACTTGCATCCTTGGTTTTAGACTTTCATGTCTGTCATTTAATCAGCAGCATCTTAACTTTACCATCTATAATAGGCCCTGTGCAGGCTTTTCATTGATGAAAGTAGCATTGCAGTGTGCAATGCTTGTGTCTATATGTAACAATAAATGAAATTTAAGTTCTAGTTTGCCTCTTAAATATTTTGCCAACATGTTTATTTTATAAGTTAAATCTGTTGTAAATCATGAATCATTTACATTTATTGAATAAGGGATGATGGAGACAGCAGCTGGAAAAAAAGTTATTTTATTATATGGCTGAAAATACTAGGTATTAATAAACCTATCATTTTGTCGAAAGAATTTTTAACTCAGTAATGTTCTTGAATGTTCACTGAAGAATACCTTTCCTAAACCTAAAATTTTTTATTAATACATGTTCTCCCAGAGTTGAGAGCCCTAGTAATGTACTGCTGAACACTTCTGCAGGCATCAGTGATGGCTCCCTAATAAACATTGTGGTTGAAAAATTATACTGATTTCTCAGGAGCAGCAGAAGAATGAAAAGAAATGGGAGAGGTGGAAAGGGAAAATATTGTAATGGGGAAGATATTTGGAGTGAGAAGATTATAGCAGGAAGTGATGGGGTGTGTGTCCTTCTGCTTGTCTTGGTGTATTCTTGGTGTTGTGCTTGAGCTCTGTGAGTGTGCCATAGGAAAGGTGATGGGTAGTGCAGCTGTCAAAGCATGGCACGCTCTCAGGGCAAGCTGAACTGTATGGAACTGTTCTAAAGAAAGTGAAATTGTCAGTGCCTTCTCTTCCTTCTGTTTGGATTGGTTGGGGTTTCTTTTCAGAATTGGGTGGTTATTTCTTTCAATGATGGCCTTGTAAAATGTTAGATGTGACATGCAAAGCACTTTCTGTTTTGGGGTCCTGTTGTTTTTTAGCTGTTGATCCAGGAGTGTATATGTCTGTATTTTCAAGGCTCCTTATCCCAGGGCAGAGAAATTTCTGTATTTAAAGTTAAAAATGTTTGTAGGTCTCTAATCCCATTTATTTCCTGTCATACTCATTAGTCCTCAGTGGAAACCATTGTAATTTATTTTTTCACTTCTGCAGTAATGAAATTTGCACAGCCCCATGCAGGACCTTGCAATATGTGTATACTTTGTTCTGTGTCCCCTTAGAAAATAAAGCAACGTATGGGTGGAGGAGCATTTCACATAAAAGACAAAAGACCTTTTGGGAAAACGTTTTATTTTAAACCTTTCCATTGAAACAGATTGAAGTTTGTAAATTTTTTCTCTTGCTTACAAAGGAACAGGTAGGGATAGGTGAGAACTTAGTAATCATTATCACTTATTTTGAGGGGACTTAAATTCAGTGTGGGTTTGATCATTGGCTGGCATAAAAATTTAAGTGCCATTACAGCTTTGGGAAATTTCATTTTTACCTCCTGAGCCAGAAAGAGTCCAGAAATACACAATCATGTACTACATCTTTATGTATTATTGCAGTAGATTGAAATATACCCTTCAGCAACACTTGCATTTCTAAGTAGTTTTTTCTTTTATCACTTACCTTGTGGAAATTTTGAGAGTAGCATAACTTATTCAGAACGTGTTAGACCATAGTGCTGTATAGTCTGTGGGCTGCAGTCCAAGTGGCTGGGGGCTGGAACTGTCTGATAAATTAGAAACGTAATTTTCTATTAGCATTTATCTTCTGCTGGATAAAACCACATACTATTGTAAAGGCCAGCAAAGCATATAACACTTCAGTGATTTTGACAGGACAGATATTTAAAAATATTTTAAAATATTGATGACCGAACTAAAATGCTGCTTTATCATTTCCAGTTTTCATTGGAGAGAAATTTTTTGGATTTGGTTCACAAAGTCACATAGGACATGATAATACACAAACTTGCAGAAGTTCTGTTAAATTTCAGAGCAAGATAAAGATTAAATAAATATAATAATAAAGTGATAAATAAATTCTTGAATATAATAAAAGAAAAAAAAGAACCCCTGGAGAGTGCAGAGTTTGGACAGCAAGCTAGGTAAGATTTACACAATTCCTTCAAGCATTGTTAAATCAAGGCCATCAGAATAGGGTGGTAGATTGAGTTTGGTTTTTTTGTGTAGGTGAGTAATACTTTTTCCTGGTGAAACAAGTCGAAAGGGGCTTTACTGGAGTCTGAGGAGATTGGTTTTTGGAGTGATTGGAATTGCTCAGCAGGTTTCAGAAGGCAGTGTGTTCTGTAGTGAGAACTTCTCTTCTGGGTTTATTTATTTCATATAAAACTTTTACTATAAAAATTGATGTACAGTCACCATTTGGCTTGCACTTTTCCTTGGGTAATAGTAGCTGCCCTTTTGTTTGTAGTCATGAGGGATCTGTTAAGGAAAATTGGATTGTTTATTCTACGTGTTCTAAATAGTGATGTTCTGTAGCTTAGTAAAGAGAGTCAGCTTTAAAAGTGTACCTAAAAGTGATGGAATAGAAGCCTGTTGCTCAAAATATTGCATGACCTTTTTCTGTGCAGTGCAAGAGCACATGCACTAGGACAGAAAAGCAAACATGGTAATATAATAATGGTGTATGTTGTTACTATTATTTTACTTGAGGTAACTGTACTTTTTCTGCAGCTCCCCCATAGGCTGTGTGGTTGTAAATCCACCTTTCAGTGAGCAGATGAATTCATTGGTATCTTCTGCAGACAAAAAGGAATGGGCCAGGCTTGCACTGCATTTGTCTGCTGAGGATTTAATATTTGTCTTTGAAGGTTAGGTAATAGAATTTAGGTTTACATATCTTGAATACCTTTGATATCAGATTTTTTTGCTTTGAACAGGGCTTTATTTTGCTGCTGTAGAGCATTATTAGATACTTTTCTTCCCTGAGTAAATTGATAAATATATTGGTTTTAATTTTCCAAAATTCTTGAGTTGTCTTTAGCTTAAGCCAATCAAAACTTCTATATAGCTGTCTGCCTAATGTACTTACTTTAAAAGTGCAGGAGATAAAGGATGGCCATTTTAGTGGGATTTCCTGAGAAATGGAAAGGTGACTTTATGTATTTAAACATTAAGCACATCTGCTCTTAAGCCATCCATTCCAAGATTAGCTTTCAGTGGCTATGAAAATTAAATAAAAGTTTATCTGATTGTCTGCAGGTCAAATTCTCTAGTAGGGATTTTTTTTAGTGCAGTTATATTAAAAGTACAGTAGAGATTTCTGATTAAAATTAGGCAGTCCCCTGCAGCTTATTTGCAGGAAGACTGTGAGTGTAGCAGGATATTCAAGGCAAGGGATGAGGAGGCAATGGTATTACTGGGAATATTTGTACCTACTTCAGGCAGCTTGAAATGAAGGGGAAAGCACTTTGCATAATGGATGATATCAGATTAGCCAGGTTATTTCAAACATTCAGTTACAATTCTTTGCCAGTTAATTATGGCTAGTTTTGAATTTATTTGGTGGATGAAAGCAAGATGTACTGTGCTTGTTTTGCAATTTTAAGAAGCCAAAGGTTGATTGTAACTAAAAGAATATAGTATTAAGTTTCAAGGAGTATAGTAGTAGTGATGTGTGCAAATGTCTCAAAAATTGTAGGAAAAACTCTGTGAAGCAGCTGACAGAGAAAAATTAGATAGAGAGTTTACTCAGTGAGGAGGAAAAAAAGGATGGAAATTGAGAAATTAGGAAAAGAATAAGCTTAGTCTAAAATATCTTATTTTGTAGGTGTTTAAGGCTATGACAGGGACTAGTGTGAAGTGAAGGGGAAAGGGCTTGAAGGAAGTGCAGCATGGAAATCAGAAGCACAGAAGAGAGTCATTAAATAAAAAGGTTAAGAATGTATATTTGAAACTGAATCTTAATTCATCTCACTTCCTGGTTCCAGGAAGGAAGCTGTAAAACCAGGACTAAAAAGCATTTGTGAAAAGAACCTTGTCTCTTGCATTCAGATGAAATGTTAGGTTTTCTGAAGTCATTGCAAGAGGAGCTGTGCAGGGACTGGAAAGAAACCTTACAGTGAAGATCTATCCAGTAGCTGCCCACCAGTGACTCAGTGTCAGAACAAGCACTGGCTCACATCATATCTCCTGGCAGCCTCTGTCTCCTTGTGGATGCTGCAGTGATCCTTTGGATCCTGATGGGCTTCAACAGCTTAGGGAGCTGGGTGAGTTTGGTAATACACATGTAATTGGTTGTTACTCAGTGTCATGCTAATCCCATGAGTTACAGAACTTCTTAGCTTGTCTGGGGTGGGTGATATTGGATACTCTCTAAAACCTGGCTCAAGTTCTTTGCATGATTTCTTTGGGGGTCACTTTTAGTGAGGGAAGCATCTCCTGCAATGATGACTGTCTTGAGATTGCTGCTGTTCAGAGAGGGAACATGAACCTGGGAAGGCTCGTGCTGAGCTGGGCAGGGACACTTTCACCTGCTCTGAGTGATGCACAAAAGGCTGCATTAGCATTCTCATCTGCTCAGCCTGGAGGCACATGTAGTCCTGATACTAACTCAAGGATAAGCTGGGAGGAATTTGCATTTTTAAATATAATTTCACAGTCTACATATGTTAATGTGTCTATCACCACCAGTCTTATTATCCTGTATTTCTTTTAGTGTCTCATTTCCTTACACTCAGCAAAAATGAAAGTTGTAACGTTAAAGAGGGGATGTTGATATGAGAACATGAGTTTAAATGGATATGTTTTACTCTGATTTACACATAAGTATACAGGAAATGATACCATTGCATTTAATGAGTAAACTTGGTTTTGTGGATAGTTAAAAATCAGAGTGTGTATGCTTAAGAGCATTGTCCTATAATGGTTTTAAATTGCTTTTAATTTTTTTATGCTTTTGTTTTCTTGGAGAAACACGGGTCTTCTGGTTTAAATGCTAAACTGTTTGGCTTTAAATACTAAAGATAAAAAATGTCTGCATAGTTAAAAATTTGAAAAGAAAGTTTCAATGCTTCCTTTTGGAATCTAGAACATTGAACATAGTGTGTGCCACTAGTCCTTTACTTAATTTATGAACTAATTTTCAGAGAAACAATTCTATGATAGTCTTGTCTGCCTGTGAAAAGAACTTTGTTAAAATATAAAAATATTTAAAAGGCAGATACCCTGGTTAGAGTCTGTTACGGACCATGTCTCTTTTTGCATTCTTCCTGCTGCTCGACACTCATTTAAAAATTGATTTAATTTCTGAAACTCTTCTTTGTTTAAATTCTGCATTCCCCACCAGATCAAGTTACAGTCTAAGTTCAGGTTCTTTTCTGGTGAAGCAACATCAGCAGTGAAGGCTCTGAAATATATAAAGAAGTTGATATGTATAATGCATTTTAATTGAATAGGAATAAAAATTACCTCTAAATGTGTACCTGTTTAGGGACGTCTCGGTTCCCAAGTGTAAAATTACTTTTTGGGATTTGAAATACAGGAGAAATAGGGCCATGTGGTATAGACTGGCAATGGTGTTATGCTACTACAAGTAAGGAAGTAAATTTCAGTGGGTGACTAGGAGGAAAGGAGTAATTACCATATAGAAAATAATATGCCAGAAATTCAGATATATCAATTTGTTAGTTAATTAGTGGATGAAATCTGTTTTTTTCATAACTCATATTGCTTAAATAGTAAATATTCAGTCAATTAAAAAGCAATTTTGTATGATGAACACTAGCTTTTACAGGACAACCTTATTGCACTGGGACTGTTTGTCTGTATTAGATATGACATAAGTGCTAACCAGGGATGACAAGCTTCTTTAATTAACTGTGCTGTCATCAAATATAACCTGCATGTCTACTGAAAGATAAGCTGAGCTGTGAACTTTATTCCATTCTCTGTATTGCCTAGATCTTCATTACCTAATTTCATTCTAGTGATGCCTTTTTGGGACTACCTAAAAACAAAGACTGGAAAAAATTAAGAGAATAAAAAGTGATTATATTTATTAAAGGGCCTTCAGGTACTTTTAGGGTAGATGAAGCCCCCCACAGGGTTACATCCAAAAATGGATGATGGGTCATGGATTTCCATACTTTTATAAGTTTGATCCATTTGCATATTGGGGAATAATCTTCCAATTTCAGCTTCAGGTAATGAAGTCATTTTACCCCAAGTTTGCTGCCCTCCAAATCACTTTTGTTTACATCTCTTGGGGCTGAGACAGTAAGATGTCCTTGATTCCCAGGCCTAGAGAGGAATTGTTTTGTCTGACTAAAATAGAAAAACAGTTGCTAACACTCTATATGGAGTTTAGAGTTATACTCTAAAGAATTGCAGGATTATAAATATATGAAAAATAGAAAAGCTAAAATCCTAAGGCATCAATGGAGCTTGGATGTTTCACTTAGATGTAGACATACCATATTATGTGTCTTAATCTTGGACTATATCCCATATTCAGTATTTGAGATGACTGTACAGTTCTCCTGAAAGAAGTGGGGGAAGTGCTTGTCTAGGAGTATCCATGTGCCGTCAGCTGATGTTTTAATGATCTGTTTTGTGGGTGAAATGGAAGGTAGGAAGAGCAATATGTGAGCTTGTCACTGGGTTTTACTGTCTTGCCTGGAAGTTTTGTCTGGGTGTCTAAAAACTTAAATTGGAACTTACTGAGAGTGTTTTTCTGAATGCTGTAGAGTAGTAAAAGTAAAAGGCAATTCCCAGCAAACTTCGTGCAGTAACGGTTGAAACGCCTGAGTCTTCACTTTGCAGTGATGGCAGGCCCAGTGAGATGGCTTGACCAAGTGAGGCCCAAAGCACTGTAGTTAGGAAAAGCAGGGCTTGGTGTACCTGGCCCCGTTTCTGTTAGAGAGATGAAAAAGAGCATTGGGACTGCATTCTGGTAGTCATGGACTGTGACAGCGATCACAGGGGTTCTTGGATGAGGGAAGAGACGAGAATGTTGACTTCATGTTTCAGAAGGCTTGATTTATTATTTTATGATATATATTATGTTAAAACTATACTAAAAGAATAGAAGAAAAGGTTTCATCAGAAGGCTAGCTAAGCTAAGGATAGAAAGGAATGATAACAACGGTTTGTGGCTTGGACATAGAGCCTGAGCCAGCTGGGCTGTGATTGGCCATTAATTACAAACAACTCCATGAGACCAATCACAGATCCACATGTTGCATTCCACAGCAGCAGATAATCATTGTTTACATTTTGTTTCTGAGGCCTCTCAGCTTCTCAGGAGGAAAAATCCTAAGGAAAGGATTTTTTTATAAAAGTTTTCTGTGACAGTGGACTCCAGAGTATTTGCTGGGAGGGTGAGGCTGTGTGCTGAGACTGAGCTTGTGTGTCAGTAGCTTTATCTGTGATGGAGGCTGTCAGTGCAGGCATACCTGACAGGAATTGGAGAAATATCCTTGGATTCTGAAAAATTTTGTTGCCAAAAAAAATTTCATGTTACTCTCATTGCTTATGTATTTTCATCTCCACACCATAAGTTTCTCTTGGCGGTTTTTCTAACCTATGAATATTGCTTTATGATTCCACACTGATGCTTTTTTCCAACCAAAATATGTGCTTTTCAATCTCCAATTTTTCTATTGGGTACAGAAGACATTGTGACCATCTGGGCAGTAAAACATTATTGTAGAATAATCTTACTTATTTATAAAATAACCTGAATTTTGGAAGTTGACATTGAAAGAGGGGAGACAAATAGTTTTGCTCTGAGAACATCAGATGTGATTGATTCTCCCTGTGTTTCCAGGTGCTGCCATTGGAAAACAGAATGAAGGACAGCTCCCGTTTCCCACAGGCACTGAACGTTGGGATGGCTATAGTCATGGCACTGTACATCTCGCTGGCCACCCTGGGGTATATGCGCTTCGGAGATGAAGTCAAAGGCAGCATAACTTTAAACCTGCCACAGGATAAGTGGTAAGTGCCTCTGCGATTGAAAAGCAGTAACCTAGAAGGCAGAAATGTTGGAAAGGTTGTCCCATGCCTCAGTGCCCTCAGGGTGCTCAGACTTTTAATGTATCCACAATAGAGCTGTGGTCCTCACCAGTCATTTCTTCCATATTAAAAGGACTTGCATAGGGAGGGTGATCAATGATATTATAAATGCTGATCAATGATGTTATAAATCATTCCATCTCTCTAGAAGGAGCTAGTTCCAGGACTTTTGAGGGGGGGAATACACAGTTCTGGAACAAGCAACTTTTACCTTGGATATCCTGGTGATATGGTGCCCTTTCTTGTGTAATCACTGAGTGATCACACTTTCAGTGTAATCACTGAGTTTAGCAAGTGGCCAAATGGAATAGAAGACATCAAAGATGAATGGTTTTGTAGTTCAAGTGCAAGTCCAGGGATAGTGTATATGATGACTTCCTATCAGGAGAATGAAGCTTATGTTTGCTAGTGTCTCAAGGATTCTACAATTTTTATTTAGCTATTTTTTTAATGTTATGAATGTCACATGCTGAAGATGCACTGAAGATGATTTCAACTGCTGTATAGTTAGTTTTATATCTGTCTGTGGATGGACATACTCTTAACTATTCTCTAATATAATTTATTTTTAATAGTTTTGTCTAATAGGTCTAAAATTAGGTATATCAGCAGTGCAAAAGGGCTAAAACTGAAAAGTATTTTAATGTTTTCATTCTGATCAAGTAATGTTTTATAGGTTATATACTTGCATCTACTTCTTCAACGTCCATTGTAGTAGTTTATTAAAGTAGTGAAATCTCAAATTACTGGCAAAAAAACCCTGCATAGATAAAATGAATGCTGATTTTTTGAAAAATGGGAGAACACATGTAATGAATGTTCTCAATTTTTAAATGTTACTTTTTCACTTTCTTTTCTTCCTTTTCATTCCTTGGAGTCAGTGTGATCTATGCATTTTTAATATTCTTAAGAAGTTTTGTTTAATTGCCAGACTGATTCCAATGTTTAATACATGAGAGTATAAAAAATGTGTCTTGAAGGATGAATGATTTTTCATTGCTAGAACCTTCATCTATTTCTTCCTGCTTGTTTACTTGCTTTGTTTTTATACTGCTGTCGTAACAACTGAGATTTGGGCCTTCCCTTCCCCTTCCCCTTCCCCTTCCCCTTCCCCTTCCCTTCCCAAGGAGGGCAGGTTTCAGTTACAAATTAGGAACAAATTCTGTCGTGTGAGGGTGGTGAGGCAGTGGAACAGGTTGCCCAGAGAGGTTGTGGACTCCCCATCCCTGGAAGTGTTAAGGACTGAGCTGAATGGGGTTCTGGGTTACCTGATCTAGTGAAAGGTACTAGCCATGGCAGGAGAGTTGGAACTGGATGATCTTTGAGGTTCCTTTAAACCCAAACCATTCTAGGATTGTCTGACATCAAAAAAACCAAAAAACCAGAAATCTGTAAATGTTTACTGTATCTTTTCTGTGTGATGCAGCTGAAAGGAATAATACTTCTATTTCTAATAAACCATGGCAGTCCTTGTTGTTTATAAGATTAGTGAAAAGCTTGTTTTAAATGGTAGCTCTGGGTTTATTTGTGCCTTAAGAGAGGTGTTATTAAAAAACAGGGAGTGAGAGGAATGTGTAATAAGCTAAGGTTCTACTCACTGTTGCTTTTTATTGTGCTCATGCAAGCAACAGAATGAACTTTATTCTGCATCCCTGCTGTCTAACAGAGCTGTTCACATAGGAGTTTTCAAATAGCTCTTGGCTACAGTGCAGATGTGATGATGATGATATTTGTGCTGATGGCTTTGCAGGCCTAATGCAAGGAAACAGACAATAAAAGAGATGGAAACTGGTGCTCTGTAGGGTTGGAAATTGGCATTATAAGCGTAATAACCTCAAAGCTACTCAGGGCACATATCCACAGTTAACAAAGTCATCTGTTTTTGTCTTACCCTGGAGAGTACCCCAGAGCACCAAACAAAATTAGGAGAAGCAGCTCGGTGGTGCGCTCAGGGATTGTGATGTACGATGCCAGTGCTGTGCAGGACTTGGGTCTGCCTGATGCAGTACTGAGGGACAAATGGTTGCAATTTACTGGGCTAGCAAAACAAATTTCCAGTGAACCGTAGGACACTATTTTGCTATTTGGTCCTCACATAAAAAGCCATTAAGTTGCCAGTTTGAACCAGAGAAATTGCAAGGAACAGAGGAATTTTTTCATAGGAAGACAGACAGGCGAAAGACCTGGAGTGTATCTAAGCAGTGAGACTTGGCTTATGTGTTTAATTCCAGCTGGACAGCCTCTGTCTTAAAAATAAGCTTTTCCTGATATAGAAAATTAAATTAAAATTCTGCTGCTTTCAGAGTTTTATTTGATGATCTCACAGATGAATTGACTGGAAGGCATACACAGGCCCTAGACTAGTTAAGTTCTTAAGTTTAATTTAAATAGAGGACTACTTGTATTAAAAATATCCTGCTAGATTGGTGCTTTTGGATAAATGGCTTGATGCTGTTCTATTTAGATGGTGTTTGGGAGTACAAATTGTCATTCAGCATAATATATTACTTAGAATATGTTGAAAATTGACTTAAAGAGTAGTTTTCAGTATTTGCAGATGTAAATTACAGAAAATTCTGCTTAAGTGTCTTTGGTTTGGGCCTTGTTGATTCATGAAATGGTTTCAGTTGGAGAGGACCTTTAAAGATCATCTGTTCTGATCCCTGTGCCATGAGCAGAGAAATCTTTCATAAGACCAGGTTGCTCCACCAAACTCCACCCAACCTGGCCGTGAGCACTTCCAGGGATGGGCATCCCCAGCTTCACTATCCTCATTGTCAAAAATTTCTTCTTTCTTCTTTTTTGGGTTCTTGTCTTCTTGAGGCTGAATATGAAGGTTCTTTCCACCACCTGTTCTTTGTTAGATATAAGTGAGTCTTTGTACAACACTTCCCTTATTGTGGATTCCAAAAGTTAATGACCATACAAACATTGGTGTATTGGAGTTCGACAAGACTTCACATGCAGCTTAGTTCAAGTGAAAGCTTCACATTATTATTGCTCTCTTTGGTCTAGCTGTGTTGTTCTGCAAGTTTTGTTGCACTGCTTGCCAATGTTTCTACTCTTCAGATGAGTATAATGAAATCTAAAATAACGAATTGGAAAGTGGTGTAGCACATATGAATGATGTAGATTTTTATTAAAAGGTAGCCTAAGGAGTCATCTTTTTCTGATTGGAATATAATATTAAATTACTAGTAAAATCACCTCAGTAATATAAAAAAGTATTTTTTTAATTTGGAAAGTTTTAATCGTCATAGAGCTGTAGAAAAAATAGTGTAATGGGGATGCTTACCAATCCTGTTTTTGAATATATTTTAGAAATTACTTTTGTAAAGGCTTGAGGTAGTCTGAAGCCTGAGAGTAGAGGTGAATTCTGGGTATCTGGTCAGCTAAAATTTAACCAGCTAAAATCTATCTATATCTTAATCTAAAATCTAATCTATATCTTCTGGAATAAGGACAGTCTTGCAGAACTCTTGTTCCCTCTAAATTTCTAAAAGCTACTCACCAGTCAAAAAGATGTGTGTCATGAAAGCAGTAGGTTCTGAACTAGCTACACCATTATGTCAGCATGTAAATTGATGCAATAACTTTTCTGTCCATTTGAATGTGGCTTTGGAGATTCCTTGACCTGTGTAAAGTGATGGCCAAAGCTTTGATACAGATAATTTCAAACCTATTAGTCAAAATGTAATTTTAGTTGAAGCTTATTTTTCTTTTCTTCCTCATATCATAGAATCATAGAAAGTATCGTGGAAAAAAGCTGAGCTGTACAGATAAAAGTTTTGCCATGCCATTTGGTCACAGGATAAAGGGCCAAAAGCAGTCCTGCCTGGATTTTATTTACTAATGCAGATACAGACTGTGATACTCAAAGAGAGAATGTTCAAGTGACCCCTGCCAGGCTTTGAGATACACAGAGATCCAGGTCCTATTTGTTCTTTCCCTACTTGCTGGTGCTTTTTATTTTCTTACTTATGCATTCACAGAATCACTAGGCTGGAAGAGACCTTCAAGATCACTGAGTCCAACCCATGCCCCAGCACCTCAGCTAAACCATGGCACTGAGTGCCACATCCAGTCTTTTCTTAAACACATCCAGGGATGGTGACTTTACTACCTCCCAAGGCCGACCATTCCAGAACTTTATCACCCTTTCTGTAAAACATTTTTTCCTAATATCCAGTCTGCATTTCCCTTGACACAGTTTGAGGCTATGTCCTCTCATTCGGTCAGTTGCTGCCTGGAGAAAGAGACCAACCCCACCAGGCTACAGCCACCTTTCAGGGAGTTGTAGAGAGTGACACGGTCACCCCTGAGTCTCCTTTTCTCCAGGCTAAACACCCCCAGCTCCCTCAGCCGTTCCTCACAGGGTTTGTGTTCCCAGCCCCTCCCCAGCCTCGTTGCCTCCTCTGGATGTGCTCGGGTGTCTCAATGTCCTTCCCAAACTGAGGGCCCAGAGCTGGACACAGCACTCAAGGTGTGCCCTCACCAGTGCTGGGTACAGGGGAAGGAATGACCTCCCTGCTCCTGCTGGCCACACTGTTCCTGACACAGGCCAGGATGCCCTTGGCCCTCTTGGCCCCCAGGGCACTGCTGGCTCATGCTCAGCTGGCTGTCACCAGTGCCCCCAGGTCCCTTTCTGCCTGGGCACTGTCCAGCCACACCATCCCCAGCCTGTAGTGCTGCAGGGGGTTATTGTGGCCAAAATGCAGGACTCAGCACTTGGATTTATTAAACTTCATCCTGTTGGACTCTGCCCATCCATCCAAGCATTCCAGGTCTGTCTGCAGAGCCCTCCTACCTTCCAACAGATTGACACATGCTCCCAGATTAGTGGTGTCTGCAAATTTACTGATGAAGAACTCAATCACCTCATCCATGTCATCAATAAGGATGTTGGCTTTGCTTCAGATGAACATCTTTTTAAGGACTGAAGCAATGAACCAAGCCCTCACCCAAGATTTTTATAATGTCCATAGAAAGAAAATCATACAAAGACTCAATTTCTGTTAGTTCACTGCAAGTAATGGCAAATGCTTGTAATTAATGCAGCACAAATTAAAAATATATGTAAATTTAAACCTGTTGGAGGCATGGATAGCCCTTTATCATTTGTTTACTCAGCCACAAGTAACAGTGGTAAGAATGTCTGCCCTTTCTTGGAAGATTTACTCTAGTTGGCTTATCTTCTACAATTTCTTAGGCAGTTAAAATATATTCATGTTTACTGGGGAAAAAAAATCATATATACATATATATGTATCTCCTTAGGGCCGTTATCAAGCGAATTTTTTATGAAGAATTTGCAGCTTACATACTTACATGACTGTAAATGTTTTCAACAGGTTGTATCAGTCTGTAAAAATTCTGTACTCCTTTGGGATTTTTGTGACATACTCGATTCAGTTCTACGTCCCTGCAGAGATTCTGGCTCCAGTTGTCACCTCCAGAGTGAGGCAGAAGTGGAAGTTACTCAGTGAGCTTGTGGTGAGAGCACTACTAGTCTGCTCAACCTGTAAGTATGTGCAGAACATCCATTAAAAAACTTGCTATTACATTTTTTGGGACCTGCTTATTTAAATATATGTTTTGTTGTTTAGTTTTCTGGAGGCTAGCAAACCTGACATTTTGACTTTCACAAACAAATGAAACTAATGTTGTATTTGTAATTTAACCGCATTTGTTTTAGTAGGTTTGACCGATTATTTGACAACAATATATTTTGCTGGTAATACCCTAAAGCTGCCAACTGGAAAATAAACCTTTCTCAAATAAATTTTTTTAAATGAGATGCACATTGCTGAGATTTGTCAGCATTTATCTATGTGATCTTCAGTACATGCTTGTTGTGGAGAAATCATTTCTGTTTTGTTGATCTGAGGATTAAGCCTAAGGATATGCTGGGTCTGTAGCCAAAAGGTGGCATTGGCAAACATTGATGCCTGGTCATGGAGTTAATGAAGTGCCACTTATTTTAGAATAATGCTCCAAAGTAGTTTTTGGAGGCAGGCATCTCTACCTTCACTGCCTGTTACTTTTCTTGTTTTTCTTGCTTGTCCCCTAATCTTCCCTCCTACTGTGTCCCTGCTTTCTCACAGCTGCTTGAGATGTGCTAGTAGGAGTCAGCAGAGCTGGCATTGGATGGTGAGTGTGGTCTCATCCAGGAATCAATACTCCTGAAGATAATGAACTGTGGGAGAAGTTCAGCTTTGCCTTTACAGCTCCCAGCCAAAGTGCTCAATAACATAGCAACCTTTTCTCAAAGACATTGTTAAGAAATTGTTTTGAGTACAAAGCTGTCTTGACTTGACCAGTTGTATTGAAATAAGCTGTTAATATCTTAAAAGCAATCAAAACTGATAAATAAGCAAAAAAAATGCTAAACTTTGTGTTTTAGGGGAAAGTACTGATGAAAGAGAAGGTACTAACTAAGTTTATTGTCTCAATTCCCTTGATGAATGCTGTAGCTAATGTACTGGATGACACCTAAGGATTGTTGTAAAAGAAGACTTTGACATCCAGTGAGACCTTCCTAAAGTCAAGTCTGTTTAGAAAAACAGTTTAATGCCAGTGCAATTTAATTACTACAGTAAGCAAAGGGAAATACCATCAATCTAATAACTTGCAGCTCTGAAAATACGTCTGTATTGTGAAACTAACAAAATAAAAAGAAAACCCAAATTTTTCTTGAATGATGAAGTACATGTCTTCTGAAGCATCATACAGCCTGTGTTCTATTTCAGGTGATCAAGGCATTAAGATTTTAAGATTGAGGACAGATGAATAGCTCTTGTAACACTTGAGAGACATCTAGATCAAAAAGCTTCAAGGTTCAAAACACTTTTTAGTATCTCTCCAGGACACTAAAAGGTCACCAGTTAGATCTCCAGTCCTAACCACGCCTTGCTGTCATGACACCCTTGACTTCTCAATCTCTCATGCCCTTTATGTGCTCCTTATCACCTGCCCTGGTAATGATATCACAATAGATTTGAAAAGCTAAAAATCTTGTATATCCAAACTGTTGCTTACAGCCAAAGGCTTCAAGGATTTATAGGTGAAAGGTAGTTCCATGTATGTGTCTGATGAGAATAGCCAGTGGTGAACAGGCTTAAAGGCACAATTCCCTAATTGACTTGGGAAAATTATAAATTACTTCATATTATTCAGCCATAGGTTTTTCCTTAATTTTATCATTAACTTTTGTAATTTCTGGGCAGTCTGAAAAGGGAAAACTGGGAAACAATATCCAAGAAAAGAAAGTAGAAAACGAAAGGAAATCAGCTATATATATGTAAAGATACATATATACAAAAGATATAGCTATATATATATAAAGATGTAGCATTAGAATGCTCTGCCTTTATGTCTTTGAAAAAAATGTGTATAGTAAAATTGTACCTAGTGTATGCCATTGCAACTTACCTGTGATATGAATCTCTGAAATGGAGCTGCTGAAGTGTTATGGGTCTTACTGGGATATTTGAGGATATTAAATTGTTTGCTGCAAGGCACAAAAAAGTAACATTAAAAGTTTGCTCTTAAAGGTTTGGTATTTGCCGAGCTGTTGTGTGATGTGTTGTATTAACCTAATGGCATTTCAGGTTTTTCCCAAGTGGTTTCTACAACTTGTATGCATGCAGTAGCTATAATACTTTTTCGCCAACAATTGTGTAAGCTCTCATGCTTACATTCATCTTCATTTTTCATTGAAGCATTGGTTTTAAACAGAATTAATTTAAATAGCACCACTTTTCACTTAGCTGCACTTTGTCTGACTGCAGAACATTGTTCCTAAAATGATTCAGAAAGTGTTTCTTTAATAGAAAGTAAAAATCTAAAACCTTTTCAATTGAATTTTAGAAATTAAATGGTTTTGATAACAGTGACGGAGTATGTTGTAATGTCTGGACCATTCAGAGGTCATACACTGATTAAAGGAAATCTGCTTGCTTGAAAGTAGCTCTTTGAGAAGAGGAACTTCAGCTGTGGTGCTAGTAGCCCA
This sequence comes from Zonotrichia leucophrys gambelii, assembly GCF_028769735.1. Lineage (NCBI taxonomy): Eukaryota > Metazoa > Chordata > Aves > Passeriformes > Passerellidae > Zonotrichia > Zonotrichia leucophrys. The sequence goes on from NC_088169.1 coordinate 79,836,345, forward strand.
TTAGCTTTTGAAGAGAAGACATGAAAAATCACTTATTACTAATTCTTGGGAATTTTGCATTACTCAAAAGTTATGTCATTGTTTTATTGTTGGAGTATATGAGAGACTGTTTTTGCAAGAAGCAGACCAGGAGTCTATTTTTTTGTCATATTTTTCTTGTCTGATAAGGTTTGTTTTAAGTAAGGATTTGGCAACTGACTGGGGATGTAACACACACCCAAGAGCCATTGTTGCTTAGGGTTTTTCATTACTTACTTGCTCACTTTTGGACACTTAGCATTGCAGGAGAATGATCACAAGAATGTTCTGCATTTTTAGGTTTCCCTGTTCTTCTTCAGCTTTTTTCTGTTTTGTTTGCAAGAGACAAGCATCTCTTCATCTTTGCTTGGATTTCACTGTAGATGGTGTAGCGGGTTGGAAGATCCCACCATACTTCGTAAATCCTGACATAAACCATTATTTATAAACTAGGTGAGCACCTGGTGCACTGAGTGGTGCAGTAAGCTAAGCTTGTGCTCAAAGTCCAGCCTAGAGCTGGAGCCTGGGTTTGGTGGATGCTGAAAGCAGGTGGGAGCTGGATGTATAGCTAGCTAGGCAGAAATAGGATTGAAAGTTGGACTAAGCATCACTGTGGTGGGCTAAGTTAGAAATTAGGAATGCAGGAAAATAGAAGGAATAGGACAAAAGTCCTCATGGGATTTGGAAAATGCTGGAAGAGATATGCAGGTGCAACTTTGTGTGGGTACTGCCTTGGTATTTGTGGTATTTGAATGTCAGATAACCTCAGTGCTTTGAAATATTTGTCAGGGTGGAATTTTTATAAAGTTGGAAGTATTTACCCTGATTTTACATATTTAAAACACATGTCACAAATATAGTTAGGATCTGTGTTTGCGACATCTGCCTGGGTGAAGGTTGGGCATCATGCCTGAGGTTCAGCTCTTAGCCAAGCCTGTTACATGATGGGATTGTATGTGCAGCACACTGGGATTAACTGATAAAGTGTGAAGCTTTTTTAGTTTGCTCCTGAGGCATCCTGGATGAATTGTTAAAAGGTCATTTAATATTTTTATGTAGATAGCTGTAAGTTTTATCTTTCCAGAGGTCAGCTTGTCTCAGAGAGCAAGAAAAAACCCCTTTTTACACAAATCATTCTGTTATGCCCATTGCTTGAAATAAACTGCTGTTACATCATGAGCAAGAGAGCTCTTTACTCTCTTTTGCTCACTTGTACTGAAATCCTAGTGATTCTGGGAAGGGAAAATTTGGAGAGATTTTGTTCAGCTTTAGCAATTAATTCCTCCTGTATTAAAAGCTTCAAAGTATGCTGAGAACTTGGAGATTGAGAGATGATCTGCTAAGCTTTAGTCAGTGTTGATGCTAAATGGCATCAGACATACTCACTTCTGATGCCTCACAGTAAGAATTGTGGTCAAAAATTTAGGATGGGGCAAGACTGTAAATTTCCTCTAGAATGAAAATGTAAATATCTCAAAGCAAAGGCCTCCTCATGTCTTCTGACTGAAGGACACTGAAATTAAATCTGCTTGCTGGATGTGTTGGAAGAAGTATGGGGAAAAAAAAGGCAGTATTGAGAAAATACTTCATCTGAAAAGGTGGCAGCAAATCCATGAAGTAAGGGAATAAAATAGAAAGGAACAATTCTAGCATTACTTTCATTTTTGAAGAATAAGTTGTGTTTGATTTATTAAAGATAGTAGTGAAAGAATTTTTTTTTGTGAATTGGTAGCTGCTGAAGAATATCAGCAAGTATAATGGAGAAAACTGGAGTTGAGCATTAATAGTATATTTCATCTGCACAAGAAGTTTAGAATATTATTCTTTTAATAGCTTAATTTAGGGCTGTGTTCCTGCATCCATGGTTTTCCTGTTAAAAGGTAAATTAAGAAATACTGTATTTGCATGTGGATGTGGAGATATCACTTGAATTGTCAGCTGCTTTGATTATTACCTTGAAATGAAAGAAATTTAATTGAAGGGCTGATCCAGCTGAGCATGAACGGAGCTGTTACTGAGCTGCTTGCCATTAAGTCTGAGCTTAGTGTGTAATTTTACCAAGAGGAGAATAAATGCATTTTTCAGTTGAGCTTATCAGTTACATTTTCTAAATATTTCCCTATTTGAACTGTACCTGATTTCAGGAAAGAACAGTTCTTCATGCTGAACAATTAGACACAAGATAAAATTATGTTTACCAGATGTCTTACACCGTTTATTGACATTGTGCCAATAAAATACTTGCTTAGAGTAGCTCCAAGAGAGGTAACATGAAGGAGTTTTAAGGTCTAATAATGCAATACTCCTAGGATAAACTAATAATCATTTATATAGAAGACGCTTATGTATCATTTATTAGACACAGATTATTTTTTTTTTAAATAAGAGTTGGCTAATTAATGACAGAAAAGTGGAATAGTTAAATTAGTGATTTAGGAAAATTCCAGATGGGATATAAAATATTTGTGTGGACTGCTAACAGGTCTATCAGAGTGGGCTTTAACACAAAACAATTGTTTATGAATTATCAAAGGAATAAAATCAAATATTTGATTAATTCAGTTAATGTTCCCCCGCTGTGTATTGGGGTTTTACCTGGAGCTTTTTTGGATATGGGGAGCTATGAGCTATAATTCTTGCTTCCAAGTAGAAAATTCTGTACTGTGGTTTTAAGTTGAGATATGATCATTGGGTGTTTTTTTGATATGTGCTTGGGCATGAGAAATAGATACATGAAATCAGATTTTTCAACCTTTTTGAGTATCTTTGCAAGAAGAATAAAGTTCTTAATTTCAGGGTTAATATATCCCGATTATGAGTCCTTTCTATTGATGTGCCATTACCAATTGTCTTATGGGTTGCCGTTGGTGTAGGCATCAATTCATGGACATGCAGTAACTTAATGTTCTTTTTAGCAGTGCAAACATTAAAATCTTTTTTTACCCAGCTTTAGTATATGGATACTAGAAATCTGTGGCTTATGATTAATGGTAAATGTTATGATTTATTTGAATAAACCACAGAAGTGTTTCTTACTACTCATTGTTCTAGAGACATTAATGTGTGAATACATTTTCCAAATAAAGCCATAGAGACTAGCAGAATGGTCTAATGTTAGTATTCATCATTGCAAAATTTTATATTTTAAAAGCTGTATATAGAAAGTTCAGGTTGTAAAGTAAATTCCTGAAAAGCTAAAACAAGCTCTGCTTTATCTGTTTGGGTTTTTTTAAAATTATTATGGTGTATGTTGGATTTCTTCTGTTCAGGTGTTAGTTAGGTTTCTGAATGAATTTTGATTTTGTGCTTCAGATTTTGGAGTACAGTTCTTTTCTGAAAATATTTTGTGGGAAAGAAAGAAAAGTATGAGTTTGAATATTGGGCAATCAGTAAATTCAAGAACTGTCTGGACACAATCCTGTGCCATGTGCTCTAGGATGCCCCTGCTTGAGCAGGGAGGTTGGATCAGATGACCCACTGTGGTCCTTTCCAACCTTATTCATTCTGGGACTCTGATTCTATGATTTGTGATTGAGGTGAAAAATGGACAATTTTGAAAGATTTGTAATTAGAAAATTTAAAAGTAATTTAGGGCTTGTCATGAAATTTGCCTGATTTTTGTTCTGTGACATTTGTTCATAATTTACAAAACAGATAAAGAACAAGTAGTTTAGCAATTCATTCATGTATTCAGAAGTACTTGATCATATTCTGGAGCAATAATTATTTTAATTTTTAAACTATTTGCATTAACTTTTTAATTATTAATATTTTTTTAAAATTATGATTCCTTTTTGAAGACTCCTTTGTAAATTGTATTCACTTATGGTGAAGTGCAAGTAGAATGTTCCTAATACTACTTACAGTGTAAATTGACCTGTCAGTCACTGCTCTGGAGATTTGAGGTCATGCCTGGCATAACTTGCAAAGTGTTCTGTGTTTTAATACTTGTCTAATTTAGCATGGAGAACTCTGTTGTCTGCACCTCTGCAGCTGCAGTAGTTTTCCAGGCTAGACTCTCTGGAAGCAAGAGAGAGGAGCAGGTGCTTGGAATGGCACAATTTTCCTGATCTGGTTTACATATTTGCTTCTGGACAGGTTGAACTGGACCACAGAAGTGCTTATTCCCTTCTTTGGCATGTTTGAAGGAATATAGGTGAGAAATACATCCAGCATTTGGTATGATGAATTCTTCTCAGGAAGAGTGAGAAGTGGTGCTGAATATCATGCTCAGTTGCCTACAGTTAAATCCCATTTTCCCTTTCTAACAATAATTTTAAAGCTAATCAAGCCTGCTTTTATTTTTTAGTTTCACACTCTGTTTTCCATCTGTGTGCTTACAAATATAGTGAAGTGGTGATGTGAAAATTCTTTGTCCAAATAACAAAAAAAAATATATTCTCTAGCTCATAGAAAGTGAACTTTATTTGTAATATTTCAATAATTCATGAATTTGTGTTTCTCCATTATTTTAGCCCATTATATTTCTATGCATGAACTGACTTAGAAGAGAAGGTCATTTATCAGGTTTCTTCTTAAATGTCATACCCGAGCCAGTGATTTTCTGTCATGCTTATTGAGTGGAGCAGCTATTTTTGTATGTACCCCTTATGCATTTTACATCTATTCAGTGCTTCATAGACTTGAAATTTCCTTTAAGATCCAGAGTTTCCTAAGGGGAAAGTAAAGGATTCAGCAGATGGAAAAACATCACTTTATTAGTGAACAGTTAAGAGGAAAGAGATAACAGTGCTTGGCATTTTAAAAATCTCCCCATTTTTTTCAGGACATTGACATATGTCTGCTTCCAACACAGAATTGAAAAGTATTTTGAGTTCATGGACATACCAAAAGTAATAACATGTGCTTTGCTTAGTTGGATAATCTGAGTTGAGTAGTGTCGAATATTAATCTGTACATTTTCACTTGATAAGGTCCCTCAGTGTAGAAGTTGTGATTATGAGCAATATTAATTTACTGCTGCAGAAAATCTAAGGATCCTGTAGCACAAATGGCATCCCATTCACTTTTTAATCCTTTTGTTTTCAACCCCACGTTCAAAGATTCAGTAGTTTGTTCCTTCCTGTTGTATCCTGCAAACCTTATTCTATCTAGATTTGTTTTTTTTAACCTGGAAGTTTTTCTGGGGCTGACTTGCAATGTCAGGCACAAACAGAAAAGCTGTTTTCTAGAGTTCAGGGGATGTGGAGAGAAAGAAGAATACTTCAACAATATACTTTTATGGTATGTGAGGCAAATTAACATCTTACTGCTTACAAATGTAGAGTATCTTCTGTCTTTTCTTTGGTTTTCTTTATCCCACCACGGCACATAATTCCATATTCTTCATCATGCTAGCTCTAGCATCCAGTCAGAAAAGAGCAGATTGGCTTCACTGATCAGCACAACCCCCCTGTTCTCTGTTCAACTACTTTGTGTTTTTTTTTCCTTAAGCAAGAAATGGAACATACTGTGTTTTGACTTGCAGTAATGCTCACTGATAAAACTGTTCTGTTGTCACAATAATGTTGTGATGTCAAAAATTCTGTGTCTTGTTCTTTGAGGTTGAATGTTGTTCTTATTGAACATGTGGTGTTGTGGTAAGGTTATCGAAGCTAAAGTTCTTCCTTCAGTAAAAGATACCTCAGATCATGTTGCTGTCCTGATAAACTAATGTGAACCTCCTTAATAAAGACTCCTTCATTCAAAGTCAGATCTCTGAAGGATTTATGTGTTTACAATTATTCAATCAACATTTCCCTCCACAAGTGTCTTTGTCTTTGCTGGAATAAGATCAGATGCCATGTTTTTGTTCTTACTGCTTTTTTATTCCACTCAGTGGTACCTCACCATGATCTTGCTGGTTGCGTTTTCTGTGACCTTTCAGATTTCAACCTCCCATTTCTACTCTTTTTGTAAAGCCTCTCACTCTCGCATTCTGTGTTTATCCACTACTTATTCAGTAACCATAAACTTTATATTTTATAACTTTGCTGCATTTATTTTTCCATTTTTGTTTCTATGCCTTTCCCTTCATTTTTTGTTTTAATTATTGGACATAATTAATCTGTGATATCAGACAAGAAGCCAGAGGATTATTAGTATAAATGCATCAAATGAGCCATTACTATTATATGACTAGTAATCAACTTGACACAATGTGTTCCAAATCTAAAGTCTAAGTGGTGAAGGAAGCTTTTATGTGGTTTATGCAATTATGTGGTTTATGTTTACTTTAATTATCCCTATTTCATAGCTACACACTATATTTCTTGCTGGAAGGCAGAATTATTTCAAATGCTTGCTGCAAAGTAGACCACTGAGAATATTGCAGGAGTTTAATTTTAAGACCTGGTACTTAAGCATATAGACTAGGCTGGAAGAATTTACTGTTCAGTTTTACTGTTCAGTTAAATGTACATTCTAAGTGTATGTGGATTGTGATTTAACATTTTGATCCTGTTTCAAGGTGGCCATCTAGAAGTTACTTTGTGGAAGTGTCCAGTAGAATTAGCATGCAGCTCAGAGACATGAATAACTTTTGATTACAGAAGCACAGATTCTAGATTTATTACTTTTAGAAAAAAGAGGTAGTAATTTTGGACTTCATTGCATTAATTAAAGTCCTGTCTTCCCAGTTAGCTAATTTTTAACAAATTCAAGTCAAAATAATGATTAATGGGCTAGAAAGAAATTGCAAGATAGCTAGCTGGGGTTAAGGAAAGGTTAAAGTATCATGAATGAAAACTAAAATTACTCATTTTTGTGGCTCTGTTGAGCTGGATATCTAAGATATAATTCCTATTCATCTTTGTGCCAAATAAACTGTGGAGCAGTAATAAATTAACCTGCCTTTCGAGCATATGAGAGTGTGCTGTGGAATTAGGAGAAACTATGAATTATTTGGCAGTGTTAACATTTATTCAGTAGGAGAAAAGTAACCAGAATCCTTTATGTTTTGGGGTATCCCAGGTACATTTCCATGTGTCACTGTTTTAGAAACAACTTTATATCTTTTTTTTAATTGCTGAAAGGAACTACTGTCCCATGTAGCTCTGGTGGTTCTACTTCAAAAAAGAGAAGATTACCTGAAGTGTTGGGCATATCCATCTTGATTGTAAAGATGAATCCAGCAAGTTACTATCCTTGCTCTTTTATCTGTGTATTTAAAATTTGCTTTTTTCTGTCTTGCATTTATCAAGCTGGATCTTGTAGGTGCCATTCTTTTGTCTGTGAGTTTTAGAGATCCTTTCCTACACATATTTTGTTCCACCTGTTAGTACAAGCAGGCCATAATAAACCTGCAGTTGGTGTACTCTCATAAACTGGAAAGACTGATGTTAGGAGGCATTTTCCAATACTTCATATTTAAGGTAATTTTTTTATACCTGGTATAAAAGAATGTTAGCATTCATACAATCTCTTTACATCTGTTCGGGTTGAAAGGGACCTTAAGGATCATTCAGTTCCAAGCTCCCTGTAATGAGCAGGATTACTTTACACTAGAGCAGGTCTTGAGCACTTCCAGAGATGGGGCATTCACAACTTCTCTGGGCAACTTCTTCTAGTGCTTCTCTACACTCTTGAAGAATTCTTCCTGATATCTAATCTAAATCTACCTTGTTTTAGTTGAAAATCATTGCCACTTGTTCTGTCACTCCAGACACTTGAGCAAAGTCCCTGTCCAGCTTTCTTGTAAGCCCCGTCTAGGTACTGGAAGGTGCTATGTCTCTCTTCTCTTATCCATCAAAGGGAAAGTAGTTAAAATTGTGCTTAAAATAGTGCTGGGCTTAGAAGTACACATTAAAATTTGGGAAGGTATCTTGGAATCATTATCCAGAGGTTTCTGAAGCCATGAACTCAGTATCCACTGGCAACCAAAAGGACAGTGAAATTGTCAGAAAGCAAGGCAAAGGGCATCATTTTGCTGCCATGTAAATCTTGGCTTTCTGTGGTTTAAGTGTCAGTGCAGTTCTGGACTCTATTTTGACAAGGACATATTTGGGTGAGAGAGAGTATGTGGAGAAAAAGAAGTGTTCTTTCACTTCAGCCCACATTCAGCTCTGGGGGAGTCAGTTTCTTATTAACACATGCTGGTAAATGTATATGTCTTTAAAAGCCATTCTTTGCCAAAAGAAAAGAAATCTGATAGTTCCATGCAAAAATAATACAGTAGCTATTTTCCTGTGTTACTCTTACAATTTTCATTGGCAATTATCAGGGGAGTAAGAAGATAACTTATTAATTTCATTTACTTTTTCATTCTATGCATAGTTGTGTTTTGTTTTGTCATCAGTAGTTGGTTGAACCCCAAGGAAAAGAACAGCTTAGTTACTAAATGGTGCATATGCATAAGGTAGAGTGCCCTGCTCTTGCCGTGAGGGAACTGGAATGACAATAATCACAATAAAAATAAACACACATATTATTGTGAGCAATTGTTTTAGCTCAAATAACTGTCATTCTATATAACATAAAATTACAGGGGATAAGCACAATAGAAATAATGGCTATGATTAAATACAAAAAAAAAAGTACTTGATAGCAAAATATAAGGCAAGAATACAGTATTACTGATTTGGTTACCAAAGTGCAGGGTAACATTTTAAATTCACCAGAGATAATCAGTCTTCAGCTAGTTTGGAACAAAGGACTGTGTATAATAAAAACCATGAGAAGGTTTCTCAAAAGGATCTTGGGTCCTGTGGTTCTTGATTTTCCAACTTAAATCTGAAAGCCATGAATGTAGAGCAAGTTCATGGAGCAAGTTCAAAATCAATTCTCAGTGCTGAATATTGCCCCTCTCAATTGCCCGCACATGAGACATAATAACAAGCCCTTAGGCAGTCAAGGTTTCATTTCTACTTGTTATTGAAAGTTCTTTCTTAGATAAAAGGGAACAAAGAGAAGTTATGGCTAACTTTTTTGTAACTTAGTTATTCAGCTCTGTCACTTGGAAGAGCTACACTTTGCAAATGAAGATCCTAGAAAAACTGGTACAGTTACTTTCAGAATAGTTCATCTAAAGATGGTTTTCTGAGTGTTGTGTTTGCAAACACTAGACATGCTGAACCTCCTTGGAAGCTTTAGAGAAGATTGGAGAAGGAGTTTTGATGTAGGATGTCATTAATATTTGCTGTTCTGTGTTTTGGAAAGGCTTAGCATTTCCATAAAGCTGCCTGCTGTTTTATGTACAGCTATAAAGTTATCCCACAAGTTGAGAATCAAAATAATTTTTTCTAATAATATCACAGAAAAAACATTGCAAAATGCATTATGCAACAAAATGGACTGTTATATATATTCAGATATATGCCTGTGTTTTTATTATGCAGACCACAAAACATTACAGAGAAAATTTATGAGGCCAACCCTTATACCATTCTGGTATAAAGTCAGGTTCATTGAGTCTTTCACAGCAGTAGAGAGTAGGTGAGCATTCCTATAGGCTACAATGTATGGAGTAAGACTAGAAATGACCAAAATAATAGCTGGGGTCAAAAAAACGTGTATAATAGCTAAACTCCTAGTTAGCCTTTTTCCCTGAATGATGGTGAGTCGCACAGCAGCTTTTCAGGCACTAAAGCACCAAGGCACTTCCTGCATTTCTCTTGCAGTAAATGTATTTCTCCTACTTGCACACTACTTTCCTGTGACCTGTTTAAAATATCTGTTGTATTTATATCAATAAATTTCCAGAAAACCACTTGCTAGATGCCTCCAACGATATTTTTATCTGACACTGGAGAATTTGGATGGTGTGTGTACTAATACTATGTATGTATGAAAGAGAAAAATTTGAAGTTAGATAATAGGGAGCAAATACATCAAGCATATTTGAAGTCATGAACAAAACCCCATGTAATTTCAGTTTTGTCACTGTCATCTGAAGGAATGACCCATAGCTTTTCTTTTTTTTCAACCAGAGGCAGTTTAGCATACCTCTCTCCTTCCACAAATTTCTTGTACTTGAAAATGGTACTGCATGAATGGATATTGGGCAGTGGGTGAGTACAATAGAGAAAAAATTGTAAATAGTAAAATACTGGCACAAATAAGTTAATACTGTACTTTACTAACTGGGAGGGGGTTATAGTTTAGTCAGTTCATTGAGAAATTCCTAGTTATTGGGGTTGTAAATGATGCAGGAAATATTTTGGGGAAAATTGGGTGAGAAGTTTATGTTCTGCTTCTTTAGTCTTCACAATCCATAGTGCAGCTCTGCTGAAAGCCAGTGGCTGGTGACAGAGCTTCTGCAAAGGTGGTATTTAAAGTTTAAGTGAAATTCTAAAATTGATTTAAAAAATGTGCAAGTAACAGAGTCCTGATACTTATGCTTATGGAGAGAGTCCATAAAATAAATCCCTTGCTGGTGTCAATTCCCTGGCTGAATCAGGAAAGCCATGATACTGTGTTTCTCACTGATGCACTTCAGGTAACTATGAAATTAGAGGACCTTGAAGAGACTTTATAGAAGCCAGTGGTTGACAGTATTACCAAAGAGGGATATGCATATTTTAGAGTTGGACAGTGCACAAGGTGTCAGTAATTGCTTCAAGAATCACTTCGCTCTTCTTTGTTTGTGAAACCATAAATCCTGCATGGGATACTGAACATTAGGAAAGTATTACCTGGGGTTTGATGTAATTCACTGGACCACAGGAAATGAAAAGATAAGAATTATCTATTGCTGAAAACACCTGCTCTTTAAAAAAAACTTTTATACTTTTGTTGTCCTCTATTTGGAACTCATAACGTGATCTTCAGTATTGTCTGGGCTGTTTAAAATTTCAACTGGCTACTTGTGTGTGTTGAGAGGGCCTGAGAGAGATTGTGCTTGCATGTCCTTCCAAGGTCTCTTTTTGTTACTAACTTCCCAGTTTCTTTTGCCATTTTCTCATCACGAAGTTCATTTGTTTGGAATCCCTACACTGTGCAGCAGTATTAAATATTTGATTTCTCTTGTGTGCATAGAACCATGGAAAATTGAAGTTTCACAAGAATGAAATAGTTTCCTAAGGTAAAATTTCAGTTTCCTAATATAAAAAAATCAATGATTTTGAAAATACTCTGTCATACTGTTAAAATAAAGCATAGGGAAAAGTAATTTTGAAGGAGAAAGACTTTTAATATTTATAAGGATTTCACTTGCAGAGATATTAACTGAATAATTGGTAATAATAATGCATTTTGAGAGCATAAGAATTTATAAAACTGGACATAATTTTCAGCTTCTTTCATTTCTTCCAACCTTAGAACCAGTAGGTTTACAAAACAAAACTTAACTGTTTTTTGCTTTTCTCTATTTTGATAGACGTTCTTCTGTGCTGATTTACTCCTGCATTGGAGTACTTTTGAGCATGGTGTACTGTTTGAATTTTGGAGCAAAGGAATTGAATAGAATGTTTAAGCTTTTATTTATAGATGAACGTGAACTTTTTGAAGCTGATAATTTCATTATCTAGTTAGTTACTTTTAGAACCCCAAAGTTGCACTAGAATCTTGAGACTTGTTCGAAGACCAGTGAGTTATTTAAAATGTAATTTAGTTTGACCTTAAATTGATCTAGTATGTACAATGAAGTAATTTACTACAGCTCATGATTTAGAATTGAGTTCCTTAAATGGCAGCTTTTTAAAATAACACTATTGGGTAATTGAGTATATAATTCTAGTTCCCTTAATTTCATAATTCCATAGCCTTTTGTGAAGGTTGCAATTTGGTTTTCATCACAGCTTTTTTAATCAGCGTGGAACTGTAGTGGTGCAAACTATGACGCAAAGGAGCGAGATGTTATTTGCTCTCCAGTGCTGGGTGCTGGGGTTGGCTTGCAGCACCACTGCAGAGAGCTGCAGAGCAGGTGATGTGTCTGCCTGACCTCTAACTCAGTGAGGAGGGATGATGGCAAAGCTTAAAACAAGCCACTGGGAATATGGGAGGTCCTGGAGCTCATGCAGGAAAGGCATGTTTTGCAGGGAGGGGTTACACAGTGTAGGGCCAAGCAGCTGAATGGCAGGAGAAAGATGATGCCATCATTTTTTCCTGGAGACCCATTGTCTCCAGGAATGAGAGAGTGCTGGTGGTGCTGGAAATGTTTCTTTCTGATCCCAAGAAAGCTCCAATCAACAACATTCACACAGATGGAGAGACTAGAGCAGTTTGGTATAGCTGTTAGTATTTTATGTGCTAAGCTGGTCAATGCATGCACTGATTATCTCGGATTGAGTTTCTTTACAGTTTCAAATAGTTTGTTGTTCTGAACAAAAATTGATTTTTGTGTGTGCTTCTACATTCCAAATTTTAATTGCATTGTCTCCTGTGTTTATTTGGAAATTAAGAGACAAATTGGACAGTCTGTTTCAATGTTGTACTTATGCTTTTGGGAACAAACAAATTCAGACCTTTAATTTTCAACTGTATATCTCATTTAGAAGTGTGGCAGTCAGGATCTGAGATTTCCGTAAGTACGAAACAAATATTCTACAGCAGTGTAAATGGTGGGTAAACTTCTGTGATCTTTTACAGATACAGGCAATAGCTTTTTATCCTTCTAAGAGGCAGCAGAGAATTCAAAACCAAACAAAACTTTTCCCTTTAACAGGCATTTGAAGTGATTTTTCAATTGTTGAAGTTGGGAATGTGATTGGATTTCCTTTCCAAAGCATTTAAAGCAGAGGCTTTCTGTTATCAGAGCCATCAAGTCCCATCCATTCCAGGATTTTCATGGGGTATGTATGGTGGTGGTTTTCAGCCTGGATTTTGAAATGTCAGGCATTGCTGCAGTGTTGTACTAAAGACACTCTGTGTATTTCTAGGGAATGACTCCTAACTGTTATGGTCCTCCACAGTATTGTTCACATCTCCATAGTGCAGGGATTTTCTCTCTCCTGAAGTTTGTCTGTAAGTGGTGGGGTACTCCTAGAGTCCAGGACACGGGCGAATATTTTTTTAAATGATAAGGAGATTTTTTTTTGTAAAAAGTATATTTCAATATCAAATGCAGAGTCCTGTTAAAGACAGTGCCTTCACAGCACAGAAAGAAGACAGAGACCCTAGTCAAGACCAGGCTAATACTGCACATTGCTGGGAGTGGCAGACATGCTGCAGCATCTCAGTTAAGTTTAGTTTAATTACTCTGCTGTATAATCAGGTGCTAATTATGTCTTATGGATCAAATTCCAATTATTTATCCATTTCCATTTTATTCTGGTGACCTTCATGTGAGAAAGCTGAAAACTGTAATGTAATTGTAGGGATTTTTCTGTTCTCTAAATGCTGATGCTTATAAATCAATATGTAGTAAAAAAACCCCTTAAATAACTGAAAATTTTAATTAGATGTTTAGTTAAAAAAAAAAAAAGGCAAATCTTCCTGGCCTTTGACCCAATCCCAAGCCAGTGAACTAAGTGTTTGGGACTGAGGCTTCAAATGTGTGGTTTTTATAGATCCTGAAGGATAAGCTGTTTGAACAAATCTGGGATCGGTAGCAGTTTCCTGAAAATGAATGGAAAAAGATGAATCTTTGTTTTAGAGAAGTGAAAGACATTCATGGTTATGAAGGGAGAAGAGACATAGGGTAGGTGAGATGGTGTGTCAGGAGGAAAAATGTTTAACGAGCTGCGAGAGAAGGTGTGGAAGTGGATTAGTACAAATGACAAACTGCTGTGGATGAGTATCAAATAATCTGATGGTTTCTTCTGAAATTGGCAGTATTGTAACTTTGTTAAAGAAACAGTGTATTAGGACTGAAGTTCTATGATCAACATTTTCTTTATTGTGATACAAGAACAGAGCACATAAGAATACATATGTTTGGCTAAAATCTCAAATTACAACTTTTTCCTAAGTTTGCTGCTTAGGGTTTTTTTTACACAGCCCATTTTGCTATGGGCTAAGATAGAACAGAATACACAGATGCAAGGTTTTATTAATAAAGCCTAATATTATATGAGTATAATTCAAGTACAATGCAGTTGTTAGTAGTCCAGATACAATGACACTAACGCTGATAGCCCAGGTTAATTATGATAGAAAAGCTATATGCAATGTGAATTTGCTGTACAAAATAGAAGGTTGCTCAGTGGGTACATGAACTTAATAGATTGTTAAGAGGTACCTTAATCTCAGAACTAAGTCAGTTTGACTGTTTGATGGCTAAAGAGTTGGTCTCACAGTTAAAATACAGGCTAATACAGGTCCAGACAAATCCAGAGACCGTGCTCTCTGAGAGTGTACAAAGCCTGTGGACTTTTTCTGATTGCAGCAAAATAATATTTAATGGCTTATATGTTTAATTAAGTTGCGTTTTAAAATATTGCTATGGATGCTGACAAATTGCATGCATTACTGTTGGAAAAGTTTACTTGAAGTATATCAGATACTTTATTTACCATGCAATTCTGTACCGACTTTTTGTAGCAACAGAATCTTCCCTTTGATTGGATAAGAAACCTTCATTCTGTCAGTTCCCGACTTGTAAAATGTTCTCCCATGTACTCATATTACCATGTGCTCTTGGGATATGATGTATTAATGGAAGAACTGAGTATTACATTCTACTGTTAGGAACGGGATGTTAAATTTGAGGCTTCATCAACCTTAAATCTAATTTTTTGTTTTGTTTTGTTTTTTTTTTTGTTTTGTTTTGTTTTGTTTTGAATGTGGACAAAGAGTTATTTCTGTTTTCCTTGTTCTCCATCAAAAGCATCTTTTCTGCCTGAAATAGCAATGCTAGTGTGTATGTTTTGTCTTGTAGAGCTGTAAAACATGGTACTTACACTGTCTGCATTGTGCCTTATCTTGTCTGTAGAGGATGGCCACTGAGCTTGTGATGCATATCCATACTAGGATAATTAGATGTTCCTTTGTTACCATCTTATATTCTTGCCACCTACTTGCTTGTCCAAGTGCTCTCAAGAGATGTCCTAATCATTAGGTTCTTTGGAGTTCTGGAGAATTGGTGCCATTTAACACATATGTGACTCATTGCAATTACTTTGGTTTTGTGTGGGGTTCTCACAATGCAGTTAATGACCTTGGAAGGTTCAGGCTCTAGAGAGAAAGAAACACTCTTTGGTCATTTACAAAGAATCTTAGTATGGAGATAATTAGACACAGGATATCTAGGGCAGTATAAAATACAGACTTCTGTGTTGTTAAAAATGCTGGTATTCACAGTGCCTGTCTTTGAGAATTGCACATAATTTACAGTCATACAAGCTTGGAAAGTCTTCTAGTTCTTCTTGTGTGGTGTAAAATCCATTACATTAGTGGATTAAATTGTTTCACTGTTTATTTTATAAGTATAAAAAATCAGATTAGTGAAAATATGCAGTCCCTTAAACCTTCATTAGCTATAATGTCACACTGAAAAAGGTAAATGCTTTTATTGCCAAGTTTGTGCAAGTACTTATTCAGTTTAGACTTTATGAAGTCAACCTTTATTCTGTCTTACTTTATGCTCAGTATTGCCATTTAAATTAGTCATGTTCTTCTAATCTGTCTGTGCAACTCTATGTCCTTTATGTGGTCAAATTGTATTTATTTATACAGTGTATCAGCTGCAAATAAAAACACATAAAACATATTTATGTTTTTATTTGAGGCTGATATGGGTTTCTTTTACTTCTGAAAAATACTGAACTTTTGAATTGTTCATATATCTGTTTGTGTATACAGTATGTGTGTTACTTTATTCACCCTTCCAGGCATTACTTCCAACAGCAACAAAAAAAGAAAAAAAATCAACTGGAAAAAATTAGATAAATAGTACCTGTATAGAAGCAGTTCCATTATACAAATAAACAACAAAACAGTCTTTTCATGAAGACATGAAAGCAAATCTAGAGTCATAGGACAGTGGAGGTAGGAAGGAGGGCACCCCGGAGGAGCTTGAGAGCCCTTTTGTCCTGCTCAGGTGGTTTTTGAGTACCTCCAAGGATGGAGACTACACAGCTCCTCTGGGTGACTAGCTCTGGTGTTGTCCACTGTCACAGTGATGTTGTTTCTCACGCTCAGGAAGAGATTCTTGTATTTCAGTTTGTGCCAGCATTTGTTTGCTGCCTCTTGTCCTCTGACTGGGCAGCGCTGTGAAGACTCTGAGTCTGTATTCTTTGCTTACTCCCATGAGGTAAGTGTACACAATGACAAGGTCTTCCTGAGACATCTCTTCTCCAGGCAGAACAGTCCCTGCTCTCTCAGCTCTCTCATGAATAATACTCAATCTTTGAATCATCTTTGTGGCTCTTAGTCAAATATGCACCAACCAGTATGTTCGTGAGCTATGCAGGTGTAGATCCTTTGCATTTAAAAATACAATTTTAAAATGCATTTAAGCATTTTGAGAGCAAATTTTCTTTAGATCTCAGTTCTCCTTGTTCTTAAAGCTAATGCAATACTTTAAAAATTCAGCTTAACTCTTGGAGACATTTGAAATAAAGAAGAGGATATGTTCAGAAGAGTAAATATGAGATTTAGTTGAAAAAGCAGTACATTTTAAAATCCTGTATTTTTAAATCTTTATACAGTATTTCCTGTATAAGATTATGAGTCACAACTCTGTGGAACATTTGATAGATAGAGCGACATCGTTAAAACATCGTTATTAGTGAAAGAGGTGTAGGACACAAGATAGCCAGTTCCTTAAAACTCCTCATGTAAATATAAAAGGTTTTCATATTTATGGCCAGTCAAATAGTAAGGTATATATGGTAGAATGTGACTAAGTGATAAATTCTCCTTATTTATTGCCCAGGTTTGTAAGATGATAGCATTTTAAGGAATGAAAGCCTGCAATTAATATAGCCTAGATCTAGACATTTATCTCATTTTCTGAAGTGCCGAGCCACACAACAAATGTAACTGAAGAAAACTGGTGATTGCAAGTGGTGATTGACATTTCTGACATCCAGTAGATGTTTGAATATTGTTTTCACTATTTAGTTCCTGATACCTGTCATTGAGGAGCATTACCAGTGTGAGGTTATTCAGCAAATTTGGAGCATCCACCCATAGCTAACAAGATAGATTTGATCCTTCAGCTTTGCAGTAATTTGGAAATGTTTTCAAAATCAATACACGACTGAACAGCAGAGATAATAAAAGGATTTAGCTCTCACAGAGTGCTTGCAGGTGTTGGATCATGTCTATCATGCTTTACAAGTGCTTGTAGTTTCTGAGTGGTTCCTGCTAGTGAAGAGTGGGTACACACTGCTTGTATGTTCCTGTGCCATTAGATCTGGAGCTCCATAGCACTGGTCTGCTCTAGGCTGCTCTTTCTCCCAGCCTCTTAAAGAGGGTAATGCTTTGCCCTTTCCATAGCATATTTTTCTTTTAACTGCTGGTTCCTGTTGCCTTGAGACCTCCATAGGCAAAAATGAGTTCTGGAGCTGAATCCTTTAGTTGCTATTTATGTAGGCAGTAGAGATGCTGTTGCAAGAGTGAACTAGGAATATTTTACTACCAGAAAATGTTACAGCTTCCTGATGAGTTGCTTGTTATCTCTCAGAAAAGACTCAAAATTGCATACATAAAAACTTTTAAAATTTGCTGGTTTGGTATATGTTAGAACTCCATAGCATTTTAGCTTAATTTTTTCTGAGTCACACAGATCTACCCTATCTAGCTTAAATCACAAGACCAGACTCATTCAGTTCAACACTAGATACTTCCCTGTTATGCTAAAATTAGGAGCATCTCTGCCATCAGCATTCTTTGGAGGGGACAAATGCAATTTCAAATCCGCTTTGAGGGATGTGACCTCTCACACAGGCAAAGCAGTGGTTACAGCAGCAAGTTGGAGAAACAAGATAATAAGTGCCAAACTGAAATACGTGACTGCAGATAGAAAAATACGCAAACATTTCATTTAAAAATACACCTAAAACATGCTCAAGGTTGTTTTGTTTACATAAGCATATTTCATGAAATATCTGACGCAAATGGTATATAGAGGTGCTTCTTGTGAGTGAATCAGTCTTCCAAATTCAGCCCACTTAAACTTGGTACAGGAATGTACTCTCAGGCATATGAAAACTCCTTTCATTTTCTAGTGGTGTAACTAGATCTTAATGTGGTCTGCTTTTCATTGCATGAAGAGTCAATACTGCTATTTTCTCTTTTCTGGTGAAGTGTCTGGATTTTAATTCTTTTGACAGTTACTGGGTTTTGTCAGATGGTCATGACAAACAACAAAGAGGATAGTTGGTCTTGTTAAAATGGTGAGGATTGAAGTGCCTCAGTCACAGATTGCTGAGTTCTCTCTACTTTTGCAATACTGTGATGAAATTACATTAAAATCGCAATTTTCCAAAGGCAATTCCAGTACGGAAAATTGATGCTGGTACTTCACATGCATTATGATTGTAGAGCACCTTGCAAACATGAGTTAGGTAAACATCACTTTTACAATAGATAAAAGATTTCTAAAATACTATTGGGTTTGCAAATTAGCCTGCTCTCAGAAAATAGCAGCAACAAATTTCTTTAACCCAAAATAATTTACAGTACATTGTTTAGTAGTTAGGAGAACAAAACGTGGTGCAAAAATTGAAGGATGGTGATGATTTACATCTGATTGCTCAATTTGTAGGAACACAAAGAGGAGAAGAAACCACAGAAGCGAGGTGTCCCATAGTGTGCTGAAGCAGAGCTGTATTGTGAGTTTTAGGAGCAGAATGAATTATCAATAGAAGTTCTCTGGGGAGAGATTTTCAGCAATTCTGTGAAACTGTTCATTTCAAACCCTTGTTCTCCAAATGGTTCTGTAGTATTTCATACTGTGATTTTTTTTAATGTCGTAAAAGTCTTCATTGGCCTCACGCCATAAACAAGTTAGAAAAGACATTTATTAGAGATTATTTGTGAGATCTTTTGTTTCACTCAAGTTAGGAATTATTATGCTGCAAGAAACATATTATGTACTGAGATCTATGGCATCATTACTGCATTTTTTAATTCAGGCTTTTTAAACCAATAAATGAAACTGAAAATCTTCCCAGGGATTTCTTACTCCTAATCATGAGAAAAAAAATCATGATTTCTAAGCATATCTACTTTAGCTGATAAAGGATACCTTGGACATTGAAATAATCATGGACAGATCTTTCCTGCACAAAACGAAATAAACTATAATCAAAACAAAATAATTTTCCTACCTTATCCTATTCCAGAGGAGCTAAAAAGCTGATTTGGTGAAGTTCTGTGTCTTGGTAGATGAAATGAGCAAATAAAGGGATGAGAGAGAAACAGGTGATATGTATCTACCCCAGTGCTTACTAACTATAATGCTTCTAAAAGCAGAGACGTTTCTTGAGTTGCTTTGGTCAAAAAACTTCATAATAAACAGAAATAGATTTAGTATTTAGTACTCATCACATTTATGTTGAGAGAAAACCCCAGAATTGTGGCATCCTGAGGGAATGGGTGTGTATCATTTGCGTATTAATTATCACTGCATTAATTTAAGTTAATTGGGAGGCTTCCATTTACATTGGAAAATGTGGTGGAAACTTCATTCTTCTCATACTCAGATGGGAAGGAAATCCATGATAGCCCATAGCACTGGCTTTTTAAGGTACCTGTGGAAGGCAGAACTTAGTGCAAACACCTGTGGAGGACTAAACTTTCTAAGGTTGATAAAGAAGTTATTTAAAGCTAGTGTGAGTGGTGTGATGATGGGAGCTGCCAGTATAGATGCTTACTCAAGTTGGAAGTGGGGCATGAGATTTTAGGTTTTTTTGATTGAAGCAAAGGGGAAGGAAAATGATAAATATGCTACACTTCAGTGTTACATTTTAATCAAATCCTGCAGCTAGAAAATGAGCATTTACCAAATCGCCCTCAAATAAAACTTAGGAGTCATGATTTTTCGTAGTGTTTCTTCCAGCCTTTTATTCCTGTTGATTAAATACATTTTTGTCAATATGCTCGTGTGAATGCTGAGAAATTGCATGGATTTTGACCTGGAAAATTTGATATTTTTTGAAAACAGTCAAGCACATTCAAAATGCAGCATGCAGTTTTGTATTCAAGTCTGGTCTCAAATTGTGTTATTTTGTATTCTGTAGTTTTGCTATGAAGCTTTGACATTATGAAATCATGAAACCAAGATTGTCTGATCCTTCCTGTTATCAAAAGAGCAAATGATATTTTATATATACAAATCTATACATTGCCTACATACTCTTCTGGTTGTCAAAGATTTGTGAAAAGCACTTACATTAAAGATTTAACATAAGAGCTCCCACTCTCACAAATAGACCACTAAGGCAGTGAAAAGCAGGAGTTTGTCCATATTATGATTTCAAGACCAGGCCCTTTAACATTCATCTATACAGTAAGGATGCCTAATGCATTCCTTACTTTATTTTGAACTTCTGCAGTTTGGAGTCCTTTCATCTGTCCCTGTTAGAGGTAACATAGGAAGGGGGGGTTTGTCTTCTTATAAAATATTGCACATTTATTGAAATACCTTTCATGGAATGGGACTAATACCTTAACCCAAGTCAAAATCACAAAAGTCTATTGGAGTACGAAGCAATATTCTTTCATTTTAAGCAAATGCTTATGAGCTAAAATAAATAGGCTTATCAAGCTTTATTTTTCATTTCCTGCCCAATTCTGTCAGGATTTTAGTAATTGAATTTTTGAAACATCATCCTCCAGTAAATCTAACTGTATTTCTACATTTTCTTTTCTCCCAGTGCAGACTAATCACTTTTCATAATGTTCTCATCACCTGTCTGATCTGCATGTTAATTAACTCCGTTGTTTAAATGTTCACTATCTCTCTACTTCAGCATTTCAAGTTTTGACTTCATTACTGCTGGATGAAGTGTTCCAGTTCCTTCATTTGTCTACACAGCCAAAGATTCAACTCTCTAGAACTGGGAAAATATACCTTTGAATTTGATCTCCATAAATAGGCGAAATATAAAAAATTCAAATATTAAACATATAATTGAGAAAGTTTAGATGTGTATGAGACAGGTTTTTTTCCAGTGCTTTTCTCTTGCTATCCTTGGATATTGCAGATCTTGGAGGATTTATTTTTGTTCTTCAAGTCACGCTGCTGTGTGTCTGACACTTATGTTAAATGCTGTCATTCAGACACTTGTCGTGAATTATCCTTGTGCTGATACATGTAAGTCATCTTTAATTTCAGTTTATCCATAGGAAGCAATTTAGGGTTTGATGAGGTGCCTAAGGAGTATTTAGCTTTGACTGTATGAAAACATAGGGATGTTCAGATTTACACAGCCTGATACTTTGGTGCAGCATGCCAGTGAGGCTTATCTCATTAGTTTGGCCTATACAACTGCAGGTGGTCAGGCTGTGAGGAAAGAAGTCAGATAATTTAGATGCTATAACACACAGATACAATATTGGGGAGGTTTAATACTGACTATTTCTGAATGCCTGTGTTGGAAAAATTTGGCCACAGCAAATCAGTTGGATAAAATTGTTTTGCACTGATTTCAGTCTTTCTGCAGTTGAGGATACATCTGGGGCAACTGTGAAGTAACTTTAATCAAATTTCTTTGAAACTTCCTAGAATTTCAAATTTTTTCATTTAAATGATCCATTAAAACAATTATCAGTGCAAACTGCTGTATTCTAAGGTCATACTATAATGCTTTTGATTTTGTCTCACACTCTGGGGTTTTTTGTTAGCAAAACTGAATAAGGCCAACCATAAATATTCCAGTCTGCACAGTAATGTGGTAACATGAAACTAGGTAAGATTTAGACTATTTAATATCCAGTACCATAAAGTATTTGGTTAGTTACAGAACATCCACAGAGCATAATGAATATACATGATTATGAAGGGCCACAGCCTCTAAGTTTATTTGAATTATTTTTATTTGTTTATTTGAAATAGGTGAAAGTATTTGATATAAACAGCTACAAAGCTTTTATAACTTTTGAATATGAACCTGTTGAGCAAACAAATGAATTGTGTCTCTTAATATGCAGAAAGATTTCTCTGTTGGATGTGTGTGACAGCATTAGTGCTATTGGCAGTTGTGCTTAGACAGACTTCTTTAAGGTACAGACTAGATAGTTACTTGAGTTGAAATTTAGAGTGATCTATAAGGGAACAGAAAAAGCAGAATCAGTCTCGTCTCTAAATTAATTCTCAAGCTGCTGCCTAAATATTGAATTGGATTTTGGAAGAAAATTAAACAACCTCATTGAGCTTTACCTTTTTTTCTGTCTTTAACCTGGTAAAAGCTTGAAAGATGACCAGAACTTCCGAGTTCTATTCCACTAGTTTTATAAAGAGTTACTGTGTCAACCCTTAGGATGTAAGAAGTGTGTTTATTTGGAGAGTGTTTGACTGTGAGAGTTCTGCAGCTGCTACATCATACATTACATAGTCAAGTCTCAACTAAGCAGAGCTACAAAGTTGATTGCAGCTTGTCAAGCATTGCAGGATGCTCCTCTGTACTTATTGAAGTAGATATTTTCTAAAAGTATGGGTTTCCAGCAACACCACTAGATTTCAGAAGTTTCTATTTTATACAATTTTAAACTATTATTATACAGGAAAAGCCTTTCTTTAAACTGAATTTTGTTTTATTGAATGGAGAAGTGAAATAATTTTGGATCCTTTTCAATGTCATCTCTGAAAGGCTTCATTTTTAGTGTACAATTTTACAGGCAGTTGAACAGTAATGTAGAGTAGGCTGCCTTTTAATTTGTGACACTATATTTTCTTAGACTTGTACTATAAAAACAGTTCATGTTGAAGTAGGCAGCCATTTTTGTCCCTCTTATATGTAGCCTTTTATTTGATTATAAATTCTGCATGGCAGAGACTACTAGGTATAGAGGAGCCTGTGCAAAATAACACAATTCTGCATCAATTTTATTATATGGTAGAATTAAAAATAAAATTATGTCCTTCTCACAGTATGTCCATGTTTCTCTGTTGATACCTATTTACAACAAAATTGTCTGAAGTCAAAAGTGAGATTTTTTTTTTACTGAAGGCATGAGAAGTTTTCTGTAAGGACATAGACCTGTGTGAAAATAAAATTGAAAGGTTTTTTTTGGCATTTATCACAATAAACTCTTTCCACAGCTGTATTATATCTGTCCAAATATTTATCATCACAGTATCTTACTTTATTACATTTATCATCACTCTGGCATTTTCCTTCCTTGAGAATCATTACTTTTCCTTTTGTTTCACCTCTTTCCATCTCCATTTCTTTTAGTGTAGCTAATTCAGGATTTTCAGAAGAGCATTAGTATGGCAACAACTGAATCAGCTGATGTGCTGTTTTCAACTACTCATCCTGGTGCAGCTTTGTAACTGTTTGACACTCACTGAATTGAAAGTGACAAGCCTGCCTGTAATAAAAGTTGAGATCAAAAAGTGCGCTGTGTTTCTCTCAGGAAGCCATTTAAGCTGCAGTAGGACTACATGATCCAGTGCTCTTGATGGCCTCCATCTGGGTACACACACTTCAATGGTTTGGTTTAAAGACCCTCTAGTTCCAATCCCCTGCCATGGGCAGAGACACTTTCCACTAGAACAGGTTGCTCAGAGCCCCATCCAGCCTGGCCTCGAACCCTTCCAGGGGTGGAACCTGTGCCAGTCTCACCACCCTCGCATTAAAGAATTTATTCTTGGCATCTAATGTAAGCCCACCCTCATTCCATTTAAAACTATTGCTGCTTGTTCTTGTCCTTGTTCACTATGTGCCACTGTGAAAAGTCCCTCTCCAGCTCTTTTGTAAGCCCCTTTTAGGTACTGGAAGGTGCTAGAAGGTCTCCTCAGAGCCTTTCTCCTCAGAGCCTTCTCTTCTCCAGGCTGAACAACCCCACCTCCCTCACCAGTGTCTTGGCTTTTCATTGTAGGAGAGGTGTCCCATCCTTCTGATCATCTCTGTGGCCTTTGCTTGGACTTGTTCAAGCAGGCCCACATCCTTCTTGTGTTGGGGATTCCAGAGCTGGACACAGCCCTGCAGGTGGGGTCTCAGCAGAGCAGAGCAGACTGGCAGAATCCCCTCCCTGGCCCTGCTGCCCACGGGGCTTTGGATGCAGCCCAGGACAGGATTGGCTGCCTGGGCTGTGAGAGCCCATGGCTGGGCCGTGTCCAGCCTCTCAGCCACCAGCACTCCCAAGTCCTTCTGGGCAGGGCTGCTCTGATCTGTTCATCCCCAGCCTGAGCTGATGCCAGGGGTTGCCCCAGGTACAGCACCTTGCACTTGGTCTTGTTAAACTTCATGGGGTTCCCATGGACCCACTTCCTGAGCTTGTCCAGGTCCCTCTGGATGGCACCCCATCCTTCAGGAGTGTCAGCTCCTGTATCACTCAGCTTGGTGTCATATGTAGACTTCCTGAGCATGTGTTCAATCCCTTTGTCAATGTCATCATCAATTAACGAAAACATCTTAAACACTGTAGCAAATATTAAAGCTATTCAGGGATAAAACCTTTTTTGTGGTGTTTAGCAAAGCTAAAGCACAAAGCTCAGGAATAAGTTGTGCTGAACTGATTTTGGTATGGAAGTTAAAGAGGAAAAAACTTCAGTTTTTTGATGGAGAGTTTTGATGCAAATTGAACTAACATATTTGAACTAGAGTTAAGTATAAAATGACCATAACAACAGCGGTAAAACCTATGAAAGAATAAAATAACTGTTTTCTAAAGATAAGGCTATCATAGTTGTAGCATAATTTGCACAGTGATCTTTTAGTGGTCTCTTACTGGAGCAGCCAGCTGAAATTATTGCTTTTATCATGGCCAAAGCCCTCCTGTAGGTTGGGTTTGGGTTTGCATTGTTACTAATTCTCAGTGTATTGGTATTTCATTGTCCTTTCAGTGGTAGGTTGCAGCTTGCACTTCAGAAATTCTTTAAAAATCATTTACTCTTCCTGATCTCTTGCTTTTCTAGCATAGAATCTAGCCTACACAGCCCGGGATAAACTCTAATCAACAGGGAATTAGTAACATAAAAATGAAACTGAACTACTTTCAGGGCAGGGGTGAGTCAGCAAAGAGAAAACAAACTTCTGAAAGTGTTATGCAGGCAGTGTCTGATGGCCTAGGGAAATGAAGTCTCCCTAACATTTGAAAACCAGATTAGATGGCTTCTGTGAAGAGCAGGAAGTTGGGACTTGGTGATCCATATGGATCCTTTCCAACTTGACATATTTTGTGATTCTGTAGCTCAAAACAGATCTTCACAGAATGTGCTTGTCTTTTTTTAGAAGCCACTTTAGAGCAAAAGAACAAATGGGTCCATTAGCCAGGGGATGACTTCTCTGGTTTGCAGCACTGAATAAATAAGCTTACTTGTGTGAGCCATCTCATTAAAGAAAACATACAGTTCTGAAGTTTATATTTATTTCTTTATATTTCTCTGCATAGCAGAAAATGAAGTCTGAAGAATTTACTCAATAAAATCTTGGGAATTTTAGGCATTAGAATTCTGTCTCAGGCTGTCATATCTTGTAATCTTTACTCTGTCCCATGGTTGTGTTGCTGAATTGATCTTTATTTCTTGCAAGTATGGGTTAAGGAAAGGTATTATATATAGGCAAATGTTCATACAACTGCCTAATTTTATTGTTTAGCACAAATTGTTTTCCCTTTCTTATAAAGCTCTGTCTGTATCTTTAGTGGTATCAATCAGCCCAGAGTGATGTGAGTGTTTGGTCAAGGGGTCTTCCCTGTGGCTGTGGCTTCAAAGAAGAATGGGATAGTCAGTTAATCCCTTTATTGATTTTCCTCTTTGCAGACAGGATATTTGTGTTGCCAATAAAGATAAGCAGGCTCATTAGTAAGTTGGGAGATGCTGAACACTGTCCTTTCCAGAGCTCAGTAAATATTTTAGTTAGGGAGTGGTGCGGCTTTGAGGAAGAATAGATACAAAAATGTTGAGCAAAACCAGCTAAGCACTATTTGCTCAGTGATATTCCTCTGACTGATTGACAGTGAAGTCTGAGTACTTAATGGGTAGACTTAAAATCTTACTTAGGATACTTTTGAAAGTCATTTAGATACAATTCCAAGCCATTTTCAGATGCACACTATAATTAAGACCTATCAAACATTCTACTGAGCAAGGAAGTGAATATGACTGGGGAGCTAGGTAATTCTATGAGAAAAGGAAGATGAAAGTTATTGTCAAATTCCCTTCAGGAACATATGTAAAATATGGAGCAAAATGCTAAAAGATGTTGTTACCAATCAAGTTGTAACCAGTCTTTGCAACTTAGACACAGAAGCTATTTCTCCCTTGGAGTATGACTTCCTAACTCAAACTAGAAAACCAGACAAAAACTCTGGCTCAGCCATGGCCTATGGGATTCCGTTTCTCTTTGGAAATGCTGTGCTCACAATAATCTGGTAGAAGAAAATGGTCTAACTAGTTCAGCTAACTGATCAGGGACCTGTTTAAAGCAATGATGTGCACACTTTCATGTTTTAGCCACAAATGCAGCACACAGAAGGTTTTGACTGCTGAGCAAAAAGGAAATAATTCCTCTCAATATCTCCAGGTACGTTTTACATTTACACATTGCAGACATTTTGATTTGATTTTCTTGTGGTAATTATTTTTAATGCCTCTAAGTAGACCAGCAACATACTGGCTCTAGTGACAAACTGTGGTCCGGTGAATTCCTTGCTAAGGACTCTGTCCATGTGGAGAATTCACTGGAGAACTGACACGTACTTCTGTGTGCTATGTTTGTGGCATTCTGGAGATCACTCAACTGACAGAGGGCATTTAGGTAGGATTTTATGTAAATTTAAGAGTGACAGGAAGTCTGATTATGTTTCTGTAGCAGCACTTGTTGAAGAGCAACCTCTGCTTTCTCAGGGGAGGCAGGGGAAGTGCAGTCAACATCACACAAAAGGTATGAGCTCATGTAAAAATGAGAAAACTGTTCTTAATTTGTATTTCTAGGTTAGGATGAGAGAGCATTTGAAATTTGAATAGCTAAATACCATATTTAATGTTCACTGAGTGAAAAAGAAAATCAAAAATTGATTGTCTCTTAAAATGAGATCCAGCAGAACAGTGCTGCAAAGTTGGGTTGCAACTTACTTTCAAAATACTTTCCTAATTTATTGATGAGGAAATGTATTTTTCCTCAAGCATAGATAGATTGCTGTGCAGAGAGCCAAATGTACAGAGTTTTTCAAGATACCACAAATGATAAGCAGGTTGCAAGTAAGCGTTTTGAAAATTGCATAGTGAAAGTATTCCTTGAAAATGTTGGAGAGGTTTCCACTGCATATTGAAAGCAGAAATAAATCAAATACTCAGGGCCATCAAAGTATAACTTTTGTGCTGGTTTGTGTACCTGCATCCTAGTGCCTCTTTTTCTTTTCAATAAGGGTGAAACATTGCTTTGCTTTCAATTGTCTCTTAAGAATTACTTCATAGCTGGAATTAGTCACTCCAGGCATTTTCTTTGCTAGTACTTCAAATAAGCGTAAAAGCTAGAATATTAATGATGCCTGAGTGTTACTCATGATTTGTGGCTTGATAAGCTGATCTCACAAAGGTTTTCAAATTTCTGCCTTGGTTTCTGAGTGGTAGCAGCTTGTTGTGCTTTCTGAACTGCATTAGGTCAAAATTAGCAATTTTTTAATCGTTGTTTCATTTCATCCACCCTTACTATGTGTAATAAGCAGCAAACTCTTAGTCTTGAGAAACCAAGGGAACTATGTGAGAATTAAGTCCTCTGTGGATTGATTATAATGACTGCACCAGACTGCAGAGCTAGTACTTCAAAGATTGCTTGTCATAATAAAGGCAGCTTTAAAGTGTTAGAGCAAAAATAAGGAAAAATTTATAGCACATTTAAATTAATTAAATCCATGTAGTGTTATGGTTTTGGCATTATTGCTTTATTTTGGTTTTTTATGTGTTTTTCCTTCCCCTGGCTTACTGAAATACTGCAACTCACTCCAAAGAGGAGGATGCTTAGAAATGGCTGGATGACCTGCTTGTAGGATATACTTGTAAACTCATGCCATGAAAAGGAGGGATGGATAAAACCTTGTCATTTTCTTCTTGTTGAAGGACTTTCTTTTTTACGCTGTAATTATTGAGTGATTTGTGTCATCCAAAAAGAATCCCTTTTCTTGACAGTGTATGAAATACATTGTGATAACAAAGGCAAGGGATAAAATCAGAATGTTCCTTAGCACAAAAACTGTTTTTCATTTCATTTGTAGTAGATCCTTCAAGGTCTTTGGGAAGGGATCTCTTAGACCTGTTCCTAATCTGTCAACACTTGGTGCTGTTAAATACAGAATTTCTTCCTTTATCTTTTGGTTTTTCATACAGTATCCGAAGTATTAATTTTATAATGAACTGTAATCAATATTATGTAATGCATGCAAATAAATAGCCACATTTTATAAAATTAAACTATTAAAATTATTTTGCTAATTAAGTATAATTACCCAGTAAACATACTGAGTATTTCCATCCATGGGGTAAAACACTAAACTTGCATTAAAGCAAATACAGAGCATTACCACTGAGGTATGGATATATGTTCATGACACTGATAGCAAAATTTTGACCTGCTGCGTTGTCTGACTGTATTAGCAGTTCTCCAAATTCTCCATGGTGTTCAGCTATGCCTAACCTATAAAATAGAGTTGCTTTCTGTGACTTGACGTTTACATTCAAGATGATCCAGCCATCAGTTTTTGTTTATGCCCAGAAACCAGCAGTCAGCACTGATCTATCTTATCATGAACCTCCTTTTACTCAAATACAGATCTACTATAGGTTTTTGTCCTTTTATTTATGTTGGAAATCCTCCCAGTCCATTCTGATACCATTTGATGATACCATTCTCTTGTATTTTCATTGTTCCCTTTTCTTGTTTCTTTCATCGCTTTTTCCAGAGGGAAACTAATTAAATTCTTGCTCATCTGATTTATAAACAGCAGTATTATCTCTCCTAATTGAAAAAATTCGTGGCAATTTTGTGTTTCACTTGTTTTCTAAATTGATTCTTACACTGAAAATGGGTAGATCAATATTCTAACTCCATGGTTATAATCACATCCTTAAATCAATATTTACAAAGCTCTTAGCAATGAATAAAGTGGTTTAGGTTCAGGTCTGTTTAGGTTGAGTGTAAAATATTGCTCCAACATTCAGATCAGTGTTTTGGGAACACCAAAATAATGTAAGATCTTGCCTATACTTAACCCTCAAGATGAATTTTGTTTTATGAAATTACTCTAGATTTGAATATTACATTATGAATAATAATAATTAGTGTGGTCCAGAGCTAACAAAGAAATCATTATAGGAATTTTTTGGACAGTAAAAAGTTAGGTGTTTGGTGAATTTCAAACATACTGGAATTTACTTTTTTTTACTAGTTTGCAAGTAATTTTTTTAAACTGGTTTGTAACTAATTGCAAATCATTTTTTAGTAATATGAGGACCACAGACAGCAAATATACATAATAATTTCCACAAGAATGTTCCAATAAATTTTAATTAAGGCCAGTATTTGTATCAAAGTATGGAGGTAGTATTACATACATATTAGTTTTTTTTTTGGTTGGCTTATTAGTTGATATGGTTGCTGTAATGTCTGCTAGTTAAAAAATTACATTATTACAAAGTAATATCTTATGCTTGATATTTAGTATTGCCTTTTATTCTGCAGGAGTTCACACTGCTTTATAGAGTATATTCACATATAATAATTTTACTCTCCACTTAAAAGCATTACCAAAGATAGAGTTGGTATGGGAAAAAAAACCACCCCTGAAACAGAATGCAAAGCATTTGAGGATAGCCAGGAAAAAAGTTTCTGCTCACATAAGACAAGCCCTGTTCCTTATTTAGAAAAAAAAATAATTGAATGGTAATTTTGTAGGTGAAAACCCACTATTTGGGACTTAAGCCTTAGTCCTTGAAGGAACATGTCCAACCTGAATTCCCCTATTCCTGTGTATCTGCTGTAAGAACTAGGTCATTTTTTCACCATCAAGGTGAAAAGATAATGGTGAGCTCTTTGTAAATTACAGATAAAGGATAAAATGTGTTGGTACAGGCTTCTGATATGCAATCACATATTTTTGTTGGGTATTGATTCACTTGTGTCAAAAAAAAACCTAAGAAAGAATGCCTAGGAGGGTGCCTCTTCCCTTGGGTGTGCCTGGCATGCAGTGAGTGTTCCCAGACAATGGCAAAGTGTGATCCCTGCTCGGCTGATGGGGTGCTGGGAGAGGACAGGAGCTGTGCCTGAATTTCCCTGTGCTGAGCCGGAGGTGAGTTCACCCGTGTGATGAAGCAAGCTGCTCTCTTTGAACGTCATTTTGTGAGGTGAAATACCAACAAATTAAGACTAAAAACATCTGCAGATGACTGCATTTTTTGATGGATTGTGACTGCAGGCCATAATTCAGTACTGTCAACACAGGGAGCTGAACCTCAACCACATGATCCTCCCCAGGAAGCCAAGGCTCTTGGCAGCTCCTTGTTTCTCCATCATCAATCACCACAGCAGGCTTTAACTAGCCCGTGCCTTTGACACCAGCTGTTGCAAAGCATTGTTTTGGAAATGCACTGGTCATCCCACTGCAGTGTGGTTGGTGGTGATGGTTATCTATTTAAGGACATTATTTTTTAATTTATTTTTGATACGTTGCAGCAAGCTCACAAGTTATTCATTACTATGTCAGTAATAATAGAGTAAGTGCCATATGCTACAGCTGCTAATCATACCCAAAACCTCTGCTTTTCACAGCCCAAAATAAGTAGGCCAATTCAGATACTTAAAAACAACATGAGAATCCAGGTATTTGCTTTCTATGAAAAACTTTTAACAGTTTTGAAATCAGTGTGGCTTCCCATTTGAAAATGGCTAAAATTTCTCTGTGGAATAAATCATTTTGTGTAGTAAAGTACTTAGCTGTTACTTAAGTAATATGATGTGTAATCTCAAGTTATCGATAAGCAGGAATTAATATGTTTTTAAGCCATTTTCATAAAAGTACTATGAAATATCACTGTTAAAATATCAAATTTGATCCAGTTTTGAATCAGAATTAAAAATTAGTGATGTAAATTAATGTAAATGAATCACTTAAATCTGATGTCAGCTCACTTCCAACATTGGTACTTTGTGATACAGGGACATATTTAGATATTAGTGTTGTGGTGAGCACATTATCATTTTCTAGGTTTAAAGAACATAATTCATGTCATCTTAAGTGATCATTTAGCATTTTAATCAGTTACAGGAAGCTTTTACTTTCCCTACTAGCTGTAGGATTTCTACCAGCCTCCAGGTCGAGCACAACCCATTAACAGCTATTGTTTGATCCATTAAGCTTCTTTGCTTCTCTGTTTTCCCTCCATTCAGACACAAGAATATTGTGGAAGACAGTGTCAAAGACCTCTCTAAAATTGAGGTAAATAACATCTACTGCTCTCCTCTCATCCATAAATCCAGACATTGTATCAAAGAATGCTGTCAGGATGGTCAGACATGATTTCTCCTACATAAATCCATTAATTTTCTGTTCCCAGATACCCTTTTCTCCTTCATGAGCCCTGCAATATGCTCCAAGATGACTTTGCTCCATGATTTTTCCAAGGACCAAAGTGAATATGACTTGCCTGTATTTCCCTCTGTTATTTGTTTGGCCTTTCTTGACAACATTTAATTTCCCTTGTCACCAGGGATTTCCCCCAGATTCCATGACTTGTAAAAGACAGTACAGAGTGATGTTAGAAGGACATTGGCCAGTTCTCTTCAACATTCTTGAATTCAACTCTTCATGTTCTGTATATTGTTATGGTCTGAGTTGTCTCAAATAATCCCTGATTCAATCTTCATCTCCCAAAGGAAATTCTTCTTACTGAGGTCTTGCACTGACACTGGGGACTGGGAGGCTGACTGAGGCCAAGGCAGCACTGGATACCTCAGCCTTTGCTGGGTGTGCTGTCCCTAAATCCCACACTCCATCCAGGAGCAGGCTCACTTTCCTCCTTCCAGCCTTTTGTTGTCAGTGTGGTTGTAAAAGCTTTTCTTATTGCCTGTAGCATCCCTTAAATGTGTCTGTTTAGTAGAATTTTCTGAACATCCAGACTTCTCCATGTGATGTTTCTAAATTTCTCTTTTATGGTATGTCCTCGCTTAAATCTCCTCTTTGTGGTTTTTCTTACTACAGAGCTCTGTGATGAATTCTCTGATTAATCAAACTGGTCTGGTACACTTCCTTGTTTGGAAATTCTACAAATTAATCTGTTCCTGCTGGTGGAAGCTGTAGCACACATAAACAATCCCTGCTCCCCAAAAACATGGGTTAGAGACTTAGAAGTTTCTTAAAGGCTATTTAGAGCATAATCTCCTTGTTATGTTAATTTTTTTAATACTTGGTGAGAGGAGAGAGGGCTAACTTATTCTATTACTTAATATATTGTTTAGTCCTTAGATGGTGATTAGAGAAGATAATTTACCTGACATGATTGTTACAATTTATGGCACCCTGATGGACTCTATTACTACGAAAGGATTCCAAAATAACAGATGCTTCTTGTCATCTTAATCATCTGTTTCTTCAATTATCTTTATTAAAGAAATGTAAAATTGTATTATGAAACGGGAAAAGAAGCCTGAAGGATAAAGATAAGTAGTTTTTACTATTCCTAAAGGTGTCTTTGGTGATGTTTCTCCTTCATATTTATGTGTTTATGGAGCAAAGTATATTAGCTTGAGATTAAAGCTAAGTGTGTTCAATTTCATCTTCACCACATTATTTCTTGCTTTATGTAGTAATCAAAAGGCATATAATGAAAATTTTATTTTCAAGGGTAATGGCAAGACAAACTTTTTAATATAAAAATTTAATACAAAATTATTTGAATTTATTATTGCTTTTGTTATGAAACTACAAAGTAGCAGCCATGTATCCCCGCCTACTTTCCTGTGGGATAGCTTGGTACATGCAGTGCATCCAAGAGAAAGACTGGGGAGTATGGAGTGGTGATGGTGAATATTGGAAAATACCATTCTTAAGCATCATTGGAAGCAGTATGGCTGGCTCTTCAAGGCTTAACCACTCCTCCTGACTCTTTTCTTCACCTCTGCTCTCTGTAGCAAAAACAGTCTTGTCCTTGGATAAGCAAACACTAATTTTTGCTTACGTGGTTCAAAACCTTTCAGCTGTCTCAGAGCCACAAATTATTTTGAGAGAGTGAGACAAAGAGGACAAAAGTTCAATTGTG
This sequence comes from Zonotrichia leucophrys gambelii, assembly GCF_028769735.1. Classification (NCBI taxonomy): domain Eukaryota; kingdom Metazoa; phylum Chordata; class Aves; order Passeriformes; family Passerellidae; genus Zonotrichia; species Zonotrichia leucophrys. The sequence continues at coordinate 79,869,607 of NC_088169.1, forward strand.
GACTCATTTCTGGTGAGCCTGTAGAATCAGAAGGAGACTGCCAGTGGGAAGTGCCAGTACTTTTATGGTCTAGGATCATCCATTTGTAGCTTAGTATTACTGAGTTTTGCTGTATGCTTTGCATTCATTCCTTGAATCCAGAAATGCATGTTAACAGCTGGCTGCATTATTTCACTGGAGAATGTCTTAAATTTTTTTTTTTATGATAAAGTATCAGCAGCAAAGCTCAAATAAATTTACTGCAGAGACAAATGAATAAATAAAATGCTTCACATCTGACAGCCTGAAATAGGAGGCATTTCTGACCACATGGTTTGTAGTTAACTAAATGGTCAAATACATTTACACCTAATCTGGTGTGTGCTGTGCCAAGCACGTGTGCTTGCTGGTTTTGTGAAGACCACTTGGTACTGCAGCTCTGGACAAACTGCAGTGTGAGGACGTTCCTTGGCCTCTCACAGCCTGGTTTTCTTGGTTTGTTGCCATCTAAGGGGGGTGCTTAGTAAAAATACATTAATTTTGAGGATCTGATGGGGACAGGCAGAACAGGATGAAGAGGCCAAGCTACCACTGACTTCCACTTGGACATTTGGCTCAGAGAGAGAAGTCAGTCTGGGTGGTCCCAAGGAGGAGATTAGAGGGAAGAATTGCATTGTAGCTGTGTCACTGCTCCTTCATCCCTGTCCCTGTGAAGCCACACCTCTCACACAGCCTCCTCCTGCACTGGATTGTTGTGACACTGGATTTTGCTTAAAATGGGTGCAGGTTGTGGAAGCTGAAATCTGACCTAATTGCACTACCTGAATTTTGGGGTTATCTAGAATACAGACAGATAAGGGGAGTGAGTTTATTAGTGGAGCAAGGAGGGAATGCTGCCTTGAAACAGGTGTCTCATAGCAGTGGTATGTGCCAGTCCTTTGCCCTGGCTGTAGGTATTTTAAGTAGCCTGGTAAGAAGACTGGACTCAATACTGCTGTTAAATTGCTCTTTGGTCTGGTGTTATTCTTCATGTGTCTTTCTGCTTAAGGAATAAAAATAATAAAAACCCTTCTGATAACAGTTTTGACATCTTGGATGCAAAATGCTGTAAAACCTGAATTTATTTACATGTTTGAGAAAGGTGGGGGGCTCTGGGGAAGGGATGGATCTGCCCATTCCCTGCTGTGTGTCAGGGCAGTGTCCTGTATCACCTCTGCTTGTGAAAGATTAGGATATTGAAACCATCTTCTCCTGTGTGAGTCTGGTCTTTCCTTCTAGCACAGGACAAAGCAATAAAAAATGTGGTGGTGTAGTGTGAGGGCAAGTGATGTGAAGTACTTTATGTTTCTGTCTCTCATACTGTGTGTTGCAGGAAGATAATGATGAAGAAGTTTTTCATTCCAAAGGGAACAAAGCCAAACTAGATGATGTGTGTGGTTGTCCTGTGTGCAAGCTGTCCCTCCTTCTCTCCAACGTGCAAGTAGAATTTGTCACCTCATATATAACTGCAATATGTCTTCTGCTTTGTTCCTTTTCACATTTAGTTTTGGTTTTGAGATTGAGCAAATTTAAAAGGCTGCTTTTTAGAAAATTGGATTAAGAAAATTATTTTTTGTGAAGACAATCTAAATATATTTTTAAAAAAATCTCTTCTATATGTATCTTAGAGTCTTAATGTCTCAACAGATGAAACAAACACCACCTAGAACCCCATGTTAATTATCATTTTTAGCAAAAAATAAAGTAAAATTATGCCAGAATCTTTAACTAAAATCCTTCTTTTAAACTGCAGGTATCAACATGTAAATTATTCACAAATGTTCTTAAGTTATTATTTGCGTTGGTTTATCTGCAGATAGATAACAGTTTTTATTTGATCTTATATTCCTATGTACATATGTATCAAAACAGTTTGGTGTCCACTGTGGAAGGCATTCTTTTTTATTAATTTACACGAGCAACTTCTCATGGAAACATTAGATTTTGTTAGACTTTGACATTTATTTTTAAAAGGTGAGTAGTTTTAATTGTGATGTTGGATTGGGGAGGTGATGTTATCTTGACTTGCCAGTTGTCCAGCCTGCACATGTATGCTCCTTGCAGCCAAACTGGCTGAGCCTTTTGGGGTAGTCCATATCAGAGAAATGCTCTTCCATTCTCACAAAAGATAAAGGAAAAAAACCTTGGGCAATGTGGAGGGAAGTGTTGCAGAAAAGGAGGAGGGAGTTGGAAGGAAATATGCAGGTGCTGCATTAAGGAAGGGGATCCAGGAAACACTGCAGTAGGGGAGGGAAGAAAAGGATGCCAGACTGAGAGGGTGAGCAGTGCTGCAGTAAAGAAAGATGGACAGAGGGGGCAGCCTGGGATATTAGATAGGAAAGGGCATTCAGGCTGAAATTGTGAATTGCTGTTTTACCTCCAGGCAGAATTCTTGGCAATTTTAACTCCTGGAAGGGATCCATTCCTTACCATATCATAGACATCTGTATGCTAAGAATACAATTTTGTTTTGTGTTTTTGGAAGGTCATATGGATGTCAGACACCCATCAGTGTCGTAGTCTGCTCTCTGGTCCTGGAAAAGTGGTACAAATAGAAAGTTTGGTGTATGCTGGCTTCCTGCAGGACAGGGGCTTCCCCAGCACTGTCACTTCCCTTTGAAGAGAACTGGTTGTATATCACTTCAGACAATTACTTTACTTTTCAATTGTATGAACTTACCACTCCCAAGTAATATCCAACATTTTTTTGTTCTTAAGAAGCTCCCAGTGTTTTTGACTATGCCTATTTATAAAACCTGTTGTTAGGACAATTTTTTGTGCCATACTACTGATCTGGTAGTGTATGTACTACTTCTTTTTTTCAGATGCAACATTTGAATACCACTAACCTGGTTTTCTTTGTCAGAATTTTGTTTGAGTACCTACATAAAATCTAAAATCTGGTATTATCAGAAAAATAATTTCTTTTGATGATTTTAGTGAAGAAGTATTAAATAGCTTTGTTACTGAGGAAAAGGAAAATACAGTAGAAATTATTATTATTAGCATTTTAAATTTCAAAATTGGTTTCTGAGGTCCTAAAGACGCTTATAAATTAATTAAGTCCTACTAGAAGTATGGGAATAAAGGCTTTTTATGTAAGTTCTGTGATTAAAGTGTCCTGATGAAGTCATAATATGCTTTGCTTTTGAACTATCTATGTATAGGACCAAACTTATATTCAATCTTTACTTACATCCATGCATCCTGATTACAGCTGTGGCCATCCTGCTCAAGGATTTAGCATGGAATATGCATTACTTTCTGATATAAGTAAGGTAGCTCAATATTTGATTATTGGAGGAAGTATTGGAATATGGTAATCATCTATTTGACTTCATCAGCAGGTATAATGCATTTAGGTTGGGTGTAAATGGCAAAACTTTGTTCCTCCCCAGCAATCTCACTGGAATTGCCTCCCAAGAAGCAAGTCTGGCAGCTAATACGCTGATTCTGTAACAAAAAGTTGTAAAAGAAGCAACACTACAAAATAAAGATAATAAAATTAAGAGTATCATCCCACTGGGGTGTTATGTCCCTTAAGAAAATCTAAACATTGCAGTATAGCGTTCGTCTCCTTAAAAAGTCTCAGCTGACCCAAATGTGGAGCTACATAGCTGAGAGAGGCTGGAGAAACCATGAGTTGTAGGTTTTGAGATTAGACTGCAGAGTTTAAGGTAGAGTCAATATGATTATACCTTTTGTTATCTCTGCAGAATGTTTTGTTCATATGGCCCACACTCTTTTATTCAAGCCTAAAGACAATTTAACAGTTGACCAAAAAAAAAGTGTCTTATTACTAATACAGAACTTACTTCTTCAGCTGAGCTTCCAAACCAGAAGGTTTCATAACTGCTGATGAAGGATCAGAATTTCTTCTTCACATTGTATTTTTGAAACCTACAAATGGCTGGGAAAATTACGCTTCCTACCTGTAGGAATGCCTCTTATTTGCTTCTGGAAAAAGGAGCCCTTTCTTAACTCTTGAATACATTCTTTGGTAGGTAATAAACATGCATTGTATTTCTCTTGGCTTGTTAGGGAATAAATAAGACACTAATTAAAACCTTGAAAGACTTCTCCAAACTTCCTCCCACAGCAATATCCAGATTAATACAAATTTGTATGAGTCAGACAAACGTTTGATGAGATTCCAATCAACACACTGCATTTTGTTTTTCTGTAACTTGAAGCAATTACAAACTAGAGTTGGATTTTTTTCCAATTAAAAAATATGAAACATAGTCTCATTATTTTAATAAGTGTTGGAATCAAAACTATGAACTATAAATTAATGAGTGCCTTCTAAACTCTGGACACATGTGGAACTGAAAGAGGTCTATTACAGAAGTTGAAAATCTATATTTAATGAATACACCCACTACATCTATTGAATTGGCAAGATAATAAGTGTGCAGCCCTCTCTTTTACTTTAGAACAACACATTCAACATAGTCATTAGCTGGGAGTTTTACCAGACACTGCAATACATTCAGCTGCACTTTTCAGTTACTTTTGGACTCTGTATGGCTGTGTAAGTATCACACATAGCAATGTGGTCTGAGTGCTCATCTTGTATTGTTTGTATGTTTATGGTGCCTACTCTTGTGGCTTGAACATTTATGGCTGCAAAAGTTACAGTGGTGGGTATTTAGTGACTTTTATTACCTTTGGCATAATTCCTTTTGCCTTTCATTCAGCTTTGTCCTGGATAATGCATAAGCATGTGACATTTCCAGTCTTCAAATGTCACATCATGAAATGGAAGAATATGTTTGGCATTGAGTAGGTCCATCCTAACAGTGGGATAAAAAAAGCTGTCTTACCTATTTTTGAGTGCCAGGGTGTTTTCAAGGTTTCCACTTCTGTCTCTGCCCAGTTTTTCTTTGACTAAACAGTGCCTCTCATATCTCTGTAGAATCCCAGTGTTAATAAACTACAGTCATCTCAAGCAGGAACAAGTTAATAGATTTTTTTTCTGGCAGATCTGTGCGTGATATGTTCCTTTCAAATAGGATGAGCTAGTGAATCCACTCTCCCTCTGCAGTTTTATACATTTTAGTCTTAGCTCCTTTTTATGTGAGAACTCTATAGTTACAAGTTTCATTAAGATGTGTAGCAAAGTTGCCAGGCAGCAGTGGACAGCTCTTGTGTTCCGTAAGTGAATTTTGAGTGTATTTTCCAGTGCAGTTTTCCCAAAGCTGTCCTCAATGGAGAACATCAACAGGAACATCATTTGAGTATGCTGCCTTTCATAATCACAACGTGTCAGAATTGATGCAGCTGGTGCCATTCAGCCCACAGCAAAGACACTCTACAAATAGAAAGCACAACTTCATGGTTATGCATTATAAAGCTAATACACACCTTTTGGTTTTCATCTTTGCATATTTTGTGAAGATCTCCTTCCTGCTTGTTCCATTTGTTCATTACCATAAACACTGAATAACGTATGGTCAGTGAAATTGCTCTAAAACCAAACATGCTTTTATTTTGGCTTCAGAATGAAAAAGGGAGTTAGAGAAAAACCAAAACATATTACATGGTATTTTAGTGTGTGTTAATGCATGGTATTAATGCTGGTGGCATTTATACCTCTTTTCCACTTCCCCTTTCTTTTTGATTGCTTCTTTGTCTCGATGAGATGTGGTGGAAGGGTGCAAACAGTCTGATGCTCTTTACACTAATGTCTGATAGTTAAAAGGCAGTATATTCGTGGAAGGGAAAAAAGACATTTCTGCCACATACAGGGGTCATATAGAGGCTTTTGAAAGCTGTTTTCTAGTCCAGGACTGAAAACATGACACAACTGATATATCTGAGTTAATACTAGGGGACCTTGCCAGCCAAAGCAGTTAAAACCAGAACTGTTTCTGGTCCAACATGATGGATTCTGTTTCTGTAACTGTTGTAGTTTCAGGAGGTGACACTGGCCAAGCTTAAAAGCATTACTGGGCCTTGTGTTCAGACTCCTCTTGGCAGGGCCAAGTTCTCATTTAGTTAACTGGGCAACTATTACAGCGACATTTTACAGACTGAAAGCAGTTGTACAGACCAAGATTGTTCAAGTGTGTAGGTAAAAGTCACTTAAATGACTGTGTGACTGACTGCCAAGCCACACAGGTTTGTTCATTTTGAATAATTTTATGTGATTTTTAGATTATTAATTATGCAAATTAATAGACAGTAATATATTTTTGCCCCCTGTCTCCTGAGCAGCATGCAACAGCCCCTTCTACTCTTCCTCAGCTTTTTTTCCTTCATCCTAAAAATCTATCGACAACCAAAAACTAAAAGATTTCCTTGCAATTCCATATAATTCATTTCTCTGTGATTTGCAGGCCAAATCTCTTTACCCTGTAAGTACAAGAATACTTTAACTTGATGCTCTGCCAGCTCATGCAGAAATTCAGAATTGAAGCTGGGTCTCTCAGATGAGTATGAAGATGTGGGTTACTGACAAATATGTGCATTAATCTATAGTTCACACACACTCTATATAGTGCTATTTAGGAGCTGAAAGAATACAGAATGATGGAACTTTGTAAAAAGCCTGACCCACTCGGTGATGTGTTTTTTGCAGTTTTGTTTCTCATGAGGACATTGAATCTGAAGCCACCATTTCTCCTGTTGTGCTTTAGGTGCTGTAGCAGTTCTGATCCCTCGCCTAGACCTGGTGATTTCTTTCGTCGGAGCTGTCAGCAGCAGCACTCTGGGACTGATTCTGCCACCTCTGATTGAAATCCTCACTTTCTACAAGGAAAACCTAAGTTTATTGACAATATTTAAAGATGTTTTTATAGCTGTGGTTGGATTTGTTGGATTTTTAACAGGGACATACGTGACGGTTGAAGAAATCATTTATCCAGCATCCACAGTTCTTGCTAATGCAACAGGGAGCTTTCCTGCAGATGTAAATGCTACAGACTTGGTGGTTGGGTTAAAGTAATTAACCAGGCACTGTGAACTATTTCATTCCTTAACAAGAAATTCTTGACTCAGGACCTGCTTTCAACTACTGGTACTGTGTAAAGAGGTACAGTTTGTAAGATGTAGGATATACATGTGGAAATGTATTATTTTTTTAGAAAGTAATTATATATCTCTTCTGGACTTTGAATGAAAAGTTACAAGATTTTGTTTTGTTTATCAAAGCAATATTATTTTCATGCAAAAGCATTCAACATCACACATGATAAGCAGTTTATTTTTTGTACATTTTGGTAACTGTTACCCTGACCCATTTTTTACACAATTTCTTTATCCTTGATTTCAACTATACAAAAGTATAAAATGCTGTATTTTTTATTGCCTGTGGCTTGAAGTCTGTAGACTACATATCTATATTTATATTGGAACATATAATAATTATTTTTTCATTTTTATGTTCTGCCTTAAGTAGTATCTAACATGTTCTTTACGTATTTTTGCTTCTTTTGTCTTTTTTGAAAAAAAAAATAGTAGGTTCATAAGTTGGTATCTGGGTAGAAATTAGTTTTGTTTAGCAAGCCTGCTGGCTGAGTTCCTATGAACAATCCTGATTTTCAGGGTTCATATTTGACTTTCTGTCTCACACTTCATACATGACTTTCACTCCAAATGTTGAAGCACTATTTTTGGTCTTGTTTTCTAAAAACCCTATAGTTTGTGCAATAACATAACTATTTATCATACTCATTCCTGTTATGAAGAAACAATTTTTTTCTACAGAATATTTTTAATCATAACATTCCCCCAAGAAATATGTTATGCCAAAACCTCTCCACCGTAGTCATACAAATTAAGATAGAAATATATGTAATATTTTGCCTGCCTTCAGTATATTCCTCAGAAATTTACCATTTGGTAATCTACCATTTGGCATTACAGTGCTAGAGTAATATACTACTAAATATATCTATATTTGTATTTTCTCTTAAGAATTCTTCCACTGTCATCTACCAACTGGTGACTGTAATGTGCACTTTTATCTCCATGTGGATGAGGGCATTTCTGATAGGGATTTGTTACAGCATGTAGTTTAAACTGCATGTATTTGTTCAAGCAATAGTTCTGAGTAATCCTCTAATTTTGATTTTAGCATGGACAAAATTAGATACTTGGCAGGTACTTGGAAGGGATGAGTCTGTCTGTGTGATACCACAGGTTAACCTTTCTTATGGAAGTGCCACAGCAGAGCAAATGCAGGTAGTTAGCAGAGAAGAAAAAGGTAACTTCAGCTTTTCATCTTGAAGGATTTTCAGTCTTTAAGCTGTTTAAAAAGACATTAAATCTCAGTGTTTCCATCTGTTTCATAGTGAATCTGTTACTTACCTTACCCATACACCTATAGAATATATTTCTGTGCAGCATATTTTACTTGACATGAAATACTTCTGCAAGAAACATCTTTAGTAGGACTGAGAGGATTTAAATGCGAGTTACTTTTCCTCTTGGTTTTTCATCCTTCTGCTTGTGTGTTGGGAGAATAAAGGGCTTTGAAGTCCATTCATATCTGTTCTACTTCAGTTGTGTCCTGGTGAGCAGCTCTGAGAAGGTGCTTCTACCAGGGTGCAGAAGGACTGGTCCAGTTCAGAGTTTGGTGGTGATTTTGTCAGGTGCAAGTGAACACTGCCACGCTTCTATCAATGAATATTTGCTGAGCTGGATACCTACAGCCTACAGAGGTGGCCCCGGTACCCAGTGAATGTAACATATCCTTGTGAAACTCAGATAATTTGTTCAGAAGCTTGATGGGTTTGAGGGTTCTGATCTTAGCCATCAGACCTTGGAAAGGCTGGCCCAGAGACAAAGCCATGCACATCTTTTTCCTGCTCTGACTGCAGTGCAGCCTGTCAAGGCACAGGTTTCCAGAGCAGTGAGTGGCCACCGACTGACCAGGTATGAAGTAGTGCTTTTATGCAGTTGGCCAGTGTAGCCAAGTCTAACAATGTTATATCTTTTGAATCTTTAAAATGTTTATTGATATATTTTGCACAATGTCAATTTTCTCCTACAGTGTAGGATTTTTATAATTTTAACACTCATACATTTGCATGGCCTGCTCTTTCAGACAGAAGGAGTCAGGAACCAGAGTGTCCTGCTTTGGATAAGATTAAAATGTCATGTGGTAAAAAACTAAGTCTGACTAATGAGAATGTCCTGTAAAGCATTGCCAAAGATTTAAGAGAGAGGAAATTCTGATAGAAACCTCTTCTGAATAAGAGTGTTCATTCAGCTTTTAAAGTGCTGTAATATTAGTTGCAAGTTAAGAGGCGGGGAATGAAACTGAGAGATTTCATAGGTATGGTTTACATTAAGGTATATATTTAAGATGGAAATGTACTTTAGCACAAGCTAAATTAAACTGCAAAATGTGTGATTAGCTTATGTTCCTGACAAGGAGCAGAAAGCCTTTGTATTTATATACTGTATATGAACTTATATTTTACAATATAATATTGTTAACAGTTTTAATGTAATTTAATCATTAGCTGCATTACAGGTAACTGGATAATTTTCTTGTCTGTAACTGTTCATCCTCAAATATTGGGCAAATAAGAGGATGGGTTTGCCTGATGTTCTGTAAAACTTTAATCTTCTGTATCAATAAAACTACAAATTACCCTGCAAACTCAGTGTTATCCTGCCTGTTTCCAATACTGGATCACTAGAAGAAATAGCTGTCCTACTGCAGAATTTACCTTTGAAGTTGTGCAAGGAATGGTGACTGACGTGAGACTCACATGCAAGCTCTAGAACTGATTTTTCATTGATAAAAAATCTCATTTTAAAGTCACATAGGCAGTAATGAAAAATCCCACCCTCACTCCAAGGGTTTGCATGAGGGCACAGTTAAAGTTAGGCTTCTGCATCTTTTTAGAGGTTCTGTAGGAAGTTAATTTTTAAATGTAAAAAGATATGCAGGTGTTCCCACTGAAATTCCAGTTCCTGTTTAGAAAACCAAAAAGAAAAATCCAGCCATTTTAAAATGGGACAAGCTTATATAGATTTGCTGTGGACTTGGCCTTATCTGTAAGGATGGAGTGCTGTCTCAACATGTTGACAGAGAAGGGAAAGTGTTAACTTGGAAAACTCCTGACTAGAAGTGAGGAATGAGATTAGTTGATGGACAACCTAAGAGATTGCACTCAGTTCATCTCAGGGAGAGTAAAAGGCAAGAGGGACATAATAGAAAAGTGATTATTTTATTAATTATATATTAAAATGTTTCCTGATGAAGGACTAGAGAAGCTCTATACATCACTACCATTCTATAATTGCTGGAATGTATTATGAGCCTTGTGAGGCCTCCCATTCTTCTGCTGTAATTTATTTGGTTCTGTAAAGATTAATCGGTATTTCTGCTGCTGATTTCTCAATTTAATAATTCTGATTTCTCAAGTGACCAAGTGTTCTCTAGCAGAAAACAAGCAATACAGCTTCAACACCAGCTGAAGTTCATTTTTCACATGCTGTCCATGGAAGAAATGACTGCAACATCTTGGTGGGGTTTCAGGAAGAGAGGAGAACCTTCTCCATGATTCTGTGTGTTGTCTACAGATGTTTTGGTCATCCTGGACCTTCTTAACATGACATGAGAAGTCTGAATCTTGCCCACAGTTACCGAGTTATCCTCCAGACTCCTTCATAGTTCTGATTGGTATAATGCAGGTCTGTGAGCTGACAGTATGCCTGGACATACATACTGATACTGGTCTAAATATTAGTTTGTACTCAATATTAGTATCTCCAAGTTCTAGAATGCTTGGATGAGTAGCATCTGATAGCAGTAATTTTGTTTTACTCTTGGTTTAATTTGTTTTTTCTTAAAATGCTTTTATTAACAATTACGAATTGATCCCAATTTGCAGTTCCATAGATTCACTCCAGGCAGGTAGTAGCTGGGATGTAGAAAGCAGCATCTAAGTAGACATTCAGATTGAGTTGAGCAAAAGTTTCCCTGCATCCAAAAGGAGGTGCTTCTCAAATTACAGAAAAAGAATCTGCAAGGTTATGTGGCAAAGCACTCATCTGCACAGACACAAAGAAGCACAGAGGCTCAACTGTGAGTGGATGAACCCCACTTCAAATAAATTCACCTTGTTTTCTGTTCTTACAGAATAAGGGTTAATTTCAAAGGAGCATGTTTCACAGGTTGCACCAAATTATTAGGAGCTTGTCTTGTAGCATGGCGAAGAAAGGGAAGAGGAGTCACTGGTGTGCCTAAAGACCAATCTCTGTCAATGCAAAGAAATGGGGGAACCAAAATACCTTCATCAGAGAAATGGAGCCCTAACCTGGCTTCTTCTAGGGTTTTCACAGCACAGCAATCAGTCCATGGTCCAGGTGAGAAAATCACCAAAGAGGTTGACTGGGGAGCATCTCTCAGGAAAACTCTATAAACTGAGAGCGTTACTGCTTAGAGGGGCAAGGGAACACCCTGTAGGATCTATGGGAAGTTTATTTTGGGCATGTACAGGACTTTTAATGGAAATTTGGAGTAGCAACCAAAGGTGGGAGAAGTGATGAATCAAAGTGTATTGGGAAAAATGGAATTTTATGATTCTGTGAATGTAGAGATAAAAGAGTCCAGTCAATCCCATGTGAGCGGGGAATGGTCAGTACAGGTGTCGGTCTGTCCATGCTCTGTGCCTGACCAGTGCAGCCTCTCTTGCCTTCTCACTAAACTAGGACTGAATCCAGCTGTGCCTGGGCTCCTCTCTCTGAAAAGGAGTTTGGAAAGCAAGGGGGTCCTTCCTGCACCTTGTGACTCAATTGTAGGGCTTCTTTAGTAAACATTTTCTGAAGCTTCTCTCCCACCCATGACAATGTCCCAATACCTGCCCTGGAGGGCAGTTTCCACACCTAAGCCAGTTGGGTTAAGGGAGAACATTGGCATGAAAAAAGCCTTATCCCACCTTGCAGGATCCACTTCTTACTGGCCTCTTCCCTTACCTGGCTCTCACCTGCTTGGGATGTGTAAACACATGGCCATGTGCTTATCAGGAATATGTGCTCAGCCTCACTGTGTGCTGGACATGGAGCTGTGGCAACCTCACTTCCTTCCTGCTACCAGCTTTGGCAGCTCCAACACACCCCCCACCTCGTATTTCCTGGGAAAACTGGTTTCTCTGGGGCTCAGCAGCATCGCCTCTTACTGCTGAGCTTTGGGCTTCCTGTCATCTTGGAGGTAAAAGGTGCATGTGCCCCCCCAGCACTCCTTTTCCTCAGGTAATAGTTTCTTTAGTGGTTTTTAAACAGCTCAGTTTCTTCTTGGAATTTGTGCATGTGGCATTTTGTGAGGTGTTTTTCATGATGTCTCTGGATAATTTATGCTGTACAGTATTTGTCTCTTGACCCGATGGATTTACTTGACTTTGAATGAGTGAGCTCAAACTACTGAAGCCGGTGAAGTCCTTTCAGTTTTGCTCTTACATATGCACTCAGAAACAAAGTTTTATTTTGGGAGCATTTCCATTTGTATCTTAGATACTTAGTGACAATTGATTGTTCTATATTTTTGTTTTCAGCAACTTTCCAAAATTTAAATAACCTTTAATGTATCCAGCCCTCTAAATGTTGACATATAAATGCCATTGGAAGTTTCAAAGTTTATTGATTTTTTGGACCATCTTCATATCCAATATAATCTCTTTGTAGAACACAACCTTTTTTTCCTTGGTTTCAGTTGCCAGCCCAGAGACCAAAGTCCTGGGACACCAAGCCCAGTGCTCTTTTTTCATACTTCCCCAAGGTTAATAAAATCATTGTGAGGATTTGTTAGTCTTTCCGCATAATTTGTGCTACAGCATCTCCTCCAAAGCCTAGGACATTGTTACTGTTAATGGATTCATATTGAATAATAAATTATTGGAGCAATTCTTGCCCACAAGATAGAGAATCCATTTGTTCCTACTGCTGGGTAGGCTCCAGAGGGTGTCAGCCTAAGGCTCAGCAAACTTATTATTACTAAATATGACCCAACTATATACAGGAATAAATCTGTCAATGGGAACTTAATTCTTTTACCTGGTCAGCCTTACAAGCTACCCTTCAAAGAGTACACAGCTTTTACAACACAGGTACTACTTTAATCTCCAAAACTTTGCTGAGAATATTTTCATGGATAGTTGGATCAGATTCATCTCCTTGCTTTCCCCTCACTTGGCAACTCCGCTGTTACAAGTTTCTGTTTTCAAGTTAGAACCCATGGTGCATATGCTACCTCTGCAGGGTAATTGCATCTCAGTGCTCTCTCTCCTGAGTCTCATCAGTCCATGGACAATTTTGTGTCTTCCCAACCTGATGTTTCGCCTTATCTGTCATGGGGGATTCCTTACTTTTCTATTTTTTAGTGAATTCTCTGCCATTTTAAGTTCTATATTTCTGTTTAAATTGCTGAACTCGTGTCAGCTTGGTTGAAAGGATCTTTTTATATATAAAAATAAATACATCTCATATACATGTTTATTAAAATTACCCATTCTCTTCCTACCTAAGCTATTTTTGTGGAAGTCACTGCTATGCCTTGCATCCAGTGATCTTTCTGCTCAGAATGCAAGGCTAGCTCTGTCCCTGGCTCTCAATTTTAGACAAAGTCATGCTACTCATCATCGTGCTGTGAGCTGTTGTTTATGCTCTGCCTTGTTCATTCAAAACACCTGTATATCATAAATGCATATCTGAATTATATTTATTGTGAATCTCAAATTTCTACTTGTTTTGTTGAACCCAGGTGTCACAGCTGATTTTAAAAGGTGAGAATATGGGAAGTTCAAGGATTCAGTTGACAATGATTCTAATAAGCAAATGTGTCTGTGTCCAGTGGAGTTATCCAAGAAACAAAATGAGGTATATTCAATTCAATTCAGCTCCATGAAAGAAGCCTCTCAGGTCTGCCCTTGATAAAATTTTCTTAAAATAGCCATGTTCTTGTGACTGCAGCACAGACCCACAGGTGAGCCCCAGAGGTTGTTCACGGCACTGGGGCTGTATCTCAAATAGCTGGAGGTGCTCTCCAGTCCCTCAGTTCAAAGACCTGGCCAGGGTGGGCCTTGGCTCTCTTGTGGAAAACACACCATTTGGGCTGGGGTGGTGGGATGAGAGCAGCACTGGTGAGGACCATGTCCCAGCAGAAATGCAGCTGAAAAAGCTGATATGAAGGTCCAGGCTGGAAGCTGGGGCACCCTTCTGGATATAGTCCATGTGCATGGGGACAACCCAGGGAGATGGTAGCTAACAAGACCTGATCCACTGTTGAGAAAACCACCAGCAGCAAGCAGTGGCCTCAGCTCTTTCCTCAGGCCTTTATAGGCTACTTTGGGACTCACCATCAGTCCTGCCTACCTTCCACAGCCTCAGACGACACACTGAAGGTGTGCTTTGTTCACAAAACTCTGCACCAGTCAAGCTTTGTTCTTCCAGATATTTCATCCCCCCTCTATTCATCAGACAGTTTCTGTTTCCATCAGATTCAGCCAGCTCAGCTGATCATCTCTCCTCTCTGCAATCACATTTCTGCCGTGTCACATTTTATTTCAGTAACACGCCTTGCCTGGCACTGTCACATGCAGTGCCAGTTGTTATCACAGTTTCTGTGGTTTTGTCCTGTAAATGTTGGCATCTTCTTCTGGAGGCAAAGCTAGAGTTCATAAGAAACTTGTCAAACATTTTATAAGAGAACTTTTTCCTTTGTTAAATCATAAGTGCTACATTTCTTAATTAAAATGGAGTAGAGTGACCCTTCTCAATGTCCTAAATTATAGTGCTCTCTTTTTATATAGAACAGGGCTATGGATCTTGTGACTGCCAGAGGCCAAGCTGGCATCACAATTCTCCTACAACAGTCATGTTGTTCAATTCAATGACAAATGATCCCTTACAGACACTGCAATGCCAGCAAAATTTGCTGCAACAAAGTTATTTTCCCAGTGTAGTTTGTTTCTTTTGGGGCTTAGGGGAAGAAATGTGCAGTTTGTCCTGCAGTGAGGTCAGCTACCCTGTGGCAGCAAACAAGTCTCTGACTTGCCTGGAGACTTTAAACTTGTAACTTCTGGCTTTGCAGTGGTTGTTGACTGCCATTTTTCAGCCCTTACTCTCACATCTCTGTATTGGTGAGAGAAATTGGGGGGTTTAGTTTTTTTTTTTTTTTTTTGTTGGGACTGTGTGGTTTATCTCTCTTTTTCCATGTTATGTTAGAGTTAGCTGAAGTGATATGGCAAGAGCAGTAGTGATGTTCAACAAAAAAAAGTATGAATCAAAAGAGAGAAATGCATAAAGCATCACAGTATTCTGAAATCAAACAGAAAATAAAGTTCTTACTAGCACTGAAGACAGGGTGCTGGGCTTGACAAGCAAACATAGCAAATAAGTCTGTTTCCCTCAAGAATGTACCTGCCATAAAGTCTGCAGTGTTCTCACTTTCAGACAGCCCTAGCTCACTGTGAATTGTCTCAGAAGCATCTCTGTAAAATAATCTCCAGGGTGCTGGGCTTTGAGGAGACCAGTCAGATTTGTATCAGCATCAGCAAGGGTTTAGCTCACCATAGTAATTAAGCAGGTGAGAATAACTGATACCTGTTTTCCTGTTTTCTTTCTTCTTTCCCTTCTTCTTTGCTGCTGAAGGATGGCACTTCAAGAGCAATAATACAATGCATTCCTATCAAAATATCAGAACTGTAGGGCAGTTACCCAGAACTGCCTGCAAGACAAGTTATTTTTTTTGCAATATCTCAAGTCAGGCATGCAGGTGAGATCCCCATGTCTGATAGCTACTTTAGAGAATCTAGAGAATCTAGAGAATCTATATAATTCATACTTAGGAAGGGACCATCTATCAGGGAGTTATGGCAGATGTTCAGTGCTCTGCACAGAACACAGATATGGATATGGATGGCTCACTTTGGGCAATGTTTGCTGAAAGTTACAGGTATTTATTTCTGCCATTACAGGTATTTATTAGATGTTGCCTTACCCATGCAACACACGTATTCCCCTATAGAATAGTATATAAGAAGTTATGAGGGTATTGTCATCTCATGTTCAATTACCTCCATCAAAGTTTGGCACAAAACAGGATTTTCTTTTTGATTGATCCATGTCATGAGCAAATGCCATTTCTCTGCATTATGAAGCACCTCTCCCTAGCATTTATTTTTATCTTCCTCTTTAGTTGTTTGGGGGTTTTGTTTGTTTATTGTGGTTTGGTTTTTCTTTTGGCTGTTGTTTTGGTTTGTTTGTTTATTTTGTTTGGCTCTTTTATTAGAAAATTACAACATCATAGAAACTTTTGTTAAGACTCTCCTAATTTTTTCCTAAACTCTGTTACTAATATGGGGTCACTCTGCCATTAGGAGTCTGGAGGATTTATAAAAGAATAGTGTGCATCTCAAACCTCTGTCTCTTTTTCTATATCATCTACAAGTGTATTTTCACTCTTCCTTTGCTGAATTAATGAATAATTCCTACTCCCTGCAGCCATGTGAGGAGCTGGGATTAACTGATTTGAGATTTCTAAGAATGCTTCAACTTGTGCAGCAAAACCAGTGCCATGCAACAAAAAGGGCTCCATGCACAGCCCTCAGCTCTGTTGGGCAAACACCTACAGCTCTTGTCCTGTCATTTCCTCTTTCTTCCTTGCCAAAATAGCATGACAGGCACACATACATGCATTAGGAAATGAATCCTGCTGCCAGAGATCTCGAGGAGCCGTCACCTCATGCTTGCTTATCTCAAACATCCCATTCCAGTGGCTCTGTTGTTTTTTATAACCCAGCTATGAGTCTCAGAATTTTCATTCTTGTTTTATTGCACTGAATGGAGATAATAGAAGGCATCTATTTGTTTCTGGCTATGGGTAGATGAGTAAGTAGGTACCATCTTTATATGACACAGGCTTCAAAACATTTTAATTTAAAGAATTTCTCCTTTCACACATTGCAGGACACTCCAGACCCTGATGTACTGACCAAATGCTGAAACACTTTAAAATGTAGACTTTGTAATGTCTTATTTCTTGGTCTTTCTGTTCTAGAGAGACATGGGGATAAGACTCTGAAACTGAAAGGTGAGATCTAATGATAGAAAAGACTAAATTTCACAGTCAGTTGTAGTGTCTATTCAACACACAAAGGAACAAATTATGACTTCTATCTGACTTTTTAAATATTTTTTTCCTCTTTTCTCATAAATATTTATGGTTTTCCTGGCTATTAATTTTGAGGAAGGTAAATTTATTACCTTGGGGTGAGTTTAATTTTCATTTATTTCGCAGTTACCTATGAGTAATACCTGTGTAAATGCCCTCACCAGGTTCTCAAAGGCTGGCTTTCCATGAGGTTGCTCCTGGCAAGCCACAAACACCTTTACGCTTTTCCCTACATCATCAAGTGCCTCCAACAAGATCTTCACAGCTCTGCTCCCGAGATGCTGGACCCACAGCCTCTCTGGGCAGCCTGTGCCACCAGTGCCTCACCACCCTCATAGTGAACAGGGCCTTGATTCTAGTTAAAGCCATCCCCCCTTGTTCTATCACTAGACCCTGCTAAAAAAGGTTTGTCCCCAGCCTATGGGTCCCCTTTAGGTACTGGAAGGTGCTATGAGGTCTCCCTGGAGCCTTCTCTTCTCCAGGCTTGGGAGTTGTTACCCAGTCCAATTCTTCTTTCTGCCAGCAGATCCTGATTAAGGGTGGTTAATTGTTCATTGGAAATGTATTTCTCTTTTGAGCTGAACTTTCTTTGCTCCTTCTCATCTTGTGAATCTCCTGCAGCTTCACTGAACACTGCAGTTATCATGTGCCTTTTAAAACGGTGTTTTAATTACACCCTGATAAAGGTAAATGAGTTCCAACTTTCCTGTAATAACTGCATTGCCTAATGCCCACAATTCTGAGAATTTAATTTTTTTTTTCCTATTCAATTGATTTTTATTGGAGCTATAATATATAGAGAGACAAATATCTACAAGAAACCATGCCATTTGGGATAATGGCATGCTGCTGAAAAGCCTCACAGGCAAAAGAAGAAGAAACTAGCAGAATATATTTTGCAAAATGCTGTATAAATACACAAAAAAAATACTTCTACATTGCTGGTTTCACTTCATACTTCACAGTGCTTAAGTGGCATTTGGGAAAAAAAATATGAAAACATGTATAGCCCAGGAGTATAAGTCTGGGACTTAGGCCTTTTTCAGCTTCCTCTCCTCTTCCAGCTGTTGGAACAGAAATGGATATGTGTTAATAAAACATGGACTGATTCTAGTTAGGCTAAGCAAAAGATTTTATATTCCCTCTCAATTTGGCTAGAAACTGAAACAAAAAAGGAACAGCTGTGAAAGTGCAAAGTCAATATTTACATATATTAATAGATTTTACAAATGAAAAAGAGCATCAGGAGATCACCAAACCTGAGTCAAATGCAGACAGTTACTTTGCATCCAGAATCTCAGCCCTGACACAAAAAGTCATCAGGTCACTATGCAACATCAAGAGGCTGAAAATCCAACATTTTCTCTGTTGTTTTGCTCAGGACTTTAGTCTCTCTCACTGCTAGAATTTTGTCTGTAGTTTCCAATTTAGATTTCCTTTTTGCTTCTAGACATCTTGTTAAATTTTTTTGTTTTATTCCCCACCAGATTAGAGCCCCATTCAAGACATAGGACATTGTGCTTTCTCCCACAAAAGTATTCCAGCATTTGAATGACATAATTGATTATCTTTGAAAACTAATTCAAATCAATTCTCTCACTG
The DNA here is from genome assembly GCF_028769735.1 of Zonotrichia leucophrys gambelii. NCBI lineage: Eukaryota > Metazoa > Chordata > Aves > Passeriformes > Passerellidae > Zonotrichia > Zonotrichia leucophrys. The sequence continues at coordinate 79,888,355 of NC_088169.1, forward strand.
AAATATAATCTTTTGTCATCTTTTTCTAGTCTTTCCTGACAGTTCTCCGGTGTGTGCTCACTGCCCAAGATAACCCGTATTTTACTGTTGATAAAACCCCTTGATGCATAAATATTGGATTTCTTTTCCCCAGGAATATGAATTTTCATTGTTTTGATGAAATAATTTCCTCAACACCAGCCAGCTCTTAATAATGTTCTGTCTCTGGTGCTGTTTTTCTCTCCACTCTTTTTTACATCATCAGCTCTAGAAATCTTACGCAGTGATTTTATATTTACTCCTAGTTCATTGATGAAAATGTTAAACAGTGTCAGGTCTTGCATTTATCTCATTGGTCTCAGCTCCAACAGCTAAAACATTTTCAAGCTGACAAGGCAGTGAGCTCTGAAGGTCCAGGCCAGGAGATTTTTGGGGTGCACGTGAAGATGCTGGTGGGAGACAGCCTGGGGCAATGTTACCTGGCAATGCTGCTACCAGAAAAGTATCTTTGTAACAGTACTTATTAGTGTTTCAAAGCTTATTTAGGGACTTCACCTTCTCAGCGCCTCATCTACTCTGATTGCTGCATCAGTTGCTGCTTTTAAGTTGCTCCTCACCTCTTAAAAACTGCATTTTGTTTCCAGTCTTATAGACCTGGATCTAGTCTACAATTTTTGTGCCTTTTTATGGCATTTCTCTATTACAGAGGGAATCCTTTTCTGCCACTCCTCAAGGAGCTGTGAAACAATCATACCTGAATTATCACTTCATTTTCTGTTTGGTAGAAAAACATGTCAAGTTTCTGTTCTCTCCCTGCAAAGCAGATTGCATATGGATCTCACTGTTTTCTCCTTGGTAATATTTTGTTCTGGGAAATTTGAGATTTTTAGCCTGATATGCCAAGGCAGTGAATTATGTAGTTGCACATTAGGATTTTTGCCTGTCATATCACCTTTTAATGACTTTGACACATTCAGGGCTATTCACCAGTCTGGCAGAGGGCATAGATATCACCTTGAAAATGTTGTCAAAGATACTCTTTAAAGTTTCCTCAAAACTGTGACTTGGGGAAATGCGTTCAAATGACCCCTGTGGAGCTGTCAGCTCCTCTGATTATCACCCTTACTCATGGAGCTGCTGCTCCAGCAGCAGCGCTACCAACCCTTGCAAGCAACCACAGCTTGCTCCAGCTTTTAGCCCTTCAGTTCCTGGGAGATGGATGGGGAGTTTTGCTACAGGAGGAAAGGAAACAAGAGGCTGTAAGCGTCATTAAGCAGAGATCTGTGTGATTCATTAGATTTATTCTTCATGGAGGAACATATTTACAAAGGAGACACGCTGTATTTTATTTGATTTGAGTTTGGAAGACTTCTTTGTAGTTTTGAAGTCTAAGAGCCATTCACAATTGAGGAGGGGGATTCAGAAGACCTGTGATGGCTGGTTGAAATGGAAGAAAAAGCACCAGATATGATATCAACTTCTGATCCCATTGACGATAAAGTAACAATCACAGCTGTTACTGGGTACATTTTGCCCTTCTACATGACCTACATGGCACCAAAGTGTATTTCATGTTTTGGGTCAGCTTTGTATTGCAGAAACCTGATCTTGCTCATGTTCCTCATTTCTGTGATTTCCCCTGGGACAACAACTCATCCTGAGTCTGTGAAGGACAAAGTACAGAAGGATAAAAAATGCTATTTTATGTGTTAGTACAAGTAATATAACCACAGCTGAGGTGTAGAACCTTTCAATAATGTAAGGTGAAGGAAGAAAGAACTAGTTCATGGCTATGGAGCTGTTTACCTGTATTTGCTTCATTATTTGCTGTTTTCCTTATTTGTTCACAGTATCTGAGATCTTAGGTTACAGTGACACATTTTTCCTCATAATATGCCTGCAAGATAGAGAAATTATCTCTTGCATTTCATGGACAGTGGGAATGGAGAAATGTTAGTGGTTTTAAATTTGCTAATACTTCTGGGTGTCTAACAAACAAAGGTGTCTGTGCGATTTCAAATGAGATCCAAGAAATCTCAAAATGAGCAGGCAGCTCCAAACCAAGAAAAAGTCTATATGATCTTTTTGAAAATTTTAGTTAAGGTCAGTATCCAGAACTCCTTGCCTCTAAAGAAAAGAAACAAACTCTGATAAAAAGCCTAGTATGAAGCTGGCATAATGTTATTTACTTTTATGGAGTTTTTCCAGCTTAGCAGAGAGATAGATAACCAGCCTACTGGTGAAAAGGATTTGGTCTTCAGAAGCATGAGGAAAAGAAATTACTATGTCTATATAGAATAAATCTTGCCAGATTTTTCGTAGAATAGCTAAGACAGTCACTGAAAGCAAAGCAGTTGATCTAGTTTATTATGCTTTTGGATTAGAACACATCATTTCCTTAAGCAGTGAGCAGGAACTGCAGTGGTTGAAAAACTCACGCTCAGAAAGAATTCAGATGAGCCTGAATACAAGCTCTCCTGGGACTGAAAATGAAATTAGGAACATATAAGGTTAGCACTAAGGGTAATATTTTTGGCAGAGTGAGGTGGCAAACCAGGGATCTTTGTAATTACTGTTGTCAAGTAGCTCCTTCAGTAATGATGCAGAAGAAAAAGAAGATTCTGTGTTAATTCAATTGAATGCCCTACTCTGAGAGGAGTCAGGCAAAGACAGAGATGTTGGGGGTGGGAGTAGAGCAGAAGGAAAACTAGGGACAAATTGTGGAGGAGGAGGAAAGGGAGAAAAAGTAACCCTGGAAATAAAGACTACTCAATGTTAAAGATCCAGTGTGAGGGGGTTTGGGTCCCTCACATCCAAGTCTATCTGTTAAAGTATAAACAAGCATAAAAAATTGACCTAGAGAGATGAAAAGAGCAATATTTGGCTTAAATTTGCTAGCTACAGAGGTCATCTGCCAGTATGGAGAAGCTCTTGGTTATCCTTGAGGCATAAAGTAGCAAGTTTTGGTGTTTTGGGAAAATCCATTGGGAAAATAAGGATTTAGTAGTACTGGAATAAATTATCTGGAATTTACAGGTGTGAAGTATCCAGTAAAAATGCAGGTATTAACAGTAGGTATCTCAAAAAGACAACTCTAGTGAAGATGTGTAATGATACAGTGTAAAACTTTAAAAATGGTGTTCATAATCCACCGATAATTTTATAGTAGGAACATTTTAAAAAATTTGAGTCTCAAATCAGATTATAACAGAAGTATCTAGTAAATTGTGAATCTTTCCCATTTACTCTCAATATTTTTGAGGGATTTTTTTAATAGATCTTAATAAAATTGATGTTTACATAAGGGAATTTTAAATATTTTAAATGTGATCTCTTATCTGCATGAATTCTGACCTGCCATGTCTGAATGTGTCAGTGATCTGTGACCTGAATACAGTAAAAAAGAACCAGAGTGCCATGACGTGTGCCAGTGACTGCAAGGTCCTGAGAAGGAATACCAAGAGGAAATATCCACTCCCAAAACTGCAGAGAGCCCTCTGGAGGGATAAAGGAGTGTGAGGAGTCCTGCCTGTGGGGAGGGAGGAGCAGCACAGACAGCGTGTGATGAACTGACTGCAGCCACCATTCCCCATTCCCCTGTGCCACTGCGGGAGATGAGGCAGAGAAATCACCACTGAAGCAGAGCCCAAGAAGGGAGGAACATGTGTTTGCAGTTTTGTTCTTATTTCTCATTATCCCACTCTGATTTGATTTGCAATAAATTAAACTATTTTCCCCAAGGCAAGCCTGTTTTGCCCACAATGGTGACTGGTGAGTGATCTCTCCTTGTCCTTATCTCAACCCACGAGCCTTTTGTTATATTTTCTCTCCCCTGGCCAGCTGAGGGGAGTGATAGAGCAGCTTTGGTGGCACCTGGCATGCAGTCAGGGCAAGGCTGTGGTATACATGCACAAGCTCCCCAGTCTGTCCTCTAACATTTTGCAAAAGAACAGAGTTCTCCTAAAACACCACAAAGGCTGTTATAAGCATTCCCTCTTTCTTTTTCCTAATTTCTTTTTTATTTCTTTCTTTTTTCCCCCCTCTTGTTTTTCTAAACCCCTAAAATTTGAAGTTTGTCACTGTCAGAATTTTCTCTCATAGCTTCAAGGCATCATCAGGTTCTTCAAGAAAAGGGCAATTGTTTAGAAAAAGAGCTCCTAATTTGCTTGTTTTGTGTGGACTTGATTCTTACACCACTTTCTGATGCAGGTGGGAAACCGGTTACACTGCCTTTATGGAGTGATGTGCCCCTTGAAGTCTTTCAAAAACATCACAGATTTGGATCCTCCCATCCTACTGGGTATAAATGCAGCTCTTTAATAAATGTAGCTATAGATAGGTCTTGGGATAATAGCTAGTTATTCAAAACAAAACAAAGCAAAACAAATAAAAACAAACAAACAAAAATTTAAAAAGTGATAATAAAACCCTGTCTTGCCACTGAAAAAGCTACATTAGATCCATAAAGCACCTTCCATGACCATTTCTGAGTTTGGATTACTCTAAATGCAGTTCCAATGATTTCACATCAAAACTGCCCTTTTGCAGTGGTGTGCAAATGTTTTGTGCATTTCCTAGTCTTTTCTGACATCCTTTCTTGAAGAATTACTTTCAGTGGAATGCATTCTTGTTCAGATATTGTGGAGATGTAATTTCTCATTAGCTAAGAAAAAGTAATTCTTTATTACCTGGGGGCTTGTGGCCAAGTAATATTGTTTCTTTTAACTAAAATAATTAATCATTTCCTGTCCCTCCTCTTTAGATCTCTTCTAGCTGGAGTCTTTTGGTCTCAAGTGTGATATTCACTGCAGCAGGGAGAAACAAGAAGCTGGTCAGACCCACTCCTTCCAGTACTGCCTACACCTTTCTCCTCACTGAAACCTTCTTGTCATTGCAAAGGTATTTGTGCATAAAATATCTTCAGTGTTATCCTGCATGAAATCCTGCATACTTGGTATTGACACCTCAGCAAATCTCTCCAGACCTGTCAGAAGGCGTGGAGAAGTACAGTGAGGTGTGTGGTGCTTTCAAGGGGCACTCAGTGGCAGAATCTGAAGAGTCACAATCTTGAGCCTAAATTGAGAACAACTTCCTCACAGTCAGCATGTGTTCCTGGCAGAGCAAAGATTCCATCTGTGTCCCAAAGCACAGCCTGGGATGTGGCACTTTGAGACAACCCTAGAGACAGTGGGAGAAGAGTAAGAGCAGAGAAAAACTCAAAAGAAATAGATGACTTGGCAGCAGGTGAGGGAGTTGGGGTGAGCTGGTCATACTGACCTCTGTAGTGCAAGTGAAGGGAATGAAGGGCACATGTTATCAGCTGGACAGTGCAAAGGGTTTGTGAGTAATATTTTCCCCAATAAACTCCTCTCAATATTTGTGCAGAGGATTTGGATGTCCTTTGGATTGCTGCAATGAAATGATGACATGATCTGCTGTGGAATTACTCTCTGAGCAGGAGGGAATTCAGGAGAGGAAACAAGACACGTGAACATAGCTCTGGCCTTGTGATGGAGGCACCCAGGCTGGGGCTTCCCTCAGCACTGCTCTGGGACCAAGGGAAATGGGCCTGGGGCACCCTGCCTGTTTTACATACCTGAATTGCAACATAAGCATGGGTTATGTACCCCAAAGCTGCTTAACACTGAGAAAACAGGACAATTGGGGATTTTTTTCCCCTGAGATATGCCACATGACTGTTTTGTGCCCCACAAATGGAAAAGAAATAATGAAAGATGTCATGGGATGATTATAAATTTTGCAACGTGCCACCTCATTTTGTATATGGACTCAGACTGGCTGCTAGAAAAGGCTTCAGTGAGGAATGGTGGAGGAATTAATATGAAGGAGCCCTGAGAGCCCAGATCATTGCCCTCTCTGCTGGGAACGGCTCTTTGGATGCCAGGAAGTGGCAGAGATATTGGCAGCACAAAGGGGAAACAAACTGCACATGAAAACTACAGTGTGCCTCTAAGTCATGTCACTTTTTGTGTCTGGGTTAAGCCCTTTATTTTGGCTTCTGTGGCACAATATTAAATGTATTTTTGTCTGACTTTGACATGAGAATCTTCTTTGTTTTCCAATCTCTGCTTATGGAATAAAAGGTCTCCCTTGGCAGAGGAAATGGAAGATGTCATCCTGAAAAAAAGCAGTAAGAGTGGCACATGCAGTGTTTCTTGTTATAAACTTGCATAAAAATCCAATGTGACAGTCAGTCTTGTGTAATATGCAGATTATAGTGATTAGTTAGTTCTAATTTGACATAGCCTGTTATCCCTGAAGTAGAGATTGCTCCAGAACATTCCTTAGTCCTGTTTCAAAGAGTAATCTCAATAATATGATGGAGGTCATTGGAAAAAAAGAAGAAACATACCTAAAATTAACTGCAATTTTAACAGATAAACCATGTTTTCACTAAATGTTTGTCACCCTGTTATGAAGAAAACCTGCAGTCTTTTTGTGTTCACTTATTTTCAGCCTTAGACAATTGTGCTGAGCCCTGCTAATAGCAACAGTTTGGCTCCAGTTGTGCAACTGTGCACTAATTGCCTGCAAATCAGAATTAGATGTGAAGATGCCAATGAGTTTCCTTCTAGAAAAAAAAAAGTAATGAGAGTCATTCTCTTTCCCCCAAAATTACTGTCATTCAATTTGACTGAAATATTCCCTCCTCCACCATGCATTATGCCCAACCAAGCAGGAGTTAATAGCATTCCACTGATATAGCAAATTACTTTTTACTGGGGATGACACAGCATGCTTAAAAAATTTTGCCCCCACTTTCATTTTTTCCTATTCTTCCAACATGATTCACCCTCCTACACCTTTCCTTCCATTGCCTCATGAGTAATTTCTCTTTATCTGCATCAAGCAAATGTAATGCTGTATAAAAGCTGGAAACAGCTGCTTTTGTACTGTAGTTACTATTAATAAGTCTCTGGTGTTAAAAGTTCTCTGATCAACACATCCTGATTTTTCCCTTGTGAAATGTAACATTCAATTTGTAAAAAAATAGAAAAATATGCAGATCAGATATTAATATTTGAGCAGGATCTCAGATATGTGATTTCCTTTAGTCCATCATTAGTAAAAGTAGATTGCAAGTGCCCACCCTTTTCAAGGTAAACATCATTCCTGCTCTTAAGTGACATTGCTCATGTAGTAGAAGCAGTGTGAGAAAACCTACCAGCTGACACAGCAGGGATATTGTCAGCTTTCTTCACAGTTCAGGACATGAAAGGGATGTTCCATGGAGCAAGGAGGTGCAGAAGACTGGGATGATCATAAGGAAAAGACATTTGAGGTGTGTTCAATGAAGGCTGGCAATGTGGTAGCTGTGGCCAAGGAAAGGGAAGCCGCTCATGGCCATTTTCATTTCATACAATGGCAGACATAGAACAATAAATCAGTGATCTCCCTTTGTCGTCAATGTTGTCAAAGCAAATCATGAAACCCATGGGTGAGACCATCTGTGGAGGTGACTCTCTCTTCAGGGTGGACAGCTGTGGGAATATGCACAAAGTTAGACAAAAGGAATTGCACTTTGCACTGTACAAAAGTGAGAAACATCTGTGGGAATTTCTAGACCACAGTCCTGACAGAGAATAGTTTATGTAAATGCTCTACCTTTGCTCGACTAACTGGATGAATTTGTGTGCTTCAGCAGCTCTGAGGGGAGCACTATCCCCCTAAAGTTTCCCTTTTAAACTATGCTGATGGGAGACAGGGAATTATATGCAGCTCACATTGCAAAGCTTTTTATGCAATAGCCAAATGCTTTGAGTGATACAGATGTACATGCCTTGGACTGAAGGCCTTCATGATGAATTGGAAAGGAACATTTAATTAATCTCTATAAAAATGAATAATTAAGTGCATTTAAATTTGTGATTCCAAGACCTTTTTAACTGAGATAACAATGTGGAAGGGCAGTCAAATCAGAAGAGCAAGTCAACAGTTGCCATTCCCTGTTATTGCCATACCCTTTACTAAGCTATTCCTGCATACCCTCCAGAAGTCTTCCACCACTTTTTTATTTGGCAAGCAAGGGAGGTAAACAGATGCTGCATGTTTTAGGCTGTTTTCACTGACTCGAAGATGACTATCTCCAAAAACAGCTCAATGTTTCCTCTCTGGAACAGAGGACTAGTCCAGTGGGAGGCAGCAGTTTGAGAAAAGTCAGCAATGGCTTAGTGGAACCACACCAGTCACACCAGCACCCAGGAACACACATTGCAGGCATGGGAGAGAAGAGTGGCTCCAGCACACTTCAAATTCAGGTCCTTTGCAGCACCTAGAAAATGGTTCTGATGCTCCTAGAAAAGCCTTGCAAGCAATTATGAAGTTGCAGAAGATTTCTACCTTGTTATTGAACATAAAAACAACAGGAAGATTGTAAATGTCATAAGATTGGGTTATTAAGAGGGATTAAACTTCTTCATGAGCCTTAGATTTTTTTCTGATTCAGACTCAGCTGGCTTATTGAAGCAACTGCAGAAAGATCAAAGGCACCAAGTAACTCTGAAGATGTGGAAGGGCCATCTGCTGCTGGAAGTTCCAGATACTCCTTCCAAAGTACAGCAGCAGGGACTACAAGCAGAAACCCTTTTATTTATTGCTCTGGAAAGTTTTTGGAAGAAGCCAGGTTGTGGCTGCCAGACTGAATAAGAGATGTATGAAATCACTGCTGTGCTACAATGCTACTTCTGCTACATATAAAATCACAGAATTGTTAGGGTTGGAAGGGACCTTAAAGATCATCTAGTTACAACCCCCTGCCATGGACAGGGACACCTTCCACAGGTTGCTCCAAACCCTGTCTATCCTGGCCTTGAACAATTCCAGAGATGGAGCATTCACAGCTTCTCTGGGTAACCTGTTCCTACACCTCACTGCCCTCCTGGTAAAGAATTTCTTCCTCACATCTAATCTAATCTAACCCTTCCCTCTTTCAGCTAAAAGCCATTTGCCCTTGTACCATCACTCACACCCTTGTAAAAAGTCCCTCCCCAGCTTTGCTGTAGGACCCTTTAGGTACTGGCTGGAAGGCTCCTAGAATGCCTCCCCAGAGCTTTCTCATCTCCAGGCTGAACAGCTCCAGCTCTCTCCGCCTGTCTTCACATTAGTGCAAAGAAAAGAGCCAGAGAGCTGGTTAGAGAGAGCTGAGCTGGCACTGAGTGAGCTCCTGTATCTTCATGGAAAAACCCAGTGTGTGCATTTCTCCCAGAAGCAGAAGAGTTCTGCTGAGTTCACACACCTTCCTGAAATTTGCTTAGGGGTCTTCTGCAGTGTAGGATGTGGAGAGCTCCCCAGCATCCTAATGTCCCAGTCCCTAGCTTTAATTAGCCCGGAGCAATCTTTTCCTGCATTCTATACTGCACACAGAAACCTAAGCACTGCTTTTAACCCCACTGGAGATGAAACATATTTACAAATTTTATGGTCTTGCAGCTGGTTTGCAAGCACAGATAAGAGGTAAGCAGCAATTAACATGCCAGATGGACTTGTATTGGTTGTATTTAGGGCTGATATGCATGGCTCTGAAGATTGAAAAGCTATTTTTGAGGCTGCTTCTTCAATTGAATTCCTGTTCCTTAGGCAGGATAGAGACTAAACAAGGTGGGTGTGATTTCTAAGAGCTTTGAGTGACTGAGCTGAGCTGTATCACAAAAATAATTGAGGAAAATGCGAACGTGACTAAGGAAATAAAAGTTAAATGATAAAAGTGATACAGGATAATAATTTATTATCCCATAAATGTGTGTAGTCTTCAGAAAGATTTTACATTTACGTGAAAATAGTCTGAATGTAAATTTTTTTCTTTTGTTTTTACACTCACGTATTACACTATTTAGAAATATAATGTGTATTAACACACTAAACAGATGTTTTGCAGAAGCAGCAGAATAGAATTTATTTTCTCTTCCAAAGTTTTTGGAAAGTGTAAGTGTATGAAGTGTATTGAAGAGATGATTTGTTGATAAAAACCAATAAATAATGACATTATATAAAAGCAGTAGAAAGGAAAAATAGAATACAGGATGGCAAAGAAGATAAGACTGAAAAATGTAGAGGAAAACAGAGAAAGATGATGAAGAGGTGAAGTGATATGAGAAAAAACAAAAGAAAAGTGAAAGTTCAGGAAAAATATAGCATGTAGAAACTAGCAGTGTATTTTATACATATATAAACAAGGAGTATAACAAGGAGGAAATGTATTCCTGTGGCCTGACTACAGGACACTGCTTATTTCAAGAGTGACATACTTTGATGCAATGTGTACTTTCAGGACTGAAGTCTCCAAAACTGTTTAACCTCACCAGAATGCATTGCTGACCTCTCAGCCAGAATCCACTGAGCCAATGCAAAGGCTGAGGGGAACACATTTGACTAAGGAACACATTGGCCACACCTGGCTGGTCACAGGACAGTGCCTCTGTGTGCCACAGAGAGGAATGGCTCCTGCCAGCTGGAGCCATGCATCTCGAGCTAGAGCTGATGACCAAAATAGGCTTGAGGAAACATGATAGAAAAGACATCTGGCTGGAAATCTAGATATAGGTAAGGTGAACTTCATCACCCGGACTTCAGCAGGCCCTGGCCTGGTTTGAAGGAAAAGCTGTATGTGACATTTTGTTAAAGCATTGCTAGTCACCACTGCCTTCTGCCAGGGCTAGTGTAAATGAGCCACTACTGCATATAATCAAACCACAATTAAGCCTCTGGGGAGCATGCATCTGTAAAGAAATGATGAATGGCTTACATTCTCTGTCTCTTTTCTTCTCATATGCCCCAGTATAAGCATTGCAATCAATTTCTGTAATAGATTTTTTTTTTAATGGAAATGCACTTGTTCAGTAAAAATGGCTTTTCCATTAAGTGCAAAGCTCAGTTTCGCTGACTTGTCTTGAGTTAAGAGGACCACTGGCACTTCATAGGAGACTTTGGATAACATTTAGGAGAGACACAGTCCATATTGGCAAATATTGAGGAAGAGGGAGTTTCTTTCTTCCATTTCTGCTTCTTTGTAATTCTTTAGTGAGATCAAGTTGTTGGCTTCTTTTTTTTTCATTCTTTCTTGTAAATCTGGAGATAGATCTGCTGGAGTCAGATGGACTCTGACAGGTTCAGAAGCTCCTTGGCCCTTCCAAAGAATGTCAGCAAGCCAGAGGCTGCAAGCAGACTCCCTCAGTTGGTCCATGCTGACCATGAAGCTGGTATTGTGGGCAAGCCTGTGTTACTAAAACTCTGACTTATGAGGATGATAAACTCATGTGTGGATAATGACAAGGGGTTGCTAACCAGCACAGCACAGGGCTAACTCTGCTTTGCTCTGTGTTTCCATGGCCCTGTGTGCCTGCTGACTTGCAATTTTCCTAGGTTAGCTATCCCTATCACTTTGCTTTTCAGAGGGTGGACAAACCCTTAGGCATAACTTCAGGCAACCATCAAACTGTCCAGTCTCTGTCAAACTGTGTTGGGTGGGCACTGCGTTTGGCATCTGAAGTTACATTAATCATTTATTACCTGACTTCAAACAAAGAAAACACAGAGAGGTGGTGAAGACTGTTGAAGACAAATGAAAATCTCTGGGTAAGGAGTACTGTACTGTGAAAAAGCAATAGGTATTTCAGCTCATCTTCAGCAGTTCATGTCTGTCAGCAGCTGCTGGCTGCTGGCAAAGTGGCATCAGTGAGGGGACCTGCAGTGATCCAAGTTTCAGGAACGGGGCGATCAGCAAACTTTTTAGAAACACCTTCTCATGCACTCAGTACTGTTAATGATCACTGATTTTTGAATAGCCAGCTGAAGGCATGCTGCTACTATTTGTAGTTTCCTCCTAAGACTGAATTTAAAATGTGGCTGATGCCAGAGTTGTGCCCCAGTAGCCATTGCTAAATTCAACAGGAACTGATGAACCTGGATCATGCTGAAAGCCAGGCTGTGCCCAGGCACAGGTGGGAAGCAGTGTTCTTACCTAGAGAACAGAGAAGATTTAAAGCAAAATCAGTCTTCACTACCCTAAAATGAAAGTAGTTTAGCCTATGCTCTGTTACATTGAATAGCGCCATAACCTGATAGAAAAGTAGCTTTGAAACCTCTATCAGAGTTTCAGAGACTGATCTGCAGTGTTTCCTAACCACTGAGCATCTCTGGCTCTGGGATGAATTTACAGAGCTGAGGGACAGACAATGCAGAGAAGAAAAACGTGTTTGCAATCTCACTTACACCCTGAACATCAGGTTTCCTGAATGTATCAGTGTATTTCAGGGACACTGAATGTATCCTGTAATGTTTCTAGGTCTAAGCAACCACCAACCTTTTAATTATGGATAGTACACCATCTCCTCCCTTTCAGGAAGGTGAGGGCAGTATTTGCACTATCAACCTTTTATGTAATATCTTAGTGAGTAAAACATAACCAGGCATGAGGGATTTTTACTTAATAACACCTGGTCCTGGCAAACCCCCATTTTATAATGGATAAACTACTCCCTGGAGGGTGGAAGAAGGAAAAAGAAATAGGAATGAGAATCATGTTGGCCTGTCTCGGTTATTTGAACCAAATTACTGGTTTTTTATTAATCTGCTGATTAGAGTGTCACAGATTTTCAAACAACATAGGTTTTGTCCCAAAACTTATCTCACTTTTATTTGCAAGTATCACATTAATGCATTAAGGAACTGTTTCATTTTGTGCTCACATGGTGAAAAAATAACAGATTTGTAATTTCTCTCTGCAGTCCTTTATAATGAGAAATACTTCAGGAATAGGCAATTTTAAAGAACTTTAATTGCTTCTCCCTCTCGCAAAAAATCTGCAATCACTGATGAAAGGGCCCTCCTTTACTGTTAATGAACAGTCAGCAGTACAAGCTTCTCTAGCCATCCAGTGTAGAGGCCATTGACTCATGCCAATATTCTGGAACTCTTACCTACTGTTTTGTGGAGAAAAGAAGAAACCTCACAACTTTATAAAAGTTGTAAAGCTCGGTATGTTTATTTACGCATGCGGAGAAAATTCTCCTCAAAAGGCATGTGTGCTCCTGAAGATCTCAGGTCTTCTTTTATCCCCCTTCCAAATGCATATGCATACAGTTTCACAATAGGTTCATACATATTCATTCCGCGTGACATTTATTGCCAGTTCTTCTTTATCAAAGGAATTCCTAGGTCGGGGGCAAATTGACCTCGTGGTCTTTTCTGTTTTTCTTTCTCTGTCTCCTTGCTGTCTTGGCATGCGAGTTTTTCCTTCAGCTTTGGCCTCACAGACTTTTCACCTCTCCTAGACACTTCACCTAATTCAGAATGGATCTCTACTCTGTCTCATTACCTTTTGAGAGAGGAACAGCATCCAGAAACAGCCACTGTTTCCATTCCTGAAACTTTGAATTATTCCAAACCAGATTTCTCACATTGGTCCCTTGTAGTGGGTTTTCTTGGCAAGCTTTTGGTAGCAGGGGATCTACAGGGGTGGCTTCTCTGAGAAGCTGCTGGAAGCTTCCCCCACGTGCAACAGAGCCAATGTCAGTGGGCTCCAAGAGGGGCCCACTGCGGGCCAAGGACAAGCCCAAGGGAAACAGTGGTAGTGCCTCTGGGATATTGTATTCAAGAAGAGGGGAAAACCACATTGTGCAGGAGTGATTGTGGGCAGAGACAGAAAGACTCAGAAACAGCCAAAGGAGAGAAGTAGGACCATGTGGCAGGAACAGCCCTGCAGACAACCAAGGTCAGGGCAGAAGGAGGGGCAGGAGGTGCTCCAGGCATGGAGCGGAGATCCCCCTGCAGCCCATGGTGCAGCCCATGGGGGAGCAGAGATCCACCTGCAGCCCTTGGAGGATCCCATTCCAGAGCAGGGGGATGCCCAAAGGAGGATGTGACTCCATGAGAAGCCCACACTGGAACAACTTCCTGGCAGGACCTGTGGGACTTGGGGAGAGGAGCTCACCCTGGAGCAGGTTTGCTGGCAAGACTTATGATCCCATGGGGGATCCATGCTGGAGCAGCCTGTTTCTGAAGGACTGGAGCTCATGAAGGGACTCATGCTGGAGAAGTTAATGGAGAACTGCAGCCAACGGGCAGGACTCACAGTGGGGAAGTCTGTGGGGGACTGTTGCCGATGGGAGGGACCCACACTGGAGCAGGGGAAGGACTTTTCTCCACGAGGAGGAAGCAGTGGCAGAAACAAGGTGTGATGAACTGACCAGAGCCCCCATTTACAGTCCCTGCACCGCTGTCAGGGAGGAGGTAGAGAACAGGGATACAAGTTAAGCATGGGAAGGAGGAAGGGATGGGGGAAAGGGGTTTTCAATATTTGGTTTTGTCAGTCCTTATCTCAGCCCATGAATCTTTCACTCTATTTTCTCTCCCCTGTCCAGCTGAGGAGGGCAGTGACAGAGTGGCTTTGGTGGGCACCTGGTGTACAGTCCGGGTCAACCCACCACACTCCTCTTCACCAGGAGAAACTCCTTCTCCCAGATGAGATGACAATGCAGTCTGTCAGCCAGATGCTGGGGCAAGTTTTAAATTTTATACATGGGAATGTGAAACAGGAGAGGTCTTCCTGTTGGAGTGGAACAAGAATTACCAGCCTAAATACACTCTGCAACAAGGATGTGGTGCCTTTGCTTTGATTTTATATTGGGTTACTTTATGCTGCTTCTTAAAGGGTTGAGAGAAGGAAAATTTATCAGAAATTTTCACAGAAGGTTTTTCATTCATTACAGCTGAGTCATGCTGGGTACAACGCCAGACATGAATCAAACATCCCCTGGAAAGAGATGTCAGAAAACACACCCAAAATCCTTCCCACCCTTCCTCAAACAGCTCTTAGACCCGTGCTGGCAATATTTGCAAATAAGGATTTCTTAGAGGAAAAATTATAAGAATCTATGTGTTTTCTTTACCAGAAGAGGTGCTGGATCCTTTATTTTATTATCAACCTTTCTGAGCTACCAAAAATTCCCTGCATTATGTTTGCAGACTTTTTTCTTCAGCTGTTTCAATTCTGTAGCCCAGTGGAATAGGGTGCCTCACTGTTCGAAATTATCTTGCACTGTACTCCAACCTTTTTATGAAATTTACATCCCTCTGAGCAGTGTTCAGTTGCCAACCTGTTATCTCCTTTCTCTGGCCCAATTAATTTAGAAGCAATCAATTTAATCCTTGAATAGTTTGAACAGATGCTTGCCTCTCTCCAGCTCCTGTCCATCTTTCTCTGAGAGATTTTCTGTTGGCGATGTGGTGCCAGACCACGTTGCACATTCAGGGGTAGCATTTTGGAAGAATGGAAGTTCATGTACTGGAAGAGGAATTCGTGACAGCATCTCAGATAGCAAATAAGAGTTGTCTTAATTTATGCAAACTTACGCCAGGGTTAAATTCAACCTGTCCCATAGGATTGACACAGGACTTGTACAAAACCAGTGCAATAGGATTCATTTTGCTTAAATAATTTTGTTTACAGAATGGCTTTTCACACATCTTGCTACGTGTTTGTGTGGCTGAATCATTGAGGAGGGAGGAAAGGAGCCAAGACAGTTTTTTTCCTTGAGTCATTAAAAAAAACCTACAAGGCATTTCATCAAGGGAAGTTGGTGAGTTCCTGTGCTCTGCAGCAGTACTTCTGAAAGTCTGAACCTACTGTCAGTACTTAAATGAAGTGTTCTCAAGCTGAACCTTTCAAAAGGAATTTTAAAGAAGGAATTGGTCCAGAGCCAGAAGGAAAGCAGAAAAAACGAAAAGAGCCACAGAGTAAAAAAGCAGCATGAGGCTCTGCATGGGTAGTATTGTGGGCAGCACTGGAAATGGTGACATTTATACAGCAATAACATTTAAAGATGTAGTCAAAGGAAAGGGCACCTTACACTGTCCTTGTGGGTATGTGAAGAGCTGAGTGGCTGACAGGCGCTGATAGAACAGTGCGGAGGGGTGCACATGGAGTAGGAAGGACAGTATCAGCACCAGCTGGACTATCTGATCATAGCCCAGCCCACCTTGACCCTCCCATGATCAGAACATAGGTGTAAATTGTGGAACAAAGCATCAGCACTCCCAAAGCAGTGGCAGTCTTAGTAGCTGGTTTAGTACTTGGCTGGTTACTACTGGTTACAATCCCTTGTCCTATGACTGGATCCCATCTTCTAAAATCCTGTCCATTCATAGAATCACTGTTAAAGATATGGAATGAAGATGACCCCTCAATTAGCATGGCATCAAAAGTAGACTGGACATGGGACAATTAGTTTAATTATTGCTAGTCAGTAAAAGAGAAGGATAATGGGAAAAAAGAGCTTAAAAAACCTTCCCTCTATCTCTGCATTTCTCCCAGGCTCAGCTTCACTCCTGATTTCTCTACGCTCTCCCAGATTGGCACAGGGAGATGGGGAATGGTGGCTGCAGCCAGTTCATCACACTCTTCTTCTTCATCATTTCTCTGCCACTCCTTTCTCTTCAGGGACAGGATTCCTCACACCCTTCCCCTGCTCCAGTGTGGGGTCCTTCCATGGGAGGAAGTCCTCCACAACTTTTCCAACTTGAGTCTTTCCCATGGGACACAGATCTTCATGAAGTGCTCTAGTGTAGGTCCCTGCTTCAGTATGAACTTCCCATGGGGTCACAGCCTCCTTCAGGCATCCCCCTGCTCAGGCATGGCATCCTCCATGGGCTGCAGGTGGATCTCTGCTCCCCCATGGTCCTCCATGGGCTGCAGGTGGATCTCTGCTCCACCATGGTCCTCCATGGGCTGCAGGTGGATCTCTGCTCCACCATGGTCCTCCATGGGCTGCAGGTGGATCTCTGCTCCACCATGGTCCTCTGTGGGCTGCAGGGGCACAGCTGTCTCACCATGGGCTGCCCCATGGGCTGCAGGGGAATTTCTGCTCCTGTGCCTGGAGCACCTCCTGCCCCTCCTTCTGCACTGACCTTGGTGTCTGTGGGGCTGTTCCTAGTCCATATTCTCACTCCTGTCCTCTGGCTGCTGTTCAGCATTTATTCATTTTGCTTTGGCATTTTGTCCCCACCATTGCTCAGCTTGCTCAGTGGCAGGTCACTCTGGGAGCCAGCTGGCATTGGCTCTGTCAGACATGGGGGAAGCTTCTGGCAGATTCTCATAGAAACCACCTCTGTGGATCCTCTGCTACCAAAAGCTTGCCATGCAAACCCAGTGCACCCACACAGACACAGATATGTGCATGCCTCCTTGATTAGTGTCTGGGAAAGTTCCTTGGACTGTCTTTGTTCTCACCTCTGATTTTGCTGCAGGACTCTCTTTTGGGTAAGTGCATCTTCATTTTTAGCTACACTCACTCACTTCTACATTTTAAGTATGTGACAGTTGCTGTGTTCACTAGCCTCGATAAAATTCAATACAAACTATGTCATTATTTTCTATTTGTGTTGCTTTTAGGCCTAATAGCACAAAGCCTGGGTCCGATAGAGTCAGGTACTGGAAAAATGTTTAATACTGTTCTTGCATCCTAATAAGGTCCAATACCAAAAAACCCCCAAACTATTATTTGAAGAGATGGGCCACTTAAATTGTGGGAATCAGAAGAGTTGAAAAAGATACAGCAGTAGAGGGCAGAGATTAATGGCCAAATTTTCCAAGATTGTAAATTCTCTCTTTGGGACCTGAAGGAAGTGGCAGGGCTATTTAAACCTATTGAGCACCAACTGCCTTAAAAATTAGGTTTTAAGTGAGATACTAACATCTATCCAGAAATCAATAAATCCACTGAGGAGCTGAATCCAGATTCTCTGACTCTTAGATAAATACCAAACTATAAATCCTCTGGCCAGAATCTAAGCCCCAGTCAAAATTCCTATTATCTTCAACGGGAAAGTTCCCATCCTCAATTTTTCCCCACATCTCACACAATACACCACAAATACGCCAGGTATAATGTATACAAGGTAGGAAAGAAAATCTTTCTTGGAAGTCATCCTGTGCCTTAGAGTGCAAAATCCCTCACAATGAGAGCGCTGTTCTGGTGAACCCCTCCCATTCATATCCACACAGTATGAACTTTAAAACTGTTTTCTTGCCTCCTTGCCTGTGTTTCTGTGCATCCATCAGGAAGCCACAGAAAGCATACAGGTGACATCCTCAACAAAAGCAAGATACCAAATTATTTAATCTTACAGCTTTGGCTTACCTCTATTGGGGAATATGGTTTGTCCTGGATTGTGCACAATAGTTTTGTTGTTTGTCAAAAAGCTGAGAAATTTCTTTAGACAAAGAATCACTGTCAAAAAGCAGTTTTACTTCTCCAGCCCAGAAAACTTCAAAATGTCATATTTTGCTGAGAGAAGAACATGACAAAAGAGAAAAATGGAATAAAAAACAAATATAGGGCATCTTTGTCACAAAGATTAGAAAGAAGAAGAACTTTCCTCAAAGGAAAAGCAGAAAGACAACAAAGAACCTTCACATTCTTTCCCCAAAAGCATCTAACATTTTGGAAATGTGCTGAGCACAGGCCGGAAAAAACAGTTTCTTCATAGTTTTTAATAAACTTTTAAAACATCTTTTTCTGGTATGGGGAATGTTCTTATCATCCAATGCTTGCAGTAAAGACTTTGCTAGTCTTGTTCAGCCTCCCATTATCTTAAAACAAAATGTTGCACACCCTGCCATCCCAGGTTATGCATTGCAAATGCTCTGAAACAGCCTCTCTGCACCTTTGGATTTTACCCTTTTTTCATCTGTCCCAGATTGCCACTGCTGCCAAAATTTGTTATAATTTCATCTGAAGGCATCAGCTGAACCTGAACTGGGATTTTTAAATGATTGGTGGGTGAACTGAGTGTGCAAATTTAAGCTCATGGTCCATAGAATTTTAGCTGTCCTTGTGGACAACTTTCCTCCTGATGAAGGCATTCTGCAATGGCCCGCACAGCCTTCATCATCATCATCCCAGTCAGTAATAGGAAAAGTTTGAACATCATTATTTTATTGGCCTCTTGTATCTTATGTTTTATTTCTGGAAGTTTATTGATGTCTTCAAGTTGCAGTCATTTCTCCTAGGTAATTCCAACTTTCAAATTAAATGGTACTATACTGGTAGCAAAGTGATAATCACACTATTTTTAGTCATCATTGGATAGGAAATCTTACACTGTTATGATGATCTTATGTTCAAATAAATGTTCAAATAAAGTCAAATAAATGTTCCTCTGATAAATTATTCTTCAATTTCAAATAAATTAATGCATAATAAGAATGAATTTAACTGCACCTAAAATTGAAAAGAAGGATATAATATAGAGGGAGTAATAATAATTTTTTAAAAAGCAGCAGCTATCCATTTAACTGTATTTGTTTTATATCTCATTGGTCATTATATGATCTTCACTCTTTCTTGAACATCTCAGATCTGATTTGTGCATTCTCAGAGATTTTGCTGTTTTGAAGTGAATAACTGGAGAAATTGCCACAGGGGAGATTCAAGTACTGTCTGTATGGAAGTCTGTTCAACTGAGCTGCACCTTTGTGTTTCACTGTGATTATCTGAGGTGGTGTCCCAGAGAATCTGCACCCATCTTGGGCATCCTCAGGCTGTCCTTGGGGCAGGGACCAAGCTCACTTGTAGAGGACAAACACAAGTGGACATGAGGCATTGTTCTGTACAGTGAATTGGGAGTTGCAAGGAGTGGTTGTGTGAGGTTCTACCCACTCTTTGAGCCTCGAGGTGCTTTTTGTAGGATACCTGACACTGTAGGTTTTGCCCGTGGGCTGCAGCTGCCACTTCAGCATGCACTGGCATCAGGAGGTGCTGCAACCCTCTGGTTTCAGTGGGTGGGACACACTGCTGTGCTGTTTGGTGCCAGTGCTGACTGCTCTGTTCTTTCACCAGCATCCTGCCTTCACTGTGTGTTTTCTCCACTTTGCTGCTCCCTTTTTTGCCCTGTTCCTTTTTTTTTTTTGCAGCAGGGCTCCAATTCAGCTACCACTGCAGAAGCTATCAAGAGATACTCAAGCTCATGAAAGCTCAAGAGTCTCCAGTAAATTCTTGTTGCCTTTCATAGCATGCACATAATTATATATGATGATATACATAATGATTTATTTACACCTTATCAAATAAATTTGCCACATAAACCTGAACTATTAAATAGGAAAAATATTTTAAAGGGGATTCCAGGGCAAACAAACAAACTAAAATCCCCAACCACACCAGAAGGGTGCAATGTATGTCACTTATTTTTTCTTATGGGCAGTGCAGATATCTATACCTTAACTGTCACCTTAGACATGATTATTTTTTGATGTTGTTTTGAACCATGCCAAGTATAATCATGACTCCTCATAATACATACAGAAAGTGTGTGTATCATTACAGAAGAGACAAAATTAGTGGCTAATTCACTGACCATTTTTTTCTAGAAATCTGGGTTCAAATACTATGTTTTCACAGAGGAGGCAAAGGATGTATATTACAAAACTCACGTGTCTGCTTAGCATGGCGACAAATGCCTGGCATGTATTTAAAGAGGAGATAGGCAAAATGATTCAGTGGTCAGAAAAGTGAACTGCAGTGAGATTTAATAGTTCTATACTGAGGATTCCCAAGGTTTTAAAATCTAAATGCCATCTTCATATTTGCACTGAAGAGGACATCCCTGAAAACTGGGCATTAATCATTTGATTCCACTACAGTTACTGGGCAGCCATGTGTTGCCATGAAAGTGAAAAATGGATAAGCAAATCAATTTAACTTTTAATTGCATCTTCTCAAGACACATTTACTTCACCATTATTAATAACATTTCTGAAAATGTATATGTCCTGCAATGTCTTTTCATGTGAGGATGGTGAACCTAATGTATGCTTCTCCTCTCTACATTCTGCCTGCACAGCAATCAATATCAGGGGTTATATTTACATTTTTCATTTTCAAATCTTGCTCACTTAGCAACTTAGTGCATTAGTGCATATCATTGTACATCAAGTCCAAGGAGATGCTTTTTTAAAATGCAACATAGAAAATCATTAACCTTTCTTTCTTGCTACACTTTAAAATTTCACATATTTTCACTGCACATTAAATTAGACAACAGTAAGTTTCCCAAGGAAAAGTTTAGCTATGGCACATTGCCAAGCTAATTGTTTGGCCAAATACAGGAACAAGATGAACAAGCCAAGTAATCATCCTAGAACACAGTGGTCCCAAAGAAAGCTCTGTGTTTACAGGGACCTGCATCTTCCAAAGGTAATTTGGAAAGGCTTCCTACTGAGTATTTCAATAGAAAACAAAATGCAGTTTCTAATTTACTTTCCCTGAATAAGAGTCTTAAAATGTTGACAAGTGCTGTAAATGTCATCTGCTTGGGATGTGTCCTGTATACAGCGATAATATGGGAAATTTCTCGCAGAAAATCAAAAAATTTGTAAACATTAGTCCAAAATCAATGGAGCTCCCTCTGCAGAACTGGGTGGTTTGAGGTTTTTTTTTTGTCCACCCAAAATGTGCTATTGTGTCAATTTTTTTGCTAATTAAACAATACTGGACAGAAGACAGAAGTAGCAAGAAGATTGGCACACACCCGAGTGTGAGCAGAGCAGGGATTCCATTTACTAACCAGCCCATCACACTTAGGGCCTAGGAAATAACTCATTGTTACCTAAAAAGCTTACATTTTTTATTTTGTGGAGATCTCAGTTGCGGAAAATCTGCATGAAAATTCCATAACATTATATTGCAAAGCATCTGGAAAATAGAGAATTCTTCTACACCAATTTCTCTTATAGATAAGGCTGGGATCATAGCTTGGTACACTGAATGATGGGCCAAACATGGCACCCTTCTTAAATATGTCTGACTCTTCCTATTCTTTTAAAACTTCTTCACTCATAAAGCCAAAAATCTTCTTGCAACCATCTTCCCTCCCTGACAAGCACTCCAAAACCCTGGTGTACACACCTCTTTTCTGTGGTGATTTTGCTGTCTCTCTCTTTGTCACTGTGCTTATTCCACATATTTATGGCATTCTGCTTCCAGGTTCAGGTAGCTTTCATTCTGCAGAATATAGATTTATATATCTATATAAATTTATATATAAGGTATATTTTCCTCCATTATCTCAAATTATGTCAGTTTTAGACACAAAAAAATGGCCACAGGTGCAGGGTTATGACATTTACTTGAAACAGGGCCAAGCAGTGTGCTAGGCAGATGGAGCTCAACTTTTGTCACTGGAAGGCTTCTTTTGCTTTTTCTTAAGGATTTTGCAGGTGTAAAAGAAGTCTCAATTTTAATAGTAGTCCTGAAGAGATTTGGGTTAAAATGTGATGGGTTCAGATATGAGGGCAGAACTTGGTCTGCTGTCTTCAGTGACCTTAAAGAAAGAAAGAAATTGGTGCTGACTGCTCAGATTGGCACTTAACAGAGTAAGAAACATTGCCAATAAGACATTTGGCCTGAGGACATAACTCAGTCCATAACAGTTCTTCAGAAACACTGATAATTAGTCTCATGATACTCTTCTGTGTAGTTGGTGCAAGGTTTATTTATGCTTATTTTACAAAATACAGTGAAATGCAGAGGGTTAACCTGTCACTCCAAGAGCCTTCAAATCAGAAGGCAGAAATGGAAATGGTGTTGCCCTGACCCTTACCTAATGTCAGGGACCATTGCAGGAAGGAAATGTTGAGATTTTGAGTGATTCAGAGTATGAGTGTGGCAGTGTCATCATTCCAAAGGTCCTGCTGAAAACAAAGGGAATACAAAGAATGGACTGTCTACAGGTGTCTCACCAAAATCAGCAAGGAACCAGCCTAATGCCATCTGATTCTTTCTCCCTGAGAAGCTCTTGTATTGTTTTCTGTGAAGCCTGAGCAAGATTTTTTATAAAACCATTCAGTGCAGGTCAGCACTATATTATTTATTAATGTACTCACTGTGTGAAGGGATGAAGTCAAAGCAGTAAGAGTATGAAAGGATGAGTCAAAGCAGTAGGTTTGACCCGAAAATTCCCCTTTCAAAAAACCAAACCAAAACAAAAAAAGCATTCCCAAAATAAATTAAAAGAACATAAAGCAAGAGCAGTAAGGTACTCTAGGGAAAGTTTTAAAAGTCCATTACTGTACATGCTTCAAGGCCTTAAGGGGAAAAAGGCCTTGTTGATGTGCTTGGAATAGCTATGGAAAATATGCCCACTTGTGCTTTACTGAGTAATTAAATGCTCTATAAATTATTGATGAACCATGATGGCACAAGAGAGAATACAAAAAAAAAAAAAAAGAGTATTACATGGAACAATTGCTTCAAACCAGTTGTTTCCTCCCTCAGATTAGCTGATGTTTTCACCTCCTAAAAGGAAGCTAAATGATGTATGAATGAGGGAAGGAGAGACAGCCAAAAGCATTACAGCTAGTATTTTGCTGCCATGTTTTTTAAAGCATAAAATTGCTATGGATAGTGCAGCTTGGGGGGAAAAGTTTATTGTCTAAACTCAGTCTCAGTAAGAGGGTATTTTGAAGTTTAAAGTGTCACAGTCTTATCCTGAACTTTATTTTTTTTCTTTTCTCCTTCTGGAAATCATTTAACTTCTGAGAAGTCCATCCAGGAATGGACAAGAAAGGGTTGCAGCCATTGTGCTCAGAAAACTTTCATCATAAAGGATTTGCTAGAACATATCTTGCTGCCTTCCACAGGATACAATCAGAATTGTCCACTTGTTATCCATGGCCTATGATATAAATAGTCAAGAGATGCAGATCACCATGTTATTTCTTTTCCTTAAGTTTGTAATAAAAAACTTAAATTTTTATATAATTTTTTTCAAAAGGAAATAAAAATAAATTTCTTTTCAGATTGCTTTTAGTTAAAATGGCCTTGTAATGGCTAAAGACAGTAGTATTGTTTTATGGAGCATTGACTTTTGAATCACAGACAATGGAGTGCCTTTCTCTGTAGCACATTTCCTCTGGGGATCTCTCTTACCAGGGATCTGTTTTGTTTACTTCTGCATATGGGTCCCTGGAGACTCATGGATGATGTGTTGATTATTGTCTGTCTGTGAGGTTTTTCAAGGACACTGGGGATATTTTGACAGTAGTCCAGAGAATATGGTCAGGCAAGGCAATGAAGACAGATGAACCGCTTATGCATTGCGATAGCTGAAAGAACAGTGTTATTAAAATTGGAAAGACTTCTAACAATCATTTTAACAATGATTTACCTCTGTCCTATGAAACCAACAAATACGTTTGTGCCAATACTGTGAATTTCATAATATTTTATTTTGAGGATGCACCTCCAAATAAAAAGTCAACATTTCCAAATGCATTCAGTGAGAAACAAAAAAATCCCAACACTCTGACACACAGAAAAAAACCTGACGAAAAAGAGAGGGTAACTTTGTCTTGTTTTTATAAACCACATTTGGAAATGACAGAATTTCCCTAAACTGTTCAGATCTTTCTGTGTTTTACTCCTCTCTGTAACAGATGCTGACTGTACACATCACAGGGGACAGACACTTGGCTTTCAACACTGAAAGCATGGGGACCTATCCTGCTCTCACAAGCACTTTTGAATACTCCCCGTGCTTGCTGTGGCCATCTGTCAGTGATACCCACAGTATTCTTTCTCTTCAGGCATTTTTAAAAATCCCATCCTTTTCTGAAAATAAATAATCATCTGCATTTGGTTTTGGGCAAAAACTAAATGGACAAAATATATTGCATAGTGAAAAATGGAGAGTCCTTCTAGATGACAGCTTGTAAGAATTTAATTTCAGGGACAGAGAGGAAAATTGAAATTATAAATTAAAAAAAAAGCCCAACATTTACTTATTGTAATTGCAACACCCCCCCCCCCTTTGTTATTTTAACAGTGATTTGGGAGAAAGAGGGGTGATTCGTGTTCTTCAGGTGAGTTGGCAGTAAGGTTACTGTAGTGCCAAATGTTCAAAGCCCAAGGAGACGAGGGAGGCAGTGAAAGCTGCAGCAGTGCTAAGCAGCCAGAAGGTTTCATGGATCAGTGGTTCATTCAGCACAAAGGAGCACAAAGAAGATAAGCAGAGATGAAACTGAGATAATAGCGGTTTTCCACATGTATGTCACAAGGAAAATGAATTATCCTGGAGACATTTTTGAGGATGGGGGGACAAAGCAGTGGAGATAACATCCTGACTGGAGTTTGATCTCATGGGTGCAGGGCTGAAGGAGGGCAGAGCCTTAGTTTCTGGGTTCAGGAGGCTGCAGGCATCTCAAAACTGAGATGAACTTTCAGTAATACGCATAGAGGCTTTGAATTGTCAGAGGCTAAAACAGTGACCTGTTCTTGATTAGGAGAGCTGAGAAATTTTACAGTATCAAGTCATGCACGACCTCATGGAAGAAAGGGCTGGGCTTTTCCTTGTGTTAATTCATAGTAAATATCTTGGTAGTGTTTTAATCATTCTTATTCCTGTGTAAAGGAGTCATCACATCATTTCATGCCATGAGTAGTAAAAAATTCCTTTGGATATGACAAAATCCATTTGAGGGCAATTTCTTGTGCACAATTTTTCCTGACTTCATAGTTTGCAAAGGAGGGTTTTTGTGAATTGATTCACCAATAGTTTCATAATGTCATTTTCTTTCACAATATCATTGGAAGGCCAACCAGTTGTGGGTCAAGAACTATAAAGCAGTGTTGAGTTAGTGTAGTTTTATTAGTAGTAAGCTGAAAGTAAGTCCAAAAGAGTAGATCAACAAGTTCTGGAGTGTCAACTCTGCCAAAAATTTTACTGGATGCTTAAATGAATGAAAATACAAGTTTAGGTGATGTCTTGCCAATAGAAAGTCTGAAGATTAGTAACTAATTTAAAACTCAGCAAACAGCAAATTATTTATTATGGCAAGAGTTATTTTTCCCTGTCTCTTTGCTGATTCTTGCCTTTGGCTGCCAAGTGGGGTTTTCTGGGTAAGAGATGAAAACTAAGTGAAATAACTCACTCCTAATGAGCTGCAGGTAATTGCACAAATAAGTTATTACAATGAGATCACTTCTTACTGGAGAAGTACAGAATTTTGTCCTTCTCGACAGGTTAGAAGACTGAAGTCAATCCAAAGTAGCTTTTAGATGCCTAAACTTTCACTGACTTCACTCTGTGTGGGAGAGCTGAAATTAGATGACAAACACTTACTCAGTTCCTGACTTAACAGTTTAAAGGAATTATTTCACTTCTTGTTTGGAGAAGGTGATTTTATAGAGACTTCTCTATTATGGCCTTCACCACAGTGTCAGAAGCAGGTCATATATAAGGATATACTGTTCCTAAAACAAAGAGGCAAAGCCCAGATTAAGCCTAGGAACTTTGTGTAAAGGAGTGATATGTCAAACCATGTCCCCTTGTCACAGAAAACCTTCATGCCCAGGGCTCTTCAGGTGATCTTGGATATGTTCCACAGTCCTGACAGTTTTAGGGTGTCTTGTGTTCTGTGTACAGCTGCTCCTGACCACAGGATGAGTTTAATCCCTTGCCTGCCCTGTGCCTACATCCTTATCTGCTCCCAGGGTGGATGCTCTGGAAAAATTGTCAGAATAACTCACCTTTGGCAGACCTGTGGTGAAAAATCCAGCAGACATAAGTGATGAGGGGAGATGAATTGCCTTGATGGGCTCAGGTATTCCCAGGATGTGGCAGGATGCTGTTTTTAAAGCATACATATGAGGAGCAGTTTGGATTTTCTTTTTCTCTAGGGCCATGGATAATTTTGCTATGAGATTGAACTGGGGTTAGATGAAGAATTTGCACTAACCCAGCACTCCATCGGTCTTGAGCAGTACTTGGGTTGCTCAGAACCATAGAGTGCTGGTGAGCCATAGAAAATACAACACTGAGAGCCAGAAACAAAACATATTTATAAAACATATGACTTTGACAAATGATTACTTGCTCTGATTCTGAAAATCCAACATGTACCCTTAAAAGATGCTTTTTGTTGCCCAATTCCAACACTTTGCCAATAGAGAAGTTATTAAAAAGGAAAGAGCAGCCAAAATTTGGGTTGTGGGTTTAGGATTGTATTTTTTCCAGAAAACGTAATCCCAGACTGAGGATGAAAATGTTCTAAACATTACAGAAGAAAGAAATGAATGCCTTAAGCTGTAGGAAATTTGGACATAAATATCTTGGCTTGTGTGTAGCATTCATCTGCATTGGATCCAGGTTTCTGTAGCCTCAAGTGGAACTGGAACACTACAGAGATGTGAAGCTTCAGCATGACCGTATGCTTTGGGATAATTGCTGGCATCATGTGCAAGGCTGCAGCCTTCTTTAGTCCAGAATAAACCAAAAGCTCAGGATAAGACTGATTTAGACCATAAAGAACTATGAAATATTTGCTTGTCCTGTGGTGACTGTGGCTATAAGAAGACTTTAATTGATTAAGACCTCTTTAAGTGCTGAATAAGCAATGAACAAAAATATTATCTCTTGCCAGAGGAGTCCGCAGCTGTTGCTTGCATACCTTTAATTCTTTACCTATTTTGAAGTAGATGTTTTTAAAAATTACTCTGCACAGGTATTTCAGACATCTCTTAAATTTTCTGCCTAAATGATTAATCTATTGCAAATAATCTCATACATTAGTTTATCTTGATAGATTTTCTACACCCTTCAGCTTTCCTTTCTGGGAACATGCATCAAGAAAAATAGTACTGAATATCTGAATATTTGGGCTAGAATTAGCTTGTATGATATGCTGCAGAAATATGGTTTAGATAAGGGGAAAATATTTAAGAATTAATTCTGTGTTTCTGTATATGTGGTATTTACTCTCCATCCTGCCCTAAGCACTGAGGTATGAAAACTCAAAGAATGGTAATTTTTAAGAAAGTTTACATTGAAAATACAATTTTCATTTCAATCACTGTCCTGCTGCAGATATAATCGGCTTTAAAATTCTTGTTTCCTGGAATATGGCTGGTTTTATAGTTAAAATAATCAGGAAAATGCATATATATAATAAGAAGGAATAAATAAGAGTCGGGAAAAAACTGCTGCTGCTGTACTGCTGTCAGGACATAGCCATAAAAATTTCACAGGTAGTTATTATTGCATTTTACATTCTGTTGGAATGAGATAGTTTTGAAATTATAATGACGCTCAGATAGTAAAACTGTGCCTAGCTCCAGCTTTTTTAAAGCAGGTAGTAATCTTCCCTTCACTCTGATGGTGTTTGTAAAGTTGATCAACCCTCCCAGAACAAATCACTGGAAAAACCTGTCTTTCACATTGGTTCATTTTCAGTGTGGCCACCACTCTGGATGGTGCAATGGGAGGAGCAAAGGATAAAGAAGGAACAGGGAGTGCGTAGGACAGAGGAAATCTCAGAAGAAATTTATATAAAACAAGAATTTATTGCTGGTATGATTGAAATATTAACATTCTAATCCAAGAAGCAAATAATAGTTCAGACCAAATAATTATATAAGAACGAAAAATGCTTCAATGCAGAAAAACTTTAATAATAATATAATAATGATAACTATACAATTGCAATTATTAGTCTCACCCTGTTTAGTTTCTAGACCCCTTCTGCCTCACTCTTTCCCTGCTCTTCTGAGTGCTCAGGTTGATGGTTTTGTTTTGGTGGTTGATGGTGAAGGGGGAGCTTTAGCCCACTACCAGCATCTGGAAGTGCAGGATTTTCATGGTGGTGTTTTCCTCCCTCCCCTTTTCAAATGGGGCCACATTTATGTATTTGCTAACATATATTTGCACCTTACTCTTTTTTTGATTGCTCTGCAGCTCCACATTACATGATGCATTTTACATGTCTCCATTACCCATAAAGCCAGATTTGGCTGGCTTCTGCTTGTCTACCTTGTGCAGGTTGTCCAGGTCAAAGAAAGCTTGTCTAGGGCAAGCCCTTCCTCTGAGGCTTGAAGGGCTCAGTACAGAGCTTTGGCTTTCTTAGTGACAATGGCAATAGTGTATTACAGGTTTGCATGGTAATAACCTGTCCATTTTCTGCAGTCTATTCACCTTGTGCAGCGTTCAGTTTTTGAATTAGGGATGTTTGAAGGCACATCCTGCCCACACTTTTAGTATCTCCCTGTGCTTCTGTTGTGAATTTCCTTTGTAAGAAACCTTTGTATCAGGCATAGTTCCAGGGAAGAAAAAAAGTCTTTCAGAGAAAGTGGACTTAAACCAGTCTTTATCTTTGTTCTTTAAATCTCCCAAATTAACTGTGTGCTCTGTCTCTTAAGGACCAACTGGAAAAAAAGGAAGAAAGGGAATTCACTGTGTTTGTCACATATGACAAAACCCATAGAAAGGGAAATCTTCTTAAATGTCTGTAGGAGACCAAGCAAATGAAGGTGCTCATGTGGTTGGAACTTTATCCAAACTAGTTGGCAGGGGAACACTAATAAATCAGATTAGACAGGTAAGCCTGCTGTTCCTGTCATTTTAAATTAAATTAGCTTCCTTTCTGTCTGTTGAAGATATTTCAAGGTGTCCAGTGGTGAGTCACTTCATCTCAACCACCCACCCAAAGAAGAGGAAAGACAAAATGCAGATAAAAGGGAGCACAACTCACAAAGGGCCTATGAGTATTGAGCAGGGTTGGTGTGATAAACCCTCATAATCATAACTTTATTGCAGAATGTTTCTCATAGAATAGTTTAGTTTGAAAAAAAAAAAAAGAATTGTAAAGTTTAACTGTAAAATTATGCTGAGTTTTATTATTTCATTATACCTGTGCTCCTCTATCAGGCAAGCCTATGCCAATTCCATGTTCCTGGCAGCGTGGACTCCAGGGCTGGCCCTGCACACACACACACCCACTCACACACACACGGGGCAGGGGGCACTGCCCCACCCACTCACTGCCACTGTGCTCCCACCACTTCCTCCCTTGGATGTTGGGAGCCAGCCAGCCATTCCTCTGGTGTCCTGCAACAGCTCAGTACTGCCACTTTTACCTAAATAACTTGTGTCCCAACTTTTCCTGAGTGCTTTCTTAAAGATGGTTTAAAAATACAGCACAGGGCTGTCTATTGGAAGAAAGGGATCCAAATCAGGGAAGGGTCTAGTAGTGGTGACACTTCCTCTCCAAAATGTCTTTTTCATGTACACTGGTGGAAGGAAAGCGCTATGAGACTGCGACCTGGCCCTGAGGAGGTTTGTAGTCTCCCTCTCTGCCGGCTTCCCTAAGCTTTTTTTTGGGGACTGTTTCTGGCTGAAAGGCAATTGCAGTATTTATCCCACCAGCAATGTTAGGGTGCTAATGTTCTTTAAGCTTCAAACCATGGAGGTAAACACATGATGGAAGTTCCTTCACAAACAGAAGTTGTTGGAGGAGACAAGATGTAGTTAGCAGCTAAGGAGTTGCCTGAAGGAGTATGCAACAGGCTGTGTCCTGAGAGCAGACATCTCCCAGTGGTTGTGCCTCTCAGGGAGGCCTGGAATGGAGGGATCCCAGCCTGCACAGTTATTATGATCAGATAATCCAAAAGCCTGGGAAGAAATGTGAATAAAGAGGGCAGATAAAAACACCAAAGGGCTAACACACAAGGACAGACACTCTATTGGTATGCAAGTGATGGAAAATACTAAACAGTCATTTTAGTTTTGTCTACAATGAAGGAAAATATCAAAGCTGATATTGTGCTGTCTTTACAAGCTTGGTACTCTGTGGATGGTCCCAGTAGAACTTTGGGTGCAAATTTCAGATGAAAATGCATTTCTGGAATGAGGTGAAAAAGGATTATGAGGGCAAAATAATAGTAGAATTGATTACTTCTGATGCTCTGAGAATAATAAGTAAATTCTCTGAGATAAAGTGTAGAGTAATTCCAATGCACAGAACTAATCTGTTAATCAAGCAGGATGAAATCTAACAATCACTAAGAGATTCAAGTGATGACTGGGGGCAAATCCTGCTGCTTTCTTTCAGCTACACCAGTGAATGGTGGCTGGCAAACATTGGTGAAGGGATGCACTGTTAGAATCAGGGAACCTTACATACAGCAGGTTTGTGAGAGCAGGGTGTTTTTTGGTTTTTTTTTGCCACATGCTAAATATGAAAGCTCCTATGTTCTCACACAGTACCCAGTGACTATGCTGGAGGTTTGATAGCAGTATCCTGTTATTTGCACAACTAAATGCTGTCAAGTCATGGTAATGACCATTGTGCCAACAGTCAGGTGGAATGGCCTGTGCCACTTCAGGTGTCTATTTCCCTGCAAAAAACCAGTTACTTGCAGCAGAGAACCACCATGTGACTCACAGAAATCATGAGGAAGCATTACGAATTAATTGGGGTTTTCACTTGTTATTTCAGTTAGCCCACTTAATTCTGAATGCTGGGTGGACAGTGTGCTGGGATAGAACCAAACACAACATTCACAAAGATCTGCTTTAGGCTAGGCTGCGTGAATGAAATGCAAGATGGAATGAATGGAATTGCCTCCAGTCTGGATAATTATTGCAGCACTGCCAATGGCATTCAGTGAAACAAGGTTATATTTGGGTGGCACTTTGGCTCTGGCAGGGTATCTCTAGGGGACACAGAATTACAACCATTGCAGTGGGGGGTATTTCTCTATACTGCTTGCTGGTACAATCACCAAGAGTGATTCTATCACATCCACCAGAACAACTTCTACTGATGCAACTGGTTACACCATGCAAGGATTAATCCATGTAAGGAAAAGACTCTGTGGTCTTGCCTCTTTAAGTTTTTGAGAAGCTGGCATCCAAAGATCATGCCTACTTCCCTGTTAAGGGCTCTGACTTTTATCTAGGTAGTCAAAATCTGGCTCCTGATTATTTGTGAATGTAAATTGTTCATTGATAGTAAATTACTAGGGGATTATTTTATGAACAACCAGTGGCCTAACTCATTCCTGTCCCTCAGTGGGGGCCCTTGCATTTGGCTGTGGTGAATTTTTACAGTATAATTTGAAAATCAGGCATAAAAAGGTTTAGAAAAAGCAGTGAGACATATTTTCCCTATGAACAGGATTTAGCAGTTAGGTATTAAAGCAATCAAGACTTTAATCTTTCATTTATATTATTATAATCTTTACAATGACCTTTTAGGTGGAAAAAAAAAAAGAAAAGAAAATAGTATATATGTTGGGTATTACCATTTCCCTTGAGTTATTTTCTGTCCTTGCAGTTTTCTTCCACCTGCCATCCACCGTTTTTTTCTAATAGATAGAAGAGGAAATGCAAAATCATTCCTTAAAATGTCTTTTTCTTCAGGAAATAATTTGTTTTCCCTTGTGCATATGTTGTGAACAGCCCCCCTCCTGCTCATGATAGAGGGCTCACAGTTTTTGCCTCTGATGTATTTTAATGCCAGGAGAGTAGGCAGATTTTAAAAAATGCTGGGGATTTGGGGTGCTGAATTCCCTTGAAAATCTGACTTTAGTGTTTCTATAAAAGTGTTTATGGCCTCAGTTGAGACTCATCTTATTTTTTGAGTTCTTGCCAACTGCTAGAATGGAGTAATTGAAAACTCATTTTCTAAATTACCCCTTTTAAAGGCTGTCCAAACCACCAGGAATTTTGTCTCAGTTATTGATTTATTCAAAATGAAGTCAATGAGTCTAACTCTGGTGTTCAAAGGTAGTCATTAATTATCTAATGCTTTAACATAAAATGATCAATGGATTGAAGAGGATAGAAATACAATTAGCTATTGATCCCTGGGATCAGGAGATGGTAAACCATGGGAGACTTCCAGCCTGCCTGCTGTTCAAAAGCCTGCCCTTGGCTTAGTGGAAGCTTGAACAGATTATTACCAGAAGGCTGTCTGCCCAGGGGAAAGCACAGTCTTCTGGGAACCAGCACTATGTCAGTTCTGTTATTTGGTTTTTTTTTTCCATCTGGGCTAACATCCTTCATTATTATAGCTCATACTTCTTCATGATCTATAATGAGTGTATACGAGCACTTCTTTCTCGATAAGAGGCGGTCTCAGGCTGACTGAAGCGCTGTGATTCCGACCCCACAGGCCGTGTCATGCCGACTCCCGCCTTCCCCGCCGGGCCGGCCGTGCTGGGGGCGGGCGTGTCCCGTGTGTGACGTCGGGGCGCGTTCCACGGTCGCTGTCCCCAGTGCCGGGCGCTGTCCAGCCCCTAGTGACGGCTCTCAGGGTCGCTGTCCCCAGTGCCGGGCGCTGCCCAGCTGTCACTGCCGGCTCTCAGGGTCGCTGTCCCCAGTGCCGGGCGCTGTCCAGCTGCCACTGTCGGCTCTCAGGGTCGCTGTCCCCAGTGCCGGGCGCTGTCCAGCCCCCAGCGCCGGCTCCCCGGGTCACTGTCCCCAGTGCCGGCTCCCAGGGTTTCTGTCTGGGCCGGGCGCTGCCCAGCTGCCAGTGCCGGCTCCGTGCCGGCGGCACGGGCAGCGCGCCTCGGGCCCGCAGAGCCGGGACTGCGAGCGGCCTCCAGGACCTGGCCTCTCGGATTCGCGATTCCCGTCCCCACGGCCGCTTCCCCTCCCGGCCCGGGGCTGGGCAGAGGCGGCCGGGCCCCGCTGTGTGTGCTGAGCCCAGCCCCGAGCCATGGTGCTGGTGGACCTGCACAGCGCGGCCGCCAGCGCCGACCTGGCCCGGCTGCGGCGGCACTGGTGGCTGAACAAGCTCCGCATCAATGGCTACAACAAGGACAAGCAGTAAGGACAAACAGCAGGCCCCCCGCCTGTTCAAAATAAGGGATTTGTCCAAATTATCTGAGTCTGGGTGGAGTTTTTTATGTATGCTTTCAAGCCTAAGCAGCAAGAAAGGAGACAATCAGTGGAACAGCAGCAGCCAGCATCCCTCAGCCAAGGACATCCTGGAACTTACAAGTGTTAAGGATGTAGTAAATCAAGATATTGTTGTTTCAGTAGAACAGACAGCAGAAGCATCCTTAGTGAAGGACATCTATAAAGGTTGCTATAAATCAAGATGTTGATGTATTTCTATGTATATACATTGCCAGTTTGGCAGAAGACTCAAGGTCCATGTATAGTCTAGCTGTATTTTCTTCATTATAATACTGAAAATCACACCTGGAGGTTAAAAAGACCCCTGCCCAGGTGAAGACCCCTCCCCTAAGCATGCATAGAAGTTAGCTGTGGTTGCATAACTTGTATGGAAACTATTAACCAGTCATAGTAGAGGGACTGTACTTGGGAAGCTGTTAATTCTGAACTTCTATGTATAAATAATAGTATGAAAAGTCTGGTGGGGTGTGCTTTATCTATGAAATACCATTGAGCACCCAAGCACATGTAACTCTGAAACACACAATCTGTGCCTCTCACAAGTGTGTAATTATTGGCTTGCTGCACAGCAGGTGACAAACCCAGTTTTGCAGAGAACACAACCACCTGTCTGGAAGGCCAGCAAAGCCCAGAATTATGTCTGGCAGCAGGGCCAGCCCCAGAGCACCAGCCTTACGGGAGCCCTGCCTGAGCTGTAGAAGGAGATAGTGAAAGCTCCACTCTGCTCTGGCTTGCCCTGCCCTGCTCTGGAGCCTGGGCCCTGTACTTGATCTTCTTTTTGTCCCATATCTGTTTATCCAAGTGGTCAGGCTGGATGGGGCTCGGAACAACTTGGTCCAGTGGAAGGTGTCCCTGCCCACGGCAGGGGTTGGAATTAGATGGTCTTTAAGGTCCCTTCCAACCCAAACCATACTAAGATTTGATGATTCTGTGCAGCTTATCAGCCCTTCATTCAAGCAGAGACAGCTCCTTTCCAGGTGCCAGACTGAGCAGCTTGGTTTAGCAGGGCATGGATTTGCAGAAAGCCTGCACAGCGTTCCTAGTGCTGTCAGAAGTCCCATCCCATCACTCTTTGGGACAAAACTGATGCAGGGCTAATGTGGGGGAGGGGAGGTTCTCAGGGGCTCACACACTTGTTCTGCACTGTCTGTAGATTTACACAGCCTCCATTGCTAAGCAGTGTTTACCCTAAGTCAAGGACATTTTCAGTGTCTCATGCTCTGCCAGTGAGAAAGTACACAAAAAGCTGGAGGGAGCTTAGTCAGGTCAACATTCTGAAATGGGATTTGGCATCAGTCAGTGGGTTGTGGGCCAATGTATTGTACATCACAGGTTTTTCTTGGGATTTTTTATTTGTTTTTATTATTATTATATTTATTTCATTTCCTTTTTTATTTATCAATCTGTTATAATTTAATTGTTATTTAAAGTTTTAATTTTGATTCTCCTCCCTCTTCCACTGGAGCAGGGAGGAAGAGGGTGTGAGTGAGTGGCTGCATGGTGCTTATTTGCCATCTGGACTTAAACCAGGACAACTGCATATGTTTAATTTCTAGGACTCCTCTGCATCTTGCTTGCATAAATGGCCATGCAGATGTTGTTCAGTTTCTGGTAGAAAATAAGTGCAAGCTAAACCCTTGTGACAAATTGAATAAATCACCATTAATGAAGGTATGCAGAAGGGCCATATGTTCTCTAATCTTTGATGGTATTCATACTTTGGGAATGTACATATGTTGGGAAGGTGTTGGAGTTCTGACAGTGAGAAACACAGATGTTGGAAGTTATTCCTCCTTTGTGTCTTGTTTCCAGGCAGTAGAGCATCAGCACAGGGACTGTGCAGCTATTCTGCTGGAACATGGTGCCAACCACGACCACAGAGGTGTAAATGGTAACACCGCCCTTCACTTTGCTGTCAGGGTTTCTAGCAAACCTCTAGTGGAGCTGTTACTGGAGTATGGTGCAGATATTGATGCTAAGAATAAAGTAAGCTTGAACTTTGGGTAAAGCTGCTCTTCCCATGTCAGCTTGCTCGACTTCTCTCTGTTATTCTAAGAGAGATGATTTCTCCTTTCAGTGGGGATACACTCCGCTTACTCTTGCAATCACTGAAAACCGCGAAGAAATGGTCAAGTTCCTTCTTCAAAAAGGAGCTGACGTGAATGCTCAGGATGAAGTTTTTAGGTAACGGGTTTGCCAAAAGTGCATGTGGGGCTCCTTAGTACTGTTCGAGTTGGATTGATGGGAGGCATAAGAATGAGCTTTGAAAAAGGACCAGGAGTCACCCAGAAGGGTCTCCCGTGTGACTTGTGAAAGCAGACCCCGGCTCGGCTGTCACTTTCCTCAGGGGGTGATTTCCACACTGCAAGAAAGCACTGCTTGCCATGCAAAACGTCCACATGTGCGTGCACATGCAGGCACACAGGCCCTGAGTCTGCTCTGGGCCGATGATTGTCCAGGAGTCCTCCTGAGGTCCCACATGCCTGAATTCTCCAACATTTGTAGGCAATTGGCTGTGCCTTCACTCTGCCTGTAGGAGAGGGGAAATGAATTGTTTAAGGAGCAAGGAGGAATTAAAGTATTGGCTAGGCAATGTTTTCAAAAGCGGATGTATTTACTCTAATCTCTTGGATGCCCTAGGACCCCTCTTACAGTTGCTACTTTTTCTGGAAATGAGAAAATAATACAACTACTTCTTCAACATGGTGCTGTTCTTCCTGAGTCAGACAAGGAACTCAACCTATGCCAACCTTTCACCAAAATGGTTCAAGATAATGTGTAAGTCTTTTACATTATTGTTAGAACAAGTGCATTCTCCTAATATCTGTGATGATGTGCCTCTCTTTTTGTTAACAGCAGCAGGGTTTAATCAGGTGCTGAGAGTTTTGTAGAAGCTAAGCTCAGTGGTGTCTTCTGATGTATCTCTTTCCATGTCAAGAGGAGATTTAGAAGTTGAGGAAAACTTTGTCCCTTCACCCCAGTTGTCTCTGAGAATTCACCTGTGTGCTTCCAAGTTACATTGCATTGGCAGCAACTACTTGCCTTTTGTTTCAGAGGGGATCTAACTGATATCCCCTGTATTCTTTACTAGACTGAGGAAAAAAGAGCCCTCTTTCACAGTGATGGTAGCCAAGGGTGGGTGAATGTAGTGCATTATTCTTATAAGCGTGCCTTTTCTAGCTATAAACAATTGCCCATGAACTCATGCCACTGGGTCTTGACTTTATTTCTTCTACCTCTGCCCCTTCTGGCAACCTGTATTGATTAGAAGCAGGAGAGAAGGGAGCTTGTGTAAACTGTGGTGTAAAAACCCCTTTAGGAATAAAGCATGCTTGAAGATTGCTCTTACAATCTTCAATGTGGTGCTCATTCCTTCCCTCCGGGCTTCTGGCACAGTATAAATGTTGTGATAATGCACCATTCTGCATGGCAGCCTTGATCTGGAGAACATGTTTAATTTCTTTTCTTGTTTGATTGTTTTGGTGGGTTTTTTTTGTTTGTTTTGGGTTTTTTTGTTGTTTTTCTTATTAAACAAACCCAAGCCCCAGTTAGCTCAGGATTGTTAGAAGACAGCACAGGTCTTGGAATGCAAGCACAATATTTGTTGGTCTCTTGATAACCCACTTGAGAGTTCTCTAAACTCTGAGGTCCTCAGGCTGACCATGAGAATTTCTGAAGCCCTGAGGACCAGGACTGAAGAGACTTTAAACCATCTTGATGTGGAGAGTAGCTGCACCATTAGCATAACATCTAGCTGAAGTAGAGGCTTTGGTGATGGCAATCTGCCAGGAGGCTGGTTAAATGCATTGGCCCTTGAAATGGAGAGGGGATTTATCAGATGAGCCAGAATATGGCAGGGGTGAGTTACTCCACAGATAAGACTAGGCACCTGTACTGTCAGCATGCCTGTAATGAGAATTTCAGTCTCCATTTCTGTGGGACTGCAGTAAGTTCTGTGTGTGTGTGTGTGACCCTTTAGCAGCTGTCTATGAATATGAGTAGAATGGAGCATGCATGGCTTTTGCTCTTCCTGCAGAGTGCATGGAAATCTGGGGGGATTTTACCTTATGCATCTTTTTCCTTTCTATATTTAGTATTGCTGATGAAAAAATTGGGAGCTCCTGCTATAAGACAACTCCTGTCATTCCCTTGGAAACAGCTGCATCGGCAGAATCATGTAAGATACTTTGCTTTCAAAGAGCTGATGAGGAAAATCACTGTGGCTTGTAGCAGAATGATACCCAATCAATGGGAAGCTGGTCTGGAGGGACAGGCCAAAGGACTGGAAAATAAACACTCAAGGCAACAACGTGCTTCTTATCTTATTTCTTAGGTGATGCACCAAAAGAAGAAGCAGCTAAAAAGAAAGACAATGGTCCAGCTGCAGACCAAAATAAAGTGTCTCTGTGCTCTATTAGAGCGCAGTCCTACAAAGGTAATTTCAGAAGGACTAGATGGTTAGCTTTGCAAGCCTCCCTGGAGTAAAGGAGGCGGAGAAAAGCAGAGTGACATAAACACGTACAGAAATGACACACTTCTTATCTTTTTTTAGGAAAATACAAAGCAGAAGGAGCAGAGGAAAAGGAAGACAAATTCTCCCTCTGCAATCCTGAGGTACCTTCTCTGAGGGAGGCAATGGGGTTTCTCTCACTTCCTGGATTCTGTTTTTTTTTCTTTTGCTGCTTCTGTCACACCCTCATAACTTGGACCTTGACATGCTGCTGCTTCAGACAAGCTGTTCAGTAGGGACTGAGACAAACTGGGGTCCAGCTAATGTCCTGGGCCTCCTAGCAGCTGGCCCTCAAGCGGGATTTCTAGTATAGCACAGAGCAGTGAAGCTCACTGTTGGTTACAGTGCACTGAAAACTGAAAGGCTTGCATTGTGAGGTTTGCTGTTTTTCTATTACACAGCTTGCTTCCCTAGATACATGCAGTATCAGCTGGTTCCCATATGATCCACAGTCTAGAGATTCATTTCTTCTGCCGAATTCTCTCCAGACTGAGCAGGTGGACTTGATCCTGTTTTGAAAACAATGCACATCAGTGATCCAAACAGCATTGGCTGTGCTTGCCCTTTCCATCATCACCTGATCCTCTCCTTAGGCCTGCTGGCTGGAGGAGAGGCTTTGAGTAAGGAAGTGGGTATGGAAGCAGCCTGTGCCAGTTCTCATGTGTGTCTTTTAAATTGCACAGACTGATCCTAAAGGTCAAAGGAAGGTGCGGGCCAGTGAGTGGCTTCCTGCTGCAACCAGCACCAGGCCGTGTGCGCGCTCTGCCGCAGTGGAGCGTGGCAAAGGTAATTTCAGAGGGATTAAATGGTTACCTTTGAAAGCCTCTCTGGAGTGAGGCAGGTGGAGAAAAGCAGGGTGAAATAAGCACTCACAGAAATGACATGCCTCTTACCTTTCTTAGGTATCTTGCCAGGTGCAGAATCAGTAGAAGGTGAAAAGGAAGACAGTGATTCCTCCTGGGGTTCAAAGGTACTTTCTCTGAGGGAGGCAGTGGGGTCCCTCTGGCTCACCTGCATCTGAACTCATTTTGCTTTGATGCTGCTTCTTCCACAGCCTCCTTACTTGGACCTTAACCAGTTGTTGCTTCAGAGAATCTTTTCAGTTAGGACTGGGACAAGGTGAGGTCCAGCTAAAGTCTGGGCCCTCCTTGTGGCTGATTGCCAAGCTGGATTTCTAGGACAAAGAAATAACTCCTCCTTCTGCTTACAGTCCTCTGAAGTCCTAGAAGGCTGGCATTGTGAGAATGGCTTTTTTCCATCTCATATTTCTCTTCTGTGGGTCCAGCCAATTTTAAATGGTTGTGTATGACCCACAATTTAGGGATTTATTTCTTGTGCCTAGGTTCTCTCAAGCTCGGGAAGGGGGACTTTATCTTGGTTTGAAAAATCTGCTCAAGAGAGATGCCAAATGCACTGGCTGTGTTTGCCCTTTTTGTTCTTTCCTTGACCTGATCCCTCTCTTATTAGTCATGTTGGCTGAAGCAGAAGTTTTGTGTGGGGAAGTGTGTGCACAAGGAGTCTGTGCCTGTTCTCACATGTGTCTTTTAAATTACACAGCATCTCAGTAATCTTAGAGACAAAGCAATTAACCCCGTGCAGCATCCTGCTGGAAAACACAGTAGAGTGGGCATGCACTCTCTTCTTGAGAAGCATGGCAAAGGTAATTTCAGAGGCACTAAATTGTTATGTTTGTATGTTTCTCTGGGATGAAAAGAATTTGGAAAAAGAGAGTGAAACAAGCACTCAGATCAATGATGAGCTTCTTATGTGTTCTTAGGGGTCTTGCAACCAGCAGGAGCAGCAGTGAAAAAGGAAGATACTGATTCTCCCAGGGATCCTGAGGTACCTTTGCTGAGGGAGACAGGGGGATCCCTCTGACTCACTGGCTTCTGGGCTCATTTTCCTTTGCTGCTGCCTCTGCCACACACTTGTAACTTGGACCTTAACCAGGCAGTGCTTCAGATAATCTGTTCAGTTAGGACTGGGACAAAGTGAGGTCCAGCCAATGTCATGAGCCTCCTGTGACTGACCTCCAAGCTAGATTTCTAGAATAGCACAGAGCAGTAAAGCTCCTTGGAAACCAGTGAAAGGCTGGCATTATGAGGATTGCTGTTTTTCCATCACTCAGATTACCCCTTGTCCCATCCTGCTGTAAAAGAGGAATTGGGGAGGATTCTTTTTGATAGATTTCTCGGATGAAAATAAAACACAAGTGTAGCAATATTATGTCTGAAAACTGTTTATTTATAAAGAAAACTAAGTGCTTCTACTGAAGGGGGATAAGAAAGAGAGCAAAGAGGGGAAAAGAGATATGGATAGAGAAAGAGAAGACAGGGACAGATCATTACCCTGTACCCCGGGCAGCCTGTTGGCACCAGCTTGGCAGATGGAGTGTGAGTGCTGCAAGCTGCGAGGAGTCTGCGTGGCTCCTGTGGTGGCCTGGTGTGATTCTCAAACCACAGCCGGCTGTGTGTCCCTTCCATGGATGAACAGGCTGCCGTGGTATGGACACACTCGTGGAGCTGCTGCAGGTTCTCTGGACTGGAGTGTGGCAGCCGTGTCCAGCGGTGGCTGCTCTGTTGGGGCACACAGTAGAGCATTGGGTTTCCATGGCATTGAGCTGCATTGGGGGAACTGTGAAACGGGGCAGGTGCAGACAGGGAAACAGGACTGCAGGAAGGGAAAAACAAGAGTCGGGTGCAGCAAGCGAGCTGACCCTCTGGGCAAGCCCCTGCTGCCTCCAAGAAACCCAAAGAAAATGTTGTGGTGTGGTTCACTGCTTTCATGTGCTCATCTCATGGCCCAATTTCCCAGGCATTTGTTTCCTGGGCATGCAGGGGTCTGCCCCACCGGATAATGGCGGGAATTACTTGTAGCCCAGACATGGAAGTTTTCTCTTTCCTGATTGGCTGCCAGGTGAAGGCTCACCAGGGACAGGATTCCCAGCAGGTGTACAACCCCTAAAGCTGTTTTTCACCTTGTGTATAACATATGCTCAGGCATTAATAAAAAACAGATTGGTTTCTCTCACTTCTCTAGGTGTGGTCAATGTCAAACAGTTTTCATATGACCTACACTTTAGACAATACATACTTTTGCCTGGGTTCTCTCTAGGTCAGAGGGGTGTCCTTGACCATATTTTGAAAACTCAGATCAATAGGATGCTGAACATGCTGGCTGTGTTGGCTCCTTTTGTTCTTTCATCACCTGATCCTCCCCTTAGGCCTGTTGGCAGAAGAGGATATTTTGAGTAGGGAAGTGGGTGTGGAAGCAGCCTGTGCCAGTTCTCATGTGTGTCTTTTAAATTGCACAGACTGATCCTAAAGGTCAAAGGAAGGTGCGGGCCAGTGAGTGGCTTCCTGCTGCAACCAGCACCAGGCCGTGTGCGCGCTCTGCCGCAGTGGAGCGTGGCAAAGGTAATTTCAGAGGGATTAAATGGTTACCTTTGAAAGCCTCTCTGGAGTGAGGCAGGTGGAGAAAAGCAGGGTGAAATAAGCACTCACAGAAATGACATGCCTCTTACCTTTCTTAGGTATCTTGCCAGGTGCAGAATCAGTAGAAGGTG
The DNA here is from genome assembly GCF_028769735.1 of Zonotrichia leucophrys gambelii. Taxonomy (NCBI): domain Eukaryota; kingdom Metazoa; phylum Chordata; class Aves; order Passeriformes; family Passerellidae; genus Zonotrichia; species Zonotrichia leucophrys. The sequence continues at coordinate 79,930,123 of NC_088169.1, forward strand.
AAAAGGAAGACAGTGATTCCTCCTGGGGTTCAAAGGTACTTTCTCTGAGGGAGGCAGTGGGGTCCCTCTGGCTCACCTGCATCTGAACTCATTTTGCTTTGATGCTGCTTCTTCCACAGCCTCCTTACTTGGACCTTAACCAGTTGTTGCTTCAGAGAATCTTTTCAGTTAGGACTGGGACAAGGTGAGGTCCAGCTAAAGTCTGGGCCCTCCTTGTGGCTGATTGCCAAGCTGGATTTCTAGGACAAAGAAATAACTCCTCCTTCTGCTTACAGTCCTCTGAAGTCCTAGAAGACTGGCATTGTGAGAATTGCTTTTTCCCTCCTTGCAAATCTCTTTTGTGAATTGTCAATATCAAATGGTTGTGTATGACCCACAGTTTAGGGATTTATTTCTTCTGCCTAAGGTCTCTCTAGCTTGGGCAGGTGGATTTTGTCTCGTTTTAAAAATCCTGCTGAATAACAATGATGGCTCAACACTGGCTTTGTTTGCCCTTTTTGTTCTTTTCATCACCTTATCCTTCTCCTTAGGTGTGTTGGCTGAATCAGAAGCTTTGAGCATGGAAATGGGGGCAGAAGCCACCTGTGCCACTTCTTATGTGTGTTTTTTAAATCACACAGCCTTTTTCTGCAATTGTAGAAAAAGTATTTGCTGGTGGGCGGCGTCCTGCTGCAGACCACAGAGGAGGGGGCGTGCGCTCTGCTCCAGCGGAGAACAGCAAAGGTAATTTCAAAAGGACTACATGGTTACCTTTGTAAACCTCAGTGAAGAGAACCAGATTTGGAAAAGGAGAGTGACACAACTACTCAGAGATGTGACAAGTCTCTTATCTGTTCTTAGGGGTCTTGCAAGCAGCAGGAAGATCAAGAAAAAATGATAATTCTTGGGACTCTGAGGTACCTTTTCTGAGGGAGACAGTCAGATTCCTCTAAATAACTGGCTTTGGGACTCATTTTCCTTTGATGCTGCTTCTGCCACACACTCATACCTTAGACTTTGATGGCATTCTCTGCTGCAGACACACTGTTCAGATAGGACTAGGACGAAGTGAGGTCCAGCTAATGTCCTGGGCATTCTTGTGGCTGATGTCCAATGTAGATTTCCAGTAAGGATAATGTAGTAAAACTCCGTGTTTGTTACAATCCTGTGGAATCTGTGCAAGGCTAGCATTGTGAGGATTCATTTTTCCATCAAACATCTCTCTTCTGTACATGCAGTTAACATCAACTGAGTTCCCATATGACCTACAGTCTACAAAATAATTTCTTTTTGCCTACATTCTCTGTGGCATGGGGTGGTGTGCTTGGTCCCATTTTACAAACAATGCTCAGTAGAGATGCTGAATATGCTTGCTGTGTTTGCCCTTTTTGTTCTTTCCATCACCTGACCCCTCTTGTTAGGCCTCTTGGCTGGAGCACAGCCTTTGAGTTTGGAAGAGGGTGGAGAAGCAGCCTGTGCCAGTTCTCATGTGTGCCTTTTAAATTACGCAGACTGAGTCTGAAGATGAAGGGAAAGCGTCGGCTGCTGTCCAGCTGCCTGCTGCAAACAGCAACAGGTTGGATGCGCCCTCTGCTGCAGTGGAACATGGCAAAGGTAGTTTCAGAGGGACTAAGTGCTTACCTTTGTAAGCCTCTCTGGAGTGAATCAGATGCAGAAAAGCAGACTAAAAGAAACACTCATAGCTGTTGTGTGCTTATCTTTCCTTAGAAGTCTTGAAACAAACATGGAGAGAAGTGAAAAAGGAAGAGAGAGTCTTGCAGCCAGCAGCGGAGGAAGCAAAACAGGAATACAGTGATTCTCCCTGGGATTCTGAGGTACCTTACAGTGGAGGTCCCTCTGGACTAACCTGCTTCAGGGCTCATTTTCCTTTGCTGCTGCTTCTGTCACACGTTTCTAACTTGGACCTTGACGTGCTGTTGCTTCAGACAAGCTGTTCAGATGGGACTGGGACAAAGTGAGGTCCAGCTAATGTCCTGGGCCTCCTTACAGCTGATGTCCGTGTAGGATTTCTAGGGCAAATAAGTAAAACTTCCTTCTGGTTACAGTCCTCTCAAGTCCTAGAAGGCTGGTATTGTAAGAATCTTTTTTTCCCACCTGACAGATCTCTTCTGTGGATCCAGTCAATGTCAAATGGTTGTGGATGACCCACAATTTAGAGATCTATTTCTTCTGCCTAAGGTCTCTCTAGCTTGGGCAGGTGGATTTTGTCTCGTTTTAAAAATCCTGCTGAATAACAATGATGGCTCAACACTGGCTTTGTTTGCCCTTTTTGTTCTTTTCATCACCTTATCCTTCTCCTTAGGTGTGTTGGCTGAATCAGAAGCTTTGAGCATGGAAATGGGGGCAGAAGCCACCTGTGCCACTTCTTATGTGTGTTTTTTAAATCACACAGCCTTTTTCTGCAATTGTAGAAAAAGTATTTGCTGGTGGGCGGCGTCCTGCTGCAGACCACAGAGGAGGGGGCGTGCGCTCTGCTCCAGCGGAGAACAGCAAAGGTAATTTCAAAAGGACTACATGGTTACCTTTGTAAACCTCAGTGAAGAGAACCAGATTTGGAAAAGGAGAGTGACACAACTACTCAGAGATGTGACAAGTCTCTTATCTGTTCTTAGGGGTCTTGCAAGCAGCAGGAAGATCAAGAAAAAATGATAATTCTTGGGACTCTGAGGTACCTTTTCTGAGGGAGACAGTCAGATTCCTCTAAATAACTGGCTTTGGGGCTCATTTTCCTTTGATGCTGCTTCTGCCACACACTCATACCTTAGACTTTGATGGCATTCTCTGCTGCAGACACACTGTTCAGATAGGACTAGGACGAAGTGAGGTCCAGCTAATGTCCTGGGCATTCTTGTGGCTGATGTCCAATGTAGATTTCCAGTAAGGATAATGTAGTAAAACTCCGTGTTTGTTACAATCCTGTGGAATCTGTGCAAGGCTAGCATTGTGAGGATTCATTTTTCCATCAAACATCTCTCTTCTGTACATGCAGTTAACATCAACTGAGTTCCCATATGACCTACAGTCTACAAATTAATTTCTTTTTGCCTACATTCTCTGTGGCATGGGGTGGTGTGCTTGGTCCCATTTTACAAACAATGCTCAGTAGAGATGCTGAATATGCTTGCTGTGTTTGCCCTTTTTGTTCTTTCCATCACCTGACCCCTCTTGTTAGGCCTCTTGGCTGGAGCACAGCCTTTGAGTTTGGAAGAGGGTGGAGAAGCAGCCTGTGCCAGTTCTCATGTGTGCCTTTTAAATTACGCAGACTGAGTCTGAAGATGAAGGGAAAGCGTCGGCTGCTGTCCAGCTGCCTGCTGCAAACAGCAACAGGTTGGATGCGCCCTCTGCTGCAGTGGAACATGGCAAAGGTAGTTTCAGAGGGACTAAGTGCTTACCTTTGTAAGCCTCTCTGGAGTGAATCAGATGCAGAAAAGCAGACTAAAAGAAACACTCATAGCTGTTGTGTGCTTATCTTTCCTTAGAAGTCTTGAAACAAACATGGAGAGAAGTGAAAAAGGAAGAGAGAGTCTTGCAGCCAGCAGCGGAGGAAGCAAAACAGGAATACAGTGATTCTCCCTGGGATTCTGAGGTACCTTACAGTGGAGGTCCCTCTGGACTAACCTGCTTCAGGGCTCATTTTCCTTTGCTGCTGCTTCTGTCACACGTTTCTAACTTGGACCTTGACGTGCTGTTGCTTCAGACAAGCTGTTCAGATGGGACTGGGACAAAGTGAGGTCCAGCTAATGTCCTGGGCCTCCTTACAGCTGATGTCCGTGTAGGATTTCTAGGGCAAATAAGTAAAACTTCCTTCTGGTTACAGTCCTCTCAAGTCCTAGAAGGCTGGTATTGTAAGAATCTTTTTTTCCCACCTGACAGATCTCTTCTGTGGATCCAGTCAATGTCAAATGGTTGTGGATGACCCATAATTTAGAGATCTATTTCTTCTGCCTAGGTTGTCTCAAACTTGGGCAGGAGGACTTTGTCTTGTTTTAAAAATCCTGCTGAACAACAATGATGGCTCAACACTGGCTTTGTTTGCCCTTTTTGTTCTTTTCATCACCTTATCCTTCTCCTTAGGTGTGTTGGCTGAATCAGAAGCTTTGAGCATGGAAATGGGGGCAGAAGCCACCTGTGCCACTTCTTATGTGTGTTTTTTAAATCACACAGCCTTCTTCTGCAATTGTAGAAAAAGTGTTTGCTGGTGGGCGGCGTCCTGCTGCAGACCACAGAGGAGGGGGCGTGCGCTCTGCTCCAGCGGAGAACAGCAAAGGTAATTTCAAAAGGACTACATGGTTACCTTTGTAAACCTCAGTGAAGAGAACCAGATTTGGAAAAGGAGAGTGACACAACTACTCAGAGATGTGACAAGTCTCTTATCTGTTCTTAGGGGCCTTGCAAGCAGCAGGAAGATCAAGAAAAAATGATAATTCTTGGGACTCTGAGGTACCTTTTCTGAGGGAGACAGTCAGATTCCTCTAAATAACTGGCTTTGGGGCTCATTTTCCCCAAACAGTGTGTCTGCAGCACACATTTGTCCAGTGTGCTGCAGACACACTGTTCAGATAGGACTAGGACGAAGTGAGGTCCAGCTAATGTCCTGGGCATTCTTGTGGCTGATGTCCAATGTAGATTTCCAGTAAGGATAATGTAGTAAAACTCCGTGTTTGTTACAATCCTGTGGAATCTGTGCAAGGCTAGCATTGTGAGGATTCATTTTTCCATCAAACATCTCTCTTCTGTACATGCAGTTAACATCAACTGAGTTCCCATATGACCTACAGTCTACAAATTAATTTCTTTTTGCCTACATTCTCTGTGGCATGGGGTGGTGTGCTTGGTCCCATTTTACAAACAATGCTCAGTAGAGATGCTGAATATGCTTGCTGTGTTTGCCCTTTTTGTTCTTTCCATCACCTGACCCCTCTTGTTAGGCCTCTTGGCTGGAGCACAGCCTTTGAGTTTGGAAGAGGGTGGAGAAGCAGCCTGTGCCAGTTCTCATGTGTGCCTTTTAAATTACGCAGACTGAGTCTGAAGATGAAGGGAAAGCGTCGGCTGCTGTCCAGCTGCCTGCTGCAAACAGCAACAGGTTGGATGCGCCCTCTGCTGCAGTGGAACATGGCAAAGGTAGTTTCAGAGGGACTAAGTGCTTACCTTTGTAAGCCTCTCTGGAGTGAATCAGATGCAGAAAAGCAGACTAAAAGAAACACTCATAGCTGTTGTGTGCTTATCTTTCCTTAGAAGTCTTGAAACAAACATGGAGAGAAGTGAAAAAGGAAGAGAGAGTCTTGCAGCCAGCAGCGGAGGAAGCAAAACAGGAATACAGTGATTCTCCCTGGGATTCTGAGGTACCTTACAGTGGAGGTCCCTCTGGACTAACCTGCTTCAGGGCTCATTTTCCTTTGCTGCTGCTTCTGTCACACGTTTCTAACTTGGACCTTGACGTGCTGTTGCTTCAGACAAGCTGTTCAGATGGGACTGGGACAAAGTGAGGTCCAGCTAATGTCCTGGGCCTCCTTACAGCTGATGTCCGTGTAGGATTTCTAGGGCAAATAAGTAAAACTTCCTTCTGGTTACAGTCCTCTCAAGTCCTAGAAGGCTGGTATTGTAAGAATCTTTTTTTCCCACCTGACAGATCTCTTCTGTGGATCCAGTCAATGTCAAATGGTTGTGGATGACCCACAATTTAGAGATCTATTTCTTCTGCCTAGGTTGTCTCAAACTTGGGCAGGAGGACTTTGTCCTGTTTTGAAAGATCTACTCAAGAGAGAGATGCCAAACGTACTGACTGTGTTTGCCCTTATTGTTATTTCCATCACCTGATCCCTCTCCTGTTAGGCCTCTTGGCTGAAGCAGAAGATTTGAGGGTGGAAGAGGGCGTGGAAGCAACCTCTGGCAGTTCTCATATGTGTTTTTTAAAATATGCAGACCGATTCTGAAGGTGGAAGCAAAGTGTCGGCCGATGTGCAGCTTCCTGCTGCAGACCAAAACAAAGTGGGTGTGAGCTCTGCTGCAGTGAAGCATGGCAAAGGTAATTTCAGAGGGTCTACATGGTTGCCTTTGTGGGCCTCTGTGGAGTGGATCAGTTTTTCGGAAAAGCAAAGTGAAAGATGCACTCACAGCAGCAACACTCTTACCTTCTTTTTTAATCTCTATTATCAGCTGAAGGAGCAGAACAGAAGGAACATTTTATGTCCTCTTCTGAGAAAAAGGTACTTCCTGCGCTCTTACACTACCCTTGGCAGAAGTCACATTTCTTTGTGCTCTCTGCTCGAAGGCAGTACTGTTGAGGATTCTTTTCCCAGCTGTTTATCTTTTTTCTTGTTTGCTTAGCTTCCTACATTACAGGGAGAAGATCTTCAGCTAAAGGTTGATTCTTCAACTCAAACAAATTCTGAGCGGGACAAACAGGTGACTCTTAGAGATAGATGCAAATATCCCTAAATAGAACCTATCAGTGTAAACACATGTACTCTTGCTGGTGAGTACATTTTGAAATAGTGCTGAGAGGAAGTAATTAATCTGGACATGAGCTGTATTTTGGACCCAATTTCATATGTATTTGAAGCAGAAGAGCTGCAAAAAGAGGCTGCTTGAGGTTCAAAATGAGCTTCATTTTGAACATGTCCAGGGATGAGCACAACTCCTCTGGACAGCTTGGTCCAGTGTTCTATCACAATACTTGGAAAATTTTCCTCCTGACATCTAATTCAGATCTACTGTCTTTTAATTTTAAATTGTTGCTCCTTGACCTGTTACTCCAATCCTTGGTAAAAATATCTCTCCTTCTTTTTTTGTTAAAAGGCTGCAATCATATCTGCCCAGAGCCTGCTTTTCCCCACACTGGAAAATCCAAGGTCCCTCACCCTTTATCCATGGGAGAGGTGTTCCAGGCCCATGAATGTCTTTGTGGCCTTTCTCTGGCCTCTTTTCAACAGATCCATGTCTGCCTTGTGCTGTGGGCCTCAGAGGGTGACACAGCACTTTAGGTGGGATCTCACAAGAGCAGAGTGGAAAGGGAAAATTGCCTCCCTCAACCTGCTGGCCAACCTCTCCCTCAACCTGCAGACCAATCTAATAATGTAATTTCATCAGTAAAAGCATCACTTTTGTTGTCATGTTCACACTGATTTTGCCATGCTTATGAAACACCATTTCCTTAGCCATTGGCCAGGCAGAAGCTTGACAAAATTCTCAGAAAGGACTCCCTGGAAGGAGCTCCTCTTGGAACTGTGAAGATCAACAGCAGGAAGGAACAGAAACTGCTGTTGGAGAAACTGGAGAGGTGTAAAACTAGGGTGTGGAAAATGCCTGTTTCTTGGCAGAGTCCCAAGCCTTCTTTGTAGTAAACAGAGCAGGGAACTGATCATTCCTTAAGACTCTTGTGTAACATGGAGCTGTTCAGGGGAAGGAACAGCACTGCTGCCTTTGATCTTTGCCCGTTGGTACCACTTGAAGTAACAGTGGAGGGCTGCACTGAGGTGGTCTTAGTACACTACACAACTTTGCAACAGGAGTAAGTTGAGTGACACATCACTGATGTGACTGATTTTATAAGTCTGGTGACTACAATTAAAAAAACACTAGCTATGATGTCACTTCGTCCTTAATGGAAGAAGGACATGTATTCCTTTCAAAAAGCTGCTTCCCAGGCATCATGGAGCACACAGTATTTGCCTCTCCTGTGTGGTTTTTCAAAGTGGACTGTGTGTTGGCAGAGTAGGAATAGGCCTGTTGGAGGGTTGCACTGATGTTTTGCAGTATTTCTTCTGCCCATCACCATTGGGACCATATGGAATTGTAAAGTCAATTTAGGAAGAGGAGGAGTTTCTAATCACAGTAGCCAGGAGGGGGCATGGCTAGGGCCCTGAGGTTACTCTATACCACCTCAAGTCATTGCCAAGGATGGAGGAAGCAGGGCAGGGTGGAGGGACCAGGAGAGAACGTGGTGCATGGGGAAGGGGAAAGAAAAGGGAGTCTATTCCCTTGTGGTTGAATAAGTGAGGCTGAGGGAGTGGCTGGGTAACACCAGTCCTGAGTATTTTGCATATGAATCTCTTACTTCTCTCTGGAACATTTTTCTTATGAATATCATTGCTATTATAGTTTTCTTATCTCATTGCTGTTTCCAGTAAATTGTTCTTAACTTAGCCCATGACCTTTACATTTTGTGTCCCCAGTTCTCCTCTCCTTCCTGTTGCAGGAGTGAGAGAGAAGGAGGGAGCAAGGGAGCAGCAGTGTGGTTGGGAAGAGTCTCAGTGGAAACACGAATTAGGGGAATACCATTCCTAAACCATGACACCAGAACAGGCTACAAAGTGTGTTCAGAGTCCTTGAGAGAAAAGAGGAGAAGAAAAGTGTTGTGCCAGTCTCTAGGAAACACTCCAGGAAATCAGTGTAGGAGAGGTCCTACTATAAAAGATGAAGAAGTAACACAGGTTTTGAAAGTTAACATCAGAGTTAAAACATCAAAGCACTCTAATATTTTCTAATATATAAAAGCTTTCTACTGGGGTTTGTTCTTGTGGTTTAACAGCTCAAGGACCTGAAAGAACCTCTTAACAAGAATGAATATTATGCTGACTCAGGGAAGAATGCCCAAAAGAAGAAGGTAATAACAATTTTGAGGAACATGCAACGCATCCTGGTTGAGTCTTCTGATTCTTCAGCTGCAGCTATCCCCCTGCTGGAAGAACGCATTCAACGGTAAGACAGTGGAGCAAGGCTTCATTTTGTGTGATTCTGTGAAAACAACAGGACTGTCATCTTGTATCCCAGTGAGATACTAAGACATGATTTTCAAAGATGCTTTTTAGATGAGGTTCTTTTGTGCTGTTCTTTTTGTATTTGCTCTCTTGTGGACTTCTGTGATAAGGCCTGTACTTTTTTCAGGCTCCAGATGCAAACGGCAAGGCTGGAAGCCACAATCCAGCAACAAGCCAAGACTATTGAAGTCCTTGAGACAATCCAGCAATCTCTTACCTCAGTAAGCTACTCAGAGCCTTCCCTGTTCATGACCCATAGAGCCTAGTTCCTTATTCATGTGGGAAAATTTTAAAGTTTTCAGGTTTTCCTAGAGGGAGTCTAGGAGAGATCAGACCATATACCTAGATAACTTGAAAGACCCAATCATATTCTAGAAGAATGGTGTGGGGGTACATGTTAGAAGGAAGACAGGTAGTAGGTGGTTTGGGAAGTTTGTACATTCTTAGTGCCTCAGCCAATGGGGAAAGGAGGAGGGCAACATGCGGTTGGGAGTTTAGGATAAAAGGAGGCTGGATCCTCCAAAAACTCAAGAGGCCCCACAGGGATATGTTCCACTAGACTCTCCTTTTATTCAAATAAAGTTGATTTTTGCAGGGCTCTTCTGTGGACACCAGTCTTTGGCACCATGATTTTCCACACGCTATCAAAAACTGTTTTGGAGTGAAGTGTGCAAAGTGAGCCAGTCCCTGGGGCTGGGTCACCCTGCAGGTGTTTCCACCCTTTTGGGTGTCTCTTTGTTGCCATGAGATTTGTGAAATTTAGCAATTTTATGTCTAGTGATCACTATCTAGTGATTACTTACTGTTATTTTTTGCCTGTTTCATTGTTATTTGTTGCTGTTTCACTTGTCAATAAATTGTTATCTATTGTTTTATATCTGCTTGTGTTTGTTCCTTATTTTTGGAAAGGGACTGGATGGAACTAAGGGGAGGTAGCTCATTTTAGAGTGTTCACCTCTTTAAACTGTCTTAAACCAAGACATATTTTTTAGAACTACCCTGAGATGATGGTTATTGATGCTGTTCTTGGTGGATAGCTTTTCTGGATGGCCAGAAACCTTTGTCTGTTGCACCAACAAAACTCTAGAAGTAACAGAAATTTTCTTAAAGGAAATTATACCCAGATTTGGGGTACCACTGGATCTGTCTTCAGACAGAGAATTTCATTCTGTGGCTGAAACAGTTCAAAGTTTATGCAGAGTGCTTGGGAGTTACATGGAATCTCCACTCTCCTTAAATACCTCAGTCCAGTGGAAAAGTAGAAAGGATGACCCAAAACTTGAAATGGCAAATGAGTAAGATTTGTCAAGAAACTTCAGTAAGATGGCCTCAGGCTTTTTCTTTGGCCTTATTAAGAATTAGAATACAGCCTAGATCTAAAGAAAGATTAAGTCCTCATGAATATATTTAAGGCACACTGTATCAAACTAACTATCTCAGGAGAAAGCCATGTGATAGGAAATGGTAATTTAAAAGAGTATGTATTATCTTTGGGAAAAGAGCTCTCAGTTTTGCATAGGTTTGTTTTTCCTCAACAACCTTGGGCATTCAGGTACATCCTCATCAACCCAGGGATTAGGTAAATGTCCACATGTGGAATGATGAAACACTTAAGGAAATGTGGAAAGGACCATTCCAAGTTCTCCTGGCTACCCACATGGCTATGAAAACTGTTGACTGAGACTCCTGAGACTCCTGAATTCACTACACCTGGACCAAGCCAGCCCCAAACCGGGAAACACTTCACTGGGCTGTTCAGCAGACAGTAAATCCCTTACAGATAAGATTGAAATGAAATATTTAATAAATTGCACTCAGGATCAAGTGAATTTTTTGATGATTATAGAGTACATGACAGTATTTGTCTGAAATGAAATGGTTAATGAAGATCATATTTCTGTATTTTGTAGAATAGTAGCTCAAAGGGATATAGCTTCTTCTGGAGAAACTGGAAATCTCATACTAGATTTAGTTCAAGGGTTTGGTGTGATGTGCAATTTGAGTAATATCACCACCTGTATACCTTTCACTGAGTCAGTGAGCCAGACAATTCCCCGAGGAATTACAACAGGCTGCAGAGACTAATCAGCTAAACAAAATTCTGCAGGAAATTGGGAATTAGTCACTGAAGGGTTGGCTGCACTACTTGAGGCCTTAATGTGTATTATAATTATCACAGTCATTGTCGGAATTTGTTTAGGATAAATTCAGTGTCAGACATCCATTGAAAGTAATATATGGAAGCAGAGAGAGAAAACTTCTCTCCTTCCCAAAAGGGGAAATGGGCATAAATGCTCAAGAGCCAGGAATACAATCAATTGAAAAAGCAATGCTGGAATAGGAGATCACTAAAAGTACCCCTTGGTGGGATTGGCTTACCTCGTGGTTAACAGATTTTAGATGACTTAAAAAATTTCTTATAACATGTTGGAATAACATTGTTGCAACTTGAATCAAGCTTTGATCTCAGCTTCAAGAAAAAACAAAGTAATGAAAAGTTCTTAAATATTCAGTGTTTTGTAAAAGAATTAGCTAAAAATGGAAGAAAGTACATTTGTGCCTAGTCAGTAAACTCCTACACATGGACTTTGAAAAAGTTTGTAGTGTTTAATAACACTGCAACTATCTAGATGTGGACTACTTGGACTGAAAGCCTTCTATTTAATTATTTTTCTGTAGTTCCAGATTGGCATGTGTTATAGCTGCTCTTGGAGACTATTATTACAGAAACTGTGTAAAAACATAATGAGGTCAAAGAATCAGAGATTTTTGAAATGTTCACCTCAACTTTAAATGCTAACCTTACTTCTCCTCTCCTCTGCATGCTGCTTTGGCTGCAGGGCTGTGTCCTCCTTTTAGTTCATAGGGGGAATAGATAAAAGCATTCCTATCTTAAACTGCTGCGTAATGTTTTGGTGAAAGCATTGCCAGGAGACTCTTGAGAGAAGAGTCTCTAGAAGAGACTCATTATGGTTCAGCTGCTGCCTAACTGATGCTTTCTCTCTGTGTGGAGTCACTTGATCTGTCTCCATTTCCTGTCATGTAGCAAGTAGTTTTGCCAAGAGTTAAGAAAATGGAGTATTTTTGGATTTGCTATTCCAGCAGCAATCCTTAGGTTAGGGATAAACATATGAAGGGTTGTGACAGGGTGTAAAAAACTCAGTTATTGTTATATTTCTGGTTTTTTTTAAACCAAAATCTTACTTTAACAGCAATATTAGCACAGTTGTTCTGAAAGAGAAAAGCAGCTTAAGACACCAAAATTTTCTTCCAAACCTGTATATCTCCTGCTTCTACTGTCCATTTGAAAATAGCTCCACTCTGAAGTACACCTAACTGCACACTACCTGCTTTGAGGCTTAGTCTTCCAAAGCTCATCAAACTGTTTCTCCTAATGATAAAGAACAGCAACCAAATTCTTGCAGAAGGAAATATCAAAAGGTAAAGATTACACTGATAGCAATTTAGTATGCAATGTCAATCATTTAAAGCTGTGATTGAAATTTCCTTTATGATAAAACATTTCTAAAAGTTTTAGCTGCAGTATTTTAAACAGGAGCTTCAAAATTCCCCTTCCAAGCACTTCTTCCTGTGGTCTCTTTACCTCCATGCTGTTTCTTGGGTTTATCCTTTTTGTGGCAAATTCCCCCTGTGCCCCCCAACGACAAAGTGCCTGGTTCTCTTCAAGCCATCAAACACAGGAGACCTGCTGCTGTAGTGCTGCCATTCTCCTCAAACATGACCAGTTATTTTGCATTCCCACAGCTGGAATTTGTCCTCAGCCCAGGGATTTTAAGCTTAACTGACTTGCTGGCTAAACATTATGATTCAAACAACAAAAGAGCTGTAATGGCTTAATACCCAAATATTTATTTCAAAGTAGTGCTGATTTCTGGTCAGAGAAAGAAGGATACACGGCTTAAAGTGACTGCAGGAGGAAGGCTGCTTTAATGAAGACAACTAATACTAATGACAGAGTTTTGAGCTTACACACAATTATGCTTTGACTCAGATTCTTATTTTGAGGTTTGGAGGCTGCCTGTGCCTTGTTTAAATAGGCCCTGCATTTGTTAATATTCATATATGCAGCACACGCATTTCCAGGGCCTATATTTAACTAGTAATATTTATGTAAAGCAATTTCATATGTTAAGCCACATGTTAATTTGGTCTTTAATTGTGCAACTGCTATAAAACAACCCCTTCCACCACTGCTTGGGTCCATTGGAGCGAATTGAGACACTCAGAAAACAAAAGGAGCAGATGGCATCTTCTCACACGCGATATTGCAATCCACCAGAGCTGTCCATATGATGTAACCCATGCAATAAGGGGCTGTGGGATCCTTTCTTGCTTTCTCTACTTCTCTGCTTTTTCCTACTTTTCTATCTTTCCTCCTTACTGTCTTCCTTGGCTGTAAATAAAAGTGATTTGTGATTTTGGTTACCAACATTCAACCTTGTTTGGGTCTTAATCTTGTTGTGGGTATATTCAAAATCCTCTCACAACCCGTGTTCATGGTTTAGGATGCGTTCCAGGGTTAAGACATGAGCCTTTCTCTTGCTAGTATACCCATTTCAATAACTGATGTTACCACTGTATGTGGTGTCTTTCACATAATGATCTCAAAACATGTTAAGGTCATTAAATGACATACCTATGTAATGTAAGTATGTAAGGGAATAAAATGTGTTCTCATTATTCATGTGGATTAAGTAAAATACAGAGGGATTAAGCTATTCTATCCATAAAAGCATCATGGGAACTAGCAATAAAACCTGGAAATCCAGTTTCTCCTAATCCCAGCTGCATGTGATGCTCACTTCCACTCACTAAAACATGAACCAGTGTATAGATCCCACTCTTCCTCCTACAGTTTCCAATAATGTGACAAGATAACGTGACTAGGATGCTGTTTCTTAGGCTGGTTGAAAGATTCTATAAGGGAAATAACCTATTAGTGCATTTGGACAGAATCACAGAATGGTTTAGTTTGGGAGGAATTTCTGGAGGGTACCTGGTTCAACCCCCCTGCTCTGGCAAGACCACCAAGAACAATTGTCCTAGACCATGTCTAGACATTCTTAGTACCTCCAAAGATGAACATTCCACAACCTTGCTGGCCAATCTGTGCCAGTGCTGACAAGAAAAAAGTGTTTTCTGATGTTCAAAGGGAACCTTCTGCATTTCAGTTTGTTTCCATTGCCCCTGGACCTGGCACTGAAAAGAGCCTGGCTCCATTTTCTTGTTCCTCTCCAGGTGCAGGACTTTGGACTTCTCCTTGATGAGCTTCATGAGGTTCCTGTCAGCCCATTTCTCCATCGTGTTGAGGTGCAGCATTGAGAAAGCATCTGATCCATATTCCTGTGAACCATCACTGTGGGATGATGTCAAATTGAATTGACTCATGGGGGAGCATTTAACAATCTGTAGGCAAAGTTAACTGCATGACACAAGACCATCTTGGCAGTGTGAAAGTCGGATGTCTGGGAATTGTAGAGAATTAATGGTCTGAGAATCACTAAAAAGAAAAAAAGCATGAAATTAGAGCTAGGTACCAAGTAAGAGTGCTAAAGGGGAATTGAAAGCTGGAGAAGAGTTTTAGCACAGGAACAGCAACGAGAGCTGGTGTACTCCAGCTCTGCTTCAATGCAGTAAGACAAGGACAAGCTTCAAGACTCACATAAACAAATGGCAGCCAAAAATACTCACAGCCCAGATGGCAGGGCAGAGGCAAATCTCTTTTCCACCATTCTCCCTGTGCTTTCATTTTGATTTTGTTTGTTGGGCTTTTTAAGAGAGGAAGAAATGAGGAAATAACATTTAGAAGGCAAATTGGAGATAGCCATTATTGTTTTGTTGCTAGGATTAACTGGAACACATAAAATCTACTCAAGATAGCCAGTGGTCACTTCTGGCCTTGAAGTCCAGTGGGTTACTCCTCAAAGGGAATGTACAGTTCCATCAGCTCTAAATGGTATAAGGTATGGGAAATCCATGCAAAAATTTAAGGTGAAACCATCACTAAAATGTACATAACTATATGTATATCTGTTAAGGGGAAGAAGGAGAGTATGGTATGATGGGGTACAGAGGAGGGAATGCTTCTATGAGACTATATTTTGGATTCATTTATGGGGTTGGATGACTGTGGGTCCTTTGATTTTGGTAACCAGCCAATGCTTAGTAAGATTTGTTTGCACAGGTGTTTTTATTGGAAGGAGTTTTCCACTAAGAACAACAGTAAGAATTTTCTTCAGTACACTGTGAAGTTTAAAGAGGAGAGGTGGAACTTATATCCTGACCAGCTAGGATCACTATATGGCAGAATGAGCAAAGGAATAGATTTTAATGTACTGAATAATAAGCTCTGCTCACATTATTGTCCTGATCAATGCTCCTGCTGAAGCTGTTGGTGTGACTTTTTGTAATAGGAACTCCTGTGGCTCCTATGGAGCCCTTACTGACTTATCCAGTTGGCAGCTCTCAGTAGTTCTGAATTCTGATGGTACTGGATGTTGCTTCACTTTTGCCTATTAAGTAATAAGACATAAAATGGAAAATCCAGGCTGAGTAGTTTTCCTTAGCAATGTTTGGTCACAGAGGTGATTATTGTACAGTGGGCTGGGACTCACAGCTGAGAAACCTCTAGGTGGGATGTGAGTGTGATCAGCATGGTCTTGCAGCAAGTGAGGGGAAATCCTGAAACAAACATTTGCATTGGCACTGAGCACAAAACCTAGAGACCAACCTGTAATGAGGACTGAGTTAGAATCCAGCAGTTTTGGGCAGTTTGATTTCTGCTGTTTGTGGGTAACACTGATGGCAGTATTTGGGGCTGACAGAAATGGAGTGCAAGGGTTTTTGAGCATCCCAGCTGTACCGCAGGAGGGAAGGTGCAATTTTATTGTTTGCTTTGAAGGCAGATCATGTGCAAGGTAGTGACTTCACTTATGGATACAGTCAAGTGCGACAACAGAAGTGAAATGACATCTTTGAAGAATCTAGGCCGCTTGTCCTCAGGAAAGGAGAATAATAGGATGATGCTGACTATAATTTCTGGTGGCAGACTTCTAGTCTGCTAGCTCCTGAAGTTGAATCAGATCCAGAGACACTATGTTTTGGCAGTTGCAGCATAGGTATTCCTTAATAATCTGTTACACAGAACACTTTTAAGGTCCATGGAAATCATTGTATTGTCTTTTTCTTTTTTCTTCATGTGATACTTGACAGCTATTGGACTTTATTGGGTTTTCTTTTTAGAAACTCAAAAGCAGAATTGTGTAAATTCTGAGAGCTGAAAGACAGAAAGCTCCTAGCAGAAACAAAAAGGGCTTACAGCTGCAATATTCTGAATCTCATTATTTTTAAAAGTCTATGTTTGGGAAATTTCCCCTGTGATTTTTTATATGATGGTTGGTCAGACATTTCATGTTGCTGACTGGTAGCATCTGAAATCCAGGCTAGAAACAAATAGCTGGAATTTAGGATGAGCTGAGGAAATTGGATGATATTGCAGGTATGATAAGAAAGGCACTTCTATCATCAGGTCTGCCTGCCAGGACTTGTGTTGTGGCCATGCAGCTAAGCTATCCTTTGCTACAAAGACAATATCTCAGATCTTATCTGAGAGAGATCAAGGTTCATCTATCCCTGGAAAAATTCAAACTCATTTGACAAGGCTATGGGTGACTCCAGATGAGCTCCAGAAGTATCTAGATATTTTAAAGTTTTTATTCCCTTTTAAATATCATTATTGTAGCATGACATCCTCTGTCTTGTTTTGTGGGATGTCTGTTTGCATGGCAATAGCTTGATTAACCTTTTGTCATGGTTTAACCCCAGCTGGTAACTGAGCTCCACACAGCCTTTTTCTCAGTCCACTGCCATGAGGGCATGGGGAAGAGAATTCAAAGAGTAAAACCTAGAAAATACAGGGGGTTGAGATAAAGACAGTTTAATAGGTAAAGCGAAGGCTGTGCACAGGAGCAAAGCAGAAAAAAAGGAATTTTCATTCACTGTTTCCCATGGGCAGGCAGGTGTTCAGCCATCTCCAGGACAGCAGGGCTCCATCACACATAATGGTGACTTGGAAAGCCAAACACCATCAATCCAAATGTCCTCCCATCCTTGTTCTCTCCCCAGCTTTATCTGTGATCATAACACCTTCTGGTATGGAATACTATTGGGTCAGCTGGGGTAACTGTCCCAGCTGTGTCCTCTCCTGACTTCTTGTGCACCCCCAGCTTCCCCTCTGGTGGAGTGGGGTGAGAAGCAGAAAAGGCCTTGAGCCTGTGTGAGCACTGAATGAAAGCATCCCTGCGCTATCAACACTGTTTCCAGCACATGAACAAAACACAGCCCCATACAAATTACTGTGAAGAAAATTATCCCAGCCAAAACCAGCAGGGATGGAGTTTTAAAACACATGTGAAGATTTTCAAATTAAACTGGTAAAAGGCTACTGAGTATGAAATGAGTCAGAATAGTCTGTTTTATCCCTGACACAGAAGAAATACTCTGTCAAAGATGCTTCTGTGTGCAGCTTCTTTCGTTCCTGAGCTAAGTGACTGTCATCTAGGATTCCTGTCCTAAACAGGTTCCATTGTCCTTCTTGTTTGTCTTTCCAGACAAAGCTATCTACTTCCCTGAGTACTTGGAAGGATATGATACTAGTTTTGGTCATATCAGACTAGCAGTCTCTAGTTTCACAACAAAGTGGGTTGTCAGAATTTAGCCAGGCTGGGATAAACTTAATCTGGCATTTAAATGCAAGATGAGGTCATTGAGGTCATATTAACTGAAACCAAAAGGCAGAAAAATCATCAAGACCTCTGTGATGTGAGGCTGATAAATTTTAATGGCTGTTCAGTGAGTTCAGGCATCTTTTAGAGGGGATTTAGCATTTCACAATAATTGCATCCTTATGAAATAGAAATCACGTTGGATAGCTTGCAGGGGAGTGATGACAATTATTTTTCATTTCATGATGTAGAAGAAAATGAACCTTTCCTAAGTGTGCACTTTCAGTCATAGTCAGAGAGTTTTATATTGTTTTATTGTCAATTATTTTAATTTTGTTTTTTCATAGTGGGTTATTTTATTATGGAGAGAAAAAGAAAGGGTTGATTTTATGGTTAAGGAACCATCTTACTTAAAAGCAAATAAAATTATAATAGCACAGAAGCATGTTTTAGAATTTTATTTTTGTTTGATTGTGATGGTTTTGGCTGGGGTAGAGTTAATTTTCTTCACAGTGGCTACCATGGTGAAATAACTGGATAAGAACTTTTACCAGATATATTTGGGTGTATTCCCTCTTGTTCACTGAGTTTGCAGCTTAGGACGTGTTCCCAGATTGGGACACCAAGATGCTCTTATTTATTTCTGAATTCTCCAGTTTGGCTGCAGGGCTCAGCTGATGCCTGGATCACTTGCCCGGTCACCCCATGCCTGCGGAGGGAACATTGGATTTCTTGTGACTGGTGGAATCTGTCAGTAGCAGGTAAATGTGCTCACAGCAGTGACTCCAGAATTCAGCAGGAGGCCAGGGTAACTACCAGCTGTCTTCTGCCTACAGAGAAGATATCTTGGTTATTTTTACAGTTTTTCGCCTATGGCCTCTGTGGTCTTGACAGGTGTCAGCGTGTGGACATGGCTTTCATGTTTTACAAATCTTCCACAGTTTGAATATCATAATGACTTTCTATTTTCTTCTTTTATGAAAACCTGTTCTAGCAGTTTCAGTCCTGTTTTGCCTGACTGATGCACTAGTCCTGAAGGCACCTGTCACTATACTTTTCATACATGAAGTTAAGCATTTACACAGCTTGAAGTCATAACCTTTTTATCTTGAACCCCTTTAGGTTTCTTTCGACAAAATCTACACAGGTGCTGAGCCCCATGGTGTTGAGTGTTCTACAAATGGGATACCAAAACAAGTTGTGATTCCCTGCACTGAACTGCTGAGGTTTGACATTCATGCTAGGGAAGAGGACAGCTGAACCTGGACTACACTGTCCAGTTTAGGGGTCTCTGCTGCATAACAGAGACGAACAAACTGCAGAGAACACAGTGAAAGACCACTAGCATGGAGCTGTGCCCGACTGATGAGAACTGGATATGTTTAGTTTGGAGCAAAGGAAGCTGAAGGCATGATTTAATTGCAGTTGTTCACTCTCATAATGAGAAATGTGAAGAAGATGAAACCATCATTTCCAGGATGTGTGCACTGAAAGAAGAGGAAGAAATGTTGCAAAAGTTGTGACAAGGGAAACGGGTTTCTTTGACAAATTATGTCTTTTGCAGAAATTATGAGAAAGATCACACTGCTATTACTGAAAACAAGGGAAACAATGCTGTATACTCAAAGTAACCCTGGAAGAGTCACTAACAGTGAGATATCTCAGAATTCTGACTGGGTTGCAAAAATAAGGATTGCACTTCAGTGATCAGTGGAAAACACCCAGTGCTAAAGGGGAACCAGAACAGGATACACCCAGTGGTGTGTTTGGAGGACAAAACCTGTTTTCTTGCTGGGTGCTTAAAGGTAAACACTTTTCAGGCAGAAAGAGATATGTACAGTACTGCACATATTATGAGGCCATGAAAACCCTAGTTTTCATGGATACATGTGGATACCACCAAAATGCCACAAGGGATTTTGATGGTATCCACATGTATCTGTGAAAACTAGGAGGGGTTGATGGGTTAAGCCTCTGCCACAAAAGAATATTTTATTCTATCCATAGTAAGTATGACAGATTATGAACCACTGGTTCCTCCCTTGCTAATAGGAATATCCCAGAGAAACCATCTCCTGTAACCTTAGTCCTGTCCTGAGTGACCACCATTAATTTGCAGGTCTATTGTCAGTAATTAAATTGCCTCTTTGGCAAGAATTCAGTGTAGCCAGGAACCACACATTGGCAAGGCTGCCTGTGGGCTTGTAGCATTTACAGCGAGGAGTAAAAAAAGTACATTGCAAATAGGGAGCTTTGCAGCAAGAATAATGTAGCTTTAAATTATACCTTTACCTCTGATTAATTGCATAGAGATAAAAATTTCCAGATAATGGAAATAAGATTATTTGGTTTTGTACTGCAGACAGCCTGGTGCTCTAAATATGTGCCGCTTGATGCATTAACCTTACAGAGGTGTTTTTTGACAAACAGAAATAAAGGCAGAAAAGAGGCTGACTTTGAAAAAACCCCTTTCGTTAACATTCTGGCTTCTTGGTATAACTGAATTCTTGTCACAATCCACTGAAATTATCATGTTACCCACAAAAGTGTAGCACCTTCCTGCAGTAGAGCATGTTAACTGCATGGGAAAATTGGGCTGGAGTGGTGAATTGGAATTGGGTTTGGCTAGGAACAAAGTAAAAAGCAAAGCTAATCTTGTAATGAAGTCATGGTTTTAGCAGATTACAGTGTTAAAGATTTGGCTGATGAAATACTTATTGGGTTGTTATGTTAGAATTTAGTACTACTGACTTTTAAAATATATTGTTTAATAAGTATGATCTGGAAGAAGGTTGGGAGGTCAAAACATAACATATATAAAGTAAGTTATAAAAGGATATGAAGGAAAAAAAATTAGCAAATACTGTGTTTTCTTTTCTTTTTTTTTCTGAGCAATCTGATCTAGTAGAATAGGGAGGCTGGAACTAGGTGATCTTTAAGGTTCCTTCCAACATAAACCATTCTATGATTCTGTTTCTATTTTTTTAGCTTCCCTTTCATCTTTCAAAACTTTCCAAATTTTGAAAATCCTGTTTGAGTTTTTAGATAAATTTGTGTTTTTCAAAATTGAGACATTTCATAAATAACATGGCAGTAAAATAAAGAAGAGGAGGAAATACCTATTTATATGTCATCTGTTCCGCTGCATGCCCAGGGACAGCTTGCATGGTAGGTTGAAAGTGAGCTCAGTTGGGCAACCCATGCTGCCAAAGGGGCAGAGATCTAGATGAATGTATGACTGTATGAGTAAATTTCTATAATGACTAAATTTCTCTTCTAGAAAATATCTCTTCTAGTTTCCAAGCCTCTGTCAGAGTCGGCAGGTGAGTATTGTGAGGATTGCAGAGGAAAAGCTCTGCCCAGACTCCCAGAGATTCCCAGAGATGTATTGGAGAGTACTTGGGAGGTGAGATATTACTGAAAGTTGCTGAGGTACATCCAGACTCTTGGTCAAGGCATAATTCTGCTTTTTCTCCTGAGCCCTGCTAGTGTTCCTACGCTGATCCAAACTGACTGTGAAATAGTGGAAGGAAAATTGAAGGACTGGGGACTTCCATCTGTTCCTCCAGTGAAGGGACAAAGCACATCCACATAAAAATGTATCCAATTGACAAAGCCATGGCTAAGCAGATGGTGCTGTCAGGAGGGTTTTCACTGCTTCATCCAAGGATATTTAATGAGTAATTCTTTGACTGATGGCAGAGTTTAGAATACGTGAAGAGGAAGAGAAACTTTGAAGATCATTTTGTAAATTTGTTGAGAAGAGTTTTAAACCAGGATCAAGAGTACCAATGGACAGTGCCCTACAGATGAGTATAAAGTCAAGCTGACTTGCTGACTTGGACAAAGACCAAGAAACTAGAAGAGATATTTTGTTTTACAGAGTTTAGGAGTGTCAAAGGGGATTACAGAAAGCCTGCCAAACATTTAATGTTTCTGTGTATGATAAAAACCATGGAGAATACATCTGTAAACCTGAAATTATTCATGCAGAGGTTCAGAATGTGGTTTAATTTACAGAACAGACTTGGAGAGAAAATTCACATAATTGGCATATCGATTAAAAATGTTAATTTAAAGGGTATAATGTGTTTATGGACAAAAGGGAGGAAGTGTTCCTTCCATGTCAAAGATGCAGGCTTGCTCTGAGGTCTCCAATAAGTAGTAGGAAGTGAGTTATGCTGAAAATATCTGGGTAGGGACGAAAGGGGAAAAAAATACATACAGAACAAGTGGGTCACTAAACGAAGAGTGTGGATGAGACTTTCTGAGAAAAAAGACAATCAACCAAAACATAAATCTCATGATAGTGGGAAAATCACAGAATAAGCTGAGTTAGAAGGTTCCCAAAAGTATCATCAAGTCCAGCTCCTGGCCCTGCACAGGACACCCCAAGAGTCCCACCATGTGCCTGAGAGCACTGTCCAAACACTGCTTGAACTCTGTGAGGCTGGTGCTGTGATCATTTCCCTGTGGAGCCAGTTCCAGTGCCCAGCCACACTCTGGGTGTACAATCTTTTCCTGATATCCAACCTAAACCTCCCCTGACACAGCTTCAGGCCATTCCCTTGGGTCCTGCCACTCACCACCAAGGGGAAGCAATCAGTGCCTGCCCCTCTTCTTCCCCTCACAAAGAAGTTGTAAACAGCAATGAGGTCTCTGTCAGTCTCCTCCAAGCTGAACAGACCAAGTGATCTCATCCACTTCTTGGCTTCTATGGCTTCCCCTCAAGACCCTTCACCATCTTTGTTGCTTTCTTTTGGACACTCTCTAGTGGCTTAATCTCTTTCTTACATTGTGGTGCCCAAAGCTGCACAGAATATCCAAGATGACGCTGCTCCAGAGCAGAGAAGAGCAGGACAATCCCCTCCCTTTGCCAGGCTGGCCATGCTGTGCCTGATGCCCCACAGGAAACACTTGGCCTTCCTGGCTGCCAGGGCACTGCTGACTTATGCTTAGCTTGCCATTGACCAGAATCCCTGGGTCTCTTTGTGCAGCACTGCTTGCCAGAATATCATTCCCCAGTTTGTCCATATATCCAGGTTTGACCCTTCCTAGGTGCAGAATCTGGCACTTCCCCTTGTTGAACTTCATATGGATAGTGATTGCCCTGTCCTCTGATTTAGGAAGGTCCCTCTGCAGGACCTCAATGCCTTCAAGGCAGTCAACAGCTCTTCACAGTAAGAAATAAAGGAACACAGAAGTTTTACCTCTCCTGCTCAACGGGGGGAGACAAGGACTGATCTCTGTCTTTGAAGGACTTACAAGCATGCACATGGGTTTACTGCCTTGCTGTTGAGGACAAACCTTATTTAGAGCAGAGGGACACAAACTGCTCTTCACAACACTTGTCTCTCTGTCTACTCTGATCCCCTGTGGCCTAAGCCACGATCATGATTTTCTATGATATCTTCCTTTGCCATTCAATGTGTGTGAAATAATGCAAGGGCTGTGTTACAGCTCACCAGACTGGTGCTTTCACAGCATGGAATGCAGAGCACATGCTGCTTACCCTGGAGATAGCCTGTGAAGGTGGAGTACTTCAAAACCAGGTTACATAGTAATTTTTCAGGTAAGATTTTGGTTAGATTTTATTTTTAATGTACCATCAAAATGCATAGAGCACCAGGAAGGCATTTTTATCATACTTCTGTAAGCCTGAACAAACAAATGAAGAAACTAAATAAAGGAACCAAGAAGGGAGTTTGGATTTAGCTACTGAGGAAAATTGAGGCATGATCAAAATCCTAGAGGCTTGGGAGCACTGCATTATACAATCATGTACCAGAGTACTGTTATGCACTATATATATAAACACCTAACTCCAAAGTAAAGTGACAATCACCTTCATTTCAAATAAATGGAAATTGGCTTAGCTCCTTCTATTGCTCCTTGGATCAGGCTTATGCTCCCCCAACAGAGGCAATCTCCATTTCTGTAAGAGTATGGCTCCTGCTGCCCCAGCTCCCCCAGGGCCATCCCTTGGCCTCTGCACAGCAGCTGTGTGCTAGGAGAGCTCAGGGACCACTGCATGGGTCAGCATTCTCCTCTTGAGCCTTCAGGTATTGCTCACCTTATATGGCACACTGTGAGCACCCCAAGACCACACAGTTGTCATCGCTGTAGGATCTGGAGTCTGCCTTCCTTGTGGCATCTAATTTCTTACTAAATGGTTTGATCTCCTGTTGGAGAATTTTGCACAGACATGGCTTGAAGGAAAAAAGGCCATGAAAATATACAGCTGATGGAAAAGTAAAAGGCAGCTGTAAGCAGCTAATTCTCAAGCCTGTTTCTGTAAATAATGAGTTCTCAGGCACATTTCTATAAACAGCAGAGTTCTCAGGCTGTTTTTTCATAACAGGTAAACATTCTGTCCTTGGCTGTTTTGGGAAAGCAAAAGAGACAAACATGGAGGCCTTGAGAACCATTCATCTCAGGGTGAGAACACAAAACTTGGTTTCAATAACAAACCACAGGTATTGAAAACAAAAGGAGGGGTTAATGTGTAATCTGTAACCTATGATGAGCTCGGGTTTTGCAATATGTATGAGCTTAATTAACACTGTTATAAAATGTGCCTGGTAGATCAATAAATCGGAGTTCGATGCTGATCAGAGGACGGGTCATGTCCCTTCGCTTTCTACAATCTCCAAGAAATCCTGAGCTACTTATGAGACATCACTCACTGTTCAAGGATCTGCAGGAGTTTCTTAACACAGTCTTATGTCTATTCAACTCCACAGGATTTCTGAAGCCAGCATGACCCTGTCTGACTTTCATTTGGAAAATGTGTACAGCTAACTCAGACCATGGCATAACAGTTTTCCTCTCTTTCCTCTCTTTTCAATGGTGTTGTGGTTTAACCCCAAGTGGCACCTAAACCCCACACATCCTCTTCCTCAGTCTCCTCACGTTGAGATGTCAGAGATAATTGGAAGAGCAAAAGTGAGAAACCTCCTGAGTTGAGATGAAGAGAGTTTTATAGGTTAAGCAAAAGCTACACTCACGGGCAAAGCAAATTGAGGAATTAATTCACCAATTCCTATGGGCAGGCAGATTTTCAGCCATCCCCAGGACAGCAGAGCTCCATCATGCACAACATCAACTTGGGAAGACAAACACCATCACTCCAAATGCCTTCCTCTTCCTTCTTCTCCCCTACCCAGCTTTATATACTGTGCATAATGCCACATGGTCTGGAATATCCCTTTCAGTTGGGATCAGCTGTGTCCCCAGCCAACTCCTTGTGCACCCTCACCCTCATGGCTGGTGGGGTGGGATGAAAAGAAAAAAAGACTTTAAATCTGTGTAAGCTCTTCTGAGCAGGAACTAAAATATCTCTGTGCTATCAACACCGTTTCCAGCACAAATGCAAAATTTGCTGCCAGCAAAGTCAAAAAATTTTCACTGGGGGAAAAATGATGCAACAAAGGAACAGAGGAAAGTCTCCAATTCACATTTTCAAATGCTTCCAAAATTTTCTGAAACTATAAGTTTAGAAAAGATGGATTGTGACAAGCAGTTAACAGTGTGTTCCTGACTTTAGCTTTTTTGCATGCATGAGGTAATGTAATATATTGGCTGGGAAGTCAAGAGAATTTCTGAACATTCAGGCAAATCCTGACCCTGCTGAGTGTACTGAAAAGCAAATCTCAAGCACTGACTAAAAGATTATTCCAGGAGGTGATTTAAAAATCTTTTAGACCAAGATACTCCTAAATTTATCTTCACATATCTCACACTCCTTATGGCACTGGTTTTGTCTCCTTACTCCACCAGTGAAGCCCTTTTTTCATGCCCTGATTCATCCCCTTCCTTCACACCTTTTTTCACTCTTAATGGTTTATTTGTTCCAAATGATGATTCCCGGGTGTTAGGCTAAATGATTCTAGTGATATAGTTCAATCTGTCAAGCAAAAGGATGCAATAATTAAGGTTTGGTCTAACTTAAGAGTTCTCATGAGTTGAAGTTAAAAAGGGGATATAGGAAAGAAAATGGAAAATCACACACTGACTGAATTCTTAATCATCTCTGGTGTATAAAAATACCCCAGAAAGAATTACTTTTTATCACATTCTTGGCTAAATGAAGCACATTCTAATATTCTAATTACAATATTAAGCAAAGTTATAATGATGAAAGGTCAAAGTAATCAAGAGCTATCTTTACTCACAGAATGTGCTACCCATTCTTACACAAAGAGCTGTCTCTGCCAGCCCTCATCCCTTGCTGCCTGTGATAAGGAAATTAAGCAATTGTTTTTGAACGGAAATAAGATCAAGTGACATATTATGACTAATGAAGATATTAACACTTGCACAGGGAGGACTAAGGAGAATGCAAAGGTTTTTCATTTTAGCTTTCTTGTAAAACTTTGAGTTCTCATTCACAGTGTATAGACTGTCTCTGCAACCTGAACCCTGCTCAATTGTGCTGACAGAGTCCCAGCCTTAATTCCGCAGACACTGGAAGATTTTAGTTCCATCACGGAATAAACTGTCATTGAGGTAATGAAATAAATCTACTCTTTGCATTTCAGCTGTGGTTTGGTTGCTGTCCTTGATTACCTGTATGTGCCAATTCCCTGGGCCTGGGAAGATCAGAGCTGTGGACATCTTGCTGCTTTGCCACCCGGTGTCTCAGCCTTCTGATCAGCTATACATTTACTCTGAGAACCTGGTTCAAGACCTGAGCTCTGTCTTTAACTTGGTGCCAGAGAGAGAAACAAGAGCTGTGTCTCCTTTCTTTTCAGTTGCATCACTAACAGCTGAGTCTGAAAGTAAATCACTTGATTGCATCCTTTTGTCCATAAACCTCCTTTGTATTCGGTGTGTTCATTTGTGAGCCAAGACTTGTTTTACGATGTTCTGGAAGCTTTATGTACACTCTGGTCTGATCAAATCATAACAATCATGATTTATAGCCCAATCTCTTCCATAAAAAGGTGGACAGTGAAAAAGAGAAATATTCAATGTAGATGGAAGATCTCAGCCCACCTTTTTCACTGGTGAATAACTGCAAGTGAGAAGCTGAGCTGACCTAATTTGCTTCAATGACAGTGACCTGTTGGCTCCTTACTGAGAGCACCTCTACAGGATTAGGGTAAAATGAGACTTTTTATCCTGGAAGATAGTTTGAAAGTCTGATTGATATTTAATATTTAGCATCTAAACAAGGCAGAACAGAAGTACACAAGTGGTGCTCTGCCAAACAAGAATTTTGTTGCATTAGAGGCACTATGGAGTAAATTGGTCGTTAGTAAACTCCAGAAACTGAAGCATTAGAGGGAATTTCTCTGAGTTTCAGTGGTGTATTGAAATTTTCTGTATTTTATTGCTATACCAAAAGTTTTTGACTGAAAGCCAATAGAAAAATAGGAGGACCCATGTCTTGGGCAGTACTCTCAGTTTTATTGCATTAAAATCTTCTTTTCTTTCTTTTCCTCAATTTCTTAAAATGAAATTGAATTTTTACTTGTACCTTTACCCAAGCCTGAGTCCAAGACATTTGGAAACTGTGAAGATATCCCAACAGCATATAATTATATTTACCTGCTTTTGCAGTTCCTATCATGAAACAGAAGTACCTGGTTGGAGGACAAGTTGCCACAAGCCCGAAGCGATCCAGTTTGCCTGGAAGGCACCTGGAAGGCTTTTATTCTTCTTGCTATGAATCCAGACTCCAATTATCCTTTTTCAAGCTCTTACCCCTGACGAAAGAGACTAAAAGCAGATTTTTCTGTGTAATTTCAAAGCACATCAGTTACCCGTGTGTGTCCAGAGCTTTGTGGAGTTTGCTGCAATCATTCTTCATTGAGCTGCAGATGCTGACTCTGAACCTTTATTTTCCAGCAGAAGTGCTTGTGGAACTGCTGTCTAACCTAATTGATTAAGCGTGATCTACCTTCTCTTGTGCAGTAGATCTCTTTTGGTCTTAGTTGTATTGAATTAGCTCTGCCAAGGAGCAATTGCAGGGACAGTTATGCCATTGGATGTGAGGAGCAATGACCAGCCTTGGGCATAGGATAGGGACAGAAGAATTTTCATTGGAGTCAGCTGCAACCAAAGACAAGATATGTGATACCAATCTGGTGGTGTTTTGAATACAAGTCATGAATCTAGACCTTTGTACAAAAGAGTGCACAGCAAGGTTTCAAATTAACTTTGAGCTACAAATACTG
Source organism: Zonotrichia leucophrys gambelii (assembly GCF_028769735.1). Taxonomy (NCBI): domain Eukaryota; kingdom Metazoa; phylum Chordata; class Aves; order Passeriformes; family Passerellidae; genus Zonotrichia; species Zonotrichia leucophrys. The sequence goes on from NC_088169.1 coordinate 79,957,807, forward strand.
AAAAGTCAGGAATGAGTGGTTGTCAGGATTTAATCTAGCCTAAGAGGTAGTTGAAAGGGAGAAGATGAATGATAAAAGCCTCACATCTTTAAGACAGTTCCCTTCTTGGTAAGAGTGGAGATATTTCCCTTTGTTATTTTGGGAACCATTCTTTTTTCTTCTTTAAAGAGCTGACATTGTATTAAATTATGTGTCAAGTCCTCCACAGATCAGCTCTGCCCACCACTGACAACCTAGTTGAATTTATTAAGCTTTTAGCCTGTGTTGTGTTTCTCAGCCTTGGGAATTGTTTGTTTTGGATATGAGTTTTCAACCAAAAAGTGGTGCAGAGATCTCTTCACCACTAGATACTAAAGACTTCTAAATGGCCCAAAAATACAAGTCAGTTCTCACTTAGCAGAGTCGAGTCCATAATTTTGTTGGAAAATGTTTTAGAGGTTTGAGATTCTATAGCAGGAAAAACAAAAACCACTGACATGCTTTAAGTTACACTAGAAAAATATTATTGTTAATTTATTAATGTCTTTAATTGCTTCCAGTCATTCTCTTATTAAATGTAGTTCCTGGACTGCTAGGTGTTTGTATTAAAGATGTTTTTGTAAAATAAATCTGACAAGCACTCATTATCTGAGCTGTTTTTTGCAAGAAAAGTGGTGTTTTGGGAATATGGAAAAAGTTGAAAAATCATATCAAACAGATCCTTAGATTTGAGGCATGTAGAGACCACACTTAAAACCAACCCTGATGTGGCCCACGAATTATCCTTTGATTTCAAATTCTCCAGGAACCACTACAACACAGCAGTGTAAAAGAGAGGTTTCACTCTTTGGTGTCAATTTTTCCTTAATGATATTGCTAAGATACATTAATGTTGCTAATTAATGAAAGTCAGTATTTCATTATTAATGTTGCAAAGCTTTAAAATCCTAAGTATTTTCCTTGATTTTTGCATGTCAAATGCCTACCTGATTTAGCTTGATTCCTGGCTAGATTCCCCACAGAAAATCCTCCTTATTTTGTGGTAGAGCAGCCCCTCTGAGTCAGGAGGGAGAAGCAACAGGGAGAGCTGCCCACAACTCCACACACAGTATGATTCAGATCTTTGTGGGGGTGTCTATGAATGCCGTGTAAAAGGCTCTTGCCTCCATCATGATGACATAATACCGGGTTTTAACTTACCAACTGTGGATGTGCTCTATTTGTTTCCAAACGAAAAGTGAACAGACTGCAGATACTATAAATATTCTATGTAGTTACTCAATAAACCCAAATGGCTGTAAATAAAAAGGACCTTTCTGAATTACTGAGTAAATAGTAATTTCTCAAAGCCCCTTTACCCCATCAGACCCCAATTAGAACTGCAGACTATGCCAGAAAACATTCAATTACTTTGCAGAGGATTCTGTGATTCTGCTTATATTGGCTACACCTCTCTATCATTCCTGTGCAAAACCTAGTCTTTTGATGAGTTTCTGTCTTGGTTTTGGTTTTTGTTTTGATAAAATGAAACAAAAACTCTAGGAGGAGTCTTGCTGCCTGTCCACCAGTCCTTCTTGCTGACCATAAAATTTGGTGTTCCTTAACTCCTTGTTTTCAGGGCTAGGTGTTGTGCTTACACTGCAGGGGATCAAATCTGACATCAGCTTAAGTCACTAGAAATAGGTTTAAGTCATAAATTAAGACATCAAAATGAAAATTAACATTTATAAGCCAAGTGTCTAAGCTCTCATCTATGACAGATCCACTCATAGAACCCACGTGGCACTGATAGCAAATTGTCTGACCAGACACAAGAGGTCCAACTGACCAGGCTATGCAAAGGCATTTTAAATCATCTGAAATATCCTAGAGTTTCTTGAAATGTCCACATTCCCACAGATCCCTGGTTATACATGCCTTAAAATACAGCCTCAGATATCTCAGGTATGATCCCACTACTGTTTGTATGTTATGGATTGATAGGAACATGATTCTAGATTTATCTATTTGCCTAAAATTCCTGCTCGTCTGTGGAGGAAAACTGAACCTGAGATTCCATACCCAGTACACTGGGAGGCTGTTTAAATGAAGGACTCTAGGGGAATCAACATTAAGCTAAAATTAGTGAATCTACTCTCTGCATCTTGAAGACCTGAGTCTAGAAACTCATCATGCCGCTAAAAAATGTGGCCCTGAAGCAACAAGGAGATGTCCCCAGGAAATCTTTAGGACCCCCTGCACACCCATGTGTGAGTACTAGGTGGCTTAATATGCCTGATATTTAGATTAATCCACTAGCAAAAAGACATTGACATGACAGTTTTATGCACGGGAGTTGGGTAAATCTAAACCCACATTGTGTTCCTGGATGTTCCAGAACCCAGATAGTTAGATGAAGAATGTGTACTATGTGTAGCAATTGTGCCCTTGTAGTTGATCACTGAATACTGGGGGAAATGCAGAGTGCATTTAGATATTCTATACTTCTCTTGCTTGTTTCTTCCTACTCCAGGAAAAGAGGGTGGACATTTTGTGGCTGCACTGATAGAAGGAAATAGATAATAATGGACAGAATTGGCAGCTGGATTTTTTTTGTTTGTTTGTTTTTGTTTTGAGGGTTTTTTTAATGTTTTCTTTGCCCTCTTGGAGATTTTTGTTTGATTTCACTCTGGTCAAGAGAATTCCTTCTCCTTTCACAAGACAGGAAATCTTAGGATATTTTTACTTGCCTCTTGTTTACTTAAAATATAAACTTGTTGCAGATCACATGCCATATAGGAGCCACCTATGATGAAAAATGAAATTTGTAATGTGAAGACTCCTTCTTACACCAAAAGGCAGCATCCCTATTTTCACTGGCAGTTTGAACCTCACTGGGAGTGTATGTGTATGTATGTCTTGCATAAATGCATCAACTGATAGGTGGCTACTGCAGGATGGGATGAGGCTTCTATCTTGTTTTGTGGCTGCATGGGAGGTTTAAATGGTGTTTCCCAAGTGTTCTTTAAATGCCATGCAGCCTGAGAATGACTGTCCTCTATCTCAATGCAGCTATTCAGTTAACAACTCAGCTATGTTTTACTCTGCCGGAAGCCCTGCCTTGCTCTATTATCTCTGTAATTATGGAGACTTGTACCTGTGTAATCTAGAGAAAATGTCATTCCAACATGAAAACCTTCATTGTGGAGTCTGGAAATCATGCAGCAGTTTAGCAGTTTGAAGTTTAGAAAATAGCACATTAACATTTAAATGAAGTGTTAAAATAATAGGCTGCTGCTGAAGTTCAAAGCTGAGGATGTGAATTTTTTACAAAGGGCACTTTGCATCTTCAAAGAAGGAATCATGGGCTTTTGAAAACCCTAAGTTAACTCTTTCAGCCAGTGCCAATCCAGTAATCATAAATGAAAAGGGCTATGAGAAGAATTCCAGAGGCTCCATAGCAAGCTATGCAATTTTGCCTGGAATTAGAGCATCTGGAAAAAAAAGGTCTCTTAGACTTAGTTTACGCATCCTTTCAAAATCGGCTGATTTAACACATGGGTGACCAGGGAAGCCTCAGTAAAATCGGAAGCATTTTTCTCTACATGAAGACAGTCAGTATCCTTCCATCAGCTCCTGTCTCTGAAGAACCATAGGAAATGATTCAGCCCTTATTGCTGTCACATCTCATACAGCAGAGGAGAAATATGGATGCTAGGAGCAATATTTTACCAAGTTTTCCTAAAGAGCACTCCAGTGCCTGCTTCTTCTTTTCCTGGTGCTTCACACTGTAGATAAAGAGGTATACCAGTATGCCTAAAGGCAAAAGAAACCAGATATAAATTATGAAGTGGTAAAAACCTGCTTGCCAACTGTTTTCTTCTAAGAGATTCTCAAAAATAAATTTTCCTAATTTTTAAATATTTTGTGTTACAATTTATCCAATTAAAACCACAAAGACACTGCTTAAATGCAACAGACAAATGAGCTTTGAGCCACTTGGAAAATAGAAATGTGTAAACTATTTGTGGCCCAATGAGAGATTGCTGCTTACCTTCCAAAAGCACACACACCTTTTACAATACAGAAATCCTAATGAAGTTATGAGTCTCCAAATACAAAAAATGCCTTTAAAATTAGAGGAACATATTTTTAATATGTTAATAAACTGGGGTTTAAAATAGAAATTGGCAGTGATGTTTGGGGAAGAATAAAATAAACTTCTTTCCATGTACTTCTGATGAGAGATAAAAGAGTTTAAAATGTCATTTGCATCACGGAACTGTTTACCCCTGTATCCCATTTCTGCCAATTAAAGTGAATATTTTATGATAAATTTAAGAAAATAGGATTATAGGATGGAGTGGGAAATTTCAAGTAAATTTTCCCACTTCCTGGAACAAACTGAAGTTTGGTATGTCTTGATTTCTTAAATATATCCCTCCTAAAGGCTCACAGTGGGTTTGCAACTTAAAAAATAACAGCTTAATCCCATCCTGCTTGTGCAGTCTTTGTGGCATAACAGCTCCAGGGAGTTTTTATGTGTATGTGTGGTATTACATGTTCACACAAATCTGTAGCTGATGTTCTTTACCTATTTTTAAAAATATGCTGCCACCATGCCAAAGTCTCCCAGCAGCTGGGCAGGCTGGGTCTTCCTTTACACACACGTATGGGCAGTACAGAACTGGTTAGGAGAACAGATTCCAAAAACATTCAGGTTCCTTGGGATCATAAGGAATTAGGAACTACACATGGTGGAGCCACCCTCCTCTCTTCAGCTGCTTCAGCATGGCCAACAAATGCTGAGGCTGTGGAGTGCCCCTAGGGTTTGGGTGGGGGCAAAGCCCAGGACCTCAGTGGAGCAAGTCCAGGAAGCCAGAACTGAAAGCTGACAGAAGTGCTGGCTTCTTGTCCTTACCCTGAGGTCATGAGGTGGTGTGTTCTAAACTTGGAATATTAATACTTGCAAGACATGAGAACAAACCTCCCTACTTTGAGTCTTCCATAGAGCCATGAAAAATACTGCATGTTTTAGCTTTGTATCATTAAACTATAAGGCACCCCATTCAAACTACTTATAAGAAATATAATCTAGAAAAAAAAAAAAAAAGAGAAACAATACAGAATCATAGAATAATCTGTGAACAGAAAGTGGCCTTAAATGTAATCTCATTCCAAAAACTCCCATTTTATTCTGGTTGTGTCTAACCGCTGTGGTTTTATCACTAGTCTCATGAAAATTAGGTGTTTTCTTTAGCATCCAGTCTTATGATACAAGTGCCAGTGGCAGCAGTAGGGCAGGAGGGGAGGAAATGCTGCTGATAGAGTCACCAAGGAACCCTGAGCCTACTGAACCATTTCCAGAAAACCTGGTTTTGCAGACATCTGCCTGTGTCCCAGAGGAGGCTGTGAGAGGTTCATCAGTACCTGTATTTGCATGTGTGTTGGGAACTGAGGGAACTGAGGTCCTTTGCAGAGATCTTACTCTGAGGAGCAGAAACACTTCCTTGGTTGTACCATTTGCATTACAGCAGCACACAACAAATTCATCCTCACAACCAGTAAAATCTTGCTTTTTAGTTGAATCTCTATTTTTTATGGCAGTATGACTTGTAGTGTCAGCAAATCCGTTGGGTCAAGGGAAAAAAGCTGAGGTAGAAAAATGCTTACCTGGGTTTCATTTTCAGGAAGCCAGGTAGGACATGCTCTGCTACAGGGATTTCTACTGCTCTGGAGAGTGTTTAGTGTAGGCAAGTAATCATATGCATGGTGTGTGACATCTAGGAGGTTCTCGTACTACAGATTGAATTTTATGATTGTCCAGATGCCTTTCATGCTTTTTATTCATATTCATTCCATGAATAAAAATCTGATACATTTAAAATCCCTTCTCATTAGAGACAGCTTTTTTGGAATGAATTTGAGTAGCAAAGACATATTATTCAAGAAGATCAATAACAAAAAAGCCATGGTGTCTGCACATTTTTCCACTTGCTGCATACTGGCCTAAGGACAGACAGAATGGATCATGATTTGCATGCATATTCTTTGGTGATTCCTGCAACTTCAGATAGCCTTCATTAACAAACTATGAAGACCTCACTGTTTCTGATACCTTTTTTAAATAACTATATGTAGTTGAAAGAGCCACATTCAAATTTACTGTAAAATTCCTTCCTTTGCTCAAGAAAATGAGCATGTAAGGGAGAATCTATCAGGATACAAAGGACGTGGGATCACAGCCTTGTAACAAAGCCCTCTGAGGTGGCACAGGGGTGGGGCGCAGAACCTAATGCGTCAGTAGGACATCAAATTCTTTCAAATAACACAATTTTTAGTTCAAAAGTTTCGGTTCAATTCATGTACTTTCTGTATTGGGAAAGTTAAGGTGAAGGCAGAAGTTGTTCAAGAAGCAAGTGTATCTTTTAGAAGGTCAGTCAGAGAACAAGACAGAGCATATAACTCTAGAATCTATATGCTTTCCCCCCTCCAAAATTGAGGCCACCTAGTTCCTTGCATGTAATCCATTTGAGAGATGGTCACTGTATACAGGACATGATCATGTTGTTTGAGGATTTTTACAGTTTTACTTTTCAATTTTTCTCCACGCAAACTCTATATGCAGAGCTGACTTGAAGGCCCTACCAATTTATGATCTATACCAGAACGGGCTGTTAGGGCCATTGCATTCACTTTTTTTTAATGTCCAACCCAAGATTATCTAAATCAATCCCTGAAGTAGCTTTTTTGATAGTCTCTATCTGCTAATTGTATAAAATACTCTGAAATACAGAGTATTTTCTTGAAATTTAGCAGCAGAACAGCTTTCATGGTGTTGCAGTGACACCCAATTTAAGAACAGTGCTACTTCAGGGCAAAGGGAAAAATCTTTGATGTACTAGGTTTAATGATGTAATCTTGCTTGAAATTCCAATTTCCTGCTGTGCTATTGTGTAAAGTGCTTAGACTAAAACTAATTAACCCTTGCAGCAACGTAGTTCTATGAATATAAAATTTGCATTAATTTCCAGTGACATAGTAATTGAAGCATGACAAAAAGGCTGCATTTGATTAAATACTGAATTAGAGTTTACTATTTGGAAAGCATTGGGATCACTAGCTCTTGACTTTATGGATTACAATTCATAAATTGGGGCACGTGGGATTGGTGAATACATTAAAGCATGAAAACTCTAAGTTAAAATTCTAAAGTTATATATATGACATACACTTCTTTTAAATATTTCTAGTTCATTGCCTTTTAACCAAAGTGAATTATATAGGAAACAGAAAACAGATTTGCAGTATTTACTTTGGCTGAGCAACTTTTGACAAGGATGCTATACTACTAAGAGAGACAACTGCTTGAACCAGACTGATGAAATGGACTTTCAGTGAAATTCTGCCTGAGAGTAGTGAAAAAGAGTGAATAAGCGAAAGTGAAAAAGAGCGGAATAGTAGTGAACGTGAGCAGAATATGATAATAACATTTTCCATATAAAAATGTCCTTTAGAAGTCCCTAGAATGCTAATGAAATAGAGGAGGAAAAAATCCCAAAGCCTTGTCTTTCTTTTTGACTGATTGAATGATTGATTGATTGATTGATTGATTGATTTCTTCACAAAAATATGTCCTTCACAACTTGTTCTAGCATTTGATCAAAATGTCATTAAATGACTTGCCAGCACAGTCTCTCTCTCCCTGGGCTGTGCATTCAGTTTGGATCATCAAGATTAGCTTGTGCCAGCTCACCTCCAGACATAAAATAGCACCTCCTTTTCCCAGCCAAAATCTTGGACTGCTGCAACTGGAATGGAAAGGGAAAGGCTTCTTCAGGCTCTGGAGCACAGAGATCAGAATTGAATTTGTGCAGTAATCACCTTCACACAGCACATAGAGACCTGGAGTGAACAAGGTGAAGGGCAACTAGGACAGTATGAACACATTGGTGTTAAAGGAGGGTAAGAATGCTGGGTGCCCACTTATCAGCAGGGCAGGGAACTTATTGAGATGCTACAAGGAAAAGACTGATGCACTCATTGCAGTTTTCATCTCAGGTCTTTCACTGGAAGGTTTGTCCTCTGAGCTTCCAGGTCCCTGAGCATTCTAGCAAAATCCATGGGAGCAAACCTGTACCCACTCAGAGGAAGAAGGTTTAGGCATCATTTAAGCCTCTTGGGCATACAGGAGTCCACAGAACTGGGTGGGATGCATCTAAGCTTGCTAATGACATTGTGATGCCCCACTTCATAATTTGTGAGGTGTTATGGCAACTGTGGATGCTCCTCAGAACTGGAAAAGGCAGATATTACATGGTTTTTAAGAAGGGTAAGAAGGTGGGTTCAGGGGACTACAGGCTAGTCAGTCTCAACTAAGTCTCCAGGAAGATGATGGGGCAAATAGACTCGTAATTGATTTCTAAACTCAAAAAGAGATGAGAAGCAGATTAAGAGCAGCCAGCACAGGTTTATCATAGAATCATAGAACCATAGAGTGTCCTGGGTCGGAAGGGACCCTAAAGGTCATCTATTTTCACCCCACTGGGACAGCTTTCACTGGACCAGGTTGCTCAAAGTCCTGTCCATCCTGGCCTTGAATACCTCCAGGCATGGGACATTTGCAGGTTTTTTGGGCAACCTGTTTCAGTGCCTCTCACAGCAAAGATTTTTTCCCCCTAAAATCTAATCTAAACCTAGTCTCTTTCAATTTGAACCCATTCCACTTGTGTTGTCACTACTTTCCCTCATAAATAATCTTGCCCCATCTCTTCTGTAAGTTCCCTCAGGAAGGCCACACTGAGGTCATCCTCAAGTCTTCTCTTCTCCAGGCTTTACCTATTTTTCCAGGTTTAGCAAGTGGAAATCATACCTGACCTTCCTCACTGCCTTCTGCAAAGAAGTGTTGGGTGCTGTGGCCAAGAGAAAGTGTGTGGATGTCGTGCACATGGATTTTAATGAGGTCTTTGACACAATCTCCCATAGTCTCCTACCATTGAATTTGGAAGATAAGGGCTGTATAAGCAGAAAAAATGGTGGGTGGGGAACTGGCTCTGCTGGTGGACCTGAAGAGCTGCAATTAGTGGAGCAAATTTCAGTAACTAATGGGGTCCCTCAGTGATCAGTAACAGAACCAATCCCACCAAAATCTTCAGTAACAACCCAGGTGATGGGGCAGAGTGCATCCTTAGTAATTTTGTAGATGACAACAAGTTGGAGAAAGCAGTCAGTGTCCTTGAGGGCAGGGTTGCCACTTAGAGGGACCTGGATAAGCTATATATTACACGGACCATCATGAAGCTCCATAAGAGCAAGATACTGCTTGTAGGGTGGAATAGCACCATGCAACACTACAGGCTGGGGCTCACCCATCTTGGAAGGAGCTCTGGAGAAGGTGATGTGGGTCTCCTTTGTGGACAAGAAGCTCACCATAAGCCAGCAGCATGTGTTTGCAGCAGGGGGCTGCATTAGGAAAAGGGTCACCAGCAGTGCAAGGGAAGGGATCCATGTTGCTCAGTGATTTTAAGACTCCATCTAGGACAGTGTGTCCTCTTCTGGACTCTAAAGTACAAGATTGATATTGATGTACTGGACTGAGCCCAGCAGAGACCAGAAAGCTGATAAAGGATGTGGAGCACAGGCCATATGAGAAAAGTCTGAGAAAGTTGGATTTGTTCACCTTGGAGAAGAGATGCTGAAGGACAGGCCGTGCTGCTGTCCACAATTAGCTGATCAGAGAATGATAGAGCTAGAGTCTTCTTAAGGACACACAGTGATAGGATGGGAGGAAATGGGAGCAAATTACTCCAAGGTGGGAGATTCCAAATAGATATTAGGGGGGGAAAATCCCATGAAGACAGTCAAATACTGCTGCAGAATGTCCAGAAATGTTGTGTAGTCTCCATCTTTGGACATGTACAAAATTGACTGAGCATAGACCTGAATAACTTGATCAGTTTACATCTGTTTTGAGCAGGGCATAATGACTATTGGAATTCTGGAGATCCCTCCCAGCCTAAGACATAATTCTGGAATTCTGGCAGTATGCTTGAGATTGTGAGGGAAAATTTCTATCTGCTCATATACTGATTGCCACAGAGATATGAACATTTCAAAACAGAGGTAGTCTTTATTTTAAAGTCCCTTAACAGTTTTAAAGGTGTGTTTCCTAAGTTGTCAGGCAGGGTCTGTTTTGTGGACAAAGTAAAAAGCGTTTATGTTCGCAATTGTACAATCTTCCGTGTTTTGCCCTCACACCATCCTGTGTGTCCTATGGAGACTTCTGAAAATTAGGAATTGGGAAGGGCATGTTTCTACAGTAGAGTATCTTTTGCCTTGAAACAGGACCGTATAATTAAGTTTTTGCAAAGCCTTTTGGATTTTTGTTCCCAGAATATAATGATTACACTTATGGTAAATACAGGCAAATACAGGTTATTTACCACAAGAATTTTAAAAATACAGTCACATGAATTGCTTCCACAATTTTTTTTTTCTCCTTCTTTTTTCTTCCTCCTTGAAAAAAACCTCAATGTTCATTAGTTTGTAAATAAAACACATCAGGCACCAACAGCCCTCATTTATGACTGTACTATCAGTTCACATGCATTTAGTGGATTTTATCCCATGACTGTAGGTAAAGGGAACCTCACTAAGTCTACAGGAGAGTAAAATTAGCTGCTATGCATTACAGACACAAAATATTTTTTAAAATGCTGTTATTGTGGTCAGCTCTACTTCTTTGTACCAAAGAGGAATTCTCTTTTTATGCTGCAGTTTCGAGGCTTCATTCTGCAGCCACTGAGCTATTTGGAGTTTTGCCTGTGCAATGCCATGAGATTAACTTGTTCTGAGTGAAACACAGCAACATTCCATAGGACCTTCCTAGCTATCCACAAGGAGTAAAACCCCCAGGGCTTAACACAAGAGTCTCTACAGTTGGTGAATGGGACTGTTCCACCTCTGTGACCTAGTCCAGAGGGTCACAGAGTGCATCACCTCCAGGTTTAACCTCCAACTCCAGTCAAATTAGGAGTGCCCAACTTTTCACAGCTCCTTCATGTTCTTAACCTGGAGTAATTTTGTGCCACAAAAGTATTTATAAATATAGACTGAAAAAATAATCTTATTAGTCAGATGAAGGTGTTACTAACAAGACAATGAACAGGAACCAGTTGTGTGTCCTGCAGCTGACATTCATAGTGGTGTCACTGCATGGTCATTGTAACGTGAGGTAAAATATTGATTTATTGTTATAGATAATAATGATGTGCAAGATCCAGTTAAACTAGCAACATTTCAATAGATGAATGAAAATAAATTGTCTCCCTCATTTTCCATTAAATCTGTAAGCATCTTTAAGTGCAACAAATTATTCTGATGACCAAAACTGTTTTATATACATATTAAGAAATATATACAATCTTCCATATATATTTATTCATTGGCAAATTCCCAGACTGGTTCAAGTCATTAAAATACAATTGGGAAATGGAAACAATAATTTTTATCCAAGTACGTTCTTGAAGGAAGAAGTGGAGAGACAGAAAAGTGTTTCTGCTCCTGAGAATGAGCCAGGCAGAATTATTCCATTCAGTCAATAATTTAATGAGAAATCTCATCAAAGTCAACATTAATAGGACTGTGCCTTTAGTTTTAATTCTTCCTTGAGACTGATATTTTCACTAGCACAGAGAGACAGGATAAGATTAATGCATTGTTTCAGTCTCATTTAGACTTTACCAGACCTCCACTTCTCTCTTTACCGTAACAGAATTTACAACTGGTCTTCACCCATCTACATGGGAGTAAGATTTTTTCTAATCTGAAATCTATTGTAAGAACAGTTCTAGAATACATTTACTTATTTTAATTAACATAAAATACAACAGTTTTTAATCAAGGTAACACTAAAGGTTTGAAAACACTCCACATTTTCTGGAAACAGACTTTTTCCCTGAGGCCCTAGTTTTTCCTTCACTAGTTACCTTGTGCAGGACATAGGGTCTACCTGACTTTTTTTCCTCTTTTTTCTTAAAGTGCCTATATCAGATATGCTGGTGTAAATACTTTTATATAACAAAAGTAACAATTTCCTCAAACACACATAAATCTGTTCAGAGCTGATATGTTCTTCCTGACTATACTTTCAAATCATGCTATAACCATATCAACTCTCTTGATAGTGCATTTATAGAGTTTTCCTTCAAACTTCACTTTGGGAAAATGGATTTTGAATTAAAGTAAGAAAAGGGAGAAAACTAATTTAAGGCTGCTGATAGAAATATAGGTAGAAATATACATTTCTACACAAAAACTTTTCATCATTGAGAGCCACATTTAGTTATCTAAATATAATTTTTTTGCATTTGATTGACTTAAAAAATTGTATTTTATGGATTTGACTGATTTCCGGGTCAACTAAAATGCAGTGCTTTGTAGTAATACATGGTATAAAAACTATTTTTTATTAGTTTTTATACCATGTATTACTACAAAGCATGAGTTGTTTTATACATATATTATAACAAGCATGAGTTATTTTCCATACATCAGGACTCAACGAGTAGCAGTACCTGGCACAATAATAGCAAATTGGCTTTGCAACTACCATACAGTGCAGGGCCCCTCCCAGGTAATGCTGTGTCCCTGACTGGGTCAGAGTGGCTGAGACAAAATGATCTTTCTAGTTTCTTCCAAACCAGGCCATTCTACGTCTCAGTGATTCTATTCAATTATTTGTGTGAGCTTAATTTAGGATAGTTGGGAACATATCAGAACAAGGATTCTGAAAATGATATTTAATTTTTAAAGAGCAGATAAAATTTGCAAAATGACTTTATACAAATTTCAAGTTTGCTCCTCATGAGTATTGAGAGCAATAGCAGCTCATTTTTCTGGCCAAAGAAATGGTTCTAACATTTACATTTATTTTATGGAGTTAAACCAATTGTTTTTGGACTCTATTCTGACTTATTCCAGTGAGAGATATACCAAGGTCTATCAACTTATTTCTAATAATAGTTCACCAATAAGCCAGACAAACAATTTTGACTTTCAAATCACAATTTTGACTACTCAGAGAAGTCAGAAAAAGCTGGACTGTCAGGAATCAAATTTTATATGCTTTCTTACAAGTTTCAGAGATTTTCAAAACTTCTCATTTACTGTGTAGATATACATGTATGTTGATTTTGTGTTCTATATCTTGCTGTGGACATCATGGAAAAAGACAATACCTATCAAAATTGATTCAGACTTAGAAAATTACGTTTCAGGTAAGACCTACTTATTAATGATTGCTACTTTTAGCCACAGTATTTTTATTTTCTGCCACGAGGTTATATTTGTCCCATGCCTTCATTATCCCTATGCACAAAGTTTTCATCTTCTTATCAGCTTATCACTGTATGAGCTGAGGGTGCAGGACTTCTGAGATTATCAGAAATCATGTGAAGAACATGAAAGCAGCTAAAATAATATTCACATGTGTTACTTTGCTGTACTTTACATAGGCTTTTGACAAGCTAACAGAACATTTAAAATACTGTGGTTCTTTGATATTTTTCTATCACTCTAGCAATACAAGGGTGGTGTTTAATACATCTTTATGGCTTCAGAAGGAGTATATCGGCTGTACAAATTAATATTACTGCAGAACTATTTTTCATTATAGCCAGGTCAGGAAATCTGGAATGTAATAGCAACCTGAATTCCTCATTGTTCCATTTCCATCCCTGACATGGATTTACCAGAAACCTAGCTCATCTACCCTGAACAGCATTGCTAAGAAATGCTAAGAGCAATGTGCATTTCAAGCCTCATGTTAAAATAAGCTCATTGACTGTGTGCTTGTGCACAGATCCTAGTCTGATTTTGAGATAGGACAACCACATTGTGTAAATTACTATGATGCTCTGGAGTACAACCCAAATTGTAATCTGATCTGCACAGTCACTGTTACAATTTGTTACCTGGAAGAGCAGAAATCCAGTTAGAATTTGAGCTGTGTTTAAAAATAAAGCAGAAAATAATCTTTTATTTTATGAACTGCAAATATGAAGTGTAGGTAAATTATTTATGGAATTAAGATGACCTGTCCTTGCCTGAAATGTGTGTGTGTGAGCAACTTGATCTTTTTAAGAGTCAGTAAAGGTACAGTTACTGAGTTCTGCTGATAGCTCCCCTGATCAATAAAAATATCTGTTTCAAAAGAAAAGGAATAATTTCCTAGGACTCTAAGAACTACTGTGAGCATTTAGAAAATGGATTGTGTGCAAACATCTACACTGGGTTCATCCCAAATTAAGCAAGATAAATCCCTCTCTAGCTATCCAAAATTAGGTGTTTGAACTATTAATCAAAGCTGCTTTTAAAGTCAGTGAAAGGAGACCAGCACCTCCACAAAGCAATTAATCTTATCCTTGGATGTGTGTTTATCATCACAGATGGAAGGAAACATATCTCCACTACAGGGAACCCTGAAGGTTGTCGTAGGTTAGACACCAGCAGTGGGTTTTGTTCGAGATTAGATGTAGACATGATTTGAGTTTATCAGCTACCTTTAGTCAAACGGGCTTCTTCTTTTGGTCTAGCATCATTTGAGATGATCTAGGATATCCTGTCTGTGTTCAGTTGCCAGTAGAGATGATCACAGGTCATATGCTGTAATTTCCAGTCTGTCTCAAATGTGTAAGGTGTGCTAAAGTGCATCAAATGACATTTTATATAGATATTTTGGTGAATAAAATAAGTTCAATGAAAATTCAATCTTTTCTAAAGGAAGAATATTGTGTAAGGTAAATCTGTGAGAAATCAACCAATTACATTATCTACCATAAAATTAACCACAAAAGATGAAGCGAGTAGACACAGCGTATTCCCATTCTCAATGTATGTAAGTATGAAGAACCTGTGAGGAAAGTCTCTAATGTTAATAATTGCTTTTACACAAATAGTCTTCTCTCCAGTTTACAAATTGGATTCAAAGACACCATTATTGTCACAGAAATGCAATGTTTGGCTTACATGTGAAAAATAGTGTTTGTCTCACCCTCTGTTCAGACACAGAAGGGAGGAAAATACCACTCCAGAGCTTTGATGAGCTCTGACGAACACATAGACTCACTACAACTTCAAAGAAACGAATCCTGGTCTTGTATAAAGAATGCAAAACTCCCGCAGAAGTAAAAAAATACCTCATTCATATGTCTGGAAACAGGATTCAGCTCTGAGAACTAAAACAGCCTGCACCCACCTGCTGCTTTAATTCTGAAACATCTTTTCAATTATTATCTGGTATAAATCACTAATCCAGAGCAATGTGCTTTACTATGAAGACAGTATTCCAGTCATAAAGTGTGATCCAAGTGGAAACTCCCCAAAATTAAGCAGGAATGACCAGAACATTACAACTATGATCTTGGTTTTCTCCATGACAAACTCTTGCATTGACTATTACACATTTACAAGGTTTCAGTTTTCATTTGGTTATTGTTGTTTAAAGCCGGAGAAGGCTTGCTCTTCTGGCCATCAGTTCCTCCTTTGGATGTGTCCTGGAAGAAAAGCCTTGGCATCCACAGTGACATTAAAATTCGCTTATATTCATTCCGAAAATTCTGATTAAGAAGACCATATATTATTGCATTAAGGCAGCTGTTGAAATAGGCCATTAAGTAACTTATAATGAATAACCATTCAGGAACTTTTGGTGCCATTTCCGTAGGATCAATGGCTACAGCCAGTCCAATGAAGTTTAGAGGTGCCCAGCAAAAGGCAAAAATCACAAAAACAACAAACATGGTAAGAAAGTTTCTGAAGTCACTTGGCTTCAATCTTGGCTTTGTTTCTGACTTGACTCGTCTTCGAACTTGAAGCACTAAAACCCAAATTCGAAGGTAGCAGAAGCTGACAATGGTGATAGGGACGATGAAGTGAATGACCACCACAGCTATTGTGTAGTAGGAGCTGGCAGTTTGGACAAACGTGCATGAATAGATGCGTGGATCATACTTCAAAGAGCCAACAAAAAAATTTGGCACAGTTGCAATTACTGTTAATATCCAGACTAAGGAGACGTACAACATTGTATTCCAACAGCTGTACACTTTGTCATAGGCAAAACTGTGACATATGTAGCAATATCTGTTTATTGCAATTGCAGTGATGTTGAAAATAGAGCCTATTACACTTAGTCCCATCACAAAGCCACTGGCTTTACAGTGCGTTTCACCCAGTGTCCATCCATTGCGGAAAATAGCTAAGAGCACCAGCGGGTATGGATACAAGGCCACCACCAGATCAGCCAAAGCTAGGCTCACCACAAATGCGTTACCTGGAAGGAAAAAAAAATACAGAAGCATAAGTCTGAAAGCAAGCATAGCTGTTAAGAAGAAGAAAAGTGTTTCATTATTATGGATGTCTGCAAGGTTAAATTATTGGTGATGTCAGCAAGCAGTTGGTAGATAGGACCAACAGGGAAATGATTTTACAACGTAACTTGGAGCACCACGGAAATATCTGGAGCAGCAGGGTGTTTCCAGTCCGTTGGTGACTGGATTATATCCTCCTTGCTCTTTTTATCTTTAATAAACATAGTCATCAGTGAGCTGTTACATAAGCACATGTTGAGTTGTTTAAGTATAGCTAACTCCATGGTTGGATTGATAAAATGAAAAAAAAAAAGTCTCAATTGTGCCAGGTAAGTAAGCCATTCTGCCATTCTATCCCATCACTTGCATGCTAATGGGCTTCACAAGCATAAAGTAGAAGGATATACAAAGACTAGGTTTATAGGTATTGGAAGGATGTCTTGTTTTATGTATACTCTAAATTTCTGCACAATGTTCTGTAGAATAGATATTTTCTGCATAAATGGCCTACCCATACTACAGTTATTTTCTTTTTGGATTGTCTGAGGAAGAGTCGATCATCTTCACCATCCTCTGAAGAAAGGCATAGTTAATTATACAAAGAAAAGTTCCATGCATGCAAGAGGAAGTATTCATATTTTCTGATGATGATATTCAGGGAATATAGGTGATATGGTTGAGCCCTATCTTCTCTCTTTAACCAGTGTCCTCTTCATCAGTTTGAAATTTCTGGCATTGTATCTTAGGGTATTTTTATAAAATAGTGAGACAGTAAGCTATATTCCTGAAAAATATTCTTTAGGAACTTCACTCTAGAAGATAGAGGTTTTAATGTTGAATTCTTGGCATTTAGGTGTCATAAAATGTATATGGTTTGTATGGTTTTGTTTATGGCTTTCCTACTCTTCTTTCTTTCCTGGAAATCCTTCACAGCATGAACTGATATGGAAAAATCCAAGCAATTTTAAAAATTGGGCATGGAACATAATTATTTTTTGGAAGGAGAAGTTAGGTGCTCCATTCTACATATTCTGAGCTTACTAGTCCTCAACTAACAAGTTCTCCATGTCATATTAAGAATGACATTAACTGGAAGTCGTAAAAGCAATAACCATGTATTAATATGCTCATCAAAAATGATGGAATTTCACATCTACTCTGTTTTCTCCACCTGCTTTACATCTGTAGCTTCTTGAATTAAGGAATGGGGAACTGTCTTTCTCCCATACACTTTAGGGGACCACTATGCTCACCAGAATTTGCACAACAGCAAGTAAACTTAATGGAAAGCAGGACTATCCATCTGTACCCTCAGAAACATAGCCTATCTCAAGAGCAGTGCACAACTTATTTCAGATAGCTGTATAAAGATAGTTCCTTGTAATGCATTTAGTAGCCTGTTTCCTATATTTTAAAAAGCTACACAAGTCTTTCCATAGCTGCAGCTGGATGCTTTGTGAGGAAAGACTGAACAAATTAGGGAGATGATTGAGTGAGCCATGATAACTTCAAATGTTCCTATGATTGTTGCGATTCCAAGCAAGCTTCAGTCACAACAAGGAAGTTTCAAAATAGACACAGAGAAAAAAAATAATGGCAAGAAGAAGGAAGTGTGGGAACACCTTGCTCTGAGTCTGCCACTGAAGAAAATAGAAAACAAGTATTTGTCAGTACTGGCCTAAATAAAGCTGATCCCTTTGTGCAGGAAGGATGAGATGACTGTGAAGGCCTCTTGTAGCCATGTGGCAAACAGGACAAAAACAAAACTAACAAAAGAACAAGGGCATCTTTATCAGAATATATTTACATCCTGGCAACAAGAATTTCTCTTACGTTTTTTCATCACTGTATCTGACATTAGAAAATAAAGAAGTCAAAAGTTGGAAGTCAGAAGAAAAGAAGGAAGGAAAGAAGGACAGAAAAAGGAAGGAAAGAAAAGACTCTTTTTTTCTGTTTTAGAATGTCTTTTGGAGAAAGAGAGAATTTAGTCTAGTGTGTTCACTGAGATTAATCTAAACTCTAAGGCCTTCCAGCATCAGCTTCTACCCAAAATGTAATTGTTCAGTTGAAATAGAGTGGGCATTGAGCTCTTTCAATCACATTTGGAAATAAACTGTAAAGTACATTTGGCAAGATATTTTCAAAGTTTTGAGCACAATTTAGGACTTCTTGAAAATTCCAGGTGCAATGAATAAATAGAGTGAGCAAGGAACTTGTCAAAAACTTAATTTACTAGTTTACAACTCAGAAGAAAAATGATCCAATATCTATAAAGGCCTCAGGTGATTTGTCACTTCTACGGCTTTTTACAGAGTTGAATGCTCCCACTGTGCACTGCAAAGTAAGCTCCAATGGTATTTTTCTGTCTTTGTGGAAGACTACAGTATTAAGTTTAATGTTTATTACTGCAATGAATAATCTACAGAAGTAGAGAGAAACTTTTCTAATTCAAAAAACATAAATAATTGACATTTTGAGAAATCAAAGGTCTTAGACATTTTCTATGTGCTTCCAGAAAGTAAATGTTCCTTGACACACCTAACCCAGGGCTTTTAGAGTGGCCTAAATTACATTAATAACATAAGTAAAGAGGTAACTTTTTGCTGTTTGCAACAAAATAGAAAGCACAGAATTTTCATCTAGCTGGAATTATCATCATTGCTTCTGGAATTTACTTGATGAACTTTGTTCTCAGATTTTAGTTTCACTAGAGAGAGAGGTATTTTCATTTTTTCACTGGAGTGGAAATATCCCTTAATTACAAGCAGTAGCTACTGAAAGCCATATGTCTTGCCAGGTATTTAAAAATATGCACATCTGTGCTGTCTTAAACACTGATAGTTCTATGCATAAAAAAGAAAATAAGTTCTGATATTGAATTTGGGTGCAACAGAACTAGATAGGTATTTCATGAAGCATTCCTGCATACTAATTTACTTACTACAACTAACAGGAGAAAGAGAACTGTCACACCCTCTGGTAATCTTGGTATGACTTGATATTATGGGAATTTACTTACAGAACAAACTTTTTGGTAAGGCTAAAACCTTTAAGGGCTTAGCATCTGCCTTCTGAGAAGACAACTGACTTTGAATTTCTTTACTAAAACCTGGAGCAATTGCAATGAGCAACTATTTTTTAAAGGTTTTTCTTCTCTCTTTGGTTTTAAACTGGTGAAAATGCTTAATTATATAACATATGTCATGGTGTTTGTGGGTTTTTTTAGGTAGTGTTTTGGTTGTTACACATTTGTTTAACAAGTTTTTATATATTGCATACAGACATCACCCTCTTTGATCTATGACATCAGGTGGAGTAGAGAATTAAGTCTTTCACACACTGACATTTGAATTCCCTGCGACAGTACAAGCCAAGACCTAGGGTAAGCTTTGATTTACTGAGACATGTTAATTTGGTATAATGTTCAACAGCGTGTTGCTAACAGAAGGTGTAACATAATGCTCCAAACAAATGCCAGATGGGTGTTTGTTTTCTTTGTGAATGTGACAGTTTAAAGGCAGTGATATGCACTTTTGTAGTTTTGTCTCAATATTTCAGATATTAGGGAGGTATACTGCAGGCTTTGATGTAAGGGAAAGGGAGAGGTGATAGATTTCCACTAGAACAACATATTTTAGAGCCTTCCTGCCCTCCAGCAGATCAACACTCCCATCCAATTTGGTGTTGTCTGCAAACAACAGAGGGGGTACTCAATCCCCTTGTCCATATCACTGATAAAGATATTAAACAGGACTGGCCTAAAGAAGAATGCTGGACTCACAAGAACAAAACCTTAGCACGTAAAAAGGACTTAGAGATTGTGGCTAAGTGACTTTCGGACTCCTGGACTGGAACAGAACTGCGTTCTTGGCCCTACATCTGCAGCTATGAATTAGCACTGGAAGCTGCATTTGCAGGAGGTCAATTTTAGGCTTATTAGGCAGATCTCTCAGCTGTCGACACAGACACAGATTTACTGAAAGGAGGTATCTAAACTGCACTGTTGTGTTTGAGATCATGATTTTGGCATGCTTGGCAACTAGGCATGAATGTAATGCAAAACAAAACCTCCGCTTCCTCTCCCTCTGGTTAAATATGGGAACACTAGTCCTTGCTGCGAGTTTGCTGCCTTGAGTTTGCCAATAGACGACAGGTGTATGAGTGCCGTGCTGCTGTTAAAAGCCGAGCAAAAGGCCTGAGGTTTGCAGTCCCTGGGCGCGCAGTTTGGCTCCCCGCGGCTCTCTCGGCGCTGCTGGGCACGGCGGTGACACTCTGTTGCCACCTAGTGCGGGAGCCACGGCAGAGACAGCGCATCGCATCCCCTGGCAGGGCAGCGGGAAACGCCCGGGGCCGGCTCTTCCAAAGCAGAATGCTGATCCTTAATCAGATACTACATTTGCGGGGCGATAAATACTTTTCTGGGCTTCTGATACTTTCTGAGATTGCAGGAACTTGTCCACTACCGGGTGTTTTCAGAAAGAAAAGGCGAAGCAGAAGAGCTAAGACAGGTTTTACTACTAGAAAATTTCACTGTTGCCTAGTAGTTAGGACTCTTCCATGATAGAAGAACCCTTCTTTGAAAAAGACTTGAGTTTATGTCTTCCGTAGTCCCCAGAGAGTGCCCTACTCACCAGCCCTGCTGCTCTTCTGGGGTTAGCATGCTTGTCTCTTTCTAGGTTATGTTCAAGAATTTCAGCCTAGAATCAGAATACACAGGTTACCACTTGTATTGTAGAGTGCTCTTTATCAGTATGCTCATCCAAAAAAAAAAAGTTTAAAAATCCCTCTCATGATTTAACAGCAGAGAAACTGACATAGGTGCAAGGCATTGATTAGGAAGAACACTCCAGGTTCATGAATTTTGCTCTTACTTTTCTGTTAGATAATACCACCTTTGTTAGGCATCCTCTGGGAAAACTGGCAGCACTGGTCCAGCTTTCTTCTCCCAAACAGCATCATAGTGGCATACTGATGCTGAGGGATGGAGCAAAGAGAAGAGCTAGAGCTATTAAATAAGGCTAGTTGTAGTTGTATTAAAAGCAAATAAAAGGGAATGGTTGCTGCACTAGGTAGTAAATCCTTAACAGATTTTGCAGAGAAAAAAAGTTTTGTGTTCAAAGGAAGACTGGAAAAGTACTTGTAAGAGTACTTAATTGAAGTACTACATTTGAATTTTACTTAACAGACATACCATACTAGATTTAGGAACTCCTCTGAGATGGAAGGAATCACAAGTTGTAATAATACAGAACCATTGTACAGGGTTGCTCTGTTCTCTTTTTCTCCTCAGTTCTTGCTTCCTTCTACTGCTTAAGACAGAGCACGAGTCTAGCTATGCCTTGTTCTGTGTGTCCAGCCATCTGAAACTGAGCTGCATTTCACAGCAGGCTGAGGGGAGAAGATCCCCTATATCCATGCCCTAACAGTGAATTCAGGCTCCTGCCTTGAGGGTAGTCTAGGATGGAAAAGGCCCATGTTGTTGCTGAGAGAATCATAGACTTGTAGAATCACAGAATGGTTTGAGTTGGAAGGGACCTTAGGTATCATCTTGTTCTAACCCCCTGCCATGGGCAGGGACACCTTCGACAGCATCAGATAGCTCAATGCTCCACCCAGCCTGGCCCTGAACACTTCCAGGGTTTGGGCATCCATGTTTTCTCTGGGCAACCTGTGCCAGTGTCTCACCACCTTCCCAGTAAAGAATCTTAGCTAATCTAAGTCTACCCTCTTTAGTTTAAAATCTCCCCTTTTCCAGTTTAGATGTCACACAGGGAGTGAAGCCAAGACATTCACTCTGAGGCTTAGTGCCATGGCACCAGTGGCAGCCCAGCCTCAGAACCTCCAGTTGCTGACAAATAACAACAAAACCCGACTGGTTTTTCACTGGTTCATGAAATAAGTCCTGTTTGCTATATCTGCCAGTACACATCAGCCTAATTTTCTTCTCTTGAAGTAATCACAGCTGTTGATTGCTTCAACCAAGAAAGAATAGGAAACCTACTTGTACAACTGCAAGTATGAAAACTCATTTACTGCTGACAAAGGGGCTAATATGAAAAGCTGTAAAATACAACAGGTGCAATTTAGTTAGATCCTATAAAGAGTTGGGCAACCTATAATTTTTAATAACTTTTTATTCAGTGTCTCAGCATTGTATTGCATGTCAGAAAAATAAAAGTGAAATATGTCGCATTTTATAGGATGTTGCTTTGTTAAAGGAACAAACAAAAACCCTACCCCAAAACTTGTTCAAGATCAACTATAAAAGACTGAAATGTGGAACCAAACAAAGGAAGAATATTTCACTTATAAAAACTCTGGGAAAAAACTTCATTATGCCCTGACAGATTTTAATTTGTATTGTGTGAAACAATAGTTCATTCCATCACCTTTATTATTACTTTCATCTTTGCTACTGTATCTAAACTATATTTGTGTCAAAGGAAATTATGTTGGTATTTTTCTTTATTACTGCAACAAAACATTGCTCAAGTCCTTAGAATAACTTAACTTCCACCTTCTTTTATAAAAAAAGACAGGAAATTGAAAAATGAAAATAATTTTGTTCAAACTAAGACCATGTTTTGTTTCGTTAAGCTGTTTGGTTTATGTTTTGTTCTATTTTAATATTTGCTGGCAGATTATTTGAATTTAAAAAAACCCAAACAAACCAACAAATCTCAGACATTAAATAGTTCTATTTTAAAATACAAGGCTGAAGATATTACTGAAGACACTCAGGCTATCAGGCTGGTATATGAAGTGAATAAAACTGGGGACTATTGGAGACTATGGGGCACAGTCAGGACCAATTTGCCAAGAGATTTGATTAGCCATGATAAGGCACATCTTCTAGTTTAGCCCTGCAGACCAATTTAAGCAGCCCAGAATTTTTTGACCAGTGTAGATGTTGGGGTCTCCACTTAGAGAACATAAGTCATGCAAGTGGCAATTTCCTCAGTGCTTTGCTCAGCTGCTCCGTAGGGCTGTGGGTGGAGGACTTGCAGCCCGTGGCTACCGAGACAAATATGTGCAAAGCATGTACATGTCAACTGGTTCAATCCGCTAAAAGAAACCAAATCTAGGCCCATTACTCCTCCTATGTACTTTTGGGTGTTCCTGCGTTCAACTCCCAGGATCCTGGATTTTTTAAAATAGGATCTGATACACTGCAGTAAATAGAGTACACGGGAACATCTAATTGGAAAACGTTTATGTTGACAAGTTGCCAATGCTTCTAAACAACCCGACTCCCTTCATTATAATCTTCTTTTCTTTTCTTGTTTCCTGTTTCACCAAGGAAGAAAATAGATGATAATAAAAAAAATGGCCAATATAACCTTTCAGAAAGGAAAAGTCTTACCCTTTCTGTTCTGAGCTTTTGGAAGGCCTCATTACTGTACATGCATAGGGAGATGAATGTCTTCAGAAGCTGTTGTCAGTCTCTGCCATCTGCTTCTTTTGGAAACAAGGTCTTAAAGCAAAGTACAGTGACATGATTCATCTTATAATGATACTCATAGGTTTGTAAACAGCATGTGAACAGATGAATAAATAAAATGCTTTTAAAGAAGATGATTGTGTATTCTCTTCTGAAGTATTAGCTGCTTT
Organism: Zonotrichia leucophrys gambelii; assembly: GCF_028769735.1. NCBI lineage: Eukaryota > Metazoa > Chordata > Aves > Passeriformes > Passerellidae > Zonotrichia > Zonotrichia leucophrys. The sequence goes on from NC_088169.1 coordinate 79,981,746, forward strand.
GTGTTCCAACTCAATACAGACAAAGTGTGTAATGATCATTTGCTGAATCAAGGTCTTTTCTGAGAGCCGGTAGAAGCCTTGAAAAATGACAAGACAACAGCTCTCCTGTGGCTAGGCCTGCAAGTCATGATGATGTTGAGATAGGTAAATGAGGGGTGATAGGCATGCAACCAGTATAGCCATAGAACCACAAAAGCTGGAACTAATCTCTGGAGTTTATCTAGTCCAACCCTCCCATTCAAAGAGGGATAGGCTGTAATGGGTTGTTCAGGGCCATGTCCAGTCAGCCTTTCACTGCCTACAGCCACAGAGACTCAACAACCTCTCAGGGTGACCTGTGCCAGTAAGGAATCAGTGTACAGGATATTTAATGTTCTCACTAGGCGATAGAGGCAAGATGCTGTCAATTTTGTCACAGATGAGGGGTCTACTTGATCTACTAAATATTAGAGGGTACTTAAGATCATGCCTGTTACTATGCATGCAGACACCAGACATGGTCATTAACAATGACCTAGACTTGCTAGGTCAGAAGAAGAGGCCCCAGTGCAGATTAGAATAGATGGGGCTTTGTTTTTCTTATACTTTGCCTTCAGATTCTTTGTGACACCAGAACTTTTTGAACAATCTTTGACTGGACAGAATAGCCTGAGCCAAACACAGAACCTGGACCAAGAAACGTTTCCAGACCAGTAAATCTAAAGGCTAGTAAAGGCACAGAACTCCGTGGGGATGGAGTGTGGAGTCTGGTAAAGGCTGCACAGAAAGAGGCAGGAGGCACCAGCTCCTAGCAAAATCATTTTCAGAAAGCAATTCCCACTGGCTTTAGCAAGGCTAGAATGCTCCTCCTTATCTAAATACTCACCTACTAAGTTAGAATAATCAAACCTAGATTCTGCAGAATCCTGTTCCACATGCTGCTCTGATGACCTTTGAGCACTGTGAAGTGACTGCAACCAGCCCTTCAGACCAGCTCCTTGTGGCATTCTAGCTCACCCCAGTGAGTGACCTGGCATCCTGTGACCCAGAAACACAGCTGTGGGTGACTTCTGTCTGCCTAACCTACTGAGTCACACCTCTTGTACTCCATTAATACACTTGCAAACTGGAGCAAACCAATACAGCTTTTACTAAGATGAGTTCAAATGGAGATCACTGTATTTTTTATATATATATATATACATATATATATTTATATCTATATATATACACACACACACACATATATATATACACACATATATATATACACACATATATATACATATATAAGCGGCATGAGAATGTTTGAGAGTGTTTGAAGGTCACCTGCTTCACTATTGTGTTTGCTCTCCATAAGCAGAGCAGATATTCTTGCTTCATCTTTAACCAGGAAGCTGGCTGCACAGCAAGTTTTATAGTCTTTATGGTCCCAGCATACCAGGTGTTTCATAAGAGTGACTAAAGAAGATTGGATTGTTTTTAGATTATCCAACCAAAGGCATGATTACAGGACCTCAAATTAGCTAACTTGTTTCACTCTGAAACAACAGATGTCCAGTGCTGCAATTGGACTCTGGATTGTGTAGTTGAGGTTTCATACACAGTACCATAATCATAGGTAAAATCTTATAAACTCTTTCAACCCATTTACCAGTAGATATTTCTCTCTAGGCAAATTGATATTGTTACACCATCCTTTTACAAAGCCTGCCTCAACATCTGATTAATGTTTTACACATTTTACTTCTAATCACTGCAAAGGGAAGAATAAAAAAGAAAGGGAAGTCTTACTTAACATGAAAACTGATTCAGAAAGTAATCTTTTGTCCATGGGCTCTAACCCCACCTGTGAATCTAATAACAATTACTTTTGCAGTTGCTTGAAAAATATCTCAGGGAGATTTCTTGTCCTTGAGTAGGAGTGCTCTAAATTTCCACAGCACAACACTCACTTTCTGACATTCCATTTTATGCCAGTAAAACACCTGGAGTGTAATGGTGTACTGTCTGACTCGTGGCAGGGAAGTTTGAATTTTAAATATTCTTTCTGTCATGACCACTAACATAACAAGACAAAGGCATACAAAGATACCAGTAGCCTATTAATCATTTTTTTTTTCTCTAACAATGCAAAATTACACTCTCTGCATTCCAGAAATCAGCACATAAAATGCTTAGATTGATTATTATTACATATATTCATAGGCGACAGCCTTCACACAAAACGTTCTTTTCCCTATTTGCACTCAAATGAAACTTTGTGTACACTTGAATTATTTGGAAAAAGTGAACTGGTTTTAGAATGAGAGTACACTGAGAATTTTGGGCAGCATTGGAGCAAAGCATAGAGACCTGAGGATGCTGCTTGTTGGTTCCCGTCTTCTTTGCAGTGGTATATTTTACAATTTGCTGCTAGCTCTAAACTTACAATTAGTTAACATAATTATATTTACATGGGCTGAGATACCAAGTGGATATTTTTCTTGTTAGTCAGACTGTTAGTTCCAGGAGCTGCATGTGCTATCTTCTGACAGCAATTATTGCCTACGTTGAGCAAATACGGCAGTATAAACCAACAGGTAAGCAGCTGTTGTTCTATAGTAAAAAGATGACAGTATAAATGGAATTATCATATAAATTATTATCATCTTCATAAGGTGTTTAAACATTGAAACTGATCCAAGTCCATAAAACATTGTTGAAAAAACTAGTAAGTCTGTCAGAAGGGTAATGTTTTTTCTGCAGACATAATTTAAGCAGCATTTATTAAACAGTGTAATCAAATACCTCTACAATTAATAAATAATTAACAAAATAATCCCAACCGTCAGGATTCTAGGCATTTGATGAACGTGCTTAAGGTGTTTTTATTTGCTTTCATGTCAAGATGTTGCTGCTCCCTATGAAGCTGAAATGTCAGGAAAATGCTGCCTCTGATATATCTCAGTCCTTATCAGTATGGAAATCAAAAGTAAAACAGAAGATTCTGAAGCAGCTACTCTTGTTAGGGAGGATGCACCACAGTGTTGCATCCACAGTGATTTAGACATGTTTCTGTGGGATTTTGCTGTCAGGAAATCTGTTATATGCCCATACCAAGGTGAAAAGTTAAAAAAGCAGAACAACTGCTTGGATTCGTTTTTGGGAAGATGAAAATTGCGATAGCATTAGTATTCCTTTCTGCAAATGAAGAAATGGTTTTATCAGCTCAGGATTACATGGCTGTTTTCATAAGCATTCTTGGAAACAAGGCAATGTACTTGCCAGTTCAAGGCACCAATATGCACTGGTAAAGGATAACTTCTAAGAAGCTAAAATCTGAAGCGTATCTGAAGGTAGTGGTACTCATAATAGATCTGAATTGGAGTAGGAGTAGAATTTACTCCTAGAGGCAGAGAACAGGTTGTCACTGATTTAATGGAATGAGAGTAGTCTCCTATAACATACTCAACACAATGATTAAAGTAATCTGGTGAACATATATCTGCTAAGAATAGTTGAAAAAATTAGTCTTTTGAACTGAGTTGTCCTAGCGCTCTGCGGGGAGGTTTGGTGTCTTAGCTCTGGCTGATTGTGCCAAAGAGCACCATGAATCCTTGAATTGCTTCTGCTGGTCCATCCAAGAATAGAGCTTTACTGCAGAGAGGTCATTCCTCATGCAGTCAGTGTGTCTTGCAAAAGGAATGTCAGTCCAGAGTCCAGGAGAGAGCTGGCAGGAAAGGGAGTGCTCCTAAGACCCATTGGAACTGCCACAACACAGCTGCTAAGAGCTCCTTCTAATTTCCTGTATCTGAGAGTATGTTTTGAGAGTATGTTTGTGTTGGTTATATCAAGGAGATGAACGAAACTTATTCATACTCTGAGCTGAAAAAAAAAAAACAAGCAAAAGCTGTGTGGCTGTGTTAGACTAGGCCTTAATGGGAGCCCACACTGTTGCAGCAAAAGCATCACTCTGACAGCATCCTTTGGTTTTCCTTCCCTTGAAACACGGATAGAGTGGACTTGTGCTAAATGAAATACATGACCCTTAGAGTCTTCTTCACAAGTTCAGGAAAACATACTTCTGCATCCCAAATAAATCCTTATTATTCTATTTCCTATAAAGATAAGCATACCAATAGCTCCACTTATTAAGTGGAATAGGATTTAATATTACATTCTAAAAGAAAAGTATCTTGGACCTGATCTTGGCAATAAACTTCTTTTTTGCTTATCAACAAATGGATTACCATACAGGATAACAGTAAATGGTAATTCGGAACAATGATAACTTGGCAATAATGTATTGCCAAGTGCTTCAAAGGAAGATACAAAATACCCTATGGCTGCTGAATAACCTGCACTAAGTTACAATTTTACCCTAAACAGCATTCCCTGTGGTGCAGATTGAGAGAAAAGTTATTTTTCTACTTTATGATGTTTCTGTACTCTCAAATACTTCTTTCAATCCCTCTAGGATCATAATTACCTTACAAATTTTCTGTTTCTGAAATAATTTAAAATTCCATATCCTTCAGTTTTTTTCTCTTCTAGAACAATCTTAGGTTCCCATTTTTCACTTTTTTTCTAAATTTACCTGGAAGATTCACCCTCTTTGTTAAAGAAATGTTCTTATTTTGGAAATTAATAATACTGGCTCTTCACTTTGCTCTTCTACTTTTGGATTTACTTACAGGTTAACAAAGTTCAGAGTTATTAATTCATAAGTAACTTTGAAGACTTATTTTCTCATTTGGTTACTGTTTGAACCAAGTCTCACAGAAAAGAGGAAGGAATTGGTGATGAACCAATTCTGTTTCCTCTCCAAGAAGAGAATAGAAGTATAATTAGAATTATGAGATGAGTCACGGGCACATGAATGAATAGTTCTAGAAGTTATATGGAAAGATTTGGAGTATTGATCATTTGGAGGTATTTTCTGGGAATAGGTTTCATATCTTCATGGACAGACTTCACCTAAGCATATGGGATACCAGCTTGCAATACAAGCTGGCAGAATGAATAAAAAGAACTTGAAGTTGAGAGATGGGAAGAGAGCTTGAGAAGAAACCATATAGTTTCTTCATTTAACACCCATGGCAAGGGAATTTTGGCTTCAGGAAGGTGGTGGCAAAAAATATAGAAAACAGGAGCTCAAACATTGCAGAGTTCAACTGGAGTGGTAATATATAAAGCAGTAGAGCCAGTTAAAGGGTGCCAGGAACCTATGCAATAAAATAGGGGATCCAAAACCAGTGAGAAATAAAAATAAAACTTTAAAACTTTATGGAAACAATTCTGTTAGAATGGAACTTCATCAGTGATCAGAGAAGACAAATACCAACCAAAAGGTCTATTGTCTTCATAAAAGAAGGAGAATGAAGAGAGAGAGAGAGAGAGAGAGAGAGAGAGAGTAGAGAGGATATCCTGGTAAAAGACAAAATTACATTGGTGAAGAGTTGCAAAGACAATGTGCAGTGAAGAATGCAGAAACCTGAAATTGGATGAGAACATCTTCCTTTTAGGAGGAAAACATTATTGAAGCCAATTTGACAATGCAGGTCCTAAAATGTAAAGGGGAAAATAAGCACAGAAATGGCAGTGCTTATTTTGTGTCCAGAGTTCTGGACATAGACCCAGCAGATTTCTTCAATTCAAAGTCTGTTTCCCAATATATCCCAGCCTTTGTGTTCATAAAGACCAAAGACATCCCTGAAGAGCCTGCCATAGAAAATAAGGTTGTATTGAAAGCAGATGAGATTATTTTGGTTAAATTAAATACAAGAATAAACAAAGCAGACATAGCTAAGAAGGGGGCTTGCACATTTTGATAAATAAAAGAAGCTAATTAGGAAAGTGAAATCAGCTGTATTGAGGAGCTTAGGGATTTGAATGTGGAAGAAGCTTGACATTTCTTCATATTAAAGGTACAAAAATATTCTATAACTTGCATCCAAAAGAGGGCAAAATATAAGAAAAAGTTCTAGATCTAGATGGAGAAGAAGTTGTCTCAGTACAAGGACAAGAAATGAGGCTAGAAGTAAAAGATATGTCCACCAAGAAACTGCTAGAGAGAGCAAGAATTGATAAAATGGAAACTGAATAACCCCCTAAACTTCTTTGACTTCACAAAAACTTCTAAAATTATTAAAATGCCCTTTCAGCACAGTGAAAAGAGGGAAGGAAAGACAAGTTGCTGGGGGAGGGGGACCTTGAAAATTTATTTTAAATGGCTCCTGGTTTGAAGAAAGATTTTGCTAGGCCTTTTAATAAAGACAAAACTGGTGGTCTTGGGGACAAAGCAGGCTGACAGGTGAGGAATTAGCATATCCACACTACAATAAAGCGAAAATATCAGAAAGATTGAATTTTCTTGATGGCAGGAATTTTTTAACATCTGTTATCTCAGAGATAGTGTTGTGTTCTGAAAGCATTGAGAGCTACATGTGGGACCTGTAAAAAGGGGCTGAGATGTTCTCTAGTCCTCCCTGCCAGTAGGGAAGTGCAGATTTCTCTCAGGCTTGAGTGATTTGATTTCTCTCAGAGCTTGGCTCCCACATGCATCCCAAAGAGCAGTGTTGCCATGACTCACTTGCAGCTGTGGCGCTCTCACACTTTACTACCCATTTCCTCCTCCTTTGCTATGGCGCTGCACAAATGCTGTTTCTTTTTGCATGAATGGTGCTCGCAGTAAGTCAGAAAAGCTATTAGTCAGGGAGTAATAAGAACAGCAAACCAGTGCTGCCACCTCTGGAAGATTTGTTTGTCTACCATAGAGCATGCATTAACATGTCACCTGCATGTCACCTGTATTCAAGGTGGGAAATCGTTGAAAAGGAAGAATGAATCGAGAACTATTTGAGTTCTCAATCTCAGTTGTAGCCAAGACTGGAGAGACAAACTTGGAGTGATAGGAAAATTAAAGATGCATGTATAGAGAAATGGAATAAAATCAATGTGAGCTTATACAAAGTGGCTGCACCAACCAATCTGATAATCTTTATTTAATAAAAGATGGACTTGGACTTTCTGGATCTGGGAGGTTGCTCTAAACAAATCTAGCCTTGGAATCACCAGGGTACCACTTACAGTCTGTTGCTACCACTTCCTGGACAATGATGAAAGAGAATTGTTGGACCGGAGGGAGATAACCTACATTGAACTAATTTTGTCTGTTTCAGAAGTATTACATCACAAAACACAAAGAGAACTAATGAAATTTTGTGATAATACAGAGTTGAGAGCCTACTGATACATGGACATGCCAAGATCTTTTTCTGCTTGAGGACTAAAAGACCAGAAAGTGGATAGAGTATAATAACATGAGATATGAGGTCAGGCACTGAAGGAATAATTGTGTAACAAAGGCAAAAGAAGAGCTGCATCAGCAAGGGACTGCCCCAAGAACAGTCACCCATATTATGCTACCTCATAAAAGGAAAATATGTCTTCAAGGCATGCCAGGTCCATTTTGTCTATCCAGGAAAGGACAGAGCAGAATAAAATGTTAATATTTTCTTAAGAGTATTGGTGGTACTTCATCTGCATTACTGAGAACAGGTCAGTTTTCTGTTTAAGACAGATTAATTTAGTTTGGAAAGACCTAAAAACCCCAGGAAAATTAAGAACTTAGTTACTTAGAGAAAACAAAAAGTATTTGACTTGTCTACTAAGGAAAAAAAAAAAAAGGTTGAGGGGTAAACATTTGTTTACTTCCCATTAATATTGCACAAGAGTTCTCAACAGGTGGAGAAACAATCCATTCAAATTAAATGACAATTGTAATTCTACAAATAAAGATATCCCCTCTAAGTAAGCAACTAATAATCACAAAGTTAAAATAAAGTAAAAATTAGTTTGAATCATGGTAAGAGATAGAAAACATTTATTCTAAATGTTGGGTTCAATGAACTTTTGTGAATATTGAAGATATGTTTCCATCAATTTCTTAGCATTGAGCACCTTTAAGGAGAATGTGAGGGAAAATATGAAAGCCAAACACATCCAGTCCTGGAGCTAAGGATTCTGTGGATCCAGGGTTCAAGAAGCAAGGGGTACAAAAGCTGAAGCCATCAGAGTGGGATCTCATGATCTGCTCATCAAAATATGTTCTTGTCAGCGTCACTGCTGGTATTAAAGGACAATTTTCCCAAGTGGTTTCAGAAACAGGTTTCTCCACTGTCATTTTGTAAGAGATGGATTCCATCACAGGAAACAACTACCCTGTATTCCAGTGGACAGGAAAAATAATAGTGGAGGAATAAAGGAGGGAAAGAGAACTGGTGTGGCCAAAGAGATGAAGAATAACTGAAAACAGCATTTAACAATGGGGATAACTTACCTTCAGCTGTATCACAGAAATGTGGAGTGAAGGCTATGGAAAGAGCATGGAAAAATGCTACAAGACTTGCTTATATTGCTGAACAAGTTTATTTAGTAGATGGATAAGTACCAATATTACAATCCTACATGCAGGACTGTTTATTTTGTACAGATGACCATATGAGAAGCATTGTCCATCTCCAGAGCCACATACACATTAGACAGAACTAAACATGTGAATACACCGATGCTCTTACAGGTAAAAGAAACATGCATTTTGATTTAATTTGTGTTGCAACAGCACCTTGCTATTCAAATGGAAATGAGAGTCTCACTGTGCTGTGTTAGCTGGTATATATAGAAAGGAAAATAGTGGAGAGGGTGAGGAGGGCTGACAAAATGCACTAAAAATACCACTTTCCACTAATGTGTTCTTTGGCAATGCACCAAGGTTAGTATTAATATTCTGCCAAAAGTCAAAGGGTCCCAAGTCCTCATTACTATTTGAAATGATATGGAGTTAATGTGCCTAATTCTCACTTCTCACTGATTTTATGCTGGGAGATGCCTCTCTCCTCTGGGAGATGCCTTGCTGGTTCCCACTTTCTAGAGTGCTTCCTACCAGGTTCTTACCGCAGCCCATAATGTTACATTTATCACTACAGCTACACAAAAGTATCTTTAAGGTTCTTAAAAGCATCTAGTGGCTTTGATTTACTTGATGCCCTTTCAGGATACTTGATCATCCAGCAGTGGTTGTTGAGCTCATGTAAACTTTAACACTTCAAAAGTTCAGCAATATAAAAGCTGCCGTCAACCGGGCATGTTTAATTGCAGGCACACAAAATCAATAATTGTTTCTGAAAATTCGGAACACATTTGACATTTCAAATAGAAAGGCAAGCTGATTTAATTTTATTATTTCCACATACGAAGTTTTATTTAATTTTGTAGTGTGTTAGATGAAATTGCTCTCTTCCCAATTTAGAACTGATAAAAGCATTAATTTCTGTAAATTAAATCACTTCCAGAGATCAGAAGTTGCTCAGCCTCTCACAGAAAGACTGGGTGCAGTTATGTAAGACAAGCATGTTGATTCATACCAATTATGCTATGCATTACTTGGAAAAGTCTTCACAGATTTTCCCCAAAACCAAATTTAAATGTGGGAAAGAGGCTCCTGTGTGATCTGAAACAATCATTCTGTTGTAAGGCTGTCAAAATTCCCATGCTTGAGGAGTGAATGAGCAATGTCCAGAAACACCAATCCTATCTATTCTTTATTTCTCTCCTGCTGAACATAATAGGGTACAAGCCCAGTGGGTAATGGGTCATTTTATTTCACTCCATTCTTGCGCCTCCCATTATATAAAAGCATTAGAATAGATTTACTTTTGGTCATGCTTTAATTTTTAGGACAGTGATGCATAACTACATTGTTTCCTGTTATCAGATCTCTCTGTGAAGTCTAGAACAGAATAGTGTTGATAAATCCTGGAAAAACTGCTAGACCTGTATTGTTTTCTGAATGTATGATTACTTCTTGTGCCACAGAAGTAGGCAGAGCTGGTTAATTTATTCCTTATACACCTGTGACTTATTTGAAGTCCCAAACTCTCATCCAAGAAAAATCTCTCACTAACGTCTTCAAAGGGAACTGAGTGCTCATGATGTATAGCTCTTCCTTTTTCCTTCGATCATCTAGATGTCTTCCTGTCATAACCATTCCCCTAACTTCACCTTTTTCTTATTTGACAAGGTCCAAAACTCCTTTCATGCTGTTCTTCATCACCATTTCCCTTTCTACTGCATTCACTTCCCTTGCAGGTACAATCATATCGTTTCTTGTTTGTTCAGAATAGAAACCTGCAAGTCCACCTGCTTTTCCACCTTCCTTTGTCAGAGGCTAAGGGCTCCTTTCCCATCCCCTCTATCACTCCACCCACATCAGTTTCCAGTCCTCTTCCACTCTGCTTCCTCCCTAAGAAATTTTTCCTAAAAAGGACTTCTGTAGACATTTACCAAACTATGCCCTTTCAGTTACACCTCCAAGAGTCATGTCCCCCTGATGTAAAACTAAGAACTGCCAATTTAAAAGGTATTTAACCTTATGAAGATTATGTAGAAAGAATTCCTCGCTGTTTTTCACAGTACTTATCAAAGATAAGGAGATCTTTGGGACAGGGTCAGTGACATCACATTAAGGATTATCCTAGAAGGAGATCAATTAGCAGGTATTTGAGCTAGGTAAGACGACTACGTTTGGGGGATTTTTTGTTCTGTGGTGTTGTTTTTGGTTTTTTTTTTTTTTCTGGGGGGGGGGTTGGGTTTTTTTCCCCCAACAGTCCCAGGATGCCACAGAGTACTTTGATCAGTATCTTGGAACTTACTCTTCCAGGCACCACTCTCTTCAAGTCCAAACTTCCCTGTGCTGTTGTTTGGGTGAAGGGAATCTTTCAGAAGAGAGCCCCTCGTTTCCCGCCCCTGGACGGGATATGATGCCTCGGGCCGGCCGCCCCCTTCAGGGAGGGCCCTGTTCCCTGGGCGCTCACTGTCCCCGGAGTCCAGGCGCGAATCCCTCTGGAACTCGCCTTCCCCCGCCGCCGAGTGGGCCGGGAGAGCGCCGGTGAGTCACGGCGGTTCCCGCGGGACTCCGTGCCCGCCGCGGCTCCCAGCCCTTCCCATCCCATCCCATCCCAGCCCAGCCCCGCTCCGCTGTCCCGGGGCAGCGCCAGCGCTGCTCGGCGGCCGCGGTCCCGCTCGGGGCACGCAGGGCTGCGGCTCCGCGGCGTGCGGCGCTGCCGGGCTCGGCACGGCTCTGCTCGTCTCGGCTTGCTCCCCCGGGAGGACAGCCCAAGCACAAGGGCACGGACTCGCAGCGGCCACCCCACGTCTTCCCTCGCTCAGCCAAACCACCCTTGCAGACGCTCTCGGGTTCGGTGCTGCTCGGGGAGTGTGATCTCTCATCCCGGTGTAAACGGGACTTGCCGGCATCTCCCGCCTGAAGCGAGATGTGCAGCGATTGGGGAGCCCAAGAGTTACCCCTCCATAAACTTCTTTTGCCCGAGTCCGATTTAACTCGGAGCAAGAGCGAAGGAGCGCCTGCTCCCCGTTAGCAGGAGCTCCAGTCACGGCACGTGAGACACGACAGCGCTTGGGAAGCGACGCTGCTTAAAAACACCCCAAACCAACACCCCCAGTACCCCCAGGAGAAACAAGGCAGCAGCTCTCCCTCCTTCCCGGCGGCAAGGGAGCACCCCTGACACAGAGGATCGATGGCAGAGCCCTCTGGCCCCGAGCGCGGGGAGCGTAGCGCTCCGGACTCCTGCCAGCTCCCAGCAAAGTTTGGTGATCCCGAGCTGCGTTCGCATGGAAAACGAGGGAACTCGAGTCCCGAAGGAACGAGGAGTTCCAGGAACAGCTCAGTACTACAAGAACTATAGTAGATACACCACAATTTCGGGGGTAGCACTCTATACTGCACCGACACCTAGCATCCAGCCGAGCGCGGGTGTACCCAGCTCGGCGCACCAGGGAACAATCGGCTCCATGGAAGGGGGAGCCGGAGGCGCTGCAGGATCCGCACGCCGCGGGACGGGCGCGAATCAGGGCCAGGAGGCAAATCAGAGAAGTTGGTGAGAAACTACAGAGTTTCGTAGTTTGAAACACGTTGTTAGCAGCCCGGCAGAGATGAGGAGATAAAACCAGCACGTTTAGCAAGTAAAAACCGCCGAGCAACATTCTAGCACACACAGGAGAAAGTGTAGACACGATTCAAAGACAACACCGCACTTTATTTGTTGCGTTCTGGTTGAAGGATGAGCGATGAGGACACAAGAAGGCGATTTCGTGAAGACTACCGTGAACTCTGGTGGGGCTCCAGAGAGCGGGCTGAGCCGCTTCCCCACGCATGCACAGCACCGTATCTTTAGGACTCTTGAGCAAGTTTTAAAAGCTCCTCCTTCACTCCTCCGACGGCTTTGGGCACGCTTTTTGTCGCCGGATGGCACCGATTCCCCTCCTCGGGAGCTCCATAGAGAACACATCACGCCTCATTAGGCGCCACTGAAGGACCTGCGTTCCCGGACGGAGGGCAGCACGGAGCCCGAGGGGAAGGGCGACTGAGCGCCTGGGGGTCCCTGCACACACTACAAGGCAAGAACCCAGAGATGGGGGCTCTGCCTCCCCGCCTTCAGCGGGCGGCCCGCACGGACTCGGCAAGAGGGATGGACTCCTCAGGACAGCTGGAAGCGAGAACCAGGATAGCGGCGGGACTCCGGGCGCTCGCTGCTCCCTGCCACGGCCGGGGCAGGGTGCGGGGAACAAGCCCTTACCTGAGTTCCGAAGCTTGCGGTTCTTGAAGACGGAGAGGATGACCAGGAGGTTGCCCAGGATGTCCACCACGGTGGTGAAGATCAGCACGCTGGACAGCACCGGCACCACCCAGGCGGGCCGCGGGGCGCCCGCCGCCGCCGCCTCCCGCTCCGCCAAGCCCAGGCGGCCGCGCCCGCCCGGGTCACAGCAGTTCCTCAGGGAGCCGTTCTCCAGCATCGCGGCCACCCCGTCCCGGCGCCTCCCCGCGGTCACCGGCGGCGGCCCCGCGGACTGCCCGCGCGGGCGGGCGGGAACGGCTTTAAGGGGCACGCCGGGCGCTGCTCCGCCGGCAGGGGCGGGCATGGGCGGTGCCAGAGCCCCCTCCCCTTTCGCGGGCGGTGGGGGAAGCCCGGGGGCGGGCCCAGCCCCGCCTGCCGGGGGAGGGAGGGAGGGAGGAGGTGGCGGCGAGGCCGGCGGGAGCGGTGGCGCGGAGCGGGAGCAGGAGGGCGGGAGCGCCGGGGGCTGCCGGGGCTGCCGGGGCTGCCGGGGCTGGGGCAGCATCCGCGGGTAGCAGAAGCAGCATCCGCGGGTAGCGGAGGCAGCCGCGCTCGGCAATCCCCGGTGACAGCTTGCGTGGCCGGAGAGCCGCGGGGACAGGCGAGGGCGGCGGAGAAGCCGCTGTCCCAAAACACTGCTCCTGCTCCAGGGCTTAGCCGCGGACATCCGCCATCCGCCGCCGGGAGAGCGCTTGTTTGGGGCTTGTTTGTGATTTGGTTCTGGGGAGTTGTTTTTTCCCTGCCCCGCGGCTCGGACCGCGGTGTTCCCGGCAGCGCAAGGCCAGCGCTCCCCCCGCCGCTGTCGCCGCCAGGCACACGGTGCGCCCAGACGAGTGTTCCTGGCACATTGCTGCCGTCGGCCTGGCGGCAGATCTGAAGGGGTCGTACCGTGCCTTCGCCGTGGCCTTGTGCCTCGCGTTTGAACACAGCGGTCAGATCGAGACCGAGGGCAGCGCCCTCAGTCGGGGCGATAGCTGCGAGCGCCACGGACGGGACGTGCCCGCGCCCTTGTCGGCTTCGGAATCCGGGCGCGCTCCGCGGGATTTTCCCTCCAAGCTGCAGGGCCGACAGAAGGGCACCGGCGGGCTGCACTCTGCAATTACGCTGGAAACATATCGTTTCCTTTTGGCACCTCAAAGTGACAGCTGCCATACGCTCATTTGCATTAAGCAAACAAGCGAGAGGTGTGCGGCAGGGGAGGGCAGGGCCCGCCTGTCGCCGTGCCCGGCTGGCGGCGTGGCACTGTGCCGCCCCGTGCCGCGGGCACTGGGACACCGCGCCCGCACCGCCGGGACCCGCAATTAGCGCTGCTCGCAGCACACGTAACTCGCGAGGGTTTCGTGCCCTACTTCGCATTGTTTTCAGGCCATCCAGGTCACGCTGTGTGGTTGTCCTGCTTTCAGAGGAAGGCATGCCCCTCAGGTTTTCAAGAATTAGATCCTGAGGTAACCTGCCTTCTGGCATTAGTTTGAAAAAACAGGACAAGTTCCTGTCTTTTCTAACGGTAAATAACTTATTGTGGCTCCTTGCTTCTTTGAGGCTTAACGTGCACTGGTGTAATCAAAATGCTGAAGATTACTCTGTGGGCTTTTTTTTTTTTTTTAGGAAATAGTTTATAATTCAGTTATAGTTATAGTTCAGTTATAGCTCAGTTATAATAGTTATAGTTCAGTTTAAAATCCTAGTCAATTTTAGATAAGCTGAAGTAGTCCTGGTTGGAGTGAACATAGAATCGTGCATGTGGACTTTTGTGCCAGTCTTATTTACACTAATTAAAAAAAAAAAAGGAAACAACCCTACTTGAGATGCTTTCTGTTTAACATAGGCAATATGTAAGGCAACATGGTCCTTTTCAAACTACAGCTGGAGTTATCACGACTTCATGGCTTGGGCCAAAGAAGAATCTTCTTCTGAGAATTGTCACTCCTAAATAGTTATTTTGCAGTTCTGATATAGGAGACTAATTACTGCAACTTGACAGGACAGGCTCATTCTTGATAGAAGCGAGAGTTCACTTGATTTTCCTTTTTCTTCCTCCAGAAGTTGAAAAGGTAGCTGATCCAAGAAAATGCCTGTTTTCTGTATTCATCAGTACAAAGGAGAATTTTCCCCTAATGAATCTTTAGGAATAGTTTAAGAATAACTTTTGTGTTACAGTGTTTCCCTTTATCTGCCTCTGTTCCAATTTCCCCTTTCAGAAAGTTGTTATTCTCTCTGCCCATTGTCTATGTACTACTCTAGACTTATGGACTTGTTATGGGAAACTTACACACATTATCATTTATTTTCATGCCCGAGGCTCTTTCTGGGCATCTTTCCAGAATCTGTGTAAGTGCTTTCAGGAGAGCTGTACCATTTTGTTGTCTGTCATTACTACAGGATTTATCTTTAACTGTTTGTCAAAAGCTTAAACTGCCTCTGAGCATAAATGTGGCTTTTCAAGGTAGGCTTTGCTCCTGGCATTATCCAGGTTTGCAGTTTGTCCCCACAAGAGGAACAATGTATTTCTCCCTGTCACACACAATTGTTATGTATCATTGCTCACTTCATTTAATAATTCTCAAAAGTGTACCAAGTGATTTAGAGAAAAATTAGAAAGCTATGGCCTGAGCTTGGCCTGAAGTATGAGCCTGCCACAAAATGTGAAACATAGTGAGTGTTCTGGCTTTGGAACAAGAGTCTGACTTCTGTGGATGCACTGGTATTTGATAGTAGAAAAACAGGCAGGTAGGAATAAAACTGGTACCTTTTCTGCCTCAGCAACCTGTAAAGAGCATGTTCTTTATCTGCTCTGAATTTACACTCTCTTCATTAGTATCAGTAACATAGATTGGAATTATTATTTAGTGTTGTCTGTCAAAGGATAAACTATAAATGTTAATCTTATTTGCTTTGTAAAATGATTGATTAAAACGCATTATACAATCTGTGGATGATCTTACTCAGCTTTTTAGTAGCCTTATTTCCAGTTAACCAAATTCTCTTTGAAAGTGAAATGGATATTTAAATCCTATTGATTGTTGCAGTTGGTATAAAATAACTCATTGTTGCAGAAAGCTCTCCATCTCAAAGGAAGACATATATTCTTCACAGTTGGATTGTTAAGACCTTTATATTTTTAATTTTGGGAAAATTTTCTTCTATGTCTAGGAAAATTAGCCATGTCTTGTGTTTCTTTTTGAAAGCAATCTACAGTTTTCTAAAGGCAAGCTCTATTTGTTTTGCAGGGTAAGACCAGGAATTGCCCGAATGGTGGAGCAATCAAATATTCCCTGCATTGCTCTGCTGCCTGAGGCTAAAGTCTCTTGTCTTATTATTTTTTTAATTTTTTTCCCCCTATTCATTCTGAAGACAAATGACTGCTTTCTGGAGATGCATTCAAGCACTTTGTTCTCTGTGATTTGTTGATTTGACTTTCTGAATCTGTACTTGGTCACAGAAGTCAAAACTTTTCAGGAGCACAAATGAAATTTCAGGACAGAGGATCCCTTTGGCAAAATCTCTTGAATTTCAGGTATTCCACAGAAGAAGAAATTATATCTCCTCTATGTTTGTTATTTCAGCACACATTTCTGCAAAAGCAAGGGACACTTAGAGCTAAAATGCAGTTTCCATATATTGTTCCTACTTTTAACGATCTCAGTTTGAGTTGACTGTTCTCACTGTGTACACCATGGTAGGGGCTGGAGTCTTCTCCCTTTTATACCTCTTCCATTTCTATACAATTTGGATTTTTTTAATACAAGTCTATATTTTTAAGTCAGCTTAAGGCCACTGTTTAAATGAAAGTCTGTGTTCTTGTCCACTGCTGTCATGAGCCTGTACTAAAGGGTGTATCTTCTCTGATCAAGAAGGATCTTTCTGTAGGAACAGAAGATTCACTTATCAACACTTTCTGGTCTGGGTTTCTTCTTTTCCATGAAATGTTAATACTTTTAATGTAGAAATAAAAGCTTTAGTTAGAGGAATTTTATTTTGCTGTCCATAATTTTCCAACCCCTTTTTACCTGCTGGAAATTGCCCATAAAATGAGATCTGCCATCCCAATCCAAATAATTTATTGTTGTTTTTGTCACACTGAATTTCCATGGCACATAAGAAGATCCTTTTGCTGTGAATTTTCAGTGAAAAGAGTCACCCATTTTTGAAGCTTTAACCAATAGATTGGACAAAACACAGATGTGGAGTGGGAAGGGATTTAGGTTGAGTACATCTCAACCTAAGGGGGAGGCAGAAATCGAGATCGTCTTCCCAAGGATTGTGAACATTTATTGTCCTGTAATCATTGGATGGGTGTGGGAAGCAGGTGGAATAGATAACCTTGTGCATGTCTTTCTGCTGGAACTGAAGAGGAGCTTTGAGGACTAGCTTAGACTAGGTATTGCAGTGTGAGGTGATTAAAGGGGAGGATTGCTTGGGGAAGATTATTCCAAGGGTTATCGCAGGACTAAAGCTCCACGTCAGATCTCTTGATTAGGACTCAGTGTCAAATTTCAAAAGATTTCAAAGCCATCCTGTCTTTAAACATGCTCTCCTATTTCACCTTTCCCATTCTTTAGTGTAAGTGGTTATATGTATATATGTACTTTGTATACAATATATGTACGCACACACTCTGTGTATACCACAGGCTGCTGTTGCTATTTCTCTCCCGGGACTGTTCTGCCAATTTTTGTTGTGCTTCCCTAATATATAACCACAAGCTGGAGTGGAAGAAACTGATTTTCATTCATGACCTCAACTAATATTTGAACTTACATTTTTCAGAGGTGAAAGGCTAATTCCCTTATTCTGCATAACCCTATGACTAATCCTTTTTAAGATGGAAACCAGAGCCAGAAGAACATAATTGGTTTATATTATTAGAGAGAGCTACCACAATCCTGATGTTTATGTAGCATTCAGGTGCTGTTATCTCTTTCCTTCAGCTTGTTTTTTGCAAGCAGCTGCTAGTTTTGTCACAGCCAGAAGGCCTAGATGGGCTGGGGAGGGAGAGATGCACTGGCAATTACGAGGCTCTGAAGTCCTGGTGGTGACTGTCCCATGAATCTGTCATGGGACTGGGGCTAACTAACTAATTTTGTTTCTTTGTCTCTTTTGTTGCATTAAAAATAGGCTAAGGAAAGTCTGTTATGTACTTCTTGGAAGGGAACTGAGAGCGATTTTGTTAATGTTTTAAAATACATTTAATTTTTGCTATGCAGCTTATTGTCTTTTTTTAAAGTTAATGCAAAGCTGTCACGAATGGTCTAAGCTGCATAAAAACAGGCCTGCAGCTGTCTGCCAACACCAGCAGTAAAGGATGGTCTGCTTCACAGGGTTGACCATGCATGAGCTGAAATTTGGAACCAAGGAATAATTTGGTTTGGTGAATCAAATGAGTTTAAAACTTAAATACAACTTTTTAAATAAAGATAGAGGTCACGTTTCATTCTTCACCACCAGTTTCCGCCAGTGTTGTCCCCAAGACAATATGAACTGTGCTATCTTGGGCTTTCTCATGGTGTGCAGGTATCAGCTGAGACGTGAGGTATCGCCGGAGATCAGTCAGGTGGCTGATACAATATATACAAAACACAGATGCAACTGGCTTTTTCCCAAAGGAGTGGAAGTCTGGCTCCTCTACCCAGCTTTTGATTTTCACAAAATATCTGAAAGTATAATAACCTCAAAGCTTGAGGCCAGGACTCAAATCCAGTGCAATTTAGCAAAAGTTTAAAGTTATAGGGAGGAGCTAAGAATAGGCCAGATATGTTAATAGAAAACCTGCTTACCTTAAGTCCAATTTTCATGGGAAGTTTAGGTTACAGTGGTTCTGTAATAGCACACTTCCACCAAGACTACCAAGAGCTGTATCCACTTGTTGTTCCTCTCACATATGTTCTTCTGTGCCAGGTAAATAAGAACTGGGACTGGAACTGGAACATGATAGACCCCTGGAAATAAAATATGAGTCAGACTTGGTGATTACTTGATTAGAATGTATAATTTTCTGATAACAACCATCATGCCAACCAAATTACATCCTGAGCTGAATTTGTTTTCACACTATTACCTGTGATTCATAGGTAGTGGGTTGACCCTGGATGGGTGCCAGACACCCACCAAAGCTTTTTTATCACTCCCCTCCACAGCTGGACAGGGTAGAGAAAATATAATGAAGTAATATAATGAAGGGTTCACGAGATGAGGTAAGAACCAAGAGAGATCACTCACCAGTTACTTCACAGGAAAGACAGACTCAGATTTGGGATATTAACTGAATTTATTGCCAACAGAATCAGAGTAGAATAATAAGAAGTAAAAATAGACCTTAAAAAACCTCCCCCCCCACTCCCTCCCCTTCCCAGCTCTACCTGCTGAACCCAGCATCTCAGGGAGACAGGAATGGGGGTTATGGTCACTTCATCACACATTGTTCTTGTCTCTCCTCAGGGAGAGGAGTCCTTCCCCTGCCCCAGCATGAAGTGTCTCCCAAAGGAGACAGTTCTCCATGAACTTCTCCACTGTGATTCCACCAAACAGGCAGCAGTTCTCCACAAACTGTTCCAACGTGGGTCACTCTTCCATGGGGTGTAGTCCTTCAAGGACAGGTTGCTCCAGTGCTGGTCCCCAACAATGTCCAAGTCCTACCAGGAAACCTGCTCCAGCATGGGCTCCACTCTCCACGGGTCTGCAGGCCAGGAGCCTGCTCCACCATGGGCTCACAGCCTTGTCTATGGCATCCCCCCACTCCACTGTGTGGTACAGCTCCTCCATGGGCTGCAGGTGGGTCTCTGCATCCCTTTGGACTTCCATGGGCTGCAGGAGCAGAGCTGCCCCACCATGGCCTTCAGCAGGATGGCCTGCAGAGGAATCTCATCTCTGGTGCCTGGACCACCTCCTGCCCTCCTTCTCCACTGACCTTGGTGTCTGCAGGGCCATTCCTCTCACATATTCTTGCCCCACTCTTCTCTGGCCACAATTACATTTGTACAGTAACTTTTTTTTTTTTCATTCTTAAATATATTATCATAGAGGCATTATCATAATTTCTAATTGGCCAAGCCCTCACCAGTGGCGCATCTGTCTTGGAGTGTGCCGGCATTTGCTCTGCTGGATATGGAGGGAACTTACAGCAGCTTCTCACAGAAGCCACTCCTGTCTCCCCCTGCTACCAAAATGTGGCCGTGCAAACCCAATGCAGCAGGAGTGTGGCCCTTTGATAATCAACAGGACCACCAGCAAGTCAGCAGCAGTGGATTCAGTGATGCCATTCAGTTGCAATGTAAGATGGATCATGTTTCTCAGGGTTGGGAGACAGAACAATAGATCATGCTGTAAATTGGATTTTACTGCCTGGATTCATTGCTTTGCCTGCTGACCCACTGAATAATCTACCACCCAACATATAGCTGCTGTTTAGGGGCAGTGCTATGTGTCTGTCTTCAGTGGCAAACCACATAAAGGCTCAAAACCACTTCAGTTACTCTAGCAGTGTTTAAGAGGGAAACATTATTGTAATAGGTTTTAAGAGGTGCAGTGCCCTTGTGATGGCCTTCATTCCAGGTGAGTTTCATCTATGAAAGTTATTGAGCTGGTTTTATGTGTATTAGATCATTCACTGCACTAGAGTCTTCTTCTTAATGTTGAAAATATACATCTAGTTTAGAATTTTATTGTGTTAAGTTCAAAAGAATCTCCAACTACTTCTTCATCTTTGTGCAGTAATAATCATGCTTTTCTTCTGTCATTCTCCTAGCACAAAGGACAAAATCATTTAGGACAAAGCTATATTTATAGTAAATGTTAATTATTCTGCATTGACTGGAATTCATTAACTGTACAAAATGCCTGGAGGTATGTTTGTGGAAGTAGCTCAGAATTGTTTTTTAACTCAGAATGATTATTACCTCAAACAATAAGAAAGTAAATACTGTCAGGATTGGTATGGCTGGCATGTGGGATATGACTGAAAGCAGAACAACAAAGGAAGAATTCAGGAAGCAATTTGGAACATGCTGTGGCAGCATTATGTTTAAAACTAACATAAGGGAAAGGACTGTGTCTGCTTTATGAAGTGAAACTTGACTGGCAGTAGATGAGGGCTGCATGAGTTATGGAGAAATGGTATAGGTCATGGATGAAAATTTGAAAACAAAGACAACAAAAATAGCCTCTTTTTCTATGTTTAATAGTAATTAGTATATTACTGAAAACAGGATACTTGAAAAATGCACTGTGTCATAAGGGGTTAGTCAATTCAAATTATCATACTTTTAAGCTTTCAGAGAAGAAAAAACCAAAACCAGTTCCAATTTTTAAAGTTAAGGTCTCTAAGGTGGGACATGAAGAACAATAGAATATATAGGATTTTTTACTCAAAATTTTAGAGGGGCCACATTAAAAAACCTACCAGTACACCAATGAGATATGCAAATTGGCAATATGACATTCTTCTGTCAGGAGAAATCTAATAATCATTTCCCCACTCATTGGTGTGGGCAAAACTTGAACCACTTATGGAATGCATCAGTCCATTAGGGATAGTAAGTCGTCATCCACAACTGTGACATAGGATGGCAAAAAAAGTGTTGAATTTGGATTGTACCAACATCGATTTTACTATTTGTCTGACACATGACTTGACAACCTTAAGCTGTAGTTTCCTGGCATTCTTTTTTTGTCATGTCATGATTTTTGTTTGGAAAAAAATCCAAAAATTGAATACTCTGTCATTCAGAATTACTGACCTTCCTGTGGGCTGTCACTGATAGTGAACCTTATGTATTTAAATCTTCTCTACAGCTCTCTTCAAATTGATGACATCACAATTTGTTGTCATTCTCTGTTTTTTCATTAACATTAAATTAGTCTGAAGCTATTGACTTTCATGGCCACTTGATTTCAGCAGAAGATAAAAGAAGCTCAGGAATCTGGGTTTCTTTCTAGGGCATGGAAAATCTGCGTTTTTAGGATTCGAACCTTTCGAGCTGATTCTCCCATATATGTTCCCTTCTGCTCTCTCCTATCCAGTTCCTCCACATCTTCTCCCTTTGGGTGTATCCCACCTTGTTCGTACTATAATCTCTTTTTCTACCCCCTCGTTGCTTCATTCTTGGTTGCTTTCTCATCCAGTCCTTGTGTCCCCTTTGGGAGCTTCTTTGAGATCCCAGGACCTCCCTTTCCTGATGTGCAGGCAGCCTCCTTGCCTAACAAAGCCTAATTCTCCTTTAAAAACCGTGGAAGTTTTGTTTCACCCTTTCCCTTGCTCCCGGTCGGTGTCTTCCCAATCTCACCATCCTTTTCCTGCTTTAATATCAATCCATCCTGTATTTTCTTTCTCCCTTGCTGCTGATTCCTTTTTCTCATTTCCAGTCATAAACCCAGCCCAGTCACTCCCAGGACAGAGGACTTCGGGAAGCAGCTTTCAACTGAACCATGGAAAATCAGGTCAGTGTAACCAGTATGGAGGGGATGAAATACATCAAACCACTCTGCTAAGGTGATATTCACAATAGTCACAGGGTGGAGAGAGAAAAATCTCTGCAGTTTTGGGAGGATTTACCCAACTGGGATTCCCTCATTTTAGTCAGCATTAGAACTTGACAAAAGCACATACATCTTAAAGGACAATAGAAGCTATGGACAGGATTGCCCTGTAACTTTGGAGACAACATGACATTAGCCTAAAATTTATGTCCAAGCAGCTCAGTTCCATAGGATGTGTCAGCAACAGGGGGCATGGTGGTGTTTGGATATCTTCTTGAGGGTCTGCAGCAGAAGGGTTGGTGAGCTTTGAGACTACTTACTGCATCTTCTGGGAAAAGGAAGTAGAAGAGAATAGCAGCTCCAAGTGTCTGCCTATCCAAGTCTGTGATCTTCAGTCTTAGATCCATATATGTGTATGTCTTTCTGCTTTGTAATTTTAAACTTCTTTTTTTCTTTTTTGGTCACCCTGTGGGACAAACTGGACCTTTTCTTTCAGTCAGTTTTTTGGTAGGTATGATTACCATTTCCTGGCATCACAGTCCTTCTGCCTCTATATTTATAGTAGAGTTTCTTCATTCCCAAATTAGTGTCTCAATGTTTGAAGAAGCTTTCATAATTTTACAGGAATTTTCTTTATTAAAAATTTTCCAATCTTGCTTTTTTTTCTTATTCCATGCTAGCATAATTTTAGAAAGCCCTTTTAAAGACTTCCTCAGAGACCCTTGAAATTTCAACCCTTTTCCTGTATTTTCCCTTGTGTTTGAAACATGATGGCTCACACTGTTATGTAAGTTCCCTGTTTCAGTCTTGCCTTTGTGATTGTGGAGGCTGCATTTTTTCATAGACCGTGGGACCAAGTAGGTGAAGCTGGAGGAGGATAGCCTAATAGGTCTAGTAGGAATGGCAGCATTTATACTGCTTTGTGCAGTCCTTACTAAAACCGTGTCACTCAAACATGACCGAGCAATGAAAAGAAACACTAATTGGAAAGGGTTAAGGGGTGTGCTGGCAGACCATAGAACAGTTTGGGTTGGATGGTGGTAAACTTCCCAGTCTGGCCATTCATGAGACTCTGTGGCAGTCACATTCTCAATGCCAGAGGCTGGGACTGAAGCCCCTTCGCAGCACGCAGCTCCAGTGATCCAACTGGAGTCCAGTGCTTGTCTCCAGACAAAACCACACTCGCACACAGGCAGACCAGGTTTCCTTACTGCAGATTTCAACCCCAGCGTTAACCCCAGGTTTTCCGTAACAGAGTCCCATAAATTGCTTTATTCTATGAAGCAATTTATTCATGGTGCAGCAACAGAGAAAAAAACGAAGCTGGTGCCTTTGAGAAGGGACCCTGAACAAAGAAACCCCTGGGGCTGCTATACCCTCACAGTTCAAATCTCAGATTCCTCCAGATCCTTCAGATCCTGGTGTGTTTCTAAGAGTCTGGTCACCTGGATGGGCCACAGGTCCCCATGTCTTTTGTTATGCAACTGTCAAGAGTTCATGGTTTGGGCTTGAAATGTCTGTCCCCATCTTCCATGTAGGACCCCTTTAAGTACTGAAAGACCACAGTAAGGTCTCCCTGGAGTTTTCTCTCTACTGGCTAAACCATTTAATCTCTCTCGGTCTTTCTTCATAAGAGATGTGCTTCAGGCTGCTGATCATCTTCATGGCTGCTCTCCTACATGTTCTTCTTGTGTTGGGACCCCAGAGCTGGACACAGCACTGCAGGTGGAGTCTCATGAAGGCAGAATGGAGGGGCAGAATCCCCTCCCTCACCCTGCTGCCCACGCTGCTTTGATACAGCCCAGGATGTGATTGGCGCTCTGTGTTTCCAGCTCGTGTCCAGCCTGCCACCCACCAACACCCCTAGGCCTAAGAGATGCTCTTATTCACTGAAATAAAATATTCCCAGCTTCCTGGACAAGTGACTGGAAAGACTTCAAAAGAAAGGAAAAATTAACCAAACACTGCTGTGTTATGGAAGTCTCCTGCTTTTGTAACTCCTTCAGAAATATTGACATTTGTGATGCCTGCAGAAGTACACCAATACTTCTATGCTGAGGTCTTGGCACTTGAGTAATAGCACCTTAATCTGCACTTTGCTAGTTCTGACTACTCATACTTCTGGTACTACTGCCTCATGTCAGATAACAAGTTTAAAGCAGAATTGTTAAGAACTTTAGTTGTTTGAGGGAAAAAAATATCAAATGTTAGACTGAAACAAAGGATGTACCTCTAAAATTTATGTTTGTGTCAACAAAGCCTTTCTGAAATTCATGTTTATATAAAGCAAACGTTTTACAGGGACAAAGTTCCCACTAATAATTTTTAATATTGAGACTCTAAATCGTTGTACTTGAGGTCAGAATCAGGACAGGGCAATGGACCTTCTTCAAGGCTTTCACTGTTTCCTATTGGATTTGTGATGTGAGAGCTTGCAAAAGTCCAAGGGCAGCCCATTGATATCTTCTAGTACTGGTTATGTACCAGCCTGCTAAGCTTTGAATTGCTGTGGTCCACACAATTTGCACAGTCACCAAAATCACCCTGATCATTCTTCAGCCATCAAGTCCAACTCAGCTCACCTTCTAAATACCCTTAGCATTTGCTGCAATCGACTGAAATTTACCCCAAAATTACTGGCCTATTATAACTCACATTTTCAATAATTTCATTCATAAGTGTTATTTTAAAATGTATATAATAAGAAATAACATCCTTCCATAGAGTTTACAGTAAATATTCACAGACATACATATTATAAATTAGTTTATGGTAGTTTGGGCAAAAGCACACACAAAGACCATTGCAGCTTGCATAGGCAATTACAGATTGGTTGGATATGGATGGGACAATTCCAGAGTCACTCTTGACCACTTTTGGAACAGAAAGCTGTTATCTTCCAAAGTGTAATGCCTGCCTTGCCCTGATGTTTGCTGTCCTCCTTCTGTAGAGACTACCCAGAAAATTCCATCTTTTCTTCTACCCCAGGTCCATGATTTTATTCATAGTTGTTTTAAAAAGTCTTGGCTGTAGCACTACATAAACATGCAGTCTTTTAAAATACAGCTCTTACATTTGTGTATGTGACTGATTCACCTTTTCTTTTCAACACTCTGAATAGTAAGTCCTATAAACAGACAAAATCATTTGCATGTGCAGTTTTATATTGCATACACAATTTTATGAGTTGGTGATCGATTAATCATATTCATATTGATAGAATAAGATATATCCTTCATCAGTCACAACACCAGACAAGGCCACTGACCTATAAAAGTATTACATCTATCCTGTTTCAGGTATGATAATAAAATATAATTAAAATTAAGTGAAATGGAGTCAGACAACTTATAATTCAATATACTTGTAGTGTTTGAATAGATTCCTTTTCTGTTCTACCGCTGGCAGATAAAGCAGAAAGGATTGTTATTAATAGTTATCCAAGTTACTCCAGCTTAGAGATTGTTATTATTAGTTATCCTAATTACTCCAGCTTAAGGGTTGTTATTAATAGTTATCCAAGTTACTCCAGTTTAAGTATCTCTCTTTATAGGATTTTCTAGTGATCCTAAAGGCCTGATTAACTGCATATTTGCTTTTTTATTTCATGTAATTCATCCCCTAAGATGGCTATACTGTTGTTTATATGTACTCAATTAATTTTTATTATCCATTTCTTATGTATTATTTATAGGTAGGTTTATAGCTATTATATATAGGTAGGTTATTTATATATTTATAGATACGTTTGTTTTATCTTAAATTAGCAGTTCTTATATATGCATAGGCTTCCACAACCTTTCCTTTCCTTTTGTTTTGTTGGTTTTTTTGGGCACATTTTGTTTGGTTTTGTTTTTTTCATTTTCTTATCTGTTCTCTGAAAAAAACACTGGTTTTCACATGTCACTTAAAATCAGACATTATAGTGTTAACTTCAGAGTTCAAGAGATAGATCTCTCCACATTCAGATGAAATAGCTAATACCTCTCTCTCTCTCATTGAAGGGTCACACCTAATCCACCATCCTTTCAACTGTTAATTACGTACATGTCCTAAGGAGCACTTCATTGGGTTTTGTCCTTTTTATTTTTCTGTTGATTTTGTAGGCAACGGACCACCCCCCACCCCCCCCACCCTTTCTTTCATGCACCTCCTCACATGCCTCACTGAATTTAACAATACTCTCTGTTAATTTGAATGGCTCATTTTCATTCTATTTGTATTGCATTTGCTTGTCTGGTTCTGCAGTTTCAAACATTTTAGCTGCTCTAGCAGTTAGATATTCTTTTGTATGTGGTTCTCTTTTTCTTCCAAAACTATTCAGAATGAATGTTCGAGAGTCTCGGAGCGGATGCTGCCTTTTCTTTTGTCGTTTTCTGCTTCTGGGATTTGCACCATATTTGGCTCTTCTATTTATACAATGCTTCACTCTTTTCCCTCTTCCTTAAGTCCAATTGCTGCAGGTTATCGTTAGCAAATGTTAAAGCCCTGACTCATTCCTGTGTTTATTATCTCTTTGAGCCTTTTGTTCATCTCTCAACATTTTCCTTGCTTATTGGAACCTCTGTGTTAATTCAGTCGAAGAAGTAGTTCCCAGTCTGATTCAGTGCTTGCTGCTGCAACTGGGTTCCCCTGCTGCTACCCTAATGGCTTTCCCCCATTTAACCCATAATTCCTCAAAGGTATGCTTGCTAAGAGCACTGTTGTATTTCTAACTGGTTTCATTTGCTTGGAATTTCAGTTCCTTGTGGTATCAATTTGCTCTCTCACCTCCATTCCTTCCCATTTACTACAGTATTGTTGCTTAAAAGAGCTATTGGTTTCCTCTGCATGTCTGTCAGAGCTGGGTTTGCGATAATGCACAGTGTGGTGAATAATAATGCAGCTGTGGTGAGTTCCTCTCGAGTTTTCCCAGCGCAGTTATTATTATCAGTCCCTACCCTGGATTTCTCTGGATCACTCTGTTTCTCTTCATCCTTGTGTTTCAGGTGTCCCAAAGAGCTGTAACAAATGTGTTATGACTTTGAAACTGTGCTTACAGGGCTGCTGTGTGTTTCACTCATTCCATTAAGGTCAGCCCTGGCAGAAAAAAAGTGGGGGTCAGTAGCCTCTCTGATTCCAGAATTAAAACCTGCACTTCTGGTACTGTCCTCTGGTTTTCTCTCATTCCACAACTTCTCACTGAACATTGCAGGACATTTCCTTGGCCATTTGAGTTTACACCATTAGAGTTTACACAGTAAAGAAACAGCCTTCTGCTTTTCACAGCCACATTCCCATCTGCTAAATCTGACACTTCTTTGGCAAATTCTTCCAAATGTAAACCTGTTATTCTAAAATGACTCCTCAGACCAGGGTCATTTGAGTGCACTTGAGCAGTTGCCACCAAGTATCCTGGGAAGTGGTGGCATCCTCACAATGAGGCTCATCCCGTTCCAGTCCAACAGCATTACAGGGATGCTCCCAAACCTAGATGGATGTGCAGCACCGAGTTGTGCAGCAGCTTCAGGCAGATGTTCAGTCCTGCCTGGACACTGTCTCACAGCCAGGACTGGCAAATGCTGCTCTTTCCCACTGATGCCTTCTCAGTCACTTTTTGCCTTGAAAAACGCATTCCAACAGAAACAGGCTGAGAGGCAGAAGGTCTGCAAAGAGGACCTAGAGTCTGATGTCAGAGAAGGGATGTAAATATGAGCAAAGTGCTGTTTCTATCTTCAGCCAGTTGCTGACCTGCTTCTTTCCTGTCAGTGTGGTCAGCAGGCTGTCAGAAGGGGTGTAGGCTGTGGGAGAGAACCCCAGATTTTGAGAATGTTACTGATTGGTTCTAAATGGGGTGCTTTCACACATTAATATTTATGCAGCATGTCCAGAATTAGCAAAGGAAGGTTAATTTTACATTAAGTTGTATTTTAGTGCAATACAGATCTGAAGAGGTGTCGTGAGACTTCAATGGCACAACCAATATCAAAAAGTGATTTTTTCATTGTTTGATCAGTACTCAAGGGAGTATCAACATATAAAATCTATAAGATTTCATGAATGGCTGAAGGTACATTAATTCCTTCATCAGTTTCACAGACTATTGCAGACAGATTTTAGTGAAACTGGTTACTGTGCTATTAATTATTAAATGAGTTCTTATTACCCCAATGGGCTTGAACCATCACTAAGAATGTTTTAGCTTTGATTTTGACCATGCTAATAATAGTCTCACCTGTCTTGTTGTATGGTACAATTGCTTTCATGTGTTACTTTCTGTCTGCTCTAGAAGCAAAACTTACTTTGGTAACATAATGGTAGGATATATATGGATTGCAACACAGTTTTGATCTGTGTTCCCTTTCCAAGTGCCATTATATCAAATCCATTAAGTGCTTACAATGCATGGGCTGAAAAAATGACTATGGGAAAAAACAAAGAGCTGCCATATTTCCATGTCTCAGTGACTCAGCAGCAGATCTACTGAGTTCACAAACAAAAATCTAATTTTTAGTCCTGCAAACTAGATTTCATCTCTGATAGCCAATGGGGCTCTTGACTTTACAACTATCAGCACCTCTAATAAAGAAAACTCTTAGAAATTATCATTACCATGCTCTGTTCTTTCCACTATGTCTAAAATTGCTCTGACAGCCCCCTGTCACCCCATAAAGGCACTTCTGAAATTATTTCAGACTGTGATTAGCCAGGACAAATCTCACTTTGATTTCCAAAACCCCCATTGAATAAACAGAATTTGCAGTTAAAAAATACCATCGTTTTTAAAGTCTGGAACTAAGTAATAACTGAAAGAGAAAATGGAGAACTTCCATCACCTTGCAGATTTCTTTTAATACTTAGCACCAGTTCTAATCCAGTAAAGATGTATTTATGTTTGAATGTGGTTTAGTTTGACTGTGACTGAATACCTTGACAAGAAGTAAATGCTCCTCTTTTAGTGACCTTAATCCCTCAGAGCAGAGACATGATGTCCAAATTACATACCTTGGCTTTCATATATGCTTTAATAAGCTAAAAAGATTTTAAAAAAATCTAATTACCTTTAGACAAGAGATCAGTATTTTCACTGGCAGAATCCATGCAATTCATCTACCTAATCACAACCATTTTCACAAACTGATGCCCCTACATGTAGTAGGTGCATAGGCAGTACACTTCCTATATATTAGCTGCAGAGTTTAGACAGCAGCTGGGGCAGAAGAATAAAATTTGAATTCCTGTTTCTTCAGAAGCATATTTTCCTTTCCACAAAATGACTATTAGGATGGATCTTTTTTTTTTTTTTCATTTTTTTTTCATTTAAGAAAAGTGTTTTTAAAGAATACTGCAGAGTGGGAGTTTGTTACTCCTTGTAGACTCTTCTCCAGCTTTAATTTTTTGAGCATACAATAAAAAGATCACAAGGGCTTACTGTGTTAAATTCTCTTTGTGAACAGGCAAATAACTCCGTGTGCTCTGAGCTCTGAGTTTTGTTATTCTGATCTTCTCCCAACATTGCAGCATACAGCAGTCCAAAACGCCCACCATTTAATATGGTATTGCAGGTTTCCTTAGTGTACACAATACAGCTTCAAGGTTTTCCAAAAACTGTGTGAAACCAAATAGATAAAAATTTCCCCTCTGTAGGAGTGCTGATTATGAACATAAAAGTGCTCCCAAGGTCTTCTGAAAATTGATAGGCCATAGCTGTGCTTTCATTGCAAAGGGTTCAAGCAGCTGTTAACTCTGCTTTATCACCACGTGATATATCATGCTGCTCTGGGCATTTATTTTTTCTATCTCCACCACATGCAATGTGCCTATGACTCTTTCTTGTCAAGAAGAATTAAGTTCAGGGTTGCTGTTGAACCTAGTGAGCTTTTTTACATGCCAGAAAATTGGAGTCTAATAAATCGGTGTAATTTACACGAGAAAGCAAGAGTGATGAGAGGTGTCAGAAAAAGTAGCCAAGAGGGAAGTACATGAAAATAATTCAAGACTGCAACAAGACCAAAAAGTTGACCTTAGGAATGTTCCTTGTAACACCCACCATAGGGGTTTTTTGGGTCAGTTTTGTTTTCATCTGGCAGCAAGCCAGCAACTTATACTATATGGGCTCTTCAGTGCTTTGGAAGACTGAGCTGGAGTCTCATTGTCCTCATCAGTCAGTGAGGAAATGATGGGATCTTAATTATTGAATATTCAGTGCTGATAAAATGAGAAGACAAAGAGAGAGCAAGGGTGATATCTGGATTCCAGATCTGTGGTTGTTGGTAGTTACACAGGTAATATTTTAACTTCTAAAATAGCACTGCCTTGTTATCTGTGAAACTGTGAAACTGAAAGCTTTCTTCCCTTTTATTACATGAAGTTTGTCATTCCATGGAATTTTCCAGAGATAATTGGAAAATTAAAAATGCTAATAGTTGATAATACTGAGAATGTGCCAATTGTTAAAATGGAAGTAGGAGAAAAACCCAAAGTCAGACAAAAATAATCTCATTTTTTTATCACTGTAGTCACATTTTAATACCTCATGTCACACACAACACCCACTTTTAAGAGTCCTCATATTTCCTCCACTATCCTAGCTTTTCATTACAGCTTTTCAAATTCAAATTAATATTTGGACATGAATAGTGAGTGAATACAACATTCTGGGTTAGTCACGTCTTACTCCATGTTTTGTAGTCCATATGGGAAACTCCTGGACTGATTTACTGCAGGATACCCTTTTTCACTTTGGTGGCTTATGTTTATCCTGAAGAATAATCAGTTTCATCTCTATCATTTGCTTCCAGCAGATGACTTCTCAGCTTTCTGACAAAATTCTCATTAGACGATTGGTACCCAGAGTTCCATTTTTCACCATTCAACATATTTCGGTCACTGAGCCACTCAGTTCTTCATCTGTACCTTGGTATCTTCTACACTGCTAATACCAGCTCGATTAGTGATCATGTCAATGTTTATCTTCTCTAATATCCTTTACAGTTTGTCTTCCTTCAAGGGAGTTTGTTGTCACTCATTCCTTTGCCAACATGCAGTTTTTACACCTCACTTGCAATCCAACTTCTAGGCCACTGGATGGAAAGGCATGAGGTTATGAAAGTCACTTCCAAATCCTGCAGCTGGCAAAAGTTCAACATGACTGCAGAAAAGATTGGATGCCTTGACACAAGTGCAGTCAAGAAAATGTGAGGCAAAGGGCCAGAGACTTCTTGCATAGAGTCTGAACCAGAAAGATACCATTACTATGCTGTAATGTGCATAGGCTTGTCACAGGAGTGACTCATCTGAAACCAAAGAAGTTACATAGCAACCCTTACATAGTAAAGTCAAAAGAGTTCAAATATAATGCTGTTTCATGAACAGAAGGTTACAGTGAACAACTGAGCACCCCAACCATCCACAAGAAAACCTCAGGAGCAGTGACTGTTAACCTCCTAGTGTCTTATGGGAGAAGTCACTGGAGGAGAAACACCAGGAGAAGGTGCAAAACTGTGGGTCTGTTGAAGAAAGGCTTTCAATACTCTCTTCTGTAAAATTCTCACAGAGAGGGGATAGATCAGCAGATAGATACAGTAGATTGAAAACTGGCTGAACAGCTGAATTCAGAGGATTGCAATCGTGGTAGGAGATCTAGTTGAAGGCCAATAATTAAAGATGCACCCCAGGGGTCAACACTGGTCCAGTTTTATTCAACAATTTTATTAATCAACTAGATTCTGGGACAGAATATACCCTTAAATTTTTGCTGATGACACAAGACTGAGAGATGATATGCCAGAGGGTTGTGCTGCCACCCAGAGGCATCTGGACGGTCTGGAGAAATGGACAGACAGGAACCTCATGAAGTTCAAAAAAAAGAAGTGCAAAGTCCTGAATATGAAGAGGAGCAACCCCAGGCACCAGTATATACTGGGGGTCACCCAGTCGAGAAGAAATTAGGCAGGAAGTTTGAACAGCAGATTGAATGTGGGCCAGCAATGGGCCCTGGCTGCAGAAACAGCCAACTGCATCCTGGGCTGCCTTAGGGAATGTACTGAGGGAGAGGAAGGTGATCCCTTGGTGCTGGTCAGTCCAGGTGTGGAGTGCTGTGTTGAGTGCTGGGCCGCTCAGTTCAGGAGAGACATGGACACACTGGAGAGAGTCCAACCAAGGGAAGAGGGAGGAATGAGCACCTCTTCAGAAGAAGAGAAGGTTTACAGGGATCTCATCAATATAAATAGCTGAGGGGAGATGATGCCTTGGAGGATGCAGCCATCTTTTCTGTAATGCCCAGTGCACTACATGACCAGAGGCAATGGACACAAAATAGAAACACAGGAGGTTCCTTCTGAACACCAGGAAACACTTCTTCCCTGTGATGATGACTGAGCACTGGAACAGACTTACCAGAGAAGTTGTGGAGTCCAAGCATGTGGTTTGTTGAAAATTTTCAAGAGTCAGTGGAATAAAGGTCTGAATAACCTGGTCTGATCCTTCTGTGAGCAGGAAGTTGGGCTAGAGGTCCTCCTGAGGTCCCTTTCAACCTGAATTATTTTATGAGTCTATGAGGCTCTCATCTATTTATCTTCTATCTTGGAGATAGTACTCTAATTTGTTGTTCTAGGCCACAGCTACTTTCCCAGTAATATAAAGTTTTCAAGTACAAAAATGTACCCATGGTTAGTTCATTGCAGAATCAGGACAGCAGTGGTCATAAGAGCCTGTACATATAATATCGTTGTATGCTGTTTCATACTTCTCCTATGTTTTACAGATTTGAAAATCTGTTTTACAGATTTCAAATGATGCATCTGATTGCCAGCAACAAACTCAAAATCTGAAAAAAATAAAAGTGAGATTGCCTTCTAATTGTTTAATTATCTCCTTCAAAAAAAAAAAAAAGCTTCATTAGAATTATCTCCTTCAAAAAAAAACTTCATTTCATTAGTCAAGAAGAGCTGAATGTGTCTCTCTCTTCCTTGGTGCACCAGGGCTAAAGCAGCTTAGCTAGAAAAAGAAGATATTTTGCCTAGTTAGTATCCTTTCATCTCAATGGGGGAAATAACTTTGCTAAGTAAGAAAGCGCCATTATTAGACATCTTCTTGTCTGACCTTGCTTACGTTTTAAGCAGACTAGAGTTGAGAAATGCGTTCCAGCTTGCTCATGTGCCATTGTGATAACAGGGCTAGACTTCATTTTGAAAGGGAAGGATAATCTGTTTGCTACCTTTATTGTGTATTTTCACCATGGTTGCAGTGAAAAAGGAGGGAACATTGAAGAGGTGTATATGAGTGATATGTAGAAATGATGGAGGTATGCAGTTATTCATTTGAGCCAATGCAAAAAAGGCAATGTCAGCCATCACCAGGTACTTAAATTGATTTTAATGACAATATAGAGGTGCAGAGCCAGATAGAGAAGAGAAACATTAAAGGCATTTAGATAAGTTAGATGGATTCAGTTTGTTCAGACCTACTGAAATTCACTCTAAAGTCATTAAAGAACTTAACCATTAAAAATTGCCTGCAAGGATTTCTGTAAGTGAAGAGATCCCAGCAGACTGCAGAGAGCAAAATTTAAAATCAACAAGATTAAATTCAATACAGGTAATCATGGAGAAGAACTGTTAGGAAGAGGAAATCAAATGGATAAACTTAAAAATTATGAGTAACCAAGCTGAAGAGAAGCAGAAAAAGGATTTAGGGGTGCAATAAATCAGAAAGCAACCCAACAAGTTATCATGTCAAAGAAATTGAGGCACAGTGCAATGTTTTTTTTCCAGAAAGTTGTGCTGTGCATTAACAGAAGAGGAAACGATAAGAAAGAATTGAGGTTTTTTTCCCATCTACTAAACACAGCTAAGTTAAGCCTTACTAAAATGCTGCATACAATTTGAGCATTTTAAGTAAAATGTAGACAAATTCTGATTGCTCTCAGAACTCTTTCCAAGAATAGTTAAGCAATTAGATAACATGACTTAAGAAGAAGATCTAAAGAAATTGGATATGTTTAATCCAGAAAAAGACAACATGAGACAAAATATAAAGACAGCATTCTGGTTGTAACAAGTTGCTATAAAATAGTCAATGAGCAATTACTCTCCCCACACACGATGATTGGAGGAGACAGAGAGAAGTAATCTGATTTATTACAGTAAAGAAAAATGGGTTATTACTTTAGGAAAAAAATTTTATTTGGGGCTTGGAGACAGCTTTCTGTGTGGAGATAATGAAAACTCTAGATTAAGGGAGGTAAACCAAGCTCAGACTGTAGGCTTAAGTTTTGCTGCCAGAGAGCTAGGTCCTAGCAACAAGGCAAATTTGTACTCTAAAATCAGAATTTTTGGAGGCTCTTGATGGTAAATCAAAGAAGGTCATAACTCATTCATGGCCTCCCACAGACATGCCTGTAAAATGTGCAATTACTTATTCATGTGCCTGGCAATGCTGATGTTGAAGAGAATGAATGAATAAGGAATGACAAGCTGTGTAAAACATGAAGCCTGAAATTGAACAGAATTTATATTGAACAGTGAATGGACAGCAAATGAAAATGCAGACTGCAAGACGGCTTATCCCTTCCAACATAAAATAGAAATATATTAACATCACTAGTGCTTTTTTTTTGCATTATAATTATGTTCTCATTTTGTTCGCTTGGCTGTTTGCATGAAACCTATGCCTGTCTATGAAAGCCACTAAGGATGAAATGTTACTCTCAAGGAGGTTTATGTGACAAAAGATGTCTGGGTTTATGGGGGAAAGAAGGCATCTAGGAGCAGAGGAGGAAGCAACAGGCTCTCTGTCTGCCCAAGTTAACTGGGTTTGGTACTAACAGAACAGCAGGTGTTGGAGGAGATAATTAAGGCATGAAGTTTGCAGTATTGTGAAATATTCCATAAGGATGGATAATTGTATTAGAAAAATGCCTCTGTGCTCAATGGGGAGCAGCTCTCTGCCTGAAGAGTCTTCAGAAGTGTGAAATACAATGTATTGGTACATCTGATAAATAGTAAATGCCAATCAGCTCAAACACTGATTTGCCTGAGGAAGACTGACATCCCTGTGAGTCAGGTATGCAGATCTCATGTACAGAATGGGTTGAGCTACTGCTTGAGGAATTGGCAAAGTTTGTGAAATCTTCCCTATATGTTCAAAAGAAAATTTCCTTCAGAATTGACTGCTTTATGTGTCTATAAATATCCACATGTTTATGCATATGAATACATTTTTGTTGATAAGCAGACTGCATTAAAACTATTGTAAAGAGCAGGGAATAAGAGTGTGTCATTTAACATCTCTACATTAAGAAAAGTAATTAAACATCCAAGTTACTAATTTAAAGAAAAGTACTTTGCCATTTTTCTTCATGCATTGCAGAACATAGCGCCTTCATGAACTAAACAATTTTATCAGTGAATTAATGAAATAATTTATGCTGCTAAAGGAAATAATGTGTTTAAAACGAAGTGGTTTTTTTCTTCCTCCTTTTGCTCTTATAAGAGTTGTATTGACACATTTCTTCAGAGGAAAAAAGTTCACAGAATATTTCTTAATTAATAGGATGAGAAAAGCTGAGGAGGGTTTTCAACAGGCTAGTGTGTCTGTATGTCCCAAAGCCTATCCATCAACATCAACATGCTTGAAGGCCCATGCAAACAGAACAGATGAACAAACAGCAAATATAAGGTCAGCATGAGTAATCTCTTTCCTGAACGATTAATTTCTGGACTCATAGGTAAGCTGAGGAGCAGAATGATTCTCCAGTTTCATGACATTCTTTTCCATCTGCTATAACCTAAATGCAGGTAATTGGAGGCAGGCTGTACATAAACACAGGGAGTAAGTCAGAAGGCATTTGTGTTAATTCAGCTCTCTTTGTCATGCTAATTCTTTGATGCCTCAAGCGGCTGTGCTTCCAGAATATCTGCAAGGTGATGTGTAGTATTTATGAATATTTGAAGAAGGTTTCTTGCTTATTGTAATTATGCTGATGCCAAATAGCTGAGAGAAGCAGATCAGTTTGCTGTATCATCACTGTGCTGTCCCAATGTCTTGTAAAGGCTGTCAGGGTCTGTTGAACACTGGCAGCATTTAGGGTAGTTTAAGACATGAAACAGACTTCTTCTTGCAAGAAATTAAAATTCTAGAGGAAACAGGTATGCAAGATGCACGCTCACTGTGAAACTCCAAAATAAAAAAATATCACAATTTTTATTTATTCATTTCTATAGTTTTTGTTGACCCTTTACTTGAGAGTAGTACATATCAATATAATGAAACTAGGATAAAGCTTAAGAGAATTGTGTAATTCCATTTATCTATATTTTTAGAATTCATTCTTTAACATAGCAGGTGAGTGTCTTCTGCATTGAAAACAAGGTGCCAGAGAAGCTTAGGCCTGATTCATCTGACTGTGATATTTTCAGCTACTGTTGAACTACTTGTTCACAATCCCAGTAACTGTAAATTAGTGAAGCAGGTGAGATGGTTTTTGTGATGAAATTGCGGTGGTGGTTTTCTTCTGAAATAGATATTTAATAAAGCTCAAGTGAAAACCATGTCAAGAGTGCTGTCACCAAAGACATCTACTGTAAAGTTGCATTAGATCCTTGATGGCCTCCTTCAAGCTGAAATGCTTGTTCTAGCCAGGTGCAAGAATTGTCCTGGCCAGAACACAGACCTTTAAAGAGGCAGATAAGGGAAGTAGGTTGGCTTTCTAATAATAATTACATAGCAGAAATTCCTAAATTTAATGATATGTCTTGAAGATATGCTGCTTTGAAATTGTTTGTACAGGTAATAGACAGGAAACTCAGAATAGCAAGCCTCTAAAAGAACAGAATGCAGAGTAAAGAACATTTTTCCTAGGATGACATTTACACTTGCAAAATTGGTTTCTCTCTTGAAAGGAAGCTTAGTCTCACTATCTCTAAAGTTAGGCAAGGTGAGTCTGGATCAGAGAGTGCCAAGACACTATTGCTAATTTGTAAGACCTGTTGGACTACAAATACTAAATTCAAGTTAGATAAGGCAGACATGAAGAAGAAAAGGTGAGAAAGGCAGCATTTGGCCAGGCTGAGGTGGAAAGCAAATAACCACTGTGTGGGAAAAAGATGCGTCTACTTTTGCCAGCTCAGATCAGTGCTCCAGCTGCAGTCCTCCATGATCTGGTACACAACAGCCACCAAGGAGGCTTTCTGTACGACTTTCTGGAGATAAAACACATTTCCTTCACAATGCAGCATGTGACAAACACAGTCTCCATATCTCTTTTTTCCCTTAAAAGAAAACAGCAACGCAGCTCTGCATAGTTCGCCTCTTTCCCATTTCAGAGACCACAGTCAGAGTCTCAAACTTACAGCACCTTAGGCAGACTGAGCATGTGCTCTCATACTCAGGCACAAGCCCCTGCTCACTCAAGGGTTGTTTATTCTTCTGAAGTCTCTCCAGGGGCCATTGGGGTTTTGCTGATGTATGTTGAAGATAAGAAAAGAAGTTTTAAAAAAGATTATGACCAGCACTCAAATGCTGATCAATACACATACATGTGCTATACTGTTTTATAGAAACACAGAACATCAAATCAAATCCAATAAAATCCTGTCCTTTGTAACTGAGGTCAAGCATGTAACTTGTGTTAAACACACAAGATCCTGGATCCCACAACACCCCTTTGGTCCACAATATTTCTCTGCCATGTTACAAATATCCTTTAGTAGACCAATGGCCCAGAAAAAAATGCAATATGTCCAGGATGATTCACCAGAGCAGGAACAGTTTGTCGGTGTATACCTGACACAAATCAGTAAGCATTTTCACCACGCTCCATGGGATTTTGGAGCTAGAGCCCCAGTAACATTTACGCTTTCAAATGATGAAGAGAAAAATCTCAGGCACAACATAGCCTGGTTTATCATAAATATGACTAAACTGAAGTCCATCCTGTCAAATTATAGTTATAACAGAAGCTGTATCAAAGGTGAAAAGTTATTTTCTTTGATGATTTGCTAATTAACCAAGCTGACAGATATGTATCACAGGGAAGAGACTGTCTGACTGGAAATTTATCTTTGACAAACAGAAATGTTTCTCACTCTTGTTTTTCTTTTTTATTTTTCTTTTCATAGCTTCTTATAGAAATGTGTTTTATAGTCACAAAAACAGTTAAACAATGCAGTTTGCAGCAGATAGTGAATAAAAGTTTATGTAATGTCTTCACCATGTCCTAATGACTCATATAGGTGTTAATGATGAGCAAGACACGACTCAAGATCACTGGGTCTCTGGGTTCATATATTTCATGTTCTATTTCCCAGACTGTCAGTGAGAGAGTGATCATGCACTGCAGTCACCACTGCTCATTACACTGAGTGTCACTGCTTCTCATTATACTGTGTAATGGGTGCTAGTTTAATCTCATTGTGTCCCCCACACAGATACTCGTTGCATCTCTTGCTTGAAGCATCATTGACTGTTTCAGGTCATCCCACAGTTTCCTGAAATTGGCTGATCTCATCTGTAACACCTGAGTACATGAAGCTCGGTGAAGTATGCATCAGAGTTAAGACAAAACTGTGAAGGATTCAGTTTGAAATTCGTTTCTTTAAACCAGGGTGTGATCATGTGGATGTGTATATATTAGTTGTGTGCCTAGGCTATAGTTACAGCTTTCAGCTGACTGCAGTTCAATACATCAGTGTTATGATCAGGCATCCTTGGGGCTGCCCAAAACCTCTGCTTGGGGCTGGCAGATGTGACAATGGTCATACACCATACCTGGGCCCCTTGGAGTTGCACCTCCTAGTAGCAACCTTACACCACCTCAAATAATGCCAGAAACATCTGCCTAGGCATAGGAGTCCTATTCATTAAAGTCAAGGGATAGAATGATGCACGTCATCCTAAAGCAGGCATGTAGAGGTTGGTCATTCAGGAAGGTCTACTGACTAGGACTTCAGCTCAGTTTTTGGAAGACAGTTCAATGCCTTTGAGTATTTAAGGTATGCTGGCTTGGTGCTAGCTACAAGTCCAGAAGAACACAGCTTTTACACAGGTTCCGTGTTGCATTAGCAAATCACACACAGGTGCCTTGAATACCACATGGTATCTGCAACAGCACTAGACCTTCACATTTATACAAAAAACATTAGCCATAGAAGCCCAAATACTATAAATGAAGCTTACTTTGTGTGCAGAGATGCACTGAACTGTCTAAGAGTAAAAGCCTGTAATGGCTTTCACCCAGATGTGGTGGGTTGGCCCTGGCTGGACACCAGGTGCTCCCCATAGTGTCTCCATCACTGCCCTCCTCAACCTGGCAGGGGAGAGAAAATAGAATGGAAGGCTCCTGGGCTGAGATAATGGCAAGGAGAGAGAACTCACACGTTATTGGCACAGACAATACAGACCTGAAGTGGGGAAATTATTGCCAATTAAATCAAAGCAGGATAATGAGGAATAAAACCAAATCATAAAATCATTTTCTCCTCGCCTCTCCTTCCTTCCTGGTAGTCATGGTTTAGGCCTGGCACAGAGCCAGTGCCCCCATGAGAACACCCTCTCCCTGGTGTCTGCTGTGAGATGTGACCAGGAATAAGCAAAGCAGGCTCCAGCTTAGAAATAAAGAAAACTTTATTAACTAAACTACAAGAAAAGAAGAAAAAAACTGTAAGGGAAAAGGAAAAAAAATTGAAAACCTTACAAAAGCACCTTCCTCCTCCTCCCCACCAAAATTTCCCAATGCAATACATTCCCTCAAATCACCAACTCTCAGTCTAGCACCACCCTTTAGAACACTCAATCTTCAGTTCATGAAGAGGAGAGGAGTCCTTCTTGCACCATAAGCTTCCCCTGGAAACACGCTGAAACCTCGTGAGCTTCCACGTCACTCAGCACCGCCCGGAAAGTCTTTTTGCCACTTGTGACATCTTCCTTCCATGCCCAGTGCTCTCACCACTGTGCATGGACCAGAGCTGCTTTTAGGGTTGTCTTTTAAGGATGCCTTGTCTCACTCCCAAAAAAGGCACAGTCTCTCCTTCGGGACATCTGTCCCCCCCATTTTTTCACCCCCTGGGGCCGAGGGGTCCCCACTATGAACCCTCCTGGTTCTGAGGCACTGCCTCCCCCTAAATGCAGTCTCTGTGTCACAGGAAAAAAAATGGTTCAGTCTATGGCCATACAAGAAAAGTCCAGCCAAATGGCCACTCCATCATCTCTCCCCCCACTCACGAGTCTTCTCCACTTCCCTTGGGCCTAGTCCTTGTTATCTCGCCTCTTATCTCTCTTCTTTTTCAGCTCCAGGAGGATCAGCATTTTGCAAGGTCTCAATCATGTAAGAAAAGGGTTAAAAATTTCAGTCTCTGCCTGTCCCAGAGCTCCGGCGCTCCCACACTCGCTGCTGCTCCGGCCGGGCACCTTCTCGCCGCACTCCCCCCTTCTCCTCCTTGGCCAGCTGCTATCACATTCTGTCGCCGGCTCTCCCTCTTTCTCTCCTGGGAGGGGGGTGTGGGGGAGGGTGTGGGGGATGTGGCTGCCTGATGTCTCTTGGTGCTCTCCTCCACCCTTCCATCCTCAAGGGCCTCCTCACCCCCCATCTCTGTCCAGGGCCAGGCCTACCACATGGCTGCCCCTCCTCTGCCCAGCAGCAGCAGCTGGACGGGGGAGGGAGATCCGCAAGACAGCTTGGCAGGGGCGCAGCTCTGCTTTTAACCCCTGTGTGTTCTCAGAGGTGTGTCCAAACCCCACTGGCCACATCAGGTGCCAATATCAAAATTTGAGCACCTATTGGTTTGACCACAGCATCCCAGAATTCCACTTCCTGGTCAAATTAGCACGCTGGTCTGAACTTCTCTCCCAATTTCACTACCTCCTCCCTGACAGTGGTGCAGGGGGATGGTGAATGTGATTGCAGTCAGTTCATCACAGATTGTTTCTGCTGCTTCTTCCTCTTCAGGGGAAGGACTCAGGACTCATCCCTTTTTCCAGTGTGTGGTCCCTCCCATGGGTGACAGTTCTTCACAAACTGCAGTAGTTTGGGTCCCCAGTGGGATGCAGTCCTTCAGGAACAGGCTGCTCCAAGGTGGCTCCCCAGTGGGGTCACAAGTTCTACCAGCAAACCTGCTCCAGTGTGAGCTCCTCTCTCCATGGGGCTGGGAGACTGCTTCCTTAGACTCCTTGGCATCTTCAAAATCTGCACTGTTGCAGAGGTTCTAAAGGCATTTAGTACTTAGAATTCAAAACAGCAGGACCTGCTGTGAACTCACAATAAAACTCAGAGGTATGAGATGATCCCACTTGTTTAATTTATATTATCTGAAAAGCAATTCTAGCTCCTTTGCTGGCATAAATTGTTGCAGCTTAATTGACTTATATACAGCTGGTGGTTTTTGGTTTGCACTGCTTAGGATTAGAGGACATGAGTCTCTGTTCTAGACAACTTAAATAAACATAAATTAATTAATAACCTTACATTATTTTGTAATAACCTACTGATTTTTGTTTTGGTAGGAACTGGAGCAAGAACTTAACTCTTGGACTTGGCAAGATCAATTCCAAAATGGAATTAGGGTGAAATGGAAATAACATGTCTATATTGAAGCCCTTTTCTATTCTAGGTCTCAATTCTATACTAAATTGTGTGAAAATCTTTCATTTAAATAATGAATTTGTTGAGGAAATTGAACATGTGAATGGACTTGGGCAATCACTTGCTGAGATCACTGTCATAACCAGGCACCAAAAGGTAACCAGGTGTTGTGGGCTCTGGAGTCTATTAAGGAGAGCTGCAGGTGCTTCTCAGTGCCAGCATTTAATTAGTTATGAGATCATTAAATGAATCTAACTCATAGAAATGTTCTATGTTGAATCATGTACACAAAGTGATATGTTCTTAGGCCCCATAGGAGAATATTGGCAAGTTATTATTGCTAAAGTTTAAAATAGAGGTAGGTCTGAGCTTTGGAAAAAAAATGTACCTGGTGCAGAACTTTTCTAAACTTGAGGTACACTAAGGCGCAGATGTTTCCTAACAGCTCATTAAGCTGAAATATATCTGTTGCCTCTTTTTGAACGCGCAGATCTACAGAAAATTGTACTAATCATCATTCATAATTGACAAGTGAACATCTTTTTCATAAGCTGTCTTTCAAATTAAATATGAAAGAAATTGGCCTCGCTTAGAAAAACCTTAAATACTACAAGCGTTTTTTTCCCATAGGTTGCTTTAATTGGGCCTCAAGTTATGAGTAATACTGGATGGCTAATTCTTTACTTCTATACTTCCATCAAAGTTAGACACTGTCAACTTACACAAGAGCAGCTCTGACAGCAGTCAGATGTTTCAAACATTATTTCTAAATGGTGGGTCTTCTATTCATGTGCATGTCCTTTTCCTTTTAATGACATAAGTACTGGGTTTGTTCCTCTTCATTTTTAGGGAAAATGGGATGAGGGAAGACAGGCTCTGCATAATTTCTAGTGTGAAATCCACCAGGCCTTGCCAACTCAAATTCATTATTTAATGTGTCCTTTCTGCGTTCTAGCCAAATTCTTATCTTGTTGAAATTTACATGGATTTTAGCAAGCTTTTTCTTTCCAAACAAAAATTTAAGAAACTAGTGAATACTTCAGCCTTCTCTGCATCATCTGCTATATGATCTGCAGATAATATTTACTCTTCCTAGACCTATGCTCTCCTTTGTTTTTGCATTTCAAACATATTGTAGGAAACTTAAAAAAATTACTTTTATATTATATACTAAAGGAAACTATTTTTTTCCAACTTTGTTTTCTTTTCCATATAAGCT
The DNA here is from genome assembly GCF_028769735.1 of Zonotrichia leucophrys gambelii. NCBI lineage: Eukaryota > Metazoa > Chordata > Aves > Passeriformes > Passerellidae > Zonotrichia > Zonotrichia leucophrys. The sequence goes on from NC_088169.1 coordinate 80,024,647, forward strand.
TATGTCATTCTCAATCCCTGGTCATCCTCCTGCTCTGCAGATCCACTTGGTATGAATCTCTACCGAATTTCAAGATTTTGAAGACCTCTAATGCAATTATAACAATCTCTGTATTTTCTTTCTTCAATAGCATGCTTTGCTGTGGTACATCTATCTCAGTAACTCTTGCCTTTCATATTACTCTTGGATGATCCCAGCGAATTGTACCTCATAGCTCCCTGAGTTTGACACACCCTGAAATTTTTGTTGATTGCATGAAAACATGACAGCAGCAGCTGAATCACAAAATCATTCTGGCTGGGAGGGATGCAGACATCACTAGTCCAGTCCCTGCCTAAAGAAGGATCAGATGGGATGTCAGACCAAGTTATTTCAGTTACTCTGGGTTTTTTCCAGCTGGACCCTGAAAAACTTTCAAGGATTCAAATTCCACAGCCTTTATGGACCAGCTTTTCCAGTACCTGTCTGTCTAGATGTTGAAAAATTTCTTATATCCAGGTAGAACCTTTCTTCTTAAGGTTTGTGACCACTGTTACGTGTCCTCAGGCCACATAAAACTGTCAAGAGCTTGGATCCATCTTTTTGAAAATCCACCTACAGGTACTGGAAAGCTGCCATAAGGTCCCTCTGAAGCTGTTTTTTCTCTATTCTGAACAAGTCCAGCTTCCTCAGTGTCTCCTCACAGGCCAAGCACCCCATCTACTCTGCTCTCATGAGACCTCACCTAGATACTGGATCCAGCTCCAGGGTCCCCAGCACAGGAAGGACATCAGCATGTTAGAGCAAGTTCAGAGAAGGGGCACCAAGTTGATTAGATGTGATGCCTTATGATTTTTGCTTTTATATTTTTCAAATCCTGTACTGCATTAGTGTATAAACTCCACATTGAGTGTTAGTTACTGTCTTCCCATTTTGGTCAGACTAAACAATCCCTCTAAGCCTGAAATTCAAGGACACCCTACTGCCTCAGGCCCCAAAAAGCATAAACAAAAGTGAATTGGAGAGAGAAAACTGGGGGTATATGACTTGATTACCTGAAGCTGTAATTGGAGAATTAACCCCTGATATGTAAATAGATCAAACGTATCTGCCTGAAAAACTTGTGACCATCACCTATCTTGAGTGTAGCTCCTCTTGGAGGCTTTTGGCTGCCTAAGTTGTGCATCTTGAAGGCCTTTAATAAATATCTACTTTTATTCTCCTAATCTTGTCTAGCCTCTGTTCTAGGTAGCAACTCCAAGGCATCAGAGGGATGGCACAGCTCTCCAGTGAGGATAGGCTGAAAGAATTGGGTCTGTTCATCCTGGAGAAGAGAAGGCTTTGGGGTGACCTAACTCTGGCCTTCCAGTGCCTGGAGAAAGCCTACAAGAAAGATGGAGAGAGACTTTTTCACAAGAGCATTTAGTGGCAGAACAAGGGGGAATAGTTTTTAACTGCAAGATAGCAGATTTGGGTTCGATATTACAAGGAAGTGGTGAGTCACAATTACAGGTTGCTCAGAGAAGCTGTAGATGTCCTATCCCTGAAAGTATTCGAGGTTTCATGTGGCTCTGAACAACCTGATTTAGTGGAAGGTGTCCCTACCCAAGGGAAGGGAGTTGGAATGAGATGATCTTTAAAGTACCTTCCAAACCAGGACATTCTAGGGCTCTATGATCCTATCATCTGCTGAACATTTTGGTCCTGTGATGGATTGGAATCACTTTATTTCTCTGTTTAGACACCTGACAGATACGCTGAACTACTTTTCTCCTCAGAGCTGTCTCCCATGGAAGCCCACCTTCCTGAGCAGCCTGAGGTCTGCTGACTGGAAATCCTGGCTGTGTGCTCTGCTCCTTGCTTTTCTCAGTCCCCTTAAGCCCTTGAAGGCCGCTATTTCATTGGCACTACAGCCAGGATTGTCACCACTTCTTCTTCGATAGTGAAAAGCAGATCCAGTTGTTCGTCATCTCTTCCAGACGCATGGAATCCTGCAGCCATCTTCAGGATTGCTTGAATCTGTAGTATTGCTTTTCCTGCTGATGTCAAGAAGATTAAAGACACCATTAAAAATCCCCAACAACAACAACAACATCAAAGTCCCCAAAAAACAAAACTCCAACCCTCCCAAAATCCTCTCTGATCCAGAGACATCTTCAACTGGTTTCGTAGCTCTTCCACGGTTGTAATGATACTGACAAAAATCAGCATCTGGCCTGTCTTTTACTTAGTGATAAGCATCACTAAAATGCCCCAACAATTGCAGTTAGGCTTATTGCAGTTTATATGCTCTTTACATGTAAGCATTGTTGGCCTAAATGTGTAAAAATAGTGTTTATAGATTCTAGCTCATCTAAATGTCATATCATTTTGTTATACCTAAATAAAGAATGATAGCACAGATTCAAACCTGTGTTATTTATAGATCTTGCTCAGCATTGGGCTCTCTGAACATTCCCCTTGCTGTTTCTCTGCTCTGAGTGGATAGCAGCAGTGCCACTTTTGACAGGGTAACATATGGGCATTCTGTGGAGTTCCTGGAAGGAGACAAGCAGACAGATGACTAAGTACGGGCTTTCCCAGCTGCTTGTATTCGAAACTGTAAAAAGGACAGCACCAGACAGAATCACTTGCCTGTGTGAACACACAAGTGCCATGAGCCAATGCAGCTAAATTGGAGTGTTCACACACAGAGACAGCTGCACTTCTCTAGTGACTTGTCCTCTATATTTATCCAAAGTTGCATCTGAAGTTCATCTTACCACAGGCAGTTTTTGCTTGATGACAGTCAAAGTCCTTATGCAATCACAGGATCACAGGATAACTCAGGCTGGAAGGGAGATCAGGAAGATTCATGTGCAGCCTGTGGTATCAGCATATAATGTATTTTAGAGCAGCAGAAAAATCCACCATTGAGCAATGCAGTCAGGCTTGGGTGAAGGCAGACTGTAAGGGGATGACTCCTTGCCATGCAAACAGGAAAATGCTGACACCAGGAAGACCTAATACATACAAATACCTTCTCTTTCCCAGTAAAATGTCTCGGGGTTTTTCCCTTCTGTATTCCACAATGAACTTAATTCTAAAACCTAAATCTTTAGAGCAATATATGGAATAATTCCTGTGCCCATCCAAATATTTCTTGAGAATCTGAGCTTCAAAGTTTGGTTTGATAGCTATATTATATTATATTATATTATATTATATTATATTATATTATATTATATTATATTATATATCATATCATATCATATCATATCATATCATATCATATCATATAATGTGATATTGTATTATTATATCATATTATAATTATAAATCTCAGGGACAGTTAGATATAAAATCTCTACCAGAATTATGACTGGGTCCTCTGTAGTACAAGAGCAACGATGATCAAATTTAGTGCAGATCTATGTTGAAGATTTTGAGTTGAAATTTATTTGTTCCCTTTCAGCTGGTGGGAATGTCTAGCACAAGAAAGCACCAAGAGTCTGTTGACACCTCCAGATCCCCATTAAGTGAAACCTTGCTGGGGAGAGAAGTAAAGGCTGTGGTCAGCACTGAGAGGGCACAGGGAAGATCTCCTGACTAGAGGAAGTGTCTTTGGGAGAACAAGAACCACATAGTCCAGATACTGGAGGAGTGCTGGTGTTCATGCCTGCTCGGTGGTCACCTTCAGTCCTTTGCCATGGGGGATGCTCATGCACCAAGGTGTGGGGCTCTTTGGGGAGTCCTCCAGGCTGTGGAGTGATCTCCAGTGAGAGCAAATGGCTTTTGGAAACACTGCGGCCTTTTCTGCTGTCAAAAGGGGCATTTCTGTGGCCAGGCATTCGCCAACAAAGCATTCAGCAACACAGAACTGCGCAACACACTCCAAAACAATGAACTCTGCACACCTCAGCTGCTGGTATTGCCTTGGGTGGGAAAGAACTAAGAAATTATCCTGATGAGCATAGAGTAAAAATTTGTCAAGAACAGGAAGAACTGAAACAGGATTTGTGTTTCTCCATGTTTTATTTTTTCAGCGTAGCAATTGTGTAGTCAAAATAAAAAGAAATTAAAAGTTATTAATAAAAATAGTAAAAACATAATTAGTTTTTATTTAATAATTATTTTAACATAATGCAATACAAAGTTTTGCTGTTTCATTTCAAAATTCTGGCATATCTGTTACATTACTTGGTGTTCTGAACAGAAATGGTGTGAGGATATACTATTTTGTTCTGTGTCAGCTTTTAACACTCTATTTGGGTAATTAAATTTGCAACAGCTTAAATGGTGCCACATTAAATCTTGCCTGGTTAAAACAGCCTTGTTACAGGTTGTTACAGACATTTCCTATGACCTGTGTCAATTTAATTTTAACAGATCTAAAATCTCAGCATTCTGTTTAACCCATCTCAACACTGCATTTCAGGAGCTGGCTGTCCTATATACTCTGAGTACTGAAACCACAAAGTGGGGTCCTCACTGGGGTGGTGAACTCCCTGGACTTTTCTCTGGAAGCTAAGAAGAAATACCAGTGACCTACAACTGGGCTTATGAAACTTTGGAAATGGACAAAAAATATAGATATATGTTGGAAACCTCTGAGAGGTAAGCATTGTCTGAAGAACTGAGAAGAAGATAACCAGGTATTTTCACTTTGGATATTATCTCTGTCCATACTTCTAAATTATTTTCTAGTGACATCAGACTGCCTATCATTCCTCTATTTTTTTTTTTAATGAATAAGTTGTAAAGAATTACTGGTGTCTTTTTCTGCATCCTAATGCTCCTACCCTTTTACAATGGGAATGGTAAAATGTGGACTAAGGCTTCCCCACTGTAGTGAAAACCTTTATGGAACAAAGGCAGTTTATAAGTATCTTCTCCAAGAAAGTGTAGGATTCTCATGAGACCCAGGGGAGCTGAAGCGGAGGTATGGCATACATAGAAAAGTACATGTAGAAAAGTATAGTGTGTGTTTCCAAACCAATGGATACAGCTTTACAATGTGCTGGTATTAACTCCAGTACTGAAGAGGATTTTAGTCATGTTTGGCCTTTCTATGATCAAAATAGCTAGTTCTCTTAAAGTCTGAGATGCCTGTATAGTACTAGTAAAACTATTACATGTTCCAGAAGAGTAGCTAAAAACAGTGATTATCTTGTCAGAAATAAAGGTTTCAGAGAAATGAGTGCCAGTATATATTGATTCTGATGGAAAATATCTAAAATCTACCATGCAATTGCTACAACAACAGGCAGCTTGGAAGAAAGGCATCATGAGCTTATGACTCATCTGTGTCCTTTGAGAGGTCAGAGAGTGTGGGACATAACTGTCTGTGGGCATTGTTTCCTCCTGGCAGCCATGGAGCCACAGGACGTGGTCAGCTGATGCAAAAACACAAATAATCTCCCCGACTTTATTAACAATTGCATACTACAAAGAGACAATGTCAGTATAGATGAAAACCCACTGAAACCTGGAAGAGGCAGATCATCAAAGCTGGCACACAAATGTGCTTGTAGCTTTCTGCACCAGCTTGATTTGCTGTATTTCACTAGTATTACAGCATTTTCAAAAGGGAACATGCTGATGAATATCTGGACAATGAAGCAGATTTTATGGCTCTGTTGATATGCTAATGTAGGACAGATATGCCAAGAAAGTAAAAAAGAGATGATGAACATTTACCACTTGTCTAAAAGTATGGATGCAGCCAAAGTGTGGTCTGAAGTATCTTAGATATAGGACATAATTTAGAGATTTCTTTGGTAAGAGCTGAGAACATGGTTGATGCTGTCGACTTGACCAGACACCCTGCAAAATCTTTTGGCTTCAAAGAGCAATTCTGCTAATCATCTTTCTCAGTGTGACTTTACTGAGCTTATCTGAAATTCCCCATTTGAACATGACACATTTTGTATTCTTTAACAGTCTTTCACACAATACCACCCTGCAATGGGAAGGCCACAAATCAAGCATCAGTGGCTGTCTCCTTTTTCTTCAAATCACTACCTGAAATGCGGGAGGCTCATATGAACTATAAGCTCAGGAAATAACTCTGGGTGATTAATTTTATAGAATGTTGTTACAATTAACATTTATCACATCCTGGTGATAAAGCTGCAAGGACTGAGCTGAACATTTGACAGCTTTGCTGATTGTCATGTTGGCTTTATCATTAATGAGCAAAAACTCTGCAAAGATCCAACTGAGTCACTGTAAAGAAAAGAGCATTAGAAACTTCTTGATGAACTTCTAGTGCATTCTCAGCATGAGGAGTCCTTAAGTGATATACAAATTTTCTGCACAAGTAGAAAATTCTGAAGAAAATAAAGCAGCAACTTTTATTTTTCCTGAATTATTTAATGCACTTATTCATTATGTTAGAAAAAAGCTTCTGAAAAACTTTGTATACTTGTAAGGCTTGGTACAAGCCATCAAAAAATGTTAGTCCTGGCTAAGGATTTAAGTTTGCTGTTACCAAAATTATACTATACTTATTTATTTTCCCCCTAGCTTTTCCTTGGTGCGGTTTTCTTTTTGTTTGGTTTAGTTTGGTTTTGTTTAGTTTCATTTAGTTTAGTTTAGTTTTGTTTTGTTTCATTGTGGTTTTTTGTTTGTTTTGTTCATTGCTGTTGTTTGGATTTTTGTTGCTGTCGTTGTTGGTTTGGTTTTTTTTGTTTTTTTTTTTTTTTGGTTTTTTAATTCATTTTCCCTTCTGATGATATCTGAAGACATTGGAGTCCTCATCCAGACTTTTATGAGACTAAATTCTCAGTTTTATTTTTACTTTTGACCAAAACTTGATATGGAGGCTTTGGCCCCCTGAGATCTATGTGAAATTCTGCCCAGACTGACATAACATAACAACAAAAAGCCTGAGAAAAGGGGATAGCTGAGTAAATCACATCCCTCTAAAGAAGGATGGAGACAATTAAAGATTGCCCAGTTTTTTATTACACTAGTAGCTATCAGGATGACTAATTGCATTGTTGTACGCCCTCCTGGCTGTTTTCTAGTCCTGTGGTTATCTTGCAAATGCTCCTGGTCTGTCAAGGCAGGACTCATCTGACCACCTCCAAGTGTTTGCATTGCAGGGATTCACATCTGAGTTAGTCACCCTGATTCCCCTCTATAGTCATGATTCATCTTGTTCTGGTTTGATGTCTGCAAGATGGGTCACATGAATGCTTCTATGGAAACACCTGGAAACACCTCTCCATTGTCAACTGAGATGTGAGAGTCTCTAGCTGGGTAAGATTTATGCTAAACTGGATCCTAGATGTTGTACAGGGTTAGATCCAGAATCAGGGCCCTATAACTCTTAATCAGTATTAGAAATTAGTTGTCAGGGTCATACAATAACTCTAAGTAGTTTAGGCTTACTTTAATGCTTGAAGCACTCAGTCAGCATTTCTTTTCTATATACACAGTATTGGGTCATATCTGTGGTCTCTGGGGTTTTGCTGACCATAGACTGCAAAACTCTCTGCTTTTAATTATAAAGGAGGTAAGGAGAGATTCCAGACCTCCTATTCCTGCACCAGATCATTCTATGTTGGACGGTGTTCTCTTCTTCCTTCCTTAGAGGACCCTGTCCCAGTTTAAATTTGCAACTACAGCATCACTATGGCAAGCCAGCAGTCTCCCTTCAAACATAAAACTGAAAATAATGTGCAGTCAGTACGAAGTTATAGGAGACTGCACCCTGACTAGATAGTACACAAACACATTTTTGTGTGTGTATGGATTTATGACATGCTCAGCCTTATAATGTGAACCTTGCAGTTTAAGGGAAGGGATTCTGCCCTTTTAATCCCCTCTCCAGGTGAGACCCCACCTGGAATACTGGGTCCAGCTCTGGAGCCATCAGTACAGGAAGGATATGGACATGTTGGAGTGAGTCCTGAGGAGGGTCATGAAGATGATCAGGGGGCTGGAGTACCTCTGTGAAGAAGACAAACTGAGAGAGCTGGAATTGTTTAACCTGGATAAGAGAATGCTCCAGGGAGACCTTATAGATAATTCCAGTACCCAAAGGGGGCCACAAGGTCATGTAGTGATAGGGCAAGGTAGAATGGCCTCAAATTGAAAGAGCATAGATTTAGACAAGATAAAAGAAAAAGAAATATAGTGAGAGTGTTGCAGCCCCTGCGGCCTCTGGACAGGTTGTCCAGAGAAGTTGTGGATGTTCCATTCATGAGTGTTCAAGGTCAGGTTGGATGGGGGTTTGAGCAGCGTGATATAGGGGAAGGTATGCTTGTCCCTGACATGGAAATTGGAAACTTAATGGTCTTTAAGGTCCCTTCCAACTAAAACTATTATGTGAATCTGTGAACATGAAAATTTTAGTCCCCATTGAATGAAGAAGCAATTTTCAGGCTGTACAATTCTTTCTGTAGTAATTTTTCTCTCTTTCTCTTTGTTGTCATACCCAGTGAAAAAAAAAAACTAAAAAAAAGATTTCCTGAAAACTAGGGTAACAAAATTGTTATGTTATTTTAATAATAGTAGGAAATAGCAAGAGTCTTTCAGCAAAAGTTGATAGAAGTGCAATTAGGAAGGAAAGTGCTTAATTTTCCCATTATATCAAATTTTATGTTCTGTTTCCTCCTTTAATTTAAGGAACTGAACCATGACATCATGATAAAAGTAGAGCATGTTTCAGCATAGAATCATACTGAAGTTTTTATTCCTCACATTCATCACATCTACAAAGATCTGAGAAATTTTTCTCAAGCTGCATGCTGTGTTTGCATGGGAAGCATTATCCAGTTGACCATAAGTCATGGTGATATCCTAATTTAGGGTAGGGTTGTGTGTAACTGTGCATACTTCCTCAATTTAGCTGTCCAAGCACCTGACGTTTGCAGGAAATTGGAAATTGAAATTGGAAAACTGGGTAGCTTGGGGGACTGCCAGGTCCATCCCCATCCAAGCCCAAGAAGGAGATTCTAGACACTTGTATGTGTTACAGACATAGGTACCTCATCCTATAAAAGCTCAGAGAGCTTTTGAACAGTGAAATTACTGAATGCAAGCTGCCTAAATCAGTTGTGTTCTTCAGCTGCTCGTGGTGCGGCACTCACAGTACCTTGACAGCTCTGCTTCTGATGTGCTAATGAATGTTCCCCACAGTGGCACCAATAAAGATCACCTATTACTATCCTCATTTGTGTTTGGGAAATGAAATATAGAAACTCAGTAGGATGCACATCCAGAGGCAGAGATCTACATGTAGGTGTTTGGAGATGAGACAAGAGTCTGAGCTCCCACAGCAATTGAAGATCAGAGAACAGTGAAAATCACCCCACAGCAGGCGTCTCTAAAGTGCTCAGTACCTTACATTCACTGCACTACTCATACACTGATTAATAGTAATATTATTAGTAGTAGTTCATCCATTGGTTAAAATGGAAACTAGACACTAAAAACAATTCAGTTATTTCAACATGGGTGTCTAGGGTAGTGTGAGACCATCTTTGACATTCAGATGCTTTGCCAGAGGTATATGTGCGGTACAGGTCAATTCTGATTCTGTGCACATGTGTCAGGTGCCCCACAGATGGTGAAGAGTCCTACCTGGGGCCAGAAGGGTCAGGGCCAACAGAAGTAGACTGGGCATGTCATTTGGATGTTGGAAATAAAATCACTGCAAACTGATGTATTTTTTTGTAGAAGGAGGCCTCACTGCATTAGGAATCAGTTTGGCTCCCTAAACATCAACTTGTGGCGCTTGAGATGCTGTAGAGGCTGCTGGTTATGAGCCTTTTCTAAGTTCTGTGACAGCCTTGGGTGTCTGTACCAGGCACAATGGCACACCCTAAATGACATTAGATGTCTCTGTGTGGGCAATTGAATCACGCCTTTCTTTTTGCCCAAGACACTGGTTTGTCCTTTTTGTTGATAAACACACTGGTAATCACATATCGTGAGGCTTACACCAGATCCCTGAGGTCCCTCTGCACTCTTCACACTCATTAAATATAATCTTATTTTTCTACTCTGGATATTAAATATATAATAAATGGGTTTAAGGTGAAGCATTTCAATCGGAAGCACATTATTTTTTCTTTCTTCTCTGGCTGGTGCATTTATACAGAACTGAGTTGGCTGAGCAGAAGAGAAGTAACTTCTCCGTGTTTGTGAAATGTCACTGTAACATCCTGAGCATGGGCTATTGCAGTGTCAGAAGAAGCTGAGTGCAGTGAGTAACTCCATTTTGTCCACAAGTGGAGCTGCAGCCATTGGTGAGCTGTGTATGACGCACTACTGACATGCCTTACTTGCGTGCTTTTGTGTGTGATGGGGCAAAAATGACTCACTGCTGTGTGGGCTGGCTATCAGCTCAGCTGAGCTTTCTAACTTCAATGCGACTTCGTAATTGACTCTGACAAGTCCCTATCTATCTTTTATATAATATTTTATAACACTACACCCTAAGGTCAAAATAAAGTTCTGCTCCTCTTGTTTAACCTTCTTTAACAGAACATAAAAAAAAGTGGACTAAACCAGCTGGAACTAAATATTATTTAGATGAATGTACTGTAAAGTAACATTTTTCTTCTTTGTTGACAATAAACTTCTTGTTTCAACTTTGTTGACAAATAAACTCTGTAATAAATGAAATAATAAACTCTGTAAATATCAGAAGATCCTTGCTTGTTAGGGAATATAAAGCTGGTCAAATGTTATTACTGAAGTGGGTGGCAGGTGCTTTTATTGTTAGCTAGAGGAGTCACTGTGAATTTGACTGTGAAACAACCAAAGCTAAACTTCACTGTTCTGTAGTGCAGGGTTGCCCTTATATCATGGTGTACCACAGCTACTAAGAATGCTAATGTTTAGAGTCAGGAAGCAAACAAAGAGATAATGACTTTGAAATAAAGTCTTCTTTATTCATAGAATATCAGAATGGTTTAGGTTGGAATAGACCTTAAAGATCATCCAGTTACAATCCCCCTGCCATGGGCAGGGACACCTTCCAATATACCATGTTGTTCAAAGTCCCATGCAAGCTGGTCTTAGACACTGACAGGGACACAGCACCCACAACTCCTCTGGGCAACCTATGCCAGTAGCTACCACAGTCACAGTAAGGAATTTCTTACTTATATCTTATCTAAACCTACCCTCTTTCAGTTTAAAGTCATTACCCTTTGCTCTATCACTACATGTTCCTCTAAAAGCTCCTTCCCCAGCTCTCCAGTAGCCCACCTTTAGTTGCTAGAACATCCTATAAGGTCTCAGAACCTTCTCTTCTCCAGGCTTAACAATCCCAACACTCTCAGCCTGTCTCCATAGAAGAGATGCTGCAGCCTCCTGATCATTTTCATGACCCTCTTCTTGGTGTCACTCCAACAGGTCCATATCTTTCCTGTCCTGGAGGTCTTCAGAGCTGGACAAAGCACTCTAGGGAGGGGTCTAACCAGAGCAGAGCAGAGCAGAGCAGAGCAGAGCAGAGCAGAGCAGAGAAGCAGAATCTTGCCTGCTGCCTACACTGCTTTTGATGCAGACCAGGATACATTTGGCTGTCTGGGATGTAAGCACACATAGAAATGGGAACATGAGGCCATGTCAATTGAGGACATGGTTTAGTGGTGAACATGATTGTGGTGTTTGGTTGATGGTTGGATTTGATGATGTTAGAGGTCTTTTCCTACCTTAACTACTCTATGATTCTGTGGTTGTCAAGTTGTGAAGAGCTGTTCATCAACCAATACCCCCAGGTCCTGGTCCTTAGGGTTGCTCTCAATCCATTCTCTGCTCAGCCTGTATTTGTGCTTGGGTTGTTCTGTATTTGTTCTGTGCTTGTTCTGTTCTGGGTGCAGAACCTTGTACTTGTTGAACTTGAGGTTTGCACAGTCCCATCTCTCAAGCCTGTCCAGATTCCTCTGGATGGCATCCCTTTCTTCCAGCACGTCAAGTGCACCACACAGCTGGGTGTCACCTGCAAAGTTGCTGAGGGGGCCCTCAGTCCACCTTCCATGTTGGTGACAAGGACATTAAACAGCACCAGTCCCAGTACAAAACCTGAGGAATGTCTCTCGTTGCTGGTCTCTCCTTGTGGACATGGAGTCATTGACCACAAAAGTTTTGATTGTGACCAATTCCTTAATGCACCAAGTGGTCCACCTATCAAATCCATGTCTCTTCAGTTTAGACACAAGGATGTATGGCAGGCACTGTAAAATGCCAATGCTGTAACCTCATCATTGAAGGCCACCAGATTTGCAAGGCATCATTTCCCCTTAGTAAAGCCATATTGTCTGTCACAAATTGCCTCCTTATTTTCCATGTGCCTAAACATGGTTTCCAGGCAGATCTGCTCCTCATCTTGCTGGGCATTACGGTGAGATTGATTGGCCTGTCAATTGAAAAACGGAAGCTGTGTTTCCCCTTATCCAGACACTGGGAACCTCAGGAGACTGTCACAGTTTTTCAAACATGGTAGATAGTGGCTTATCCACTTCCTCCAGCAGTTCCCTCAGGATCTGTGGGTGCATCTCATCAGGTCCCAAGGACTCGTGTCCCTTCAGGTACCGTAGATTTTCTTGAACTTGACCTCCTATAGTGTATGGTTTTTCCAAGTCCCTGACTTTGCTCTCTGTGACTTCAGCTGTGGCTGGAACAGTTGCTGGTGAAGATTGAGGCAAAAAATTCCTTGAGTTCCTTAGGCATTTCCATATCCTCAGTAACCAAGTCTCATTTCCTTCCAGAGAGGGCACACATTTCCCGAAGCCTTCCTTCTCTCCCTTATGTACCTGTAGAAGCTTTTTGTGTTGCTCTTGATGTCCCTGGCCAGATGGAATTCTCTCAGTGTTTTAGCTTTCCTAACCTGATCCCTAAATGCTGGAAAATCTCTGGGACTTTTCTTCCCAGGCTACCTGTGCTTCCTTCCATCCATGCTCTGTGGGCTTCCTTTTTGGGTTTGAGTTTTTCTAGGAGCTCCTTTTTCATCCACACAAATCTCCTGACATTTTCGCCTGATTTCCTTCTTACTGGGACAAATCATTCCTGACCTTAGAGGAGGCGATCCTTGAATAGTTCTTGGGCCCCACTTCTCTTGAGGGCTTTGACCCTGAAGATGCATAAGTCTGCTCTTCTGAAGGCCAGTGCAAGGAGCTGGCTGTGTGCCCTCCTCACTGCACTAAGGATCTTGAAGCCCACAATTTCACAGTCCCTGCAGCCAAGGCTGCCCTTGAGCTTCACATTGCCTGCCAGCCCCTCCTGGTTGGTGAGAACAATGTTCAGCATAGCATCACGGAACAAGGTCTAGCATAACACCTCCCCTTGTTGGTTCCTGTATTAACTGGGGAGGGACGCTGTCATCAGCACATTCCTCTTTGTCGTGGTTTGACCAGGAAGGAGTGGGAATTCTGGGAAGCTGTGGTCAAACCAATGAAGGTTTTGGGTTTGAGACTGGCGTCCGGTGTGGCCAGTGGGGTTTGGACACACCTCCGAGAATACACAGGGGTTAAAAGCAGGGCACTGCCCTTGGCACTCCCTCTTGGGACATCGGCGGCGAGGAGGTCAGATCTCCCCCCCCGTCCAGCCTTGCTGCTGGGCGGGGGAGGGACGGCCATGCGGTAGGCCCGGGGCCTGGACAGAGGTGGGGGTTGAGGGGGCTTCGGGGGGGCTTCGAGGATGGAAGGGTGGAAGATCCCAGAGGGTCAGCCCTCGGGCAGCCCCCCCCCCCCTCCCCCCAGGAGAGCAGCCAGCCAGGAGGAGAAGGAGGGAGAGTGCCCGGCCGGAGCGGCAGCGTGTGGGCAGCGTGCGTGGGAGTCGCTCCGGACCGACAGAGACTGAAAACTTTTAACCCTTTCTTGCATGATTGGGGCCTTGCAAAAATGCTAATCCTCCTCGAAGCTGAATAAGAAGGGAGATAAGAGATGAGATAAGACAAAGACCTGGCCCGAAGAATGTGGAGATGATTGGATGGGGAGAGATGATTTGGAGTGGCCTTTTGGCTGGACTTTTCTCGTGGCTATGGACTCAGTTGTTCCTGTGACACAGACTGCATTTAGGGGGAGGCAGTGCCTCAAAACCAGGAAGGTTTCTTCGTGAGGACCCCCCGGCCCCAGGGGGTTGGAAAAATATGGGGGGGACAGATGTCCCAAAGCAGAGACTGTGCCTTTTTGGAGTGAGACAAGGCATCCTTGAAAGACAACCCTAAAAGCAGCTCTGATCCATGCACGGTGGTGAGAGCACTGGGCATGGAAGGAAAATGTCACAAGCGGCAAAAGGACTTTTTTTTTCCGGGCGGTGCCGAAGTGACAGAGAAGCACACGAGGTTTCAGTGTGTTTCCAGGAGAAGCCTATGGAACGAGAAGGACTCCTTTCCTCTTCATGAACTGAAGTTTGAGTATACTAAAGTGTGGGGCCAAGGCTGGGCAGTTGTTTTGGGAGAATGTATTGGATTGGGAAAGTCAGGTGGTGGGGAGGAGGAAAATGGTTTTTTGTAAGGTTTTCAATTTTTTTTTTCTTTTCCTTATAGTCTTTCTCTATTTTCCTGTAGTTTAAGTAATAAAGTGTTTTTTATGTTTAAGTTGGAGCCTGTTTTGCTTATTCCTGGTCACATCTCACAGCAGACACCAGGGTGAGGCATTTTCATGGGGGGCACTGGCTCTGTGCCAGGCTCAAACCATGACACTCTTGGATTGCTTGTGCCCTGTTGTGCTCAAGATGTCAGATTCCCAGACACCTGAGACATTGTTCATCCATTTAACTTTACCCATCCTGGTCTTGAGTCCTCTAGTAATCTATTATCCTTTGGTAAGGCTAAATTCTCTTTTACTACCTTAGTTTGGGACTTAACGTTTAGAATGAGTAAAGTTAGAGAAGATAAATCCCATCATTAGGTGCTATTTTGAGGAGGCAGGTAGGTGCTAGGTTTTTTTGAGGTGTTTGTGCAGTGACTAGCGACTGTATTCCACAAGAAGACCATGGTTTATGACAGAAATTCTCCAGTACTACTGCAACCTCCTCCAGTTTTTAACACACCTTACTAATGTCATTTGGTATTATTACAGTTCAGTTTCTTTCAGCTGATATTAAGTACTGCTTAGCCCAAAAGGAGGATGTGGATAGATCAGAAAGATAAAAATCAGACTGAAATAATGAAGATGCATATATGTTATTCGCTGCAACATAGACAGGTAGACAGATAGATAAAGAATGGAGAATAAAAGTATTTTTTTTGGTTTATCTGTGCATATTTATCCTATGTCTCTGTTGCTGCAACTCAAAAAAACAATACACTTATATTAAAAGTAATGTGATAACATCTGAAAATTATGTCTGAGAAAGTGAAGACAATTAGATTCAGTGAGATTAGAGTGACTTATAAATTTGAATGAGGAGAGGGAAACAGATCTGCTTCTAGGAGTATCCCAGTGGCTTAGTTGAAAACTAACGATGTCATGCAGGCACTGAAATCATAAAGGTTGTTTATTATGACTGTGCCGCTAAAATGATATAAAGCTTGAGACTGTGACTGATTAATAGCTGGGTAATGAAGAGTTGCCTGCAGCCCATTAAAGAAATGATGAAAGACTGAAGTCTGCCACAAGGTTTCTGCAGCCTGACATAGATGAGGTGAAGACTGGGAGATATCCTGATCAGACTAACAGATAACTGGCAAAAACTGAACACATGGCTCTTGCATGCATATGTAGCCCAGGGCTAAAGATACTCACCAATTAAAAATGGTGTGATGAAAAATGGTAAGGGAAGAGGAAAAATGCTTGAGATAAGTACAGGGAGCAGTGTAAGTGGCTGAGAATGTGCCAAAGATCATGAAAAATTATTGCACCAGCATTAGTGGGAGGTGAGAAGAGGCCCAGAGGAGCTAGAATAAAGGCATCAGACCAGTGAGACAGTGCAAACATAGGGGCAGGGCAGGAAAGAGAGTAGGGAGTATGGCTTTTAGTTCAGCAGAAGGGAGCTGCAATGCAAGGAAAGTGAGCAGCCGTATGTGCTGGAGAGTTTATCAGCCTTGGGGCTTGCTGTACCTTCCCATCTGTACATCACCGTCTGTGCAGCTTAGGTGGTCTAATTCTGCTAAGAGTCAGGATGATCTAACAAGATGGGAAGGAGCATGGAAAAGGACATTGGAGGGTTGGTGATACTCATGAGTCAGCGGGAGAAATTATAAGTTTCAGCTGCAGGATGAAAAGAAGGCAGGATAGTTTTGATCAAGAACTTTGAATTCTGATGAGAGTGGAGGAGGGAGAATGATGTAGCGCAGTCCAGAGGCTCAATGATAGAACATATGGTAGGGAGCATGGAGACTCTTATGTTCACATGAGCACAAGCTGCTTGCCCTCTCTCCTCCCCTCTGCCCCCCTTCCATCCCACCCCCTCACCTTTCCGTCTAATCTCCAAACACAGATCTTCAGCCACTGCATCCCACCCATTTTTTGACCTATTTGCATTGTCTGAACACACAGAGGGAATTTATTCTTAACTGTGTGGGAAGACTGCTCTAACCATACAACCCTTTCTCAGGGTTTACTAGGTTTACCCAACCCAATTTGAAGTGATAATTCGCCTGCCACAGCTTTTCAGAGCTTCTCCCATGGGAAATGGGGATTGCTGTTTAGTTCTTAGACCCCTTAAGTGGTTTCCTCAGGTCTCCAAGCATCCCTGCAGGCCTGTGAGATACTGTGCTGACACCAGTGAGGAGTATGAGAAAGGCTTGAGGATCTTCCCACTTGGAACTTCAGGATCTTGAACAGGGCACATAGAACTATTCCTTTATGGTACATATGGATATAATGTAGCTGTACCATTCCATTTATGGCGCATATGAAAATTACATAATTTTTTTGCCAAAGTATTCTAGCATTTTGTTGATTTTTCTAACTGTATCAAAAGGGTGAGAAGACAAATTTGTGATAGATGAAGTCTTTTGCTAAATATGAATCCTCTAATATGAAGCTGACTGCCCCTGACTGACTGCTCCTTCTTGTGGCAAAAGCTTTGCTCTTGGTTCAAATTTACAATTTCCTCTAGTTAATTTCACAAAATTCTAATTACAGACAGAGATTTTACAATCTTTTAAGAAACCCTGATTTTATGGACTGCTTCATAATATAAACTGTCTCTCCACAGTGATAGACACATAAAGTCTGTAATTTGAATATCTGATGTCTTAATACTCTCTTTGGAAGAATTTTAAATCTCAAGTTGATTACAGTCATTCTTCCCATAGGGCAATAAAATCACTGTTCCACTTTTTAATACATCTGCTAATCAAACACTAAATATTCTCTCCAAACAAATCAGTGAGGGTCAGGAGAACATGAGAGTAGGTAGTCCAAGGGGTATTTAAAACGTCAGATGACTGTATGAGATAAGAAGGCTTGTGTGGGCTGACAAGTTTAATAAGCACTGCAATATTTAGTAAGTCTCCCTGCTTAATAGCAGTTTCTCTAATGGAATAAGGTATCCAGGAAAGTCTGTCATTACTTTGAAGTACACATTTATTTTAATCCAATTCCACCCAGTTACTTGTTCTACTCAGACTGGTCTGAAAATTTACTCTTTTATAAGATGCCTCTTCCCAAACATCTGTGATCATTGCATCTTCAGCAATTTCAGTGTGGCATCTTATGGTCTACTACAATACCAATGCCCTTTCAAAACCTGAGAGGAATTTGATTTTTTTCCTATACATATTAATAAATACGCCTACATGGATTTGACTATAATTAAAATGTCCCATAAACCTCTTTGCACTTTTTTATTGATTTAAAATATACATTAAGATAATGGCTGTCCTAAACCTAAGACAAGTTTTCATCCTGACTTTGTCTGAAATCTAACTTCAATATGACTAAAGCAGAAAAGAGGAAAAAATAATGATTATTGTAGTCTTTTCCTTGCCTTTCATGCAGTATGTAAATCTACATATATTTTCCTCCTTGAAAGAATCAAAAATTCCAGGAGAAATTTGCAGTGTGTACGTAGTTTGCAGAATAAATACTTAGAAAGAGGAACTTCTGTGCTCACCCTAAAATCTGATACAAATCATTAAAATTTTTGTTGGCCATGTGTCTTGAGCAGTTCAGCCACTTCTCAGAAAAGGATGATGGAGAAAGTAAATACTGATAAGGCTGACAGGAATGTCAAAAAATCTATTTCTAACAAATTTCAGTGAAAAGTAAGTTCAACATTGATGGATTATGAGTACAGGCTTGTACTTTGAAATTGCAGAATAAAAATTAATGCTAGATAATTTTATTAGGGTTCCAAAGCAGTAATGACTGTGATCACCCTAAGAAGCCCCTGCACATTATTGTCCAAGAATGCTTAGTGACACCAATATCTCTATCAGTTGTTTTGTCTTTCTTTCTCTTTTTCTCTTTCTTTTTCTCCTTCTTCCTTCCTTCCTTCCTTCCTTCCTTCCTTCCTTCCTTCCTTCCTTCCTTCCTTCCTTCCTTCCTTCCTTCCTTCCTTCCTTCCTTCCTTCCTTCCTTCCTTCCTTCCTTCCTTCCTTCCTTCCTTCCTTCCTTCCTTCCTTCCTTCCTTCCTTCCTTCCTTCCTTCCCTTCCTTCCTTCCTTCCTTCCTTCCTTCTTCCTTCCTTCCTTCCTTCCTTCCTTCCTTCCTTCCTTCCTTCCTTCCTTCCTTCCTTCCTTCCTTCCTTCCTTCCTTCCTTCCTTCCTTCCTTCCTTCCTTCCTTCCTTCCCTTTCTTCCCTTTCTTCCCTTTCTTCCCTTTCTTTCCTTTCTCTCTCTGTCTCTCTCTCTTTATCTGTCTTTCTCTCTTTCCTGTAATTGAGATTAAATGCTTGGTTTCTTTATCCTCTTCTCTTCTGCAAAATGGTGCTCTTCAGACTTCAGTGAGTCACTGAGGATTTTCTGACCAGCATGACACTGCAAAAAACCATAAAGAGTTTGAAAAATGTCCACAGGCAGGACTATTCTTCATAATGTACAAGATGGTAAATTATCCTTTGTCAGTGTCTTGGTAGTCCTCACTACCCAACTCACTCAGTGCTGGCCATTGTCAGGGACAGGATGATGGACATCTCAGCATGTTAATTTCCATTAGCCCAGTTTACTGTGGATCTCAGGTCATTATTTCCAGTCTCCTTCCTCACTTTGATTCCTCAAGGCTGGGATGAAGCTAACCTTGAAGCTAGTGGTAGTGAAGAAAAAGGAAAAAAATGGGTTATTTATACCCTAATTGGCTTCAGAATAAAGAGCAAAACCAGTTGGTTTGCAAGGATAGAAGCAAAGGTAAGATCAGGAATTTCACAAAATCACAGAATTTTCTTAGTTGGAAGCGACCCACAAGGATGATTGAGTCCAACTCTTAAGTTAAGGGCCCACACAGCAATCAAACCCACAATCATTTGTAGCTTTTTCTACTTTTTGCCAATGTGAGCACCCAAAATCTTGCTTATGAGTGAAGAGGAAGCACATCTTTTATCAATATGTGTATATCCAATAATTTCATTTTAGTATACTCGAAATCTTATCATTCTTATCATTGTTAGTCCAGAGAGAATCTGCACATGGTAGCTCTTCCATCATTTCATGTCCTTAAGTCAAAGCTGAATAATCTTCTATAAATATTATACAGGAAGGAAGGAGAAGGAAGGAGATAAGACCTGATGCCAAAATGGCATGGTAAAACCATAGAAGTTTCAGTTCTTCAGGAAGGTAAACAAAAGTGTCAGTGAAAACCGTGCTCCCCCCAGAAGCAGGAGCAGCTGATAGTCATTTGTGGCGAGTGGAAGATGTCCTCAGTGGCAGGCTAAGGAGGATTCCTGCACATCCCCTCTCCTCAGAGATGAATTGGGATGGGCACACAGAGTCTTACAGACAGCTTTCATCCTCTTGTGCTTCCCTTAAAATGCCAGTACCCATCTCATGTCCTGACCACTTATCCTCCCCTCCAGCCTGAACTCCATCTTCATCACTGTCTGCTTTACTTGCCTCACCTTTCAAGCAGGGATCCTGTATTACTATCCCACACCTTATTTCCCCTCTCCCTGAACAGCTGTGATCTCTGTCCCAGCCAGAGCAAAACTGCTGCCCACCAGCATCCTCACAGTAGCTCTCCAGGCAAAAAGCCTCCCTACCTATCTTTCCAGGGATAGGACTTCCTTCCTGCCATCAGAAAAGCAATTCTCTGTGTCACTTGAAGCTTGGATGAGGCCCTGGATATCCCATTTAGTCACTACTACTGATATTTAGATATTCTGTACATGTCTACCTGCTCTGTCACCACTTCCTATGTACCCTTTAATACCTGTGTGGGACTATAACACTGCTGGCTTTTAGAGGAGATCAGGAGGCAATGGGAGAGTCCATGTGATGTTCTGGTTCAGCTGTAACTTGCTTATACAGATTCTCTGGTACTCCAGCAGTTTGTCAGATTTAATTTTTAGAAATGCAGTGCATTTCAAATAAATACAAACTTCAAACCCAGCATCACAGAGCAAAATTTCCAGTTCACGAGAATATCTATGGGATGCAATAAATGAAGTTAGATTTTTCAAATTATTATTATTATTTTAAATTGCTCTGACATGTGGAGAGAAAAGAGTTTAGAGGATAGTAGTTTTGTAAAGGAAAAGTTACAAAGTTATACACTGAAGAAAAGAGAAGGAAATTCTTTTCCCTCTAGAAATAAAGTAACTGACATAGAGTGTACACTTTTCACTGTTGTTTAGGCAATGCATTTTTTATTCCTTTGATTATTTCTCCTCCATCTTTCCCATGCATCCAGGATGTTTGATAGGTCCCTGTGAGTAGTGAAACCACCCACTAATTCTATGGATTTTCATAGTCAATCAGGCATGAGTCCTGGAATTTCTGAGCAATAAATTTTCGCAGATTAGATAGCATTTGCTGTGTTCTCTTCCAATTTGGACCCATTTCCAAATTATCCTCTTCCACTGCTAAGAATCTCACTTGAGTGAGATTTGACACTTCAGTCCTCAGTGTTTCAGAGATGAACTCACAGCTGGTATAAATCTAGAAGCTTGTTCTGTTTATTTCTGTGCAACAAATGTCTGCAATAGCAGCAAACTAAACCAAGGACTAAATGTCTCTGCTGCTGCCATATTCACACTGGTATGAATGGAGCACAATAAATGAAACATCCACCTCACCCTAACCAGCTTATTTCTGTCAGCTTAGCCAAAGCAGTTCATTCCAACTATCAACATGGTACAAACCCAATTCAAAGAGATCAGGTTATACTGCAACTCAAGTTGCTTTTTAGCTACTTTGTTATCCATCTACATTGTGGCATTCAAGTTACTTGAACACAGATACGCCAGTGATTATGCTGCACCTTCTCTCGACACTCATGGGTTCTGCTCTTTTATTTAAAATCCTAAGTTTTGGAGTCAGATGAATGCCACAGAATCTTAGTTTCTTCATCAGCAGTCTTATAGGTGAAAAAAGCAAGAAAGCAAACAAAACCCCCTAATACATAACCCTATTATTTTCAAAAGTAAGAAATCAAGTAAAAAAAAATGAATACATTGTTTTTAAATGTAAAGATTTTCATCCATTCTCAAGATTTCAGGATGCTTTAATTAGATGTCACCCAGATGTCTTATCTCCATGGCTTTTTGTACTTTGAAAAGCTGTAAAATCAAAACAGCAAGGAAAAGTTATGTGACAGATATTAATCCCATCACTCAGGTACATTGGATCTGCTTATGCTTCTCTATTCATGCAAGCTGATCATGCCCAAAAGCAAACACTAAAGGGATTATAGTATCAGTGATTTAGAGCAGCGTGGGTTGGAAGGGATCACAAAGATTATCTCATTCCAACTCCCCTGGCCATGGGCAGGGACATCTCCCACTAGATCAGGTTGCCCAGAGCCCTGCCCAACCTGGTCTTGAAAACTTCCAGGGATGGGGCACCCCCAACTTCTCTGGGAGACCTGTTTCAGTGCCTCACTAGTGCTTTTGCCCTAGGAAAAACCTGCTGTCCCCCAGAACAAAGACTTGTCAGAGGAAAGGACAATGAACTAAGCCTGGCAGAAATATGCTAGATGCAATAGCTCCCCTCAGAGCTTTTCAGTGTGCAGTGGATGGAACTGAGATTACTCATTTCATGCATATTTTCCTGCAAAATCTTCCTTTTCATCAGAACTGCGCAGGAAACTCTGCACACTGCCTAAGAGATTTCCTCGTAAGGGATAATCCTCTTCACAAAGTGTAGGAGCACGATGTACTTTATGGTCTCTGCCCATTCTTATTCTTTCCCTGCCAACAATTCCTTCAGCACAGCTATAAATCCCATTAGGTGAGGTCACCAGCTCAAATAAACAGAAACATGTTCTTATGTACATTTCCCAGTGTCACCCCAGGCATTTATTTTTATGGCAGGTATTTGGGTGATCCCCAGGAACAGAAACTATGTCAGTCATAAATACTTTTGCAAAAAACCCCAAACCTGTCAGAACATTACAGGCCAGAGTTGTACTCTACCATTGCAGCAGAGCTACCAGGTGTGATAATAGCAGCCATTAGTTGCTGTTGCCAAAATTCAACCTAATTGTCACTTTGTTGATAATTTTTGGAGCCAGAGGCAAGTCTTGAGCAGGTGCCACATGAAGAAAGGTAAAACACTAATGTAAAAATTGTTTTTTTCTGGAAAGAATGTACCTGGAAAATTATGGGCAAACAAATAATTTTCACTGAAAGAAATGCCACTTGTTTCTTTAGAAACATCAGAGAGAGAGACTTTACTTAAAAGTACCCTTTTAAAATGCAATACTACTTATCCTACTTTCACCTTCTTCTGATAAACCAATGAAATAGAACATATCTGAATAGTCAGTCTTTGAAAAATGACACACCTTTAACTTTTTTGCATTGTTGATGTTTGTGGTATCCAGCTTCAGATTGTTTCTGTCTTTTGAAAATAACACGCAGCTGGGAACCCCCTCCCAGTACATACCCACTTAGTAGTGGAGGCAGCTTTTGGTTTGAGTGGTAACTATTGACAAGGTTGAAGAATTTGCATAAATGCTTTTGGATTTTTTTCACTGCTTCTGTAGAAAGTTGTCTAAGACAACAAAGGCTCATTACATTGAAATATCTGTAAGATAATACCTGTATCTGTGTGTTCTGTAAGCCCTTATGATACTTTTCTCCTGTGTTTTTAATGCATTGTAAGGCTGCCAACAGTGCATTTAATACGTAGCAGTTTCTTGCTCTTTTTTTATTGGAAATTGTTCACTATGTGCCTGTGTTACTTTCTTTCTTTGATGGAGCTCCACAAGGAATCTTCCTAGACCAGACAACAAAAGTAGAGGAAATCTTTAAAGTGCCACAACAGCAGGAACTTTCCAAGAAAAATTAGCAGACACATGTCAAATAGAAAAATTACATTCCCTTTGATTCCAGTCATGTTTCCTTGCTAATCCATTTCTTTTCTGATATTCCAGTCTTCTGGGCAGAATAAAACCCAGCCTTTTAAAAACTCTTTCTGTTAGAAAAAGGTGTTCTGTTTGTCCTTGTGGATAAATGAGTTCTCCCTACTGTGAATTATTCTTTTGATCAGCTTTGTTGCAAGTTGATTAACACTCATTTCTGGGCCAGTAACATGTCTCCAGTATACCAGTTTCAAGGTCTGAAGACTCATTGTCCTGTAAAGCTGGAGAATGTTCTGCATGCTGAATCAGAGACCCTGAGTTGCTAAAGGGGACATATTATATTTGTTAGAAGCTGAAATTATCAGGCTATCATCCTGGAAAGTCATGTTTTCAATATAGAAACACCACTTTTGTGGAGGGTTTATGCAGCCTATTAAGCTTAATTTCTTGGATTAATTTAAAACTGAGGCATCTAGCTACATGTCTGAAAGGGCACAAAGTCTGAATATTTTAAGGACAAAAAATATCTGTAAAGCATTCAAAATACTTTTCCTGTAACCTATGTAGCATATGTGTAACAGCTAAATTTATTTGGCAGACTGAGATTTGCTTCATACGCTTCAAAGCTTTGTTTCCAAAACATTTGAATTTAACATTTCTCAGTGTGTGCTTATTTGGCAAAATTTCTGAAAGCTTCAGCTATCATCTACTATGACAAAATTCTAACCTTGCCTAACATAAATGGAGTTCTACATGCAAAGAAGACAAGAAAGGAAGACCCATAACAATGAGAAGCAAATACACTGGACAGATATTTTCAAATGTGGCATGTATGGTATTCACTTCATTGTGAATACATTGTTTTAGGTAAAAACCAGCAATTATGCACACAGAAGGTAATGTAGAGAATGTCTGATAAAAAGAGTACAACTGTCATAAAAGTAATTTGCTTTCAAAATCATGCACTATAGGCTTTTTTTTAATCAGAACAACTCTGAAATTATTTTAATATTTTTCTATTTTTAATTCTAGTTAAAGCTTTTGGTCATGTTAATATTTACTTTATGTATTCAATACATGAGTGATTCAAGCCCCAGGGAAAGTGCTAATTACACCTAGCCACATCACATTGTGGTGGAAGAAGATATTGTGGGAGCTTAAACTGAGATTTATGCCTTTATAAATGTAGGGTTTACATAATACATAAAATTAGATACATTCTTATTGGACATTCTTATTATAAAAAAATCTGTAAAACAATCTTGGCTATCCGTCTGCAGGACAACTTCGTTAATGACATCCCACAGAAGAGGAATGCTGTTACTGAAAGGATGTCATTTCAAATGAATTTTCCCAGCAGAAGCTACTGCTGAATCATCTTATTTCCTGTATATTGAAACAAATTGAGAGCAAGGACCTTCCCAGTCACAACATGCTACTGGAAATTCAGTATTGGAAGCTATTCTGTGCTTTAAAAGTGCAAATAGTGAAAGATGCCTTGAGTGAAGATACTGCATGTGCTGCTCCCTTTTCAGATGAGATGTACAGGAAGGCAAGAAAGCCTTCAGATAAGTACAGTCTTTTGGAACTCAAGTGCATTAAAATGCACGAAGTCTGGAAGAGCATTTTGAAATACACCTTTAAGTAACCTAAGGAGGAAACTGGAAGTTTGCTGAATTAAACACTTGACAAGAAAACGAAGTTGTAAAGCCAGCTCTGCTATCCTCATTATGTGTGGGATGTGTGGGATCCTGGAGCATAACTGGCTTTCGGTAAGCTGCAGTGCAGCTCTCTCCAAGCGCTGTGCTGGGAAGCTGTCCAAGGGATATTGACTTCTGCTTTTCTGGATCCAGGAAACAGTACTGTCAAGTCCTGAGGGTAAAACTAATCCTTATTTAATTAAGACTTTTGATTAACTGAGTTTGGGTAAACAGGATGGTAAAGTAACCAAAATATTTTGAAAACAAATACAGGAATTGAGAGGCAGGTGCTCGTCCAGCTACTTGTCAGTAAAGATACACTCTTAGGCTCTCTGCTCCTGCAGCTTCTGGGGATAAAAATGCAGACTCCTGGCTGCAAAGGGATCAGCTTGAGCAGATATGGGAGAACACTTTGGGAGAATAGGTGTAAGGCGTCTATCAGCAGTGTTTCATAGCATTAGCTGTGCTACCAACTGTGTTAGAAGAAAAAAAATGAACCTTTCTACTGGGTCTGCTTGAGATAAAGTTAATTTCATGGCAGCCTTGAGAACACAGTTTTGGATCTGTGACCAAATCACTGATGATCATTAGCTATTGCTGAAAAGTGTTTTTCCAGTGTCAAAGCCTTTTCTTTTCCCTGCTCTCCCTTCCCCAGTAGGCTGGCAGTGGGCAAGAAGTTTGGAGGAAATAAAACCAGGGCAGATGACTCAAGCCAGCCAAAGGGCTGTTCCAACCCTATGTTGACATGCTCAGCTATGAAATCTCAGAGAAAGACAAAGAAAGTGGGATGTCTGACATTTGTCTTCCCAAATGATCATTGCATGCAATGAAACTCTGTGTTCTAGAAATGGCTGAACATTCGCCTGCTGATGGGAAGTAGTGAATGAATGCTTCGTTTTGCTTTGCTTGCATGTGCTGCTTTGCCTTTTACTTACTAAACTGTCTTAATCTCAATCCATAATTGTTTATTTGCTGACTCTACCATCACTCTTGGGAGGGAACTCCCAAGTCTGGAGCTTACCTGCTAGCTTGGGTCAACCCACCACAATCTTGCAACAAGGCCCTAAAAAGTTCTTCTCTCTGCCTCTCCCTCCAAACCCTCGCATTTAAACATTTTTCCCTTTCAATTTATACAGAATACATTCAAGAGATACTCAGTAATGGACCATAATAAGAAATATGTAATTATGCAGTTGCATACTTAATTCAGGTGCACAGCTGTGAGGACACATGCAAAGGAGGCGTTCAGAAATTAAGACTAGCATTTTTTGAGTGAGCTGCTCCTTTGATTCTGAATTGTCTAAATGTTATTTAGTACACGTGATGTAACTGCTCTGTTTGTGTGACTGACCTCTTTGGAAGGCTGTGCCAAGGGCTGTTCTCAGTGGTAGCCATGCAACCACATTGATTTCTATGCGATCACACAGGCGTGCTTGCAGACAGATCACCTCAGTGGTGTGCCCTCCTCCACTGCAGAATCACCCACTTTTTAGGTCTTTTTTTGTCACCAGAGTTGGTTGCTTCTTGCATAACTAATATGTCAGTGCATGAGTGATTCTGTTTTCCATTCTGTACAAAGGCACGTTGTCCTTAGCCCACAGCAGGTCATCCCAGGAGAGCTTCCTCCTAAATCACTTCCTTTGCCTCCTCACTCATTAGCTTATCAGAATCCTCTTTCCAATTCATCAGATAAAATTTGATTATTTTACTTTACAACAAAACAGAATTAATTTAAAATGGAAATTATGGAGAAATGCTTTGAGGCACTACCAAAGTTCCTTGACAAAAGTTTTGGAAGAGCTTAGTGTTCAGATCATTCTGAACTGTCATGTTCCACAGGTAGAAAGGCCCTACGGGCACATGTGGGGTAAATAGGCCCTTGATCCAAGAAACATGTTGATTCTTAAGGAGGGTAACAAAGGTTCCTGCTCTAGGAAAAAAGCATGCATTTATTCCCTCAGAGGACTGAACAGACCCCTGCACTCCACAGACAACAAGGTGCTATGTGCTAACTCGCACTGAATAGGTGCTTGTCCTAATGAATGACACGTAATGCATTACCCCAGCTCTGGGGTTCTCAGCACAGGACAAGACTTGGATCTGTTACAGAAGGTCCAGATGAGGGTCACAAAGACCATGAGAGAGCCAGCCCATCTCTCCTGTGAAGAAAGGCTGAAAGAGTCAGGACTGTTCAGCCTGGAGAAGAGAAGGCTCTGGGGATACCTTTTAACAGCATTCCAGTACCTAAAAAGGGCCTATAGGAAAGATGGGGACAGACTTTTAAACAGGGTGATAGGACAAGAGGTAATAGTTTTAATATGAAAGAGGGCAGATTTAAGGAAGATGCAAGGAAAAAAAATGTGGGTGGTGAAACACTGGAACAGGTTTCTCAGAGAGGTGGCATCCCTGGAATCATTCAAGGTCAGACTGGATGAGGCTCTGAGCAACATGGTCTAGTGAAAGGTGCCTCTGCCCATGGCAGGGAGCTTGGACTAGATGACTTTTAATGGTCCCTCCTAACCCAAACAATTCTTTGATTCTCTCCTTTCCCAGGAGTGGCTAAACAGGCCTGTGCTCCCAGGACTGACACACACTGATTTTTCAGGAGGGTTAGAGAGGTCCTCACCACCAGTTATTGTTATCACAGTATGTCACCACTCTCAGACTCTGTCTCTTCCTCTGTCTGTAATTTCCTGATCCTTGACAAGTAATTTGTGCCATTACTGTATCCAGCCATCTCCCCAAAATGTCTTTTCAAAATATACCTGAATGCTTTATGTTCAGTCTGAAAATGAAGGAAAATTTTATAAATACCTTGATTTCTTCAGCAATTATCTGCCAAACTATATGTCCTCAGCAGCTTTAGTGACCTGTTGGAAACAGAAAGATAAAAAACAGCAGTGAGGAGAAAATTTTAATAAACACCCATTAGCATCTAAGCATCCACCTTATAACCCATGAGACACAATTTAAATGATGGATGCTTCTGCCTCAGTCCTCATGGCCAGACTCGTACCTCACCCAGCTATGCAGAGCTGCAGGGATCAGTGTTGCCAGGGAGCCAGCTAACAGTGTCTTGGTACAGTCAGAGCCTGGGACATGAGTGCAGCAGGCTGCAGGCTGCTTTCATAGGCTCACAGCACATTGTACCTACATGGCAGCAGCTGCTCCAGCCGCTTGTCAGCCCTGCCAGTTACTGCAGCAGCTATCAGGACCAGGAGAATGCTGGCACTGGCAGGGCTGACCGTATGCATCAGAGCAAGCAGCACCAGCAGCACCTTATGGCCTTTTACCTGAGAGAAGCTATGGGATCCTCTGGATAATGAGATGTTAAAGATGAGATATAGCTTTGTCACTATGTCATCAAATCACTTAGATGGGATTTTAATGGGTTTTTTACTGGCTTTCTGCCTGCAGGGTTCCTCAAGGGCATTCTCTTCCATTCTTTGCCCCTTTATGAACAAGCTGGATTTCTACATCCTAGCTTGAGTCTTGAAGAAATTAGATGCTGATTTGCAGAGGAAGTTGCTGTTGTCTAGGCCCAAGTCACTTTTCTCAGAGAACAACGTGAACTGAGACCATATGAAAGTGATGGAATAAGGGAAATAAGCAGGAGACAAAAATAATTCCATTAGGTTCATTTTTCTAAAAGGCTTGATGTTTTGGATCAGTTCAATCAACATCAACTGTTTGAAATATGGATATATACTCCTCGAAAAACATACATGCTAGATACCAAATTAGGTGTAGAACTCACTTTTAGGAAATAGCTCTAAGATGGAAAGAAATCTATTTTTGTAGGACAGTAACTCCAGAATAACTTTAGAGAACCTGCTCTAGACTGAGTTAGGAAGACAAATCTTAAATGGTAAAGGTCAGGTAGCAGATATTGTCTGTGTTTCCCTCAGACTATGCTTAGCATCTGTGTATAATAGGCAACAAAAGTCCAAACTGCTCCAAGCTAATTTATGTCAATAAATGAAGTATAGGCATCCAGCACATGACCCAGATGAAGCAGCTCTCCAAGGATAGTGCTAAGAGCTGGTTACTGGCTCCTGCCATCAACATTCCCCAGCCTAGGAAAGAACTGCTGTCCTTTGTCTCTCCCTGTCCATCACCACACATGCCAGTTCACTCCTTTCTGTGGATTTACATGGTAATAAAATTGCCTCCACTTGGAAGTGTTAAATAATCCTGGTCATAAATTCTAAGAGAGTTGTTTTCCAAAACAAAGATAATTTCCTAGAAATGAGAATGAATGGGTGGGGATGGGTTGAGAGTGGGAAACACCTGAGCCAGGTGCAATAAATAGAATTGGCTTTCTTCTGTACTCTAGTCTTTTTCTTTGAACTGAGACCTTGCCAGAGTGAGCAGCTGGGTTTCCTGTAAGAACACAGTCCTGTTGAAGATACTGAGATAGGGTATTTTCCTAGGATAAATTAAAAAGGAAAATTTCCTAGGATAAATAAAAAAGGAAAAAATTCTTGACTTTATTTGCTATTCGTATTATGTGGCTGGGTATATAGAAACAGCAAAAAGAAAGGCTCCTGTCCCTGAACAGGAATTTGCAAGGCCAATACCAAAGTAATCTTGGGAGGTACATTTCACACGGCTGTCATTCTGTTGCCTGAATAGCTGTTCAGGGACTTACTAGTCACAACGGGCTATTTTGCTTGTCTTCCAGTTGCTCAATGGGTCTTGTGTAAGGTTTATAGCATGGGTCTTGTGTAAGGTTTATACTACATTTGCTGTGTTGGTACAGCAAATATGCTGCAGCTCTGATATCCTATTTGCAACCTATTAGTAAGGTGAAAATAAAATATGAGTCATCAATGTGCGCTTGCAGCCCAGAAGGCCAATTGTCTACTGGACTGCATAAAAAGGATTGTGACCAGCAACTGAGGGAGGGGATTCTATCCCTCTGCTTTGCTCTTGTGAGACCCCGCCTGGGTGCTGTGTCCAGTTCTGGGACCCCCAGCACAAGAAAGACATGGGTCTGTTAGAGCAGATCCAGAGAGGAGCCACAAAAATGATTAGAGAACTGGAGCACCTCTCTTGTGGAAACAGACAGAAGAACTGGAATTGTTCAGTCTGGAGAAGAGAAGGGAGCCTACAAGAAAGAGCATGAGAAACTTTTCACAAAGATATGTAGTGACAGGACAAGGGGCTCTTAACCTGGAGGAGGATAAGTATATATTGGACATGAGAATTTTTTTTAATGAGGGTAGTGAAATACTGGCGCGGGTTGTCCACAGAAGTTATGGATGCCCCATCAGATCCAGGTTGGATGGGGCTTAGAGCAACCTGCTGTAGTGGAAGATGTCGTTAGCCATGGCATTGGACTTGGACAGGATGACCTTCAATGCTACCTTCCAGTACAAATAATTCTTATGATTCTATGATTCTAGTTCACTTCTCTTCAGGCAACAAATCCTGTCTCCAGTCTAGCTCTTCATTGTTTTGATGGGGGAAATGACTTAACCATAATTTAAGTCTTGGTAGAGGTAGGAACACTGCAAAGGTAAAGATTTGAGCACATATGAAAGGAAAAGAATATCTATGAATTATGTTTTCTGTGGATGAATATGATGTGGTTTCAATCTCACATAAAGCAGATCCTGTCCTACCTATGGCACAGTTCAGCTGCCCCTCCATTCAATGCAACCCCTTGAGAAACTGCCCCAGTTTACCCCAGAAGAAAATCAGCATGCAGTTGCATCAGCCCAATGCATGGGGCAGTAAGTTGTGACTCAGAGGCAAGAAAAAATGACTAGAGAAGAAACTTCATTTTATCTATAACCTTGGAGAAAAATCTGTGCTAGATTTCTTTAGATAAGTTCAGAAACGGGAAATCCTTTATCCTGAAGTGGACTTACATGAAGGCTGCCACTGCATTTAAGAAAAGTGGCATACCAATGATCCTAAGGAATGGGGAAATCAACTTGCATTTTACAATAAGAAAAAGCTCTTCATTTGCTGTCTCAAGAAGGCCAGTGGAGCAATTCTTAGAGCAAACCCTTATACCTCTCAAGCTCTATCATACAGGCATTTTACTGCTATTCATTACATGTAAATGTCTCTTTGTCCCAACACAAACTTGCAGCTGTCAACACAGCCAACACTAACTACCAGGAAATGAATCTGTCTGAGAAGGAAACGTTGCAAGCTATCAAGTCCCCGCAATGTGCTAAAACATCCGTAGAGGCAGGCTGCCAGGAGTTTATTATAAACTATGGACCATATGTTCTTTTTGGCTTCCATAGTTTTGAACAAGGAAATGTGTCATCAAATAATCCCGAAGGGAAGGGAGAATGAACTGTGCAGGGGAAAAATCATAATGATACTTCACTGGGATGGCACCCCAACGTCTGCTTTCCTGAAGAGTGTGAAGGCTTAAAAGACCAATAGAGATATAAAAAGGGGGTTGTTACTAGAGCGTGGATAGGAATAAACTTGGCAGGAACTCCAGCATATGGCAACCTCAGGAGATGTGATGGGTGTCTGAGGAAAAGCTGTTATCATTCATGCTGGTTCAAGAAACAATAACTTTCTAATGCATGTGCCACCCCTGGATCTAGTCAAGAGAATATGTCCAGACATGTATGTATCCCAAATTTTAAGATGAAGTAGACAGGTGATCCCACTATCCAGGTTTGCTGACCATGCTGTTGAATAAGCTCCACATATACACAGTGTAGATACAATTGGTGCTGTAAAATAAATAAGTCTGATAAAATAGATCCACATAAAAAGGAGACTGAAGTGAGCCTATATTGATTTTCAGCGTGTCAAGCTGGTAACGTTTCTTTACAGGCTAATGTTTTCTATGCTGATACTGGACAGTGCAGGTATCTTTGCCTCATCCACCCCAAATTCTGCTGTTGAAGAACACTGAACACCATGGGTTCTGGCATATTTTTCTTCATTTACCTGACAGCTCATGTCACTGCTACCCAGAATTACTCTCACAGTTCAGTGCAGTGCCCTTCAGAGCTTGAACACATGTTGACAAGCAGACACTAAGGGTGAATCAACAGTGCCTCAGGTGAGGAAAGCAATGAAAAAAGAGATTGTGGGACATGGTAGGAAGCTTCAAAGCATAGGCAAGGTTAGGACAGAAGCTGTGTTCTTGCAAAGATGAGTTTGGCCAGCTGATGACAAACAGAAGCACAGTTATAAAAGACAAATAAACCAAAATATATTTCACTGAAGCACGACCTAACCAACAGGAGATAGATTTAGACTAGATATAAAGAAGAGACTTTTTACAATAAGGGTAGTGAAACACTGGAACAGATTGCTCAGAGGTGCCTTGTCCCTGGAAATATTCAAGGTCAGGCTGGATAGGGTTTTGAGCAACTTTATCTAGTTGAAGGTGTTTATGCTCATTGTAGGTAGTTTTGACTATATGATCTTTAAAGGTCCTTTCCAACCCCAACTATTTCATGACTCTGATTCTGTCTGAATCTCATCTTTTTCATATCTGCTTCATAGGATTTTGCTCTAGTCTTGGCTGAGAGAGCAGAGGGAACAGATTCTGCAGCACCTCCTCCTCTGGGGTGAATTAATTTAATTTTCCCGAAATTGAATATGTTTAGTTCACAGCAGTAATTAGTAAGCAATCCTTCTGTCTTTATCTTGGTCCACAGGCTTTTTTATTCCTTTCTTCTTATTTTTCATCCTTTTCCCCTTCTGTCCTAGGGAGGTGGGAAGTGAGCAAGCAGCTGGGGGGAGAGTTAAACTGTTAGCCGTGGCCAACCCACCACAGTTTAGCATCCCTACATGGCATACACATGAAAGACTTAACAGACTGTGTGTTTTATCTACCTTAGTTCACTGTTGCAGCTTTCAATATTTTTGGATTATTTTCTGACTTTTAGATTCTTAAAATTATGTCAAACTTAAGACCTGGTCTGAAACCTCAGTTCTATGTGTTCACCTCTGGCATTTTGTAATAAATATCAGCAGTCCTAACAAAAAAAAATCTGCTTTAGTATAAACGCTCTTAAAAATTCATTCATTAAGAACATCCAGCAAGTCCGTGCTTTGAGTCTGTGCCTATAATTTAACTGGAGGTCTCACAACAAAGTTTTGCTGTTTGAAATCTCTCCAAATACCTCTTCAGCTTTGACCAGCTGAAATAGCATTGGAGCTTCGTTTTTTGTG
This sequence comes from Zonotrichia leucophrys gambelii, assembly GCF_028769735.1. Taxonomy (NCBI): domain Eukaryota; kingdom Metazoa; phylum Chordata; class Aves; order Passeriformes; family Passerellidae; genus Zonotrichia; species Zonotrichia leucophrys. The sequence continues at coordinate 80,057,838 of NC_088169.1, forward strand.
TGTGCTTTTGAGACCAGGATCAGGGATTGCTGTTCATTTCTCCTGTGTGTGTGTGGTGCACGATCAGTCTCTGTGATGCTACCAGGACTTCCCTTGTCCTTCAGAGCACACATAGAAGGCACAGATGGAGCATTATGCCATGGCCTTGAAGGGCCATGTACACCTTGTATTGTTCAAACTTATAACATTCCTCTTTCCTACACATGAATATCTCATATGAATGCTGCATGGGGACAGTTCAACATGATGCTTTTATTTCAAACTTAAATGCCACAAGAATCTTCTAACTAAGCATGATCATTCTAGGAAATTCCTTTCTGTGTCTTGACTCCCATGTACTCTACCTCAGAAATGTGCTACTTCTTTGTTTTCCTGTATTGGAACTAATAGAATCAACATGGTGCAGCTGTGAGAGTGACTCAGCAGAATAGCTGTGAATCTTCATACACATGACATCCTGTGACAAAAAGAATCTCACATTTTGAAGATTTAAAATGTCTTATTTTCACTAATTTTTTCCTCAAGGGAAGTTAACATTATTTTGAATAGGAAACAGTAAAACTGAAATTCGACTACACTAATCTGTCAAGATGGCAAACATGAAAATTATATCAAGAATAAGTTGCACTTCAAATTTTATTGAATTCATAATTATTTTCATACTTCCCAGGCAAGATTGAGGAGTTTCTAAAGCAAGGCTTAAATGCGAAACATATGGCAGATGAAGTGATGCTAATAACAATGGGGACTAATGAGAAGAGAAATGAATTGCTAACAAGAGTATTTTAGTTTGTAGGTTTTTCCTGAGGATTAAGGAAGAAACTTGGAATTTGAGATCTGGTGGAGAAAAATGATAGAACTCCTTCAGGATTTGAGTATTTAACCTCTAAAATCCCAGGGTGAATGGACTGCCTTTTACATTTTCTACGAGAAAACAAAACAATGATTATTGGAATTATTGGCTCTGGTTGGGCTTTTTGTTTGCTTTGTTTGGGTTTTTTTGTTTGTTTGTTTTGTTGGGTTTTTCATTTTTTTCAGAGGGCCTTGAGAGTTTGACAAAAGGCCCGACAAAACCAGTAAGATTAGCCAGCTTGAAAATATGTCTGGAGTAGCATTGGTTAAGTTTTTATCTGCAACTCTGTCTTGCTGCCTCTACAGCAATGCTCAAGGGGTTCTAGATGTTTAACAGACTTCTTTCACATATGTTCCCTCGTATCACCTCAAAGAAAGACATACAACTTCCACTCTACTTTGTGGCACCAAAGTTGCCAATTTCCAGATATTTAACTTCCATACTGACTGTGGCAGAGCAAAAAGACAGCCTGCAAACAAGCTCTGCTACAAATTTATTCTGACTTTGAGTTAGCTAGCAATCTGTGCTGAAAGAAAGAGACACCAGTAAGAAGAGATGTTTTCTCAGACCTTTCACGTTAGGTTATTTTGGCTCTTGGGGCTTTAGCATTTGGATAGGCACTAGGCTAAGGATGGAATATATCATTAGATTGGGAAGGGGCCAGCTGAGAATTCAGCTTGGGAGGCAGAACACAGTGCATAGCTGCCATGTGCAAAACCTGAGGATTTTCAGCTGCTATGTGTACCCTAATCTTCCCTATCTCTGATGTTCCCATGACTGTTTTCCAGGAGGAAGACTGATGTGTACAATCATTGCCTGTCATTCAAAAAATTTGGGAGGATCCTGGGCTCTTGCTGAGGCCAGTACCACTCAGATTGGTTATTGCTTAAGAGAATGCTCATTGGTCAGGCCCAGACCTCTCACAGTCCGAAGGTCCAGGGCCCCATCATATTCCTACCTATTGTTTAAATCACTCTAAGTAGACTCAGCCAGTGAGTTCCCTTTGGGGAGTGCCCTTGCCTCTCACCACTTAGGAGGGTAACCCTGTGCCGGTGATAATTTCTGAACTCCTGTTCACACTCCCACTTCTTAGGCTTCATGGGCAAGCTGCATCAAACTCCAGGATAAAGACAAATACCATCCAATACTCATGTGACTTCCTTAGAAAAGTGTACCTCTGACTAGTCCAAGCAAAGCCACCATTGTCCCTGCATGCCAGCAGCCCAAGCTCCTTTTAGCACCAACTATCTAGTCAATGGTTTTTGAATTTCTGGAGTACCTCATCAATATTTGCCAGATTATATTTCTTCTACCTTTGATATTCCATTCCATCATGAACTTAAACTTTATCCTCACCAAGTGCAAAGTCCTGCACCTGGGGAGAACTCCATGTACCAGTATATGCTGGAAAGCATCTTGACAGGAAAGAACCTTGGGGTCCTGGTGGACACCAAGTTGTGCATGAGCCAGCAATATGTCATTGCTGCAAAGGCAGATGGAATCCTGCCTTAGGCCAAGTATTGCCAGCCTGTCTCCTGTACTCAGCCCCACCTGCAGTATTGTGTCCAGTTCTGAGCTCCTCAGTACTAGAGAGTCGTGGGCACACTGGAGAAAGGTGAACAAGGCCACAAGGAAGACTTAGGGGCTGGGGCACCTCACATATAAGGAAAGGCTGGAACTGCTGGAACTGTCAAGCTTGGAGAAGGCTCAAGGGATGCCTTAAAGGAAGGTGCAAGGAGAGCAGAGGCAGGGTCTTTTCAATGCTGTCCACTGATCAGAGGCGATTGGCACAAACTGAAACACAGGTTCCCTCTGAATATCAGGAAACACGTTTTTTACTGTGACAGTAACTGACCACTGACAGATTGCCCAGTGAGGTTGTGGAATCCTCATTCCTGGAATTATTCAGAAGCTCACTGTATCTGAGTGACTTGGAAAACTAGCTGTAGTTAGTCCTGCTGTAGTGTGGGGGTTGAACCAGGTGATCTCCAGAGATCTCTTCCAGTCTCAACTATTCTGCAATTCTGTGGACATCTGGAAGCCTTTCCTTCAAAATGCTACCATATAAAGGCCCCACAGAGTTGCTGCCTATGGACATATGGGGTTAATTCCATGGTTATTTGTACCAAATTCTGATCATGTCATAGTGATTTTTTTCAGATTCAAAGGCTTTATCCACAATGAAAAAACCCATGTTTTCTGAAAGACTGTATTTTAGCTGCTCAGAGGATGCTTAATCACAGTGTTAGACTTATCTTGTAGTGAAAAATCCTCTTTTTGTCTGCTAGTGACATTCATTTGAGGTTTAGGCACTGAAAGTTAGTTATAGGGTAGGTACTTAAAATACTGCTGTAGGGGTGATTTGCCTCAACATAGTGTGTAATGTCATTGGAATTTCCTAGGAAAGACACCTGCACAAGGCTGGTTACCATGATAAACAGCCTGTAGGAAACCCATGTCTTTTAAAGAGGTGGTTGAAGGCTCAAATGGGTCTGCAGGTGTCAGGGTATGTGAATCCCTACACTAATCAAGACTGCAGTAGAAGACAGTCCGGTAGAGATCAGAGGAGGGCAGTCCAGATATTCACATCTAGACTTGAGTGCCTACAGCTAGTGCCAGCTGCAGTGTGCACACATTGTGTTCATGGAGGTGGTAGCTCTGTCATGGTACCTATAGCATAGCTACATATTCCTGAAAGGCTGCCTAAAGACCAGGAAGAATATCGTGACTTCTTTATCTAGGATTGGTATCTGTCATAGTAGTCAGGGCAGTTAGGTTTCTGGCTGTAAGTAACGGCATTGCAATTCCCATCCAAAATGCAGTTTGGGAGAGGGTTCACCAACCTTTATGAGGTTTCTGTTAACAAGGATATAGCCTTTTTTAGGGAACAACAGTTTTCAGGAGTCAGGGATAGCACAGCTTGTTATACCTGCTCATTGCAAATGTGTGCATAAAAGCATTCTTGAATTACAAATACATCTTCCAAAAGGTGAAGATCCGACTCTGTGTATCCTCACAGCGAAAGCTGAGCACAGGCCGAAGCAAAAGCATTTGCTTTGTGTGGGAGGAAACTTAGGCCAGTGATACAGAATTACCTCCCACACTTTGGTTGGTATGTGTCACACTTTGAAAAGGGTATTAAACATTTGATGAGACAACAAAGAAACTTCCAGTCAACTAGCATTTTGTTCTGCTCTGTCTGCACCCCCTACACTTCTCTGAATGCCATTCCAGTATTCCCCTTTTGGCAAAATTCTGAGTTTGTTAAATCTTCCATTGATCCAGTGAAGTTCCTGCAGGTCTCCTTGTTCTGCAGGTGATGCCTATACCTCTCTGTCAGGGTTGTGTGAGAGCGCTGCTCTCCCCATTCCACAGCTTCCTTCCAATGCCTGGCCTTCCCCCTGCCATGAGCCATCTAGGTGGTGTCCCACAGGTATGCTGATAGCCTGTGATTATTAGATTAAGAATGCAGGAGAGCTCAGCCTTGAAACTGTGATCAGTAAGGTGCAGAAGGTAAGGATCTGTTCTACCTTGTGCTGTTGTTCATCTGACCTAATCCTGCATCTCAAGAGAGAATGTGAGCTTGGCCTGTGTAGTCAGTGGTTTAAAGGTATTGGTGATAAATCCCTGTGTTTTTCTTTTACTATCTCTTTATGTGCTTGCTTTCCAAGAACTTACCTATTAGCCTTTTGGACCTGCCGTATTTCTACCTGCAGGGTAGAGCATATGCATGAAGTCTAAGGACAGAATAATTTTCAGGTCAGCTAGCCCACTAAAGATAAAAAATTGAACCGATTCCTTGCCCTCCTTGTTAAGTCCAAATCTGTGTATTACAAGAAGCTACTTCATTGCTCAGAAAAAAAAAAAATGTATATGCTATCACACAGGGAGAAAATTAACACACCCATCATCCTTGCAACATATTCTGTAAATCCACATCAGAATACTGACCACACTCTATGGCTTTCCTTTCCTGGCTTTGGCTGGTCCTTGGTTTTTAAGAGAAAAGCAACAGAAAAATCTAGGCCTTCTGAAGGCAAGTACTACTGGGGTAAAAAATCATTTATGCTAGTGTAACTGAAAACAAAATTTATCCCATTCTTATCCGTTTTCTCCCATCAGCCTCCTACTTCTGTGTTTCATTTATTGTCTCCCTCCTGCTGCAAGGTTTTCCTTAAATCATATCTTCCCTCAAGGCTCTGCTATGTGTCTTTTCCAAAAACATTTTGTGTTTGAATTCCTCTGGTGCATTATAATTGTCTGAATGAGGTAGCTCATTTATCATGACCCAGACCCTGTCTTTTAACTTGGAGTGGAGAAGTGGGAAAATTTATAATACTATAGATTTATTTACAAGTTTAAGCTCTGTGCCTTTTTTTCCCCCTCTGATAAATATGATTTTTGTTCTCATTAATGATCATGGCAGCATGTCACAGTTATAAGCAGTTATTTTACCTTCTGGTTACAGCAGCTCCTCTTAGCTATGGATCTCAAAAAGGTTTGCAGTCTTGTAGAACTCCATTTAAGAGACAGGTAGTTCATTATTGCTTTCTGAAAGACACTGAACTTCAATGTTTTACTGAAAATTTGTCAACAAACATACTAAAACCTTACCCAAACATTCCTTGTTTCTTTATGAGCAACATTTATGAGTGAGATTCAGCTCAGAAGTAATTTTAGGATTAGGAGGTGCTATTGAGTGCAGAGAGTTGCTGATTTAGACCAAAGCCTTGTGTTTATATAATAGAAGTCAGGTCAAATGAATCACAGTGTTGGTTGCCATGTCATTACTGAAACTTCCCAAGTTTCAGTAAGGCAGAAAGAAGACTTAAAAATGGTTATGCTTCTCTTTCCAAAGTGTTCCAAGTCAGAGGACCAGTGCTGCATTGCCAGAGTAGCCACAGCCTGGGCTGGTGCTGTGTGTGTGACTGCCTCTGTTTGACCAGCTGAGCACGACTGCTTCAGCTTTGCTGCCCTCTGCCCTGCACAGACTCCACCTGTGCCCCTGACTCCCCCTCAGGGTGTCCAACACAAACCCTGGGCTTCCCCCTGTGGAAACAGCTTCCTACTGGGCTGAGACCCACAGCCTCACATCTACTATGGATCTGACCAGGGGAAAAACCCCAGGTGAACTAAGAATGGTGGCTTTGGGTCTTCAAGGGACTAATCTCATTGAGCTTGGAAGGGACCCAGAGCCTAGGTCTGTGTAGCCTTTCTCCCTGGCTTCATGGCAAGATACTCTCTCACCAAGATGCTTCCTCAGTTTTATACAGCAAGGCAGATGTGTTCTGTGATGCAGATGCAGTCAGACAAGAGTATATAAGCAAAGCACGGGATTTTGTGTATTGATTTACATATCCTAAACATTGCAGCACTTTAGAGAAAGGCCATATGAAGGTTTCTCGACCCAGCTCTGCTCTGCTCCAAAGCTGCTGAAGATGACTAATATTTAATCAACTCAGAGAGCAAAACTATTGGGATGAGAAGAAAAATATTATTACATTTTTAGAAGAATAAGGATGTGTTTTTAACTGAGATACTGTACTTTCATGCTTTCTGAGCTTTTCTTGCAATTTAAAAGGCATTTTCAGCCCATGCAAATGTGATGTGGCCACTTAACCAAGAGTACAACCCTCAACAGTTTGAACTGAAATAATACCAGCTAAGTCAGTTGCCTTAAGCAACTAAAATTAGTATAAATCTAGTCCAAAAACCACAAAAATATGATCAAATTCTGACTGAAATTGTGGGGACTGATAACTCACTGAACAGCATTTCATATTGTTAGGTCAGCGTCAGCTGCAAGGCAAGTGAAATTGCAGGGTTCTTTTGAAATCATATTAATGAATAAATGAAGGATGTTTTTATCTGACACATGAATGATAATTTCATGGTGAGGGAAAATTGTACATCCTATCCCTCTGCCTCACACTGCTGGCTAATCAGTCCTGATGACATTGGGGATTCCCATCCACCAGCAGCAGATGAACTTAAATGGAAGGACAAGGTCTGGGTTATTTCAGGAGGATTTCCTTTTTCAGCTAAATTCCAGCTTTGCTGAAATTCTTACAGGTCAAATCTTGTTTTCTGATGAGCCAAATGCAGATTGCTGTGGTTGTCACAGCAGTACAAAACTGTCCAGGCCCATCCTTTGCTCCACATGAGATCTGAGTGAAAGAAAGCCTCAATAAACTGTTAATGTATTCACTCTCCAGACAGGTCAAATCATAACTAACCTCATGCTCACTGCTGTTACTTTGAGAGCTAACTCAGTGTGTACCATGCAACTATAATTTGATCTGATAGCTACCATACAGAGGAGGTGATAAAGGCCTGCAGAGAGTCACAGGAGCTGCAAAAGGAAGGGCTCAGGCTAAATAGAGCCCTCTTTGAGAAGGGTGGACCCCATCACAGGAAAGGCTCTGTGCACTGTGGGCACTGAGGACAGACAGGGCAGTCTAACATTGTCTGCACTCCTGGGAGCCTGGCTGTGCAGGGACTGTCAGCCAGCCCTCCGGATGTGCTGGTTCAACCTTGCCTAATGGATGAGGGGTTCAGAGGCAGCTCTGCTGATGGATGTAGAACGCGAAATAAAACACTTATTTGCCAGGAAAAGTTTCATTACACCCATGGTAGCACTCCCACTGTAGGTTTTAGTTTGGAGATCTTTTCTGCAAAGGCTGGACTTGCCAGTGTGTTTTCTGCAGGATTTCTTCTCTCTGGCAGAGACATAGATATCATTGGGAAGTACTTTTGTTCCCAGTGAATATCCTTTTGTGCATTAAACATCTTCTCTTTTATGTAGTTTTGCTATTAATGCTGTAGTTGCAATTGTTCTTTTAGTAAATTGTTATTTCAACTCATAACCCCTCACTTATTGCCCCTTCTTACTGAAAGTGGTGGGGGAAGGGGAGTGGCTTATTTGGAGTTCAATTTCCCTGCTGGGGCTAAACCAAACATATTTAATTGGTGCCCAATGTAGGGCTCAAGGGAGAAGTTGAAATAACATTTTGATTGAAGTATTTGTGTATTGGGTACAGAACTCCCTGGTTACAGTGCTTGATCTGTTCATGTGGATGCAGTACCTAGCCCAGTATATATTCCTGTGTATGCTTCTGCTGATAAAATTTGTCAAGGTGGGGAGAGGTATTAGGATTGTTTTGGTGATGTACTGTGTGACCTTAGTTTATGACATTGTGACACCAAGGACAATGAGGGCTGTTTGGGATGTGAATTCAGTGTTGTTTTCCTGTCCTGGCCTTGGCCGCTACCTTTGGCAGTTCATTAATAATAGTATCCAGCTGGTGGGGAGAACAGGAGAGGATGGCTTTACCCAGCCCTTCACCCTCTTAATCCTCGTTCAGGTCTGCTACAACAGCTTTTGAGAATTTCAAATTCCCTTTGGATGTTAAGGACAGCATAACCTTGCTGCTAAATCGGCAGTGTCTCTCTGAATGGTCTATACTGTCTTTAGAGTCAGGACAGACATTTCTAGGGAAGTTGTTCAGAGATGTGCCCCAGGGGTACATAATCCCGAGTAGCATGAAAGGTGAGAGAAAATGGGTCAGGTTTTGAAGAAGTATTCTGCTCCAATGATTCGGAAGTTCACACCTGAGCAAGTATGGGACCCTGATAAAATGGCAGAATATTTGAAAGAAAATTGCAATGGCAGTTCCAGATAGGCATGAAGCTGTGCTGGGCCCTGGCTACTGCCTACCACACACTGTTACTGTACAGCACCTTCAGGGGAGGGGAAGGAAAGCAGACCAACAAGCACCATGGCCACCAACACTGCAGCTGGACCAGAGTGACAACCCATGCCAGCAGCAGTCACTCCTGTTAAGAGGAAGAAATCCAAGACAGAATGAATTTTTTCAGGTAGTGATAAAAGGAAGCAGGATCTTCAAAACCAGTGGAAGAAACAGGACCAGAGAAAATCACCCTATCCCTATCCCTGAGGGAGGTCCTATTGATCTGTCTTCTCCAGTGCTGGGATATCATGGCCAATGGTGTGGCACTGGATGGTAGTGAAGCCAAACGACTGGAATCCCTCTACTGGGATGCTGGTATTGACCAGTGAATCAGGAGAAGACCAGAAACTTTCAGCCTCTGCAGAGAACTCTTGTCAAGTGTGAAGGAAAGATACCCATGCAAAGATGAGCTGTTAGTGCACCACAAAGGGTGGAACGACATGGCACAAGGTGTCTGGTACCTTAGGGAATTAGCTGTGCCAGAGATAATATTTTCAGATAATGAACAATTCCCTAATAATCCAGAAAGTGTTCAGTGCACATAAAACATGAGACAGAAATTCACATGGAATGTGCCAGCATCATAAGCCACCTCATTGGGAGTGATGTCATTGAAGGAAGGAGAAGGAAGGAGAACAAAAAGTGGAAACTTTGGTTGGCACAGTCCAGATATGTGAAGAAATATCTCTGCCTCGTTAAGGGCCTGTTGTAATCTTCACTGCAGTGTTGTTCTTGCCTCTCTGCTGGGGCTCTTCTCCATTCTCTGCAGCACAGTCCTTCCTGTCTTCTCAGGGGCTCCTCCTGGGCTCTTGACCCACCCCTATTTATTTCAGTTATCTTCACGAGCTACAGCTGCTGCCCAACTAAGGACCCTGCAGCTGCAGCTCGTTTGGAGTAACTCGGACCCACACAGATCTTACAATACAGCATATATTCAGGCCCCCACATTGACACACACAGATCTTACAATACAGCATATATTCAGGCCCCCACATTGACACACACAGATCTTACAATACAGCATATATTCAGGCCCCCACATTTCCGCCTTTCTTTAACATATACAATTACAATACACATACAGTTCCAGCTCTCAGGCTGCCACAGCTCTCGGCTGTCTTTAGATACATACATAGAATATATACATATCCCTATACAGTCCCAGCTCTCTGGCTGCCACAGCTCTCGGCTGTCTTTAGATGTTCCAAGGCTCTTTTCTTTAAAGGCCATATTCTTCCAGCTTTCTGCTGCTACAGCTCCTTAATTCAAAGGCCATATTATATTCTACAGTCCCAGCTCTCAGGCTGCCACAGCTCTCAGCTGTCCTATCTTCTATAGTCCCAGCTCTCTGGCTGATATTCCAAAGTCCCAGCTCTCAGGCTGCCACAGCTCTCGGCTGTCCGGGGGATTCCATACCTTCTCTAGTCCCAGCTCACTCACGGCTGTCCATTCCAAAGTCCAGCTCTCAGGCTGCCACAGCTCTCGGCTGTCCGGGGAATTCCATACCTTCTCTAGTCCCAGCTCTCAGGCTGCCACAGCTCTCGGCTGTCCGGGGGATTCCATACCTTCTCTAGTCCCAGCTCTCAAGCTGCCACAGCTCTCGGCTGTCCTTAGATGTTCCAAGGCTCTTTTCTTTAAAGGCCATATTCTTCCAGCTTTCTGCTGCTACAGCTCCTTAATTCAAAGGCCATATTATAATCCAAAGTCCCAGCTCTCAGGCTGCCACAGCTCTTGGCTGTCCGGGGGATTCCATACCTTCTCTAGTCCCAGCTCTCAGGGCTGATATTCCAAAGTCCCAGCTCTCAGGCTGCCACAGCTCTCGGCTGTCCGGGGGATTCCATACCTTCTTTCAATGTTTGGTTGTGTTTTCTTCATCACACGGGGTCACCAGTTGTTGTAACCTTCGCTGCAGCGTTGTTCTCGCCTCTCTGCTGGGGCTCTTCTCCATTCTCTGCAGCACAGTCCTTCCTGTCTTCTCAGGGGCTCCTCCTGGGCTCTTGACCCACCCCTATTTATTTCAGTTACCTTCACGAGCTACAGCTGCTGCCCAACTAAGGACCCTGCAGCTGCAGCTCGTTTGGAGTAACTCGGACCCACACAGATCTTACAATACAGCATATATTCAGGCCCCCACAAGGGCCTACATCTCTTCTGTAGAAAGACTGATCAAGGCTTCTCTTTTATTTTCTGAAAAGTTAACAATGAAAAAAATGGAACAGTAGATGCAATAACAGACTCTCCTTCTCCCTGCTCTTGATACAATCCGGCAGTCTGGAAGGGGACTGATGGAACAGGTTAGGTTATTGCAAATAATCCCACCATATATTTGGTCTGGATTCTGAGATCAGGGATTCTTCTGAAGCACAAGCATTGAGGACCAGAATTAGATACTGATGATACAACTTGTACTAGAGGGGACCAAGCCGTGACTCTGATGACACTGAAGCCCACAGGTTTGATCTGAATTCTTTATGCCTACAGAACTTCCCTAAAGAAGGCAAGACAATAATGAAGTAGCTTATGGTGGCTAATGAGCCCTCATCTTCCAAACCACCAAATGTAGCCATTCACTGGATATTTGAAATGCAAGACATGTGAGTAGAGAACATTTCATAATAAAGTGGCAAGTGGATTTTCCAGCCTTTCTTCACTACCACAGGTAGGTAATATGTCCAGTATGACACATCAAATAATGAGAATTGTTTATCTCCTCATTTTCTCTGCTCAGCGCTTGGTTTTCCTATAACTTCTGAGACATGACAGTGGTCAAAGTGGGTTTAATACAACAAAGCAAAGGTAGATCTCAGGAGTTTGCATTCAGGTTTAACATGAGGCCTTGTTCCAGGAGAAGGCCACAGCGCTGGGATGCAGGACACATCTCAGCATGTTTCCTGCAATTAGGGAGGGAGCTGTACCGAGCCGCTGAGGATCAGCCGGGCTGTGCCCTCGCTTTGCTGCTGCTCCCGGGAAGAGCAATGATAATGTTCTGAGGCCACCTACTGTTTGCTTTCAACACCTACATGTTATTGTGTAGGATGCTGTCCAAGACAGCAGGCTTATCCTGATGACCAGAAAGTATTCCCAATAGTCCTTAGGAATGTCAAGATACATCAGAAATAGAACTTGCTCTACTTTAATTTAAGTAGCTGTATAAGTATAATCATACCCGGCTTGTTAAGATGATTTTTCAAGGAAAGTAAATATTACTATCTTGATAATTTTTTACTTCATTAATATCCTCTGTAATCTTTCTCTGTAAGAATACCCTTAAAAGTGCCAAACACTCCCAGAGCTCCCACTTTCAAGTACTCAGGAGGAGTCTGGATGCACAGAATGAAATCCTAGCTCCACTGACTCACAAGCAATTATTCCCCTTTGCATGAATAGAGCTAAGTTAGGGTTTTTCACTCTCTCAGTTCATCATAATAGGAATTTGCTGATCCCATGCTGTTAAATCCATCTGCTGCCTCAAGCTTTGACTTGAAGCACAATGAATAAAAGAAGGAGAGAAAAAGGGAGGAGGAGAATCAGAAACTGTTATCCACAAAATAGCCTAGACTGAAAGCCTCAAACTGAGCCTGTGGAGGCCAGCTACTGCTGTACAAATGGAAAGAAAGCTGAAACTCCAGGCACTACAATCTTCTGCCTATTAGTAATAGGAGGATTCAGCTGACTCTCATACACAGGGACTCCCTTCCATTTACACATCCGTTACACATCCTCAGCTGTTATTTAGGCATTGACTCCCAGTTCCTGTTGTAACACAGGTCCCACTTTTCTTCCTTTTAAATGGGGTCAATTGGATGCTGAGTCCTCTTCTTTCAGTCTCAACTAGTGTGCAATGAGACATTTTGGCCTGTTCACACCAGTCCCTCTCACCAACACCAGGCTTGTAAAGGCTTCAATGCATCAATCAATCAAGCAATCAGTCAATCAGTCATCAGTCAAAGCATAAATGGCTTATTCTTTTTTGTCAATTCTGCTCCACTAAAGCACCCTTCTATTAAAACCACAGTCTCCAGAGACCTTTAGGAATCCATTTTCCCTAAGTTCTCTCTCCTCTGTTTGCTGTACCTTGGCTGGATAGCAGGTCCAGTTGTGTAGAAGCACTGCTGCTGGGTGCAGCCTCCAGATCCTAACAGAGAAGTCACCTAGCATGCTCTGCAGAGCTCCAGTCACCCATTTCCAAGGAAAATTAAACAACTCGGAGCATATATAAGCTCATATTCTTTTTAACACATTTAAAATATTATAGATAGGGAAAAATATGGAAAAATATTATTTTAAACCTCATTGTAATGAATGACCATGAAGTGCAAAAAAGCCACTTTCAGGGACTGAGAATCATAAATTCTTTATTGGTTTCTTTACTCATTGTTAAAGAATACCTTAAGAGTTGGTGGTGCATTAGTGGCTGGGAAATTTGATGTATGCACTGCCTTTCCTCAGCATCAATGCAAGATAATTAGAAGTAGCTTGCCTTGATTTTTTTTTCTTAAAGTAAAAAATGTAACAACTTTCTTCCCTATATTCACCTTGGAGATTTACAGGAAGGACCATGCTGAATTTAGAAAATGAAATAATTTCTGAAATGAATGCTAAATCCTACCTGGATACCTGCGACAATGACCTGATTGTTCTGAACTTGTAAAGACGGAGATGGCCTGAACTGTAAGACACATATTTTCTGTTTTGTAGGGACCATAGTTTTCATTCTAAGGAAAATTATCAGGAGAACAGTGTGGCCATGAGAAAGCAGACTAAATGGAAGAAGAGTGTTAGAGTTACACTGCAGGATGAGGCAGTGCTCAGAGGTGGCATAGAAAATGACAGCTTGGTGGCTTAGGCAGTGTGATGCTCTTCAGTGGTGGGCACCAAACTGAATATGCCTTAGTGATCGTGTATAAAAATTGTCAACATTAACCCTGCACAGTGCTGCCACATGCCGCAGACAGGAGCCCTTAAGCAATCAGGATACTAAAATCCCACAGTGTTGGGCTCAAGTCCCTTCTCTAGCAGAGGGAAGAGGTCAGCCAGTGGACATGAATAATGAAAACTAAAAATGTGAAAATGGGAAAATAGAACCATGTAAAATGTAAACTATGCATAAAACTAAAGACATGAAAGGGACAAAATATAAGAGTGCTAGCAGTAATGAAACCCTAGCAATGGCAAAGTCCTATTATTAGGTGATGCAATGTAAAGCTGATGTGTTAAAGGTTACGTGTATGGAAGGAAATGTTAGGAATATTTCCATTCTAATGGAAATCTAGATTTCCATTCTACTGCTATAGATAGTGATATCTCTTACTTGAACTCTTTAGAGCATTTAATTTACTTTGGCATTCCTGTTAAAAGTCAGTAGTGTATTGCAGAACATGAACTGAATGGATAAATCCTTTAGTGAATTACAGATGTGCTATCATTTCAGAGTCAACAGACTTAAAACTACTGGAGAACATTTCACTCACTTGTCTACTTCTGCAGTTACTGTGAAGCCACAAAGCCTCTAAAATGGAGCATGTGTGGAGCATGGAGCCAGATCATAGAGCCAGAGTATCCACTCTGCTTTAAGGCAGTCTGAGAGAAAGCTGTCTACCCAATTAATGCATTTTGGCAGCAAAGAATGTGAGACCCCTCCAGGAAAGACTTGCAAAATGCCCCAAGATTTACTTCATGACTGTCCTTGATATGGACCCAAGCAGGAAGGCAGATTACAGGTCCGAATCAGAAAGGAGGGTATCCCATACTCTGTGTAAAACTGTTAAATATAACATGAATCACACCTCAAAGTGAATGACTGATTCCATCAAGCATAAGCCCATTAGAAGTTTAAGCCATTGAATTTCTTCATTTAATCTCTAAATTTATTGCAGATCAAACTACAGACCAATACAGTCCCCACAACAAACAGGAATGTGCAGACAGAATGACTGATTAGGGCTGCTTGGTATTCTTAGTCCATCCAAGCTTTGTTTTAATACAGCCAACAACAAAGGTACACATGTAAGTACCAGTGCAAAGTGGTAACAGCATATAGAGAATACCAAGAACGGCAGAGTAACTCCTAAGCAGCAGTGGTTGTGAAAGCAATCCCCAGACTGTGCTGGACAAACAGATGTGGTGGTAAAAAGAACTAGTACTACTGAATCTGTAATCAGGGCAATAATTGGTAAACATAATCAGACCGCTCTTTCCATTGTGTATTTGGGATATTTAATAAACCCAGCACTGCAGCAATGCATCCTTTCAGGAGTGCTTAAAAATATCTGGAGATGATCAATAGAGGGACACAGAAATATTTGAGGGCTGAAGGAAGTTCTTCTCTGGGACCAAATCAATGAGCTTAATGTTTTTACTTTGTTAGAGCAAAATCTTACAAATTACTTCAGTCTATAAGACCATTACAGACTGTGCTCTCATGACACAGAGGAATGATGAAATTTAAAGAATTAGTGAGAAAGGAATAAAAATCAATACCAGAAGATGGAAGCAACCATTTGCAAATAAGAAATTAGGCAGAATTTTTTCTATTGGAAGCAATTGACAAAAGGAACAAGCCAGCAAGGGAAGGATTCCTTGTTCCCTGATACCTTCCTTTTTGGACTAGAAGTCAATCTGGAAGTTTTCCTTTAGTTTAGCACAAGGCCTGTCTGTGCCTAGCTGGGTGAAATGCAGTGGCTTGTGTATCACTGCAGGGCTCAGAGTGTCACTGAGTGTTTTGCCTTATACCCCTACAGTTGTGTCTACTCTTGCCTCTGTCTCCAGCTTGCCTGCATAAACACTGAGCACAGGAAACCTGGGCAGAGCCATCACTATTTATCTTGTCCACAGGCCCTCTCCTTGGATGCAAGCTGCAGGGATCCATTCAATCACCAGCACACAACTATACGTTGATCTGACATGCTACTTTCACATGTTACCAATGTACTGTTACCAATGTACAGGCATTGCTGCAGACCGAAAGAGAAACAAAATTGTCAATGCACATTTAATTGGAATAGAATAGAATAGAATAGAATAGAATAGAATAGAATAGAATAGAATAGAATAGACAATTTTAGTTGAGAAGACCTACAACAATCTTCTAGTCCCTGTGCCTGACTAATACAGTTGAAGAACTATGTCCAAATGGTTCTTAAACACTGACAGGCCTGGGGAATGGACCATCTCTCTAGATAGCCTGTTCCAGTGTGTTTCTCTCATAAAGAAATGCTTGCTCATGTGTAGCCTAAATCTCCCCTAGCGCAGTTTTGAATCATTCCTAAGCATCTAATCACTGGATATCAGGGGGAAGAGATAAGCACCTCTCTCTCTACTTCCCCTCCTCCAGAAGCTGTAGTGGCCAGCTGGTGATGCTGTGTCGGATGGGCCCCAGGATGGGATGTGCCCCTTGGCTGCCTGGGCTCACTGCTGGCTCCCACTGAGCTGCTGCCACCCAGCACCCCCAGATCCCAGTCTGCAGCATTGCCCCCACCAGGCAGGTCTTCTGCACCACTTACTTGACTTAGGACACCCCAGAATTGCCTGCTCCTGCGCTTGTAAAAGATGTTTCTTAAAGACTGACCAGCCTTGAAAAGTGAAAATGCTTCACTAAATATCTCCCTGAATAACTCAAAGCTTGCTCCTCTGAAGGCCAGGGTAGCAACTTTGCTGTCCTTTATTCTTATCTCACTGAAAATTTTAAACTCAACTGTTCGGTCATCACTATGCTCAACACAGTCTCCTACTATCACATTCTTGAATCCTTACCCAGAAACTCAACCACATCACCACTAATTGTAAGGAATGTGCAATCAAACCTCTCCCTCCCATATAGTGTCACCCCTCCTACCTCGCCTGTTCTGTCTATCCTTCCTGCAACCCTCTATCTTCTCCAACAGGATGAAAATTTACCCAGTTTTCTTTATCCCACTAGCCCCAGAAGGAAGGCAGAAAGAAGGTTACATCCAGTGTACTTATTTAAATGCTTATACAAATATAACAAAAATTATGTGTACGTACAGCCATGCAATTTAAGTGCATCTGTAACAGAAGGTGCAAATAAACTGTAATACCTGCAGTTTTATTAGCAGTCAAAATTTCTAATTAACACAAGTATAAATCATAAAGTTCTGTAATTGTGAGTTCCACGCCTTGAAAGTCACCTGGGATTCATGAATACTGTCAAGTTATGTGAAATTCGTCAGACTTATTGACATAGGAACAACTGCTGTTAATGAGCACTACCTGGTGTCTCCTCATAATTAATACTCCTCAGTCACTAGCAGTAGCACACTCCCATTCAGAATGACATTTCATTTAACCCATTTCCAAATTATTTTTACCTATGGTAACTGCATCTACAGAAAAAATCCTGCACAGAACTAACCATGTGCAGTATGCATGTACTATTTTACTCAAGACATCACCAAACTAAGGGAAAAGGACCAAACAATAAAATATTAGTTGCTAATTTATCATGCCCCTGTTCATTTTTTCCCAAGTGTTTTAGTTGCTATTATAAGAAGTCTAAAGTTAAAAATAACTGTCAATGCTAGTTCTTCTCCAGGGAGGAATACTGGCTAGGAATCTCATTTGTTTCTTAATCAATTTTCTTCTTTTTCAGAACATTCCCTAGGAAGCATTCAGAGACTGTGTGCTTGCATATACACACTGTGGCCTTTCAGTATAAAAAGGAGACTTACAAGAAAGATGGAGACTTTTCACCATGGCATGCTGTGACAGGACAAGGGGCATCACTTTTAAATTGAAATGGGGTGGAGTTAGATTGGACATAAGAAAGAAATGGTTTTACAATGTGGGTGATGTGACACTGGAACAGGTTGTCATGAGTTCTGAATGCCACATCACTGGAAGTGTTCACGATGAAGTTGGATGGGCTTTAAGCAACCTGCCCTAGTGAAAGATACCCCTGCCCATGGCAGGACGGGTGGAATTAGAAGATATAAGGTCACTTTTAACCCAAACCATTTCACAATTCTATGACTCTTTGATTCCAATGCAAAGAGGAGAAAGACTAGGAGGACATAATCTGCGTTTATGAACAGGCTGATAAAAGCACTTGCCTCGGGAAGTGGTTGACTCACCATCCTTGGAGGTATTTAAAGGCATGCAGATGTGACACTGATGGACATGGTTTACTGGTGGACTTGTCAGTGCTATATGATTGGAATCAATGATCTTAAAGGTCTTTTCCAACCTAAATGATTCTATGATTCTATGTGATTCTCTGTATGTGGAACAAAAAGACAGTGAGGCATTACTTATCCTCTAAGGAAAGGACAGTGCCTATAAATGTGGGAGTGGTTATGTGTGACTCATTAATTCATCACTTCTTTTAGCTGTTGTGCAAGTTTATTTCAACTTCTTGTTAGTGTGACAAAGTTCTCTTTGAGGGGAGTTGCTCAATTTGTATTCCATGGTCATCATTATAGCAATTTCTTGCCTGGTGCTAGGATTTCAATGCAGAATGTCAAAATAGCTAGCAGTTGCATCCTGGGCAACTCCTTTGACTTCAGTAAGATTGCATGGACAACTAATTAGTGCAAAAATTGGTCCAACTTCTGTAGTCTTTTGGGAGCATATAACTCATGCACCAATACAAGAAAAAAAAGCTGTTATTTGATAGAACAGCCACCTGGACTCCTTAATAGCAATATGAACACAACAAACCACTTGAAAAAGCGGTGTCCTTGAATTTTATTTCACAATTGAACATGTCATTTTAAGTGTCATGATTCATAGCTACTCAAATTCTGTACTTTTACAAAGAGCATTTATGCACTAACTTGTAATACAGGTAGTTAAAAATGAAGAAGTAGTGCTTAGGGTTGTTTTTATTACGATAGATAACATTAATTAGCCCTGGTATGGAGGGGAGGAGAAGCTTCTCTTGAATGCTCTACTCTGCAGTGCATTATTAATTTTCTCATTCATTCCTTTTTAGCTCATTAGCTTTTAAATGTTATAGTCTAATGGTGAGGTGAAGTTTCAAGTGTCTGTTCCCTCTGCCACCCATTTCAAGCCATCTCACAATCATTGTCATTATGGTTACTTTATATTGCGGTGGTACCCAGTCTAGGGTAGGGATGCTATCATCACAGCTTGTGGTGATGACAAAATAGAACTCTTAAAGAATTCTTTCCATATTGTTTTAGGACATTTTCGGGATAAACTGAATTAAAGAATGAATTAAACCTCAAGTAATTCTCCCTTTGTAAAAAAAAAAAAAATATTTAGCAGGTAGGACTAAGCATTACTCTTTATAGGGAGCAAGCCCAAGAAAGAAGACTATCAAAATACTAATGCAAGAATTGTGGACTGACATCCACAATGTCAGATAGCCTTTAAGGACCTTTGACCTGCCAGCTTAATTTTACAGGATATCCCTTTGATGAAGGAATTCACTAAGCCCACAGTTTTGGAAGAGATTTCCCATATGAGATTTGTACAACATTTTATGGCCTGAGGCTGTAAACAATTAATTTGCACTATTTTATTTTCTTTTATGCACCATGTAGCGAATGTCATAGTGTTCTAGTCAACTGACCTACAATATGTTAGGTATAATTGTTCAATGTACCTGTAATTCTCCCTTTGTCAGTGGTGCCTCTGTTAGGTACACTGCAGAAAGCAGCTCCTTCCAGCACTGTACTAAGGAATAAAAGTACCAGGAGTTGGTGTTTTTAGGAGGCAACTGAAATATGTGAGTTTTCTGAGAGCACTGTGACCCTGCTTTTATGTGTTAGAGTGTACTACTGAAAGGATTATATGGAATGAGAAGGGATTATTTTCAAGCAGGTATGGTTTCTCCCACACTGTGAAAAACATATGACTCACTTTGTGCTAATCACACAGTATTTCTGTGGCAGTACGTGATAGCAATTTCTTCAGTTCTTGTCAGTAATTTACCTTCCTAATAAGGTGGAGCTGCTGAAAGGGAACCAAGAATCAATAGAAGTTGAAAGTCAGTGAAATCTGAAATGTGAACCTAATGATGAATCTCTTTCAGCTTTACACCTTCTCCCATGCTTCACCCACCCCTTCAAATTCGTTTTAAAATCTCCAATTATTTTAGTTCCTCCTTAATGCAAGTCTCAGAAGAGTATCTCTGCCACATCTACCTTGCTCAGAAAGCCCAAGGAGTCCAGCTATGCAAAGCATGGCCCATTTAATGTGTGAGAGAACTTCTGGATAGCCATCACTGTGCTGAGTGTCCTGCACAGCACAGAAACACTTTTCCCATCAAGACATACCCTTTACATGCCCTGCATTGCACTATTAAAGAATAAAACTTATCTCAGGTCTTGCCAAAATCTACGCAAAGTCACAAAAAGTTGACATTTTCGAAAAAGTGTGGGGAAAAGGCCTAATGCTCTTCTGATCTTTACCTTTCACTCCTCTTCGTGTCTCCACAATAGCATTGCCATCAGCAAAGCTCCTCTTTTCTATGCTCTGTTATTTGAAAAAAATTAATATGTTTATAAAATAGCTTATCTCTCGTTTTCCCGATTCCAAACATATTTGAAGTCCACTCTACAAGCCATAATGCACAACCTGACACAAAATCTGCTCTCTATCCCTTTTACCCCCAACATCTGAAAGCTTTGTAACCACTCCTTTGGAGAACTAATGATACAGGTCGTGAGTCTGGCTGCACCTGCTGGAAGCACCGTGGCCTGGAGTGCTAGAGCATTGCATTTCAGATCTGTATCCCTGTTGGAAACTGACCTGCAAGTCTGGATTGTGGGTCTGTTGCTGGAGACTTTCCTTACATTTTTATAAACCATACCTGTTTATTGTTATCCTCTCTTTTCATCTACAACTGCTTCAGCCTCATGGGTGAGTTTTGAACAGAGCTGTTTGCACCAAACATAACAGCTGCCAAAAAAGGAAGAGTCACAGTTCTCCCTCCTTGGAGCACATTTTTTCTCTCATCTTCTGCCAGCCTTTTCTGTTGTTCTTTAAGCTTTTAATCACTCAGTAAAAATGGTGGATATTCTTCTGCTCTCTTGGCAAGCCAGGTGGATCACAGTGTGCTCCAGTGAGCAAACTAACACTGTGCTCATTCACAAGAGTGAGTGCATGGTTTGGAGGAGACAAGGGAGGATCCTTAGTGCTTTATTTGAGGGATGGGATTGAATCAGCTTGGACATCTGCTGGATGCCTTGACACTGGTTTATGATCTATCTTGGGGGCACCTTATCACATGCCTTTGAGTCCACTGCCTGGAGATAAATGGCAGTCACAAGTTCTCTATGGACATGTCCTCACTAGGACCTGGAATGCAATGCAGAGATACTAAACTAGTGAACACCTGAGGCAGTGAAGCTACATGATGTGGTACAAGGACTTGTCTGGTAACAGCAAGGCCCTGCTTCCATAATGCTGTGTGCAGGACAGGGTACCTTTCTCCCTTAGAGTGACAACACATCTGTTTGGAAAGCAACTGGCCCCAAACAACACAGCTGCAGAGAGAACTAACTGCCTCAGATGTACCAGGTCTGGACTAATCCTCATGGACAATGAGGACACTTGGAGAAGAAAACACTATACCTATTACAGTGTTTCGAGTAACACCGTGTTAGTTTGTTTAAAAATTACTTTGTTAACACAATTCTTGAAGAATAATTATTCTCTTGCGTTGAAATTGTTTTGCCTCTTTGTTGTGGTAATAATTTCAGTGAATTTCGTTCCAGCTTATTAGAAATTAAAAGTTTTCTGACTCCAGAAATGAAAAGTTCATCAGGTTCATTTGAGAAATGCAGACTGCTACATCCCAGAAAAAAAATATTGACCATGACTTCATACTGTTACTACTGCTACTCTTTAAATAAAGAAAATCACCATTTTACTTGTAAGTTTGAGCAGTGGAGGCATTTTTGTGTCAGCAGCTAATTTAACAGGTTATAAAGAAATGATAAATGTTCTAAGGGAGCTGGACCTGATGATCCTGACGGGTCCCTTCCAACTCAGCATATTCTATGATTCTATGATTCTATGATTCTATGATTCTATGATTAAGAATATTGATGCAACAAAGACCTTCAATGTATGTCTGTGAACTCTCTCCCAGATCAGAAAGCTTCTTAGTTCTAAAGGTTCTTTTATTCCCTTCCTGGAAATATCAGCTTTGTTTCTGAGTCAGCCAAGACCACCCAGGCTGATTTAATCCCCAACCCAATGCATCTTACTGACAATTTCCACGGCACAGAAGGAGGCCAGGCAGGTTCCTTTATCGGGCCAATTACTGCATCCCCAGGAGCAAGATTTGGAAGGTGAGAGCTCATCTCAAAATCAGCAATCTGGATGGTTGTCTTAATTATACAGAAAATAAACCACATCCATGCAATTCATACAGCCCAGTACTTAATATATAACTGCTGTGGTTTAAACCAAGCTCGCAACTAGGCCCCCACAGAGCCATTTGCTTTTGCATGACATTGGCATGAATTCTTCCTTTTTCCCTCTGCCCTCAAATCAGTTATAATTTTGATGCATTTGTTTGTTTGTTTGGGGGGGTTTTGAGTGTTTCTGGTTTGGGTTGATTTGGGTTGGGTTTTTGGTTTTATTTTTCATTGTGGTTTTTTTTTTTTTAATTTTTTTTTCCATCTGTGTTTTTTTGTTTTTGTTGTTGTTGTTGTTGTGTTGTTTTTTTTTTTTTGTTTTTTTTTTTTTTTGCCAGAAACCAATTGCTGAATTATAGCAGACAGGGAAAAGATAAACTTCTTGGCTGGAGAGTCAAATTTACATAACACATTTCTTCCAGACTTTTCCTTGATTGTGTTTAAAAGTCATTCTTTCTATTTGCCAGCATATCCTATCTGACTCTTATTCAGTAGCAATAATTGCCAAACATGTCTTTTTTTCTCTTGATTTAGAAAAGAGGTAGAAAGTACCCCAAAGAAAGAAACACTGCCTTTGTAATAGAGATATGGAAACTTCTGGGTTGTACAGCTGACAGGGCATTTGAGAGGTTTGGTTCATCTTGCTTGTGAACTGTGGCTTATTAGTGTTAATTGATGAACAAGCTGACAAAGAATTAGCATGAAAATCCCTCCTTCTCCTTTTCTTTCAAGCTCTTTCCCAAAATTTTTCTTTTATCTTCTGTTATATGGAAGCCTTGTCAGAGATACACACTCTGAGTCAAGGTTCATGTTAGTCATCACATTACCCACACTACATGGCAGTAGTGGAAGTGGAAAAGTGGAAGAGAAGTCTTCAGAAACTGGAGTAGAAGTTAGAAACCCCAAGGCACCTCAAACACTCCAGAATTCCTGCCAACTGGAAACATCAATGGCAAGGATTTTGTGTATTCATGAATGAAAATGGACCTTCTGGAAAAGAAGACACATCAAAGGTAACTATTTTTATTTTCATATTAATGGATTGGACACACTAGGCTTAATAGCTATATTTAAATGAAGATGAGTATGACAGCTAGACAGACACAGACATCTGAAAAGTACTGTGCTCTAAAAAGAATGATGCATTTGAAAAGCATCAACTTGATAGGAGAAGTCAAAAGAAAGGAAGGGACTGCTGCATCATTTATAACAGATTTGAAACTGCAGAGCTGAATACGCAGTTTTAGATGGTTTGCACAGTCTGAGTCCAGATGGGATATCAGGGACTCAAAGGAGAAACAGAAATGCTAAAGTTCCTTTTTTTAAGTTAAAGAAAAGCAATCAGAGTTTGTCAGGCTGCAAAAAATAACTGTTCAGAGGGAAAACAGAATAGTGCATAGTGGACTGCAAGATCAGCAAGATCGTAGAGACTGTGAAAAGGAAAAACAAACCCACATATCCTGAGAAAGGATTTTAAAAGTACAAGTTGAGTATATTTGCATGAAGAAAAAAAGAGAATTTATTTTGAGGAGAGTCACCATTACTCTGAGAAGCTGCTATTTTGCAAAAGTCTTCAAGAAGGGGATGTACATAAATAGTATTTCCAGTCAACTTAGAGAATCAGAAATCTTTGTGAGAGCTGGTCAAGATACTGGTGCTTCCAGTCCATAGAAACTACTTTGAGGTCAAATGCAGCTCTCACAAATAGGCAGCTGGGGCTCCAATCCATGGCGCATTATACAGAGAGAACTGTATCTGTACCAAAGAGGTAAATCTTACAATGGGGCATAATTCTTTGAAATTCTTTCTGCAAACAGATTACATTCTATTTAAGGGGAGCAAAGCCCATATCAGGGTTATGGATAGTCTCACCTAACCTGCGGTGTCTGCAGTGCACACATCCACACCTAAACTGGCCCACTGGGTCCCCTTCTGTGAAATGGAGAGGAAGAAAAACTTTTGTAATTCAACCAATTCACTTATTTTATGTGTCAGCACCAGGACACAGTGATTTTTTTCCTTGAATTGTCTCTGCCTGTTTGGACATTGAGGGAGGGTGGCTGGCTCAAGGATAAGCACGTGAAGTCTGATAAACCTCTCTGAAGGTCTCAATGGCAGTGTTTGTTCTTTAGAAGCACTGAAGCCCAGAAGGTTTCAATCACCCTGTCTTCTCTATTATCATCTTACTGTCCCATACAAAGATATTTTAAGGGAAACATTACATTAAACTAGTTTTTATCCACTGAGAGAAAAAGTAGTATATTATATCAAAAATAATGATGGATTAATCAGGCCATTTTCTGTGTGAATATAAATTTACTATCAATGGAGACAAGGAATACCATGGCTGTTAATGAGATGATCATCACAATCAGATTACTGTCCTTGTATTCCTGGGAAGGTTAGATTTGCACTGCAGAAAAACAGCTTTTGTGTTTGGGAGGGCATAGTGGGGCTGCTTCTTACAGGATACTTTGCATTTTTCAGGGTAAAGCTGACAAGCAAGGATTTATTGTATATCATTGGAAAAGGTGAGTTTTCCTTACAGCAATGAATTGATAAATCTGTTTCTGGTAACAGGGGAAAATGAATTACCACATAAAGAGCAGAATCAGCCATTTTGTAATGTGTCATGTTTTTGAGCAAAAATTATTTTCCCAAGTAAGAATCTTGCAATCATCTTTTCTATGACTGACTGTCCCCAGGAGTGCATGAATTTGAACATGCTGGGTACAAAGCTAGAATTTTCCTATCGTGTGCTAATCCTTCCAGCGAAGATATTTTTGTGAATATTACTGGCAGACATACAGACAGACATTGTCTTTCTACAAAGGTCTCCTTCATTTACCATGCATTTTGAAGTGTGCAAGTGGGAAGGATGGACATCAGCTCTATTGCTTCATTCTAAAAGGCTTGAAAAAGCTACGCTTGCAAATGGGTGTAAGCCCAGACTGCCAGGTAAAGCTGGCCTAGCAAACAGCTGTGGTGGTGTCAGGACTTGCTGTATTTTTTGAGGGTTTCTAGCACCTTTTTCCCCATTGGCGTGGGTGCCACTGGCCGTGTGCCTCAGTTCTCAGTTTGCTTGCCATGGCTGTGGGGCAGCAGGGCAGTCAGGGGCCTGGGCGGGGTTGTTGAGCAAGTCCCAGGAGAAAGGTCAAGGAGGCAGCTGGAGACATCAGCAGCACCACAGTAAAATTCACATCAAGTTGTACAAAAGCCCCTGGCAAGTCTGTGTAAGAACCAGGACTAATGTTGGTTAGAGGTGTTGGTTAGAGGGATCTCTGCAGGTGTTTCTCCAGCCTCCTCCCTGAAGATCACCAGCATTCAAGCAGTGTGGCTTTACTAGCTGACTTGAAAATTTTGAAATGGATAATTTTCAGACTTCTTGGACAACCTGTTCCAGTGTTGACAAAAAACCAATGTCCAACCTGAACCTCTCATATCCCGGTCTGTGACTGTTAATTTTTTATATATTCTCTTTCTGCTGTTGCTGAAAGGAGTTTCTATCTCTCCCCTAAGTCCTACAGACTGCAGTTAGGTCTCTGTTTAAGTTCCTCTGCACAGTACCAAACAATCCCAGATCCCTTAACATCTCATTATTGGAATTCTAGGTACTGGTCATTTGTATAGCCATCCTTTGGACTATTTCCAGTTTCTCCACAACCGTCTTGGTCTGGAAAACCCAAAACCAGACTGAGTTTCACAAGGTGTTTTTTCACCAGGGCCAAGGAGCTGATTTTTCCTGTTGGCCTTGCTCCTCCATGTATAACTCTGCTCTGCAGCTTGTCTTATTTGTGAGGAGAGCACAGTCTAGGTTGATACTGAGCCTTGTGTCCATCCTAACTCTCTGATCCTGTTCAACAGAGAACCAGTCTGTTTCCCATGTGTATTAATGTTTGTAACAGTGGAGTTACTCTGCCTCAGATGGAGCACATTGTATTTCTTGCAGAACTTCTTGAAATTTCTATTGGTCCCATCCCTGAATTTACCAAGGTCCCCTTGAATTAAATCTCTACTGCTTTGCATATCAAGTGCCTCCAATTTTACTTAACCCACAAATTTGCTGCAGCTTTGTTCTGC
Source organism: Zonotrichia leucophrys gambelii (assembly GCF_028769735.1). Classification (NCBI taxonomy): domain Eukaryota; kingdom Metazoa; phylum Chordata; class Aves; order Passeriformes; family Passerellidae; genus Zonotrichia; species Zonotrichia leucophrys. The sequence continues at coordinate 80,083,871 of NC_088169.1, forward strand.
CTCATTGCCCAAGTAACTGATGAAGATAATCAACCCCTGACATATTCCATCCATTAGTGGTTGCCCACTGAGCACTGAGCCACTGATTACTGCCCTCTGATTCTGGCAGTCCAGCCTGTTTTTAATACATCTAATAACCTGTCCATGCAGCCTGTGGTTTGGAACAGTCCCAGCCAGCACTCTGCCCTGCAATGCCCAGGCACGGCCTGGCAGACACAGCAAGTGGTGGACCCTTCCCAAAAGGCCTCTGGGCAGGAAACAGTTGCATGCTAGTTGGACATAGCATTAGATATTCACATTTTTAGTTTGTTATTCAAAAGGAGAAACTGTCTCATAAAATAATTAAGGCTATAGTCAGGTCTTAATTAAGGGCAATTTTAAAGGAGGAAATTGTGGTTTTACTAAATGTTGCATTCAAGCATGGAAGTCAAGAAGGTTCAGATGAGATCTGACTAAAAATTTTCAGCGGTTCCCTGAAAAGAGAATTATTCTTTCTCAAGAGGCTTTCTTGCAACTATTTAGGTCTTATTTCTCTAAAAAGCCCCAGAGTAAGAAGACATATCTTTGTTCCTTGATATGACTGTCTATAAATCTATTCTATACTGAAAGGACAATCTAAGTGTTAAGATGCTGCCATTTCTGTCTCAAAAATGTTTCAGCATGTAGAAAACAGCAATTAGGTTTAAATTTGAATAAAAATTCAAGATATACCATTTTCTTTGGGAGGAGAAATTATGAAGATATTTTGGTTTAAGTCTTAATCATTTAGTGGGTTTTACCCACATTTTAATCCTAATTTTAATTTTTATTCATATTTAATTTAATTGAAATGAAACCTCTAAAACTTTTTTTTTTCCCCTGAAGAAAACCAAATCCAACAACATTGAAATTGGATACTTAGACAGATTAACGTTATCTAGATCTTCTTCTACAAGAAAAAAAGTTTGGCCTCACTGGAAGTGCACTTATTGAGAAAAATCCAATAATTTTTCTGGCAATTTATATTTGCTTTCATGAGCAAAGTACTATGTATTTTCTCAAGCATAACCATCTCAGATGTGTTGGTAGAGAGAATGGAGTGATGCTAACCAGAGAGGGACCTGGCTAGCCTAACTTCCCCATCAGTGTCTTTAGGAATCAGCATCTGGACATTTTGGCTCAGTCCCAAAAGGAAAGCAAAGAATGCAAAAGTGCAAAATCATTGAAGTTTATGGTAAAATTGTTATTGTATGTCTGCACAGCATCATGTCCAAATAAGTTTACTCTCATCAGGGTCTTGAAGCAGAACTCTGATAATAAAAGATAACAATCCACTGGAAAGGAAGGAAAGGAGAAACACAAAATTTGAGACTATGGGGTCTCTTGGTCTGCTACACTAATGGAGGTGATTACCTGCTGTATATATTTTTTTTCAAATATGTTTTTAAAACCTAAAAGTTTTCAGATAAAGACATCTAACTTGTAAACAGTCAGTAAGTTTTATGTTGGATAACAACACATTCCAAAATACATGGATGTCTTGGGAGTGTCTGAGGGAGAGCTGGTGAATTTTAAATGGAAAGACTTTCATCCCAAATCTGTCCTTTCAATGACTGAAATGTTCATTAAAAGTTCATTCATAAACATTTGGACTTGCTCTGAAACTAGGTGTTTTTTACAAAGAGGTTCATCAAAGGACAGCTTGTACCTGTGCATTTTTGTCTCCAGCATAAGAGATTCAATCAATAGCAGTTGCTCCAGTTTGGGTAAACTATTTGAAAATGAATCTGTACAAATGCAGAGCATTCCCAACTGCTCCAGGCTAAGCAGTCACATGGGAGTAGCTGTTCTGGCATAATGATTCTGGAAAAAATTATCTGAGTAAAGATGTTTACTTGGGAGTAAGTATTCAAGCATGAAATGGATGCTGTCCTTTACCTTCATAGCATATATTTTTCTGACTTCACTGCTGGGTGTAGCTGGATACACTATAAAACTCTCATCCAAAGATTGAATATAGGGTGGAGACACAGTAATGGGATTAGTGAGAAAAGCAAAGCTTTGACTAAAACTGAGCCGCTGCATCAGGTGCATCATGTGGCTTGTCCTTAGCTCACACATATGATGGTGAGTTACCCTTTGCAGTCCTTTTTAGTCACTGCATGATCTTGGCCATTTCTGCTTTGAACTTTCTAGTGGTCTGGGCAGCAATATCATCCCCTTTTGAAGTATGTGCTACAGTCGTAGGGTAGAGCTCCAAAGTGTTTTTCATATCTTCAGAGTGGCCAATAAAATTGTTTGGAGGTTTTTTTGGCTTTTTTTTTATCTTGCCTTTTTTAATCCCAAACCAAAGCATACTACAGTTCCTCCTCATCCTTTATACCTTTGCTGGCTCAGTGACAGAAAAGGAATTGTGATGCTCAGAAAACTTCACCATGAGTGAGAGTAGATTTGAAATTAGTAGGAATTTGAACCCCTATAATCTTTTAAATAATTTAGTCTCTTTGTTCAAGAGATATCCATGTTCCATACACTGCAGTTCCTACATGGCTCATTGCTTTTTAGCCTGAGAATGAAAATGATCCCACTAATAGAAAGTTATATTAATTTTATTAGATTGTTATTCAAGAACATTAGAAAATATTAATGTCTTTTTATAGTTCTGTTTTTAAGACACTTTCTATTTTATGTAAAAAGGATCATTAACACTAAGAGAACAGCTCTGTTTTCTTGTGCATGTTATTAAACATGTCATAATATTTCAGGTGTATTACACAGAACATTGAAATGAAAGATCTCACCTTTAAAAGCTCTTTGTACCCACATCATTATGCATGTCCAAATTTTTATACTCTTACTTACAATAAATATGAATTGAAAATATTATTCTGGAAGCTGCACAGTTAAGAATAATGGAGTAATTTACACAGCAATATACTGCTTGCCAGGAATAAGGATACCTGCACTAGTCCCTGTGTGTTAGTGATAAAATAAAATAGGAATACTAATGTAGACTTATGCTAAAATAAAATGTGCCACCAGACATTATGCATCACAGGAGATAAGCCTGTTTTCCATGCTTCCAGACTGCTCTTAACCTCATCTTACAGGTCTAGCACATTTCTCCTCATCTTTCCTTGCATTTACCACAGAGGTCACACTCTATTATGTTGTTCATTCAAGCAAGGATGGTAGAAGTCAGAGGGGTATTTAGGGCTAGGAATGGATCTAAACAGAGGTAAGTGGACATTATGATCAGAAGCTTCCTGCTCTAGGCACACAGGTACCAGCCCATCACTCCTCTGTGTGAATAAAAGAACCATAATTGGCAGCCCTTTATATAATGGACTGTTTTTGTCCTGCCTTCAGCTGCTGAGACATTAATTTGCTAAAGCTGCAGTGATTCAACAGAGCTTTGCACTTAGGTGAGACTGAAGTACTCTAGAGGCTGAGATCACCAGGAAGCATATTGCCACTCTCCATTTCTCCTTCTTAGGCATGCAGGAGTCATAGGCATATTATTATCCCTCATTCCCTCCCCACCACTGCCTGCTTCTCATACTGCCTTGAAGTTTGTTCCAGTCCTGTGATGCATTCAGCAGGTCTCTGCACAGGTTCATGTGTCATCACCAGGAGACCCAAACGTCCTCTGGCTTGGGAGAGCTGTACTTTAGCAAACCCCTGAAAGATGCAGGGTTTTTGAAACTATGCCCCAGAAACCTGTGACGAGACCTGTGCATGACTCCCATACTTCAGAAAGAAATGGAGCTCATGGTTAAAGCGAAAAATGTTTTGGGGACAAAACTCTGCTATAGCAAGAACAGTCAGAATGGGACTGCAGTGAGAAATGGGAACTGATACCTGATAGAAAACTGGTTATTAGTCCTTACTATGGCCAAGGTAAAAACCACGACCTGATTCCCCAAGGCAATCAGTAGAATGGCTTTTTTTCCTGGTTTGATATATTTTGAATTCAACAGTAGAGGCTTAAACCCTGTTTTGTTATGATTCATCCCCACATTCCCCTTCCCTTGGTTCAATACAATTGCCTCCCTCCAGTAGTCCCTCCCTGCCCAGCCAGCCTGGAAGAACAGCACCCCACACCTGTGTGGTGTGTGAGGGGGCCAGCCCAAACACCCTATGCAGCAGCTGAGCTGCCTTTCCCTGCTCCTTTAACCATGCACATGATATTCAGCCCAGCTGTGTGCATTTGGCTCTTTTCCTCCAGGTGAGTGGGTTTTTGAACATGAGCAGGAGGTGACCTGACCTTTGATAAAGAGATCTGAGCGCTGTGTTTGCCAGCGGGACGCAGGGTGACACATATGGTATTTTTACTCTGTGCTATGTCTGGTTTCTTTCTCTCCATATGTATATAAAAGAAGGGGAACTCATGTATTTGACAGATGTGCTTGATAATTCTTTTCAGTCAGAACACACCAATGTAGATATGTATTAAAAACAAACAACACCCCCCTCCCCAGCCCCTACTGGTAAACACACCTCCATGTCTACATTGTTCCCATTGCCAAGCCCCAGTGCTTCCATGGTGCTGGCAGTCTGTGCTGGAGGAGGCATCCCACCCCAGCTTTCTTTTGTCACAGGTTCATGGCCCGCAGATACTGCTGGCAGGTTCTCAGGCTTTGGATTGGCTTTCTTTTAGGCACTGGAAACAGCAGCAGCTGCTGAATGCTGAGCATTGCTGATAAAATCGTCAAACTTGCTAGCATTTTGGTAAATATTGCTCTTGGTGGAGACAATCAAGCACAGAGACAAACCCGGTTTGCAGGTGCCATCCATCCTCTCCGGCAGAGAGCACAGAAGGCAGCCCATGCCGTGGACTGGATACTAGAAGGGCTTTTGGGAAGCCCTTGCCAGGGAATGGACTACAGACTGTATGAGATCCAGGGTGGACCACCAGCTATCCTTTTGGCAGGAGTCAACACTGATGGACAGCTTCATGTCTGAGCCACAGCCCTGTCATAAACTCCAAAGGAGAAATGAGGGCCAAAAGAATCCACATTTAAAAGAATAGAGCAGTAAAGAAAGTAGAGTGTTGGACACACGGAAAAGAGAACAAGTAAGGCCTGGGAAAAGAAGGGATGTGTAGGGAAATGGAGATAAGCATCCAAGCAGCCATATCAACTTTTACTTCAATCCCCTTAGTCATATGCCCTGCCTCTTTACCAGCCTTTTTTCCTCATTTTGGCTCTTGAAAGAGCTTTAGCTATTTAGCTAGGGTGTCACCAAACAGGATGAAGAAACTTATCCAACACTAATTCGATGCAAATAAGCAGACACTTCCTTTTTAGGGTGCTGGGGACAGGGAGCATAACTCCTCTGAAATGTGTCCCACTCAACAAACAAAACCCACCCTTTTATATACTTTTTCTGCTAAAACATTGTTACGTAAGTTCTTAAACATACTATACATATTATGCCTACTCCTAAATTTAATCTTTGTACTGATTGGTTCTACTGGTTGATAAGTACATTAAGATCCTAAAACAATCATGGGCTATTTCTATTGAGGTCTACTCACTTCAATCCTTGATATTAAAATCAAGATGGGAAAGGAAAGGAAGGGTTTCCAAGCAGTATAACTGGTGAACGTGATCATCTCCACAGTTTCTTGTCTGAAACATAAGGGTCCTGTAACTTCTTGGTGGGATTTCTATGGTTACCCAGCACTCTGGATATTTCTATGCCTTATGCTTCACAATTTTCTACTTGCAATCATAGCTAACCCGTTAATATTATTTAATTGATATTTTGATAAAAATATTCATAACAAGGGAATTAGGAAAATATGGTGAATCCATGAGTGAAACGTTCCAGGGGAAGGTTTTCCCTCTTATTTTTTTCGTACGTTTTGATATCAAAAGAAAGACTTCATCAGAAGATTAAAGTGTTAGTTTAATGACATAAGAAGGGATTCCTATTGGAAAATAGAATTTGATAAGGAACTGATGCTCTAACAAGTCTGTGAGCTGCTGACAACAGTATTGCCTAAGGCACTTCTATAAACCATGTGCTGTCCATGGCAGACATACTATTAGAAGATAAAATTCTCACTTGCCTGATGAACTGGACTAGATAGAAGTCTATCTAAAAAGACAGGCTTCTAAGACTTTACATTAAAAGTTAACTGCAATTTTCCACTCCCCAAGCCCACACGGAAAAAGAAAAAAGGAAAACACAAAGTCTAGGATTTATTCCTTGCACCCAGAGATTGTCCCTAAATGTAACACTTTCAGAGGTCTGCTCAAAATTACATATTGGGTAGCCTGACTTGGAGCCATTCATGGGAGCCCTGTATAAGTAGTGAAGTACCACAGCCTTTTTCCATAAAAAATAATGAGGCAGAAGTTTCTACTGTGAGGGACCCACAGGGCCTCTCTCCTGGCCCAAGTGAAGCAGCTTATCTACTCTTTCCTGTTGAGGATTCCTTCATCAAGGAGTCTCATGGTCACCTGTGCAGTTGACAGACTGCTCTTCATGCATATGCCATGCCCTGAGGCTGTAGCAAAGAACTGTAGTCCTTACACAAGTCAGGCAGCACAGGCAGAAGTACTTAGCATTTGGCTCTTCACCTTAGGTTAGTTTCTTCTACTGTCTGAGATGGATCACTTAAGTGCCTGTGATCCATTCATATCCTGTTTGGGACCTCTCAGCCTGTGCATTCTTGGTGATCCTCCATGCCTATGTTTCTCTTTTGCTTTTGCAATGAGTCTTGGAAATGCATTTGGACAACATACAAAACCAGCTTTGTGTTGTGATATGAATGAGGGTTTGACTGTTTGTTGTATGAAAATTACATCCACAGAATAAAGTCCAAACTGTCAGGACAGACCACAGGCAATGTGTTAAAAGTGATATATTTTTCTGTTTCCATATGCAGGGAATGAACATCTCATTAATTCAGGTTCCCCCAAGAAATAGGAAAGACAAATATCATTTACAGTAATAATAAGAATTTAATGCAGGAGTAAACAAAATGCTTGTTTTTTCTTCAAGGAGTCATTTCATCCTGGCAGAAGGCCTAAACTGGTATTCTGGGAGATCCTTTCCTTGTGTATCATAAACAGCATTAATCTATGTATGCCTGTGTCTTCTTGTCTGCTGCAAGCACCCCACGGGTTATGCACTTGAATGTAGGGTTGGATCTTGAACCAACTGCCTCTCTGTTAGGGATGCTTCTGCAGAGAAATTTCTCCATTCAGAGGTGCCATTGTAGTACATTTATTTTTCTCTCCACCATATTATTTAGTAGACCCTTAGCAATTGTAACTGCCCAATGCAGATTTACCATTTAACTGGCCATGATCTGGTCGTGACTCAATTGTGATAATTGTGTCCATTTCCAAGGAAAATGCACAAATTCATTGCAAGAAACCTGAGACTGTTGTTCTGAAAATAGCACACATAAAGACACTTTGGTTCTTGAAACATTTTGCTCCTTTCCCTGCAATGGCCCCTTAGATACCCTCCAGTAACCTCTCATTCTCACAAGGGTGCTTATCAGTGTACAAACCAGAGCTGTAGTTTGTGCAGTTTACTGTGAAAATAAGGCATAGTTTTGTTTTTCTCTGGGACTTGTTAGCTGTGGCAGATCAGGGTACCAACATAATGCTCTGGGAATTTTTCATCTCCATATTAGTATATGTGTGGTGCTGAAGTCAATCACAGCAATATCTTCATTTATTCTATCTTGGATTTACTTCCAGGGCACTTTCCAGTGGACAGGGAAGGCCTTTGTTATAAACTGCTATTGTCACCCTCAGGGCAATAGCCTGGAAATGCCATCTACTCAAACAGAGTCCCCACAAGTTTTGCTGGAGGGTTTTCTGCAATGTGGTGGTTTGCTTTGGTTTGGATCCCAGTGTTTTCTGCTTCTCTTTCTTTTTGTCCAAAGTGTGTGGCGAGGAAGCTGCTTGGTTTATCTAGAATTACCAATATTTTTCTCTAACATCCTGCACTGAGAGGTTTTGTTTTTTTTTTTTTTTACCTACAGGAGTCATCCTGAGTTAGTGGAGGGCATTTAGCCTTAATGTTTTCCAGGTCACAGACTCGGTTTATTTAGTAAAAGTGACTGCTTTCCACATTTGTTGGGTTACTCTGTGCAGCAGGTGGAACACCTCTGAGTCATTCATACCTTTTAAGATACAATATATTTAGACAGTATCTCTCAAACAAGTCTTGGCAATCTCTTAGCAGTTCAGCCGTAGAGGAGCCAAAATTCTTAGTGTGCTTTGATATCTTTTTGTGTTCTATTTGTCCTACACAAATCTGTTCCATACCATAGTTTAGGCATTAGGCTCAGGTGATCTGTAGCTGAAGGAAAGGAATCCCTCTTAGCCTTCTGCCTGAGCCTCTGTGCAGCAAGACTAAATCCAGGTTATTTAATGTTCTGCTGTGGGTATGTAACCATGCCCTCCTGCTGTCCAACTCCACCTTTGCCTGGCTGATGTTGTCCAAGAACCTTGTGAAAGTTTCTGCCTCTTCCTCTTGCTTCATAATGAAACACAGCAACAAATCTTACATCTAGAACTTTCTAGTTGGGGAGTTTTCTCCTTACTCCCACTGTTATTTCAAGTTGGTGCAAGCCATCATAATTTTTATTATTTCTAGAATAGAAATTGATTTACTGGCATAGCTATTTTTCTCTCCATGCTTTCCCACTCCTTTCTGCCTTCTTCCCTATTTGCCATCCCACCCAATATGCTTATGACATGAAGTTGAGAGAGTCTTCTTCCACTGCGTATTCAACATTCTTCCTTTAAGTGCTTCCTGAAAGTAAAGTTTTTGTTTCCTCTTAGCAGTTTACTTAGAGAGAAATGGGGATGAAATGGATGTGCAAGTACCACCTAAGAGAAGAAATGAGAATTTTGTCTGATGGTAGCGACAGCATTATTCTTTGAGGAGTCAAAATGTCAAGTAAGTGGTTGAGTTCAGCCATGAGCATATCCTGCTATACTATGAAACTCCTAGTTTTACATCTGTGAGTCAATAATCAGCTGTAAGCCACCTGTTGTGTCTGAATTCTGAAATCTGCACATTTGCCCCTTCTTACCTTCTCCACTCCTGAGTACTGCAGAAGTACAAGCACATACAATGTCAGCTTCAGTTCAGTTTTTCAGCTGTCTCGGTCAAACATTTTGGAATTGGGGTTCACATTATTTGGAAAAAAATTAGCAATTGCTGAAGAGAATCTGTTTCTGATCAAAGAAGATGGTGAGGTAACTCAAGGGTCTCACTTTATGAACTTCTCACAAACAAACTTGGAAAAGAAAGATCTGGTTTTGTTTTTAAATAAGCAGGATCCACTGACGCAAAGTCTTGAAACATCCTTATAGTTTAGAATAAAGTGTACTGCTAGCAGAAAAAAACAATGAAGTGCATCCCTGCCTCCAGGTAGTCGTTGCATTTAATGATTCATCTGCTTAAATGTCAAAGCAGATGCTTGAAATCAGACTCCACTCGAACGCGGAGCAGTGGCCTTCTTGTACCCATCACCAATAGCACAGTGACTGGATTTGGTAGTTGCAGTGTCTAAAATTTCTTTTTTTTTCCTTGTCTTTTGTTTAGTCCTTTTATTTATCTTAATGCGGAACTTTAAAGGCCTCACAGAGAAATATTCTTATCCTAGGGAACAAAGAAATTAGAAGTTTGTGCTGAATCCACATTTTTAGGAAAAACTTGAAGAGAGATTATAGACAGCTGGCCTCCTAAATAATACTGCACTTTTTTTTTTTTAAAGAAATCCTCAGGTTTAAATTTAATTTCTTTTTCTTTTTGAATGACCATAGGCACTTAGGATTTGGCACTCATATATGAGACATAAGAAAACGGTGTGAGATTGCAGTTAATTTTGTTCTTATTTATCAAGAATTGTTGTCTATATATAATATTTACTTCAGAATTAGCTTTGCACTTCATGGAAAAATTTACCAGAAATTCAGCAATAGCTTAAACATCATTATTGTTTGCTGACACACACTTGCACTCATACAAACACAGAGCAGACTTGTTCCCTCAGGAGTGGATAGGGAGGAAATACACATGCTTTTATTCTCCCCTTGACCCATATGTTAACAAGAAACGTGTAAAAGGGAAGTGGGAGCTGTTTCCAGACCTGAATACCTGTGGTACCTAACTTAGCTATTGCATTGTTCAAAAATCTAGAGTGCCAAAGGCAGGCACTCAGCTGCCCTGTACACTCACTGAAAATATTCTGGTACTTCTCAAGAGTGTCAAAGCATTCCCTCCACTGACTAAATAAGGTGCCTCAGTATTTCATACCTCTGCAGACTGGTTCATCACATCTTGACACTGAGAAACAAAGATAGCAAGAACCAAGAACCAAGAAAAACTAACCACAGAGGATGCCTTAAAACAGGCCTGAATTGGACATGCTTTATGGACTTTGCTGACTACAAAGGAAACAATGAGACCTTTCAGAGATTGTTAACAGAAGAGGCTAAGGAAGGCACAGTGATGCAGTTGTCTAATAAGCAGAACTGTCCCCAGTACTGACTGAGTCCTGGGCAACCCTGCTTGTGACCAGCTGGATGTAACTCCAGCCACCACCACCCTTTGGGTTCCAACAACCAGCCAGTTTTTCACCCAGCAGAATGCCCCTGTCCAAGCCGTGAGCACCTGTCCAAGCCAATTTCTCCAGGAGAATGCTGCTAGAGACATTTTCAAGGACTTCAATAAAGTCTAGGTAGACAACATCCCCAGCATTTCCCTCATTCCCTAGGCAGGTCCCACTGTCACAGAAGGAAAGAGATCAGATTGGTTTGCTGCATAGGATGCGTGAAAGTCCCACTCCATGCAAACAAAAAAAATAAAATTCTGTTCCCAGAGACTGAGATTGCCACTCACAGTGTAAAGGCTAGAAACACAATATTCACGGGTTTGATGTCATAGCTATGAATTATGAATATTTCTTAGTCATCGCCTCCAGATTGGAATGCTAGTAAGGAAGTGCAATTTGTCCTATTCATTTACTGTGGGTGTTAATACAGAAAGGCCTTTAAACACATTTTTAGCTATCAATGCAGAGAAGATTTTCATCCACAAGCAGAAATCTGTAAAATTCCTTACTATGCTTTAAGCAGCTATTATGATGGTTTTAGTTTCTTTAAAAAAACCATTCACTTTGGCTGCTTGTGTTTAGGATGCCTGACTTTAAATTTGGTTTTCTGGGCTCTCAGCATGGCTAGAAAGTCTTTGTAATGGCATTATGCTTCAGAGGTAGCTTCAGAAAGTCTGGAGAATAATCTGCACGCACATTTTTCTGGCCACACAGGTAACTACTGGACAGGTATTCATGGGCTCAGGGTATAAAGCAGCAAACCAAGCCCCTAAGCTTGGAGAGGAGGTGGAGGGGGGGAGGCAATTTGAAGGTGTTTTTTTGGGTTTTTTTTCCATTGGTAGATGAAAGTTTATTTGCATGCAGTTTTAACTAGCCTCTTCTGTAAAGACACATGTTATTCCAAATCCTGATGTGCACACGTTTACATGAATACGTGTATATGTGGATGGGGATACAGATAACACATACAGATAGCATCCAGTAAGCTGTATCCGATCCTTTTTCCCTGAATAATAATAGCTTCAGCAGGCCAGACCTCCTCCTCTGCTGAGTGCCTGGTTCAGACCCACCCTGCTGTGTGTCTGTAGCTAAGCAGCCTGATGTTCCCTTTCTTCCTTCAAAAAGCAATCCCTTCCCTTTGCACAAGTGCATGTAGCTGACATCCAGCCCCCTCAATGACCTGATGTTTCAGCAGCTCTGGCAGCTCAGACAGCTGCACTTGAATCCATTTAGTCAGTGAAAGCTGTAATTTATTTTGGCAGCATGCCAGCCAGGTCAGTCACACCCAGGAACTCTATGTCTGAACTTCAGATGAACCTTTCCCAAAAACATGATGGCAGATGAAGACAGTAATGGAAATTTATGTAAATGAACATCAATACAAACAGTTTTACAGGGCCTAATAGATCAGAGCTGATCACCCAGACAATTGTTATACACCTTAAAACGCTTAGTTGAACACAGAGCGTATGAGCCTCTGATTCCAAGAGCATGGTTCAAAAATAGGGTTGGGATTTCAACTGTAGTGATGTAATTGATCTTGCGTGAGACAAATGTCATCTGACAGAAGGTAACCTGAAGTCAGATCACTTAGCTAAACCAAAAATCTGGTGCTTCTTGAAGAGAAATTGATACAAATTAAGTGAATACTGCCAACTTACATGCAATTTACACAGCAAATTTAGAATACAAGAACACAGGGTGACACTAACAGCCCATATGTCCTGTCTATGAAGGTGACTAGCACAAGATGCTTAGAGAAAGAACGTAAGAAATAGAATAACTCAAAGTATGTAGTGATCCTTACTGGCAAAGATGGCTGGGGAAGTCTCCTAGGGAACATCTGAACCAGAGATTTTCTTTAAACAATCTCATTAAAATAGCCATCAAGGGATCTACGAAACATTTGCTTTATAAACTTCATATGATTCTATTTTTAGCACCATTTACATTTTGGACTCCTCAACTTACCCCAAGTTAACTCTATATAAATAAAGAACTGGTTTCCATTTATTTCAAAATCATTGCTTAGGAATTTCAGAGTCCCTCTAATTCTGTATTAGGAAAAGGGGTTAATGATTGTTTACCAGGCATGTTCTCTGCACAAGTGTTCAATGTTTCCAGTACTTCCAGGTCTTTATCATAAAACATTTTGGTGTTTCTCTCTAAGATGTAATATCCTAATATATGTCTTCCTCTGTGGTGGAATGCTGCTACTGCTGTCCTTTTCTGCCCTTTCTGCAGTTCAGCTATGCCCTATGTGAGATGGAAGATCACAAAAATACACCAATTTGAAGATAAGGGTGCTTTATTGATGAGAAAGAAGTATATTTTTACCTGTATTTTCAATTACTTTCCTTAGAGTTCCCAATACAAATTCCATTTGAACAACATCTAAGAATGTAGCTGATATTTTCAGAGGAAATCTCATTTCCACAATGACTGCTGATGACTCTTAGATTTCTTTTCTGAATAAAAATGCTGAGGCCTATAAAAATATAGGCCTATATTTTAACCCAATATACACAATTAGAGCTATTTTTTGGAATGTGGAGTAGCTATCACTAACAAACATAAAATTTAATCTAACATTTTTGTAAGTGTTTGTAGTCATCTTGACTTCTGACTATCCTGAATAATTTTATAATTATTTGCACACTTTGGTACAACACTTTTGTGAAAAATTTGTGGATATCTTGAACTGCCCAGATTCTATCACAGAGCCTTCTGAAATTATTCTTTTAACTGTGATATTAAAACTCATGGCCTCCTATCTTTTATTTCTGATGTTGCAACCAAGTATTCCCTCTGAGGGACCTCTGATTTTGCACATTAGCCTATTTTCTTTGATGATTTTTTCTTGTAGGACCATATAGAAAGTTGTTTTAAGGACCCTAAGTACACCATGCTTACCAGACACCCATTACAGCGTCCTCATTGACTTCTCCAAAGAATTCGAGTAGATTTGTGACTACCAACCAATTCTCTGTCACTGTTTTGAGTTATTTGCTTAGTGCAGTGGTCAATCTTTTGGATCTGTAGTTACCTGGAGCTACCTATAAAAATTGGCGTAATACTTGCTGTCTTCCATTTTCTTGGTGTTTTATTAACTAAAGCTATAAGCTCATCACTTAGAAGTGCAGCAAATTTAAAACTGTAGAACTCCTGGGGAAATTCTAGGAAATTCAGAAACTGATTCATAATGGGGCAATCCTGGCCCACTAAAAAACATGTATACCTTTAAAGGAAACACATTTTCACTTATTGATCATATCCAGGGTCATGAGAAATCACTTCAGGAAACCTGAGATGTTTAAAGCCCTGATTAAATGTGTAGTTTCACCCCATGGTTTGGTTTGAGCACGTTCAATAAAGTGGCACAAAGGAGCTTCAGTTTTAATCCATGTTCCTCTTAGTATTTGTTACCAAGTTCTTCTTGTAAGTAGATTGAGCCAGATATTTGAGAGTTAAGTATTTCCATACTGAGCTACATTCTAATTATCCCTTCTACTGTAAGTACTTCATTTATTTGGGGAGACAATGGTATGTAACTTAGCAAAAGGGCAGCAAAATTATTGCAATATTAATAAAAATGCTCACAACAGTTGTGGAATAAACTGTTAGGCTTTAAATCAGAGAAGTAATTATAGGCCTATTATCCAATATGACTACAGCTGCTCTGTGTATTTATACACACAATTGCTTTCACATATACACCAGGAGGATTAGAATGAAATAAAATCCATGAAAGAAAGTATTTATCCAGGGAGCTGGAGTAAAAGCAAAGATTTCATTTCCATACCAAGAAAAATGGAACCAAGCAGCTGTTCAGTTATTTTGGATTCTTGTTCTTGCTTGACAATGATTAAAGATATTAAGAGCACCAGAATGACATGTCAAGATAATAAATGAGGTATTCTTGGTGATCAGCATCTGTCATCAGAACTCCTATTGCTCTCAGCAGTATTTCTGTACTTATCAGAAATTGCTCTTTCCAATAAAGATTACATTTTATTTTCAGTTTCACATTTTTTTTTCCTTTTTCCCTGAATACTGAACTTTTGCATTGCGAAAGTCTAGCTATCCAAAGAGGAAAATGAGAAAAATGATTGGTAATAAGGGACCTCACAAATTGTCCATTTTGACTGAAAGAAAATCCAAAGTCCATGTGTGCAAAATGTTTACAGGTTTTCAGGAAATCACTACCAATACAGTTATGAAGCCCATGTGGGTCTGGCATCCAAATTCCTGCATTTCTGACATGGCCATGCACAAAAATTTCTGCCATTCTTCTTCTCTCCAATGGGATATTCAATTGCATTCTAATCTTATTCACAAATTATATTTTCAAATGCCACTTATTTAGTGCTCGCATTTCACTTTGGATTGGGGTAGTTTCTGTGGGCACTGGAGGGTGCTTTAGTGACTCTAATCTGCTTTCAGAGAAAGTTAAAAACATCCAAACAACAGTAATTTTTTCTGAGGAGTAAAATTTTTATATTTCAGCCAGGAACTGGGAGAGGGCAGCAGATGAAACGCGCCCGTACACCCAGCGGCAGTTCCATAATCCGCCCCACTGCAGAGTTACCCAGCTTTTGCCTGCCCTGCATTCGCAGGACAGAGGCACTGCCACCCCATGCTTTGGGAAATAATCCAACGTATTCATCCGGAATAACAAGCCACATGATCTCCTCAGGCAAAAAGAGCACAGAGAGGAGGAATGCCTCTGCTTATCACAGTCACCACAGGCATGCTGGCTCCTGATAGCACCATCTTATCATGTCCAGAGCAGCGTCTCCCAGGCAATTTGCTCCTCTCTGTGCTCAGACAATCAAAGTAGCTTAGCTTTGAAAATAGTTTATAGGACAAAAGCAGGTGTCCTGGGATCCTGCCCTGGCAGAAAGCCAGGCTATAATTGACACCATAAGTCTGAAGACTAGAAGAATCCACTTGGTGTGAGCAACAGAAATGACATTGCAATAGGTGGTGGTGCAGAGGCTGTTCATTAGAGGGACCTGCACAGATGGAAGCATGTGGGAGGGAACCGGGCATTAGGATGCAAAGGAGAGGGCATATACAGGCAGTTGGCTGCTGAGACAACTTCTGTTTCAGCACTGGACTCACACCAACGCCAGCATCACTACCCTGGCTGGTAGAGCAGCCCACACTACTGTGACTCACCCAGGTCATGGCCAGAATATCCAACCAGCCAAAAGACTGCAGAGAAAACAGCTGCTTCAACTTGACTGTTGTTTCCTCCTGGAAACTTTTTTTAGTTAAAGCTGCCTTTTCATACACAGCCTCAATGTGGTTTCCCTGAGCTACTTTTTCCATGTATCTTGTTGTACTTTGTTTATATATTCTTCTGCCTCTTCATCCAGAGAGAAAAGCAAAGGTTAGAAAAAGGACAACAATTCAAGTAGACATTGATGCAAGGACCAGCCTTTCAGGGGAAAAATATAGAAGAATATTGATTATTCAAGAAAAAAAGAGACCCAACTAAGCATGGAGATGTCTGACTGCTGGGCAGAATGGACACCTTCTGCCTTGCTGCTCCCCGGGCTGGTGGAGACCTGTTTGCCTGCCAGCTTGCTCAGTGCTCTAGCTAGGAGAGCAGGAAAATAAGACAGCTTAGTGATTTGTGCCTTTCCTGACAAATAAGGAAAGAAGGAGCACAATTTACTCATCTTTGGCCTTTGATGTGATTCTATTACATGGAGGAGAATTCAGAAGGGCCCTAAACCAATAGGCAGAAGGATTGATACTTTAATTGCCACTGAAGCAGCTACCCAGCAGAAAAACATTTCATGGGAAAGGTTGTTTTGCCTAGGTAAATATGAGGTGATTAAATCAATGAATATTATTTCAGTGTTGCCTATCACATACTAGGAACTTGACAAAACTTTTGTAAGAGTTTTAAATTACTGCACATTGCTTCCCAACTAGAAAGGGACGTTGACGACATGAAAGACAGCTGAAAGGTCAGCTGAGATATGCTGACATGTTCACAGTCCATTAAAATGCATAACTTGGATTTTGTTCAATTTTTCAGGACCATCATAGAACAAGGATCGGTATCTCTGCATCATTTGCAAACCTTCAAATGCTTACCAAGGCATACATGCTAAATTATCTTCTTCCAAATCCTGAAAGCTTGTATTGACACTGACTTCAAGATGCACAACCCTGAAATTCGGTGAAACATATGTCCCTAACTTGCTGCAGGCCCATGCA
The DNA here is from genome assembly GCF_028769735.1 of Zonotrichia leucophrys gambelii. Lineage (NCBI taxonomy): Eukaryota > Metazoa > Chordata > Aves > Passeriformes > Passerellidae > Zonotrichia > Zonotrichia leucophrys. Next base: position 80,100,681 of record NC_088169.1, read on the forward strand.
AAACTCGGTCCCTGGTTTCTGCTGTTGAGGAGCAAGAGGCTGTGACAGTGTCTAGGTAAGCACTCACACAGCAGGTACCACAGTAGTCCTGTGGGATGCAGCAGGAACACCCAACACAGCAGTTTTCCCTATAATAAATCTTAGGATGTCATTGCTCTATCACTACTAATTCTAATTTGATGACCTAGTTGAAAGCCCTGAAAGCTGCTACAGCTGATGTCTTGTGTCCTGCCAAAAGTGTATCCATTATCCTTTCTAATATATCTGTGCAGGAACATGGAAGACCCCTTTCAGTTATCTAAAACATTTGTAGTTTGAGTTTCTAGTGAGTGCTTTTGGCAATTTGAAGTTTTTCTCTTTTGCTTAGTTTTTCTAAGCAATGAGTAATTCTCCTTCACATGATAAACTCTATTGTCCCCTAAAATTAGTCCCCTGTGAAGAAACCACGTCAAAGCAATGATCTAATGTCAAAAACACCTCTGGATCTTGAAATCAGAGCAAACAAGAAAGAAGGAAAAGAAAAATTAAAAACACCTTCATTGGCAATTTGGAAGAGAATTTATTTCTTCCTACAGGGTGTATGATGAGTAATTCCTTTGCAAATGCTAAATTCCCTCAGAAAGTGTACTGGAGAAATATTGTTCAAGTCTCATGCTTTCAGTATTGCAGTCAATAAAATGAAACTGTCCCTTGATTAAAAATATGACTTAAGAAAGGAAAAAAGCAGGTGGTAAAATAAGAAATAAATATTATAAATTATGGATTAGTGCTTATAAATTACCCACTTCTCCCTCAGTGGTTCCTAGCAAAGTTGACCAGGGCAGGAGTCCTGCCATGGTGCTCATTAGGCAGACACACTGCAGGAAGTTTCCAGACAGGATCTGCTCAACACCAAGAGGCATTTTGTATCTCTCAGGCTTTTAATTTCTTCTCTACATGAATAATACATATATTTTTTTTAAATCATAGAAGGGATTAATTTCACCACATTGTCTGGCTTTTGTTTACCATCAACCAAACAACTTTCCTGGGTGTACTGTCAGTCCTGTATCTTCAACCTGAATGACAGCTTATTTTTCAGAGATATAGATGGAGTCCTGTTTAAGAACAGACAAATTTAAGGTCAGAGTGATCTAAAGACATCCAGTGATGAGCACTCAATCCAAGCTCCAAGTAATTTCTCAATGTCAGTTCCCTGCCTTGCTACAGAACTAGCCTGAGATAGACAAAGCTTTGTTTTCTCTGGTAATTTTTAACAATCTTTGGATAGCTAAATTAGTAAGAGTCACTACAAAGTTTGAATCTCAACTCTTATTTCAGCTTTGCAGATTTTCTGAATGCTTTCCAGCTTCTCAACATTCTTTTTGCAATTTGAATGAGTCTTAATATAGCTGGCAATATCATCTACCTACTATCAGTCTTACACAGCTAGATTGCTTCTCAGCCATAGATCAAACTCCTACCATCACACTTAAAGCACTTATTCAAAGGATTATCTACTACACCATTTCCTAGCTCACTGAGACACAATACCAATGCACAGGTGCCAAAAAACTCATGCTAAAAACTATTTAAGGAGGGAGCTGCAAGGGTTAAGAAATAGGAGAAGAGACAGTAAGGGAAGCATGTGGAAGGAAACGTTGGGAAAATGGTTGGAGTACTCTTGGAAATAGGTGCTCCATGCCAGAGAAGGCACACCCAAGGGGACTGCAGCTGTAGGTGACCCATGCTGGGGCATGATCCCCTCAGAGGAATTGTGGCCCTGGGCTACTCATGCAAGGGCAAGGACAACCCAGAGGGACTGCATCTTGTAGAACAGCTTTTCTCCTAGCTTTTTGTGCAATTTGCTGTGTTTTTATCTTCTTTTCTTACCTTGTTATCTGAATCAATAATCAAGTTACTTTTAAAAAGCAATGAATTATATCAAACAAAATTCTTAAAGTAGAGACTGCTTTGAAGATCACAACCTCTCCTGTAGCACCAGCTGGAGCAAGGCAGTTCTCTGGGCTCTCATATGGGGAGTGCTGCTCCCACACTTACCTACGTCCAGCACAAGGGAACAACATGACAGGGGGTCAGAGGCTGTAGTTTCTTTGAAGAGGGTGGCCAAACCACAGCCCCCCACACTCCAATTCACCAGGCCTTTGGGTAATTTTAGAGGGGAATTATGTTGGTCTTCTGATCTTATTTCAGTTTGCTATTACTCATAAGTAATTTTTCAATAAATGGCTCAAACTTATCACTGAGCATAACAATCTGATTACCTCTGGCCTAGGAGAAATGATACTGTTTTCCAAAAGGAGAGGGCTGTAAAGCACAGACAAAGCCAGGCACTTGGCAGCATTACAGGGCTGTATTTTCCTGCAATCTTGGAGCACTGCTCTTCTCCTGGCACCTCTTGCTCTGACTCTGCTGTGTGCTGAAGAAGTCCTGCATCTCCAGGTATCTACTTGGTTCACAGCTCTAGACCATGGAAACTGCAACAATCCTAAACATCAAGTTTTTAAAGGATGGAAGGAGGAAAAATGGGTTTCTGGTCGAGCTGGCTAATGCTGAGTGCTGACTAGGTCTCTCTGCCTCACCAGCTGCACTGATGCACAGCTCAAGGGCTGCTGGCTCCATCGGGCTACGTGTGGGTGCATTCCAAAACAGGCAGCATGTGATGGCAAAACTTTGAAATGGGAAAAGGACTTGATCAGAGCATTGTCTTTTTTCTTCAGGGGTAAATTTTTCCATGTCCTGTAGAGTAACATGGTTTTTGAGGTTTGCATTAATTAATTAGTACTATTAAAAGTTAACAGTAAGTAGGGATAATGTAAAGTGATATTTCCTGAAGACCTACTAAATTAGATTTACACATAATAATTAATGAAAGGAAAATAATATTTATACATAGCAATGGAGAAATTTCAGTAGAATAGAAAACATTTTATTTCTTAGGACAGAAAGCACAGAAATAGATAGGATCACAGAAGGAGGTAAGTTGAAACCTTTATATTCTTCCCATATGTCATATATTCCAGGCCCTGGTCCTCTTAATGGCTGTCTTCTACCTCTCTCCAGTTTGCTAATCTATCTCTCTCTTGTAGGAGTAAATTCAAAATATTTATATTCAATTAAATAGTAAAGCAATTAAATTTTAATTAAATATTAAAGCAAATACATGAAACAACAATAGGAAATTATGCCCTGGAGGCAAAATCCATAGGATCTAAATAGAAGTTTATGGCTAAGATGATTATCATCTGGAGTCCTTAATGGTCACTGAAGACAAATAATCTGTTCCCAGAAGATGTCCTAAAGTCGATACTACCATTAGGTTAGATGACTTTACATCTGAGATCTCTTCACTGAACACAGAGCATCCAAGGATGACTGGCTCAGAGGGAAGCACCACCACTGCAGATATCTGAGGGTAGACAACAGCAATCCTCCCCCTGTGGCTGTATTTCGGTCTGTGCTGGAAGGCACAGATTTGCACTGGAAGCTCTGCAGGCAGCAGCTCCACAACTCCAGGTATTAATCTTCAACCCCAAATGCACAGAAACTGTTAACTCTGCTTTGCTTTTAGCAGGATGGAGAGTGACAGGAACTTGGTCTCCTTGCAACAAATCAATTCACAACTACCTTTAAATAGCATATTTAGGTTTTCCTAGGAAATAATTCCCAGGAGAAATCCTTCCTGTTTGTATTAAGGCATTGCTAATGCCCCAACAGGCGATTGCAAACACCATTCTCAGGGAGACTGCTGAAGTTACTGAAGACAACTAGAGTGACCTAGCAGAATTAATAAAATCACCATATTACCTTTTATGTGCATTAAGGCTTAAATACTCATGCTGCTTCAATCCTCTCGTGCTGTTCTGTAGAGATATGATCACCTTCTATCATTGTGTTAACACTTAATGCATTTAATTTTCTGTTATTTGAAATAAATGCCTTAAACTGACTTAGAAAAATTATATTCACAGTTTCTCTCTCTTTTTTTTTTTTTTTTAATATATATTTGCCATATAAATGACCTTAGAAACACTGCCATGTAACTGCTCAGTAGGCTGCAGCAGGCAGCTGCTCTCTCTGCTTGGCCTGAATACAGCAGCATTTTTCCCTGGAGGGCAATCTGTGACATGTCTGAGCAAGCCAAGAACTAGCCAAGTGGGACAGCTGGAAGTGGCTTCTGTGCAGCTGGTTCTTTGTACTTTCTGTCTTCACTGGGCAATAGCCTCAGAGCAGCAGTGTCCACTGATTCACCCAGTGGAATTCCGTGGATTCACCCTGGCTTTTAAAATCCATCTCTGCAGGAGGTGCTGGTGGCTGTCCAATGGCTCCTGGAAGCTCAGGTTATGTGTGCTGCAGAAAGTTATTCCAAAGGTAGTGGAAGATGCAAGTCACATCAAAACAGTGGCAGAATTACAACTCACATGCCTGTGGATAGAGACTCCCTTAACTGGCCTGCATTTGCTCATCCCTGATAAACCAACATGGACTCACAGAATCACAGAATGGTTTGGGTTGGAAGGGACCTTAAATATCATCCAGTTTCCAACGCCCTGCCATGGGCAGGGATGCCTCCCACTATCCCAGGTTGCTCCAAGCACCATCCAACCTGGCCTTGGACACTTCCAGGGATGGGGCAGCCACAGCTGCTCTGGGCAATCTGTGCCAGTGCCTCACCATCCTCTCAGTTAAGGCTTCATCTATGGCAGTGGCCCAAGGGACACTGCAAGGTTCCACTGCCCGGGCTGGTCACCACATCTTTGCGTGTCTGGCTCATTAAATCCTGTAAGGAGCCATTCTGCACACCAGGACGGGCATGGTTTCAGGTGCTGGAAGAAATTTATGTAGTATCTGGAAGCCTAGAAAAGCAAGTTTAAGTGAGGATGTGAGTTAAATATATGCAAAGAAAGACCCTTGGTACCACTGGGGAAAATACAACATCTGAAGAAGTTAAATTAGGGAGGAAGAACTTGACATTCACCTGCTGTTACAATTTCCTTGTCTGCTCTCCTATGAAACCACGCATTTCTCTCCACAGCCAGGAGTCCTCCCTGCAACTGAAGGCTGACATGCCTTCTGCAAAATGCTTTCTTCTCTGTGGCTGTGACTCCTGTCTGAGAAGAGGTAGGGGGTCTCTAAATTGCTTTCTTTGAACGTTAGAGAAGTCACCGTCATTGCACTGATGTTTTGTCCCCCACTGCATGACAGAATGGGGGCTAGGCAGAACAAAAACTGCAAGTAGGAAAGTTTTTACCAGCACAGAAAATCTGTCTTTGATCTGAAAATGAAGATTCTTAGTAAGTGTTCAGATAGGATGGATTGTCTCCTTCTTAACCTGACTCATCCCTAGACTCCTGCAGAAGCCCTCCAAGCTTTTCTGAAGGGCTGGAAATGCCACAGCCAGACACTTATCTCTGATTTTCATGTTGTTTTGTACTACAAATGTTTCTGTGCAAATAGAGGAAAAAATTCTGTGCAAAAAACTTCAGGATCATTGAAATGATTAGAGCTGTCATTTTAGTGTCTTCTTTTTGTACTTTCTCATGAGGTGTTCCCCCCTTAGATTTTAGACCACAAAGGCTTTTGGAGGAAGATGGGTGTTTTGCAGCCACTCTTCTGGTGAGACTTCATGCACCAGCAGCACTGCAGTGTTAACGAGGGGAGGGTTTCCACTGTGATGGACAGGATACACTGCATATTTAAAAACCTGTTACCAAAACACATGGAAGGAAGAAATAACTTATTTTTGATGTGAAGGGGAAAATCATTGGCGCTAGTTCTGTTTTGACAGAACACTTAGGTGCATTTTGACCTGTTTGCCATCTTCTCATCTTTTCCATCCTAAGAGACATACTGATGTAATTTCATATCTCTAGCTTTGAACATGAAACTGATGCAAGAATTTTACATCATTTAATCTTAAATATTCTCTGAACTATACTCACTTTCTCCTATAATGCTCTGCTTCATCTCACTGTAACAGTGAGCCTCGCTGGACTGCCAAGCTACTTCTGCTGCTGTAAGTATTTCCCTGACATTCTGTCAAGATCTACTGGTAATGGTGGAGAAGAAAAAAAAGAGATCCTCTACAAGCAGAAATAGAAATTTAAATAGGAAACTGACTAAAATAAGGTAGTCATCCATGCTAGGAAAAAAAGAAAAGGGTATTGAGGGAAGAGAAACTTCTAATGTTGACTTGGTATTTTTCCTTTCCACAGCTTGAACTTCTGTTTCAAGATTGCTGAGAAGGAATATTTCTGTGCTGACTGGTGGTGACTGAAACACTGCTCTGAGTCCTTTAAAGGGACACACAACGCAGGCAGCATCCCTCCTCCCCAGCAGCACGAGGGGTGATCTTGGCTGTGTCACGGCACAGTGCTCAAAGAGCTCAGGAAGGTCTGTCCTCCCTCCTTCCTTCACTGAAGCCATGCTTCACTCCATCCTGCTAGGGCAGCGTGGGCTGTGGAGCTGGAAGGTGCGATGAAGGAGGAATAGATGGGGCATCCCTGAATGCAAGGCCTGGCCACACTGAGTACCATGCCCAGCACAAGGACATCTCTTTCCAGGGGCAGTGCCAACACATATGAACTTGTCCCAGCTGTCCCACCTGCCAGTGCCATGGTGCTGGAGCACAGAGATGCCCATGGCAGGCACATTGTGGAGTGGGATGCTGCTTTACACACCCACTCCATCCAGCCCCACTAAGCAACAGATGGCTGCACTGTCCCCTGAAATTTGTCTCCATTGATGGGGTTCACTCTCTAGATGGCTACATGATGCAATGATGCCTTTTGCAGTCTTTGAAGATGTGGTTTTAATCAGGGATCTGCCTTAGCTTAAACACATCAGCTAAGCAACTCTTGGCAAGGGTGCTCTGCAGTGCAAGCAGGGGCCCCTATGGAGGGATTTCCATGTAATAATGAATTAATTTAAAGAGTTTAAAAAAGTAGCATTTTCTGCAACACAGAGAGGGAATGAAATGCTACATTCCTTCAAGAACTGGTGTGTTTTATCTTGCTCCCTCCTTTGAAAGTAGGAGAAAAATCAAAAAGCAGTCAACACAGCTGGGCTTTTCTTTTTGTTTACTTGGAAAACTTATTTTAACCATCAACTTTAGCAAATTTTGGCAGTTACAAACCTGTACACTTTTTTTTTTTTTGTTGTTTTGTTTTTATAGCAAAAGAACACAAGACAATACTGCCAACAGCAATTATGAAGGAACAATTAGTTTTCAGATGAAGAACTATACCCACTCAAAGTGATAAACCTTCCCTTTTGCATAAGGTTGAATTTGTTGTCATTGGAAAAATGACATTTCTTAATACCTACTTGAAATGGAATAAAAATCATACCTCTAGTTTTTTTGTGCAAAACACATTCATTTAAAAAAGTCAATAAAAAAATCTTCTTAAAACCAGAAAGAAGTTAAACAAAAAGAGCTGAACCCAAAGGAAAATTACAGTACATCTTGAAATTATTAAAAAGCTTTCAGATCTACAATTTTTTTCCTGTTATCTTAGAAGTTTAAACCAACTTTGATGACTCTTTAGAATTATATCAATCAAACAAACAAACAAACAAACAAAAGAAATTAAAGCAACCTGATTGGCATCAAATATCTACAAAAGCCTGGCAATTTGAAACCATTATATACATTATTTTATAAACTTCTTTTTAAACACCAAAACATACATCTTTTACAAACCAGCCTGCTTGAGACAGGTAAAATTTACAAGACAATCTTTTCCAATACAGTGCTTTAAAGAGAACTGCTTTCACTCCTAAACATCTTTGTCATCTCCTGAAAATCGGCAGTATGGGCTCATTGCATTGCTGATTAATAGTGTTTCAGGTATTCCTATGACAAAAGAATGCTACAGTTCTGAGGGCTCCAATCTCTTCCCATAATACAGTTCAAGTGCACTCTTAACACTGGTAAAGATTACTTATGGCCTTTGTGTAATACGACATATTTGCAATTATTGCTTTTCATTATTACATAAAGAAACAAATTTAATTTCATTTCCTCCCCATCCGCTCGTCCCTTGGATGATGCAGCTAATTTACCAACTGGATGGCCCTTCTGATAATGGAGATGTTAAATGTCAAGTTCATGAAACACAGGCTAAAAACCATGGGCCCATGGGTAATGGGCAATGGTCTAAATTTCTAAGGCTCAAATCACATTTTGGTGTATCAAGAGCAGCAGAGATGCAAACAGGCAAAAAGCAGTTTTTACCACATGGTAAATGATGGTAAACCATTAGGGAATGAAACTGAAGATGTAACTCTCTCGCTGGAAATCAATGAAATGCCCATTATTACTAAGTGAGTAGCTCCAAATATTGTCTACAAAGCACAAATGTACTTTCATACTGGTTCTGAAGAGCTGGCTTCCTCCATTATTAGGGATGCTTCATTTTCAAATTAAGCTTAGCAGAACTGGCCCAGGGCACCTCTACCTCCCTCTCCCATTGCTGCAGTTATTGACTGTAAGGATAGATATACTTACTATAGCATCCATTTAGCTTTTTCGATGAGGAGTAAAGTGTGTTCTCAGCCATTTGTCCTGTTCAGCCCACGTTTTTCTTTATGATGGAATTTATAGGAGACCAGAGCAACAGCTTTTATGTCATGTTCTCAAAATGTCTCTGCCTGGCTCACAGAGACAACAGACTGCTGCCTCCCCATTGATCAGCATTTCATGACATGCTTTTATTCACTCTGCTGCAGCCACACTGAGAAGGTACCGATGCATCAAGGCTCTCACTACTTCAGACTACACTACAGAATTTAGAGAAGGGGAGAAAAAATTCCAAGGACCAAAATTTAAGTTCTTTGTGGGACATGCAGAGGTGGAGATCCTGCTTGACAGATGGCAAACACAACTTTCAGATTCAGGAAAACAGTGGCAGTGAGAAGCCTTTGACTCCATCCAGCCTTTCACTAGAATTATATGTTAAAGAAACCCCTGGGATAGTTTGGGATGAAAGACATCACTAGGCTTAAGGAGAAGAGCTCTATTGACAGGAAATTATGGTTCTGTAGTCAATCTCTGCATTCCAAAGTTCTCCTGGTTGCCTAATATGCTGTATCCTATAGGAGGGTCCTAGAGGAAGGCAACTTTATGCACATCTTCAAGTGAGGTTGTCCATTTTCTCCCATGGGAGGGAAGTGATTCTACAGCTCCATGGTGTCACATTTGGCCCTTTATTCCACTTTAAGATACTGGTCAAGGACAGCAACTACATTCAGTTTCTATAGTGTTGGAGGGGGTTGCCCTATATTTTTTTTTTTTGAATATTTATAATACAAAGGTAAAGTAATTAACATACTTAAGAATGGTACATAAGCCTAATTTTTCCTTTTACACAGGGATACCTAATGTGGTATTGGCAGAATAAATCACGTTGTAGTCACTGTAAGGCTCTTCCCACTGCCAGCATTATTAAAAAGGCCAGCACTGTGCATGGCATTCTCAACTTGATCAAAATGCAGAGAACGAGCACCCTTTTGCTTAGACTCATACACCCCCGGAAAAGATCATGATTTTTGATATAAATGTGTATTTGCATTTTAACAAGTTGCTTTTTTCTCCTTCTGCTTCTTTCCAAAAAGGAAAAACTTTCTTGATCTTAAGTTATAAGCCAGTGATACTCAAAAGTACTTCATTAAGCCCATGAAATCATCTGCTACAGATAATTCTGAGAGAAAATATCGGATAGTGGAGCCACCTACAGGGATGTAGTTTGAAATACAGACACACAGGATAAGCAGAGATGTGCAGGGTAGCTCTTGCAGAACCAGGGACCTGACAGCAGCAGTGATGCAAAAATTATCAAATGGCAGAAAAAGGAAATATATTTTAGAAGCCATAATATGAACAGTAATTCTTACATTATGTTATGAATGTGTTCTCAGGTTCCAGATTAGAAGATTTTGACTTGTTTGTGTGGAGTAGTAATTAAAAAGAGAAAACAAAATGGCTTGGTTTTACAAGGGATGTTAATATGAAAATCTTACTCCCTAAGAGGTATTTTACCTTTAGAGCTGCATTTGGGTCTCATCATTAGCAAAATAGCCTGAAAAAAACCAGAAAGGCCACAGAAGTACCAATATTCACAGAGGGGAATCTGGAGATGGATTTGGAGGGGAGGAGATACTGAGGTATAGAAATCATGAATAGGACAGAGAAGGCTGAACGGGTGATCCTTGGCACCTTCCCAACAGCACTTTAATAAGTAGGCGTTCAGTGAAATGAAATGGCAACAACATCAAACAGAAAAAGTACTATACATTGTATTTATGCATATTTTACTATTAAAACTCACTACCAACAATATATTACTGAGGCAACAAGCTTGGTAAGAAACATTGATTTCTTTGCTTTTTTTTTTTTTTTTTTGTATGGCAATCACTAGGCTCCCATCGTGCTGTCCCTCATGACACTTTTGATATGTTCCAGTAAATTTTGATACTGGTGTCTCATGCTTACGCAAGAACTTTCACTACAGAAGACAGGTGACAAGTACACCTAATAACTATCTGGGGGCTTGAACAGAATTACTTGCATAATGGATAAAAATGTCTCAAACCAAAGCTGAGTAGGAGCAAACCTCATGTAAACTGCAGCCCGATGCTAAGAGAGCATCGCATTCTCAGGTCATACAAGCTCTAAAAGTGCAGCTAAATTTGCAGAATTGCTTTGCCAACTCTGATGCTCCTAACTCTTGAAGAGACATCAATCTAATTGCATTTCCATTCCTGTAACACAGACTTCATGAACAATATGAGTTATCCTCTATCCGTGCCTCTAGGTGTGCCAAACCATTTTATGGCCTTCTGGCAAATCCCTCAGTTCCTTGCAATCACAATACAAATTTCTGCATTTTTTTCTTCTCAAAAACACAGGAATAATATCAGGGGAAAGGGGTTGAAACGCACCATGAGCACATTCAGAATATATCACTGTTACAGAAGCATCTTTACGTTGAGAAGACCAAGTGGCGTTCATAAATTCAATGGACAGGACCTATTTGCAGACAAGTGATTGATAATACTTGTATGTGCAGTACATTCTCTCTACAAGTTCACTCATTTTATTCATATACCTGCATAATGAGCTGTTTTCTACTGAAGAAGTGCTGCATCATCCCAAAGAAAATATCCACACCAATCTTTCACAGCTATACAAGCTATTGGAGGGAAGCAGCAACACACTGTACCTACTCCAAGAATTATAGAAATCCTGTTTTATTAAAAGTGTTACAAGCTGCAATTATTTAAATTTCTGAATAAACCCTTCCTGTATGCCAAGAAAGGGCCTGCAATTTAATTTTGTGTGAAATTCCTGTCAGACAAGAACATGCCCCGACATACAACTGTTGAAACTATCCAGTTAAGGCGACTGATCAAGGGACAGGACAAGGAAAGCAGCACAGGAAACCTGCTAATGAATCTGTTCATTTATCAAAATGATTTAGGTATTCAATAGCTTTTCAGAATGACAGAATTATGCCATAGCAGAAATGGATGAAAACCCAACAGTAATGCAGGCTGTAGACTCACATTCACTGGTAAGGTACAGAGACGCTGTAAATGTAGTGGGGTAAAAACATTTTCAGAGCACCAAGCAACAGGTGTGTATACTCTGCTTTAAAACATTGAGTGAAAATCCAGTATTTCCAGATTGCACTTGACTACTCTGACCTCATCAATGTGAATGACCATTTACTCCAATCGGGCTGAGGGAAGCATAAAAGCATACAGATGCCATGGTTTTCTTGAATCCACAACAATATTCTGAAGTCTGCAAACAGCCTTTGGATGCACTCAAATCCTACAAAATCACGCATCCAGTGGAAAATCTGGTGACAGATCTTTGGCTACAATCCATTCATGCAGTTCCACCGACTGAGTCAGTCTACAGCAGCTGAGAACTCATACTGTGAACTCTAGGGATGGACATTTGCCAAAAGATGTTTAACTAATGATGTGAGGTTACAGCAGCCTTAAATGTAACTTAATTGCAACTAATTTTACTTCAGTAACTGCAGCATGAGGACTGCTGTTAAAGTGCTGATTGCCCAAGCAAGAAATTTAAAAAAAATTATCAGCTGGGTAGGGTATCTCAAGTTTTCAGATCCATGTTCATGTTCCATACACATTAAGAGAGGCTGTGTGTACACAGCTAGGGCAAAACCAGGCCACTCCTGAGCCAAACTCTGACATTTTGGGAAGTCCTCATGGGGAAAGCTATGCACATGCACCTGACATCAGGTTTTAAAAATGACAACCAAAGTAAGCCAACTTGGAGTAGACATAAACTGTGTGTATGTGTTTTGTTCTACACAAAGCAGAATGAAATGCTATGTAATGAACAAAAGTATAGATAAATATTTATGGACAAATAATTGGTCACTTGTCTTTGATAGGTCAATTTGTAAATGTTGCTTTTTTTAGCCATCTGATGTGTTGTATGCAGCAGCCCCAGCAATCAATTGCTTTCACTCTTTGCTGACATAAAATTTCATGCAACAGTGCATTCCAGAATGATCCATACTCATTCCTTAATACTGTGGGGAGATCATAACACTGTAACACTTTTAATAACACAATGCCAAAAAAAACCCCAAAACAACCCAACTTTGTAAGAGAGAAAGAAATTATTTAGCAGTTATTTTTCCCCCTGCCTCAAAAGCTGAGTTTTACTCTTGGTAATAAATAGAAGGTACACTTTCTCCAGATTGTCTGTAACAATTTTGTGATGTATAACACTTAAAACAATTGGTCTCTTCGTGTCTGCACATACAGTACCATTTCTGAACAAGTTAATAATGGGTTATACTGAACTTTTCTTTGCCCAATATATATATAGACACACCTTCAGCGAAATTTCTTCTCAATATTTATACTATTAATTGGACCAAATGACAAAATTAAAAAAAAAAGAAGAGGAGGAGGAAAAAGAAAGGAGCTTCCTTTACACTTGTGTCTGCTGCTGGGTCTCCACAAATGGAATGTGAACATTTTCTAGACTGAGTTCCTCCACGCTTTCAAAGTCACTCATGGCTACTTCGGAGTCATCAAAGCCGCATCCGGCTGAGACGTCAGAGGAGGAGGCGTTGAGGGAGTTGTGCAAGGGTAAGGGCACCTTACCTGCACTAGCATTTTCTGTGTTCTGGCCTGGGCCAACAGCAAAAGTACTAAATTCGTTCCCAGTCTGAGATCCCGTGGTGTCCGTCTCGTTGGGGAACGGGTGGGGAGGGAGGTATTGGCTCGGGTGGAAGTGCGGCCGTCTCCTGCAGTCAGGGCTGAGAGTACTTGCCATCGAGACTGGCTGCGAGGGCGGGAGGGCTTCGTATTGGTCTGGGTAATCCTCTGGAAGAGGAGGTGGTAACTGGTCCTGGCTCAAAAACTCCTCTTCATGAGGGGGAGGGTAGTCACTGTCGATGTCGTAGCCACCAAGGTAGTAATCTGTTTCCAGTTCTCTGGTGCTGCTGTGATGAGCCGAGCCTCCATCGGCCGTCTCAAAATTGGGCACTTCCTCAATGTCGGACAAGCGAGCGCTGGGCATCCAGTCAGAGGTATCCCAATGATACGCTGCAGCAGGGAAGAGAACCACAGCACTCTGTTAGGATGGGAACACGGAGGGGAGCAGAGTGTCCTGCATGCACCTGCCTGAGTCCTCACAGCACATTCAAATCACAGCATGCCCCACAGGCCACGGACACGGGTCAGCCATGCTCTGACCAGAGGGGTAGAGGAGGAGAATAAATTGCATTATGATGCTAACGCAAACAAGCAAAGATACAAAACACGGCCACTCTCAGGCGTTTTGCTTTTTAAGATGCTACTGTGTTGTATTAGAAACTACGAGTCCAAGAAATCAAAATGGTTGAATTACTGTTTTTCACAGCTACTTGAAAAAAAATCTTTAAATGCAGTCAGCATGCCTACAGAATCTGATCTCCCCTTCCACCTCCAATGACTTCAAGAAAGAAAGTGTGCAAGCAAATAATCTGATTGACTGAAAACTGAATTTTAAAACAAAAAAAGTGGCTGACCATTCTCATGCATCTTTTGAAGAGAATTCAAACAAAAGAGTACACATGAAGCAGTTCAAGAAAAAAACCAAATAGATCAAGTCAGTGCTCTGCCCACCCCGGCCCACAGGCAGAAGGTGCCCCAGAAAAATCACCTCTGTTGTAGTTCTGTCCTTGATCCATAACAGACACTGTCAGATACAAAGTAAAAAGCAAAAACTGGTAACTTGGAGCTTGTCACCAGCATTGTATTACATGTGAAAATACAAAACTCTGCATGCATATTTCTAAAGTACAGCTGCCATGGTGTCATTTTAGTAGGATTTTAAATTATTTATTTTAACGTACAAGATAAGCTTGCCTGCCAAATGCAGACATAGCTAAAGAAATGTTTATGTCGTGTATTATACTCCTTTTCTATCATATCTTAATTATTTACCCTCACTGAACAGATATAGAATTTCATTAGAGTTGTAATTCTTAGCACAAAAATGGGCTATCCACTATCGACACGGCTTAAAATTGCAAAGTACATTTTTCTCTCACTTGTTCACTTTGAAACAGAAAAATAAGAATCTACCATTCTCAGGGCCGGTTCAAACAAATCTGGGCCCACCTGGGCTCAGATACCATGGTGATGGGCACGGTATAAGAACCTGAATAGAATAGAATACAAAGCCATTTAATGGGGCTATCAGCTACAATGCTCCCCAACCCCACACCCACCTCCCACCTGCACTGCCATGCTAGCTGGTGGGGAGGGAGGCATTCCAGTATGGAGAGGGTGCAGGGGTGGGGGAGAGAGCAAGGAAGGAGGTTTTATGTGAGACAAGAGCGGGGAAGAAGCTGCAGCGTTTTCTAGATGGATATGCTCTTGTTCAGCCGCATGTTATTTGGCTTCATGCAAGAAGTCATCGGGCAAAGTCTCGGGACGACATCGCTGGAGGAGGTCTGCCAGGAGAAACAGGCCTCTGAGGCATCACAGCTCGTAACCTCTGTGGCTCAGACACAGGCAAGGGAAGACTTATCCAGCCCTTCACCTACTCAGACCACACTTGCCCTTGCTCATCACCACATGGTGCATGGGGTGATGGTGATTGCTCCCTTAGCTGGATAGCCAGGCAGGAATTCTCCCCCTGCTCTGCCATGTCCTGGGGTGAGGAGGGCTGGGGCTACTGCAGGTTTAGCAGCAGTGTCTGAACCGGCCCTAACCTCTCTTCTGCACTTCTCTCTTCTTTGTACAGTGGATTTTGCTGTGTTGGGGTCAGTGTGATGGCACTGCATCTCAGTTGCGTGGATCAGGATCCAGGAGAACCTCACTAATCTGCTGGCTTGCACAACCCCGGGCAGGTCCCTGGGGCAGGAGCCCCATCCTCCCATGACTCTGTGGCAGCAATTCTGCCCAGAGCTCCAGTGTGGCCAATTATTCACCACTTCCAACAGCTCTGCTGCAGAGCAGGCAATCCTAAGAATCCTAACCTGAGTTTCATATAAGGAACTGGGAAGTGGGCAAAGCATTTTCAGTGACAGTCTCTTGAAACTACTGCCAGACTGGCTTTTTCTGACCTGTAAAGGATGATAATGAGCCAGTGTGTTTGCTTAAGCTTTCTCTTAGGAAGGCAAGGTCATTTTCAGTGCCTGTGGTTTCTTTTCAAGGTTATTTTTTTATTTTTTGAATGGGACTTTCTTTTGAATTAACCTTGACTAGTTAATTTCTGGTTTTTTGACAGTGAGAAGAATGGCACTCTTACACTTCAGGATATCAATAAATGCACTATTAACAAATACTCTAGTGGCATCACTAGCTAGCAGTAAAAGTGTTTTTCAAAATTACTGTGACACTGGCTCAAGAAAAAAATCAGTAGTTTCACAAAAATAATTTACTTAATCATCTTAATGTATTATGCAGACTAGATTAGCTAAAGTATGTAAAATCTGCCTTAAATTCGCTAAGGACAGATGAAATTTTTGACTTGTGGATAACCTGAGTTGATGCTGAGTTGACATTTGCCCAAGGGTAGGAAAAATGTTGGAAAATAAATAAAAGTAATGTTTATCTATGATAACAAGACATTTCCTCAGTGCTTTATGGAAAAAAGAAAACAGTGATATCCCCGCATTACAGGTTCACTTGTAACATGAGATGCCTGAGGTTACCCAGGAGGTCAGTGGAAGAGGTGAGTGCTGGTCCTTGGAGCACACTGCCATGCTCTGTGCAACGGGCACACCAACGCCACGGGAGAGCCACGGCATCCCTGGAGCTGTGCCCACACATCCGCTGCTTGGCAGGGTTTCCTAGGAGAAACCAGCCACCAGCCAGCCACCCCTGTGCTCCCCTCTGTGGGACACCACTGGGGTGCATAGCCCAGCTCTGCTGCAGCATGGGACACGCGACAGACTTCCCGTGTCATCTCCTGCTTCCCAGTCTCTGCAGCCAGGATCATCTCAATGATATGGCTCCATTATCAGTCTATTATTTTCTCTGAAGGCAATGAGAATAAACAAGCAGAAACATTGACTTGAACAGAAGAGGATGAAGGCTTGACACCTTTTCTACCGCCTCCAGTTAGCCACAGATATTTTGTGGTACATTCCTCTGGCATTTTCATGTTTGCTGGTGAACATGCTGATCTGCAAAACCCAATCCCTGCCACAGGATTGCTGGTCAGTGTAGATTAGTGAGGTTCTGCTGGAATGTTTCACAATGAAAATAGGAAGCATTGTTGTATAACAAGAAAGAAAAAAATTTAAATACCTTCATTTTCTATAGTGTCAACTACATTGTTGACAAGCTGTATGACAGTCACTATGGAAGCTTGCAGGGGAGGGAAAGCAGAAAATAAAGGGAGGGGAAGGACAGCTTCAGGTTAGTATTTAAAACACACATCATAGGTTACCACAATAAATTCTCTCAAAAGACAGAACTGACATTAAAAGAAAAAAAAAAAAAAAGCTGCTGACCAATGCATGATTTATGCAGCTGGTTACAGGACATTTCATTTCAGATAATCCCATATATCTTCAGAGTGCTGATAAATTCCAAACCAGCATTTCCAGAAAGGCATATGGGATGATGTGTATCACCTCATAAATTCAAGCAGACTGGTCAGCTGATTCAATTAACCGAAGCAGTATCTTGTCTACCTGACACTAATTTCTAATTCATTCTTGCTTAGAGGTCTCCAGAGATGGTGCTATGTAGTCCAAGGATCATTATCTTTTAGACCATCACACCATCAGAAATGGTGTTAAGCTCAATCTACTTCCTAAGAGGAATGTTTTACTTATTTACTGTCTGTGCCATGCCATGCAATACCTCAGGGAGGTTAAGCAGCACAGCTGTAATTAGGAGGACACAGCCATGTAGGTGTGGTTCAAATTTTGACCCATGTTTGACAGAATAGTTTCACAAATGCTTTGTGTGCTCTCTGCAGGTGTTCCAAAAAACCACACTTTTCCCTTGAAACCATTAATATAGACTGTGCTGCTGTTTAATGTGGAGGCCTGTAATGTGTGGTCTTTCAGATGATCTGCATTTTGCACCACCCAACCCCCCTGCCTCTGAGAACATAAAATAAACCCAAAAATCAAAATTGAAGAGAAAGCTCTGCATGAGAGTGCAATGAATCCTTCCCTTTTCCTCTGTCTTTAGTTTTGAGAAAACCAATTGCTTGGAGCAATGTGGGGCAAAACATACTTTTTTGTTTCACACAGCCAACAGACTTGGAGATCACAAGAAATGTGTTAACAGTGCAGACATATGTTGAATATTTTCACATTTTTGCTAAATTTTGGGCATGGGATCAGGTATATCATCCAATATC
The DNA here is from genome assembly GCF_028769735.1 of Zonotrichia leucophrys gambelii. Classification (NCBI taxonomy): domain Eukaryota; kingdom Metazoa; phylum Chordata; class Aves; order Passeriformes; family Passerellidae; genus Zonotrichia; species Zonotrichia leucophrys. The sequence goes on from NC_088169.1 coordinate 80,118,547, forward strand.
CTCAGTTCTAGTGAGGGCTTAGCAAAAAGAGCCTTGATAAACCAAAGGACCCCTGTCCTGCGTCTATGATGAGCATATTTATGCCATCAACAGCAATAGTAATTATACAAAGGATACTTGCACTGGCTAATGCAAAATAAACATGATAGAAAAATAAGGGGCTCCATGCAGTTAGTGCTGCATGGCTGGGAAAAAAGATGGAGGGCAGCTGCAAGTTATTGTGTAACACAAGCCTGTCTCCTGTGCTAGCCTGAGAACCCAGCAGCATTGCTCTTGGATTTGGAGGAAGGAGTTTGGAGAAGGAGCCACTGTCCTGTCTCATCAAAGAGCGTGGATGCTGAACTGTATTTGTTGTGTTTTCACTGACAACAAATACAACAGTTGTGTTTCTAACCTCTGCAGGAACATGAGGTACAAAAAATTAAAATGACAAGAAGAGCAAAGATTCATGGCTTCAGGAGGCATATCCATTAGCCCCAAAGTACAGGCATGTGAGTATGTATATGCTTACTTATGCTTGGCTTTGCCCTTTAGGCTCTTTCACTGCAAACCTTCCCTGCTGCTTCAAGCAAACCAGAGCGTGTGGTCGTGCATCGATCTCTGCAAATGACTCAGATGATTTAGGTTTCTTCCCTTGTTCTCCCTGAGGATATGGATTTGTTTGAACCCTGAACTAGAAATGTTATCTCTAAAGGCCATATTTTAAATGCAGCCTTCACAAAAAATGAGTGGGCACAGAAGGTCCAATCCAGCCTCTATGGGTACTGTGTCAATGATTTCAATGGAGACAGGATCAGGAGTTTGAAATGTCTAATCAGAATTTGTGAGACACAAAAAGTAACAATGCTCAATAAATGACCACTTGAATAATTATTCCAAAGGTAACTATAATGTAAATATATATCATTAAATAACACTTATCCTAAAAAAAGGCTAAAGGGGTCTTTTTGGTGCAGGGGCAGAAAAGCACTGGTAAGCCTGACAAAAATAATTGTAATGCTTCAGGCACAGCAGACCAAAAGGAACTGCAAGTGTACTTTGCTATCAGTGCTTTTTCCAACATTTCAGAGTTCCCAGAGAACAGCTGCACGACATGACTGAGAAACTGAGTCTACAGACAGTTCATTAACTGGTGGCTGAGGAAACCAAGTATGATTCCTTTGTGAAAATCTTCTTCTGTGTGTCTAAACGAGGCTTCCCAGACATACACCATCCCTCCCCAGCAGAAACATCTTGACTTTTCTCAGACCCGCTGCTCAACATTCGTGGGCTGCAGGAACAAAGGTTTACTCTGAATCTGTGGACCTTTTAGTGGGCTGTGTATGGCCCTGCCTGTGTCACCCAGGGAGATAATGATGCAGGACATGAGAGGCAGGCACTGAGTATGCACTGAACAAGGATTTAATGGTGCTGTATTGTTTGCTGAGCTGTGATTGCCAGGGAGAGGCCAGGATGCTGGGGACTGGCTCATCTGCTCACTGTTGCAGCTGAGCACCCAGCAGAGTTTTGTTGGGACCGTGAATGAGACCTGGCAAATAGCACGGAAATCCCTTTAATTCGACTGGTGAAACATGAAAGTCATGCTCTTCCCAGAAGGAAAATTATATAAATTCTACAGTTTCACTTGCAACCTATTAGTCAACTTACATCTTGGCAGTGTGACTCTGCTGTATCATAGCTCTAATTCACTGTAAAGCTCAGTCCTTATACAACAGCCTCAAGCATCAAGATTATACGTTCCTATAATTTAGTAAGTGGAACACAAAGTCAGGGTTTGAACCCACGACTTTCTTACTTTTGGCACTGCTAAAGGGTTTCAAGATGTCACATAAATCTTTTAATAATATTAGAGAGAGAGATAAATAGTTTTTCCCCCAGCATAATAAAGATGAAATCATTTCTTACCATTATCATCACCGGAATCAGACTGGAAGGAGCTGAGGGACTGTACTTCAGAGTTGCTGCCTTTATTACTTCCTGAAAAACAGGTCACCTCTTCAGCGTCATCAACCCCTTTACCTTCATTGACAGCAAAGACAAAGCAAAATGGTACTCTCTAGGTATGAACATTTATCTATTTATACCACGGACACATTCAAATCCTGCCTTCTATTATGAGTCAGAATAAAATTATTTCCTTCACACAGAGGACATGACCTATTCGTCAAGAAGGCTGCTGGTGAAGATACCTAGACTTCTGAAGTGTTTGAAGCCCAAGGAGTCTTTCAAGTGGCTGACAACACTGTAATCAAGGAAGAAACATCTGTATTCAATATTGTCTTTTTAGATGGCATGTAGTCTCAAAAGCAATGAAAATGATGACTTAAGGAATGTGGTATAAACAGCTTATACAAGAGATTACAGTTACATTTATCTTTACTGTTCATTTCCTAATTTGAGAGCCTCATTAAAGGCTCATTCAATGCTCAGTAAAGTTACTATGCATCTTGTTATTCAGATCAGTGGCCCTTGGATCAGATTTTAATAGCTCCATGACTGACATATAATAGATTATGCTTCAATTTACATTGCTTTTCATCAGGGACATTCAGTCTTCACAACTGCACTGTTTAGAAATGTAACTGCAACCTACGGTATAAATTCTCCTGTAATTAAGCATATATAAATAAACACATTCAAATACACATTATATGGGCAATAATCAGGAACACAAAACATTATTCTCCATTTTAAGCACTAAGCTACCTGAGCCAATTACAAATGAAGAAGGTCAGGTGCTATCAACATGCAAGCACAGCTCTTTAACGGCCAGCTGTATGTATTTCTACCCAGCATGGCACACCTCCACACAGTAAGAGCTGATTTGCTCCTGCTGAGCAGCAGGGTATGGAGCTGATGAAGTGAGTGCTGCAGTAACAAAACTGCACTGCTTCCCACTCCATGACAGCTGAGGTCTGTCCCCCTGGTATGGCCTCATGGTGTGCTGGTAGGAATTTCTATTCCTTCCAGTATCAGCAGTGTCTGTGGCACAAACCCACGGGAGCATATAGAACAGAGCACGTGTGGGAGCTGGCGTGATGATGCTTTCAATCAGCTTAACTATATTTAAAGTTTAAAAGGTCAGACACAACACAACCCTGAAATACAGCCCAAATAAATGAAAACTAGTTCAATTTTTCACTACATGACCTTAGCCAGTGTGCTGCCTTGGATGAAAATGTGCAGATCAGGGCACAGCTATAGAATCATAAACTCCGTAAGGCTGGAAAAGACTTCCAAGATCATTGAGCCCAACCTTTGACTGAACATCACTATGCTAACCAAACCACAGCATTAACTGCCAGGCCCAATCATTTCTTGAACACTTCCAGGAATGGTGACTTTACCACCTCCCTGGGTAGCCAGTTCCAATGCTTGACCACTCTTCCAGAGCAAAACTTCTTCCTGATGTCCATCCCAAACCTCCTCTGGCACAACATAATGCTGTCCTCTTGACCTGTTGCTTAATTCCTCTCTCCATTCCTCAGTTCCCATTGCTTTCAACAATAGGGCTGGATTGTGCAGTTTTATGTGACAGTTTTGGTAAGGGCTGTGCTGCAATAGAGTTGATGATCATAGAATCATGGAACACTTTGAGGTGGAAGGGATCTTAAAGATCATTTGGTTTCAATTTCCCTGCCATGGACTGGGAACCTTTCACTAGACCAGGTTACTCAGAGCCCCAACCCATTCAGCCTTGAATACTTCCAGGGATGGGACATCCATCCCTTCTCTGAGCAATCTGTTTCATTGTCTCACCACCCTCACAATCAAGCATTTCTTCCTAACAGCTAATCCAAACCTACCCTTCTTCAGCTTAAGGCCATTCATCACTACAACAAGCTCTTGTGTCCCTCTCCAGCTTTCTTGTAAGCCCCCTCCAACAGGTACTGGAAGATGCATTAGGAAAAGTCCCTAATAAGAGAAAACACCTTTAAAAACATCATATATGGTGACGTAAACATCTCCCAGTCCAAATGACATGGTCTGACTTGCAAGGATAGATGATGCAGGACTGCAACTCTTTCCCAGAAAACTGGTATTTCCTGCCATGACAGACTATGTGAAATTGGCTTCATCTCCAGTTGAGGAATGGAGGGAGCGCTGTGTTATCAGGTGAGGAACCATCACAGCACAAATAGGGTAAGCATGGGGATTGAAAATTCCATGATGACTCTGATACTGAAAGCAGAGGGGAATGCAATGGCCTGAGAAGGTGATCCTATATATTAAGCCATATGTGACTTTCTGCTTCAGCTCACAGACACTGAAAGTAAGGAATATTAGTTCATTTCTCCCTGATGCAAAACAGGATTGCTTCTTGAAGAAGGTTTAAATATTTTTAACTCCCTTGGGAAACAAACAGCCTGAACCTAACAGAATTTATATTTAAGAATTCTACCCCAAATTGTTTTTTTCCAATAGAAAGATGATTGCATTATATCACTGAAAAAAGCTCAGAGCACTTACTCATATATGCTTTCTCAACAAGTGAAATAAATGCTTTTAGTCATACTCCATGCATAGAAGGAAAGGCATTGTATGCCTGGTTTAATTATAACCTTTCAAAATTAAACCAGATCACTTCTTGCAGAGATTTACCAATTCACATGTATTAGGCTGGAGCACTAAGAGCACCTGTGCCACTGTACCTGCTGCACCCTGAAGCAACCCTTACTGCTGGCAGGGAAGAACGAGGCCGGCACGCAGTGCTACTTACTTTCTGTGCCAGCATCCCATGTGCTCTTCCTGATGGAGTCACAGTCCGAGCGGCAGGGAGACACAGCAGGCAGGTTTGGAGCTACACTGCACACCACCACCCCCCTCCTGGCTGTCAGTATTCGAGGGGACTCCGGATGAAATGTTGTCATCTCCTGGTGCTCCACACCAAGCCCATCCACTATCTTGTCCAGGTTATTCCGTGAGTCACTCTGGAAGCATGGGGTATAGGCCATTGGCCTCACTGGCACCTGTGGAGGCCCAACCTCCTGGTAGATATTCCTGCTGTCTCCACTGTTCCTGATGTTCTTGAATTGGATGCCATTGCTCTTGTTGAGCAGGGCTGCAGTAGCTGGATCCTGTACAAGCGTGATGTTGTTGCGGGAATAATTCTTCCTGAAAACCTTCTTGCGAAAAATGATGAAAAGAACAATTAACACAACTATGACAAACAGGACCACGGCTATTCCTATCAGCTCCTCCTTGCCAACGTAGGAATGCCCAGCTTGTATATTGGGGACCACCACGGGGCGCAGGCCACAGTATTGACCCACGTAGCCAGGGGTGCAGTTACACAGAAATGAACCAAAGATGTTGACACAGGAGCCACCATTTTCACATTCTTCTCTTTCACACTCATCAATGTCTTCTTCACACCTTTAAAGAAGAAAAGGAGAGTCTCAAAAACATCTAAGAGGCAGTCCAGGCTGTGCATGATGCCTTATCTTGTCAAAGTGGTGCCATTAGTTAACACCTTGTGGTACTTTGCAAATTATCATATTATTATCATATTATTTAATGGCATTTAATTTTTTTCTACAGCTATTCCATGGGTTTTTTAAAGACAGGAAATATCCAGAAGGAAATAAGAGTTTAAAGCATCTGATAGATATCAAGAAGGAAATAATGTATCTGATAGGAAAAGGCACCTTGACCCTAATGAGGCTTACTGAATGTAATACAGAATCTGCTTCTTTACACTGTTTTTGGACTACCCTGTGGGTTTCAATACAAAATATTAGAGGGGGATTCAAGGAGAAGATAGTTGAGAAAAAATATAGTAAAAACCTCGGGATATTTATTGAAGGGAGAGGAGAGGAGAGGAGAGGAGAGGAGAGGAGAGGAGAGGAGAGGAGAGGAGAGGAGAGGAGAGGAGAGGAGAGGAGAGGAGAGGAGAGGAGAGGAGAGGAGAGGAGAGAGAGAGGAGAGGAGAGGAGAGGAGAGGAGAGGAGAGGAGAGGAGAGGAGAGGCAAAAGGATATACTGACTATGTAATATTTTTTAGGTCAGGAGATAAAATAAACAAATATTAGAGGTGGGGGGAAAAAAGGAACAGGAACCATAAAGAGAGGGGAGAATTGGAAAAAATAAGATGTAGCAAAATGCAGAGGAAAAAGTACAAACAGTAGACAAACCAGATAAGGGAAAAGCATGTTGATGGGCAAGACAGGATTTTCTATGTCTACACCAAGTCTATGATCAAGGCAAGGATTTAAGAAAATGACTGCAATAAATTACCCTTTTATGTCAGGGCTAAGGTGACTAAATAATTGATCCCTTTTCAAAACAAAGATTACATAGCAGCTTCCGCAGGTTTTACAAGATTGTTCAAAAAGCTGGCAACAGACAGGTGTATCTCAGAGAAAACTGTCTTGAGATAACATCCTGAATCAACAGCTTAGGAGGGTAAGTTAGAAAAAACATTTCTGAGCATGCAAGTCTCAGGGATTTCTCAGCTGTCATTAGCTCTGACTTGGAATAAGTGCTAAGGTTGTGGTTATTTTTTGTGAGGTGAGTCATAGCTTTTGGGTACAAAATGCCTGATCAAAAAGCCCACCATCACTGAGTCAAAATCTCCCATTGCCCACCTGGGGAGGGACACTTACGTTACTCCTGTCAGGCCATTTTTGCAGTTGCAGATGAAAGCATTGCCGATGGGATCACATGAGCCTCCATTCCGGCAAGGATTTGGGAAGCAGGCTGTGATCTCTGACTCACAATTCCTTCCTGTAAACTGGGAGAGGCAATTGCAATGGTACCCTGGGAGGTGAGGGACAGAGAGACGGAAATTAGACTCCTACCACTGAGTCTGTCTAAAAGTGACAGGATCCATTTGGGTGCTTTACACCGAAAAATAAATTGCACTGTGGGGGCAAGAGGATGTTCACACTCATTCTGGTCTGTCCATGTGGCCCACACTAATGCTAGTCAAGAGTTTGTCCATCTGAGATGCCCAGGCAACCAGAGCTCATGTCTACAACCAGAGGCTGAGGCCCAGACCATCCTAATCATCATGATTCAGGTAAGAATAAACGTCATTTGTGAACACCTTTAAAGAAGGGTATTTCAGGAAATACATTCTAGATCAAGGATGTATTTCCCAACTTTTTCAAAATGTTTGCTGATAGAGGCAATCTACTCTCCTTTTGGGGCTTCACCGATGTACAAATACATCAGCTGAGAGCTTTTCCATCTCTGCCCTTTAAAAGAGCAACACAATGGGGATGTGACTAATAAAACACCAGTTTTATAAAGTGCATCATCAAGGCACAAACTATAAACTTCAAAATACCAGCTGACCTGGGCAATACCAGCCCTAATCAGAGCTGATTATGTTCAGTACTAGTGTGCTATCAAATTCTGATTAATCACTCACATCAGTTCATCAGGCATAACAACATTCATGTGGAGGGGGACTCTGTTGGGGATTGAAGTCCCATTTCTATGTTTTTTGCCAACACAGGGCAACACCAGAATTTAAAAAAAAAAGAGATTTTAAACACATCAGTTCACCCTGCCAAGTATCAAATGACAAATATATTTTTTATTTTTCTCTACTTGTGAGTTCATATGGCTCAGTGCCATTAATAAAAGCTTTATTTAAGGTCACAAAGAAATCCAGTGAGGCAGCGCATCTCTTAAAGTTGTGAACTGCATATGGAAATCTGACGACTTTTTTGCTGGAAAAGAGCATGGAACATGTAGGCTGTGAAAGCCATGAGATGTCTAAGACATCCCTGGAAGTGGAAGACTCCTAGGTTAGAGCTGTTGAGCCAGCAAAATTTTCCTGGACATCTGTAAAAAAACTTTGGCTGATCTTTTAGAAAGTTCCTTATATAATCCAAATGTCCTAAACAGATATGTAGGCAAGGTTCAAGCTCCAGTTATGGGGTTCACATACCTACTGAATATAGCATAATAACCAACTAAAACAAGAAACCTTCCTGCCATTAAAACAGCTGCAGTTAGAGCTGAAATGGTTGAGTGCAACTCAATTCAGTGTCAAAATTACTGGCAATCAAGTTGATGTAGTGGAAATATCATCTCTCAGTGGTGAGCCTTTTAAATGTATTTTTAAAAACTTTCTATATCTATACATCTGGAAAAAACCACAAATACTTGTTTTAAAAGTTCTTCTTTCTGCAAATAAGGCAAGAATATCCAGCACAGTTACAAGGAAAAGAATTTCATGGAAACAGTATGGAAAAACCCAGCGGAGGCATAAGAAAAAAGCAATTCTGCATCAAGACTCCCACATCTTTTATGTCCTATATGGTTCAATTCGCCTTGTTCAGCTACTCTAATTGAATTCTTTCATGAGGACAGGCTTTTGAGAATAAACTTGGAACCAGACTTGATGGCATACTCATTCAAGAGTCCAATACTATTTAACTGAAGATAAATGAAACAGATACTCAAATATCATGCTGTTCTGTTGTCCTGCTACAAGAAGGGAGACAGACACACTGATCGCTCCAAGGTTACAGAGTTAAGAAGATAAATTATTCAACTTCTGGGCTTCCCAAAAGGCATGTTTAGTAAGCATCAGCAAGATGGCCTTATTTCTTTTTGTGTCTTACAAATATCTCACTCAGACAATGTGAACATTTTTCTGTACCTATAGTGATCTGTGTCTGAAGAACTACAAACCTGTGACTGTAGGTAGAATTCACAGCATGAATAAATAAGGCTGTTTCAGCACTTCCTTTTTATGACTGAACAGTGACATCTATAGTTCAAAAATTTACACTAATGTTTTTTTAAGTTTTTTACAGACTCAATGAGTTTAAGCAAAAGGAGAACATTCAATTAAAATATAAACCACTTCATTTAAAATCAGTTCTGTTGCCTTATGTAACAGCAGAATATATATGTTATTCTATTTGTTATCTGATATTTGATAAATGTCCATAACTCTAAAGTGATGTTAAAAGCCAAGTTTCTGCTGTTTTTAAACGAAGTTTTCAGGTGCCAATCGTTTGTAAGACAAAGGCCTTGAATCGCTTTCTTTTCATGTCTTTTGTTTGTTTCAGCTAAGCTCTAAGTCCTGTAATATAATCTGTTTACATTTGTTCATTATAGAAAACTTGAAGAGTATTGATCTGATTTAAAAAAAAAAAAATTACCACCAACTATAAAAGAAACATGGAATGCATTTTATACTAAGAGATGAAACTGAATTACTAGATGGGTCAGAGCCCTGTTCAGCAGTGTAAGAACAGGACCAAAATAAAAATCTGCTTCTGAAAGCCCACATTTTTCACACAATTTGATTTAATGATAGTGGAACACACATCAGATATTAGAAGACTGCAATATTCACTATGGATTCTAAGTCTAAGGATCAAAGTTAGAAATCAAGAAGGCACTAAAACAAAGCAGTATTGAATTACCATATTTATCACAGGTGCTTCCCCTCGTTGGATTGACTGCCATACACCTGCCAAGTCCAATCCACTGGCAACAGACACAGAACTTTTCTGTGACACACATGCTCAGAGCTGCAGAGCACTCACCCGGGAGGTGTCCAACACAGCAAAGCATATGTCAAAATTCATGGAGTAGGGAAGAGGAGAGCTGATATGACGGCTCAGTAGACAGCATATAGCACTCAGCCAGAAGACCTGCCAGACCTTTAATCCTTCTCCAAACCTCCCAGCAGAGGCTGCAATTTTGCAGGCTACTGAATATTTTAGCCACATGGCTGTGGACAAAGGCAAATTGTGAAGAAAACCCCTCTGGTTGGGAGTGCATCTTGGGTCCAATAAAGGCTTTTTATTATACTTTACATTTAATATCCTGCTACTGTACCATTCATTTCTTCCCTCTGGTTTAGAACAAGAATAACAAGCAAATTTCTCACATTCAAGGATGAGAAAAGGCTCAGTGTCCTGTCCTCTCAGCAAGGGATGAAAAATCTCTTTTAAACAATGTGGGACTTGATCCTGTTCACAATGAAAACACTGAAGTTTTGGAAATTCATCAGCGTTTAAGATCATACAGTCCATCTGAGCTACTTCCACAAGGAATGAGTATTTAATTCCTAGAAATGTTGATCTGCATTCTCCAAGGCAGCAAATTTTGTGATATCACCACAGTGTTTCTTCAGAGGGATACAGTGGAAAAAGGAAGCTCAGGAAAACACCTCTGAAAAGCTTTAGGTTGGGACCACAACATTCTCAGCATGTGCCATAGTAGCATGTACCCAATGGCTGACCTAAGAGCAACAAGAAGCTATGAACCACAATAGAGCCTTTTTAGGCTGTATCTATGCTAACAAGTCCTGCAGAGAAGCAGCAGTGGCTCTGTGGAGCCAAACTGGTGCTGAGGAGCCACCCTGTGTGCAGCTCAGGGCTTTGGGACAAGCTGTCCCCCAGTTCAGCCTGGGCCTGCCCTCCCAGACCTTGCCTCTCCAGTGGGAAGTGAAGCCCAGGGAGAGATGATGATCAGAAGATGTGCATCAAATACCATTCATGACCTGAAACATTATGTATACATAGGTCTACACATTGTCTCGGGCTTACTGGTTGTTTTATAAGGCTTCTCTCATGCTCCTTCATCAATCTGAGTCCCCTCTGCATAGTTAAATCTCACCTCCTCCCTGTGACTCAAACAGCTGCCCTTACTGCTCTCTTGGTGTGTCCCTACCTAGAGGAAGAGGTGTTTTTCACCCCAGACCTCACTGAAGAGCAACATGCAGTGAGACAGGACACTACCCAGCTCCCTGCCTACACCTGTGTTTGCCTGGCACTTGAGAAGCAGAGGCAGCGGCACAAGGCAGGCACAGTGCCATCAGCAGATGGGGTGTTGTTATGTAGTGAACATCTCTGCTGGTAGCATTCCCAGCCTGAGCATCTGAATGTCTGTCTATCCCAAGGTTTACTTGGCTTTATTAAAGAGGATGCTCCAAACTGCTGCCAATTTTTTTTTTTAACATGTGTACGCTCCTGTTTCTATCTATCCCATGCAAGACAGGCTGGTTTTTATCTGTTAATGTGCTTTGGCTTTTCCATTTCTCTCTCTGTGTAGTTTCTCTCCCTGCTGTGCAGCTAGATCTGACAAACTCAAGGTCCAGAAATTGCCCTGACCAGGACATTGACCACACTGTGTTACACACCAAGTTAACTGGTAAGAACTACTGAAGGTGAAGAGGATCTCTCCCAGCATTTGTATTTTGGTAGGTCTATAGTCAAACCAGGCCACCTTCAAGTACTGTGTGTTCAGCCATCCACAGTCCTGCCAGTCTGGATTTCACTTATCTGTCTTCAAAGAGATCACTGCCCCTTGCCACTTGCCGGTATGAAAATGAACCTCAGTCTTTGCTGAACCAGTGCTATGAGAAGATTGGCATGCATACACTTTTAAAGTGAGAATTCAAGAACAGATGCCTATATTCACTACATATTAAAAACATTAAGCGCCCCTAGAATTTCTAAAAAAGCTTAAAAAAAATAACTGAAGTGCATTTGGTATACTCACATCACAGTATGCTGGGTTGTTTACATGTGTGAAAAAGCAAAATCAAGAACATTAATAAGACCAAGTCAGTTCTTGTGGTATTATTACACTAATTTTTCCCTTATTTCTTTTTTATGAATTACCTGATTCTCAAAACCAGTCGTGAGTAATGTTGCCAACAACATTTAAAGCACGTGTTAAACCCACCACCCAAGTGCCATGTTGCATTCTCCTCCCTTTGGATTTTAGCTCTGTTCATGAAAAAAAGAGAAAAAATAATAGAAGAAAAGTGGAAAGTGGAGAAAGCAAAATGACTTTATGTCCCCATACTCTGCCCACAGTACTTGACTCAGAAAATATTTCCACTCAAATGCTTCATGTTCAAGTAAAATCGCCTACTCATATAAGCCATTTACTTTAATCAAAGCCAGATGTATACAGGACTGATCAAATTAAAAGGAAGTAACTATACTTATAATTGCAGGCTTTACAAGCATGAGGTTTCTCTCTGTGGTTGAAAACCTTGGTGCAGTCTTTGCATGCGATTACAGTAAAGCTTTCTATTGCTGAGATTGCTCATACTGTTACTCATGCAGATAAACATACATTTACTATTGGCAGCCCTGCAAGTGCCACACTATTATTAAGGTTGTGTGACATTTCCCATTTTAAGACCTCATATTCAGCATCTTATACCTTAACCACACTTTAAACACTTGGTTGAATTTTCTTGGGAAATTTCAGTTCAAAGAGCCAAGCTGTTTCTGAAAGTCATGTTGTTCATCAGGTTTCAAAATGCTAACTTTCTTTAAAAATAGATTTACTGACCCATACTTATGGATAGGGACTGAAAAGTCTGGCAGAATGTGGCCTGTACTTCAGGGCTGTGGTTTCCACTGTCTCCCAAGAAAATTGTCCTGAGTATGTCTCTTTCTGCTAGGAGTCTCCTCAGCTGTCAGATCCAGTGAGTGCTCATCCCCCTCTGCCAGCCCCTATTTAAGCATGCACTGGATCTCCCCATGGGGTCTCTGGACACACAGTCTCCCCTCTTGTACCACTGACAGCACTTGGCCAACACTGCTGCCTAAGAGCAAGCAGAGATTCATGCCCCTGGTCACTTTCTGCTGGCTCAGAAACCAGAGTTTGAAAGCAGAGAGGCTTTTATGTACTCTTGGAGTTCCCATCTGAGCTGTCTGTGCTCTCTCATGCAGGCTGAGATCCCCGTTCTGCTCTGTTCCATATGCAGAGAGGTCAGGCAGAAAGAGGCACTGTGGGTCAGCTTAGCCCTGTGCCAGCCCTGCTCTGGGGCAACACTTCTGTGGTCAGTCCTGAGCTCTGTGCAGCCCAGGCACAGCCCTGCCCTGCGCCAGGAGCTGGGAATGTGTCCATCCATACCCTAACAGCAGCAGCATGGACACACTCCCAGTGCATACACAGCACTTTCCCAAACAGGGCTGTGGTATATCCCTATTCCCAACCACAGTGTGAAGTGAAAGGCAATTGAGGCAGCTTTTTATTAATGGGGAACAGGGCAGTGGGTATTTCTACTCAAAGGAAGATCTCAGGAACAGAGACAGAATAGAGAATCTTAGATTCTCTATAACAGGAACACTGTTATGGAGGTTTGCGTCGTAGATGCTCAAATTATGTAAATTCTATGCAAATTAGACACGGCCTCTTTGACTTCTGGTATGTAGCCAGCAACTATTTCATGTTATAATGTTGGGTAACCTTTGCTTGACTGTTTTTTTCTTAAGTTAGCTATAGATCCCAGCTTTCTTTTTCTCTCTCCTAATTTTCTTGTAAAGCCCAGTGGGTTGTCCATAACTACAAGGATGCTAACAGTATATGAAATCTGCTTTGTAAAATTAGAACTAGAGGGTTTATTTATTTAAAAAAATCTTAAAATACTCTCTGTTTAGGAAAAGGAACAATATTTTCCGAACACTGACATAGGAGGATAATATCATAAAAAATATTAGTCAAGAGATCCTGCAGCTACTGAATGCCCTGTGATTGGGAAAAGGACCTTTGCATGGTATATTTTTGCATTCTTCCCTTCACCACAAAAGAAAAAAGCTGCCATTTTCATTCTTAAGAAAATTCTTAAAAAATTGAGTCTTTTATTTTTTTTCTTTTTTGAATGGAAGTCAGCTGCTAACATCTATGTCAGCAAGTGCAATGGTTGACGGTTCTTAAAAGCACATTGCAATCTGTGGCTCTGCTACTAGGACTTGCAATGCTGATGGGCTCTTGTGCTATTAGAATTTAATTATGTGGCCTTTCAGCACATGGAGGACACTAACAACAGAACTGCTTTGCCTAGTGGAGGCAAAAATGCCCATGCCCTCTCCTTAAGGGCTGGGCTGTAGAACCACCGACATACAGTCAGGGCCCATTGCACTGGAATTATGGCTTTATAACAATCCTTTATTTACACACACTGCTGAGACAGTAAAAACAGCAAACAGATTTTTTGACGGCAGGCAGCCAAAACATCCCTTCAGGGCACATGCCCCTCGCCGAGGCAGGAACACAGGCAAGTTAAATCAGTTCTGTGCCTGCTTTCCAGCAGCGAATTTTGTTGATGTGAAAATGGTATTTGCCATTCCAGTTATAAGATGGGTCCAAACTTCAGGGCCGCTTGTTTCTCCCTTACCCCGTGTCTCCCCTCAGTTTGAGTTGGCATGCACATGGTGCTGGGAAAAAAAAGAATTACTGTAAGGAGTTCTGTTAGAAAGGTTTCAATTTACTCATCATGAGATTGCTGAGCAATACGGTAAATAGACTCAAATAAAATCAATAGAAGGAACTGTTCTCATGCTTCCTAGGATGTGAGGCGAATGGTTAAGCTAATTTCTTAAGCAGAGACTCCGAATCAAAGCCATCATACAGACATTCCTGTACATACTACAGCCATATTTCCTACGAATTTCAAAAATCATGCTCAGCAATTCTTCCAGTGGCTGCAGCATCCTTCTGTCTCAGAATTATTTTCTTTTGCCCTTTTTATGCAGCCCTCCTTTTCTCTCCTTCCCCTGGTAAATAAAGACCCTTAAGGACAAACACACACACAGCAGCTTCTCTCCTCATGTCCCACATGAATTGCCAGGGCTGTGCTTCATTCCTTCTAACTGTCCTCCCATTTCTTTCCATCAACAGCGCAGCTGACAGCATCCCTGATGCATCATGGGAGAAGAGGTGGCTGAATCAAAACCAAAGACCCAGACGGAATGCTAGCTGAGACAGCCCAGCATGGACAAATCCACATTTTCAGGATTTACTTTATAGGAGTGGGGCTATCCAACTGAGAAAATTATCACAGTTTTGCTCAGATCTCACCGCATGTTGGTCTTGAACTGATCTGAAGTTTCGGCCTAAAAACTCTGTGTGGTGGAGGGGACTCAGAAAAGAAATATGAGAGTCAGGCTTAAACTAATGAAAACCAGAAATAATAACTATAGGTGCAAGGGAATTGCAGTGACACATTAAAGCAGAAATCCCTGGGACAGTGGTTAAATGATCCATAAAATAAGAGTTTAGGCGGGAACTTCCCTACAGACCCATGACCAAAACTCACTGACAGTAAGTGGATGGAAAGCTCTGAACTTGCAGAAAACCTCTCTGTTGAGCAACCTCCTTTTCAGAGGAAGTTTTATCCTGCCAGAAAAGGTGTGCAATGCTGCATGCTAATACAGTATGGGGAATTGGAAGGGAAACTCCTACACTGCCGAAAGAGAACTGCCTGAGAGGCAATGTTATACATGTGGGCCATTTGCTTTTCTCTTGCTAACATGCTGACTGTTCTGGTAACTGGCGCACTGCAGTAAGTCACTGGTATCAAATGACACAAACCACCACATAACCACTGGATAGGAAACTCCACCACAAGCACAGTCTAAATCGATGCCCTATAAAATCTGGATAATATTACTTAGACCTTAGAGCAATCAGGCCTCTGAGAAAGCTGTAAAATACAGTTCAGGGGGTTTATAATGGGCCCAACTTGCTATTTTCCATGCAGACATGTAATGAAATAACTCACTTCCAAAAGGACGAAGGTGTTTGAGGACAGCTCAGTAATTATTTGTGACAGCTTTGGAAACAGAGTAAGGCAACACTGCTGTTACATCTGTGATGGACATTTCAAATCACCATCTTTGTGTACAGCCCTCAATGCTGTAAGGATGCTGTAAATGGATTCTGAAAAATCCAGCTGAACATTACAGTAATTGTAATTCCATTGGTTTCTATAGAAATAGGATTATACTAACAGCCAATAAATCAATTTCCTCCTGGAACACTAATGCAATAAGAAGGGGCACCATTTCACTGTTATTTATAGAGCAAACAGCTTTTACCCAATTTGCAATACCTATCAGAGTTTTATAGAGTTCATGAGATTTTTCAAGCATGTTGCTGCATAAAACTATCTCTGGCAATAAATTACAGAGGAAAACGGGGAGGGGGGAAGCCCATAAAGTAATGAAAGCATTTACCACCAGATGGCACGGCAGTACAGGTGCCGCCGTTCTGGCAGGGGTGTCTCTCACAGGCATCGGGATACAGGACGCAGCCCAGCTTCAATTCCGTCAGGCCGACCACTTCTGCGAAGCTGCTGCGCTTGTTCTGGAGTGGCAGCTCGTTGTTGTTTAGGACCACCGAGTCCAGGCAGCCCTGGAAGCCGCTCAGGACCTGCGTTGTCCTCTTGTCAGTCAGGCTGCGGACGTTATCCACCTGGACCTGGGCGCCGAAGTAGACGGAGCTGTCCGTGCTGAGCGTCTGGAAGTAGAGGGGGGCCTTGCGGCGCTCCACGTAGCTGTCGTCCAGGGACAGGCTGGTGAAATTGCGGTTCAGCTCCAGGAAGACAGAATGCCAGCTTCCATCGTTAACGGCCCTTCCAGAAATTCCCAGGATTCCTGGACCACTACCGCAATCCAACTGGAACCAGAGTTTGCCATCAACGATCTGAAGGAAGAAAACAGAAATCAAACCACTTCAGGCGCTCAGCTGTCTTGTAATACACTCTCACAGAGAAAATGGAAGCACAGAGAACTTCTAGACTGTCTCTGCACGCTGTTAAAGCTGCTCTCCTACATGACACTAAAAAAGCAAAAAGCTGTGCCTTTATCACAAGCAAAAAAATACAAGGTGGAAAATATCAGCTTACTTTGAATTTGCCTGAAGTCAATTACTGCAGGAAAACTAAAAATACAGAAAATCATATGGGTGCAGAACACAGGTGAAAACTGGAATAATTAGATGTTTTTTACTGAACAGGATATGGACTCGAGGACCCTTGTTCTGCTCTTGGCTCTGCTGTCGAGCAGCTGTGCCTCTCTCAGCAAGTCTGAGAGCTGGTCTGAGAGCTGTGATTCTGCTCTCACTGGCTGATGTTATCAAAAGGGCAGTCAGGGCACAGGATCACCTCTTAGTGTTTGAGAGGCTTGTGGCAAAGCCAGTGGCCACACTTTCAGCTGGTGATGTTAGGTACTCTGCTCATGCAGACAATCCTGTGCTTCTATAACTTCAAGGAGCATCTCAACGAGGTGTGGATTTTCCCTTAAGCATCATAAGTTTACTATCACTAATTACAACGGTAAGATACTAGTTGACCAAAAGTTAGTTATTTCCCAAAGATGCAACACAACCTGCTCTGTGCATACCTCACAGATGGCATAAGATGCATCTTGATTTTCTTTCTTTCCTAATATTTATGCTGGACTCATGGATTTAGAGAGTTTGTAGGGGATTTGTCACTCTTCCTCCCGTCCCTCACTCATCCCAAGTCCTCGTAAAGAGTAAATCTGTGCTATCCTACTGGGGCAGGCAAAGTGCAGAATGAGGGAATGGATATGAAGTTCTGCTTTCCTGATTAGCAGTTTACCCCAAGATTTCAGGCTTCACTAACAGATGGCATATAAATTTAAAATGGCTGACAAGGTTGGAAATAATGTCTTATGGCACATTAATTGGATTCAAGTTCTCTGAAAGCCCTTCCAAGTATTTTACCTTTATGTCATGCACTAGGAAGTATTTATTTCTGTAAACCCCATTTCAAGACAGTTCTGTCCCATTATTTATCCCCCTGAAAAGTTCAGGTGCTGTATCATTTTTCATCCTTCCAGGCAGCTCACATGGTCCTCTCACTGGTGTATCTGTTACAGAGACGGACTGCTCCCCCCAGTGAGAGCAGAATTTCCACAGATGTCAATGCAAGAACCCCATAGAGCTTTGGTGGCCTGCTGAACTAGAATGGAAAATGCAGATGTGAGGATGCTGCAGTGTGTCCATCTGCCTTTGGCCATTTTTGGCCATTTCTAGTATGAACAGTCACGTTAGATGAAGACATCTCTTGGCATGTGACTGTGTGCTCAAACTCTTCTCAGACAGTTTCCCTGATATGGCTTGAAGGTAAACAGGAAAGTTTTAATGTTCAGGAGCAGACCGTGTTGTCTGCCATTATCAGCATTTTTGGTCCTTAGAGGTTGAGAAAACTACCAGGAGAAAAGCTAAAGGCAAAATCTTGAGATCTGTAGATCTCTGGATTTCCTTCTCCTTTGCAAATCCTTGGTTTCTTGACTGGCTGACTCTGAACTGGAGCTCAAGCCAAAACACACTGGGCAATCGGGATAAAACCACACCAGTCCTCTGCTCGGTGACTGCTCGGCAGCATGGACACAGAGGTGCCAGCATGGGGCAAACTCCTCACAGATTCCAGCTGCCCACTTACTCTGCATGGTATGAGCGGGTGTAGAGGAATGAATACACGTAGAAGGAGCCAAGGGAAGGAGCTAGAATTAGCTCCTGCTATGAACAACCGGCTGTTTTGCAGTCCCGTATCTGTAGGATGTAATGAAACTGAGAAGAAATCAAATCTATGACTGTAATACATGCTCAAGGGAGGGATGTTGCTTGATACTCCTACAGCTCAATCAAATAAGGCTAATGGATGTATAGAATAATGAGTCTGGATCATTTTTCATTAAAAAACGTTTTCTTAAAGGACTCAAAACTCAGCTGTAAACAGTTTCTGTAGATTGAAATTGGGTCTGTTAAAGCATATTCTCAGGAGGAATCTTGGTAAACAAGATGTCCTGATAAACAGAATTTTTTCTCTCTAGAGATGGAGCATTAGTTTCTTTCCTCCCTGTGCAACAAAACAGTCCATAAACATTGAAGGTGCTGCTCAAAAATTGTGGTCTGTCTCACTAGGAATACAAATCAAACAGAAAAATGCACGCCAATATATTACACTTTGAAAAACAGCCATCACTGGATAAGCAGATAACTTGCTGCTTACTTAAACGGCTTTTTCCTATGGAAACTCTTCTACTGATTGTGTATAATATACATACACCTCCCCTATGACTACTTATGCCCTGAAGGACCTACTGCCTGCATGTCTATTACTCTTACTCACAGAACATGTTTTTCCAATTATCTTTATAAATACAACACCACATTTAAGCACCTGGGATAAATATTACACCATTTGTATACAGGAAACTATGACCTGAAAGATTTGCCATTAAAATATGCTTTATACATCTTTCTCATCCACTTTTATTTCTCTTTACCAGCAGATGATCTGACATGCACAGTAAATATATATTGTCTGAAGGGTTAAGTTTCCTTCCTGTTATTGAAGAAACATGAGTAACCTCTAACTAGAGTGAAAGATGGAAAGGATGGTCTGATGCTTACAGTACTGGCCTAAGACATGACAGATCTGCATGGGAACCCACACTCTGCAACATTCTTCCTCTGAGATCTCAGGCAAGCCATTAGTTTCAGGTCTCCATCAGTAAAAGAGGGGTAACGTCATTTCCCTACCTCACACCACTGCTTTACAGATACATACATTAAAGACTCTGTGACATGCCCAGATATCCCTAGCAATGGGACCATAAAAGCACCTCCATTAATCAGATGGTCATGGGCCTTGCTGTAGAGGAGCTAGGAGGACGTATTTGTCCCCTGATGGACCTTGAGGAGGAGTAGGGAGAGCAGGAAGAGCTGGCAAGGAGCAGCTGCTGCAAAGGGCTCCACTCCTGAGTACTCAGCAGCTGGACTGGCCATGCAGGGAGGAGAAGGTTTTTCCACCTAACAGGTAAAATTGCTCTCCCCACTCCTAAGCACAGAGAATTCAACCATCACTCAGCAATTAATCCCTGGTGCTCCTGTGATTCCTTGTAGCCACTGAGATGTCTGGGTCACTGCTCAGTCCTCAGAGAGGGTTCTTTGATTATAGCCTGGACCTCGGGACCAAGAAAAGCTGAACTTCAAGCTAACTGAGGGACATTCAAGGAAATAATATGGGCATCCAATGAAAACCCAGGCTTTTGTTCAGGCTCAGCAATTATCCAGACAATAACCTCAGTGGCATGGTTGGTCTGGTTGAGAGCTGGTAGCGTCAGACTGTCAGTCAAGCACTGAATGTGTGCTATTGCTTTTTTCATCTATCTGTGTAGTGCAACACTGCAGAAAGCCTGAGTTATTCTATATCACAGCAGAGACATGCAAACTTTGCAACCCCTCACCAGTGCAGCCCATGGCACCAGCAGAGACTCTCTGCACCATGAAAGCAGAGAGATACTGCTTCATCCTAGCTGGGCAGAAAATTCCCACAAAGCTTCCACTTCCCAGAGCTTTCTAGACTCAGGGTTTAGTTAATCTCAGTTATAACAATTATGACAGGGAGGTTAGTGTACACTTAAGCATACATGCCACAAGATCTCACCTGTAGAGAAGTTAAAAGAACAGTGAAGACTCCAAAAGCTGATGCAATCTGTTACATTTCAATAATTTCATTCAACGGGCAGAATGGAGCCAAACACATACTGTAAATTATATTAGAATATTAGTCTGGCTAAGATGTTTGGCTAACATCCCTATTTGTGTATGTATCAACATAGGTAATAAAATGATCAAATGGTTCTTCTGAGACCACCTCCAGCTCACACAGTCCATCTGCAGTCAAACACCATGGATACAGCATGCTGCCTCCTAATCTATCTGGGGAAATATTTCGTTAGCCGAATTGCATTTCAGGTTTGTTTGTGTAAAACGGTGTGTTTAATTAAAGCATTACTCGTTTCAACTCCAGCCACAAATGGGATCATATCCAAACTTCAGCCCTATCCAGCATAAGCCATGCAGCAGTAATGCATTAAAATGTGTAATGCACACTTAGCTAAGCCACACAAAGTTTCACATTAACTGCCTGGACCAAAGAACATATGCTTGCCCTTCACTGTTTAGCTGCTACATTTATGCCATGATGGGAAAGTCTTTCTTTACCTATTTTTAATCCTTAAAATTTCACAAAACAAGATGAATCTCCATTATATTCCTTGGGGGAAAAAAAGGAATTCTCTTCTGCTATGGCCTTGTAATGCTTTAGATGGTTAAATCTTACTTTTCTGAATTAGTTGCTACACAGGTAAAAAGGAAAGAGTGGTACTGGTTTTGGAACATGCAATCTTTCCAAAGGAAAAAAAGCCAACATTTACCTGCATCTCATTTTACTCCAATTGTCTTAAAAGCAAGAGCATAGAAAAAACAAAACAAAACAAATAACCAAACCAAAACAAAACAAAACAGGCCAACCTCTCAGAATCGATGGATGAGTTGCTTTATTTGAAACAGCTGAATAAATAACACCCTTATTTTATGATATCAATAGAGTGTAGCTGGTAGGCTTTCAGCAAAATAGTAGACAAGCAGTTTGCTCTATGGAATTGATTATTCATCCAGGAAGGACACTGTCTTAAGATTATGAAATATTTGCATCCCTGGAGTTATCACAAATGTATGAGTTTCCAAAATTAAGCTGGTCATTTAAACACCAAAAGCATATTGCAGCATTAATTTTTAAACAGACTGCAATGGCAGAGACTTGCTTCAAAACAATCAATGCCACTCTGTGCCCCAACAGCACAGGTGTTTCTGCCTGTCCTCCCATGGGCTCATACCTTGTGGGTCTAAATTTCTTCCACCTCTGCCTTTATTTGAAGCTCAGTGATGGTGCTGAGCCCTCTGATGCTAATCCAGTAGATACTTAAGTAGATGCTTAAAATTAAGGTATGTGAATAGTTCCAATTGGTTTCAAACACAGGAAGTTAAGCAAGTGATTAAGTGCTTTGCTGGAGTGATGCCAGAGTGCTCAAAAGAACACAGGATTTCAACCTTTATCCTCTATTTGGAAAGCTTCTCCTCATGTTTAATTTAATTGAAAGCAATGCTCAAATGATAACAACTTCACATTTATAGACCTCTAATTAATCTGCTTAATGGCCTCATTTTTGAGTGCTTCCCTACCTCCCAACATATGTACCTGGTTAAAGGTAGCCTTACCTCTGGTTTACAAATGAAAAAATGTGTGTTTAGGAGGTCTAAGCATAACTTCCTTAAAAACACCTGAGTCAGGGGTCCCCAAAGTGCAGTCCATGAGCCAGCTGCCATCCCTGAAGAGACCTGACAGGGTCGAATCCCTTGAGCATGATGCCATTTGTCTGCCACAGAGCACGTTTTTTGAGAACTTACCCTGATATTTCTCAGTTGAAAGACATTCGCAAACTAAACTCTGACAATTCCTGATCTTTTAAGTGACACCATTTCTTAAAAAAACCTATGCTGAATGTAATGATTTTGTTTCCTTTAAACCCCATGCATGCAGAAGCCTAGTGCCAGACCTCGGAAAAGGACATACTCACTGCAAAAGTGAATCCTGCCCTACAGAAAAGCAGAGCAGGAGGCTTTGAGAAGGTAATTCCCTATGTCCTCTCCATATCAATGCACAGGACAAAGCAGAGGCTTTGCATCCATACACAACCATGGACCTCACTCATCAGATCTGTCAGGTAGCAGCCGCATTTGAAGCTCTCTACTTTCTCTGTCTTTGTTTCTTAGACTTAGAGAGCAAACCAGCTTGACACGGAGGCTGC
Organism: Zonotrichia leucophrys gambelii; assembly: GCF_028769735.1. Classification (NCBI taxonomy): domain Eukaryota; kingdom Metazoa; phylum Chordata; class Aves; order Passeriformes; family Passerellidae; genus Zonotrichia; species Zonotrichia leucophrys. The sequence goes on from NC_088169.1 coordinate 80,140,952, forward strand.
TGACTGAGATTGGAGCACAATAACCATAGCACTTGTCGCTGCTCCTTGAAGCATTATTTTTAACTCTGCACCTTTCAAAGAAAAATAATTAGGTGATTATGTGAAGTGGGGACTGAAAACATGATTCCTACCTCACAACTAAATACTCAATTCAGTCAATTCAGGTGATTGTAAATGTGGTTCTCTTACTGGTTTGGATTTTTTTTGTTGTTTTTTTTTTTCCTGGTTTGGGTTTTTTTGTGTGTGAGGTTTTGTTTTCTTTTGTGGTTTTTTTTTCTTTTTTTTAACAATAGTATTAGCATCAACTTTTCTATTTTGGTGGCAAAATTTCCCTGCTTCAGCTGGATATTTTCACTCAGTTGTCTATGACGTGGATATGCTGTGCTCCTTAATGATGAGAGCTTTATACACAGAACTCTAGCAAAATGAATTCTCCTATTACCATTCTAACTCCAATTCAGGCCATCTCTGTATCTTCTCCTATTGTTTTCAAGTGGCACCTTCCACCAGGGCCATTTCTTTTTTCTTTTTTGGTAATTTTCTGAAATTACCAAATTGCAAACATTACCTACTGACAGATGCTAAGAGCAAGCATGATGAGGACTTCAAAGAAGGTTTTCCAACCTGCAGTTTTGCTTGTTTTGTTTTTTTAAACAAAAACACATGCTTGAAAGTTCAAACTGCATTTCTACGTGTCTCAAAGTAGAAGCTGTCTTGTGCAAATCTGAACAATGCTGACAGTTCCTGGTGAATGACAGACAGTACTCTTGCTCATGAAATACTTCTGTCGAACAACTATAAAATTATTTGCTACCCATTAATAACTCATCTAGCCACTTTAACATTACCTAAGCATTCAGCCAAAAGTACACTAAAGATTGCAAATACAGAAACAAAAGGCTCTGTGCCATTTCTTCCACTGCTGAATTATAGAATGTGGCTGAATTACAAATGTCAGTGTTTTCATTTGGTACCTTAGAGGCTATAGCAGAAATACTATATGTGCAGGCTCTTGGATGAGCCTAATACTCCCTCTCCACCCAGCATTTGCCATTCCACAGAAACAAAAGAGAATAAAAATGCATGGAAAGCTTATCAATTAAATATTGATTTGGTATCAATCTCCACTGACCCCATGACTCTCTTAAAAAAGAATCTTAATCCACAGAGTGCAGAGATTTTCATATTCAGCAGGAGACACGTTCCAAGCAGCTGGTTCCTGGAATTACCTCACTAACAGTGAGGGCATATCCTCTAACCACAGACAGGACAGAAGGGAAGAACAGCAATTCCAGCAGGCTTCGTTTTGACTACATAGTCATATAAATGGCCAAATCTTACATCTCGTGCAAACTGGCTCCTGCACACAGACACACATAATGCGCTTATAATGAACAGCGCCCAGTGGGGAATTTTCCAAGTAAAGTACCACTAACAAGCTGCTTTTCTGATCGTTGCTGCTGCTGCTGTTGTTGAAATTGTTTTCCCTGTTAGAATCAGACTTCATCTTCTCCATCTACAGCTGAAATAAGAAAAGCATTCCCAAAATCAAGAGCCAAGAGAAAATACAGAATTGAGAAAAACAACTGCAGAAAAGATAAGTTATTTTAATTACCTTCAGAATTATACAGGGATTCGCTCTGGTGTACATTATAATCCCGTTGCTTTGCAGGGTTCGCAGTCGGAGAGCCAACTTGAATTCCTCTTTCTTGCTATTTTCAGAAACACGGTATTTAATGTAGCTATTCCCAGCAAAGCTAAGGGAAGTGTGGCCTGAAACAACCATTTTGAAAAGACACATGTGCTTTTAGTGATACATAAAACAATTCCTCAACTGTTAAGTAATTAAAGAATTTATAAAGTTTATGAGAATGACTCAGAAGAAGTAAATAAAACTCATTTTTGATGAGAGAAAACAAAGCTGGCATCTACTACAAAATATTTCTGCATTTCCTTTTTTTAAACTATTTTTCAGGGGATAGAGGAAAGTTCTATTTCTCCATATTTAGAAATAAAAAAAAGGGGTTTCTCCAAGTATTCAGCACTTTTCAGCTTATACACTCCTGGAGGCACCAGTCTTGCCTAACTGATAACAGAGGGAATCAAAGATGACCACACCTGTACATCAGACAGCTGAGTTATGGGTGTCAAGTTATATGTGGGCAGATATCAGCCAAACCCTTGCAATGAGTCCCCTGCAACTGCTGCCCAGTACCACAGCTCAGAATCTGCTGTGCTTTCATCAGGCAACCAGCACAAATCCTCTGTCCTGCAGCCTGGCATTCACTGAAGTCAACAGAAAGCTCTGCTTCACTGCCTGTCCACCTGGCTCTTCATATCCCAGGGAACAACACAGATGCAGAGAACTAGCAGATGTCCTCAAACTTTCTTTTTGGGATAGCATAGTGTTTTCATTAATAAAGGCTGGAATTTTGGTAATCTAAATAGTAAGCAGAAGAGTTAATTATAGAGCTTTGCCCATGGGCAGGAAAACATCTGGCATAACATTCTCAAGGAAAAATCCTGTTTTCTCAGCAGCCTGTTTTACTGAGCTGGTATTTGAGCAAGCCAGTGGGAATTTCCAAACAGAAACTAGATCACAGCCTACATACAGCCCCTTAGCCATAAAGACAAGTATTTATAGGGCTTATAACACACACCCCCAGTGCCCGTGCTGAGATGGGTTAAGCAGTACATTTTCTGTTAACTTCACTGCTGCCTCTGCCTGACAAAATGAGAATGGCAGCACTTTACTGTCCAAGTATCTCCCCCTTTATGGCTGTGACATGCACCTGAACACTCGCCAAGCTTTCCCGGCGGGCACTGGCAGATGAACGGTCTCCGGTTGGCTTCGTAGCCCACACACTGCATGTCCCCTGGGCACGGCTTCTCCAGGCACGGATCCGTGGAGCCTGGGCACAGTGCTCCTGCAACAAGGTAAAACACTGTCAGGGATCCACAGTGTACAGCATCATCTGCTGCAACACAAGAGTAATGAAAGACCATTACTGATCGCACAATTCAGTACAAGCAAAAAATGGCTTAGTAATAATAACAACAACAAAAAAGCCCCAGCAAACCTTCATAGAAAGGAACAGCTTTTGGGCAAGTACACAGCAGAACTGCAATAGTTCTTTTCCAAAGACTGCCCTAAACCCCATGGGAACATATTATAAAAACAAACCATTATGAGCAGTAACTGGTTTATAACTGTGTGTGATAACTCTCAAGCCATTCTTTCCCACAAAGCTTCCTGCATGAGGGCTTTAGAGATACAAGTGAAAAAAATTGCTTGAAGCTAAGCACTCCTCTTCCTCCAGCACACCCATGAGAAGCAAATCTAAGGAGGTAGAAATGGTCACAGCACCAAGCCTGCCAGAGTTTAAGAAGCATTTGGACAATGCTCTCTTGGCACATGAGGTGATTCTTGGTGGTCCTGTGCAGGGCCAGCACTTGGACTTCGATGATCCCTGTGGATCCCTTCCAGCTCAGGATATTCTGTGATTCTAAGCCATGCTTGGGCTACAGTGACACCTGGATTTTTCATTCTCATACTACACAGGACATGCTGCCAGCTTTACCATACAGCACAGGCAAATTTGCCCTCTCCCTATGTTCCTTCTGACATTTCTGAGATCTTACCTCCTATCCAGCTTGCCCAGGCTACCAAAACCTGCTGTCCTTTTTTCTAATCTGCAGGGACAGAACTGTACTGACTTTTCAGTTTGCTTAAAATACTTGAGAGACACAATTATATGTAGCTTTTTCAGAACCCCCTAAATTCTTTACATCTATCATGCTGAGCATATCAAGGATTTACTATTTAAAGTCTATCAATGTCAAAAGAATTTTTTGCATTTCATGGGGTATAGCTAAAACTTCAATCTAACTTTTCGAATTGTCTAATTAAATCTCTTTTGATTGCCCTAATCTTAAAAGATTTGCACACACTGTCTATAAAAATACAAAACATGATACAACTATTGCTGCTTAACAGATGAATTTTCAGAAGTATGTGACTTCCACAACAGCTAGCCCCTTCTGGGTTGCAATAAGGTACTTGGGAGATGCAGGGTCAGTTTCTACATTTGGGCATCTGTGTATGGAAGTATGAAGACTACTTATGAAAGTAGTCTTCAAGTGCAGAAAAAAAGGCACTCCTGCCCTTGCTTTTGTTGATTTGCAGCCCCAGCATGAATGGAGGCAAAGGCAGTTGCTGGGAATGAACAGACACCTTTTCTTTTGTTTATCAAGTTAATTTATTTAAGACATGCAGGTGATGAATTCAATGACAAAAAACACCTTCCTACCTATTGCTTTCTGAATATTGGCAGTTCTTGTATATTGCAGGATCCATATTGTAGAATTCTTATCAGATTCAAAAACTAGTTTATTTTTTGAGCACATTATTTTATTTACAGTTTATAAAGGAAGGAGTCAACCTGCCATAGAGTACATCTCCAAAAGTAATGAAATAAAGAATCTTACTGCTCTCACATTTTTGTACAAGCCAAGCAGGGCTCATAGTAAGCATAGCTGAAATTACCTGACAGTGTAAGTATTTTCTGGGAGAAGAAAAATTACTACTGTAGCTTTCAGAGTGGACATGGGCTGACTACAAATATGGCAATTACTGTAAATGTCCTCCTTGATGTACAGCACAGTCAATTTAATGTTTAACATCCTCTCCTCCTTTATCAAACATTTGTTTGAGAGGTCTATGGAGTAAAAGATTTACAGTACTGCCTGTAGCACTGTTAGAAAATGATGCATGGCAATCTTTATTAATCACATTAGTAGGTAACATTAACAGGAGTAACAGCTGCAATACACAGTCACACTTTAGGCCTTATAGAATCAAGAAAAAACTGTCATAGGGTTCTGGACTACAGATTATTATTTTATGTACATGTAAGATCTGTAGAATTTAACAGAGAATGTGATGTTTGCTATACTTTGCTTTGTTTGGCTTTTTTCTTTTTAGAATAAAACTCCTAATTTCTTAGAATTCAAAGGCAAGCAACATTTATTTCTGAAATTATAATGGGTTGTTAAAAATTCTACTGCTTTTTATTTTCGCCTTGGTTGTTTTAGCTATTTTAACTCATTCTTATGTGACAAATACACAGCCTTCTAGTGTCAGCAGAGTATATCTCTTCTTTGAACAAACTTAAAACTTTAGTGAGGCTGCAATTCAAGTGAGCCTCTGTGTAGCTGACAGACATGCCATTTGGACTAAAGCCCCACAGCTCGTCACTGTGCAGCAGAAAGAGACACTGAGATTTCCAAATGTGGCTCTGCAAATTTTCACATCCCCTAACCTATGACTGTATCCTTGACATGAAGCAATAAAGGAACAGCTTCTTTTGTTATTCACCTCTGCCAGGTTTTTTTAACCTGATTCAAATTCTGATTTGTACTTTGGAGACATCCTTTCACATTCAGAAAATATATGGAAAAGATCTAACGTACTCTGTGCAACGGTGGAAAGAACTGTTTATCCTGAACGGCCAAGAATACTGCTTCTGGTAAACTACAAGGAAACCAACTTTTTATTCATCCTGCTGCAGCAGGATTTCATAGCTGTCACAAAACTTTAAAATATTCAGACTTGCTAGAAGTGCTTTATGCCTGTCTGTATGGTTATAAGTACATAAGCCACAAATCTGCATTATTGCATTGCCCCAGCTAACACACATTTTCAGGCTGATTTCACAACTATGAGGAGCAAAATTGTAAAATTGTTCAAGGTTACGTTGTCCACATCAAAGATTTACAGCCTGAGTTTAAATAAAATTATTCTAATGTTGCATTTCCACTCCAAAGAGCAGTCTATTTTCCATCCAATAAAAGATTTAAGAAATACAGGTTCAAATTGATCTTTTTTTTTCTAGGCAGGTCCAGACAATCTCGAGCATTCTCTTGAAACTCACATTAGTATTAATAAAAACTGTTCTTTACAAGGTACCACAGAAACACACGAGCTAGCATCAAGCAGTGCGTGGCAGGAAAAGGTGGAATAGACCCACTTGATTTTGACAGATCATCTTCAGTTAAATTCTCTAAAAGAAGATAAAAGTATTTCAATCTTCTAACCAATATACTGAGGCAGAAAACACTGTTCCATTAAAAGACGAGAGATTTATTTAATTCCTATTCCTTCCAAAAAGGAGCACTTCTAGGATTGTAAATATATTTTGAAAATTGAGTGCTTCAAGAATTTTAACTTCAGCCTTGTGATATTAGGTGGTTTTCCATCAGCCCAGTCTCCTGAATCTGTATGAGTACTACAAAGACTCTGCTTTTTCACTTATATGAAAAAAGCTTGAAAGGAAGGAGATTCCTGAAAGCTGGAGCTGCAGGAACACAGGGACAAAACCTTCCTTGGACAAAGGTGACATAAAACAGACTACATCCAGATCTAACCAAGTTATGTGCAGTTCTCTGTTCCCAGCACAGACCTTTTCCTTCAATTTTCCTTGCCAGGAGAATTCCAGGCTCATTAATATGCATGTGTGTGCTTCCTGAAAATGGGAAAAGCACTGTTGTACACATAAGAACTGGGTTGCTGATGTCCAGTCCTTCAAAGCATCCAGGACTCTTTGAGAGGCAATGTGTGCTCTGTGGAGCTGAGGCCAAAAATCACCTCTGAAGAACAGGTCCTGTATTAACAACAGATCCTCACAGTCTATGATTTCCTTCTGTCAGAGCATTCACAAAATACTAAAAGTGGCTTCATAAAGTCTGGATTACCTTGTTTCATGAGAAAGTGGTCCAAGGCCCTGTTCTCTTGATTAAATAATGTGGATGTGTCTGCATTTTTGCTGAACACTCTTGGGGCAATTAGAAAAATTCTTTCAAACTATTAGGCCAGAACCATATTAAACATTTTGAAATAGAATTCATCTCATCTAACTTTAGGGTATCCTACTGATTTTAGACATCTAGGGGGAGATGTATCACAATATTAAAAATACCTCCTTCTTCCCACTATCTGCAAATGGGGCCTGGAGTGACCTGGACAGATGTAGATATAGGTCCATATTTGTCAAGACTACTTCAATCCATTCTTTGCTCTGGAACTTATAAGCATACCAACACTTTTGTAAGATCATAATGCAGAACAACTCTAGAGCAAAGCAGTTCCAACAAAACCTGCTTTGCCCCTGCACCTTTGTCTCAACACAAAAGAATTACTTTGCATCATGAAAAAATACGGAATAGATTTTTGCCTCTGAAAAATGAGAATGCTGTGAGAAATGTTTTACAGGAATATATTTATCCCATTCCTCCTACATTTATTTCTCCCTGACAGATGTTTGCATACCTCATGCCATGTGATGGGAGGTTGGTAATTGCAGAGCCCCTCTGGTCACGCTGACACAAACCCCAGTTTGTGACAATATTTTTCATACAAACACAAACAGATGAGCAAAAAATCTAAGGAGAAACTGTGTTATTGGAAAACTCTTTAGTTCAATTTTATTGATTTAAAAGCTAAGATTGATGCATGTGAACTTTTGAACTTACTCTTCCAGAGATGAGCTGCTGAAACTCCAACGTTCACCCACTGCCTACTTTACAGTCTCCCTGCATTTTCACATTAGATAACTCTGTTTGCTCACAAAGGTAATCTAGGTAAGTTATGCACAGCTGGCATGCATAAATTGTGCATATCTGTGACATCTGCCAGTGGACAAAAACACTCCAAGTATGATACATATTTCAAGAATGAGTGAATTAGTTCAAACTCAAGCTTTCTGGGCCATAATTGAATCAGATCTCTGGAAACATATGCAGTATTTTAATGGCTTTTTCATAATACAAGGTATTAATATTTACTGGATGTGGAACTATTTTAGCAACAAAGGAAGTGTAATACTTTTATTACACTGCTAATATCTTGCTAATGCTGTCTTGTTAAATAAGCCAAAACAAATTGTGCACTTTTTCCAGAATTGCTGCATCTGTGCATTTATTTATAAGAACTACTGATGGAAGAAGTACTGCATTTTTCCAACTCTCTTACTCTAGTCTTTAGCTTTCATGGAAGCAAAACTACCCATACATGCTCTATTATGCTCTCACAGGTCTCTGTCATCTCCTATGTGAGAAAATACAGTGTGTTTGCCTAAATACCAAAATATTTACTGTGGCTCCTTTAATTAAAAACAGTAGAAGAGGATTAAGCATTAACTAACGAGGAGAAGGCCCAAAGCATGAATTTTTGCTTCCCAACAAGGTGTATTATTTCTGTGCAAGTGATAGACACCAAGGTGTTTACCTCTTTGGCAACTCTACCTAACTCAGCAGCTCTGGACATTTTTTTACTACAGGCTGTATGGCAGGCTGGATGTGCTCAACCCCACCCCAAATCGTGGGGATCCCCCATGGGAAATCCCCACATAGTGCCTCAGACAGGAGCAGTGGGAACCCCTCTGGCTTTTCAGCAGGACCAGGACAAGCTGCCTGCTACAAGTGTTCCCTCACAGCAGTCTTCAAGGCCATGACAAATGGCCCAGAGGCTGAGGGCCACAGTCGCTCTCAGAACCACACTGCCTCTCCAGCAGCCTGTCATCCATTTTGAGGATTGACTGGTACATGACAGAAAAATTTGGAAATCGCTGTCCCAGCTGAATTTCTGTGCTTCCATTGAAAGCTCGCTGCGCCAGGAGAGCTGCTGGGTCAGAACTGTGCTGCACTGCAAAGTCCCTTTTTTGGAGTTAAGCTAAGAGATTATGAGGCAGAGGGAATAATACATCATTATTGACTTTAATAGGTAGTGAAATGAAATTATAAACAGTGAAAATTTTGGCTGCCAGAAAACCAATTTCTGACTGTGAGGACTATCACTATCCCCATGGAGATGAGGATTTGTGATTTCTTGATACAAAAGTGAGACTAAGTTTTAATTTAGAGAATATAAAGAAGTTTGGCAGACAGTGCTCCCGCAGTGGCTCCTGGACCTGACTGGAGGATATTGCAGCATTGTCCTTTTTAAATCTGTGAAAATCCTTTACTTCAGAGCCTTTCATGTGTAACAAAATGCTGACTATTGTTATGATAGATATGTCTATTTGAAACTTATAAGACTCTTCGTTAAAAAGTGGACAGATAGTCTGCTCTTGAATGTACCTCAGATAGAGATCATGGTATTTTTTCAGAATTGAGCTTCTTTGCCACTATTATCCAAGTGCCACAGGAAGAAAAATGATTTCTGGTTAAGTTTTATGCAATTTATTCCTATTTTCATCCCCACCGAGGTCAGTGGTAAAACATGAAGACCTGCTGACTGCTGCAGAAACAAAGGTCGGTTATTGAGGGCTATGGCTGCTGAATTCTTGTATTGCTCTGTGTGTGTGCGCATGTGTGCTTAAGATGAGGGAGACTTAGATGTATTGATTTTACAGCAGCTTTTTTCTCTGCTCTTAAATGAAGTGGAATGAGGAGCAAATAGTCTGGCAAACAAAAGAAATAGAGCCAGTATTACACTGCCCGAGGTTTTAAAATCCAAGCACAGAATCATACAGAAGCTTGGCTTGTGAGTCTGTCATATGCCCATGTGAAATCTCTGCCAAAATGTGGAGCAGCCTGAAACCCACTCTGTCCCCTACTGCAGCATTAAAGGTCAGGAAAAGTGCTTGCTAATAAAATACTTCATTGGTTTCTGTGGCTGTCTGCAACAATGGGACTGAGAAAGGCCTTTCCACCTGCCCGGCTTAGGTCAGGGGTGCTTTTCCTTGGATACTGCTGGTGCATTGCTGGAGAGCAGGCTGCTCTGCTGCAGTCACAATCCAGGTTTATTCCAATGGTGGCACCAACTGATTGGGAAACTACATCCCTCCCTCTCCTGGTCCTTCCTCTCCCACTCCTTCCCCTCCCCTGGAAGCTGGCTGATTGCAGAGCCTCCAGGAAAGCAGTCATTGTCGTAAAAGGCCAAAGTTCATAAACTTCCATTTACATCAGTAAACACGAACAATTCTTCCCGAGCCTGAGAAATCAATTCCCACAAGGCATCAGCCAGTCGTGCTTTAGTGGACTGAATTGAAATGCCCCTTCTAATCTGCATCAGAGGAATAAAAAGGATCCTATCACATAATGTGCAGCGATGGGAGGGGAAGAGGGGGCAGTACTCACCATTGCACATGCAGCGCACATTCCTGTAAAAGCGGGGGCACACAAAACTAATTCGCGCCGTGCTGTAAGTCATCAGGGAATGTGAATCAATAGACAGACTTTGCTCACAGTGCTGTTCCTGACAATCCAGTCCGGAGCAATTCTTCTCCAAGATAGCAGAAATACGAATCACATTTTCCAAGTGTCTCCTCGCATTGCTAAGCTTCTGGATCAAATAGGCAGGCTTATAGAAGCCGCCGCTGTGCATCTGAACGGCGAACAGCATGTCGAGCTGGCTGCTGCCCGCCACTGGCTGAATGCTGATGATGTGCAGGCTGTCCTGCTTCTGGGAGAGCACCGCGTTGCGCAGGGTGCGCCTGAACCCGTGCATGTGCAGGCCCACAAAGTCTTCCGGGGAAACGTTCTCGAAGCGGATGGTGACCGTGTTCTGCAGCATTTCCTGCAGCAGCTGCTCCACGTGCACCACAACATCGATGGGCACCTGGAAGCGGCCGTCGCTCACGGAGACATTCAGGACGTACTTGCCGTTATCCAGCCCTCCGAGGGCGATGATCTTCCCGTCATGGCTGTTGACCTTGAACAAGCTTTTCTGCTCTGATTTTAGGGTGTATGTGAGGACATCGTACACATCCTGATCTGTGGCATGTATTTTCCCAATGACTCCCCCAGGAAAATCATCTTCCATGGTGACAATGAAAATCTCCAGTGGAATGGCAGTTGGTTTATGAATGCTCTCTTCAATAACCCTCACCTGAACATAGGTATGGGAAACCTGCTGAGGCTTCCCAGAGTCCTTTGCCTAATGTAATTTAGAAAAAAAAAAGAAAAGAAAAAATAAGAAATAAAACCACACACGGAACACAGCCTGCAACCGTAACTTCTTGCTATGTATATTCTCACAGAATCAGTAATTCTGGAAAGAAGTTCTCAAAAGAACGCTCAAATGCATTTGCCAAATACGTATGTAAAGAAGTGTCTCAGCCGTTTCTAGCAGTGGAACTTACAAACTCTTTAGGGAAGCACTGATCTCTAAGTGGATTGAAGAGAGAAATGTGTCAGTAGAATGTCTCATTACTCAAACTGCAATGTTCCCAGGATCCCACAGCTATCACTTGTCATCTTTACAACAGAGAATGTACCAACAACGTGGTACATTCAGCTCCAAACACAGTTTGGGCTCACTTCTACCCTGGAGAAGAGACTGAATTCCAGTGAAATATCAGCCTTCTGCATTGCTTGGTGTGCTCCAAAGCATTCCACACTCTGCTTAGTTTGTGTGGATGTGAGGGAGTTCAGAATTTTTCTACAGCATTCTGTCCTTCTTTACCTGAAGCAACCAAGAAACATGCTTGACATAAATAAAATTTATCACCCTCCAAAAATGAAATAGGTGCTTGTGCTGTTACTAATGATAAAATATGAGAGCAGCACTGCAGTTGGAAAGATGACTGGATGACCCAGAGCAGGTATTATAGCATCATTTGCACTATTTTTATAGAGAGCAAAAGAGCAAGTCTGACAAAAAACCCAAGGCCATCTTGACAGAAAGGTGTGCAAACTTGAATCAGGGTCCTTTCCTACAATAAGAAAAATGTTTTGTTGAAGTCCCTATTACGATATACTGCTCCACACATTTATTTGCTTCAGAGAAGAACAGAAGACTAAACTGCCACTAGGCAGAGATGTGGGACGCGTTCAAAGATCTTTGTATTTGGACACAGGAGGAAAACTTACAAGCTGAAGGAAAAAATGGGAGGATGACAACAGTAATACGGACACTACTACAAGCACATTAGAAACTCTAAGACACTCTAAAATTTATTCATCTTCACTCATAAAAGTGCTGTGAGGAGTATTTAAAAATATTTTATATATGTGTGCAGACAAAAGCCCAGGTACATAGAGAAGAGATTAGGTCTCATTCCATTTTCTATTTTAACATTAATTCTTAATAAACCTCATACAGTGGAGAAATCTGATAGTGGAAAAGAGAAAGCAGCACTCTGGCACATATGGATGGAAAGAAACACTTCTATGGTCTAAATACAACAGGAAACTATAAAATATGTTTTCACTGCAGAAATCCCTGAAGAAAATAATACTGGGAGAAATTATGCCTCCACAATCCGACAGCATGGTTTTCTGAGCATGTTGGTGCATCTCAGACATGGTGGTGTGTCTAATATTTCACTTATATGAAATACATGGATCTCTAAACCTGGTGGATGCTGCTCAAATTTAACTCTCATGCCCAGTTTTGGCTACACTAGAACTCTGGCTAGCAAATGACTCAGAAAGCAGGATATTTTACTGTTAAGGCATAGAAAGAAAAGAGAGAAAGAGAGAAAGAGAGAAAGAGAGAAAGAGAGAGAGAGAGAGAGAGAGAGAAAGAAAGAAAGAAAGAAAGAAAGAAAGAAAGAAAGAAAGAAAGAAAGAAAGAAAGAAAGAAAGAAAGAAAGAAAGAAAGAAAGAAAGAAAGAAAGAAAGAAAGAAAGAAAGAAAGAAAGAAAGAAAGAAAGAAAGAAAGAAAGAAAGAAAGAAAGAAAGAAAGAAAGGAAAGAAAGAAAGAAAGAAAGAAAGAAAGAAAGAAAGAAAGAAAGAAAGAAAGAAAGAAAGAAAGAAAGAAAGAAAGAAAGAAAGAAAGAAAGAAAGAAAGAAAGAAAGAAAGGTAGGTGATGATTTTTTATTTCCCTATAAGGCTAAAAATAGGTTTCAAGAATATTAAATGGCAAACTAGTAAAACTTTGATTTGAACTGTTAGTTAGCATCAGAGCCTGTATTTTGTGAATTGTAACCAACAATTGCCTCTAAGGATGCTACTGCTGTGAACATCATTAAATGTGCTTGTAAAGGAACAGACAGGCTGTGCTTAGAGAGATACACACCAGCAAAGAAAGTAGAGGAAGCAAGAATTTCCAGACACAGCTTATGGGACCATGACTCGTTTCAGTGAAGAGGTTCATTCCCTAGACCTGCATATTTATTGAACCCTAATACATCTTCTCTGCCAGACCTGAGAAATGTGGACAAATTACTTTTGGATTTACAGTTTTTGGCAATCAAAATTACCCTGGTTACAAAGCTTCTCAACAATTATTCTAAAGCTAAGTTTGAGCTGAACTTCTATTGCATGTCTTATTTTGACATTCTTTAAAAGCTAAGTTGACCTTGGAAATGTGATTTCATGAATTCTTGGAAGGCTTCCAAAAATTTATGATTAAATTTATGACTTAAAAGCAGAAATTATTTTCCTTCCTAAAGCAGTATTTTGCAGTGACTTGTTCTGGGGTGTATTTATATGTATATAATGCATTTTTCTCATTTTACTTCCTTAGCCACAGAAAAAAATGATGAAAATCTTAAACCATAACGGTTGCTGCTCAGAAAATTCATTTCATGCCAAGGAAATTGGAAAGGTGGCTGGCTACCTATTTATATTTATATAAAACCAGGTTTAAGAACATCAAAGAAAATATTCTGCACTGTGCATTTGCAAACTGGGATGTGTGGTATTTACTTGTAGAATACAGTGCATTAAAAACAACCCATACAGGGAAAGTACAGGCTGCCTACCACGAAGAGGTTTTTGTTTCAGTGTAGAATGCAGATGTAAAAATCAAGCCTTACCTGCACGCAGAGCACATACTCAGTTGAGACCATGTGCTTGAAGATGACTGCAGACCTCAAAACGCCATGAGGGTCCAGTGTAAACTCCTCCTCTTCATTTCCAGTGAGGATGGTGAAGGTAAAAGGGGGGCCATTGTGAAAAGAGTCTTTGTCTGTCACTACCAGCTGCAAAATGCTTGTGCCCACTGGTTTATTTTCCTTTACACATATACACAGCGTATAAAGAAAAGGATTAAAATGATACATATTGCAAGCATGAAATAGCACATTTTTCTATCCTGAATATTCAACTGAATGCTCTTTGCTGGCATTTCACAAGCTGAGCTTTGTTGACACCGCTTACGCCCCATGGACCAGGGGCAGAGATGAAGGAACCTGCCACACCTCCAGGGCCTGCTGGGCTCTCTCTGATACTCTGTCAGATCAGGACTGACTAAAAGTCAAGACTCACACCCAGAGCAAGGTACAAAGAAGTGTGAACTTATCCCAGAGCAAACATTTTGAGGTTGGAGTACCTGGTGCAGCAGGGATGAATGTTAAAATGCGTGCCAGATGCTGTGGTTAAGGAGCCTCAGCAAACAGAAACTTATCAAAAGACTCAAGAAAGATTTGTTTATATTTTCCTTTAGATAAGATCACTTGATACATGTTTTGCAGATAGATCATCAAAAGGTACTTAACTGAAACCAAATGCCCATGCACTTTAAAAGTCAGAGAAGTTTTTGATGTGCAGGAGAAACTTACTTGAATTACAGCTGTGTAGTTAGCTGGAGTAAACACAGGGCTGTTATCGTTCACATCAGAAATGTCCACATTGACTGTCACAGATGAAGACAAAGGAGGGGTACCACTGTCTCTTGCCTGGACAACTAATGAATAACCAGATATCTGAAAAAAGGTGAAAACATTAAATCATTGTGAAAACGGCCCTAAATTTTAACCCAGGTTCTTTACATTCAATGCACCACAATCCATATTCTAAGGAAAGCTGTTTGGCCTCATTACCTTCCTGCCCTTAGTATAACATTATCCTGTTTATCACCATATTGTGCCCCTACTTCTGTTTTAAAAGGCTACCAATAAACATAACAGCTTCATTGTACTAAAATAGCTGCATCAGATAAAGCATTCCTGAAACAAAGGGGCAGACAGAAAATAAGTGACAGATAATATCTGAACTCAGCCATTAGTCCTGTAAGCTTACATTTCCATCTCTCCTAGGTGTCCGCTAGGATAAGTGACCTGATTCTATTTATCTTACAGTTGGTTTCCAAGATATTATATAAATTGCTTATTAGAGCCAGCATCAGTTTGACACATACTGTTTCTAAAGCAGTGATGGAGAGCCAAGAAAAAGTTCACAGGCAGTTGGCTTAAACACACTGGAAAACATTTGGGAGTACGAGGGACAACAGTCTCTGTAGCAACAGAATATTATCCACCACTCTGCAGAAGATAAGTGGGCTTGAGTCTGCTTTTTTGCAACAGACACAAAACAGTGCAGTGCAGGCAGTTCAGTGCATCATCCACAGGCCCTCCACACACATATGTGCCCGTGTGTGAGGTGTGAGCATATGTGACAACTTGCAAAAGCTCTGTCTATGCACAGTTTATGGATGACAGTTGGATTTTCCGAACTGCATCCTTATGTTGGCTTCCTTAGGTCTTACAACTGCTTTTTACTGTACATTGCTCCTTGCTCTGCAGAGAAAGCTGCTGACACGTCTGCCCCTGAATCCTCCCACAGCGGAGCAAGAGAAGGGCAAAAACATGCTGCTCCACCCTCTCAGTGTCGGGCTGGAAAGGGGAAAAGCATGGCCCTGCAGAGGGGAACAAGACAACGTTAAAAGGGCTTTATTGAGAAGGGCATGTGAGGGAAGGAAATCCAAATAAATTTGAAAAATGGCAGCTTTTTTTGCGGTAGGGAGGAGCTCAGACCTAGCACACAAAATAAGGGGGCTCTTCTGGGATGGAGGACAAAGCAAAAGGCAACATGATTTGGGGGGTTGTATGGAAGAGATACACTGTGATTTGGGGGGGGCAAAGTGACACAGGAGGAAGAGCAATCCTGAGCTATGGAAAGTCGAGTAACTTGAGTAAGAGAATTAGAATCTGTTTTTTAACTGTAATTTCCACTGCTAGCTAAAACCAGAGAGTTTTGTAGAATCTCTCCCAGTTTTTTTTTTACTGTGTTCACTTTCATTTCAATGTATCCCAGAAAGGCAGATGGCAAAAGTCATGGTCTCTGTGTGGTTACAGCTCTGGAAATAAGTTCTCTTAAACCACTGAATCCTGGGAGTCAGCACTACCTTTGGGGATCTACAGCAGATGGGGCATCATACATAATTTTCCCTGAAGGGGTCAGAAACACCTGTGTCTAGGAAATGTGCCAAGGAAGCAAAGAAAAAGACAATATCACAGCTTATTTTAACTGATGAAACTTTGGAAAATGCAGACCTAACACAGCTGGCATTACACATGCACACTCTTGTGAGGGTAAGTGTGTGTATCTGAATGCAGCTGCACATCAGAAACTAGAAAAAGTCATATTAAGGAACTCAGCCTGTGCTTCTATTACAGCCAACTTGTAACACGCACAGCCATTGTTACTCCCCTGTTTTAGACAGTCATTGGTAAAGTCATTCTACCACCAAACACGAACAATTTCATCCTGCTTTTGTCATAATACAGAAAGAGATTTTTGCCACTGTTTTAAGAAGCAAGATTTGCTTCCAGTTGAAGAGCTTCTTCAACTGAGCCCAAATTCTGAAGGTAGCAATCTGCTTCCCCAGTTTTGTGGGTGCATTGCTGAGAGGCAGGAGGCACAGATTTCCTTATGTGCTGTAAGGTTTCTGAAGCCATGCAGCACTCTTCTGCCCTGCTAGCAGCACAGGCAACTGCATTTGTTTGTTTCTTTTCCCAAAAGCTGCTAATTGCTAGCTATGGCAAAATGGTGATAAATAATCCTGAATGAATAATGGAGTGAGCAAACAAAGCAGCAGAACCTATTTAATGAAGCACTCTTTCACTTTTGGTACAGCCTGACCACTTCACAACATCTCCTCCCCAGTGGCATGTTTTGCAGAGCGCTAATTAATGGCTGAGGTCTCAGCTCGGCGCTCGGTGCCACAATCTGGAGCATTTTGTAACCACTCTGTTGCACACACGGCTGCACGTGTGCGCTTGCACGCACAAGGGAGAGGAGGCAGCTCATTAACACAGCAGCAGCTCCTGCTGGCACCACGGGGCAAATCCAGGGCTGCTGCTCTCCCCTGATGCAGCTGATGTGTGGGTGCATGGTGGGAGGGGCAGCAGAGCAGTGGGCGTGTAGAAACACTGCGGACAGGGCTGGCATGGAAGTGGGGAAGCATCAGAAAGACCTGTTGGAGCATCTCAGGTTGATTGCTGCAGAGTATAAAAGAAACTCCTTCCACACAAGCTAGCAGCAGACTGGAGATTGATGCACATCTGTAAGTCATTGCAAGTTAAGAAGTCCCACATGTCTTACCCTTTCTCTATCCAATTTCTTTTTAACCTTCACGAGTCCCAAAACAGGATCAACTGAAAATTCATTGTCTTGATCCCCATTCACTATGGAAAAATGAATCTGACCATTGGGAGGGCTGTCCAGATCTTCTGCTATCAACTTTTCATGAGAGAAGAATAAAAAATTAGAAAAACAAATATCAAGTGATCTGTATGATACATTAATTGCTCAACACACCAAAAAAGTAAACTTCACATTCCATCAGACTAGTTATACCTGAACTGTACACCTCTAAAGCATCAATCCAATAGGTTTTTGTTAGGAGGCTTCACTTGGACCTTTTCAAAATTCTAGTCTGAAAACATACAGAATATTTTAATCTTAATATTCCATACAACACTCTCTCTCTGGATCTACAAGTTGCAAGATGATAATATTGTGAGGTTTGGGGATGGCACACTGCATGCCAGACTACACAAATACTATGTATTTGGAGCTCTGAGCAACTTGGTGCAGTGGAAGGTGTCCCTATGCACACCATGGAGGTTGGAACTAGATGATCTTTAAGATCTCACCCAACCCTATGACTCTGATTGCATTTCACTGAAAAGTAGAATTCTGCCTTTCTATTAAAATCTGTTTCTTTCTAGCTGACTCATGTAATGTAACAAAATGCAACGCCTAAAATATGCTATTGCTCTCTGACAGCATAACAGGGTTAAAAAGAAAGGCTCAGTACTACCACTACTTTCTTTTGGGGAGAAGCTGCCAGCAGCTTGGGGAGCAGTAGCAGACACAGAGTACTGTCTATAAAACGTTTTGGGGGCCTCAAGACGTAGTAATTATCATAATTAGGCAGTGCAGCAGTTTTTTAGGGGCAGGGGGCTTCACCCCACCAAAATGGCACCCTGGCCCCGCTCACCATGAGCACGGAGTCGCCGACGGCCGCGTCCTCGCTGATGACGGCGCTGTAGACGGCCTGGCTGAAGGTGGGCGCGTTGTCGTTGACGTCCGTCACATTCACGTTCACCGTCGTCACCGCGCTCAGCGCCGGCGTTCCCCCGTCCTTCGCCTCCACTACTAAGTAGAAGTCCTTGCACGATTCAAAATCCAAAGCTTCGACAATGGAAATCACTCCTTCGAATCAAAGTAGGGAATGTCAACAGCCGGCAAAAAGTAAATGATGCCACAGAGCAAGGGATTTGACTGTAGTAAACAGTACAGCATGCTATTTATCACCATGGCACACATACAACACTAACTGTAAGACTGCCCAATCCAATAAAAATGTTTATTCAGGTTTCTACTGCTGTCATTTGATTGGAGAATGATGCCAATTGCACTTGGGTTACCTCTGCAGAAAGGACCTTTACAAGGCATGCGGCAATGAATGGTTCCTCATGAAAATAGCTCTCATTATGTGAGGATCATAGATGAAGAAGTGGGGGCCATATTCACCCATTTACCATCTCATTCACAGAGCCTTTGGGAGAACTGGATGCCGACTCTGGAAATAAGCCCTGACAAGTCAACAGAAATTCACTCCCACACAATTAACTTCCCATGAATTAAATACAAATGAATAGGATATGAATACCTCTGAGAAATCAGTTGTCTATCATTTAAGTGATTAAACAGAGACTTCCCCACTAAACTAGGTTTATAATATTTATGTTACTTCACCACACAACCAAAATTAAGACTCTCTGTAACTTGATTCACTGCATACACCCAGATTCCCTCTAGGACAGAAATGATGCGATTTCTAGTGTTCTTACAAACCTCCAACAATATCAGCTTCCTAACCTTCTTAGGAAATGCATTTCAGGCCTTAATATACATTATAGCTAGGAATTTCTTCCTATAATTTTACCAAAGTAATCCAAATGTAATTTAAAGCCATTCCCTCTTCTTCACAGGTAATTTCTATAGGCATGAAAACTAACAGCATGTGTTCTCTTTTCTAGCCTAAACAGCCTTAATTCCTTCAGTCTTTCCTGTTAAGTCACATTTTACAGACCTCAGATTATTCGTCTTAATCTTGTCTGGGCTCTCTCCAAATGAATTCCACCTTTCAGCATGACTTGCTGAAAGCAGAAGCCCCAAAGAGAAGCTTCCAAGGGGCTAGCAGAGAGTTAGGTCCCACTGATAAATGGTGTGAAGTACATTATTTTTCAAGCTCTGATCAGGCATGCTACATCACCACTCTGCTGTCTAGAAACTGATCTCCTGCCTCTAAATGGATAATAATGGAGCTGTCACACATTAATGAATAATATATCGTTTTAGTTTTGGTGTTTTTTTTTTTTTTACTGTGTGATTAAGCTTCATTATGGGTTTTTATTGATTTATTTCCTTGATTTCATTGTCAAATGTGAAGTTAAGTATCCCTGCCTAGGCATATTTATGTTTAAATTTTTCTAGCTCTAATCAACATGATGAAGATGACAGACAACACACAGTTATGTTAAGTCCCTCACATGAGAGGCAGCAGCCTCTGCAGAGGGGAGAGCCATTTTTGCACACAATTCTAGAAATGATAAAATGCATAATTTTGAGATTTTTCATGTTACTGGCTATTACAGTTGCACCCAAAGAAGTGTTCTCTTCAGCATTTATAATCAAGACTGCTTTGCTCTCAGACTCAGGTGTCAGATTTGTACTGGTCATCCTGAATGCTATGAGAAGAAGGGGATCCACTACAGGAAGCCCAGAATAAACAGGTTACAGTTGATGAAATAAAAAACTCAGTAAGGATGAAGAATATATCCCGCTAAGGAAATCTGGAGAAAAGGAGCCATTTACACCAAATGTGATACCTCTGTTTGGTATTTATCATAGAGAAGCAGTGGTGGACTTCTAAAATTTGTGATGTATAACCAAAAAGATCTCAACCCAAGCCATGGCTGAAGTCAAAAGGACAAATCAGAACAACCTAAGTCAGGGAAGCTGCATATAGCTACATAAATGGCAATCATGTATTAGGACTGAACTGGTCCTAACAGGTCCTGGTAGCACTGGGTGATGCTTTCTAAGGGGCAGACAGTTGAGGCTGTACTCAGCTGGTAAGCAAGTGAACACTGCAAATGTTCAGAAGTGTTTTGCACAGTTGGCTAATAGGTTGTCACATCTATATTGGTTTCGACAGACTTACTAATGGAGAAAAGTATTCTCCACTTGAGCTGGGGCAGCCATGTGCGACCGTAGCTGACATCACTCTCCAACCTAAAATTGCTTTTTAACTGTGTAGTTAATTACACAATGACAAGATGTGAGTCTCTGGCCTTAGGAGTCTTTTGGTCCAAGAGCCTTCCCCAGAGCATTCAAGTTTTTCTGATGCTTTAATTTAGCACTGCAAGTAAGAGCCACTTTACAAACCTGTTTTTGAGTTAATCCTGAACTTCCCTTTCTCATTTCCTGATCTGATGAGATAGGCAATCTCAGCATTTGTACCAATGTCTTGGCTTGTAGCAAAAACAGAAAGGACCTCGGTGCCAGGTGAGGTGTCTTCAGGTACTGTCACAAGATAATCTCTTCTTTCGAACACGGGAGGGTTGTCATTAATGTCCAGCACTGTAATGGTAACGGTGGCAAACGAGGATAAGGTGAGCACAATGCTTTGATCTGAGGCCTTTACAGTGATATTATAGGAGGACTGAAGCTCCCTATCAAGTGGATGCTCCAAAATAATGATTCCTGATGACCGGTCAACTGAGAAGTAACCATCTGCAGAGTCTGACAGGGAATAGGTGACTTTTCTGTTCACACCTGAAAGAGAAGCAAATGGGAAAATGAAAATGAGAAATAAAGAGAAGAAAAATCTCTCCCCATCTAACAGAAACCCTAAGCAAAATCTGCTATCACACCGAGCATTCCCAGTGGGGGTAGAGGTAGGAGTGCCTGTAGGTACAGTATTGTGGAAAGTTGGGAGGTCAGGGCATGCTCTTCTCACATGACAAATCCCTGTGGATAAGTTAAGTTCCTTCCCTCATCATTTGATACTTTTTTTTTAAGATTACTGTGCAAAACTTAGATATTGAAACTTGAAAGCAGAACCCAGATATGGTCCTTGCCCAGAAGAGTTTATAGTTGAATTAGATGAGACAAGCAGAATGGTGAAATTGGAAATGTCTCAGAGCACATCTTGAAGGAATAGAAATGTACATAAGGGGAAAATAAACCCGTAGAAATACATCAGGTGGCACAGAATGTACTTGCTACCAGTGCTGCCTTGATTCCACTGTTGAGCAGAAAAATATTATCATAAGATGATATCTGTTAAACAAAAGCTGCATCAAAAAACTCCTGCCAGAATATGAACATTTTAAAAAGGAAAGTCCCTCTGTTCCCAAGCCTAAGAGCAAAAATTGAGTTGTAAAAAAGGTATCCTGTGTTTTTAAAATCCTGCCCGTATTTCCCAATACAAAGCACCTATGCACTCAACTGCTGAATATGCAGATCTATGCTAAGGTTGTTGTCAGTAATAAGGCCTGAGGGGATGGTACTGACTTGGTTTCTGCACTACAGTGGGATAGCCATTTCAAATCTAATTAAAAGTGAACACAGATATAAGCTAATTCAACTCCCTTGATGCTAGTTGATTTTGTGATTTTGTCCTGGGTGCTTCAGTAAGAGATTATAACTAAAACACAATGATCCACTAAAATTGAGAATCTCTGTTTTCAACATCTCTCACTTGAGCATTTGCTGCTGTTTTTGTGGGAGAACAGGCTTTACAAGCCTGACATTAATCAGATGAACAAGAGCTACCAATCCCTTCCAGGCATATTTTGTTAATTTAAAATTTGTGACAGTATTATTCTGCTTTCCAGCAGCAAAGCATTGTAGAAATGTCTGATCAAAAGCAGCACAAATCACAGTTGTTTTCTGCTTGATGTAGCAGGAGTTGAGCATCCACACAAGGGGGAGCTGGGAGACTCTTTGTTCAATCACACGCACATAAAAGCTAGAGCAACTACAAAGTCTCAGACCCTACTTGAAGGACATTAGGAATTATTATTTGGCTCTTCAGAGAACAAAGTTTTTATGCAGCGCTTGAGACACCAGAGCAAATTTAAAAGGTTGAAATGCCTTTAAAATACGGAACAAATCAAATGGCAAAATTGCAGTGAACTAGGCTCTTAGGGTTTTTGTGTTGTTTTAGTTTGGTTTTTTAATCACAGCAAAGCCTCTCTATTCACCATGGCATCACAAATGTGAAAAATAAAATGTCCCACCTTCAGCAAAACAGCAAGGCAATCAAGGAACTGACTCCTGTCCTATAGGGGAGGAACTGAGCCCAAAAACTCACAGGAAATTTCTTCATGTTAAAACACGAAGTCTTTGAATACCCTACAGCTGCTGGAGAGCACACTCACACCCTTTCCTTAGTCTCTTGATACATATATCCAAATACTCTGCCAGCTGACAGTCAAACTGACAAACACTAAAAGGTAGTAAAACCCTCTAGAAAGTGGATGACTTTCAGAGTGTGAATGGTTGGAGGTATCTACGTTTCCAACTGGGGAGGATCTCCTTTAGCTACACATTCCCCATGAACTTCTACTTACAAAAAAAGGACAGACATGACTATAACAATTAATGAGTTAGTAATAACAGCTGATCCTGAGGGATGCTGGAGAATGGGGTATTTTTTCCCTTGATTCAGAGCATACCACTGAGCACCCAACCTACACATGAGTTTTAAGTGTAAAACTATTTAGTATTCAGCACCAGCCACTCTTGGTGCCTGCCAGTTTGTACACAGTATCAAACACTCCTCCGAGGCAGGGGCCCTAACACACACCTTCTACTCATCTGTAACTGCACGACAGCCTTAGTCTGGTTTGCAGCTTTCTCTGGCACAAACTCCCTTTTTGATACTCACTACAGCACACCTGGGCACACGACAGAAGATTCATATACCACAGTCCTTGAGAGCACAAACAGCCAGAAAGGGAATGGCCAATGGATGCCTTGTGCCTTGAAACACCAGGAAACTTCAGCAAGTGTATCTTGCAATGGGGAGAGGGGAGAGAGAATCTGGTGCATGCGACACCACAGAGGGCAATTTTATGTACAGGAGGTAGTAACTCCAGTAAAGGCAATCTGACAAATAATACAGCCCCTCTTCTTGTATTCTACCTCCTAAAAGTGATGTCCATCAATTAACAAAATATTAATAGTGTTTTTTGTAAGCCATTACTGGTGTTCCTACAATGGAGACAGATCAGACATAGTGTGGTGTTGTGGTTGCTCACTCTAATACACAGGATTTTTAGGCAGAAATAGAGACAGTAAAATCTTGATATTAAGTGCTTTTATTTTTCCATCCTGGAAAATGAGAGAGGAACACAGAAGTTCCAGAGACATAGGTTATCTTGTACCAGTCTGGTATGATGAAGAGAACAGTCTTATTTTTCCCATGGGACATGAAAGAAAAAAAGAAAGTGCCATTTTATGCAAGAAGAGACAGAAGATTAGGTCAGAAGACCTGAGTGGGTATACAGATACCAACTCTTGGTGGCTTTTGGCCCAAATGCCAAAAAGAGAAAAAAAGGAGACATACAGAGGGAGATCTTAGCTGTGTGCTGACCCTCTCATACAGTGTTTTGAGGGGCGGAATTTAATACTTACTTTTTAAGAGTAATATAATTGAAAAACTGTGGCAGAAACAGCACTCGAAAGAAAGTGTTTGTTACATCAATAGCTGTTTCTACCGAGCTTTCTGACCCAAGGCTGGCAGAGAAATGGGCATGAGGGAAAGGTGAAGTAGGAAGCTATTTCTATTGAAATTCAAAAGCTTTAGTCCAGGGGCTACCCTCTCCTGAGAGTGAAGTGTCCACCAGTGCATGTAATGTCATCCCTGCCACAGAGGTGATGGTAGATTCTGCTATAAAGGAGATGCTTTCTGTGGAAAGGAAACAGCTGCTTCAATGCCATGGCTCCTGCAGTGGTAAAGAGAGCAATCCTCCCACACTGCTTGCCTACAGCTCTTGGGGGGGTTAATGTTTGCAAACTGTTTTGTGTCAACTCACTCACTCAAACTTCTCAGATTTCTAAGGTGCCAATCATGAACATGAGCTATTTGAACAAGGAAAGCCTTTGCAGGAATCATTATTACAATAAGAAAATAGCAGTACATTTCTTTTTAAATAAAGGAATAAGGTAACACCTTTTCTATTTAGACTTGTATTAGCATATGATAGAATATTGCCCTTTGCCAAATCTCAGGTGTGAGGAGCTTGTAAAACACACACCCGCCTAGTACCTCAAACACCATTCTTCAAACAGGCTTTTATTCTTGGTTTCTTCTGTACTAAAACAAAGGGGCACACACTGAATGTCACATCATGACAACTCCTATGTCATTAGTACTCTAAATAGCATCAGGAATATGTAATAACTTTGCTTCACAATTCAGCACTATCATTATCCTCCTTGTATAAAGCACAGAATCACAGAATCATTCCGGCTGGAAATGACCTTTGAGATCATCGTCACATCTGCACATCTTTTAAATACTGCCCAAGGTTGTAACTCAACTGCTTCATTGGGCAGCCTGTTCCAGTGCTTGACAATGCTCTCAGAGAAGAAATTTTTCCTTTTCCCCAATCTAAACCTCCCGTGGCCTAACTTGCTGCCATTTCTTATTGTCCTACAGCTTGTTACTCAGGAAAAGAGTCCCACCCTCAACTCACTACAACCTTCTTTCAAGTGGCTGTAGAGAGAGAGGAGGTCCCCCTGAGCCTCCTTTTCTCCAGACTAAACACCCCCAGCTCCCTCAGCTGCTCCTCACCAGTTTTGTGCTCCAGACCCTTCCCCAGCTCTGTTGCCCTTCTCTGGACACGCTCCAGCCCCTCAATGTCCTTCTTGCAGGGAGGGGCCCAGAACTGGACACAGGATTGGAGGTGCAGCTCAACTGAAAATGGTGGAGTTACAACACATTTTGATCCAGACTGACACCAATTAAAAGGCTGAGCATTAACCCAACAGGCACAATCCCCGTGTGACAGTAAGTTTCTGCACTGGGCAATACCTTTATGCATCACGCATAAAGTAAAAGTTACACATATTAAAAGGCACACATAGTGTTTCTCCTTTCAGTTTTCATCTGTCACCCTGAACTCATTTAATGTGCTTCCCCAAATACAGCTAAACCACTCATTTTAGTTTATGTCTGAAAAATGACATTAACTTTTGTCATCTACTCATTTTCATTTTGAAAAACCGATGAAAAGAAATGTAATGTCAAGTATTAAAAATAAACAAGATGTAGACCAGAAAACAAGCTGAAAAAAAATATTTTTCAGTTTAGCAGTGGTTTGCAGACATATAAAGCAAGCTATCTGATTATTGTGCTTCCTCTTGCCTCTTTTATGATGTGATGATTAACACTGGTGTGTACTTATGACCCTTCCCAACTACCCAAATGTTAACCCACAAGGCCAATTACTAGAAAATAAAAGTCCACAACTTCGTTAACAGCAAACAAGACAAAAGATGAATTCTAAAGCAGATTTTATAGTACTGTACTCCATCATTTTGAGATGAAAGAGAAACCTTGCCTGAAGTACCTTGTTGAACTGTAGAAGAATATATAGCCCCACAGGGAAAATATTTCAAGTGATTTTTACAGCTTAAGCAGAAAACCTGGCTGAGTTCAGTCCATAACACTGCTACCAAGATAGACTTCCACTATTCTTCCTTTTTCTGAGGGAAAAAAATAGCCCTAACCCCAAAGGCCTGTGTTCACACCACTGCTTCAATGGAGTCAGGGTACCATGGGGTGAGAGCAGGGCAGACCTGAAGATAATCAGCCCCTTACTGAAGGGAAATACTTGACAGAAATGGGAGGTACAAACTGTTAGCAGTATGGGACCATTAATGGGTGTCTAAAACCCTGCTTTCCATTTCAGCTGGGACAGGAGTTGTCTTTTTGGTGGGAAGTCAAGATCTGGATAGTTGGCTCACCCTCCATCTCTTTCCTCCCAGGGATTTTCATATTCCTGGGTACTGGTTTACATCACTTGACATATATACTTGTTTTCTTCAGTGAGCCTGAGTCAATTTTTCTGAAGCTGGGATTTTGAAGATACCTGATTTAGGGTTACACATTGCAGCTGGCAACACAGGGAAACATAACCAGAAGCAGTGGAATGCACACAGAGAGAAAGATAAAAAACACATATATACATATGTAAGCATGACTAGAACCATTAAGGTAGAAAAAAACCTCTAAGACCACTGAGTCCAACTGTTAACCCAGCTCCAAACCATACCCTCAACCAGCACATCCACGCACATTTAAAACACTTCCAGGGGTAGTAATTCCACCCTGGACAGCCTATTCCAATGCCTGTAAAGAAATTTTTCCTAATATTCTATCTAAACCTTTCCTGGCACAACTTGAGGCCATTTCCTCTCGTCCTTTCATTTGCTACCTGGGAGATGAGACCAACCCCTACCTCACTACAAGCTCCTTTTAGGTAGTTATTAAGAGCAAGAAGGTCTTCTCTGAGTCTCCTTTTCTCCAGGCTAAACAACCCCAGCTCCCTCAGCCTCTCTTCATCAGACACGTGATCAGATAGTTTGTATATTATATTTTATATATTTGTGTATGTGTATATACATAGAGACTATTCATGTACATATATATTTAAGTGTTCCAGTTTAAAGACAGAGTTTATTAACTCAATATAATCCAAGAGATACAATTCTCCCTTTTCTACTTCTTTGCCTCTATGTTGTTAAAAATGTCTTGGAAAGCTCAAAAATTAAAGAAACTACTAGAAATGAGAAAGTGTGAAGAGAGCCAGAATCCTGAAAGGTCATCTAATTTATCCCTGCACAAAGACAAGATGGATGCAATTCACCCCCAAACAGAGGCCTCTCCTTTGATCAGGAACTTGCAGAAGCTCCTTGGACCCCCCAGAGTCTCACTTTTCTTACAACTAAAAATCTTGCTCTTTTTGCTGAGATTGAATAAAATTAATAAAAGACAAGGGAAAAGAAAAAAGAACTAGGGTCAGCTTCCTTCCTCAGAGCTACTTATCTGAAAGCTGAAGACTGTTATATTTTATCATCTCAACTCTTTTTTCCCTGGCAGACCCTCTCAACTGTTTCAATATTTCCTGACTTTTCTTCCAGACTTGTGATCTCTTTTGTCAATCTCCTACATCTTCCTGGAAAATGTAGCCCACACCTTCTTGGAAGTGTTGCACCCGAAACAATACAGCCTTTAAGGTCAGGATTTGCCAACACCAATTAAACAGAAAGAATGACTTATTTTTTCCAGAGTTACTCTGGTTCACCCATCTCATAGAATATTTGCTTTTTCATAACAGTATGAAAGAATAAATACCTTCAGCCTGTGGGTCACAGCTGCACCTCTGCAGTTCTGCTGCCCAGGCAGCCACCAGCCAGACAACACCAGTGCACTTGGTTCTCTTGCCTAAACGTGGACGTCACATTTATCTTGATGTCTTGCACTGGGCTTTTTCATACCACTTTGCCAACTGTTATATACCACAGCTGCAGCTTTGGCACTATCCAGGGTAACTTGCAGCACCACTCTGCTTTCTGACATTTAGCAATACAGTCCTTATGCCCATTTATGCATTCAGGAATCAAAACAGCAATGCTGCACCCAGCACCTTTCTTTAACTTACTCCTCCAATATAAAGGTTACTACAAACTCCCCTGATAACAGTTTGGCGCAGACCATGTTTCCCTGGCTTACACATAAAAATATGGTGCAGTACAATGCCATAAAACTCACTAAATCTAAGTCATAACACTCATAATATTTATTTCAATATGGCCTCCTCACATGTTGCAGAAGGAAATGAGACTGGTTTGATGACTTCCAGTTCCTGAACACAGACTAGCTTTTAGTCATCTTGATACACACATCTCATTATTTTAATACAAGGAGGGTTACTGCAATCCCCTGACTACCCCAAAGCTTTAAAAATATGGCACTGTGAGGGATTCAACAGGGTCGTGCTGAATGTTTTGTCAGAGGTTTTCAAAATCCCCGAATACCTTGTTTATTTACCTCCTAACAATAAGTCAAGTCTAAACTCCTAAGACCCTATTATTTTTTAATTTGGTAATTTTTCAGGGCTCCAGTGTGCTGTATCTCTGCATTCCTATTAGTGTTTTTGCCTTTACTAGGAAGGCAAAATCTAGGTCTTCTCCTGAACAGCTCACTGAGTGAATTTGGACTTGCAAGTGTCTGTAGAACTGGCCAGACAACTGGGGAACGTTGGGCTTTGCCCTTCCACTCTCCTTATGGAAGACTCGACAGAAGTGCAATGGTAAAGACACCTTTCCAGGAAGAAGGAGTATAAGGAAGGATACATCATCATGGACTATTGCTATTCATTGAATAAGCTCTGAGGAACAGAGCCCAGAACCAAATCAACCACCAGGCTACGGAGCAATGCTCACTCATTCATGCCTTTTGTTTTGTGATCTTTTTTTTATCTTTTTTTTTTTTTTTCGTTGATTGGTTTGTTGGTTGGTTTTTTCTTCCATGGCTGATTCCCAAATTCTTTCTGCAAACAGCTCCAGTGACAGTGGACAGGCCTCCCTACTTAAACTATACCTCTGCACTGTTTTGGATTGCTAGAGTAAAGGGAATTAATAATTCACATCTCTTTCATATTCTGCATTAGAGACCTAACCCGGGCACTATTTTAAAAGTCTGTGAGGCAACGATGCGGGTGAAGATATGGGAAGCACCATGCATATTTTAAAGAGAATGAGTCATCCTCTGTAAAGTATCTTGTAATATTTATTTTATAAAAACCCAAACAATACCTAGAAATGCCATCTAGCTGGCCTCATTACCAAAGTTAACTACCTATTAGTTGTTGAGTTTTAGTACATCTTCTGTCCTATTATCTCTGTTATTCTTTTTATTCATGTTTCGATCCCTGCCTTCATCTTTTTCAGATCCTGAACACTCCAAAAGTTTCTAGATCCATTATATGGGACATGCCCAACATTAACAAACAGGCAAAGCAAAGGTTTGCTGTGTACTGGTTCTGCCAGAAAATGCCAAAATCAGTACCTACTTCAGCATTTCTATTATTTTGTTACTCACCATTACATGTAATTCAGAGAGCTGCTCTCTAATCAAGCTGTGACTGTCTTACACTTCTCTCTGACCCTCCTGCAATCTCACCTGGCAACACTTCACACTTCCCTGAGCCCAGCTGTGAGGCAGCTGTGACTGCAACACGCTCAGTTGCCCTAATTCCTTCAAGAGAAAATCCCACCATTGATGAGGCTGAAGTTTGTACTCAAGAATACACATGTGTATTCTTGAAAGTGGGGACCCATTGAACAGCCTGAGTGATTTTTTCCATGCTAGGCTAACCAGCATCCTGATGCCACTTTTTAAAAACCAGTGATAAACCTTAGAGAACTATCTATATTCTGGTCACTACTTTGGCAGGTACTTCATTTTTATTGTTTTAATAATTTCTTCTTTTTTCTCATTGACGCAAAGAGAGGACAGGAAGAAAAAGAAGACAAAATACACCTGCTTCCCCATCCTCTTGGAGGGAGGTACACACTAAATTGGACTGGCTGAAACCTGAAGAAGAAGTCAGATTTATCCCTAGTCAAGAAATTTATTATTTTCTGCGCAGGTGCCTTGTGAGCAACACATGGTAAGGGTAAGGGTTTGGGTGTGTGCTTTTTTTGACGAAGTCTTTATTGAAACATCAAAATCCATGAGGTCAAACCTTGCAGAAAAAATATAATTTCTTGACACAGATTTCTTTGAAATCCAACATAAAATTTTCCATCAGAATTTGAAAGAAAATGGCACTCCTTCCCTCAGTTTACCAGCTTCCCTATCAATTCTTGTTGGAGAAGTTTGGGTTTAGGAAGCAGATGTCTCATGCTAAGAAGGTCAAACCACTTCCCCCAGAAGGGCTGAGTCTCTTCTGCTGCAGCTCTTCCACTTTGTGTGAAAAGGTGAGTAATTAGCTCCACATGCCAAGAATCAGACTGATTACAGACTTGATTTATTTAAACTCTCCAGATTAAACACAAATGCACTAATCAGCTGACAACAGAATCCTTCTCATAAATCCTGGTCCAAATAACATTTAACTCTATAAAACTGCTTAAAGAACAGAGTCAAATTCAACCACAATTAACCGATATAATCTGACTGTATAAACACATCTGTGGGAGGATCTCAAATCTTATTCTGGCTTCCTGAATTAGGCTTTCAACACCCATAACTTCTCTCATATCCACCTAAGTACCAAAGCATCAAATACCAGGAACAAAGAATAGAAATCCAGGCTCATAATTCAAATCTACTGACCCCAAAACTAGCTGGATGGTTTTTTTTCAGAACTGGTGAAAAAATCTCAGACCAATCTGCTCGTGAGGCTACAAGCCCTGCAGAAACTGGGACACATCCAAAAGTCTGGGCAACCTATGCACAAAAGTGAGAAAATGCTTTGAATAAGGTAGCAGACTGCTCATTGTTTTTCCAGGTTGAATTACTCAATGTCATTAAATCTTCTGTAAGATATGGGAGGGTACTTCCTGAAATAACACTTTTTTTCATGTACAACAGATCATGGTGAGCATGTTACACTTTTATCTGTATCCACAATGCAGGTCTCTGGTTATTCCCAGAGGACCTCTGAGGTGCTCATGCTGCATAGCAGCCAACCACATCACCCTCTGCCCTTGGAGGTAGCCAAAAGTCATGTGGACTGAGTCCTAGATAACCTGCAGTAGACATCCCTGCTTGTGCAGGAGGGTTGGACGAGATGCCTGCTATTCAAAGAAGAAGCAGACCAGTCACACCAGTGACTCTGAGAAGCACTCAGATTTGCCTTCCCAAACCAAAACACGGATACCAGCTGGCTCCTAGCAGCATGCATGTTACCACATCTCCTGTGGGATGCACTGGCACGGGCCCTGGGCTGGGGAAGGGCTGTGAGGTGGGGGGGCAGCTGAGAACAGAGCAGGGCAGCCTGCACACTGCATGAACTCTGCAACCAAATAAAGGCCGCTCCTGCCAATTTTTTACCTACATGCCTGTGTTTTCCTGCACGTTGGCTGCATGCAATACAAGGTGCTGGCTTAAAGATGGCCCAGTCCATCTGTACTGGCTGGTTGTGCACGGGATGATTTGCCACAGATTTAAACATCCACTAATGGAGAGAGAGGCTGGAAGGCAGCAGTGGCAGGCAGGAGAGAGCTGCCTGACAAGGCAATTCCCATTGTGAGCCAAATTAGAATCTCATATTCATCATAAACCCAGAAAAAAATCAACTGGTCATTGAAATCACTAAACTGACTACAGATCTGGATGGCTGATGCCCCAGTGGTGATGAAGAAGACTGCAGAAGGATGGATAATGCACTATTCATTTTAGTACAATAAGTGCTCCTGCCTTTGGTAGACTACACCATTAATCATCATGGAAACAGGCCTGAGCAGGGAGGTCATTCACAAAGCACAGCATCTGCAAGTGAGGCAGGATTTAACCATCACTTAAAGCACTGCTGAGCCTGGATGATACTGTCATTCATTCTTGTACTCTGTGAGCAAGGCCACAACACCCTGTGCATGCAGAAAACACGAGCAGCCCTGGAAATGAGTATGTGCCTGCACCTCAGCTTTGGGCTCCACGTTTATCCTGAAGTTTGTTGCAAGTATGATGTTAAAAAATTGATAAAGTCCCATGTAAGTTTCCTCAGAGTTGCTGCCCTAGAATGACCCTAATTCCTTTGAAACAGGCTGATATTGCAGTTGTGTGATGGGTTTGCTCATGTAATTACACCTCAGCATTCATTCCAGCTCTTCTAGTGCCTTAATTTGAACAAAATGGAGTAATTTGGCTCTTTGCTTTGGAGACAGTGGGAGGTGAAAAATTCACTGCCTTCTGTAAACCTCTTGAAAAAATGTAGAACCAGCATTTCACTTTCATTTCTTAGTTCGAACATTTCCAAACCTGCTGGTGGTGAATAAGTCTCAAATACCATATTGTGGAAATACTAAAACTTTCCAATCACAGCAGTATAGGAGAAAGAATTGTTTTCAATTAAAACCATAAAATATCCTAACAAATAGACTTATGTATATTCTCTCTCCTTCAGGAGATCATGTAATTTAAGATCCGCAGCTGTATGTAGAGGTAATGGAAAATGAGCTTGTGTGCTACTAAACAGTTAAAACTGTTTTCTTCTGTTGAATACTGTGAAGGAGGATCACAATTTTCCCTCTGTGTGTCCAGCTGGTACAGCTAGTTTCTAAGTATGTATCCAAATTATAAATATATTAAACAGCAATTTATGGTCCAGTCCTATAATTTCACAGGATATTAAGAGATCAGGAGCTTCAACAGATTTCAAAGGCACAAGGCAGATATAACTCTATTTTTCTCTTAAATGGACTTTTTTTTAAATTATCCAGCAGTGTCTGAACACAGTATTCTCAGGATTCTGTTGTGTTTAGTTGTGGACCATAAAAGGACTTCTCTCAAGTCTTCTCTCAATGGCCTCAATATTCATGCTCCTGCCCTTACAGTACACAGCCCTTCAAGCCCAAAGCAGAGCAGGCAAATTCTAAGTCTGATCACAAGATTTTTCTTCAATGTTAAAAAATTATTTGTATGATTACTGCCTCCACTGATGTTTTCAGGATACCACTTCAAAAAGCCTTAGAGGACTATCACAGCCCATCAGGAATATCAATAATAAATTTTTTCTCTCATGGGAACATTACACTACCTGAACTCATTCCTTATCTAGCAATAGGGAATCAGTGATTTTAGTAGGTACTAACGGAACAGTAACTAGAACAAAATCCAGTTTTAGGGACTTTTTAGTAATTTACTTATGGTACACAGTATGGTTTGATTTTCAGGTCCAAGCATTAATGAAGTACATAGCCCCTTCTCATTCACCATATCCATCCCTCCCTTTAACTTCTCTAGTTTCAGAAGGAAGGTACAGCAACTTGCTCATATTTTGTGGGTTTTTTTAATTGTTAACTATCTTGTTATGTAAAGCTGGCGCTAGCGAGAACTTTCCTGACAACTTTTTATTCTAATTGTGTCCCCTCTCTCCTTGAATGTCATCCCACATACAAGAAAAATGGCAATTAATACAACAGTGGAAAATAACAACACTGTCTCTTCAGATGGTTCAGTAGTTTACCAGCAGTAATTGGCTCTTCACTGCAGGACAATATCATAACTTTAATTGCAAGTTTTCAACCATGGCACATAATGTGGCTCTTCATAGATACATTAATGAATGTTTGCTGCTCCTTTATAAATTCCTGTATATCTAAACTATCAGCCCCACAAATAACTGAGACTTCCAGCATGCACTCTACTCAGCAAAATTATTTTTTTAATTCACTTAATGAAAGATCTGCTTTTTGCATGAAACTACTCAGGCCATAGGTTTTACAAAACACCTTCAAAACATAGGAAGAAAAAAAAAAACCAAACAAAGTTATTTCAACTCAAGTGAATGACCTAAAATTTTTTCTAACATTCAGTAGGTTTTACCACTGTATTATGCAAAATGATTCCCCTTTAAATATTTATAATTGGGCCCACATTTCAAGGCTGAGGTCCTTATGTAATAAAAGATTACACTTTCAAAGAGTGTGCAGTTAAGTAACCAGAACATTTATAATGTACATTCACATTGTGAAATAGTTTTATGCTAAGGTAACCAGCTGGAACAAATGGGAGCTATTGCAGTATAAAACTCTAGAAAAGCTGTGATTAATCAGGTATAGGTCCCTGTAGCATGTAACTATATTATTTGCATAAATAGATGCATGGGTGCTCAAAATCATGGCTCAAGAAAAGAGGCAAGACCACTGAAAGAAGAAAGTTGCAATTTAGCCCCAAAAAGATCTTTCCCCCCCTATTGCTGATCAAGAGAAGAAGAGAAGACTACATGTTTCTGTGGCTGCTGCAACGCCTTTCTGTTTGTAACACCATTATGTCAAGAGCAGACACAAGCATTTTGAAGTGAAAAAGAGAAGAGAAAGAAATGTGGAGGGTAAAGAAGAATGAGGAGGAGAAAATGGAAGAAATTTAGCAATAGAAAAGCAAATCTGCTCTGCTATTCCACCAACCCACAGAATTTTCATACAATTTTTTTTTTTTTTTGCAATGTTATTCACTTACCAACATCAGGATCAGTTGCCTGGACTCTTGTTAACAAAGCTTTTGTGGCTGTGTTCTCGTAGACACAAGCAGTGTAGTGGTCAGATGAAAACACTGGTGGATTATCATTAACATCTTCTAAAATAAGATGGATTTCTGACTGGCAAAACCTGCCACCACCATCAGTGGCTCGGGCAACCAAGTTGTATGCTGGGATTTTTTCTCGGTCAAGAGGGGCCAGAGATTTCAGCTCACCTGAAATTATTTAAAAGCAGAAGTTGTCATTATTATTGTAGCAACATCATTAATTCTAAGCAGCCTGAGTGTCTCAAAATCATGTGTTCCAAAGGAATAGGAAAGAGAAAACAAAACCAACATTGCTTATTCTAACAAACAGATTAAAAACTCACAGCAGTGTCACTTCCCCTTCCTCTTTACCCAAAAAAGTGACGTGCCAATATGAGTACAGAGATGACAAGCCATTCATGGTGGCTTTAACAGCAGCCTACAGCTTTACCCAGATGAACACCACCAAGTTTTTCCAAGCCTTTGTGTCACTCCCAAGATTTATAGACTCCTTAACACAGAAACATTTCCTTTTTACCAGCATCTGCTGTGATACGACAAAGGGTAATAGTTTTAAATTAAAAGAGGGTAGATTTCGACTAGATATAAGGGAAGACATTTTATATGATTAGGGTGGTGAAATAGTGGCACTGGCACAGCCCTAGAAACCTTAACTGGATGGCTCTCGGATTAACATGATCTATTTAAAGATGAATCTCCATATGGAAAGGAGTCTGGCCTAGATGACCTTCTAAGTTCTCTTCCTACCCAAAATATCCTGTGGTTCTATAATAAATCTCTGATTTAACTTGAAATCTGCAGGGAAACAAAAGGATGGATATCCACTGTTCTGGTTATGACATCCAACCTGGCCAACAAAGATGTCCCTCTTTCTCCCTCCTGTCACCACCGTTCAAATGGTCACCCACATCTGCCAGAACTGGAACAATTGGCTGATAGCCACGTGTAACGTAACTCTGTTTAATGAAACCAGTACCCAGAGGGGTTAAGGCTATTCAGAAACATTTGGTGGTATTCTTACCATTTTCTGGATCTAAGAAAAATTTATTGTTTCCTGAACCATAAAGAGAATAGCGAATTTCACCATTGGCCCCGATGTCAGCATCTTTAGCACTGATTTTGAGAATTACTTTGTTTGGTGGAATGTCTTCAGGAAACAATGCTGTGTAGGCAACCTAGAGTCAAAAACAGACATGTAAGTTATGCTGTAGCAGTATTTTACAGTCTTTGAACAACCTTTTTGTAAAAACTATTTGTAGTGCATCTTTCTATACAGGAAACAATTTTCCTTTACACAACACATTCCTAGAAATTCAAATTACTGTTAAGTTCTGAGGTGTCACAGAAACAATGCCAGATTATGACTGTGAATAGGGCTCATCTTAGGTGCTTAATGCGATGCCATTTTATATCTTCTATTTATTCCATTGACACCTATGAAATGAAAATCTCAATGAGTGTGCTAACAGAAACAATTGTTTTTATCACCTCATCCAGCAGTTTTGAGGGAAATACAGATTGTGATTCCCCAGAGTGGTAAAGTGGTTCTTGCAAAGAGACTAATCCAACAGTGAATGATAATGTAACGATGGGAATTATATGAGTATGTGCATGCACACATACACACACATACATATATATATATATATATTTATAAATTTTCTGTGAGTAGTACCATTAAGGAACTGGGTTTTATCATGTTTTTTCTTTCACACAGACTTTTCTATTGCACTAACATCAGTTCCCTGGACAGCCTTTCCACAGAATACAAGACAGTTCGCACTCTGAAAGCTGTGGTCAGGCCACACTACGTGCATTCCAGACAACAGGATAGCAAGCTACAACCGTCTTTTCCACTGGATGGCTGGTATCTGGAAAGTTGAGGAAAGCTGGAGTTAAACTAGACTGATGACATTTCCACATGGATTGTGAAAGGAGAGCTCATTCTTCTTTGCAGGGGAGGAGTAGCTGCCCAATGCCACCTCACAACACATCATTTGCTGTAAAGCCAACTAAGGCCACTGCGTACAAGACTCCTTTGCAAGCTTTACGAGACCATTATCCTTCAATCTTGGCTTCACAGGAATGCTTTATCTTGCTTTCTCTCAGAACACTGCAGATTCCTCAACTAAGACCATAAGGATGAAAATCAGCATTGCCTATGAATGCTTTGAATACTTGCAAACAGCGAGAGACTCCCGTAGGGAGAGCATGGCTCTCAACACAGTGGCCACTTGCCATGGGTGGTGTTAACTCACCTGCTCACAAACTGGATTATTATCATTGACATCAGTGACAGTCACTTCCACAGCAGCTTGTGTCACAAAGAGGCCATCTGTGGCAGTGATGTTCAGATAATAAATGTCCTGCTCTTCCCGATCCAGAGGCCTTTTAACATAAACTTTCCACTCGTTCTGAACCAGTCCCAGAGCGAACTTCCCTTTGGGATTCCCTCCTGCAATAAGACAAGCAACACACAATGAGCTGTGGTGTCCCTTCAGAGCTCTGTTTAAACACAGAGACACATCACTAAGCAGCCATCATTTATTTCACAGCTTTTGTTGCTTCCAAACTTGCAGACTCAGGAAATGTGTAATGAAATCACACTCCCTGTGTTTATTGCCCCCTGATTGCCCTGTATGAAAGTGAACCGATAACTTTCAGTGGAAAAAAAATCCATTTAGCAGAGCTGAAGATGATCTCTTGTTCAGTTCTCCGTAAGGGTAATCAAATTCACACTGTGAACAATCAATAGTCCTCTCGGGCTGGTACAATTGTCTTTCCACTTAGTCTCGGGAGAGGATGTAATACACCGTAGCTCTTGTTACCAAGACAATTTCATTAGCTGTTGATTATGCAATCAAGGACTGGAAGTGGGTTCTATTAAGGAATCCTCTAATGAAAGCTCTGTCATACAACTGTGCCATTCTGGTGCTTATTAAAATTCCTGTTTTTAAAAAGTTTACATGACACAGGAAGACACATTAGTATTAAACAGTCCTAACAAGAGGTCATTTGAGAAACAGTTGGAAGATAAACAGTACAAATAGATTAAATGTATCCAAGAGTGAAAGCTGGTGAAAGGTGCGCAGGAGATAAAGCAGAAGAGATTTTTACTATGTCATAACACTGACACTGAACCTGGCAATGTTGCTCTTCCACATCATTAAATTGCCTGGTGTCAAAAACAGGTTGGGAGAGGGAAAGTTTTGGTCCACATCATCCTCAGGAAGAAGGGAAGGGGAAGGAGAAGGGAAGGACATGTCACATACAGAAGTGTGCAGTAATTAGGGTGGGCACAATCCTTAATGTTTCAAACAGTTATTCAGTTATTTACTCTTTTATCTGAAATGATACGGTCTCCTGCCTGGTCCATGAAGAAATCATCTTCAATCATCTTTCTGCGTGTCTGATCCAAACCTCCTGTCAGACCAGACAGTAAAATCTTTTAAACCAATGTTATGACTTTACTTTGCTAGTCAGCTAAGGCCCATACAGCTGCTTGCTCATTTCCTCCCCAGTGGGAATGGGAGGTGAATCTGAAGGGTAAATGTAAGAAAACTCATGGGTTGAGACAAAGACAGTTTAATATGTAAAGCAAAAGCTCTGTGTATAAGCAAAAGAAAAAAGAATTCATGGCAGGTGTTCAGCCATCTCCAGGAAAGCAGGGCTTTGTCACCCTGACAGTTACTTGGGAAGATAAATGCCATTAACTCTGAACATCTCCCCACTTCCTCCTTCCCTCAGCTTTTATATGCTGAGCATGCTGCCATATGGAGTGGGATATCCCTGTGGTCAGTTGGGTCAGCTGTCCCAGCTGTGTCTCCTCCCAACTCCTTGTGCACTCCCTCTCCTCATTGGTGGGTTGCCTCAGGATCAGAAAAGGGCTTGACTCTGTGTAAGCTCTGCTCAGCCCTAACTAAAACATCCCTGTGACATCACAAATCCAAATCACAGCTCCATAGCAGATTCTTCTAGAAAATTAATTCTACCCTTGCCGAAGCCAGTAAAGCCAACTACCCAGTCTTCTGTGCCCAGCTTGGTCTGTAAAAATCTATCTGCACATTTAATAATTGAGGAGAGAGCACTACACTCATAGAAAACTCATGTGCTACAGAAACTGAGTGAGGAAATATTAAAAAGCATCATGATGCTCCACTGGCTGAAGTATAATTGCAGCCAACCTGCTACTAGCTCTCTGCCCACCATATTAAGCTTTCTCCTATGGGCTCCATGCAGGAATTCAATCTTAGAACTGCTTTCTATGTTGCTCATGTTTAAAAGTGCTATAAAACTATAAAGGGAATGCTTATTCTTTCTTGTAACACGTTCAAGAATGTCAAACATGTTAGTGTGTATTTGCTTACAAATTAATCAGGGTTCTGACATGTGTCATGGGATATGTTCAAGCCGAATGGAAAGACCAGGTTCTTAAATCTTCCCCTCTAGAACTTCCACTGAATGACTGCGTAAGTAAGTAAAAAAAAAATAAAAATCCAAGGCTGAACTTAGTTCTGTTGACTCTGTTATCAGGCAATTCGTCTCTCTGATGTGCTGCTTGTGTTGTCACAATTCTGCCAGTTCTCAGGGACCTTGTCAAAATATCAACACAGAGGAGGTCTGAACTTGAAGTTGAGCTTGAAACCAATCAAAAAAGTCAAATGTCCATTCCATACCTTCTTTCTACATCAAAAAGCAGGAAAGAGGTCACAGAAAGCTGTAATTTATGCCTTCTTCATTAGCTACCAATGACAAGATAGACTGGTTTCTATTTAATATGAAAACTAAGTCATTTGAGTCAGGCTGAGCAAATCTTTCTTGTTAAGAGTCACCATTTGTGCTAGCTGTGACTGTGCCAAAAAAAGCAAGTTGTAATGAATAGGATTTCCAGAAAATTAGTCAGATAGGCATTATAATTATAAAAGGCTTTTGAATCATACAGAGCACTAAACTCATGTATCAAATACAGATATTTTCTGTTGATAGAAAGCCACCCTTTTTGATCACAAAACTAAGCAGTTTTCCCATTGATTTCTGTGATAGTCTGGAATAATCACCATTGTTTAATCTGTTGTGTCATACAAACACACATTTCTCCTAAAGAGGGTTACACAGTGTTGATGTATACTACTGGCCAGATCTGAATACAATCCAAGGAAATGAGAATCTGTCCACTGACTTGAGCCTGAATATGACTTCAAAGAAAGCAGACCCCTGCTGATTGACATTAAATTCCTTCTATTCAATTCAATGCCAGCATAAAAAAAAGCTTAACTCTCCTTTATAAAAGGCTGTAATCTTGTCATAGTGAGTTTAATGTTGTAAACCATTAATAAAAGTAGTCTTAAATATTCTTATTTTGCTTCATGATATTAATCAGGGCTTTCCTGCATATTAGTCCTTTTGTAAAAGGAAATTATTAACTGTCCTGACCAACTAGGAAGCAATAGACTCAAGGTATGGGCATCCCATTGCTAAGAAAAGAGGAAAGGTAAAATCTAATTAAAATCAGCTGGTGGCTTTTATGGTTAGCAGAAACACTACCTTGGAGCAATTCTAAAATCAGTGTTGTTTTGTTGCTAATGGAATGGCTTTTAAATCATACCTAGGAATTTGGGGAATATGTATAAAAAATGGTCCTTGGGATCTCTTTTCCCCCTTTTTACTCCACTAGAAAAGAAGCAATCTGATTGACCAAGAAACCTGTGCAATAAGCAGGAATAGTGGTTTATCTGAATGTCTTTTTTATGAGAACATTTTTTTAATTTTTTTTTTCTTCTCAGGACTGGCTGTATCTTTCACTGGTGGAAGGCAAAGGCAGACTGTAAAGTGTAAGAGATATAATGAGATATAAAACTAAAACACCACCAGGAAAATATTCTTAAAAATGGAAAGGCAAAAAAAATCCACACTGTGGCCCAGGAAACCATTTCCTAGTACTTATACATATGTCTTGATGCAGATCTCGTTCTGCAGTGATTAATTAACTTTTTCACTAATATATGCAAGCAGATTCAGTTTCCTAGGGGCATTCTAATTAATTAGTTTTTCACTCTGAATAATGTAGCTTTTCTAAACGGAAGCCTCCTGACTACATGTATTAATGGATTCTTTAAAATCTTTTGGCAGTTTTCTTATGTTCTACTTTGAATGTCACAACAGTGAAGTGCTAGCTACAAAAAACACTCCAGTAACTTTTTAGAAAGGCTTTGAGGCTAAAAGAATCAGCAGTATCTTTTATCTTTTGTTACTTGAAGTTTAAATAATGCTCTCCCTCCCTCCCTAGTCAGCAAATACTACAAAGCCAAATCAAGCTCAAGTTGAAGGAAAGAAAGAAAACAGCCAGATACAAATGAAATGCAGAGACACAGTGGTCCAAAATAAACAAATCCTGACACACATCATTACTAAAGCACACACAGAGGCCATTATAGCAACTAAAAGGGAATGGAAAACTAGAAGCCAACTGTATCATTTTTCACTGCAATGTCCCCATCTGGGAGGGGGAACTGAATATTTACTAACTTATTTATTTAGCTTCTGTCTTACATTTACGCATTTATTTAAGTACTTTCAATTCCCAGTTAGAACTCTAGGCATCTGCATTACACAAAATCAATACGTTTATCCTCCACTCCCAGTTTAAGATGTTGCATGTTTACTCAGCTTCTGAAATTATAAATCCAATTTTCCTAGCTTTACTACCATAAAATTGTAGAAACTGTTATTCATCGGGCAACACAAGGCCTTCCCAAACACTGAAATATCCATTTCTCCAGAATTCCAGTATCTCAAATACAAGATAAAAAACTAACAAAAGCCACACCTTTGCTCATGCTGGGCAATCAACCCAGCAAATGACCTCCAGTGTACAACACCACTTCTTTCTTCCAAAACACATGGTCCATCTTCCTTGTATTCAGCTGAACCAAGCTTAAAGACTGTTGACTCCCTAGCTTTATGTGTCTGAGGAAGCTTAATTAGCATCACTGAGGAACACAAAACACTTTACTGTACCTATGTCTTGGCAGCTGACATTTTTTTGGTGGCTTTTCATGGTTTGCCATTCTTAAATCTCAGTAATATCTGGCTGGGTATAGATTGGCTAGACATCAGAAGAACCCTGGTTTTAGGCAAACTGCCCCAAATGATATAGGCAATGACCTCAAATGAGCCTTCAAAAGAAAACTGCTTTGCTTCCTAAGTGCATTTGTGTCGTCTGCACTTCATATTGATTTTCTATTAAGATTTATGTATAGTGCTTTTGCTTTGTGAACATCGCCAGCTGCTACTGAACTACAAATAACCAAGAGTAAGTGCAAAATTTTTTTCCCTCACCATCAAATGCAAATGAAAGTGGACTTGACAATGGCAACTACTTGCCAGTAATCATGAAAAACAATCATAAACTGAAGGAATCCAAGCAGAAAATTTATTTATCCACACAAATGTATCTACCCCTTTTCAAGACTGACGAGAAGACTGCAATAGGCATTTGTACTTCTTAAAAGGGCACAAAGGACTCTTCAGTGATCACATCTGCCCCAGAATATTTATTTCTCTTATCTTATAAATAATGATTTCTTCTACCTATCTTCTGTGTGCTGCTTTTCTCCAGATGCATTTTCACAAAGCTGTTTTTGGTGGACACACATGACAGTCTCATAGTTTGTCTTCTTCTTCCTTTTTGTTAATGTATCATTTTTACTCAGTTTACACAGAAGTTTCTACAATTCAAAATGCCTCCAGAAAGCCACAGCTTTTGAATTATCATCTAGCTAATCTGATTCCATGAAATACACAAGTGCGCTTCCTGAGATCAACTTGAGGTAAAGTGTGAATAGACTATTTTGTAAGTGAAACTATATTTTAACATGTTTTGACATTTTAATCAAAAGAATCTAATTATTTTTTGTGCATTTCCCAAGCTCAAATGATATATTCAAAGGAAGTGGAATTTCTGAGCCCATTCTGTGCTTTAGTAATTGTATAGTAAGAAAGCTTTGGGCTTTGCCATCTAATGTTTTCAGAAGCTAACAGAACAGCAAAATATCTGTCATATTTTGAACTGTGGCAGAAACTAAGGTACAGAATGATCTATAATTTATGAGTCATATCTGACAGTTGTTATTCAAAAGTCCAGTTTTTGCTAAATTAACAGCAGTAGTATGTGAAGAAAAAACACTACCTAACTAAAGGCATAATGCATTGTATGAGATGACTGCCAGACTTCACAACAAAGTCAATGATCACAGCACACTAACATATCTTTCATTTCCCATTGTACTTTCTAGACTGTGATCCCCAAACTCTTTCAAATATCCCAAAATCTCTAGTATGAGAAATAAATCTACTGATTTATTTTTACATATGCGGGAACTGGGCCACCAGCAGCTAATGTACCTTGCCCAGAGCCTCTAAATCCTGACATTTACACACAGGACTGCTTTTGACCCTACTTCTAATATCATACAGCACATTACACTATTAACACATAGTCTCTGCAAATCTTTAAAGTGAATCCAAAATTTCAAGGTACAATTAATCAATGAATTTCTTCCGGTTGCTTTGAAAATGGTGCCACTTGTGATGTGTAACACAGGCAGTCTGTGGCTAACTGGGGTGTCACACCTCTCTCTACACACCATCTCACAGCCATTTTCATTGTGGTAGCTAACAAAAGGGTAAGAGCTTTACCCTCCAGAGCAAAATACACAAACTATTTTCCCATTAGTTAAGCAATTTTTGCCCACAGCCTGCTTCCTACATGCAGTCTTATATATGTTGAATCCCATCCAGTGTAAAAAATGTGGACTTTTC
This sequence comes from Zonotrichia leucophrys gambelii, assembly GCF_028769735.1. Classification (NCBI taxonomy): domain Eukaryota; kingdom Metazoa; phylum Chordata; class Aves; order Passeriformes; family Passerellidae; genus Zonotrichia; species Zonotrichia leucophrys. Next base: position 80,184,286 of record NC_088169.1, read on the forward strand.
CAATAGTTTGGTTATTACTAGGTAGTAAATATTAGCTCTTGAATTGCTAAGATTGGGGGGAGTTAAAAAGTAGTTCCCTAACAAAAGCTATTGGACAATGCAAGATGGAAGGAGAAAAATAACTGTAGTACCCATCACTCTCAACATACTCACACAAAAGCTAGGCTGAATCTAGGTGAAAAGAATGATAATAAATACACAATGGGAAAGAGTAACGTTACCATGCTTTGAAAAATGTATTAGTAATGTAATCAAAATTTCCTTATGCTGTATATAACAATGCATGGCAGCTAACCAGGGCTTCTAAGTATATTACTATTTCCCTGGCCAGAAATCTGTGCTGATAATAAATGGCATCCCTCATTCCATGTAATGTAAAATTCATTTGTACCCCCCCTCCCCGCTCCCTATTCCAAATAGTGGTATTTCAAAACAGCTCTGGCATCCACTTTCCCATCTCAAAAAGAAAAATGTTATTTCAAAAGAAATTTAAATGGTTCGAAGTAAAAGGATTTTCTCTGTAAGAAGAAAATTTTCCTTCTCCCTTGTTTGAAACATTAATTCATGATGGTTTTCAAGCTGACATATCAATTATGATGGGTTGATGGCTACACTACATTGCACTGCAGCAAATCAGGAAGCATTCATCTTGGAAAATTTGGAGAGCAACACAGACACACACACACACACATTCCTCTCCCTCTTTTCAGCTTTGCTGCAAATTCTGTAAAAAAAAAAAAAAAAGGAATGTAATTGACTCATTCACAGTGATAATTTACCTGAAACCCTGCTAAACATTCACGTAAAACTGGACACATGCACAGTTCTTCAGTAAGCTGGTTATAGGAAGAAAGCATGCAAGCTGTTTCTCACCTGTAATATGGTAGCTAACCTGCCGATTGACATCAGACGTGTCTTCATCCCAGGTGCTAAGAACAGCCACAACTTCCCCTGGAGGGTCACTCTCCTTCACAGACCCTCTGTACACCTCGTGCTCAAAGACAGGCGCGTTATCGTTTATATCTGTCACAGTAACTGAGACCAAGGTGGTTGAGGACAAGGACAAAGCCTCCCCCAGGTCCGAGGCCACCACTGCAAAGGTGAAAGCAGAATCCTTTTCGTGGTCCAGATCCTTCAGGGTACTGATCCAACCACTGTTGCTATCAATGGTGAATGCTTCTGTGATCTTCTGCAGCTCCGATTCCACCGCAAGCGTGTATGTGACCTGCCCGTTCGCACTCGAGTCTGCATCGACCGCTTTGACTTGCATGAGTTTTGTTCCTATAGGCATGCCTTCCATTATTACAGCATCATAGCTAGCTGCTTCAAACACAGGCTTGTTGTCATTGACATCCAACACCTTCACCTCCACATCCACAGTCAGCACAATGTCTACTTTGTCTAACTGAATTGTAGCCGCAACTTTGAAGTGGAAGGCGGAATTTATTTCGTGATCAAGCCTCTTATCCAATTTTATGAGCCCTGTGTCCTTCTCTATGATGAAAACCCCGTCTTTGTTGTTTGCAGATAGCTCACCATTAACTGTGCTATACAAAGCACCCTGATTGGGCAAAACATGCAGAATGTCAATAGTACTGCCTATGAGGGTGTCTTCTGCCACGGTGAAAGAATACTGGGGTTGAGAAAAAGAAGGCAAAATGGTCTCTGGCGGTAAAACATGGATGTAGACAGGAATGAGGGAATGTTTTACAGGAATGCCACCATCGACTGCTTTGACAAAGAATGACAGAACAGTGTTTTTCAGTTGGTTAAAGCTACCCTTGGTGACCATCCATCCATTATCTGGATCAATTTCAAGCAGATCAGCCACTGAAACAGATGCTTCACTATACAGAGAATAGGTAATTCTGGAATTGGCTCCATCATCTGGATCTACTGCCTGCACTTGGGTCACCAGGTAACCTTTCCCAACATCTGCTTTGACACTTGCTCGGTATTCAACTGTCATAAATTTTGGAGCATTGTCATTTTCATCCACTACTATCACTCTCACAGTGCAAAACGTAGTCCTGCCACCTCCATCAAGGGCTCTCAAGAATATATCAATGTCACTTTCCAGCGGGTTCTCACGGTCTAACCTCTCAGTTGTCAGAATCTGCCCATTTGCATCAATCAAAAATCGGTCCTTGGCGAAGTCATTTATTATGGAGTAGCTGATCTGGCCATATACACCTGAATCCCCGTCTGTTGCCTTCACATGGATTACCTTCGTTCCAGGAGCAGCGTTTTCTCTAACCTCTGCAACATAAATGCTCTGTGAGAACACAGGGCTGTAGAGGTTGGCCCCAAGGATCTGAATGTGCACCTGAGCCGTGCTGGTGAACAGCCCGTCGGACACAGAGACATTCAGGCTGTACATGGGCTCCATCCTCTGCTTGCGGTGGTTGGAAAGAGTGATAACACCGCTCTTGCTGTCCATAATGAAACTGGTCCGATCATTTCCTGATAGGATGCTGTACTCCAGTCTGTCAAAATCAGAGCTGTCAGCATCAGAAGCCTGTACACAAGTCACAAAATGACCCCGAGGCGCCAGTTCGCTCACGTATGATTCATATATTAACTGGTTAAAAACTGGAGGGTTGTCATTCATATCTGTTATTGAGATACTAACAAGAACCTCGCTGCTCAGAGGTGGGAACCCATTATCAGTTGCTCTGACTTTCAAGCTGCACTGCTGTATGAGTTCATGATCCAGCATTCGGGCTGTCAAAATAAGGCCACTGCTGCTGTCTATATGGAAATAGTCAGTGCTGTTAAAGGTGTCCTGCACTATCTGGTACTGTACAATCTTGTTATTGTCAGAGTCAGCATCAGTAGCAACAACCTGCAGCACAGGAGTCCCAATCAAAGAAGCTTCGGACAGGGTAGCATTATAAGCTGACTGATCAAAAACAGGAGGATTATCATTAACATCATTAACAATCAAGTCCACGGTCACCTCAGCGCGAGCACCAGTGAGAGCATCGCTGGCTCGCACCATCAGCTTGAAAAGAGAATTTATTTCATAGTCCAGTGGGCTGATGACACTCAGAACTCCAGTATCAAAGTCGATATTAAACTGGTTGTAGGGATCTCCATCAACAATGATATAAATGATACCCTGGCCTTCTGGACTGGTTGCATTTATGCTTAAAATTGGCATGTGCATTTCTACATCTTCATTCACGGAAGCTGTATAGAAGGGCTTGTCAAACACAGGCATTGCTTTGTTTACAATAGTAATGGGGAGCTCTACCGATGCAGACAGTGATGGGTTACCACCATCTTTGGCAAGAATGACAACCACGTACTCTATATTAGACAAATCAGAATTGAAGGCTTCCTTTAAAGTGACACTGCCAGATCCTCTATCAATTTCAAAATGTCCATAGTCTTCCTTCAGCAGGTACGACACCTCGCCATTGTCACCCTTGTCTTTATCAATAGCTGTCACTCGATATATCAGGGTGCCAGGCTCAGCATCGACCTGCACAGCAGCGTAGTATGGAAGCCCTACAAACACCGGGGCGTTGTCATTTATGTCCTCAATGTAAACTCTCACCACGACTCGAGCAACACGGAGGTGATCTAGCTCACGGCTTGCTTCCACCACCAGCTCATACAGCTCCTGCTCCTCTCGGTCAAAGGGGATACCAGTGGTCTGAATTACTCCTGAGGTGGATTTGATTTTAAATTTGTTTCCTGGGTTTAATATGCTGTATTTCAAAGGCTCGTTGAGGCGGTTGCCAACAGCATTCACCACAGCGATCTTTGTGATATTGGTGCTGTTTTCTGATATAGAAGTGGAATAAAAATTTTGTGTGAAATGGAGTCCACTATCCATCGCTTCTTTTACCATTATTGTCACCATAGCAGTACTATAAAATTTTCCATCAGATACTCTTACTATTAGCATATAATGGTCTTTGGAGAGACTATTGTTTTTAATGGTGAGTACGCCTGTGCTTGAGTCAATTAAAAAATGGTCCATATTGCCTTCAATTATACTAAATGTTAATTCTGGAGGGATCTCTGAATCTGGGTCTGAAGCTTTGACTTTGAGAACCTCAACACCAGTATACGTGGGCAGGAGCAAGACTGTCTCAAACACGGCCTGGCTGAAGACTGGTGGGTTGTCATTGACATCAGTTACCTCAATGGTCACTTCAACTGGGCTCTCTGCTGTAAGCTGGGGATTCCCACTGTCCCTAACATGAACATGGAAGTGGAAGTGGGCTATTGTTTCATGATCTAAATTTGCAATTGTTCTGATAGCACCTGTGCTGGAATCTACCGTGAAATACTTTTTTGCAGTTGATTCCACAATCTGGTAGACAAGCAAAGCGTTCTGGTTGCTGTCAGCATCGGTGGCACGTATCACCAGGGGACTATTATTCGCACTGCGGACCACGCTGTTCACAGGAGCAGCCTCGCTTATGCTGCCCGAGTACTGAGAGAAGAGAAAAACTGGAGGGTTGTCATTTTCATCAACAATCTGAATGTTCACAGTGGCATTTGATGCCATGCCTGCCATATTTGTTGCCTGTACGATGAGCTGATAGGAGGAAGCACGTTCATAATCAAGGGACTTTTGACTGGTGATCACTCCAGAATATGGGTTTATAGTGAAGACTCCATCAACATTGCCATCTTTAACCTCATAAACTAACGTGGACTGGCTGATTGCAGAGAGAGAAATGACAGAAGTACCAATATCCACATTTTCATTGACCTCTGCTTGGTATTCTTTTAGAGTGAACTTAGGGTGGGAGTTATCTGCCATCGTCACAGTTATCCGCACAATTGCTGTTGCAGACAGCGCTGGAGAGCCTTGATCAGTCACTTTGACTGACAAGACAAACTGTCCCATTGTGGTTAAGTCTGGCTCCTTGAGTAATGTAATGATGCCTAAAACTGGTTCAATCTTGAATGTGTTTCCCGTGTTTCCTAAAACAAAGATATTGAATGAGATTAGAAATGAAATATGACTCACTTTATGATAACCTAAACCAGAAGCAACAAGCTGCATTTTTAAAGGTTACCTAAATAAAAAAAAAAAACAAAACACCTCCAATGTAACAGAACTTTGAAGGCCCTTTCATCCTTTCTTTCTGTTAATTAGAGAGCTCAGTAGATGGTATAGGTATTCAAGGCGTCAGAAACTCAGGTGTTGCTACCTCTATGTCTTGATTCTCAGTACCAGCACCAGAGCAAGAACTGCATGCACATTACTCCTACTGAAGTAAGGAAAAGCATCCCTAAATTACAGAAATTAGTCAAATACATGTACACCTAAGGCAAAGAAATGAGATCAGAGGCTAATAAGCCAATTACATGACTAATGGATAACAACTCAGGCTCCTAATTGAATGGGATATTAAGAAACCATACAGGAGATTACAGTAGTTCAAGACTCAAAGAACTGAATATAAAAAGGTTAAAGTGGCATTTAGAAAAAATACAACAGAGCAAATAGCATAGAAAAGAGATTCAAGCGTCTTGTGGCGCAGAGTTTTATCATATAATCTCTGAGGAGGATGAATCCAGATGAATGAGATTTAGTAGAAAATGCCATGAAATGTCTGTTACAACATGAAAGCACAGATATCACTGATAGCATGAAGGTGAAAACAGTAAGTTTGGATCACAGAACTTTTGGGGGCCTTTATTTCTTTCTGGTCTTTTTGCCAATCTCTTCCTCAGCAAAACAGATTTAAAACTTTCTGCATGTATTCCTACCATGTAATTAGAGATCACCTTTAATTGGCAATTCTTATTTTGCTGTTTTACTGAGTGCTTGCTTGAAGTAAGTGCTGCAAATATAAATGGCATATATAAGCATACAGACTCTTTTCCTGATTTTGATTCTGAATACAAACAGCATATTGAGTTACAGCAATCTCAATCACTATACCATGTTCCCTCTATTGTAATTCACATCTTCAAATCTAGAACTGTTTCCAATCTACAGTCAAGCATCCATTCAAGGCTGAGAGAAAAATATATCTCAGGTGATACACAAGAGAGGGTTTTTAAAGTGATTGTTACGGGTGCTGCACACAGAGCAATAAACATGTAAGCTGTAGCTGGAATGCGTAAATACATGAAATCCTAAATGAAGTGAGGTAATGTGAACTATTTTTAAGATATGATTCACTATGTGATGTAAATTCAGGAGGCTAATTTAAGCTACATACTACTCTATATAGTTCAATACTGGTAGTGGTTTTCTATTTATATCCTTTGCTTCAGATCAGTAAAGTTTACTAGCTAAACCAAAGTTGTGCTATTCACCCAGCAGGTGAGATTCTTCCAGAGCTACAAATTCTCATAAAAATAATGGCATCTGTCACATTTACAGACACTACAAATGCTGCTGCTGTTATTTTGTCAGTGCTTGCTAATACAAATAATTTTGAGCCACTGACTGCCTCCTGCAAGGCAAGAGCTGGTTCTTCTCCTTTAGGAATTTCTTATGAAATTACACAAAAACTACTTTCTTTACCAATTCCTCTCTTCAGAGTACTGTAAGATGTGATGAGTAATCCCCCTGAATCAAAGGGCTGTGTACAATTTGAATTCTGCAGTTAAAATCAATATCCTCAACTTTTATGGATCATATTCAGCAGCAGAATACTGAATTTTGAGTCACCTGAGATTGGGACATCTATGGATAATGAAACTGAAGGAGCGTGAGGCTTACAGTAAATGGAAGTTTGAGGTCTGACATTGCAGAAAGAGCTCATGATGAAACAGAAACAGGATGTAATGAAAAAGAGAGTCTCTAGAAATCATCTAATAGCTAAAGCATCTTTTCTAATAATAATATTTTCCTTCCTGCATCATGTAGGATTCTATTACCAGTGTAATTGGAAAAATACTCCTTAGATGTCAGGATGCTCTTTACATTGTGGTGGCACCTCTAGATGATTGGGAACCCATAATAGTAATAAGGTGTCAGGAAAAAACTAGGAATAGTCTTGAAAAACATTGCCCCAGGAACTTGATCTAGTCTGCTCACAATTTGTTCCATAAGGACAGTGTTTTCCTGTCTGGGCACGTGTAAGATTGCCCCTAATTTAAGTTAAAGGCCGCTTGAGAATACTGAGAAATAACTGCTAAGAACAAATGCAGTGCATAAAGGAAATATTTGCTTTGGAGTGCTAACATCTTCCTCATTCTAAGTTCAACACTTTCAGCTGCAAAAGACTTCACCTTCTGGTTTGCTGAAGGTAATCTCCTTTCACAGAGCATACAAGATAATGACAGAAAAAATCTTCCTTGGGTCTTCTCTAAACTTCAGGTTATAACATCCTAATTTAAGGTGAGCTTGAATTATATAAAGCTAAATCAGTATGAGATGGTGTAGATATTCTTGTGTCATTAGTTATTTGTCATTTAGCCTGTTCCTAATTGACATGAGCCATCCTAGCTGGGAACAAGTCTTTATATTAATATAGGAATAAATAATGATCCAGTAGGATCAGAGCCTAATGCTGGTAAAGGCTTGTGATCTGCCTAATGTGAGTATAATCTGAAGTGCCTGTGACTTCTTTTTATGGAAATATAAGTTTCAAGTTTTGCTAGTGCTACAGTGTAAAGATTCATATTATGAGTAAAGCCCCCTAAGTAGAAATAAAACATTACAAAATTCTAAGGTCACAAATTTCTAATTCTTTCTCTCTTTTCCCAGGCATCTCCCTCATATATCTGTCAACGGTTTCTCTCAAAGATAATTCTTAACTTCAGGCTCATGTGACCCAGAGAAATTTACATTCCTTCTCATGTGTGTCAGAGATATACTGTTCTGTTGCACCAGCAGAAGAATGCTTTTGCTGGTATAGATTATGTGCTGAATGTAAATATACAGCATTTAACTGCAAAAGCAATTTTCACCTGGTATCATCATGCCCTCTCTTAGTTTCAAAGAGACCTTGTGTCATTAAAATGCTATGGCAAAAGTTTTATCATAGCCCTGTTCTCAGTCTGTGCTTCTCTGGTCTGAACACTGGCAAAGATATCAGGACATACCAGCTGTTGTGGCATTTTTTTTATGGAGGATCCACTGTACACTAGTCTGAAATCAGAACCCTGAAAACAAGTCACTGGCTGCAGTTTTGAATAACTATCTTCTGTGATGGCTTTGAATCAATGACTTAGAGGTAACAGGCTCTGCAGCCATCTGGTGAAAATGAAACAGCCACAGAATAGCAGAATGACTAGACTAGAAAGGGACCACTGGAGAGCATCTGGTCCAACCGTCCAGCTAAAGCAGGTTCACCTACAGCAGGTTGCACAAGATCCTGTGGGGTTCTGAACATCTCCAGAGAAGGAGACTCCCTCTCTCGGGCAACCTGTTCCAGAATGAAATTGTTCTGAAAGGTTTTGGGTATAGTAGCTTCAGAATAAAATTAAAAAAAAAAAAAAACAACAAAACAACAAGAACAAGGTGTCTCCTTTGCCCGTCTGTACACGAGAAAGTAGACCAAAGAAGCTGAACTGTGTGTCAAGACAGATGACCATTACATCACTGCTGTCTGTCTGGCATAATCCATGATACTTCATTTTTGGGCTCGGTCCTAACCTGCTTCAATAGTATAGATAAGCTCTGCATTTTCTCCTTTGTCTTTGTCCAGAGCTGTGACCTGCAACACAGCTGATCCAACTGCTGCTGACTCAAACACTGAGGCTTCATACAATGGGCTGGTGAAGTAGGGACTGTGGTCATTGGAGTCTTCCACATTTATGATGACTCTGGCCAGGTTTCTTCTGTAAGGGAATTCTTGATCTCGGACCTATTGAACAAGTGCATAACACACAATTTGATAGTCATCTAGTAAAACTTCCCAAATATTACTCATCTGAGTGAATACTACTTTTAGTTCTATTTAATACAGTAAAAAAGTCCATTTGTCCCAAAGAGCAGTCTGAAATACATTCACACACTGGATGACAGATACTAAAATCAAAGAAACAGGAAAGAAGTTAGCGACATTTTTTTTCACTTGTGAGAAAATGCATTGCAACTAACTCATCATGACATGAATTTTTGAAGCGGCAACCACATGAGATCTTAAATTTTGGTAGAGATTTTCAAGAATTTCCTTTTTTATCAATATTTGCTGAATGATCATGCCTTTATCTTGCTATTGCCTTCTTTACAGCATATAAGCATGTCTGCCTAGTGCTTGTAGCTGCCAATGGACTTATATACATAGATGATCATATCAACAGTAAACAGAGCAGGAATCATTTTATGAAATGCTGGTAACTGTCAACAGAGGTGTAAGTTACCACACCTGTCTCAATCCCACTCAAAATACCTCAGCACTGCTCCACTGATAATCCTGCCACCACTATCTCCTGAAAATTTTGGTTCTTAAACAGAGGAAAAGACCTATTGTATAAGGTGGAGATCAAAACCAAGCACCAGAGAATTACCTCTCTTGGCCATGTGTTTCTGTGATTCAGTTTATAGCTATTTCTTAGTTTATAGCTATTTCTTAGTCTGCTTGCCAAAGGACTTGCAACATTTTATTTTGTGAGCAGAGACCACACTCAGCTGCTCCTCGCTGCATCTCACAGCAGCTTTTTGCTTCCTAGGTGCCCTGCCAAAGCTGCCCCGTACCTAACACACCATGAGCAATTTCTTAGAAGGCCTCTGCTGCAGAAGTCTTAAGTAGTTAAAGAAAATAGTGGACTCCAACGTTTAAACTAACATAATCTTTTTGGTTTGGTTTTTTTTTTGTTTGCCTTTTTAAAGATTATGTCCATGATATACAATCTCCACTTGAAAACAGACAGATTTATGTTCTGTAGTCTAGACACACCAAGCAAAAATTGGCAATTAACTTTTTTCTGTATACCCAAAGATTTGGAAATGTAGATAAAGGAAAGCTATTTTGTATATCAACAGTTTATGTACTGAAATAAGTCTATAAAAGTAATATATAAATGAGGCTTGTACTCAGAAAGGCTGTAGCATTCTCCATGGCAAGAAAGCAGTTATCTCCCAGTGAATAACTTCTCAAATAACTTTCAGCCTCACTTCAGAAACTCTGAAAATTACCTTGAGGGAGAGGACCAGATGCCAAGAGATTAAATAATTACCTGCTTGCTCTCCCTTGAGATAGAGAATCATATCACATTCCATACAATGGATTCACAATAAAGTTTCCCAAAAAGCCGAAATAAAAACTGCGAAATAAATACACAGCAGGGCAGGCAAGATTAAATTAGTGGCTACTTATTGCACTGAGTCCTTCACTCAAGAGAAGCCTACTCCATGCATGTCCCTGAAGCAGCCATGACAGCATTCTTACCATGACATTAAGGATGTGCTTATCTTGAGCTTCGTGGTCTAATCTCTCAGCCGTATAGAGAACCCCGGTGTTGGGATCAATTCTGAATTTCCTCATGCTGACTGTGTCGATGCTGCTGTGAATAGTGTAGCTCAGCTTGTGCTTTTCATCTCTGTCTATAGCTTCAATTTGCAGAATTTCAGTATCAGGGAGGATGTCCTCTGAAATGGTGACATCGTAGCTTGGCTGAGAGAATTCTGGGCCATTATCATTGTTATCCAACACTTTGATAAGAACCTACAGTTAATAAAAAAAAGGACATTTGAAATTATTGAAGTCCAGTCAGACTACTGAATAAGCACCTAGAGAAATGCAATTTACTTTGAATGGCTGAAGATGTTATGCTACTGCATGGTGGGAGTGAGAAACATTACTTAATATTAAATTCTTATTTTTCAGATCAAAAGAAATGGAAAGGATTTGACTTTGGAAGTAAAATGTTCCTAACTGTAAGACCTACTCAGAGCTCGATGAAGAAGCCCATATTTTCACAATCTGTAGATTGGAAAGCACTTCTACAATGGTCACAATGAAAGGTTTTGTCCTCCCTTGTAACTGCCTTGGTTACAAGGAACTTCTAGAACCATTATATAATTTCCTTTCCCCTTCACTACTAATAAAGCTATAAAATAATCCTTTTCATGTTGCTTAAATCTGCTTTTTACACAATCAAGATTCAGCTAAATCCTCTCTTTTCTGCCCAGTATATTGCATTGGGGCTTACTGGCAACGTCAAATTGTGACAGCAGGGGAGATTTCAAGTTGCTGAGACCCCTCAGATTGCTCTTACCCCACTTGAGGTGGGCACAGGAAACCCAACCTCACTACTACACCAGCACACCCCACACAGATCAATGCGTACCATCCAGGACAGCTGATCTCAGGGCACTGGTGACACAGAAGGATTAGTTTTTCTGTTACATCCTTGCTTTTCCTTCGCCAGTGATGGCTGTCTTTATTGCCAACTAATTCACTTCCCCCTCCAACATCTATTTGTCTCCTTTTTGTTGAGGTTCATGAATGGCAGAACACTAAAAATGTGAATGAATGCTGTGCTCTTTGCCTCAAATCTGTCATTAAAGCTTCTGTATTGATCCTTAAGGAAGCTAGGAGGGGGCAGAGCAGGCCATGGGGATGCTCTTGCTGCCTATTACACCCATTTCAGTATATCACAAGCTGACTCTGGTAAATACTAGGAATAACTATTTTCCAAGCTTTGCTTTTCAAAGTTATGTTATGCATGTGTTGCTCTGATGACATTTTGTGGGCTTTGCCACTGGAGAAGTCACTCCCTGGGGAAAATGTGCTTTCCACACTTTGTATGCCATAGATTGCTGTGGGTAGTGTGGCAGCAAAACCTTTGACAAACTGTGTAAAACTGAAAGCTGAAATCTGAAGAGTTGACTCTTATACAGTGCTAGAAACAAAAAGTATTTTTTGCAGAATATGCCTGTGAGAGCACAACCTAATTTTACAGCAAGTAAAACGGAACAATCTTTTTATTCAAAGGCTTTGAAATAAGAAATGGTCCAATTAATGACTTGGGAAAGGCAACACACAGGACTCTTTGGCCGGACTAGGAGACCTGATCCATCACTCATTATATCTTCTTTGTTGCTTTGTTACTTGGCTCTCTCTTAAGCAAGTACTTTATTGTTTTGCTTGATCCAGCCCTGTTCACCCCTACTTTCTTAACAGAAAAAAAATACAGCTATACTTTGACTGCAATATTGCACAAACAGATGTTGGCCTCAGAGAGAAATGAAACTTTAGATTTCCATGATATGTGGGAGGGTTTGCAGAATACTTTACCAGAAGGAACATAAGCAGTTGTAAGAAGCAGTTGTAATGAACTAGCCTGGGAACTGTTCAAAAGACAGCTGAAATAAAATGCTCAGTAAGTTAAATGGCATAAGACTTGCATTCCATACAATTTCATTTTCACCAGATTATGGCACGCCAGAGTGAAGCCTATATTAAGTTATGCTTCAGTCTTGGACAGATAGCAATAAAATTGGGGGGAAATACACATTGCTAGGCCTATAATAAAGATGAAGAGTTACTTAGCTTTTTATACTTTTATTGTCGCTGTAATATATCAAACATGTTTCTGATCTGACTGAGGAAAAAAACCCACCCAAATCTGTGTTTTAAAAATTTGTGAAGAAACCAGTTGTAACATATGAAAGAAAGCCTGTGGAGAAGATTAAAGTCTTGAACTCTAATATAATGGGACACAGAGCCAATGCTGAATCACTTTTTTAGTGTAAGCAATAGAGTTGGGGATAATCAGTATTTGATAATTAGAGAAATTTTCTTGAGTAGTTTCGATATTCTCAGTCCTTGACAGGTACCACTATAACATGACTGGTAATCAACACAGATAATTTATTTTGTTTTTCATTCATGACCAAAAACTTTGTCAAGTATCATTTTAGGCAGTCCAACAGAGAAGTAAAAACTTTTCAAATGCATTGAAAACACCAAGAGTGCTTGACTCTGCTGATGCTAGTACAGCACAGGCTAATGTGAACAAGGAAGCTTCCATGTGAGAGACAGGCTTATATCTGTGAATTTATTTTTAAAATTGGTGTGTGCAAGCTGAAGCTGCTCTGGAAGGTGATAAAAAAAAATGTACAGAAACAATGCATCTTAAAAGTATTGCCACAGAAGTGACACGCTATTTTGTTTGCATGGTATATAATCATTCCAGAGCAGTGATTCACTTCCTATAATATCTAATGCCTTTTGGGATCCCTGGCAAACTGAGAAAGCAGAAGAGGACATAAAGGTTTATCCATCCCAAGTTTTCCACTACGACTGTCCAAGCCATGGCTCCATGATTTTTGCCTTTAGTAGAGTGCACAAACTGACCAGGGTGGGACAGGATCAGCATCAGAGACCAAGGGTAATCCATGAGACCATGCAAATTAAGCCTGGATTCTCAGAGCAGCATTTCTTCCCACTGAAAAAGGTGTAAGCTACTGCCCTCACACACATACGGACATAATCATGCTTGGGGAGTGCAAGGCATGGAGGGAGAAGATAAAAAAATTGAGGCCCTCATTCACTGTCATCAAATTTACAGGGAGCTATGCACTTAAAATTGCTTTGATCATTGCCAAAAAAACCCTAATTTTTCTTTCTTTTTCTTTTCTCTCTTTCACTTCAAATCTACTGTAAGACTGATCAAGTGCCTGTTTAAGTGGCAGGCATCTTCCTCCCTAGAGATGTCAGTATTTTAATGATTTGTCAAGTGATCTACATTGAAATACACATTATTTATTACATACTTTGCACTTCAACAGCCACTTCCATCTGGAGACGGAAGGCGATGGGTTAGAGATGCTAATGAATAAAGAAGTCATTATTGATTCACAATTTCTTCTATTTAAGCAGTTAAGAGTATTTCTAATTTTTCTCAGCTGTCCCTCAAAATCCCTGAGAGTCAAATGTAATTTTAACATTTCTCTCCTTTAATAGAGGGGGTTGTATTTTCCTTGCAACAAAAGAAAGTTAAGTTATATATGGGAATACTGATTATACAGAGCTTTGTTAAACCTATAAATGGAATTCTTTAATGTTCTTAAAAATTGAGCTATCTTGGGAGTTACTTTAAACAAAACCAGGTAAAAGAAAATGGAGTTTTAGTCCCATTTAGAATAGCTATTAGTCCCTTAGTTCTTCCAACACTTCTGACGAGCAAGTGACTATCATCCCTGTTTTTTGCCCAGGAAAACAATGCCCTGCAACAAGGTTACCAAATCCCAGGTGAAGTGCAGTGGTAAAGCTGGAGAAGGTGTTTTCAGCTTATTTTTGAGCCCTTTTATTGGGTCACCTTAAAATGCCATTCTTCCTATGCAGATTTGCTACTCCAGCAGGATAACTTCTAGTAAGATGCTACTTAAAAAGACAGGAAGGAAAATGTGACACTGACATGAACACCAGGCTCACAGAAAACCTGAACCTACAAACATACATGAAGCTAAGTAAACTGAGTGCCACCAGACTGTTAATATGAGGAAAGTTTCTCAAATTCATTTCATGGCTGCCAACCTCAGGCATAAAATTGTGGAACTATTGGCAAATTTTCATAGACTTTAAAAGGGTCAGCAAAAGGGTCCTTGAAGTCTTATGCTTTAGCCAGCTGGTAGCACATCTTTCACCTCAAATCAAGAGCCACACTACTGAAGTGACGCAAAGACTCCCAATGCCTATGTAATTCAATATTTTCTACATATTTATTCCCAAATGGAAGATATGGCAAGAATGAGTTGTGTGGCATAAATATACTTTATTACTGCTTAGGTGCCCAGGGTGTTAAGCTGTGACACTACCCATTGTGCACAATCAAAGCCAGGCTTTAAAAGTTTCCCAACACATCTCCAAAAGGTGACGAATGGAAATGTTTACTATTTGTTGGCTGCTATGTAGGGATTCCTCTTTGCTGACAACTGCTCAAGACTGCTGACTGAACTACTTTTCATTGACAAACATTAGCTGCAAGTCTTTTTTTCCACGCTCATAAAGCCAACATGCAGCAAACCTGTCTCTGCCTGGTTCTCCTTGAAAGCCCATATCTTTTCCAGTGCATTGTGGGCTTCAGAAAGGCAGGCTTGCCTCCTTCTGTGGCCATTGTGTGGAGCCTAATTTATAGTCTGAACAAGCTCCTCACTATAAAAGATTTGCTTCTCCCTGCTCACTTCCTATTTCCCACAGTAAAAACAAGTTTCAAATAAAGGAATCACAGCCCTCCAAGATTACAAATTAGGCAAAGTAACACTCAGAGCATTAGCAAAGACTTTGTACTCAAAATGGTAAGTGAAAGGCCTACAGAAATACAATCAAATCAAAGCAGGACAAAATCTAATGCAGGAAGTGTCTCCAAAGCTGTTTTTAATGTTGCCCATAACAAATACCTTTGGTTTAGGCACAGACATATTTGAGTGAAAGCTGGGTAAATGCCAGCAGCTGCTTTACAGACATTTGAAGCTGGAAGAATCTGCTTGGCTAATTGCTTGGTCTGGGCACTGTGTTGTAGTACAACCTATTAAGTGCTTGAATTATTTAAACTGAGGTTACCCTTCTGCATAGGTTTTGAAACCTATTTTAATACTGCTTTCAACAGTGATACCACATAGCTTTATTTTCTACTTCCTGACAAGTTTTTCTTTCCTCCAAACTCCAACTTTAACACAAAAATTCAGCTTCCCTACCAACATCAGTGGCTACTTATTTTTATTTTACTGTGTTCTTTGTGTTATGTTAAAATTGAAAGAAAAATCTTTTGCTTCACAGGCAAGGCAGCGTTGAGATTACTAGATGTAAAAAAAAACAAAAAAAAACAAACAAACAAACAAAAAAAAAAACAAAAAAAAAAAAAACAAGGAGTGGTTACAGTTTGGAGGAAATGTTCAACAGAGCAAAAGTGAAAAATTGAATTGAATCTCCATGTCTCTTTTTCTGCCCTAGAAGAATTCACAGCCCAGAACTGCTCCTGGCAGGCTCTAATGTCTTATCTATGTTTTGGCCATGGTCCTCAAAGAAGAGCATTTCGCCATTCATTTAAGAGAACCACCCTCACTCAGAGTGACTGATCAGCTCCTCTTAAGAAAATGTTGCAAAGAAAAGGTGAGACAGAAACTCAGAGTTAAAAGTCAATCCTCAGCACAAGAATAAATTAAATTCCAAAACCTTCCGCAAGGGGAGACAGAAAGGGGCAATGAGCAGTAACTTCTGTCTGTTCTTCCAGTCTGGCTGGCTTCAGCAGAGGGTATTGTAAGCAAACATCTCTGGATCTGCAAAAACTCTTCAGAGGGAAGTGCATGTTACCCCCTGAGTGCCCACTCTACTGGTTTTGCAATAAGTGAAACTGAAGTGCCTTTTGCCTCCCAGCTTGCAGGCAACAGCCTTCATGCTCTAACACATCTTTTCTATAGCAGTTACAATGAAGAGAAAGAAGAAGAAGGAGGCAGGAAAATAAGGACTAAAATAATCTTTTTCATATAGTAGAACAGCCTCATTCCAGAGGCTGTTCTTACAAAAATATAATTATCTGCTAGGACAACATTCTCAATAAAAGTGAAACATTATAATAACTCAAATGATAGTTCAATGATCCCCCCACCCCCCACCCCGTACTCTGCTTCTGTGGGTATTTTAACAAAGCTCAAGAGTATGCACTACAAATAAGCAAATAAATGTGATTCTATTCCTCTGTTGTGCCTGTGTGTAAAAGATCTGAGTTGTTCAGTAAAAAAAGAGATTTCGGATAAACCTGACTCATGACCAGGAGAATTTCTCATATTTCAGAGTCACAATTGTGGCAGGAGTAGGCATTTAAATGCCATTAAAACGATTCCTTGTGGGGAATCTCTGCTCAAGCAAGGGCACCAAACTCTTTTGCAGGCCAAAGGGAGGTGATGGCCATGGCAGGGAGCAGAGTCACTGCACAGAGCCACTGCCCCAGCTCTCTCCAGCACAGGGGATACAGAAGCCCCAACCCCTCTGCAAGGCCAACAGCAGCTGCAGGAGTTGTGTTTCGTGGGAATTTGGAGCAAATGTATTCCTTCAGCCTTTAATAAATGACTGCATGGCCTCAAGCAATGATGGATAAAAGAAAGGGAAAAAGCAAAAGCTCTCCGTGGCTAAGTCAGGAGACTTAGCCATTCTAGAAGTTAATCACCGTGACTGAAGTTTTATACCTACACTTCAAATATATAAATCAAACAAGTCAAAATTTCTTTGTATTTTTCCTTCTCCATCCCTTCCCATCCCAACTGCTGGATGTTTCAGGCTTACATGGATGGGCAGCATGGTGAGCGGCAGTGGCTCAACAAGTCCTGGCACTTTGGTTCTCACTTTGGAGAATGTATTTCTTTTGGAAACCTTGATCATGCCCAAAACAAGTAGGCTTTTAGTGACAAAGAAAATTTGCAACTTTTTTTTTTTTTTGGTTAGTACTCCTTATGTTCTTTTTGCCTCTTTTCGCAACAGTGAACCATTATTAAAACAGATGTAACTTTTAAATCAAAATTATTTCCTTCCTCTCATGGTACAGTAATGAACCATGGCACAGTAAGGCATGAAGGAAGTGAACAGTTCATTGGAGTTTAAGGCATGCAGGAACACTGCTGAAGAAACTTCACCAAGTCCATGCCAGGGATCACGTTACCCAAACAAAAATCTTCGGCATTTTTATGCTGTATTTTACCATCTCCAACTGTATAATAGACAAAAGAAGAGATAAAGGAAAACAGCTGGGGTGAAATAAAAAGCAAGAGTGTTTCATTGCACATGGTGATCATCAGCTGTTTCATAATAAACCATCATACTTTGAGGGGGCCTTTGAATTATTTTATTGTTATTCAAAATTGCTTTATACCTGCTTCGTCTTCTACCATAACGTCCTGCAGCTACAGTCAAAAATGCAGGTGGAACTATGTACATAGAACAAAATAGTTAAAATGTTGTTTTGTCAAAACTCAGAATAAGGCCACTGAGAGCTATCAATAAATGATCTATTCTATGACATTTTTAAATTAAACCAAGCAGTATTATATTTTTTTTATTATTTTCCTAAGAGAAAATTAAGATGAGGAAGCTAATCAAAGGCTCCAAAGTACAGCCAAAAATAAAGTAGGAAACCTTTGCAAAATGGAGCAATAAATACGAAGGCCATCATTCTGTCAGTTTTCAGATAACAATCACTTTTGAAATCTCTGCTGTGAAGACCAAAAGAAACACACGCTCAGATGCCTTGGTCACCATTAAAAATTAAACAGTATCCACACAGAGAGAAGGTGGGGGAGGGAAGGGTCTGTACACACCAGTGATTATTAATGCCACACTCTTGCAATCTGAGACTATCTTACATTCCTAAATGGGTCACATCGCTGTTAAAAAGAATGCTCAGGCTTCTTTTAGAATGCAACAGCTTTACTGAAATATGTTTTTACCATATGTTTTAATTAAAAATGTAAGAGTTTCATCCAACTAGGTTTTGAGGACTGTTATATAGGTCAATTTATTAAATCAAAAGCAGCAGAAACAATAAACGCAATATCCATGAAAAGAGAAATTACTTTAATCCAGCATGTTTGAAATTCCCTAAGCTTTTTAATATTTTTTGGCTGAAATGTTTGCAAGAAAGAAAAAAGGTCACATTAGGCATTCAACACCATCTAAAATGTGGACTAAGAGTGTAGCCAAGACTGAAAAACAGCATAAAAACCCCCAAAAAACCTACTCAAGAGTTGAAGAAAATGGAAAGGGAACATAAAGAGGTCAGCCATTCTCCTTTGCCTGTCTACCAGAAGACTGGGAGGTGATTTGAGTATTGTGAGTAAGTGCCTTCCTGGGGAGAAAATAGTGTTTTTTAAAGAGTTCCTTAATTGAGCAGAGAAAGGCATAACAGGGAACATGGGCCAAATATAATCAAGCTTAAAGTTAAGGGATGTTTTTAGCAGAGATGCAATTAATTCTGGAACTGACAGGGAAAACACTGGATTTCCTACCACCTAACTTACTATCAGCTGATGTTTTCTTACCAAGGGGGGATTACTGGGAGAAAATATCAGACCTTTTAGGGCTGGGGTGTAAACAGTATGAATTCAGACTGAGAAAGCACTCAATATTTAACAATTTCTTAGGAAAGCTGGTGTTGTGGCTCACTGAATACACATTTACATCCAAAGCATTTGAGCAAAAAGGCAAGTTACCACAGAAGCATCTGCATGTGCATGCATATATGTAAACATAAAAATGTTCAGGCTTTCCTTCTGAATTATAAAAAAGGAAATAACATAAGAAACATATTTTTTTCATTTACACTTGGGGAGTAACTCAGATGTAGAATTTCAGGCCCTAAGTAATGCACAGCCCACAACTCTACCTCATATCAAACGATTTTGCTGTTTGAAGTCTTCCTGGCGTCCCTGGGACCTCAGAGTCCCTGTCCTTGTGCCATGACCCAATTCCAGACCGGTTCCCACTGAACAGACACCTGGGCTCTGTGTCAGGGTGTCTCCTACAAAGAGGTGTCAGAGCCAGCACTGCCCCAGCCCATCATGTTTATCTGACCCAACTTTAAAGGCAAGGAGCCTGATAAGCATGCCCGGTTTTAAAAGGTTCAGCGGGGCTGCTTGGCAGAAGACAGTGTAATCACAGGCAGTGACACTAAAGGAAGGATTCTTTGAATTTTAAGTTTTGCCTCTGAACAATTTCTTTTCTGAACAATTGATCTTGTGTCCCACTTTTGGGTCTTCGGAGGATGAGAGGTATAAACTCCATTTAACACAATCAATAGCAATATTCCCTGACACCATGGAAGCACTATTGTATTTTGGACCATTATGGGGAGATGCAATTGTCAAAATCTAGGCTTTGCTGCCTGTGATAGGGACTCCCTCAGCTGGAGGAAGGCAAATTACTTTCATGTGAGCAGGAAGAGAACAAAAGGAGGAATAATGCTTTGAAACATTCAACAGCCGATTCTTTACAGCCAGATGGAAATGCTCTGAAAAATATCCCCTCCATTAGTTATTGGTGCTCTCAAAGGATGAGGTTTCACCTGAATGGAAAAATTAATAACTTTTATAGCATATACATTCCAGCAACAAATGAATAACTTGCCAAGAAAGGAATGTGATATTCTACCTGAGTTGTGGCAATGTTTGTTCCATCGGTGACCTCCACAGTCATGTTATACATTGACCTCTGCTCTGCATCCAAGGGCTTTGCAATGACAATCGTGCCCACTCCCTTATAGGCGTCGAAAGAACTATCGTAATTCCCTCCTAATTGTTGCACAAAAACACAATCAAATTAGCCATTTCTTGAAAACTTCCATTGCAAGTATTCCTAAAAGTGGGCGTGTCATCCATCTTAATGGCCTCTCTTAGCACACACAGCACATCTAGTGATACCTCTTTGTTCATAAGTCATTTATATTTCAAAGCACAGTTTGTATATTGAAAAGCAGATATCACTGGAATGCACTGCCAAAAAGAAAGAATAAAAATCTAGCAGTACATTTAAGTAAACTATAGCTGAATCTATAAAAATAATCAAATGGCTATACGCCCCTAAGATGTGTGCCCTTGTGGTTTAAATAATGAACAAGAATAATTATCTTTTTGCATAAAAGTCATTTCAAGAGGGTTTTATTCTACAAATTTTATTTTCAGGAAATTATCACTGATACTTCTGGGTGCAAATACCATCATCTGAGTTTTTAAAAATTACAATTATAATCAATTTTAGAAATGCAAATAGAGATTTTTTATGGTAATACCAAGGACAACGATATTACTGGCAGCAAAGGTCAAATCCTTCCAGTGTTTTAAGAATTATTCAAATAGATCTGAAAGGATACACAACCTAAATTCTTTCCAGTGCAAAAAACCTCTCACAAAGCACTGTTCTAATACCAACATCCCCCTTTCCTGTCACACACTGAATGCTGTAGCAGTGGGAAAACCCTCCTGAGTACTGAGTGAAAGAAAGAAAAGAAAAAAATCTATTAACAAGTAAAATAAGGCTATAAATAATATAACCTCAAATATAATTTCAGATTGAAGGGTTACAAGATTTGTCAGCCACAGCTACAGTTTATAAATTTGAACCACTCATTATTTTCAAAAGCACAGCACACACTCCCTGCTGATAAGCTGTTTTCTTGCTTACTCATCTATGAAGTGTAATTTAGTATTAGTTGAGTCTGAAATTTTTGGAGGCTAGGGACAGGGAGAGGTGGGACACAACACTGCTGACAGACAAACTCTTAAGCTATATTCATAACACAGCAATTCAATGCCAGCCCTACTCCACAGAGACAAAAAGCCTTTCAAACCCCACTGGTTATGAGACTTGTGTGACAGCTGCTGAAAGCTCTTGAGATGAAGTCCACAGGTAGAAAAATATCCATCCTATTGACTTAGCTCTGGTGAAATATATATAAAGAGAGATACATGTGAATGGCTGGTAGTGTCACAAAATGGCTCTGAAAATTTTAGGGCTGGGGACTGAATAGGGAAGAGAAGAGTCTTCCATGCTCTCCCATCTGCATGGTTTGCTGAACAGGAACTGGCATTATTCTCAGAAGCAATCATGCATTCACTGAGAGAAGAATGTTTTGGCATTTAAAGAAGCTGAAGATTAGGAGGTAACACAGCAAAATCACAGCCCCTGAATTCCTTAATGTGAAGGAAGCTTCACTTCTACCTCTTGCACAGGCTATTGCAAAGAAAGAGGAAGGTGGAAGAAGCACTGCTCTGTCCATTTTTGCCTTGAAAGACATTCAGAGATGGATAAAAGAAAATGGAAGGAAAAATAATAATGCAGGTGATTGCTGCAGAGGAAAGGAAGTATTGGTGAACTTCTGGCCACTGAAGTGATCTAAATGTAGTAATTTCAGATGTGCCATCAGATTTCCATATGTTAAACAGATGTATGTACATACATATATCTAAGCCTAATAGATGAAGTTGTGGTTTTCCAGGAAAACATTGCCACTGGTCCTGTTGTCATTTATGGCAGATAGAAACATTGCTTACTCCTTGCCCTCATTCTGCAAGCTGTCCTTGATATTTAAGTAATAGCAAGGTATTTGGACATTGATTATATCTTCAGTGCTCTTTTTTTTTTTTTTAAAAGTTAGTCTGGAAGAAAAAGTTTCTTTCTCCCAATTAATGTTTTAAATTGATTTACTTGAGAAAAATTGAGAAAAATTGCACCATGAAAACCTCCTTTGAAGAAAAGAGCTTGAGATTCATGCAAGGAAATCTCAGCTGAAATGAAACTAGCCTTGGGACAGTAGGCACTTCACAAAGGGAATGTTTCATACTGATAACCATGAAAACAAAGTGCAAGTCTATACTTTGAGATGCTTAATAACCATCTTAATGAGCAATCAAAAATTATATGCTATCAACTGGCACACACTTCCAAAAAAACCTGCCTTTAAAACTTCCAAGAAGTAACATGGAAGGATTAGCAAAAACTGTTTTAAATGACTTTCTGCTGCCTCAGAGCTGGGTTTTCAGGGCACCACATAGTCTGTTGCAAATACACCAACTTCTTCAAGCCACTTCCATTAAGTGAAGCATACTCTTCCCCTAAAAGAAGAACTGAATCCATCATGTGAATTTTTTATACATCATTCACATCTTCCAAAACAGTCTAGTGACAAACAAATTAATCTTGGTTGCCAGCTACCCCAGCCTGTAACTAACCAGGCAATGCAGTTCATTTTACATTGAATCGTTTTCTATTAAACAAGGCAGAGGTTGCATCAAACACTGAGGCAGAGATGGATCAGAGAACATCCTGCTGTGAGATTTGTGATTATAATCTATTTTGGAGTGAAACCCTGAATTATTCATGATTCAGTCTTCTACATTTTAACAGACCATGGTCAGATGAAGAACCACGCAGCTGGATGAACTTCTGGGAATACTGCCTGAGACATTGGGTCCTGCCTCTCATCTGCAGTACGAGAAGCAGTCTGCAAATGGTTTGTGCTGCTCCTCGGCCTCTGTATACACTCCAAAAAGGACCTCATACGATAAATGTTTCTGAAGCTGCACTAAACACTGATGAATTAATGAATTACATTAAAATGCTATAGAAGTTAAACATTTAGAGTCTTACAGATGTGTTAAGTCTGTACAAGGCCTACTATGAAGTTAAGTCTATGCAAGGCCTATTAGAAGCATTCACCACAATAATTTTGAAAGACAGGTGCTGACTTGCAGTAAGAGAGAGGTATCATTCTCATGTAAAAACAAACAGGAGTCTTCTCTTTAAAACTCTTGCAGCTGGGAACTCCACATGAAACCACTTCCATCCGAAGGTGCCCATGGAGAGGTTGGAGGCTGAGGCCCTGGGAGGTGTCAGCTGAGAAGGTGCTGGCTTCTGGGGTGCTGGAGGCTGTTTCTGAAAGCTTGACATTTTGTCTGTACCAATCTTTTGGAAGGGAACTTGTCTGCAGTGCCATAAGCTGCCACAGCATCAGTTTTAATGATTTTACTATTGTCCATTTAATAGTTTCTTTGATCACAATCTTCAGATGAAAGAGGGCTAAGGACGATGGCATTTTGTTCAGCCACTCAGTTTTATTAATGTGAATTTTCTTTACTTATTCCACTTTCCAGCATTTGGCACATGCTTTCCTTTTTACTGTCTACTAAACCCTGCTTTCAGATACAAGATACGTAGAAGCTGTCTTTGCTAATGTGCTTGCAATTGCATTAGGAAAGAAATATTTCAAATTAAGATAATACATTGTGAGTTACTCAGGCACTTTGGGAAAATCAGTGACAAAGAAAGCAAGATGATTGCACTGACAATCTGGCTAGACAGGTTGTCCTGAGAAAGCATTTTAATACTGAATAACCCCAGAGAGATGTGGATTAGCTGTTGTCTCTGGTATCATTTCAGGCTAAAATGTAATGCTGATACATCTTCAATACAGTTTAAAGACTTCCCTTAAAATAATCTGATTAGACTGAAGCACATTGAATAAGATTTTATGGAAAGTCCACATCTACTTTAAATGCTGTCGTTGGATGAGAAGACTTATCATGTTGGAATGGTAAAAATTCATTCAGAAAAAAATTCATCTACTTTTTCTCTCCAATTGATTGTTAAGATTCCCAAAATCAGCTAGCAGATAGTTACGTCTACACTTCAGACACCTAAACTTCAGTGAGATGACTTCCACCCTTACTTTCTCGAGGTTGATCTTAATGCTTTTTCAAAAGCATTACATTTTTAGAATTAGTAACTTTTAGAACTAGCAATTTTAATGTCATCTAATACTGTGTTATAGTTTATATACAATTTTCCAATTCCAGCTGCTTTTGGTACAGCTGTAGAAACAGCCCCTGGTACAAAAGATCTTATTAACTGGCCCTCACTACAACTCTCTAAAAGAGTCTTTATTTTCAGTTTAACAGATGGTATAGTACAGTTAAGTAAGAGATTTCAGGAAATTGAACTGAGACACCTCTGAGCCAATAGACTCTAAATTGTGTACTTGGTATAGAGTTGGTTACATTTTCTGTCTGAACCTGGACTTTTACCTTTGTTCTTAGCTTATTTTTTGGCTTCAGAGTCACTATGAAAAATTTTTCTTCTGACAAAATCCCGTATACTTTAGAAAGAACTGATTTTCCTTCTTATAAAAAAGATACCTAAAAAGCCCCAAACCACTGAACTTTGTGAGGCTAACAAGAGAGGTGCAATGGAAAGGCCAAGGAAAACTTGAACTGTCAAAAGGGATTTCTGGGGGTCGGCTGAATAATTTGCCTAAGGCAAGACACAATCCAGATCTTGCATTCCCAGAGGACATGGGCTCCTCTGCATCTCTGTCCCTTTCTAATTTCAGTGTTGGGTTTTTAATTTTCAAGCATATTCTTCTTATATTGCATTTTGCTGCAAGCAGGTAATTTTTTTTCGTAGGGCTTTTCCTAAATGTGGTTCCTTTTTGGTACGATGCGGAGCGTCCCCATGTTCCTATTAGTTGCTGATACACACTTTAGGATGATCATGCTGCTGGGAAAAATAATTTTCTCCTCTGAGAAGAAAACATGTCAGCAAATCTGGAGGATCTGTAGGCAAACGAGTCCCATATGAGGACCTTTTTCTATATTTTCCAGTGGGATGATCAAAGAGGCTGGGATTGAATACTACCTCAGAAATATCGAAGATGGCAGAGAATCAGACTTGTTCAGTCTTAGATGCAAAGATGGATCACACTGAGCTCTGGAGGACATCCCCAATACAAACACTGCTAAAACCTAGTCTTCCTTCACTGGCAGGTAGCAAACAGCCCACAATATTTTGTGTTCAAACTTAATAGAGCCACGATATATGGCTATCCTCACACAAGACTCATTTGGCCCACCATGCCATTATGAACAAATGGAGAAAAGAAATAGAGGAAATGATCTGATTTAGAGAACAGTCCTCTAAGCCACATTTTCTCACTGCAGAGAAGATTCTTACTTGTCTTGTCCCAAAAAAGCTGACAGCAGTGAACAGTGATGATAAATGGGACCAATTGCTACAATTGTCACATTGCTCAGGGAAGAGAGTCAGAGCAAACACAGGAAACTAATTCACCCTTAAACTCAGAGGTGAGGCTAAAGTACCTCTAGAATTTTCAGAAAAAGAAGAAAAGCCAAAATTTTCATTTCTTTTGTTTCAAAGAAGATGAAATAAACTTAAAGACTGCCTCAAAAAGCAAAATTTCAACAACAGATTTTTTTAATCATAACATAATAAATATTAGTAAAATGACAGGCAAATATTTATTCTTTTATGTACTATATAATGTTAAGAAGAAAGTAATGCAGACTCTGAATTTTAGATAAAACTACTGTAAAGAGACTCAAAGCCTTGAGTTTGCTGTTAAGAAGCTGAAAGCAAGGGCATAAAAAGCAAGAAAGAAATCAGGAAAGTATTTTAGATAGGTCTCAGAGAATATTATTCAAAGAAGGCTAAGGAGATACATGTTTTTGACTTTAATGAAAACTTGTAGCACTATGAATTAAATGGACGATTAACTAAAATTAATAGACATTAAAATTATTGGCACTTTAGCACGCTTGGTAAAAAGTGCTGATGTGGTTTCAAAGCTTGGCTGCTGTTATAAAGGCACAGGCTGGGGGAGGAAGCAAAGATAGAGGGAGGACTGTTTGGGGAACCAGAGAGATGTTGTGCAACATGCCAATTAAGCAAGGACTAGCACCATGCAGCTTAGCTCCAGTGTTAAAACTATTCATCCCACCATTCCCATCAGTAACAAAGGAAAAAACAGAAAGGGCTCAATTTACCAGGTACAAATAAAGGTCTCTGACTTATTTGGGAGTTCCCATTGAAAATTAGTTTCTTATTAATGACTAAATAAATTGTAAACTGATAGATAAACTTATGCTTATGTCTTTCACACAGTGGGAAGTGCCTGAATTGAGAATGGTATTGAATGCAGTCTGAAAAGAGAAACCAGGTATGACATCTCAACTATTCCCAATTAAAGAAACAAACAATCACCCAAGTATCCTGTTCCTCTCCAGCCCGTCAGTGGAAGATGACTTTCCTGCCTCTGTGGCATCTTCCTCCCTTGGATCTGATTAACTCAAGAACTTAAACAGCTACCTAAAGCATATATAATTAAGGTGCAAAGTTAGGCAGACAGGACACTATAGCCAAACCTTTCCCTCTCTTTTTTTTTGTCTGGGAGAGAGTGGATGTTATGCATTAAAAAAGAGATCGTCTGGAATTCCAATGCCCATTTATTTTGAAAAGGTCATAAAGATAAAGGTCAAGCAGCAAACTCTATATTAAATCACATCTCTACATAAGCCTTCAGGGGTTTTGTTGACATTACTGTGAACTATGCACAGAGGTTCAGAATCACGATATACCAGATGGAGCAGGATCAGGTCTGGTTTTACAGCAGCACAGAAACCATCTCGTGCATCAGCACTCACATACAGCTTTCTATATATGACAATTAACTTCTACAAATAGCCCATGTCTTTCATTGGGCTTTTCAGCACTAGACCTCAATGCAGATGATGTCAAGGAACAATGAAAATAAGTGGGGTCTGACACTGGCTAAAGGCAGAAATGGTTATCTAAATATGCAGCGTTCTGTCTGTAAAACTCTCAGGATGGGTTTTGTCGACGCTCCTTGTATGCTGTGTGTCTGGAACAACAAGGTCTTCTGCATGCCCAGAATTGCTGGCTATTCCTGTTGCAGAAACTGCTGCTGTTGGGAGTGCAATTATTTGTAACAGCAGCAATATTTAATGAGAACATTCATATGGTAGCAGAATGAAAGTGGAAGGTCAGGGTCACAGATTTCTCATTAAATTGAGGAAAGCTCTCTCTCAGTGACCTCTGCAATGATGCAGCATCTTGCAACTTCAGAAGCTACAGCCTGTAGGGAAACCATTAGAATTGTTTAAATAGGGAAAATCTTCTGAAATCTCACATCAAAACCATTTGAACTAGTTTAGGCATAAAGGCCACATTATATGACAGAGGCTAAAATTTCCTAATGTTCTTCCTACAATTTCTAAAATTTCCTAATGTTCTTCCTAACAATCATCTCTGTTTGGTAGGCAAAAAATCAAATACCATTACAAGGTGTTGCTTGATTGAAAGTGACTCTTAATGAAAAAGAATTTAGCAGAAGAGCAGGGATTTCCCTCAGGGCAGCATTTTAATGAGAGTTGGTCAAGCTGCCATGGACAGGACCAGAAGTCCAGCAAAAGGTTCAAATAGGAAAAAAGCTGTCAATAACATCAATAAAGATGGATTTGTCTTGGGAGGAAAGGGTCAGTGAGGAAGGGAATGGAAATATGAACATTAGCTTATAAACTGCATGTAGGATACCGAAGCAACCAAGCAAATGGCAGGAAAACTGTAGGAAACATATGCTGTCCTCCCCCAGGGACTAGCAGGAACCTCAGAACATGGTAGTAGCTTTGGGTTTAATTTTAATATGATTGGCACATCAGAAACCATGCTACAAATTCAGAGAGGAAATGGTGCTGCTTCTGTCTTTCATCTGCACAAACTGGCAATAAAAGGTGGATGAAAATGACTCTGACAGACCCTTTCTCCTGTGGTCCCTGTCCTTCCTGTTGGCTAAACCCATCTGCAAATAACTATGTTGAAATGGGAGCCAGGCTCAATCCCTGTAAATAAAGACTGCTGATGCACACTTTTCGCTAAGTCCACGGCAAAGGCTTTTTGTTTCTCTAATCTTTCATATAGCATTTGCTTTATAACCCTTCATTTAAATAACTACACTTTGTGCAGATGAACTGTTTTACATCCAAAGGTATGCAAACACTACATAGAAGCATCTGCAAATATTAAGAAGCACAATAATTTTCTAGGGGAATTCCTCACTTTTGAGATGTTAAATGAGTTATTTTAAACAACATTAACTGAATCAGCAGCAGAAGTGGGAAAGAAATGCTTAGGAACATCAACTCCCATTTCTTTACTTCAACCAAGTGAAACCCTTTACTCCCTGTAATTTTGGCATCTAAGACATTTCCCTGCGACTTTAAGACTTCTATGGCTTTTCCTCCTTTTTACTAAAGATGCTTCTCCCTCCTTATTTTTATAAGCAATTTTATGTAAGGCAATTTTGTGGTTGAAATCTCACATCAAAACACATTTCTCTGTTTCAGCTTGCATTCAAGACAAACTTTTGGTGTCTCCATTTGTAACCCATATGTTGAGGCATCCCATTCTGTTTCACAGTTAAATGGATAGCACTGGACTGTGAAAAGTTTGAATTAATTATTTGTGATAAACTGTGGAAAATCCGTGAATAAAATGATAATAATTGGACACAAATATGGTAAAAGCTGTCATAGAAAGAAATGCAGCACATCCATGTGTCGCATCGCATCCTGTCACAGGCACTTATGAAAGATGTAATATAAATTGTCTCAAAAAAACTTGCAAAAAATAAAAGGCAGCCTGGATAGTTGTATTTTAGCAAATGTGTTTGCACTAAGGGTACCTTCTGTTGAACAGTTCTGCCCACAAGCTGTCTGTAGAATATAGAACATCTCTCGAGCATGCTTGCCACCTTGAAGCAGGGCAGTCGGAAGCAGAAAAAAAAGAACAGAATGCAGAAAAAAAGGTGAAGAAAGAGAGAAATGAGGGACAGCAAGTCTAAGTACCATAAATACATTTAGAAATGAGATTAGCAAAGTATGACAATAGAATTTAAATGACAGACAACATTAAGATTGCAGTAAATAACATAGTACGAAAAAAAACCAATTCAGCCATACAGCGCTGTTTTTTTAAGCTTAGCTAAGGAGTCATAACAAAAGCAGGAATATTATTATTAATATTACTACTGTTATCACTATATTGAAACAGCATTTTCATTAGGAAAATGGATTTAACTGGGGGTGGAGGGGGAGGTGGGGAGGCAATTCAGGGTTAGTTTTCTTGCTCTCAAAACTGCACAGCCGAATGCTTTGCTTCTGGGGCGCCCTCCTGGCACCACTGGCTCCCGACTTACCGACGATGTCGAACCACAGGGGGATGTTGGAGGGCTGCACAGAGACCACCCCCACAATCTCGGTCACTTTGTCGCTCTCCATGACAGTGAAGTTGTAAAAGGGCTCATCAAAAGTCAGGGGCACGGGCGAGGGCACAGGCTTTTTTATCCACTCGATGTGGAGACGCGCAGTGGAAGATTTTTGGGGCCGGCCATTGTCCACTGCTTTTATCTGGCAGGCACAAAGAAAAGAGGGCTCAGGCTGAGCATCCCAGCTTGGCAATTCAGAACTACTTCTACTGCAGTGTGATGACTGCTTGGAAAATGGCCTTGTAACCTTTTATGTAAAATCTCACAAAAAAACAGGACAACAAATGCTTATTTCTCAATTCTCACACTTTTTTTTTTTTTTTAATAATGCTTTGACTTTTAACTGAAAAAGGTGATTTTAAACTGAAATGTTTTATTTAAGAAATTCTGGTGTGAGGCCTTCTTCAGATGCAATTCGAACCCTCCCCACACAGATCCTCCTCTCCAGAACCAGCTTCCAAGTCTGATTTCATCTTGCACCCAGCTCTGTCTTGTAGCAAAGCTGGAAGCTTTGTAACGACCCTTTGCAAGACCATACTTTGCTAAACATGCTCACCCAGAGCATATTTGACTGCTTTCAAGTGGCATCTGTGTTGCAGATAAGTATGCCTATATTGCCTTCCTCAGGATCTTTAATTGAATTAAATAAGTTTCAGGTCATTTCCCTCATTCTCCATAAAAAAAATAATTCAAAATTTTGTCATGTTTTCTTTCTCTTCTCTGTCAAGTTCATTAAGAATTGCTTTGCTTGGTGCTATTTCTTTTTATTATAAAGTCTTCCAGAAAGATGGATAGGCTTGATCTTTGTGTGACATGCTTTATGGATTTAGCATAGCAAAGACAAAATGAGCAGCAACAAACACTGGGCTTAAGAAAAGGCTGAATGCAGGTTACAAAATGGGTGCTTTGGTGGATAACATCAATGTTAACAAAATGTTAACTTTTTTTTTAAAAAGGTAATGTTTCGGCTGTATAGGTCCACTGGTATAAATATGCCATTAGAATACTTTTTAAAAATGGGGAATACTTTATTTTTCTGAGAAATCATGCCCTACTTCTTCCTCTGGAAATGTGTTAAGTGTATTTGATACTAACACTTATCACTCTGCTCCATTCCAGGGAGGCCCTTTGTGAAAAGATACTGAGGGTGTGATGAGCAGTTTCTAGTCAGAAAATATTCAGTTGTTGCATTATAAGAAAGCTCAGATCTCAAACAGGACTTTGAGGTCACCAGAGGGAAAAGTACTCACTCACTAGAAGGCTGCTTTACTCTGATTCCTAGGTATTTCTCAACATTTTGTTATTTATTCATTTTCCAACATTATGAAGGCAACCCACTTCTGTAAGATACATCATTTCCAGATGTCAGACCATGGATCTCTGACATTTTTATTTCAGCTCCTTAACTACAACTTGTTGGCTTATTCCTGCACATGAAGAGTGCACATTCCAGTCTTATATGGCTTTTATATCAACTCAACCATATTTAATTCCCCCTTACCTTCACTGTACAGTTAGAGTTCTGAAAGAAAAATTTTGACTGAGCTTTCTTTTAACTGAAATTGCTTTCACAACACAGAGTACACAGTACTCCTTCTCTCTTAGATGCAGCCACCTAACTGGGACAGGAGGTGCCCTCTGTGAGGGCAAACAATTGAGTCCACACCAAAAGTAAGTACCCATCCTTTTGTAGCTGTATGTGACCAGGCCAACATGATACAACTTTGGGAGCAGACAAGTACTTGGTCTTCATTTCTGCATATCCAAGGGAATGGCTTATGCTAACAATTTGCAGGCTGACTTAACAGTCTGAGAATACTTCATGACCTGCAACAGCGTGAATGATCTCTCACACTCAATTTTTTGGCAGTAGTTGCATATGAATATTAAATTTCTTAATTTCGGTCTTACATACAGGGCATAAACACAGTCATACATTCCTCTTTACACAGGAGGGCCTATTTCTTAACAAAAAAAAAGAATAAAGAAGTCAGGCAAATCATGGGTTTGTATGTCAGTGAAAGAGTGCTTACCGTTAAGATGTCATAACTCCCCGCTGTGAACTGCTTTCTGGAAGAAACCATCCCTGTTTTGGGATCAATGAAGAACTTCCCATCATCGTTCCCATCCACAATGCTGTACGAGATTTCTGCATTAGGGCCTTCGTCTTTGTCAAAAGCAAAGGCTCTGTAGATGGGCTCCCCTCTTTTCTTTCGGTCCCTCTCCGGCAGCTTGATCTGATAGACTTTCTCTGGGAACTGCGGTTTGTTGTCATTCTCGTCCAGGACCTGCACCACCACCCAAACAGAGGATTGCTTGGGGGATGTGCCCCCATCTGAGACGGTTACCTGAAAAACAGCACGGCAAGTTATTCCCAACAGCTACAGCGGGATTTCAGGAATCGGAGAAAAACATAAAACATAAGGAAACTCCCTGCCTTCCCCAAATCTAACTGCAGCTTGCAACATCTTCTGTGTACACAATACATAGTTACTGTAAACATGCTCAGTGCTTAACTCAATTTGTCCACAATGGCAAATCCAGGAATCCAAAAGATTTTTTATTTCTGAGATAAACGTGGAATATGGAACCTGCAGATTAGGAAGCTATTTCTCAAAACATTAAATCCTTTTATCTCAAATTCTTCAAGTTTGTCTCAGAAGAGAGAACTGGAATTAACCCATTAATCAGGGATCTCAGCATTTTTTGCATACATATTTTAAAGTTTCTTCTGTCATTGAAGGAATTTGAAAGATGCATTTCTTCTTAAACCCTAAAAGAACCTCTGTCATTTTTTTTCCCATTAATTATTTGGAAATTCTTAAACAACAAAAGGATTTCTGTCAGCCTTTTTCATTCATTACCCAAGATGTGACAGCTCATTAATTCCAAACCTGCTTTATAAGATTATAAGGAGCACAGAGAGGCAGGTAACAAAAAATTTCTGCTGCATTGTGTGGAGAGTGCACTGTGCTGCCAGGGACATGTAAGAAATAAAATCTTTGAGATGAAAGTTAATTAGTAATTTAGCTGCAACTTAAACAGAATTACTAATAATTTTCAATCTGAAACACTATGAAAATAAAATGATTCAAGATCAACAAGCCCTCAAGAGATTTAATAATATGCCTTCAAAATGAAATCAATATGTTTCAAACTTCTCCCTCAATATTTCGATTGCATTTTTAATGAGAAAGAAATAAGGCAGAAAGTTATTTTTGTTTGCATGAAAGAAGTTCAAATTTCATTTTCAGCTACATATGGTAACATGCCAAATCCCACAGTAGCAATTTCTGATGATAGTGAGCCAAGATATTACATAGCCTTCTCTGCTCATACTGATCACTGTACATTGATTGGTTTGCTGGTAACTTCTCGATGTTTTATTTTTCCTTAAAAGTTCGTGTGTTCCTTGCAAATCCTATAGTCCTGATGTCCAGTCATTAGGCAAAGCAAAAGTTTTTGGGAATGATACCGCTTGGCATTTTCCCATCCTTGTGTAAAGTTTAAACCTAGGGTAACCCCAGTTTAACACTGAGATCAGCAGAAAAATTGTGTTTTCTATGAGAAAGGTAAAAGACTTTATCCCTTTCCTGTATTAACTATGTGTTTAAAAACTGATGCAGTGGAAGGGAGCAGACTGACAGCCTCGGGGACTGAAACAGCTCATTTACAGAAAAGTGAGGAGCTCGGCAACGTACAGTGGCAATGTAAATTCCCCAAAACAGCCCAAAACCCACTTGGAGAGTAGAACCATCCTCCCAACACCACATACCAGTCTCAGGCCTCTTTCTCCCAAGACTGGGGTAGAGTTTCCTAAGTGCTGAGTCGCTTTGGCAATTATCAGTCGTTGGGATCACCACTCCTGTGATGGGGACAGTTGTTTGCAGAGTGCCGGATGGGGATCAGACCCACCCTGCAACGTGACATCTGCCAGTCACCAGCACAGGGGTGTGGGAAGAAGACCCACACCATTGTCAGGGTGCTGAGCCATCCAGTTCCCACTGCCAACACTCTCCAAAACAGCATTTCTAGTGCTGGAAGGCTGTCACACAGCTGCGAATCTGCCTTTCCACACAGTGAGAGCCACACCACCACGTGGAATCTCAGCCTCTCCATTTCAGTGATGATGCCCTCTATTTCTACTCTGTTGCAACTGGCCAAGATCTAGGCAAGACCACAAGTTAATGAAGGAAAACCTTTTTTGGGTTTCTCCACAGATAAAATGACCACTGATGACA
Organism: Zonotrichia leucophrys gambelii; assembly: GCF_028769735.1. NCBI lineage: Eukaryota > Metazoa > Chordata > Aves > Passeriformes > Passerellidae > Zonotrichia > Zonotrichia leucophrys. The sequence continues at coordinate 80,218,023 of NC_088169.1, forward strand.
AGCAGTACAGGCTGCATTGCATAGAAATAATCAGAGACACACTAACTCAAAAAATATCAACAAAATGCTTTTTCAGGGAGTAATGTTTTTGCATTAAAAAATACTAGCAAGATTCTGGAAACTCTTGTTCTCTGAACAAATTAAACTTTTTTTTTTTGAAGACATTTTCTTCAGCCTGCTAGCACTAATCAACAGAAAAGGTGTGTGGGTGAGATAAAGGGTTTACAACCAGCTATGTCAATAAAATCTATGAAAACCACAGTGGCATAAACAGTCAAACAACTATGATGAAAAAACCCTACCTGAGTCAAAAAACTGCGCAAGAAGTGAAGCATCCTTCTGTCTTACCAGCACATTCTCGCAGTTTGTCACGTTACTGCTGAAATCTTGACTAGCATGGTGCTGTGGCAGCAAATGTTTGCATGCATTTGTTTGGTTTGTAAACACAAACTTGGGGGGAATCTACTTGGTAAAAGAAATGTTGCACTGAAAATATTTGCTGACAGCTAACAGGAAGAAGTAATGGCAATAACACAAAATGACAGCTAATTAATAAAAATAATGAAAACTGGCCTGAAGTTAGTAAGTTCTACTTGGGCTAAAACTTTACATCACTGGAGAGGAAAATGTTAGGCACCAGCTAAGTCTTTTTCTCTGAGTGACACTCAAAACTTTTCAAAATTACAGGATGAAGTTCCTCAAAACTTCAAAAAGCTCTGAATGCCAGACACAGGAGCTATAGTTCTCTCTTTGCAGGCATATAAATTAATTAAGCCTCCGTCACACCAGTGATGTGATTATTCTCCCAACTGTAGATCTGCACCCTGGCTGATCCCTTTTCTGCGCTCTGTCATCCTGACCCCAGCCTGGCCATTCAGGTTCCAGCCATAAACAAGGTAAAAGATCTGCAAAAATTTCCTCTGCCCCTCCAGAAAAAAATCCACCATGACAACACATTAAAACAAACCAAGAAATTGCTGCCAGTTCAGAACTGTTCCCAGACAAAACCAGGGAGAAGCAGAGAGGTCAGTCAGCACATCACTCTGCAAATACCATTTCCATCAGGACACAGCATCACACCAGCACTTAGGGGCCCCTCTAGCCAAGGCAATTTCAATTCAAACATTACCACAGTTCTTAGCTAAACTCTTGAACAGCTGGAAATTACAGTAAAAAGTAACCAGGGAGGGGAGGGAGGTTAGGATGTTCATAGGACAAAGCTAATTCACAGCTGGTATCTCTGGAAATGCAAAAGGCAGATGCACAAGGCACAGGAGAGCTTGCAGGAGAGAAGCTGTAATTTAGGACCAGCGAGGTTCTTTTGTTTAGAAACCTGCAGGTAGCATGGTAGGAAAAAGAACACAGAGATGAAAGGTAATGCAGATGAATGACATCTGAGTGACATCTGTCATTCATCTGTCAGTCTGACACAGACTGTCTCAATACATACTTGTCAAAGTCTGCCATCGAAAACCCAACAAGAGGAGACTCTCACAGTAATCAGTACGGGAAAAGGGTAAGGACAAAATCACAGCTTTCCCAGCAGAGATGGGGAGCAGCTGCTTGGTCAGCATGTGCTTTCCTAAATGGTGAACACCTCCTGTCTGTGTGATGAGTATCCAGATGCAACTGCTGCAGACAAGCTGCTGCTTGACCATGTGCAGATGAGATGGACCAGGACAGTGCCTGTCCCCTCTGCTGCACTGGTTAGATATTGCTGCTCATGCTGTGTCAGGACAGCCTAAACAGAGGATACAAGCTCCCAAAGCTGGGATACAGCCATGAAAGCAGCGGAATTTGCACTCTGTGACTAATCAGACAAAGGCTGGTCCATTCAGTAAAGGTGGAATGTCTTAAAAAGAATATGATTACATATTTAATAGGGCCTGAATGCAAAAGACAACAAAATTAATATGAACTATTATAGATATTCATGGTGAAATCCTAAGCATTGCTGCTGTTTTCTCACAACCAGTTCCACTACAGTTTTCTCCTCAAAATGAGCATTTTCCTCTAGGAACCTGTATCTACCCATTAGATTTAATGCTTATGACTTAACTGAAATATGTCTGTCAATAAACATACAGATACTGGTTACCTGGGAATTTCTTTTCTAAAGTAACAATAGCCACACCTCCCTTACAATGTTTCCTTTAGCTGGATGCACCAGGACAAGGCCTCCTCAAATTCCCTCTACTTCTATCAGACATGTATTTTTTGAGAAAAATGCATTAAAATATTTCCTTCTGCAGCATATGACAAATTCCGTGTAATAACAGAACTTGCTCTCCAAGTAAAACAATTTCCAACAATTTCCACTTCTTCTGCAGGATCTACTTCAGCAGGTTGGGTCTATAGGCATTAACACTCCCTTCCCTACAGGACTGAGAGATATTCATGTTTATGTTCATGTATACAGAACAACTACAAAGGGATTTCCATAGAAGTGAACCTTCTCAGTGAAAATGAAGACTGACACTGAATGTTAACATACCACAGCTGGAATGTTAGATGTGAGAAGTTCTTCTTTTTATGACTATGGAGAAGGCATGGAGGAGACCTCTACTGTGGAAGTACTGCCTAATCCAGCCTAATCCATCCTAGCAGAGCCCAGCGATGGTCACAAAAGGCATTTTGCCTTGAGACAGTCACTTCTCCTATGAGTCAGACTGTGACACTCAGTTGGAGAAGGTGTAGTTCTTGAATCTTTCAGAATACAGATACAACTGTGAGGACCACCCTCCTGAATTAACAGTACTATATGGAGTCTCATTAACAAAAGCTCAAGACTTCCAAGGTAATTATTAACTCAGCTAGAGGGAATAGCTAGCAGGGATGTTACTTCAACAAGTACAGGACAATTAGCAGGTGTTTAATGTGAGTCATCAAGCCTTGAGGAGAACAAGTATCTTTTTCCATATCATTCCTTGGCAGGAAGAAGTACTTAGCCTACCCAATATTTAAGCTATGAGGAACTGTCACACCACTGTCATTAGCATTGCAAAAAGCTGAAGATGCCATATTTGCTTGTTTATTTTTTTAGTGTGATAACTGCTTAATGCAAAATGAAGTGAGCTGAGATGCTTGTGCCTCATCAAAGGAGCGTGCACAAGGAGATTTTCAGGTAAAAGTCACTCCCTTCCCCCAGCAAGAAATGCTAATTTTGCTTCAGAAAACCGTAGAAAAGAGAATCTGGTTGAGCTACTGAAGGCAGAAAAATGATCAAAGGGAGCGGGAGAGTTAAGGCATACCCCTGCTGTTAGTGACTAATGGGTTTGTTTCTTCTGCCAGTGTGTAAACGAGCTGCAGTACCTATTGTAAGTCTCTGGAATTCAGCCCGAGTGGGAGAAGTGAAAGATTATAAAGGAGAGCTCATCGAGGGATGAATACAACTTTAAAGTCAAACGCACTGAATTACTATCTCTGCCGACTTCAGAGAGAGACTAAACTCGTGGCTAAATTCTTACAAGGAGATATTTTTCTGAAATGCATGCTGTTACTGAACTTCATGTCAGATTATTGCTACAAAGTGAAAGCAGAGTAGCTCAAAGATATACAGAATATGAGAGAAAAATAAATGTATTTTTTCTTTTTTCTTCATAACGAATACTGAGTTAGCTGTAGCAAACTAGATACTTTATCTTTCTAATCCCTTATCTAGCAACTGTGGGAAAGAAATGGGTAAGTGCTTATTTCACTTATTCTAATAGGATGTGGTGCTGTCCCAAAAGACAAATCATAATTCTTGTCCAAAAGAGTTCCAATCATATCGATATGATCCATCTTTCTTTTCCTTTGCTAATCTGGGAAATCTTTGTTTGTAAAAAATATTACTACATTCACTCTGGCCAGGTATGAGAAATAAATAATTTAGAGTACATTTTAAATAGGGATTATTACTGACATAAACACTCTAGGTGTTTGATTAGGAATGTCAATGGCTTCCAGCCACACTCAAGCTTGAAAACGATGCATAATGGTCTGTTAAACCATTTGAGAATTAACGATGACATCAGGTAATTTCAGCGCTGTATTGCCAAAAGACAGGAAGAAAGGAAGGAAGGCAGGCTTTTTCATTTAGAGTTAAATGCTCCCTGTAGTATTTGCAAACCTAAATATTAGAAGAGTGTACTGAAGAAAGCCTTAGAGGCTTCAAATCTTAACTTCTGTCAGACTTAGATTGCTGAGACCAGTAGATGGTAACCAAAGGACCTGGCAGAATGCAGTATCAGAATGGGTGATTTAAAAGTCCAAAAACACTGCTACTACATCTATTACATTTATCCTGTGTCACACTTTATTCTACAAGCTTTTTGGAAACAGAAACAGTAAACAAGTCCTTGTAAAGAAACTGAGGACCTATATTTCAGATTTAGTAGCAATAAAAGGAAGAATCTGCTTAGCTCTTGACCGTCTAAAAGAAAAATAACAGTTTTCCACAAGCACTGCTTTTAAAGTTCATTAGAGTCTGGAGATCCTGACGACCTTTGTGCATCAGCCTTTATTTACAGTGTTCTTCAATCAATACATGCTAAATGCAGAACCAACCATTGCTCCATTAGATTCCCAGAAAACAGAGCAGCCTGCCATGCGTTAAAGGAAACTCCTCCAGGCAGCCTCAGAAAGCACCTTCCCATTCCTTTTCCTGAATAAAAAGACAACTACAATCCTTATGAATGCTTAGTTCATAATTTCATCATGCATTTGATGAAATATAGATTAAATTTTGTTTAGAAGTGACTCTAAGGCAGTCACTTTCCAGAAGTCCCTCTTACTTCTACAAGTGGAATTAAATACAGAAAAGTTTTACCTCTACTGCTTAAATGTAATACAGTCAACTAAGATTCAGCAGAAATCTTCTGGTAAGAAAAAGCATTGCTCAACCAGGACTTTTTCTGACCTTCTAGGTGATAACAGCACCTTGAAACTGCACATACCATATCTCATGTTGAGCAGTTTGCAAAGTTTGCAACAAGAAGATTGGCAAATTTGAGATGATCACAGTAAGAACATCAACCTCAGTCTCCAAACAATGATTGTAAAAGTCTTTTGAGTACATTATCAGCTTCCTCTTTGCTCATGAATCTACAGTAATGAGTCTTGCTAAATATATAATGAAGAAAGACTTGAAAAGCAGAACACACTCCAAACTGTCCCCTGATAATACCTGTCGAAGAACATTTACTCACCGTCAGACTGGCACCTTTCAAACAAGATAAAGTATGATATGCAATTGCTTAAAAATTATTTTTTTAGGCATATGAAACCTCTTGAGAAACAACCTATCACTAAACAGAACTACCATCACGGCCCTTAAATGAGAAAGAAGATGAAAGTTGCCTATTGATCTTCACAGTAAACTTTGAAGAAGGTGTTTAGCTCCTGCTGAAAGTGAAGATTACAATCTGAGAGTTTTGTGAACAGAAAATGAATAGTCCAATGTGAGAATATTTCACTTCAAGCAGATTTAAGTAACACAAAGCTTGCAAATCAAGATATGCATGCAGTTTAATGTCAGTAGTACTCTCTATGCCAATTTTAATCTGATTCATACCTCAATATCTACTTCAGCCATTTGTGGATTTTGCTTTTCTTGTGAAAAGAAACACCTGTGATTAAATAGATAAGTTCCCCTCTATCAGATCTACCTCTACAGATAATGCCATTCTCCAAAAATCTTATCTTAGCACTCAGAAAATACAGTAGCTCTCAGTTTTTGTGCTTCAAAAGAGGTGTGCATCAACTTGTAAGCTCACCACAGTGATGTTTTCGCAAAGATTCAATTACTCTTCATTTTCTATCCACAAATGATACTTGATAAGAAGGAACCAAACACCTTCTTCAGTTTCCCCAAAATTATGAAGATTGTTACACATCTCCAAACTTACATTTTTTTCATATGTGTAATCATGTAAGAAAACCATTCTGGCTATTAATAAAGACAGAATATGCTATGCATACTTCCAAGATATTTCTCTTCTATTAATAATTTATAACTATTAACAGCTAAAAAAATACGTGCTGATTTATTGCCAAAATTTAATCAAGCTATTTAATCAAGCTACTAGTCACTATGGAGTTAACTAATCAACAGTATTTACTTTACACCCTTGTTTGGGTGTGCAGCCGTGTCAGCTTGTAGCACAGATCCCCAGATACCAAAACTGACTGGGAATTAACTCCCAGCTCCTTTAGCAGAAACTCTTGAATTCAGAGCAGTGTGGGGCAATAGCCCTCCATTTGTCTGGCACTAAATCAGCAGCACTGCCTCATGCTAATGTGGCACAAGCTGCTCAAGGTCCTCCAGGAGAAGGCATAGTGTGACAGAGCTTGCTCTGTACACCCTTAAAAATATTGTGGCAGAAGCTTCTGTTACAACAAAGCAATAACTTCAACTGAGACTTTCAGTCTTCAAAGGGAATAATCATCTTGTGTCCCAAACTGTAATATAAAAACCTACTTCTAAACAGTTTTTGTCACGCTGACATCCACTGCCCTCTGATGTTGGATGAAGCATACTCAGGTGAGGCTCTGTGATGGTCAATTTCAAAACAATATTGCTGTTCCTGAGGAGGTAAAAATCTTTATTTGGCCAGCAATGAGATGAAAGATATACACAGTAGTTCCTTAGATTTATTTACTTTATAGGAACACTGCATATATTGCATATATTATTTATTTACTTTATAGGAACACTGCATATACTGCATATATTATTTATTTACATTATAGGAACACTGCACATAATCCATATATTATTTATGTACTTTATAGGAAAACTTTATAGCAACATGTCAAATTCTATGCTTCTATATAAAGCAGAACCAGGGATTTTCAAAAGACAGGCAGCAGTTTCTTTTTTTTTTCTCCTCAGCAGCACTTGGTTGTGCTAACAGGGGATGACACCACCTTGTCTCTGGCCAAAACCAGATTAAGCCAAATCCAGCCCCATCTCCAGCTCCTCCTCCAGACATTCCTCTCCTGTCACCCACTTGCAGCCACCTCCACCCACCAATAAACTGTTTGTGCATCTGTGCTACAAACAGGCTACAGAAATACCCAGGGTTTAAAATGAACTGCCAAAAGAAAACAAATCCCCACAAAAGGCAGATAGCAGGGAGCAATGGCAATGAGAAAGCAAAAGGAGGAGAGGCATTCCAGCTCCCCTAGTCAGGCAGGGGCAAGTTTACTAAGATGTTTGGGCACTGAAGAACATGCACTGTACAACTGCAATTTTAGTGATTAATTCTCCAATTTAACTACAGATAGAAACTTAGAGTTCACCCCCCAAACTCCCCTCTCCCAAAAATCTCTGTCTTTGAACTCATCACTCACCAACAAGCCTTTGATCAATACCAAAGCAGGCAAAGCCAAAACCATTAATGTTAATGTAAAAGCCTTCGCGTCCTATCAGTAATGTTGAAAATACCCAATTTTCATCTTACACTGTTTTTCCACAATATGCAAGAAAAGAGTGCTATCCATCCACACACACAGGTAAAAAAGTTTCAAAGACAGTTTTACAGCTGACAGACTGATGAGCAGCCTCTGACATTTACATACAATTTAGTTTTTTCTCACTAAAAATGAAGCTTCCACAGTTTTATGTTCAAAATAAAGCTTACCCATTAGAAAACTGATAAATAAAAAATTGATTTTGTAGCTGGGTAGAAGATATATAAATCAGATTTTTAAGTGATACAGGTTTTTCCCAATTTTTGAATATCCTTTAGAGATATTTTAAATTGCAAAAAGCAAAAATGTATGGTTTGGGCCTCAGAAATTTATCTGTGTTTACTGAATAGTCACCCAGGAAGACTGCACTGACTGTTTTCATTAATAATAAAGGAAAAAAAAAGAAGATATGATTTTTTTTTTGTGATATTCAAGTTATTTGACAGTAATTTCTTTGGTTATCAAGGAGGTGCAAAGTAAAATTTTAATCAAATTAGAAGACACTATATTCATGCATATCTGAATAAAGTAAATTTTGGAGTCAGATGAGGATTCCATCCTAAAATATCTTACAAAATAGTATAAAAATTCTCAGAAAATCAGTATGAAAAATAATTAAAATAAGGTGAAGGAGATAAGCATGAATAAGGAGCCTTGTTGTTGGAGTTCTTCCCAAGGCAGATTTTTTAAATCACAGTATCATCCTCTTTTTGTCAGACCAGGTTAAAGTAAATCACATCAATAGTTGCTTTGACTTTAGTAATAAAAAGTTATACTTGACTTCTTGATGCCTACTTCACAACTTTCTGTTACAAATCAATTTTGGACAGATAAAAGGCATTAATTGGGCCATATTTAATCACACTTTCATCTAACAGGCAACACAGACAAGCCTTATTATCTCAACCTCTACTCGTCTTTGATTTTATATGTCCTGTAAATATCTACTAGCTAATTTTTATTGGCATGGGGTCAAATTTACAAGCTGGTTGGAGAATCAATCAGCATGGGAAAAAAAAAGAAGATTCCAATTTTGAAGTAAAACTCACATTCTTGGACCATTTTTACTTTTCTCACATTGATTTCCCAGCTTGGAAAACTCAACCTGGCAAACAGGCTCAGATGTTGCGTCCAGTACAAAGATGTGAAACTGAAATTCAGGAAACTGTTCTGGTGATCAAGAATGAGAGCTATCATCCCTTTCTCTGATGGGTGCAGCAGGACCCTGTTTCACCAGACACACTACAAACCTTGCTCCTTCTCACTATACAAGACTGACACAAGCTAAGTGTACCTTTAGGGGCAGGTTTACTGCAATCCCCTTTTTCACTAAGTCAGTTTAGCTCTTTTCTCAGCTCTGCTGAATCTCTAAAAATCACTACAGACACCTGAGACCAGTCTCAGCCTCCCCAGCCATGCTGTGGCCAGTGGGGTACACAGATACTGCACAACTGGAGACAGAGCTAGTGTGAAGACAAAAATCACCCTCATGCTGTCTGAGCAGCCAAATAATTACAGGCACCCTCTTGGTAGGGAAGCGCGGGCCAGCTGTGAAACCCTCAGACTTGGAAATCAATGGGGATTTTCCCATTGACTTTGGTGAGAACAGGGTGGCATCCAGAGCTCAACAACCTCATTTCAGTAGTTTTAATTCTCATTGAGCTTTTGCCCAGCCTTCAGGATGAGCACCCAAAAGCTGTGAGGGCACTCATCCTGAAGTACTCAGCTAAAGGGCAGGGAAGGTGTGCACCACTGCAGCATCACCACTGCATACCTGATAACTGACTGGCAACAATCTTATTTAGCACCCAGGCAAACGTGGGATTTCCTTTTTGCTTTAAAGAAACAGCAATTTCACAGGCAATTATTTTCTTCAGCACAATGTTTTTTCCTGTTCAATCTGTTACACACATAGCCAGTGATCCTGTGAACAGCGATGTACACGAAAATTTTTCAGAATGTGTCAAGACTGTACTGCCAACATAAATAACTAGGTGTGTGTATGGGAACAAAGTCATTTTGGGGCAACGATACAACAGGAAAAGCTGTCCCCAAGTTATAATATCCCAAATGTGTTGAAAAGAAAAAATTCTGTCCCAAAACCTTAATTTCCCAGAGTAACACTTGGAACACATTAAAATGTTCAGGTTATTAATATTAATTAATCAATTAATACTGTTATAATTAATTAATTGCATAGTGCCTGGAGTCCTGGAAAGGGAACTTTATGTGTTGGAATAATAATAAGATGGTATTCCACTCCTGCAGTGCAGAAGGAATTTTAAAAGAACACAACTTTTAAAATACTCTTAGCGCTTCAATTCTTCTGCAGAATTAGTTTTTAACATGCATTTGGGTTTTGTAGCCACAGGATGGCATTCACTGCTGTGCAAAGGGTCAAGAAAATATAAAATGTGAGTAGAGCTTAGGAAGCATACTTTTTATCTGCAGAAAGGAAATATTTAATCAAGAATGATTAATATAAATTTACTGCCTTCTACTGATGACAGCCATCGATTCAAGAATGTAATACAGAAATCTTAACATGCATAGCCCTTAAGGTTCATTTTCTTACTGCATGGGCACCATGGCCCTCAATAGATAGATATCTTGCCTGACACCAGTAAGCTGTGCCACTCTAAAAACACAGAGCAGCAATTCCAGCCTGGGATACCAGCGACTGCTTAGAACACCTCAGCTTCACTTCCATGGTTTATGGAGTCAAAGTCACTCTTTATTGGATTTTTACAGGCTCTTAATTTACTGTTTATTTTCCCATTAGGGCACTGTATGGGGTAGGTGTTGACACACAGCATACCAATGGGAGGACAGCTGGACTGAATGGATGGCCAAGGTGACCAATAATTGGACTGCAAATGTCAAAGAGTAGGGTTGAAAAGACAGGTATATCAACCCACACATACTTTTCCCAGTTGTGAAATGAAAGTTAAGAGTAGGGACAATCAGCTACTAGTAGTTACAATTTATAGAACTGAGTTTGAAGTCAGTGGGAAGCAGCACCCAATTAACGGCAGCAGAGGCATCTAAAGCGACTGGTGAAACAACTGGATTTGGAGTGATGAGCAGGAATGTCAGATGGAGACACAGCCAAGTAATGCCATTAACCTCTGTGAGACTGCCTCCCTGATAATGTGGTCTGGGGGACAATAAAACACTGCATGAGACAATATGCCCAATTTGGGAGTGCAGGACTGATATATGGGAGAAAGTGGTGAATTTCCCTGGACTCATTTTATGGGCCTCCAATTAGCCCTCACTAGGTGAAGGAAGCAAAAGGAGGAAGCAGAAAGAAGGAACCTCTAATGAGTTGCTTTGTTGGCTTTTAGCAGGAAAGATTGAAAAAGTAAAGTTTCAGGGGCTGCTTTGCTTTTGAGACTGTCTCAGGAGGTGTTAAAGGGGCAGGGTATAGAAATAGCTGTGTTGGAAACAGCTGTGAGGAAGCTCCTGATTTATGGGAGGTCTTGAACAGCAGAAGTACATCCTGTCAGGAGCAGTGCAGGAGGTGGGATCCCTTGGCACAGGCAAATCAGATGTGCCAGCCCCAGACACCAATCCCTATGGTCAGTGCTGGGTCACTGCTGCAGATGTTCACTCATGGTGTGGAGCCCTGGCTGACACTACCTAGAGAGGCTGCCACTGCTCCCTCTGAGAAATCCCATACAAAATATACACAAAGTTGCTCTCCAAAAGTGCATCCAGTTTTAGAAATGGAGTATTAGGAGCAGATCTAATTCACAGATTACTCATACGACAAAACATGTAAAACTGATTTACAGGCTTAGTGAGGCAGTTTGTCAATCAAGTGAAGTTCAAGTGCAGTTCCTGTTTTGGTGAATGTGCTCTCAATAACCTCTAGAAAATAGAGCACAAATGTGTAATTTATTCACCTACTACCTTTTAGGCATTCAAGGGCTAGTGGAGCTTATTGACTCCAGAGAAACCAGGGATGTGTCTCAAGTTAGGAAGTCATGAGGTAGCTCTCAGCGATAGCTTAGAGAGGGAAGGGGACACCAAATTAACTCTGCAAGAACTGAATGAGCTGAAAAACAGCCCACAGCCCTGAGCTGGGTAATGTGCTTTGTCAGGAAGCTGGATAAATGACTGCCTCATGCTGAGCACAGTGCTGCAGCAGCAAGGATTTCTTTTGGGACCTGAGCAGCTTGCTGGAAGTTGGGCATCCGATCACCACTGTGATCCATCATCAGGCACCCTCCCAGGGCTGCAGAAATAACACATCTTCTGTACACTTCAGACTTCCTTTTATTAAAAAAGCCACAGCTTTCAATTGATACTTTCACACTGAGAGTCAGATATTATGAGGATTGAATGCCTGAAGAGAAGGCATTCAAAGAAAGTATTATTTTACTTTTTAAATGTCATTCCCCAGCAGAGGTGCTGCAGAGAAGACTGCACTCAGGCAGTATTTAGTGCATTGCAACAAAAATAGTGAAAGATCCTTAACTGTACACACACTTGGTAAATGCCAGTGGGAAGGACAGAACAGGCTTTAGTATTCAATTCAATCCCACAAACATATGTCCAAAGCTACACAGAGAGAGTTTGTGCAGGTCCATTTGAACAACAGGGTTTTGGTGAGGAGGATAAGGAGTAAATGCAAATTAATCTCACATGTCAGTTAATATTTTGATTCCTTCTGCTACAAATTATGGTCTACTGAGACCATGGTAACAGACATCCCTCACTGCCTTCTGTCCCTCTCAGTCATCAGATATCATGCCATTTTGGCATACTTTGTTGTACCAGATAATAAAGCTCTGCTTAGCTAAAATGTGTGGTCTAAAATTTATGATTTTGTGGAAATTTTCCAAGTGTTTTTTAAACTGTGGTCAAGTGTTAGGGTTTTAAATTAGTATGGCAATATAAAAAATCCATGTTTTTATATTCTCCCCGTTTTTTTTTCCCAATGAAGTCTTTAAAATCTGAGAGTTAAGAACACTTCTTTTAGTTTATACAACACTTCAATAACTATCTGGAAGGATAGTGGAAGACAAAAAAGTACAATGGAAAAACAAGATCTATTTGAGGTTGTCGAAGAAAATATGAACTTATTTACTGGTATCTGGATTAAAGATAACATGCTGGATCTCAGAAAAGTCAAAGCCATGAATTGGACTGCTATTAGCAATATTTGTATTTTTTACTTTCCCAGGGAATGTGAGGAAAAATAACTCCCTATTTTGATTCTGACATTTTTGCTCTGAAGTGCTCATGTTAATCCTTGCTTTTGAATATTTAGAACATTCCTTGCCAAAGAAAGTATTATTTTTTTTGCCAAACCATAAAATGTACTTTAGGACTGCTATGATAACATTTTCAGTGTCTCCGTATCATGAGAGATTAGCAAACAGCAATATTACATTTGAGAATGATGAGATTAATCTGTTTCTTGACAAATGAAATTTGTTAGGCTGTGAAAAGAAAATTACTGGTTTTGAGGGCCGATTTCTTTGCATTTGATGCTTCAGGGCCTTTGTACTTTTCTGTTTAAATCATATCTTCATAAAAAGTAAAATAACAGTTTGGTCTCTGATTATTATCAAGCTCAAATCAGATAAGAAAAACATTAGGATTCTTATGTGCTGTGATAATATATTTAGGGAGAAAAAAAGTGTCAATTATGCTTAGTAAACTGATTCTCAACCCGATTAGAGGTTTTATTATCTCTAGGTATCTTGTAAATACCTTAATTTGTGTCATGTTACAAATTATGCTGAGAACTCCAATCTTATTTCAGCACATTTCACACAATGATGCCCTTTTACCATAACAAATTACTTTTAAAATGAAAAAAGAAAACCCCAAATGGCACAATTTTTTCAAATCACCACTATTTTGCTTGACATTTTCCTATCCCGTCCAGTATATCCTTCTTGATCAATATGAATGTTTAAGGATTATATGGTGGAAGGACAGTGTGGTCATGTGGGAAAGATCTGAAAGATCAGAAAAAGAGGGAAACTACATTATATTGAAGGGCATTACAGGCTACAGTGAGAAGACTCTGAGAAGTGATGAGGTTCAAAGAAAATGTTGTGCATTCACTGTGTACTGGGAAAAGGTTCTCATCAAGTGCATGGACTGGACTGGTGGGCAGTTTTGTGAAATGCTGAGCTTTTAATGTATGAAAATGATAAACCCATGAAAAAGAAAAGCACTAAAAAGGGGAAGACAAGAAAAAAAAATGCAGAGGACAGAGCACTGACAAACCACACATGTGTCAAATCAACCCAAGGGTCACTCAAGACAGCAGAATTGGAGAGTTAGTGCTGGGATCCCTGCACAGGGTATTGCAGGGTGGTTGGATTTGGTGCATATAAATGGTGGTGGCAAGCGAAGTTGCTGCGAAAAAATTGCAGAATCAACTTTTTTTAGCAATAACAAGCCTGAATTTGGAACAGCTGAGAACAGATCACCCAGGGAGAAAGAACAAATGGATGCAAATCTTGTTTAAGGGCATTTTTCTAAATGATGGATTAATTAAAAGGCATACTAGGATTTCCTATGCCCAGAAAGGATTTTAGTACAGATGCAATGCATTCCTAACTGAGGAAGAAGATGCTCCCCTGCCCTAAATTCGACTCTCAGCTTGGTATTAGCTGAGAAGGCAGGAAAATGAGACCTCTCCAAAATGCATGTACGTGCATTCATGTTTGTGTGCTCAAACATTACAGACATAAATTAACAGTCTGGCAGCTGATGGGTATTACCCATGCTACAAAAAACATGATATTGCACTAAAGCAGACAATTCACATAACACAAAGGCTCTGTATATCTAAAATAGATTTGAATCATGTGAAAGATTTCCTGTGGCTTCTGCAGAAGATTAAAACATTGGTACATTCATATAAAAATGTGAAGATTTAGCAAAGCTGTGCACCCTGCACAATGAGTCTTTGTTTCACCAAGCACAGAGCCTGGCAAGAGAGACACCCTGAAAGAATATATGAGACCAATTTGGGCATAGTAGGTGGGCTTCAGCCCATAAAAAAGGGAGCTACAGATCTTAAGAAACATACAATGAAGAAAAAACCTGTTAGCCCTGAGCTAATCTGTGAGCTAATCCCTCAATGAGAAAGCAACATTAGACTAAACTTCTTAATCCTGACTGAAAAGAAAAGCTTGATATAGATTAACCACAGAATTTGCCTGCACAAGCTGAGCATGAGGAATGATTTATAAAACAAGAAGGAAAACCACTAATACATCCCTCTCTGTTTCAACAGCATTTAACACAAGTGCAGACCTAATTTTCAAAGCATGCAATAAAACTTGATGTTTTAATAATACTTTTCCACCCATTTGCAGTGATCTAATGCTCTGCTATCTCGTAGTTCTGCAAAGAGAGAGGTATTGAGTATATTTTAAATTGCATTTCTCTCATGTATTCACTCATCCATTTCCAACACACCTGAGGAAAAATGCAGCCATGGGCACCAACGTCTAATTCTTTCATCCTCGGATTATTAGGGATAAGTTTAGGAAAATCATTGCTACTGAAGCCAGACTAAGCACACCACTCAGGATACACAAAGAAATTGAACTAGCCCCTAGCATAATACTTTCCCCTCTCCACAGTGACATCACACATGTCTTAATACTATGCCAGTTAGTATCATAAGGTAACTTTGTTGCACTACACCACGATGCTGAGTCCAGTACGATTTTAATTAGGTCCAGAGGGTCAAGGAAGTGCTGATACACCCCTAGGCTCCCAGGAGATGCTCAGAACCTTGCAGGGTGACTGACTGCAGGCTGGATTTCCTTCCTGGCACAATTCTATCTTTTCTGCTATGCCTTTAAAAGTTTTGCAAAACGCCTGATAAGATAGCATGCAAAGTCTGTAAGCTGAATATCTCCTTCCATGCTGAGGTGCTTATAGCCATGACCTACTGCTAGAATGCTGTGGGTCTACAAGGAAAATCCTAAAAGAGGCATTTGGATACCCAGCATGAAAAAGCCAACAGAGCTGCGCTTTGAGGAGATTCATTTCGTGACCCAACAGTTCAGGTCAGTGATTCATGAAATCTGTAAAACAACCTCCCTCCCTCTGCAAATGTCAGATATATGCAAATCATTCCCTGACTAAAGCAAAACTGTAGGCAATCAGAAATGTGATTTTTCTAATGAGACACAACCACCATGGCAGACAGCAGTGTATGAACCAAAGCCTCAGCCCTGGGTGACTGATTTTGCCAAGCTCTTCCAAACATGAACTTGAATGAGTACCTGCAAAATTATCTCTATCTTGATACTGGGCTAGATTTTCATCTAAATAGGTAATTAATTAGTTTTTTATCCTGGATGATAATACCAATTGCTCCCTGCCCATTTCTAGCAGACTCACTGTCCAATGAAACATGGTTTAGTAAAAAATGTCTTTGGGGCAGTATTCCACTATAGATGGTACATCTCTCATCATATGTCAATGAACTGGGAAAATCAAATCTTTTCTATGAGCTGAGGAGGGAATAAATAAAATATGAGCTATGCTTTTTTATTTTAATACCAAATAAATTAACACAAGCTTACACTACACCTGTAGAAGTCTGTAAGCTCTGGCTCATTCCTGTAATCATCAAGCATTCACAACAAAACCCCACAGTTTTGCGTATTGAGTTATGAAGATTTTTTACTTAGGAAGCTCATTAAAGATAGAAAAGATGAATGCTTTTCTTCCTTATTATTGGTATTTGGTATCAATAAAATAGATTACCAAACAAACGTGAGATTTTTATTGCTGGATTAAAATCCTGCCATGTAAGAACTTCCACACAGTGTCAGATTAGCTGGATGGCTTAAACACTCTCGAAGAGAGGCCAGAGCCAGGTACTCTGATATAAATGATGCACTCATGGAACTGTCAGTAGTGTATCTGTCCTTAACACCATCCTGGCATTAGCATGTGCAAAACAATTTTAAGAGAACCAAACTAATAATGAGAAAGTTAAAGGAATGAGATTATTATTATTATTATTATTATTATTATTATTATTTTAAAAATAAAGATTTAAATCAGCCATTAGCATAAGGTTAAAAAGCAAACAGAGCATCCTCAGGGTTGACTTAGAAGTCAACACATTTTATGGAAATGTCACAGACATTCTTTGCACACCCAGTCTTTCAAGGCTATTGGTATTTCATTGAGTAAGTAAAATGAGCTGAGGGTCACTGCTATATCACTCTTCAATATACACAGACCCATTCTTGCCCTTTCCCTTTGGTACATATATTGTGTCATCAGAGTTGTGGGCATATTTTCCAGTGGCTACCTGAATTTAACATGGAATACTAAGGACTTTAAACACATAATTCTTTTTTGTTTTTCAATCCAAGTGTAATTTGCACCATTATTATAAATTTATAAGGAGATATTTTTTCTTATTTAATAAGAAAACATAATTAAGATTCCATGTGCATGAAGAAAAGTGTTATTAAATTCAGTCTTCCCAATGCTTAGGCTCTGTTACTTGTGTTACTTCTCAAGGCATTATCTAAAATAATAGGACATTTGGGAGCTATTGAAATTTGTAATAATAAAAGAGACACATCTGTAAAAACACAATACCTTAATTCTTTTGCTGTTTAAAACTCCTGTTCATATCTCTTGCACAGAGACCACTCGCTTACCAATGGAATTAGTAATATTTTCAGTGATGCACTTGATAATTACTCATCTTACCAGATCACGTAAGTCAGGAGAGGAGACCACTTGTCACTGCAGACAGATGGATCACACCAGGACTCTTCCCTCATTTTGCTGTGTAAGACTTTCTGCCCCAATACACATGAGAGGCAGTGTGCAATGTCATATGTAAATCTGCCTCTGAAGGACAGGTTTAACCTCCAGTCACCCCCTGCCTTTGGAAAGCTGTTGGCTATTTCTGAAGGGAGCAGCAGAAGAACACGGGGGGCAGGAAGGAAACCTGCATCATCTCGGGGTCAGCGAGCTCAGTTTGTGCCCCTAAGCCCAGACCTCCTCTCTGCTAGATCCAACACCACGCTGGCCAGGTGGATTTCCCCTCTGGAGAGGTAATATGAGATCAACATGGTTTTGGTTTTCTTTAGAACTGTTTGTTTTCTTCCCTTTCTTTCCTCCCCACCCTCTTTCTCTTCTTTTGTGCTTCCTTTCCTTTTTTTTTCCTTTTTTTTTCCCCCTTAACTTTGAAGTTGACATTAAAGTTCAGTGTCACTATTTGAAGATGACATTGATACATCTTCCATTGTCCTTTCAGAAGGCTGCCTCTACAAACAAACTGTCCAACTAGAAATACTTTAAGGTGTTTCAAAAATAGTTAAAATAGTTTTCTTATTTCCAGAAAGCACAGCCAGTAATACTTTTTGAACTCAAGCTGGAAAGAAGAGGCTGTTTACCTATATTTTAAACTTCCCCTGCATTTTCTGATAAGCTTCAGTGTTAAAAAGGGAAAGGCATGTGCCTTTGGACCCATTTAAACCTCAGACAAAATGTTCAATCAGACACACTGCCTCATTTTTACACCATCACCAGCATGTCACGGAGAAAAAATGCAGCTTTCTCTGCCAAATGTGGGCAATGCTAAAGAACCATGAAACAAATGCTTACACAGACTTGTAATCCAGGATTTAAGCAATCAATGTGCTGTAGAGCACTATTCAGCTACATAAACCCAATGAACTCCAGCTTTTGTAATTCTCCTGTAAAAATATACATGAGCATATTGCCACACAGCTGCCTATATTCTTCAGAAAATGTTGCAGCTTCTCACAAAGGACCACTGACTTCAGGCATCACCACTAGCAAAGGCTACAGCCCAAGTGAGCAGGCTCAACAACAAAACAAAGTTAAATTTGTCAAGTTCTTGTGTGGGAGATGCTGCAGGAAAAGAGGAGGCTGGTGGAGAACACAGGCTGGTCCAATGCTGAGCCTCCAGTGTGGTGTTTGTGGGAAGAACTGAGAGGTAGTGCTATTTTTAAATGCCACTTAGCAAGTTTTCAAACTCCTCCTCCCCTGCAAACTGTGGCCATAAACTTCACGGCAGCAACTTCCACAGTGATATTCTGTACCAAATTCTAAGTGGAATAAAATTATAATCCCTCTATCAACATTCCCCTCACATTTACAGCTCGCCATTAAATGAGTGGAAATTTGAATTCTTTTTAGAAGGCTTCAATTACAGCAGATTATCATGTTTCCCTCTAATTACTGCATATAAATACATGCCATGTAACACAGTTTATTGTACCCTTAGTGTACCTACAGTAAATAGAAACCAATGTGTTTCACTCAGCCCATGTATTTTGACACTCACATCAGATTTAGCAATTTGTCTTCATTACGACCCCTTGCACTGTTACTGCCATCCTCCCCAGCGCTGTGCTGAAGCTTCGCAGCAGGAAGATTGATGAAGCCTGTGTATACTGATTTGTGACAAAAGCAGGGCACTTGAGAGGCACTCTTACCATTCTGATAGCACTAAGAGGGCTAAAAATTAGCTGCAGTAAGCCAATACTCTGCTCCCACTTCTCCTCCTCTTCAATTAGGGTACATGACTTGGACCTTGAAAGGCTAAAGCTGCTGTAACACTATTTTTAAACCTATTGCCTTCAGTTGCTTTGTCACTTCTGAAGAGATTTAAAGTTCTGACCATGCTTATTAACAGCTACTTTTATTCTTTAGAGACACTTTGAATAGTCAGGTTTTTTACTGTGACAAATGTTAAAAGATATTTTGTGAATGAATCTGCAGTGGTAAATTTAAATAGCTATTTTAGTGTTTTGGACCGACAGATACTACGGATATAATTTTCAAAATTGGCTAAATGTCTGAAGAGCCCACACTGCATGTGCTCATCAGGGAGAGACTAAACAGCCTCAGCACTTTAAAAGCACCAACTATTATATACCATTATCAAGAGGATGGAGAGGTCATCTCTCACTACAGTCAATTCACCCCTTCAATCATGAAGTTTCAAAGACTGTTGCTAGAATTGCACACTGAAGCCTGTAACTCTTCTGGCTCATTCTTTTGCTAAACACAGGTCTTGACACAGCAATTCCCAACAAGCTGAACTGCTCAGTGGTGGGTGCATTTTGCAGAGGCTTTGTTGGAAGCAGAGTAACAAAGGCTCTGTAACAGAGTGTTTAGAAACTGCTCAGGGCGAGAAAATGTGCTCAGATCCATTTTCTGGGCTGAATGTGCAAGTTAATGAATTGTAGCCTGGATTCAACAATCCTCTCCCACCAAGGTGCCCATGTACACTGGAAGGCAGACCAGGAACTATTCATGTTCTGGATATCTCAGAATCAGCTGACACCACACAAGGGTGCAGATCCTGCATGAAATGCTTTAATTTTTATGCTTATTATAGGACCTCCACCACTCCTGCAGCTGTTTCAATAAAATCACACAGCAAAATCACTAGAGTTTGTAAAACTGTCAACCGGCATTAGGAGGCATCTGCAAAAACTGAGGGCAGAAAAAAACTGACAGACTATTTTTGTGAGGTTTTTTATTTTTTTTCCACAGCTCAAACTCCAACTCTAGTTTCTTCTTTTTAGTAAATGAGCATAATATGAGAAGAGAATGTGAAGTATTAACACAGAAATTATTAGAAGACAACATATATGCTGAAGAAGGAGGAGTAAAAGAAGGAAAGAAGAGAATGATGTATTCAATTATTGAAGGAGAATAAAGCCAAATCACTTGAAACTTGCATCTCACTTGAAAATACATCACTATTCTCATTCACTTGAAAAGCAAGCAGGTAGCTCTCAGAATTACCTTTCCTCCTTCAGACTGTTATTTAAATACTTCATCCTAATGACAAAATATTTGAGAAAGTCTGTGAAATAGAACAAATGCTTTTGTCTTGCTTCATGTGAGAAAGTAATATAATCAAGTGGTCATTTTCCTCCCATTTCAGGCAGAACCAGTCCATTAATAAGAATTCACTAAAGCAAGAGACCATCCTGTATAAAATCCAGTGACATCCAATTTAAACCTTAGCAGTAAAATTCTACCTGATAACAAGCACTGAATACAAGTTGCAGCTTTGCAAGGCATTCTAAATGTGTCAGAAAAAAAATTAAGCCCTCAACTTGGGAGCTAAAAACATTGTCACAATCAATGTAAAACCTGAGAGAAGCAATTCTTTTTCTACCCCTTCACTCCAAAATGACAAAACAAACAAACAATACTCAAAATATATCACCAGAGCAAACAGAGAATCCCAATGATTTTAAAGAGGAGCCAAATTCTGACTTTGTGCATCTTTTGGCTCAGGGTCTAGACATGTTTCTGAACTCACTTTGGAACATACTCTTAGTAAGTCCTGTGACAGCAGCCTGAGTTACCATTAAAAAAATCCTTGTGGACACAGGTCCAGACATCTAAAGACAATTAAAGGAGGAACGAAGAAGAAATGCTCATCTGACCTCGGCCTCAGTACTTACTTTGCAACAGAATTCTCATGCAACTTAGAAGGAAAATCACCTTTCCTAAGCATGGAAGCCTTAAAAATACACATCCAGTCCTTGCTGATAATTCCTGTTTCCTCTGGTACAGACAGGGACAGACAACTCCAGAAGAACAACTCTATGCACTCACAAGTGGTGGTCTGGAGACAAGCAGTGGCACTACACACATCCTCAGTAACTAACATCTGCTCCCCTGTATCGCTTCATTTTCCTAACAGCTTCTGTGAAACAGGTGGAAATACTGTTAACAATGAAATTTGCTAAGTAAATGCAGGCAGGTACTTACAGGGTATAGCATCTCTGTCAAAGACAGGCTTATTAAAAATAATTAAAAATTTTTATCTTGGAAAGGTCTCTCAGTGGCTCACACAGACACTGGGCAAAGGGCAGCAAGGGTTGCTAGATCAAGTACTAATCAGAGCTTTTCAAAGGGAGCCAAGTTTGCGCTCCTTTACACCAGACCGACTCCTGGAAGCAGGGCATGAAATGAAGCCGGAAGGGAAGCACTGCACTACAGGGAAACCATGGCTGTCTTGGCAATTACGGCCTCCCCAGGGGGTTAATTACACACAGACAGACAGGCATTTCAGAAAACGTTTCTCAGTTTGCCATAAGAACAAGCACAGCCCGGCCAGCCCGGCTCTGGATCCCAGCCTAGGCGCGGATGTGCGGCCGAACGCGCCTCCCAGGAGGCAGCGATGGGCAGCGATTCAGCACCAGCTCAAAGGGGCAACCTGACCACCGGGGCTGGGGCTCCACCAGAGTCCAATTCCCTTTCCCACTCACTGTTTCCAGGTGGGCTTTACAATGTGGTCACATCTGCACTTCTGCAGGACACCCTGCTCCTGTTTCTCCTCTACGTAGCCTGCTCTCCACCGCACTCCCCATTCACAAGCCTTGGAGCAGTGTCAGACACAAATTTCTCTCTACTGCATCTTCAGCCCCCAAAATCTTGCAGAATGTTATTTTTTCAAGCAAGATACAATTCA
Source organism: Zonotrichia leucophrys gambelii (assembly GCF_028769735.1). NCBI lineage: Eukaryota > Metazoa > Chordata > Aves > Passeriformes > Passerellidae > Zonotrichia > Zonotrichia leucophrys. The sequence continues at coordinate 80,239,966 of NC_088169.1, forward strand.
GGGGAAAGAACAGATTAACTTGTATTGATGACTAAAGCCAAATTCCTGTAAGTAACTAATTTTTCTTTTTACTATTAATAGTAGCACTCCCCATCTGTATGGGAATCCCTTGGAAAATGTGTATGTGGCATGTTTCGCTGAGATCGCTGAGGCAAACACATAAATCACAGAATCACTGATGTTGGAAGGGACCTGTGGAGCTCATCTAGACCAAGCCCTGCTAAAGCAGGTTCATCTACAGCTGGCTGGGCAGGATCACGTCCAGGCAGGTTTTCAGTATCTCCAGAGGGAGAGACTCCACAACCTCCCTGTGCAACCTGTTCTAGTGCTTTGTCACCCTCAAAGGAAAGAAGTTTTTTCCTGATATTCAGATGGAACCTCCTGTGTTTCATTTTGTGCTATCTTGTTGTCCACCAGGATTACCTGGTCCTTCTCTGCAGAGCAAAGCAGACTTACAAACCCAAGATTCTCATCAACAGACACACTTCAAATCAATGCCCTTTTCATTCTATTTTTTCTTTGACAGTATAAACTGGGAAACTTGAAGTTATTGGAATGCATGACTGCATTACTAACTTTACAACTTAAATCCTAAAAAGGGAAAAATCCTTGTATTTCCCTCCTTTTATTTATGATATGGAATGTGTAAAAATCAACAGTGAATTATCAAGAAAAAAAACCCAACCCAAACATGTATAGTAATAATCAACCCTTCTCTCCTGTGTTCTGCACTAACCAAAACAATTTGGGATTTCTAGCAAATAAAAAACCTAATGAGTATGCTAATATATATTTTACTGCATTTTGCTGTCAAAAAGTGATTGTACTGGGAACTGCTGTGACCAGATGTTTTTTAGCTTGTATGGATTTGAAGAGCATTTCCTAGTAAAGGTGATTGATTATGTGGGACAATATGGTTCTTTTTAGTTGTACCAACAGGAATCAAGAATTCCTTACTTCACAAACAGACAAAAGAACAGAGTCAAGGAACTTTTACCCAAAGGAAAGATCCCCACAGCATGGTGTACAGCAGTGTGAAAGAAAACACATGTGGCAAAACCAGTAGTTTTACAAGTATATCACTCCATATACAACACATGTGAGCTCCTTATAAAGAGAAACATTCATCACAAGGACCAAGGGAATGGTTTAGATACTCAGTTTTAGAAGGCAATTTTTAACCTGAAAATTGTTGCTAACAGTCCCAATAAGCGAAAGCTTAAAAAAAAATTCTGATAATTCAGTGAATGTCAAAAAGTCCAAAGTTTGCTTTCATCCAAATTATCAGGTTGCACACTAGATCCAACATGCAAAATTTAAACCAGTTAAACCTGGGAGACTAAAAGTCTTGGCAGGCTTAGGGTCATTCTACGTAATTTTTAAAAATATTTTGCTCTGGATATTCTGCCACAAAAAAAATTTAAGAGCTACAATAAAGGACTTAACTGAAGTAGATTAGAGGTGGAAAACAAGTGTTCAAGTTTTTTAAATTTTTTTTCCTGTGCTTGCAAAGTGCAAAATATTTTATTTCTTCTGTATAATCACGCAATTCCCAGCTTTGTGTGATTCTGTTATAAATGAGGAGAAAGGAAAATACCACTCTCCTGGAATAGCAAGAAGTGATTTTAAACTACAAAAATCAGCTACCCTCTTAACATATATTTTCCACTTAAACTTACCTCTAAAAAATGTTCTGCTTGCTGTTCCCGATCCAATTTTCTAGATGTTGTGGTAATCAGACCTGTGAAAAAAACGATGATATTTAATTGTCAATATCATTGAAAAATATATATTTTTATCAACCTGAATACAAATTAATTTTTAAAACAGTCAAAGGGGAAAAAAATCTATTTGAAGCTATATCAGACACAGATCTCTTGACAGCTGTCAAGCATTTTATTTCTCAGCCCAACCATTATCACTTTCTGACCAGCAATGAATCTTTTAAAAAAATGCTGTGAGAAAAATAACTGAGAAACAGTCTACAGTTAACATGCTACATTTATTACAGTGAATGTAAAAAACTCACTAATGAATCACTATTTGTCTTATGATTAAGAGTTTCAATGAATCATTTGCATATGACTGAAATTCTTCTGTAAAAAACCTCATTAAAGATTTCAGAGTTCTCAAACAATTAATGGGATAGGATGCTGATTACTTCCACACCAAGAACACTTGACAAAGAAGGTTATTTCTGTAATAATGGTTTCCATATATAATAATTCTAATGTATTGAAAGTTTTGTTCTACAATTTCATCAATTTGTTCCATGCTCAAACTGAGTCTTTAAAATAAAGTACCTTTTTACATGAGGATGATCAAGATATCTTTTTTAAGGCAATGTACTTCCATGAATGATTAAACTGTTGTGAGATTTATACCATGGAAAGAAAAGGAAACACTTCCAAATTCCCTTAAGAAAAGGGATGCATACCTTCTAGGAACGTAGCTTAGTTTTTTATTTTGTTCTTACTCAAGTTTTAAAGGGCAGATTTGGGTCTTCCCTTGTAGAAAACATTTCTTTGGATGGGAAAATGCATTATGTTCTTGTTCTTTTCCTAGACATAAAGCTGATTTTGGAGACAACTCCATTGGGCCGACTTGTTCTCAAGAATTTGTCATCTTAAAGATTACCAAGGGAAACAAGAAAATAAATTCTTCCTGGATGAACTATTCTACTTATTGAATTAATCAGACCAGCCAAGCATCGAAACACAAATCCATGATGACAATGAATCCTTAAAACACCCCATCAGCAACATCTACATAAGACTTCTAGTCCCAGAAGTCTTCTAGAGCTACAACTCCTCATATGCTATTACCTTCTCCTTGGAGAAATCCATTTACCTATTTTGGTGAGAACGGGAGAAATATTACTTGTAGTAATGGGATGAAATGAACAAAGGGAAGTGCACTCTGCCTCCAGGATTTCAGACTGAAATCTGTTACAAGATACATCAGACCACAGAAGTGACACCCAAGGGGAGGTCACAGAAATTAAGAGCGGATTGTTATAATTACGTGGAAGAAGCTGGTGCTGGCAAAAAGCTGAAAAAACAAAACTGGTATTGCCTGCATCAAGTAGTTGTAAGTATTCAAAACTGTTACACCATATGGGAGACATCTATCTACTCACTGCATCAGTTTAAACAGAAATGACAGCACAGATGATAAATTGGTGTCATTCACACAAGATCCCCCCATGTCTAAAAAGAACTCAAAGACACAGGCATGTAGCTCCTAATTATGAAAGAAGTTCAACCCCAATAAATATAAAGATTTAAAATTTGAAATATCCCTATTCATCATATGCATGGCCACTATGGATATTTACCAAGCACAGCCCAATCACAGTACGGGGTATGATAATTTTTATATTATCTTCCACTTCCTTCATTCCTAATGCGCCACTGTGAACTCTACCTTAGTTTATTGTTAAAAAAGAGATCTCTAGTATGGGGTCAAAGGGTAGATATAGGTCCAATTGTGCCAGGAACCCACGTTTTAAAAAGGAACCCACTTGCCGCGGCAGAATGTCCAAATATGGACAACACTGGACAAATCAGACCAGTGAAGAGCTTTTTGCTTTTATTTCCAGCACATCAGTCTCAAGACATACAATGGAGACATGATGTTAACATCATGTTACAAAAACCCTCTAACTTTAGGGATTCCAACATCTAGCTGTAAATAATAGATCCCTGTCCTCACCATCCTCTTCAGGCAGAGAAATTCACATTCCTTTTGAAGACCAAGAGCTGACACTTGAAACTGAACATCATGAACTCTTAGTACTTGTCTTATAGTGGTAAAACTAAAACTACTACTACTGCTGCTCCTCCTCACAAAACTACTGCTATCACAAAGGAGGTATCTGTGTTTAATGCAGAGCCTTTTTGACTGCAATAATTCTCAGAGTGCCTTTAGACCTGAATTTTCTTCCAAAAGAGATATATATGAACGCATAGCAAGTCTCTACAACAGAATTGCCAGTATTTTAAATGTAGCAAATCTCAGAGGATTTATCACTCAGATTTAACAGCTGATCCTAAAGGAGGCAGGTAGCAGACCATCACCCTCAGTTCTGCAGACCTGACTGTGAAGCACGTTGATTGTGAGCCATCACAACTGCTTGTTTTTGCTTTAAAGGCAGCATACCACACCTATTCTGGGAAGTTTCATCAGGCTGCTAAATTAATGTGTAGAAATTATTTAATTACTGTTCCTATGTGTGTGCAGTTATGAGGCTTTAGTTTCCTCTCCTGTTCTCTGTCCCACCTGGCACCACGATGGCCTCACTGCAGTGTCCTGGCTGCTCACTGGTGTCACTCACATTCCTGGGGTCAGGGACAGGTCACACTGTCACACACTACTGCTCAAAATACAACTGCACATAAAATCAGGGCACAGTTACTTGATGTTAATATTTATTGAATAATTGTAATGTATCGGTATGGATATGAATCTGGTTCTTTCAGGCTACAAAACTGTATTTCAAGAAATTATGAAGAGTAATCATCAAAACTGAAAAAATAAATATGCCAGTTATGTCTAAGACTACCCACAGCTTTACCAGTCCAGTCTCAAAGAAATTAATTTCCTGGGTTTTATGAAAACCTTACTGTGTTCCACCCTCTTGTGTTCACTACTCCACGCCACAGATACATAATAATAGCAATATTTAGCAGGATGTAGAACTTTATTTTTCAGACACTGGGGCAACTGAGAAAAACTTGCCTTTGCACAAGAGACAATATCCCAGTGTTAGCTCTTATCTAACTGCATTAAATTGTCATACTCTGTTATGGTGTAAAGGTATTATCTAAAGAAAACAACTCAGAGAAAAATAAACCTCAGGAAATTATGTTAGGCTCTGCTCCCTGCCTAATGTCACAAGGGACAATGATAAAAAAATGACCCTTCCTTTTTTCCTTATCTTCAATATGTGCTGTAGCCCTTATGGACACCACCATATGGACAACCCTCCAAAGCCAGCTGGGAAATACAGCACACATTTATAAAAAAATAGTCAAAACCATTAACAACCTTCAGAAGTTGTTGCACACCTCTCAAACAGTTTTTCTCAAATATGCAGGGAAGCATCATGGTCCTGCTAAGGGCAGGGGATATTTATAACTGTGATCTTTAAGAACATCCACAAAAGTGGAGAGGAAAATTGTATTCACTAGAGAAGTTATTCACAGTAACACCATCCACCAACAAACAAGGTTATGTCATTCTCCTCACAGAATTTCATACTTTTCTTTGATTTTGTGAGTTAAAACGTCTTTCCCCTCATCCTGGCACATTTGTTCCTCAGACCACATAAATGAGCTGTTTTGTGAAATTCCAAAACATTGTTTGACCAAATATTTCAGCTTTGAGACAACTTGCTATATAACAGCTTGGAGATCTTATACAACTTGCTTTTCTATGATACCTTCCACTTTTGCTGTTGGAGTATTTTTCCTGTCTTAACAAATAATAATTATTGTTCTGTTCCTGTTACAGAGTTTGGAAATGCTGGAAGGTGAACACAACATGTCCCCTAACATTGCAGGACACAGTCACAAGTCCCAGTTGAAACTGACAGGGGAACATTCTACCAAAACCTCACTGGATAAGACAATTTACAGTGTCCCTGTAAAAGTAAATTCAAGATGGAGAAGAAACAACAATGTTCTTCATCTCATCACTTTAAAATGTGGATGGGGAAACCAGAGATGTAGGGTGGGTAAAAAAGCAGACTTGCCTTAGTGCTTAGAAGCAGCTTTAGTGGCACACAAGAAAGAACTGGAGCAACAAAGAAATCCTGAAAATTTGGCCAATACATCAGCCTATACAATCTTCAGCCAACACATCATCTTACAAACCACCAGTTATAAGGGCTCAGATGTGTGATCGAGACATTTGAACACTCACCACTGATGCCTGGGGTAATGCTTTCAGCACACTGAGATGTGCTAAAGAAGGGAAAAGTTCAGTGAAAGATCAAAACCCCCCTGAGATACTCTGCACTTGCAATTAGTGAAGCCTGCAGTTACTAGAGTGCAAATGAAGAAATATAACTTATCAACGAACAGTAGCTTGGGGTAGGTTTGATGTCATAGGAGTAATGCCAGGCACGTGTGTGGATGAATGCACACGTGTGTCTGTATCATTGAATATGACATAAAACCAGGAATAGTTACAAATTCCACAGTATGACTAATGCTTTATAATTTTAAAAGTTTTTTTTTTAGAATTCGATAAAAGTGAAGGATTTAATCCATGCTCTACATTCAGTTAGCTCTCATTTCCCAGAAGGGTGCTCACAGAAATAAAACCTCTGTGTGCCTGTGTGTGCTGAAGTAGCCAGGCAGTGCTATGCAAATACATACATATATACTGTATGTACAGTCAAATATTAGACTATGTATATGCATGTGTGTGACATTTTGCATCTACCCCAAAAGCTGAATATTAAAAGTTACCCTAAAACGCACATATTTACAGAGGAATATTTAGCTCTAAGGTTTACTGATGTTCTTTCTTTCCATATATATGCATTATTTGAAGTATTTTTGTTGTAAACAAATTAATTAATCCACATTTCCTCTGTGGACTTAGCCACAGAAGAAAAATTCACAAAGGGCTGTTAAGTGTAAAGGCTATGGCAGAGGAAATCTTAAAGCACTGGAGAGTTTGAACAGTGTTACACAGACAGAAGCACTGCTCTGGGTTTGCTTCTTCTGATGCTTATTCTCTGCACATCCAGAACAGCCCATGGCTGTAGGTGTGATACTAACTAAACTGACCCTTGACTTAGAAGAAATTCACATATTTTTCAGTACTATGGCACTTAGGGACCAAAAATTAGTTTGCTACAGGCTATATTCGGACAGAGATTGAATTTCCCTAATATGGCTGTGAAGCCAAGGAGAGTTCAATAGCTTTCTCCTTATGAAATTAAATTATTTTCATTCAACCTGTGGATGGATACCTTACCTGAGCTGTTTCCTGAAGTACTGCACAAAAGATAACAGAATCTGGTATGGAGAGACAGCATATTTTACTGCTGTCTCTGGAAGTGCTGCAAATTTTAGAGTATAAGGAACATTTATTTAAAAAAAAAATGAAATTCTGAAGAACTCCTTTATTGATTTTTCATTCTGAAACTTTGTTCAGGTGAAATATGAAAAAAATGTAGGACAGGTAATAAGCAGGCTAAAGTAAAAGAAACCGAATAAATTTCTCTTTTAAGATGAAGGCTGAGCGTCTTTACAGAGATAGGAAGCTCAGAAAGAAAGCAACATCATTCTTTTCCCTGGCAAAAGATTAATAGGATACATTTACTGCATGTTTTACTGTCCATTAATTTTTTTTCTTGCTCTGCATATTCATTAAAAAACATTTATTAAGAAAATACAAGTGGGGCATGGATGGATTGGAAGTCTAATAGGGGACTCCAGGTTATTATTCAGCGTTTAAACACAAGCTCAGAACATACTGCCTGGCTCCAAGTCATAGCAATAGATGCTTTACACCTTTGCCACTCATTGTGGAGTCAGGAGCTTTGCCTGGGACTTCCAGGCAGCTCAGGATCATGGATGTCCCACAACAAACACACACGGATGGTCTGGATGGATTAGCCGAGGTCTGATCTGAAAGATTTCCAGTCCCTAGGTAATGAGGGACACTTTCTCCTCATTCAGACACTGATTCTCATTTTCAAAGAGAAAAGTTTTGAAATGGAAACAGGAATATAAAATTAGACACCTTTCTCAATGGAGTTCTTGTTCCCTGTGAGATGCTCTGAGCATCCTGCAAACACTGCTCCTATCCTGTCACAGTCCAAAGTGGATGCACTTCCCCGTTTGCCCTTCTCAAATACCGCAAGGAACAAGTATACAGAAAGAAAACCACGAGAAGATATCAAAAGAAACATTCTGTAGAGTTACCCTTGAAAGCTCTGCTTGGAAAAATAATGCCTTGGGATTGTTTGCTGGAAGTACAGCCCTTTTAACCCAACCAGTTAAACAGACAAGAGGAATAAGTAAAACAAACACTGTTTTTTACAAAAATGTTCCATAAATTCAGTGACTGGTTATACACGCTGCTCATTCACCAAAGCCCTAGGGCTGAATCGCAGAAATTCATATGGGAGTTTATGGGTTTACTAGAAATCTGCAATATTTATTAACATTACACACAAAGGTATGAAACAGCATTTCCAAGCTTTTATGAACACAGAAGAGAGTACACAGCTGCTGAGAAATACAGCCATCAGTTGTCAGCTGTCCCACTACTCTTTGAAAGTAAATTTAAGTCTTTAGATGGATTAAAGGAAAAAAAAAGAGCAGCCACAATAAATAGCATCAGGATTTTCACCATATATTCAGGAACATAAAACTATTGCACATTCCTGACCATAGAAATGTCGAAATGAATAGCAATAACCAGGGTAATTCTATTATCCACAGGCAGCGAGAGGCATTGTAAACACTCTAACAGCACATTCATCTCCTGCAATAAATTAGGGATCGACAAAGCAAAATTGAATTTCCAAGATAAATGATAGAAAACGACGTACATTTTACTTGGAGATGTAAACAAACATATCATTTTATATAATTACACATGTAAACCTCTAATTTAGAAAGACTGTATTCTGATCTAAATGAATGATACTTCATTGAACAAGAAAGAGAACCCACCAGGCGAGCCTGTGCAATTACGTGGAGGACTGCTGCTTTATTGTTTTTCCTGAGGTGACGATGAAAGTGGAACGACCTTTCTGAAACAAGCTAGGTATAAAAAATGATTGCTTTTTAAAAACAGTTACATTTTCTAATGCATTGTTATGCCTAAAAATAAAAAAATAAAGAGAAAAAAAAAGGAGAAGCTGAAACAAAACCTTTTTGTTCTTCCTTCGTTGTCCCTTCTGTCTCTCGTTAAGAGTTCCGTCAGCTTATTGCTGAAAATATCAAAACTCTGAACAAAATGCACAGCAAACATTCACTTCAATGAAGATTTTGGATTCTGCTCTCCTTTAAAGGCAGATTCTGGCTTATTTTTTGTTCCTAGAATATGTTTAATGTGACAATATGGTGTGCCAGTCTGTTCTGCCTGTAAAACAGGGGACTTTGAGGGACTCCCTTTCATTCTTTAAAACTCAGCCAGTGCAGTCCCAAGGAACTGCAGGCAAAGCCACTAATTTTCTAAATATTCTTCTCCTCTTGTGGAGTGGCCAGGTTTTCTGTTCTGTGTACTCTTCCTGGATGGTTACATGCACTCCTGACTGCTGAATACCCCGGTTTCCAGACTGCATTTATGAATAATTTGCACCTTCATTTTGATCAACTAAACAAGACAAGCTGTATTGGCTCTTGCTGATAAATTTGCTGTTACCTTTCCTGCATTACAGTTTCAGCTTTCATCCCTCCTAAGCCTGATGGATGGAGAACACTGTGCTCCAGATGAAGTCTACACATCCACACTAAAGCAGCCTAACTACTGATTCCTGTGGAAGCATCTAACAGGGAGCAGCAATCTCATATTAGTCCTCAAGGACACTGTTTAGTTGACTCCATTAATGAATTGCTACTCTTCAAACTCCTAGAGATCCTTTCTTTGGTTTTTGACTTTTTTTCTCCTTTCTTTTTTTTTTTTTCCCCAAACCCTCCAGTGTGGATGATGCCTTCCAACCATGGATGAGAGCAAAATCCCTCTTTTGAAGCCAGCATCACTGAAGAAACCACCACGTAAGATCATTTGTCTAGCCAATGCTTGAGATAATCTGTTAACGTATGCCCTTCAGCATGCAAATTCCTTATTCAAGACTCATAATTTTTATTTCCTCCTCAGCCAGGCCCATATGCAATATCAATTCAACAATTAATCTCCGCGTCCTCGTGCCTCATAAATTCTGCAGTGCAACCGTATCAAATGCATTACTGAAGTCCACGTAGATGACACACAAAGTATTTCTTAGAACATCATTTATCTTATCCATGACATCAAGATAGGCCGATACGATTTACTTCTGGTAAACCCATGAGCACTTTTATCCCATTTTCTATTTATTTTCATGTTTTTAATTATACTGTCCTTCAAAATACTTTTGAAAGCCTTGCGGTTGACAGAGGTCAGACAAATAGTTCTGTGACTGCGAGGCTTATTTCTTCACCCTGTCTTCCTGCTCTTTGCTGCTGACATTTTATTTGTTATCTCCCAGCTGCATGGCTTAAATCTCAAATTTTATAATACCCCTCAGTATTTACTTGCTACAGGAGTCGTATCTAGGTGCAAACTCTTTCACATTTCTGGAGCAGAAATTACTATCATTATTCTTACTTGATATAAGAGTGATGGCAGTGAGTTGTGCTTCGCCAGGAAGAAGCCAAATCCAAACTCGCTGTGGACAGCAGGAAAAGGTCTGCAAAGGCTGCTATGCCAAACCACAGTCACCACCTGACTGTGGTCACTTTGGACTGCAAATGGCTTCAGGCATCTCACAGTGATGTGCTTCTTGGACTCAGGTGGGATGAAGCTCAAAGTGCAACCCAAAATGCCTGCCCACTAAAATGATCCCTCAGGACCTACCCTTAACATTGCAAACAGTCTGCAGTCCATATCTGCAATATTTATATGATAATATTCAATGTGCCCAAGCTGCATTAGCCCCTGTAGCACAACTGATGAGCAATTTCTCCGTGCTATCATTGTCGCCTGAGTCATCTCTTGGGGCTGTGATGCTCTGGAACAACCGAGCAAATGCCCTTGAGGGACCGTCCCACAGGGGCTTAGCTCTTCTAAAACACTTCAGAGATAAGTTCAGGCTTTGTAGGATAAGAAGGTTTTCAAGTTCAAATGCTTTATTTAGGCTCAAAGAAATATGTAAGGATAGAAATAGCAGTCATATCTTCTTTTGCTTTCTTCCCTTCAGAAGCACAGTGCCACCTAAAAACGTAATTGCTAATATGATGCTTCAGCACAGATTCTAACATCTCCTTTGCATCGCTTCCATTTTCAGGGAGAAATTACAGAATTCTATTTGGGCTATAATTAGCATATCATTATTAGAGGCAAAAATAGCTATAAATATATCTAACTGGTGGCTAGCTTAGTAACCAGCACACATCATCATTAAACAATTTTCTTTAATTTTTTTGTGCACAAAGGCCTCATAAATCCGCAAAAGCAGCAGCTAAGCCTAACTAGACTCTGGATATAGCTTATGCTGATTAACTTCACTGTTTGCAGGAATGAAGACATATAATATCTGCAGCAAGGGTGGTGGTGCTGGTGTCACTTTCACTGGAAAGGAGCTATGCAAATATTCTGTACCTAGGACCTGGATACATAATGACTTCTTGTTCAATCTCTTTCTTCTGTCATATTATAACAAAAGAAGAGAAAAAGAATAATGTAAGAGTCTCCAATGCAGGCTTTTGTATAAGACATGCAGAGGTCACAGCATGATGAAGTCCTGTTATTTTCCCTTCTCAATAGTGAAGGAGGGGCAGAGGGTGCCCAGGGCGCAGCTGCCAGTTTCCCCCCAAGTCTACACACCCCCATTACCTCTTAAAGAGAAGTGATTCTGCATTTTTCCCTCAACCAAGCACTGTTCTCACCAACAGAAAAACACCACCAGCTTTTTCCCAAAATGTGTAAAACAAAAGATGCCAATCCCTCATGACCATCAATTGTCTCCAGCTCAGTGAAGCACAGTGGTGAGAGTGGTGCCCTGTGCTACCTGCAGATCCCCCAGGTCAAGTCAATCTCATCTTCATCTCTAATAAGAAAATGATTCATTGGCGAGGTGATCTTGCTGATTTGGAGGCAGAACACAGAGCGGTGGAAAGAAGCCTCACAGAAAAGATATACGACCCTCTTTCATGACATGCAACTCCCACTCAGCACAGTCAAGATCCACTGCCTTTCCCAAGGTGGTCTCTCCTGCCTGAGAAAGCATACTGAGACACCTCTGTTAGATTTCCAGCTCACCCTCTGTCTTGGTCTGTAACCTTACATGGGACATTTTATGTCTCTGTGCTTCAGCTTTCCCTTCCATAAAACTGGGATAATGGGTATGTTTCTTTCTAAAGTGCCTTGTGCTTTGAGGAAAAAAATTACTTCTTGTAAGATATTATTAACTAACAATATCATAAAGCTCAGTGATAACAGCACTAAGCATTTTCTAAAATTTGTCCTTTTTTTGCTTCTCTGAGCACAGATTTATAAACTGTTATCAAAGGCTAAAATACAGGGTTAGGTGTGACCCCCACTTTGGTGGCTCAGCACATAACAAATAGCAAAAATGCACAGCAAAACCAGAACAGAGACAGTAGCTGCTTTTTTCTGTGAAGCCGGCCCAGTGCCCCAGCCTTGTGAAACAGCTCAGTCCTTTGAGTAAATCCAAGTTCCTTCGATGTCTCCCTCTTGCACAGGCTCCTTTTAGAAATATGATGGGTATGGATGAAACAGGAATGGAAACATGTATGCGTGAAAGCACTCAAAACAACAGTCAGGTTTAAAGGAACTGCTCACCAAGGAGATGTCTGGGGAACATGCTGATTACATCAGGGCACATTGCTAAGGTCCCAGCATTGACCTGTCAGCAGGAGATCGGTGGTTTGGTAACAGGAGAAGGGCAACAAGGCACCAGCACATCACCTATAATATCATGCTAAGAAAAGGACAGATGATGGCCTTAAAGAGATCCAGGATGAGACAAAGTCAGTCAGCAATGAGTTACAGAAGCAGAAATACGCCAAATTGCAATGCAAAGTCCTGTTAAGCCCTAAATGTTTTGGAAGACCTGTTTAAAACAAGACCTGTTCAGTTCCTTTTAAGTCAAGAAGAACCCAAGAGACACAGTGAGGACTTCAATTTCCCACAAGAGTCATCTTTGCCATAGCACTTGGATACCTACACCTTGGTGTGCAGAGTATGAGAGAATAAGAAAAAACAAGTTTCAGATCAAGTTAAATAAAATAAAATGGCCTTCTCCCTTCACAAGGTCTCACACTGAGTTTGTTACAATTAACACTGACACTCTTATTTCAGCTAGTTTTAATCTAGGCAACTTCTCACTGAAATGGATGCCATGTTTAACTACCCTGCTGACCACAAGCTGAGGAGAACCATGAGGATAATACACACACCCATTGTGAAACCTATTCTGTGCTAGCCTATCATGACTCAAAAGCTGGTTGTTATTGCACTACTGGATACAAAGGCTCCAAGGCAGAGTGGGATGCTTGGTGTGCTCATTTGCATCTCATTACCCAGCATGCTCTTCCTCCTCAGTGCTATTTTCATAGTGGCATTGTTGTCCGAGCCCTGGGAACAAGTGAAAAGATTTGGTGACTTTGGATGCATGCAGTTCTTTTCTACTTGCTTTGCCCTCCCTTTATAATGAAAAGCTTTCCAAAGTGGTGAAAATGAATTGATTTTTCATTTTTAAGGCTGTATGGGAGTGGGTTTGTTGTTTTTTTTTTTTTTTTTCTTTTTTTTTTTTTTCTTTTGGGGTTTTTTTTTCCAGCAATTTAAGCTATCAGGAGCAAATCTTGAATAACAAATAAGATTACAGAAATGTGAGCCTAATGTTCCTCTCTACAATGCACTCAAGCATGAAGGTTTTGATCGAAGAGTAAGAAATGAGATTTAACTTCCTTCTGATTTAAGTTTCATTTGTACAAAGAACCTGTTTCAGCAAAATGTGATTGCAAGCTCATTATTCAGTGAAGGGCAAATATCTTCAATCGCAATCTAGTGCGATCAGCAGCTTTTTCTGTGTTACAAGCCTCAGTGAAGAGAACTGAACATACTGGCTTCTGTCATTGTCTACATCTGACTGTGATGATTTCACCCTGTCCAATTCATTTCAAAAGCTGTATCTTCCAATTAAATGTATAAGTTGTCAGCCAGCGTAAGTGTCTATCATTTGAGCCAGATCAGTTTTGGTTTCTGGCAGTTTCACTGCATCAAAGGGTTGATTTACAGATCAGTTACATTTTTTTTATTCAGTACTGAAGGGAATAAAACTGCCTCAAACATGGGACTCAAAACAACACTGAGTTACCTGTTTTCCATAGTTTTCAGTATGTTTTAACAAGTTGGAAATAAAACTTCATTCCTCAATGACTTGATAGTTTGAACATGCACTTAAAAATCATTAAAAAAAATAAACTCCAGGTAAATATAAGAATCTCAAAATCATGTTCTTTAACAACATCTAGCACACAAAGATTACATTGTACTCTATAACTGTCAACAAATTCAGCACCAAAAGCTTGTGTGAGGTATGAGGTTAGCCCCTTCTCAAGTTAAAAAGACTTCTCCCATTTTACAGATAAGGGATCTTAGCTATAAAATTAAAACTATGTGTTGAAGACTGGTGCTGTGCATAGCAGAGGCATATTTAAAACACTTCAGTCTCTCAGGTTCATGTTTTAAGAATCTGAGCAATTTTGAGTCCTTTTTGAAGTAAAAAATAGGTAAATGTAGGTTAAAAAAATGCAAAAATACTTAAGTCTCTATGCCAGGAAAAACTATGAGTTTTGGGCGTTTTAAGGCTAAGGCTCAGTACCTCCTTAAAACATGCAGAGCATTTGCTCTTTGGGATCCTTGTGGCAGGAGGCTGAGTGGCATTTCACAGCAGGATCCTGTGATGATGCTTTGAAGTGTTTGTGCTGTATAACCCTTGATGAATCAATTAGGTCTCCTCATTCACCCAAATTATTCTTTTTACATGCAGTATTGTTTTTACAGCAATAGCACAGCCCTAAATCTAAAAACTGGTCCTGTAGGATCCAAAAGGATCAGGTTGTAACTACTATAGGTGGTGGTTGGTGAAATTGAAACACCCAGAAGTAAAAGGTAGATGGATCAGGTTTTAAAAACATTTAAGATATATTAAAATCTTAAATCACTATCAGGTAGCTTCTTAACAGTCTGCATCTACTGAGGCACACTGAGCTAAGAGCCACTGTGTGGGGAATCAGGGAGACATGGCAGGAGTTGGGAACAGGGACTGGAGACTGCATGGCAGCTGGGATGGGGCTACATCAGTCAGGGCACCCACAGATCTACTCCCAGGAACTAAACCACCTGCACTAAACTGAACACCCACTACTTCCAGATCTACTCCCAGGAACTAAACCCCACGTTTTCAAAAGGGCCATGATGTCTGGTAACAGTGACAGACAGCTGAGTGAACTGCTGAGGACCTGGACAATTCTACTTAAAGAGTGGTGATGGTGGTCCAATACCAGGGGTGCAGAGAGCTACAGTGGCGCTTTCTCTTCCAGAAGAAATGCGTGTATGAGCAAACAGAAATGATTCAAGGTAGCCACAGTGCAAAGTAGCAAAATAATGAACAAGATTTCATTAAAAAGTGAAATGAGCAAACGGTTAATTAAAAGTTCACTAAGACACTCAATGCCCCAAACTAGTTTTGCTTTGTCAGTTTAAGTAAAATGAAAGTAAACACATTTATAGTAGATGGATTTTTCCAAGAGTCAGTAATATTTCTGCAGCCACACCACCAAAACCTCTCTCAAAGCCATGGACCAGCATAGGGGCCTTGGAACAGAACAGGATCCTGCTTAATCGGGACATGCAGGACTCACTGTACCTGCATCCTATCCAGCTGACAAACATCATTGTACAGTCAAAGCAGAGAAGCAGGCACCTATTAAGCATGATTTATATGGGGTTTTTAGATATTCAAGCTAAGAAGAGATAAAATGTAGTTTAGAGGTATCTCTCTCTCTCCAGTCACTATAAAGGCATTTTACAGATGGTGCAGATCCCTACAGTTTGGGAGGGGGAGTCACAGCCTTTATGTCCTAAGAAAAAGCACCATGAGGCAGATGAGGGAGGTAAAATGGGATTGTCTCTTACCCCTGCAGGTCCTACTGGATTTGGGGCCACAGAGCCAGAAAGAGCAGCCCCAGGAAGCTGTGAATCAGCTCTCCACCTCCTGCTTTAGGCTACATCCCTCCCTTTCCCATCACTGATATTTCTCCGGCAGTGTCTGCAGGCTGGCCTTGTGCAGGAAGGGCCTCTCCCATGCCGTGGCTCAGATGGTTCCTTCATCCCCCAGCCACTGGAGTTCAAGGAGGGAAGATAGCACCTGCGACCCCTATTTCTGCTGCAGCCATAAATTCAACTTTCCATTAAATTTTTATTTCTAGGTCAAGACAAGAATGATAGATTAAAAACAAAAATAGCTGAGCATTCAGTATGGAAGCTGCTGCAGCACAGCACTTCCAGCCTGCCAGACCCCAGACAGCCTCCAAGTATGCCAGTTATTGATTTTTGTACCAAAACATTTACACTGGCACAACCCCCAGTGAGTGCAATTATATGGGTATAAAGGTGCTTTATACTAGCATAGATTATGAGATAAACAAGCCCATTTATACTGCTGTAACTGCATTCACTTCTGGGTATTTGTACTGCTTTAATGATACCAGTGTAGTTAAAGCAATGCAACTTGTGTCTACAGACAAGCCCTCACCCTGATGGTAATTAACACGGGCATTTCCAGCCACCCTCAGCAGCTGAGGTTAGTGTTGGAAATAGCAACTGACCCATAACAATTTGCAACAGCCTCAGAAGCCTCTGTAAAATAGCTCCACCTTCAATTGCTTTTCCACATTTGCGGGAAGGATGTTTATTGTGCCCTTTCTACCAGGCAGCCCCAAGAGCTAAAAGTTGCTTGTGGCCACTTTTCTCTTGTATCTGGCCAGCAAAACAAAACAAAAAAATAATCAATTCACCCAGTGACATTTTGCTGTGAAAGAGCGAAGGCAGCACAAAAACGCTGATAGAAGTGGTGGTTAACCCTGTGCTACCCTTATTGTTCCTTATTCAGCAGCCCCGAGTGCTGGAGCGGCCCGCGGAGCACGGGAAAAGGGGCTCTGCCATCTGTTGCTAGG
Source organism: Zonotrichia leucophrys gambelii (assembly GCF_028769735.1). Taxonomy (NCBI): domain Eukaryota; kingdom Metazoa; phylum Chordata; class Aves; order Passeriformes; family Passerellidae; genus Zonotrichia; species Zonotrichia leucophrys. The sequence goes on from NC_088169.1 coordinate 80,256,900, forward strand.
GCTGACATCAGCCCTGTTTGCTCAGGCACTGCTCCTCGGGGCTGTGTTGGCATCATTAATCAGCAGCAGCCCTGCCTGGCCCATTCAGCAGCGCCTCACTCGGCTGTCAGCTCTGGAGAACCTCACTGCGGAAAGGAGCTGCCAAAGTGCCTGGCCTCGCTCAGAGAGAGCCTTGGATATACATCAAGATTGCTTTGGACACAGTATTTGTCAACTCATCCTGGGAGAAAGTGAGCCCTGCACAGTACACAACTTGACAAAGGGAGGAAAAACAATCCCAGAAAACCACCCCCATCTCCCATATGCAATCTCCACAGGTTAAACTTCAAGCCACAGAAAACCAAATTGTTCTTTCCCTGAAACCAGGCTTGCCAAGAGGCTGCTTAAACCATCAAAGTGATAATGATACACATCACTTAATTTTTTTTCCCCTGAACAGTACTAGCACAATCTCACAGGAAACAAGAAGAAATTCCTTAATCTGAAAAAAATAAAAGGAGATTTTATAAAAAAAATGGGCTGCCAATGCAGGGAACAATGTTTCCATAGGAAACACTGGGGAACAGAGGCACAGAGGGGCTTACTGATTTCCTCAAGGTCAAACACATAGAAATGCACAAGCAAGGAAAGACTGAAGCACTAGCTACAAATACTGCAGCAGCAAAGACACCAACTACACATATGGATCCCCCATTTCCAATTATCTTCTATTTTCCCAAATGTCTGAGTGGAGCATGTAATACCAGCATAAACACAGGGCATAAACATGGAAAATGCTGAACAGAACTGCCATATATTGAACAGGTTTCTGGAAATCCTCAAATGTCTGTAAGGAGGTGTTTCACGTTCTTTTCTTGGGGAAGAAGAGGGGAACACAAAGAGAAATTTCTTTTACAGGCTTAGGCAGCAGATCTGTTTGAAAAATTAGTAATTGCTTAAACATAAAACATCAGATGAGAGTCATCTTGAGACTAAGATACTTGAATTTAGGTGTCTGCAAGTGATTCAGAGAGCTCATCAGTGCGTGTTCAACTCGGTTTCCTACACATAAGCATCTATGGCTTTGTGTACATGTGGCTCCTAGCCATAGCACCCTCAGGACTTCTCATTTAGTACTCCATGCCCACATCCAGAGTGCTTTTCTCCCAGTCTGAAGGATAGAAAGAAAATGTTACATTTCACACATGCTCCTGCAACATAGTGATGGGGACAAATCCTTTAAAGAACAACTTTGGCTCCTAGTTTCAGTGGTTTTAATTTAATTTTCATCTTATATGGCTGTTTTCCAGACCCTACCTGGAATCAAGCTAATTCATACCTTCCTACACAGCTCAGCACTAGTGAGAGACTCTTTCCCAAGTGGTTTTGACAAAATTGAGCATCAAAGGAAGTACTTTTCTCACTTTCCAGCAGTTGTGAAGAGTTTTTTGTTTTTTGTTAAAAGAAACCCAAGCAAAACCTACTCACACCTTTTCATTACAGTGTTTTTAATTTCAATATTTTTTCTCAAAAACTGGGCGTTTGGATTTGAGGATCCCACTGTGCTGTCTAACAGTCTCTCTTCATGCCTTGATGCAATCCAAGTTCTCAGGAAATCTCAGAGACAAAACCTACTGCTCAGAGGAAGCTGTCTCAGTGGGTCATGCATCCCAGAGGAGTGGAAGCTGTAGTAAAGGCATTTAGACTGCTTCTCAGAAAGAACAAAGAAGTATTTTAATTGTTGATTTTTGAGCACCCAAAAATCAAACTTGTATTTTTTAATGGGAAAAGAAACCCCAAAAAAACCACTCAGTCTCTCCTTTCTTTATACAGTGATATATTGGACAACGCTCTCAGGCACATGGTGTGATTTTTGGGGGTGTCCTGTGCAGGGTCAGGAGCTGGATTTTGGTGACCTCTGTGGGTCCATTCCAACTCGGTATTCTACAATTCTGCCATTCTTTATAACTTTGAGGCATGTCACCAACTAATGTTTGGTTTTGTTATCCCCTGACAAACAGGTCCAACCTTGAAGGATAAAGAAGCCAAGTTAGACCCCAACTCACACTTGAATGAGTGTGTGCTCAGGGCTGCAATCAGATGTCTCTTTTTTCTTTGCTTTTCTTTGCTTTTTTTGCTTTTGTATCTTTTTTTTTTTTGCTTTTCTCTGTACTCAGCCACCATGGCAGCAGCTTCTGAGTACCAACAGCTCACTTCTTCTCTGTCATCTTATCCTTAAAGAGGAAGCAACGGGATCGTCCAAGGGTCTGCAAGAGTGTACTGTGTCTCCATTCTTGCTCCACACTGCCCTTTCCACAGGAATGAAGCCACCAGAATATACAAGGGGAGTTGTGGAGTTGTGTAAGTGGAGTTGTTTGATACCTCTGCATTAAGACTTCCAAGAGTGAAAAAAATCACACTCAGTAATTTCATGAGACCTACATCATGGCAGCACCATTCTGTCACAGGAACAGTATTAATATTTCAGTTGGTATGATTCCAAACACCCCAGAGAACGAAAGCCATCTTGTCTGGTTTTGGCCAAGTAAATCTGGGTATCCTGCCTAAGCCTGTAATCCAGATTTCTGCTGTAAAACACACAGAAGGGCCTGCTGGGCAGTCTGGACTGCCTCTCCAGTATCTACAGATCAGCCTGCATGCCTGGCATAGCACAGAAGCCTAATTCTGAAAAAAATGACACTAAATAAGAGGAGACTGAGGGGTGACCTTGTGGCAGTCTACAGCCTCCTCACCAGGGGAAGCAAAAGACAGGCACTGATCTCTTCTCTCTGGGGACCAATGGCAGGACCCAAGGGAATGGCCTGAAGCTGTGTCAGGGCAGGTTTAGGTTGGATATCAGAAAAAGGTTCTTCATCCAGAGGGTGGCTGGGCACTGGAACAGGCTCCCCAGGAAACTGGTCACAGCCCCAAGTCTGACAGAGTTCAGTAAGTGTTTCGACAATGCTCTCAGGCACATGGTGTGACTCTTGGGGTGTCCTGTGCAGGGCCAGGAGCTGGACTTGACAATCCTTTGTGAGTCCTTTGCAATTCAGCATGTTCTGTGATTAATCCCATCCTTCAGTGCCAGCACCATCACCACAAAAGCTGTCCTCATCAATCTCTGCTCTCCTCTCTCCCCCCATATATTTAGTAGACACCCTGGGCAGCAGTATGCTGGCATTCAGAAGTCTTGATTTCTTTTTGGCAATTTAGCCCTGAGTTTTAGCTGTTTATACAGGAAGACTTAATGAGTACAGTTACTTGTGTGAAAACACAAGCATCTGTGGTTGTGATTACGGCTAAATTCAGCCTGCATCCTCAGCTGTCAATAGTTTATTATCTTAAAAAAAATATAATAAAACTAAATTACATCCTCTAATTATAAAGGGACCATTCTGAGAAGCCTGAAAGAGGTGACCTGCACCTTCTGGGCGGGAGAGCGCTTGCTGTGCGACCTTCCTGTCACCCGAAGCCTAACGAAGCAGAAATAATTGGGAAATTCCCTGGGATGTCACCTCTCGGGCTGCGCCCGGCGCTCCTGGCGGCTGTCATCACGCTGCCTGCTCGCAGCAATCGCTGCTGGCACGGGATGCGCTGGCACCACGCTGCATTATTAGCGGGCTGTCAGACACCCGCACCGCGGAGCCCCCGCGCCAGCACGCACGGAGCTGCGGGGGTAATAATGCTCTCTGCTAGGTAAAAATAACTGAACTCCCCGAGCAAAAATAAAACCACAACACTAAACTTTAGTCTTTCCTTGAATGCTATTTTCTTTCTTCCCCTTAAACCCAGGAATGGGTTTATGAAGTGGGTACAAGCTGATGTTGAAGAGCAGTGATTTATTTGCTGAGCTCTCTCTGCAAGCCCACAGGGGTTGCTAGGGGCAAATAATTTCTATGTTATAATTGCTTTTTATAGGCCAGATAGTGCCCTGAGTTAGGACTTGAACACAACCTCCACCACAGGAAGAGCAGCTCCAGGATGCACCAAGGCTCAGACACACACTCCCGGGTCCCGCTTCCCACACAGTTCCCTGCCACGTCCCCAGGGCAGTCACCCACCATGGACCCATGACAGTAACACATCGTGGCACAGCTCCCTAGGCCCTGGCTCCCTGCGAAGCCCAGAGGCACAAGGAGAGGGACCCCAGAGAATCCTCATTCCCCTGCTCCCAGCACAGGAATGGAACAGTGAACAGCGACCCTCTGCACACTACACCCTGTGTTTGGAGTAGCTGAAAAAGGAGCAGGGGGATTCGCACTCTCCCGTAAAAAAAATCCATCAAAAGTCAAAGTCCAGCTGTCAAACAGTTAATTCCTTTATACCATCTTCCCCTTCATAAGGAACAGCCTCTCAGTTCAGTTTTCAACCTAACACCTCATTCAAATCTCTCCTGGAGCCCATAAAAAATCTGTGAAAGGCAGTAAATATTTCAGGAAGAACAAGTCCAAGTTCCTTTCCTTTTACCAGCTCCTCAACACACATTCTCTTCTGCTTCTTCTGTTTCAGTTGTAAACCCAGGATACAGGAATACTATCAATTTGCAACAATGATGACTGTTGAAGTATCACAAAGACAACAGGATAATAAAACAATTTACAACTAAGTTGAAACACTTAGCAGCTGATTTCCTCTCTGTGCCCATGATATCAATAACTAAAATTTCCCCTTCTAGAATACCGTAGTTTAGGAGCTTGGATCCTGGATCCTGTACCTCACTGCACTGTGCCTGTAACTGTGCATGTAGCATGTGATGGTATTTTTCCAAAGGATATGCTTTATATTAAATGGAAATAAAATATGACCGTACACTTCCTACCCTCTCCAAATGAAAGAATTTAAGATTCATTTACAGACACAACTCACAAAACCGGACAAAATCTGTGTCATTTCCAGGACAAACTGAGAAACAGGCACTTGGTGTGTTTCTTGGGGTATACTGCACAGGGCCAGGAGTTGGACTCGATGATCCCGATGGGTCCTGTCCCACTCAGCACATTCTGTGTGATTCTGTGATATTTTTCTGAAACATTCATTTGTTGCTTATACAAACAGTCAATACCTGACCTCAAAGCAGCATTTAAATCACCATGGTTTTTTAAACTGGCATTGAGGAGAACAGCTTCACACATGTCCATCCTGACACTGAAGACCTATTTTACTAATATATGCAGAAGTTGGGCATATGCTGGATCTGTGATAATAATATTTCTTGTTCCAAAAACATCTCTGAGAAGAATATGGTGAACAGTAAACTGGACTTAGGAGTTTGGCTCTGTCTTATCAACTCACTGGCTCCTTGACAAAGAGATAAATGATCAGTCACCTGCATCCATTCTGTCAAATCTCATCATGTTTCTTAACATAGGAGTAGGAATTCATGTGCTGCTGATGTTGCTACCTTTGCAAACCAGTGCCCAAATCTAAAAGGAGTGATCACCAATAACCAGGGCTTGCATCTGCTGAGCTGCTCCATTCTGTCCCACACCCATGCAAGATCCACAGAAACATCTAGATCACTGTTGTCAGAAACCAGGAAAGGCTGCAGCCCTGAATAGCAGCAGTGCATCGGAATGCTGGCAATGTCTCCCTCTGAGCCAGCTTACTAAGCAAACAAGTTTGCATCTGAAAGAATTGTAACTGATATTAAGGCCCAGCAGGAGAATTACGAAATTACGCGTTATTGTGCTCTTAAGCATAAGGGTAAAACAGTATTTCAACAACTACTTTTAATTTTCAGATAATAATCTGAGGTGCCGCAACTGAAGGTACCTTAAAAATGTTTTTAGAACACTGAAAAGCTACATCTTTTGAAATCAGATCATTGCTTCATTTTGGGTGCCCCTAAACTGAAGTAACTGTATCTCCAAATGAACTCTTTTCATAATTGGTCTGAATTTAACTAATGACTTTAAATTAAGGAAAGAAAATACCTTTGTGTTAATATGTGGCACATGGGCACAACTCCTAGGAATCAGTCCTATCTGCTAAACTCCTCTTTTCACAGCGAGGTCAGGCATAAATGTTACCATATCCAGTGCCCCTCCTTTCCATCAATGAATGTAAATTTGTCCTTTCTGTCTGATGACTTGATGATCTTAGAGGTGTTCTCAGCCTGAATGATTCTGTGATTCTCTGCTTACCCACAATGGTTACATCTCTGGCTACAGATCTCTGGTCCACAGGGAAGGACAATCTGCAGCTGAAGCCACCTACTGCAGCAGAGCAGGCTTACGGCTTGAGCCACTTCTTCCCAACCACTGCTTGGGAATGCTGCTGGGAGAGGTCTGGGCAAAAATGTCCACCTCTGCTGGCAATGGAAAAAAGATATCCACAAAGAGATAAAAAGCTGAAAGTTCTTGAGTGATCTTTATGCACATTGAGGCAATATGAGAATCTTGGCTGCTGCTGCTTTTTAGACAACCTGGGGAGCATGTAAAATGGGGCAGAGTGGAGCAGAACAGCTAAAACTACTGCTCCTCTTTGGGTAGAAAAGCAGCAGAACCCAGACAAGAAAGATATGAACATATCTGTATACACACACAAATAATGAATGCAAGAACAGAGCTCTGAGGCTACAACCTTTACAGGGCTTGTGGAGAATATATCAGGCTTCTCTGTTGAACAAGGATGGGAGGAAAACAAGAAGCAGTGATGATGGTGGCCTCTCTACATGTGAGGCAGCTGATGGGTAAGACAGATTTGTTTGACTCTCCTATTAAAAAAAATTTACAAACATCTGTACCTGATACACTTGTCAGAACATGATGTGTCCAGATAGTCAGTGATCAGGCTGACAACTGCATCAGTTCCTCTTTTCCAAGGAGCAATCAAAGCTGCTGTCAACTAGAAGTCATTATTTAAATTTGGGGATCAAGCACATCTTTTCTCAGTAGCTCCACAACCATCCAGTTCTGTGCCTGCTCGCAAATGAGACAGTATTTTCTCAGCATAAATTTATCTGAGATATACACTTGTATATCTCAGATAAATTGAGATATACACTTGTGCTTATTCATCTGGTCTTATGGGATAATTCTTGGACATTTTTTTCTCCTTATTCCTAATGCATTCTTTGCTTATTTAGTTAACTTGAGGAGTACAGCAATTTATTTTGCCCTTACAATTAAGCATTACAGAAACCTACTTCCTTTGAAGATGCTACGCTGTCACTTCAATAGACAAGGATTATCAAGATCATGAAAAATCCCTATGCCATGAATATATCTTCACATGTTAACAGCAAAATTAGGAGGCTAATGTGTCATTTTGACTGCAGTGGTTTTTCGTGGACAGTACCATTGTGTCCCATGATCTCTTTTTCTACTAAACCACTGGACCATCAAGAAAAGTTACATAAAGCTTATCCTCAACCCAGGGAAGACAGCTTTCCATATCTGTGGATAAGATGCAGTTTACAATAAGGATAGGAATGGCATATATACTGTACAGTGAACTACCAACACTTTCAAGACACCACAGCAGCAATTCAGTGAAATCTGAAATCCATGATGAACCAACAGGAAGGATTTACACAAATTTGACTTCAAGCTTCCATTACTACAAATCTTGGTTTTCAGCTTTTGCACAGAAAATTTTTCTTCTGTCTTGTACACACACATAAGGATGTAAAAGTGTGAGTAACCTGTAGCTGCATAGACCAACTTTTTTTGCTTTTTTGTTTTTCAAAGAGGTTTTCAAGAGGACATACTTTATGCTTGCACCTATGAAAATAAAGGATCTGTCATGGCCACACAACATAGCTAGCAATCAGCAGCTCACTAGATCTCTATTCAAAGTTGTAATCATATTTGCATCTGCCTTGACAGTATGGAAAAGGTGAAGAGAAGCAAAAAGGCAGACTGATAACATAAGTTATGGCTGTTGTGCAGATCTTCCCTTCTGCAACCCTCTAAGGGTGCCTTTGTGCTGGGGCCACTGAGATCTGGAAAGATCCACAGAATCACAGAATTGTTTGGGCTGGAAGGAACCTTAAAGACATCCGGTTCCAAGCCTCCTGCCATGGACAGGGACAGCTTCCACTAAATGAGGTTGCTCAAAGTCCCATCCAGCCTGGCCTCGAGCACTTGCAGGATGGGAACTGTGAACAAAGGGGACAAAAGCAGGGGTTAGGAGGCACTTCTCTCTTCCTCTTGCTGAAGATCTCTTAATGCTTGCATAATGCAGAATACACTGTAAGAAATCTTTATTGATTCAGGTCCAAAACATGAGATACAAGTTTGAGAAAACTGTAGGGGGGTCAGCATATCTCAAGACCAGACCCTGGGGCATTAAATATAAATACAGTAAGTTTAGTAATAAAAACATTGGAAAAGTGAACAGACAAAAATGTTAGTGTCAATTTGTTAGGTTTTGTAGAGAAAAATCTTGTATAAGATTTACTATCTGGCAATGAAACTGAAGACAAAAGCCCTCATTCTCCAATTTTACACTACCCTAACTCTGCTGAGTCCTCTGCGGCCACTTCCCATTCATGCTATTGTAATTTGGATAAGAATTAGACCAAGCACCCTCATGAAATTTTAATTAAACACTCAGCACAGCACTCAAGAACATTTTTAAAACTGCAGCAAGTGGAGACAAGTACAGAGCAACCAGTTGGGAATGCTGCTGTAACGCCACGACAGAGATGCTGCGTCAAGCCTTGCTCTTGAAAGACTGAAGCAGCCCCAAAGAATACATCACTGACACAGAAAATTACCAAACATTTATAAATAATACAGTATGCTCAAAACCTATCACACTGCAAACAAAACAGATCAGCAAGCTATCGAGCAGCTGATGAGAGGGGAAGGCACAAAGTCAGCCAGCCTGAAGTCAGCCAACTGATGACAACGGGTGTCAGCGACAGGGCAGGTGAACAAAGGTTTTAACAAGGGCTGCAGCAAGGGGGGCTGCAATGCTGCAAGGTGCCTTCATGGTCCTGACTCTTCCTATAACTGCTCCAGGCTCCCAAAGCTACAGCCGTGGCTGACACCCCTCAGCCGCCGGCAAATTCCGCAACAAAACTCGAGGTAGAGGGAGTGGGGTATGAAGAGTGAAAGCAAAGTGTGATGCCAGAGATTATCTCCAGCAGCAGAGTGGAAGTGACATTGAAAGCAAGCTTCACAGACAAAAGGCAAATGCAGTCAAGGAATCTTAAGTACTATTAAAAGGCTCTGCAAACGGATATGCCTATTGTGAGAAGCAGTGTAATTGGCTCTCTTTAAGTCTTCAAGTCACTCAAAGAGTTTAGCAAGATGCAATAAATTATATCTGCAAGGAGATTCTTTGCCTGAACCACTGCTTCACAGTAATGTTAGATAATAGGTCATAATGCTACAACTGACTGCTCCTGTCAGGCAGAAATTTAGGTAAACTCACATTGCTTTATTTACAGGATTTGACCGCCAAGGTCAAATCATCACATCAAATCAAAATTGGTAATGAAACTTAATGGATTCTAGCTATAGTAACTAAGCCATGATGTAAAATCCACCTCCCTTGTCTTGCTGACATCCAAGTGCCACAGGCAGACTGATGTTCACTCATAATGTACCCTTAGTTCAGCCTTTTTTTCTGAGGTAACAAGATGACAAGATTGCGGTGCCTGACAAAAAGCCCATGATAATTTTTGTCCTGCCTGGTAAAAGCCCTCAATTATATCTATATAGATGATTTAAAAAAAAAAAAAAGTTAACAGAGAAGTACAGGTCTCAATTATATTAATTTCATATAACTTGTTATAGAATTCAGAAAAAACCCCAGCTGTAGACAGGTGAGGTACAGCAAGTTGAGGCCAGTGCTGGTGGATCTACCCGTGACAGCAGGTCAAAGCCTCAGTCCTAGGGGACTCCAGAAGGGATGGCCAGTCCTGAGCTCCTGACTCTGGGGTGTGAAGCCAGAAACCTTACATTCCCCCTCCTCAGAGAACACCCAACTCAAACCTCGAGGCACATGTGTGGAACCACAATGAAACAAATGATCTGGTTTCCCCTATAGGTACTGCTCCAAAGCAAAACAAAATACCTAAAATTAACTGGCTTTGAGAGAAAGCTTAAACTGATCACCAGTCTTTGGTGGAGCTCTTTTGTGGAGAATCTCACCTTGGAAATTCTCCACTATTATGTTGGCTTTGTTAATTCAACTGATGTTCATCAAGAAACACCAGGGCTGCCTCAGCAGCAGAGTGTTTGAACATTCCCTTTCAGGTAAATACTCAGAGCCCTGTAACAGAACCTGGTATTTTCTCTTGCTCCCACTGTAAAGCTTACTGTGCTTTACTTCTCTCTTTCCATTACAGAAAATCATTAATTCTTTTTTTGCACTGAGAGTCAGCATAAAAGAAAGGATACCAAAGGTATCATTAAAGTGCATCTATCTAACTTAGTACACTCCTGGAAGAGGAGAAATGCCATCTTGAATCTTTGGGATGAGAGAACATTAAGCTTCCTGGGGAAGTGCTATAGCTCCTGCACTATTTCATCAAAGACAGAGCCCCTCCACCCATCTTACACCCCTCAAAAATAGCTTGTCAATGACAAGATGCAGGCTGCCTAACCCATCCACTATGCTTTCCTTTCCTAAACCTTCATGGATCCAGCTCTTTCAGTTTATATGTGAATTACAATCCAGGCTGATTACAATCCAGTCCTGTGTGGACCACAGTGGACTCCAGGACCCTGGGGCAGGATGAATGTTCACTATTAACACAAATGAACTGAAAAAGTGAAGAGACATCAGGGTTGTGTGCAAGTAATTATGGCTTTGGGACTGCAATATTAGATTTATGTCTTTAAATTCTAAGTATCATTTTAGGCAACCAATGTTTTCTGGATCTAGCCCCTTGTGACCAGTTAGCTGAAGTAGATTTCCTGTTGCCTAAGCGTATAATACTGATGTTTCACCAGAGTAACCAGCCAAGTGTCCCTTCACAGGTTTTGGAACCTGGCGTTAGAAATGCTGACTTTTTAGAGGTCCATATTCAGTTAAGCAAACCTCATGCCAGGTGTTAATTTCACATTCAAAAGACCAAAACTAAACCACATCTTCTGTGGCCTGGAGGAAGCGCACACAGATCTGGGGGATTATGTTCAGAGGGAAGCAGATGCTGGATGCTCAGATGCCTGCTGGGAGAGCTGGAGTGACCACAGGAGGAGGAAGGGGACAGCACAAGGGAAGTTTTGCCACACAGTCTGGATGCTCCTTCCCTGCCCCAGCCCAGCCCCAGGCACGCTGCACGCACTGTGCTCAGCTGCGCACGCCACAGGTCCATGGGTCCGTGCACAACTCTGCTCCCAAGGCTAATCCCAAGCAATTTCCTACAGACACTTATAACACTCAAACAGGATGATTCCACAAAAATCTCCAAAGCAATTTTGGTAGTAAAACAGTGTTATGATTTTCCTTTCAGTCTATATTAGAAAGCAAGCTCACCCTCTGTGGCTCCTGCTGTACATCTTAACCTTTTGGGTGCCACAGGAGGTGGCAGGGCTGAATGAAGTCTAGGTTTGAGAATTCATATGCTTCTGTGCTATAAAATTGTTATTTTCTCCAGCTACAGCCTCTACCTACAGACTCTGGGTGAGGTCCAGGAGCTATCTGTTTCCTACTTATCCTTTACAAAAACACACAGAAGTGGTGTGAGCAGGCTTCAATGTCTGGAAGATCTGGGTCCTCCTGGTTTTGCAGTAGAAAGTAGATGCTTCTCACATGAAAACATGAGATTAGACATGAAAGTTTTAGGACAGTGGGTGGCATTTACTTAAGGAACACTGTCTACTTCAAATATGTTTAAAAAAGGAAAAAAGAGATAGCTTGTAGCTATTATACAAAGCCTGCCACCAGTGTGTTTCAAAGCAGTTAAAAAAAAGAAATAAACAATACACCCACCTAAGACTTCTTCCAAACACACTCATTTTCTAGTTACATTATGCTACTTAAATACAAATGAACTCCTATGCAGATACAGATCTTCATCTTCTTTAGCCAAACCCAATTTTCATGCTGTGATCACGTAAAGGTTCCTTCAACCCAGGCTAAAACAGGGTTCTCCTGCCTGGGTTGTGAGGACAGGTAGAACCTGATGCCCCGGCCAGGGAAGGCTCATCCACCTTGGTATGGAGCTGAGAGGCTGATGGTACACAAGGTGTATGAGTCTGGACACCAGGATTGCACTGGAGGGCCAATGGGTGAAGCCTTGCACAAACAGAGTGACATCTACAGAACCCACACAGGCCAGGCTTTCCAAGACAAAAGACCATGTAAGCGTGGAAAAACCATGGAAAGTAACAGGGCATACATATATAACAGTCCTGCTCACACTGCTTGTATCGTGCCTTTCCTACTCTGTCCTTTCAAATCAGAAAGCTCTCACAGGCCCCAGTCTGGTTAGAGATTCTGTGCACTGCTAAATGAGATGATGCAATTATAAGGAAACAGACTCTAAAACACCGGAGATGCTAGATTCCAAACTTGGTGAGTAACAGAAAAATATTTGGAAAGAAAATCCCTTAAATAAAGAGAAGTAAAGGCATCTGGCATCAAGCAATTTTCTACACAAGATTCAATTTCAGGACAATTTGTTACTTTAAACACTTAATTCTTGTCAGATTTTAGGATTTGGACTGATGCAGGGCCCCAGACAGCATTTAGGCGATGAGCTGATTAGGAGGTATCTGGAATGAAGAGAACTAGGAGTGGATTAAAACACTTCTAATTTCAGTGAAACAGATACTGAACTTCATGCTAAGTGTCCGATTTGCACTTGGATTTGCACAGGCAGATCCCTGAAGCCTGGGTGGGCCCCTGAGCAGCACCTGCAGGATTGACTTAGTCCTTGTTTGACTGAGGAGAGCTGTCAGAAGGCATCAAATCAGTGACAATTTTCATAAATAAGGAATTGATTAAAATTCTGCACAAGAATTTTCCTCTTAGAGAAAAGCTCAGAGAACCCTCAAGATGCCACAGAAAGCAGCTGGCAGCGTCTCTCTCTGTATCTCTGCTAAATCACTCACACTGAATCACATTCAACACCTCCCCAAGGCTTGGAGCCAGTCCTGCCTCCCTGTGTTTTGCAGGGCCTGACTAAAGCTTTCCACGGGATCTGTGGCCACTCCTGAAGCACAGCACCCACCTGCAGCCTGGGACAGGTCCTGCTGGGACATGGCATGGAGGTGTGGAGAGCCATCCCTACAGCACAGAAGGGACTAAACACAACTTCACAGTTATACCAAGGGACTTTTACAAGGCCACACATGAACCTGATGTTGGAGCAAAAGCATAGGCAGCTCTGGACAGCAAGCACTAAACCTGGAACGAGGGCACTGGAACTAGTCCCTATATTGCTGTGGAACTACTTATTCACAGCCTGAAAAAGCCTTATCATCATATTCACAAATTATTTTTGACCCCCAGAATGCTGGAATAAGCAGATGGAACAATTTAGATTAAAACCTCACAATCTAACTCAGTTTAAAACACTGACCCATTTGCAGTGTAAATGATTGAACTCCAGATTGCTTCACTGCACTCCTAGAGTCAGACCATGTCTTCAAACACAGGAGAAAACCCCAAACCCACCAACAACCAAAAAAGCATTTACAGGTTATTCCCTAACCATGGCTAGATGTATTGCATCATAAAATGTCAACATCAAAACAATATAGAAAAAATAATTACAGACAGTGTTAGTGTTGTAAGCTGATAAGGACCAGATGGTCTTTTGTATTTATGGTTTGCCTTGCGCATACAAATGCTTTTGGGATCTAATTAGCCTTCTACAAAACTCAAACTGGGTAATTACTATCATTATCCCCTTTTCAAATAAATCTGAAGTCTAAACTGCAATTAAGTTTTTTATCTTACAATTCATAACCACGTATTTTAAGGATTGTTCCTTACTATCTTTTCACAAATCTTCTTCCAGTGATTGACGTAAATAAAATGGAAGAGCTTAAAATAATTTTTAAGAGGATGATTTTGTACAAAGGAGAATTTTTTGGTTAGTGGAGTTAAAGCCTTCCTGAGAAATGTCATATCTGGAGTGAAAAGGTTGCTGATTTCCCAACCATTTAAACCTGGCACCTTCATGGTCATTGCATGTCCCACATTCCTACTGACAGCAATGATTAAAAACAAAGAATGGGGCACAAGTGGCAGAGCTGCTGACAGACACGTATAAGGAGGTGCATAACTCTCCTGTACATACAATAATCATCTTTCATGAGACATGAAGTGGCAGTCATTCTAATTAACTTTGAACTTAGGCAACACATAGGCTGATGATGGGCTTTCAAAGGGTAGTGGTGCAAATAATAAGCAAGAATGTCATTTTTATTGGTTTCTTGCCCTCAGGACAGCTCATCACATGACACAGGTAGCATGCTACAGAAAAGTATGATACTATAATAATGCACACCACTAAATTTGCTTAATATGGAATTAATCAAAATCTGTCCAAAAATAGATAGCAGATGAGATTACTGTGTTATGAGCTAATCTTTACCCACCCCCATCCCCAAGAAATGATTATAGGTTACAAACTGCACTGCCATTTCCTTCTTGTAAGAAAGAAAGTACTAGGTTAAAAGCTGATACTAAAAGAGTAAAAAACCCCACCACAATTCTGGCAACTAAGGGAGGACATACTAACTGTTTAAAGTTTTGATGCAAATTTCTATTTTCCTGATGAAGTATTTTTATTTTATTTTACTGCTTCCATAAGGATCATTAGTAGAGTATCAGAATCAGCACTAAAATCAGAGTAAATGATGTTTCTATCTGAATTGGCTTTCTGATGGTAATAACAGTGATTTATTGAGATAAACTTCTGCAAACATTACCTTCTTTTTCATGTGCACTGAGTGGGAAAAACAAAAAAACACTTAAGTTGGACTCTTCTGTGAGCAAGGGTTTAACCATTTTTAACCCCCCTGAGACTATGTCAGGTATTTCAGATGTAGGACCACAGCAGGTAATTCAGGCTGGAGGGGACCTCAGAAAGTCCATTTTGTCACACTCACCACAGGACTGCTTCTTGATGTTCAATGCATGCCTTTGTGCAAATCAGGGCCAGTTTTTATTAAACTATTTCTTTTTGCAACACCAAACAGTGAAGCATTGAACTCAGCAGACAAACACAGGCTCCTATGCTGATACAAAGAGATTCCCAATACTCCTGCTCCATTTGCACTCAGACAAATTCCCATCAATGCCTGCATTCCTAAGCCCACATCTGTCTGTGGTGTGAGGAGCAAACAGTTTCACGCCTGGCTGAGTTTGATGCTGCTAGAATTAGTCACGTGCTTGTCTATCAGCTCATTTAGCTGCAGCAGGGATGGGTGTGTGCGCTTACAGCTTGCCCAAGCACCCGGGCAAGGACAGGTAAGTGTGGCCATCCTGCCTCTCCCACTCCTCATTCAGAGATTAATTCCTTCTGCTAACACATGCAAAATAGAAATTCAACCCTTCCCTTCTCTTGCTGCTAGGTGAGGACAAGAGTCTGAATCCAGGCCAGAAGAAATGCTGCAGTTGCCTGGCAGGAGTTTTCTGGGATATCCCCTCCTAGTGCATCTGCTTCATTAGCAAAGAAGTAATTGTACGTTCATGGGAGCAGGGACAGAAAAATAGATTTCTCTTTTCCCAGATGAGTGCCTGTATCACCTGGCTACTGAGTCACTGTCACTCTTTGTGGCCTAATTCTGTAATGATTTCCATGACAACAGAGCTGTATGCAATTTGAATATTGTGGAGCCTGAAAAAAAAATCTTTACAGATAAAAAATCCAAAGAAATATCACAGATAATATTAATAACAAAAGAATAAATGGAAAAACCAGTCACTACTCAGGAAGCAATATCTGTCTCTGACTTCAGTAGACAATTTCTCTGTGTTTTAAGGTAGCAAGAGAGACTGTTTATGGGCATAACAATTTCTGCCACGGTGAGATAAATACCTGCTTAGTTGCTGATTTTCTAATCTTCAATTAAGACAAAAACACCAAACCATAAAACACTGTATCTGGCAGACCTTAATCTTTCCCTAGATGATACATCTGTTAAACAGACAGGCCCTGTCTTGGAATGTTCTATTTCTTTGTAATGATTATAGGTTCATAGAAATTCAGTATAATTCAGGCTGTGAATTATAGGAAAGCATGTGAATGGCATCTAGAGCATTTCATTGCACAAATCAGGAGGAAAAGATCAGGTGGTTCAAGGACTGGCTGAATTCTGAGTATCTCCAAATACAAAAACTCCATAACCTCTCTGGGCACCTGTTCCAGCATCCTCAGAGTGAAAAAGTCTCTTCTGATTTATATCTGAAATTTCCTTTATTTCAAACTGTAAGCCTGGAGTGACAAGGATAGGTAGACTGCAGATGCCTAAGAGCAGGGAAGGTGAATGCTACTCCAATTCTTCTGCAGGTAGAGCAAACAATATTCCTTCCAGACCGTCATGACTTCCCAATTGCACATGTCCTGCCTCTGCAGGAACTATTATCTCAAAAAACCAACCAAGTTTCCTGGTATCTTGGCATTGCAATTCAACACCAAAACAACACAATCCTGGGTTGGGGTTGTTTTGTGGGCTTTAAAAAAAATTCTCTTGCCCTTTTTCCCCCATTCTTCCAGTTTCATCCTTATCTTTACAATGCTACACTACAGTCTCATGCTTCTTTTGGCCATGGGAACCACTGAAAGAAAAGTGGTGAGAAAGAGGTCCAGAGCCTTGTAAAGGGCTTGCCAGACTTCTGCTTGTGCAAGTCATGAGTGGCAGACTGCCTGTTCTTGTGCTTGTTCTCCAATGAGAGGATGGGACTAACTGGGATGAGGGTGCAAACATATGTATCCCTGAGTTCACATGTAAGCTTCTTTAATCCCTCCATGGGAATCTGTAAAACTGGACTTCTTCATGCCTCCCTGCATGCCTCCAGAGATAGCCACCTGTTACACTGATGGAGTGATGACTATTCCTCCCAGGAGGAAGATGAGTCAGACAATGTGCCCAGCAGATCAGAAACTCATCTCGTTCTACACTGATGGAACATAAAAACCAAGTGAGGGAGGGCTTAAAACGTGAAGCCAATACATCCTTGGTGGTGTGATGTGCTTATGGAGTCAAATCTAAAGTGGAAGGAGGGCCCACAGCCAAAAGAGTCATTTTAAGGCAAAGGATGTGTCCAGAGCCAGAACACTAGGAAGGGTGAGCTGGTGGCAGGCAGGCTCAAAGGCTCAGGAACCTAACTTTCAGGGCGCTCCCATGGCTTCTGTGAGAGATGCTCAAATCTGCAGGAGTTATCAGCATCATACGGGGCATTCTAATGGAGTAGGAAGGAGAAAGAGTTTCCAACTAGATTTGGAAAGATGAGGTTAATGTAGTTAATGCTTCTGGACCATCATGAAACTTTAGTGGTGCAATTGCAGCTACGTGATTTGCGACCAGAGTTCTGTGAAATGAAGGGACACCTCCAAATTCATCAGTTCTGATGGAGAAATGTGGGCAGAAGCCTACTGGTATGGAACACCACCAATATTCACAGTGCAAGGCTGCAGAGCCATGCTGGTCTCAAACAACTGTGAAACCATGCTCTGGCCCTGGGTTTCAGTACAAGTTTGTGCCCCCCCAAGCTACTGGATGCAGCTCAGTGCTCTGCTACAGAAACAGAGGATGACTCCACTAGGAAAACTGCAATCAGTTCTTCACATGCTCTTTTCTGACCAAAAAGTGGACAATAAACAGACGGCACAATTCCCATAGACACGAGAGTCTGTGGAAATGGACTCATAAACCTCTTATCAGGCTGAGTTCAGGAGAACCATGACAGTGACCAAAGGAGGGTTTGAGTAAGTCAGGAGAAGATGAAGGCATCCTTATTTACAGAAGCCCCTTGATACCTGATGGAAACAAACCACATCTGAATGCTGACCTATAGTTGCCCCTAAAGTTTCTTGAATAAGTTGGGCTAGAGGACTTTGAGGTTCCTTTCACATAAGCTTTCCTGTGATTCCATAGATGAAAACAAACAAATTTAAAAGTGGAGATGAAAAGAACAGAAAGGAACTCATCCACAGGACACAGGCAGGCTGGGAATGCTCTCTCTCAAAAAACAGCGTTGAGAAGAGCAGGAATTATGTAGTACCTTTCATGCCCCTTTGCATGGGGTCTTTGAAGCATCTGGGCAGACCCATGACAGACAGATACACTAGGAAAACAGTCTTGGCACTTGCGTGCTGGGTGTGCGGAGGTCTGCGGCGCAGCGTGCACACAGACAGGCACTCTTAAGGATAACTGTATTTTATTCCCCAGCATAAAACTCAATTGTCCTAATAATGGCATGGCTTGCAGCCAACTGCACTGTTGTGTTTTGCTCCAAACAATAATTGAGTTGACAGTCCATTTTTTCAGTGGAGGTTGAAATATCAGATTTGATCTGGTATTAGCACTGATGCTGCTGCATTTTGCCAGCTTGACAGTTTTTCTGGATGACAGGGGGATTTGCGATCACAGCACCATGACTTGAGAGCCACAGCTGTGGCAGGAAATTGCCTTGGTCATGGGTTTGGAACGTGTGCAGCAGAATATAACACAGTGCAGGAGTGGGAAAATGGGTCAGACAGAACTCAGACCCATGAGTGACAGGTGACTGTGAATTCACTGAGTCATTGAAAATGCTGTGGTCTGAGATGCCTTTCCTGCAATTTTCCAATCAAAATCCTACCTCTTCTGGACTTTGGATGTATTTCTAACAAGAGGGAAACACAACACACATAATGAAAATTACAATATGTGTCTTTTCTGCAGCTCTGTTAAACTTGAAGTTGGTGATTATATTTAAACCTTTGCAGCCATTGGTTTTCAGATTTTTTTCAAGCTTTTATTCAGGGAAACACACTGTGCATATGGTTTTGTCTCCTTGTTTTCAAGAACATGCTTAGCTTTAGAAGTGTGCTTAAATGCCTTCTCAAACTGCTTTGTGATATCTGCCTTAACGCAGGCTGGCATAAGTGCTTAGCCACGTAGCAGCTCACCCAAAAAGTTCTTACTACCCATATGGCTCATTACACCTCTCTCCTGCAATCTCTGCTGGATGCCAAATGGCTCCTGTGTGAACCTTAAGCAGTGCTACTCGACCTTCTAATGCCACATGTAGCTGGTGCTGCTTGGCAAGGCACCCTTCCTCCCCTTGATAAAGCCAGGCAATCAGACTCTCCTGATGCAGTGGTGGTGAACTAAGTTACTCAGCACAAAAGCTTCATGACTTGCAAAGAATGGGGGCAGGTAGGGAGTTCCTAAATATGTGCATCTTAAAGAGGCATCGTGCACTGTGAAATTCAGCTTTGCCCATCAGAAGCTGCACCTGCTGCCATGCTGTGAGCCTCAGACAAACCCCGCTCCCCAAGAACTGAAAGTTAAGTGAACACATTATGTGTGCCTGTCATTCTTTACCCATAATGTTTTTTTTTTCTCCTGTCTTAGCTGATTTTCACCTTCATTTGACAAGAAGAGAGAATTCTCTATCCATGTTCCCGAGAGTCTGTTAAAAAACAGGCAACTGAAGGACAGAGGGCCATTTTAATGCCTCCTTCTACTCATGCTGAGCTTAGCTGTGGTCAGAGAATCCACATGTCTAAAAATGAATTATGAATGGAGGAGTAATAGGGAAAAAGTAACTTATGAAGCCCCAGCAACACAGGATTATTTTTTCCCTGATGACCACAGTATGCATAATCATGTTTCATGCACTTGCTGCATCCTTGATCCTCTTGTGTTTTTTAAACTTTTTGGATGGCATTGGCTAACCATGGCAGAGGAGCAGCTAGAAAAAGGAGAAAAATACCCAAGCATTTCTTTCAGTTGACTTCCAAAATCCTATCTGTTAATCTCCACAGCTCTATGAGGGAGCCTCTATGTCACTCTCAGAATACTCTGAGAATGGAAAAGTAAAGGAGAACTTTAGAGATGTAAGGAGAGAGAAAATTCTGTTTTCCAAATTTCAATTTAAAAGAATCTTTAGATATTTTTAAGTATGATTTAAATGATGAGAACCACCTCTATTAGCTGTGGATCTTCCCGCTACCTAACTTCTTTTGAGGAAATCTCCTCTAAGAAGCAAGTTCCCAGATGATGTTTATAGGCTTATGGCCCTTTCTGGACTGGAAATGTATTTAAGCCTGCAATCTGGGAAGAGGTCCCTGGCCAAACTCTCAGCATGTGCTCTTGATGCTGGCACAGAGCCAAGTCAACAGCTTTTCCAGGTATTTAAAGACTCTCTCTTGTTACAGTGCCCAAATCATTCACATACAGGAATGCAGCAAGGTGCAGTTTGCAATACTTCCCCCCAACCTCAAGATATTTGCCCCCCCTGGCCTAACAAAGTAACCAAATGTAAGCAGAATCTTAAACTGATCTTAAACAGGAAAAATGAACACTAAATCCTTTTCCTTCTGTCAACACTAAGGGATAAACTTAGTGCATGCCCTACTGGCTCCTGTAGTGCTTAAGGAAAAAACTGGGTTTGCATTCCAAACAATGGTACATTCACAAACATTTGCTCCAAGAGATCTCTTCGGAGGAGAGATGATGACACAGTTATTACAAAGACTCCTGCTTTGTTTGCCAAGTTGATTTGCTTCAGAGAAATGACAGAGAGATAAACTCAGTAGAGTTTCCACAGGACTTTGAGCTCAAGAGGAGACAGGGAGGCCAAGCTGTGCCTCAAATGGAGCATGCTGCTAATCCAAAACTACCAGTGCTGGCTTTCCAGTGGCTCAGAGCATGGGTGGTTCTCAACAAATTGGAAATGAAAAATGAGATTTAGTGCAAATTTAAGGGGAATAGAGTATTGATTAGGAGCCAGGGTACCACATAAACTTTAGTACTAATACAAATTACTTTGGGGTTCAGTCTCTGCTCCCTATGTACAACATATCCCACATTTTTGTTTCTGCCTGACCAAGGGGTCCTTGACACCTCAACACAGGATACTTCATGTTATGCAACTCTGCCAAGTCTCCAGGATTTTCCATTCATATGTCAATCTACCATTTACCTACTTACTCCAAATTTCTCCAAGAATTCAAAATTAGTGCTGAGGTCAGAGATTTGGCAGGCAGAATTCAGCTCTGCTTCAGTGAAATCTCTCATCAAACCAAGTTGTAATACAGCAGATCGACTACACAGCTCTGGTCAGAAGGGGACCATCTCTAACGCTCCTCCTCACTCAGCCCATACTCCCTTCCAACTGTTTGTTACAAGCCTGATGGCATCTGCTGCCACCGGTCTGAGAGCAGTTTTATTTCTGTCCTCCAGTTACACGCTGGTTTTAGGCTATTTTATGACCATCCACACCCTGTCAACAACCATCCCCATTTCAGTACTGGACCTGGAACATTAACTGGAAGGACGAGGCTGCCTGTGCTCATTCCCTACCCACAGACTGTCTCTCTTGAAGACCAGCTCTCCCGAGGAAGCAGGAGGTGTCCCTTGAGTTGAAGCCAAAAGACAAACAGAGGACTAGTGCTACACAAGCCTCTCCAAACATTTTCCACTAAAAATGCCTGGCAATATGCAGGGAAGCCCAGAAGAGTGAAATAACACTGTGTGCTTCAAGCATGAAAGTATAATGTGAAAAGACTTTCAACTGAGAATTGTCTAAGACAGAACCAGGGGCTGCCAAAGAATTTAGGTTCCTAGTGGTCCTTCTCTTTCATGACAGTGTCATCTCAAACGAACATCTGTATTTTATTAGATTATATAGTAAGCAATCTGTGTGCAACAACTTTAAGACAATAGACCTTTGTAATTGAAAGTGCTCCAAGCATGAAAGCATACAACCACGGGTAGCCTGCTACTCAGAGCATGTTGTCTGCACTCCAGCTTCAGGAGCTTTCAATCTGTTAAAATACCACAGAATGTATGTCAATATATCCATGGAAAGGGGCCATAATCCTTTCTATTACCCTTCCTGCTTCATTGCCAGTCACTTTTGGAGCCAGCGAAGGACATTTCTTTGAACATTTGTGTTTCACCGTGCCTTCATTTCCATCAAGACCCCCATAACACATATTGCAGTCTGTTGCAGGCTTCTTTATGCCCTGAGGGAAGAGAGGGGTGTGAGCTGTTCAGATCCAAATCCTCGAACAAACATGATGCAGTCTCAGCAACTGAGGCCCTGCTGCCAGTGGGAAAGCTGCTTCTTTCCCACACCCAGCACCATTGGCTGAGGGAGATTGGGTCAGTAAGGAAACCCTGTGTTTGATGCTGCTGGAGGAGCCTCTGCCTGGATTTAGCACAGCGAGAGCCATGGACTAACGTGGGACACAGCTTGGTGGCCAGGATGCTGCCCGGGAGCAAGAAGACCTTGCAGGCACAGGAGAGAACCGAACCTGGTTTTCCCTAAGGGAGGATTTCTTTAGGAATCAATAAATCAAGCTGCACAGGGGTAATACCGTCATCTCTTTCTTGCAAATGTTTTTGTTTCAGATCAATTCTTCCCAAAGTCTCCTCCCTGCAATCCTGGGAATGGCAGGGTTCAGATTACCACAGACAGGATCCCCACGGCCCAGCCAAAGCCCTGGTGGTAAATGCTGGAGCTTGTACCACATCTCATGCTTTACAACGATAACTAAATGTATGAGCTATATATGACTACCAACCCTGTAAAACCTTGTCTGGTCTTGCATTGTTTTTAGTTTGGTGTTTGCTGCACCTACAAAAGTCAAGGAATATTTGCCTACCATCACATGCCTACTGCCTCATTTGACCAGCTGTAAAGTAAAATTTGCCTGTGTTTATTTGCCTGTTCACTGCCTTTTGGTTTGGAAGTTTAGTTGCATCATTGCCTAATTTACTAATTTACTTTTACTTACTTCAGTTCTGCTTAGCTTTGTGCAATTGCAGATTCTTTTCCTGCTTTTGTTTGTACAGAAGACTGGCAAAAGTAAGTAACTGTGGTTCAAGTAAACTCGTGAACCAGCGGGAAAGCACAACCTGTGAACCACTGTGATATTGAACTATGGAGACAAAATAATTTTGAGTGAAACAAAAACTCAGGAGAAGGAAATACGCATTACCAACATCATACTCCTCTTGCAAAGAGTATGTGATGCTGACAGCTCCACCTACTAATTAGAGAATGCAAATATAAAATGGGACAGATACCTGGGAACACAATTTTACTGTACTACTAATGACCCTTTAAAGAAATTTGGTGACCTAGATTCTTGTTATAATTGGTGTAATGATAAGCAGCTGTTGTTGCATTTGGTTGCACTGAAAAAACATTAATTAAAATTTTAAAGATTCTGAGATTTGCATTCTTGTATTATATGTGCTCTTTTGGTTGCCCATAACTTGTATGAACACATTTGGAATTCTATATATAAAAAGATGCACATGCATATATACATACACAATGATTTACAGAACACTTTTATTACACATGAATGCAACTGTGGAAACTATCACAAGGCTGATTCATGGAATTTAAAGTAAATCAGACCAAGTGAATTGCTGGAAGATCTGTATGCTGCTATGAACAGCCATAGATAAAGTGCATAAAATATCTGTGAAAGTGATCCCACAAATCCCAGAGTTAATATATTTTATTTAAGTGGACTATAAGGAATTATATTTTTTCCATTGCTTAAAAATAATTCACTATAATTTGCATTGCCAAGATCACATCTCCTTCTCTGAAGAGATGATACAGGACAAAGCAGAGGCAAACATCTGCTTTTATAGAAAAAAGGGACCAAACCAATCAGCTCAGCACCGTTCTGAAAAACAGCTAAGCTATGAATCTAGGCCTTGCCCCACCCAAAATACCTAAACTAAAAGTCTGTCATTTATGTTACTTACAAGAGTCACAAGCAAAGGGATGCTAGTTAAATGAAAATTCTTAATGCAATTTTCACTGCTGACCCTTCCAATGCTCTTAATTTTTTGTGTCGCATCAATCTCACTCTCATCATAACTATTATCATCAAGCAAAGATGAATACTCTCTATCAGCAATCAAAAGAGGCTTCTGAGGGTTGCCAGCCAAGAACACTTAAGGGAAAACTTTCCCAATTAATAGACTATTTTCCTTTTCCTCCTGAAGTCAAAAGGTTATAAGATTTCCTTTAAAAAAATAGATTAAGGTAAAAAGAAGTCATTGTGATTATGGGACAAATTTCATTTGAGATGAGGTCAATGAGTGCCTTCTCAATTCATTATTAGGCTGTGCAGCAGAGGACCGGATGGTCAGCCCCCAGCTCTAGCCACAATCATCTATCACAAGGTAAAATCAAGTCTTTCATTTCCCCTGCTGTTTCATGTTGCTCAGAGGGCAACCTAACAACAGTTCAATCCTCTGCAGTTTTGTTCCAGGCCACCTCTTGCCCTGATACGTGATTACTAGAATTATCACAGAGATACTCTGCTGAAGGATTTATTCAGGCTGGTAAAGTGCATCCATTTAACCAATGCTTTAATCACCAACTAAAACCCATGCTGCTGCTATCAACTCACTACAGGTTTATCTAAAGTGAAGAAAACCATCAGCTTTTTCCTGCCTTACAAACAGGAACAGGAATGAACAGCACAGGACTGGATGAATAAGCTAAATACTAGCTCTGCTTTTATGAAGATAACTAACCATGTCAAGGGCTGGATAGAAAGCATCTAGCTTTCAGGGACTAGACAAATTGCTTCTAAATGCTTCCAGGTAAAAAATCTTTTAAAATACCTTTCAGCCTATCTCGTGATGTGGCAGGTACCATAGACAATTATGAGGCAATACTGAATTCATGATCTATGCAGACATAATGATGAGCTGAAATCCTAAACCACTAGGGTTATTTAACAGTATATGGTACAGCTGGTTTCATTACAGCTTCTTTCTTTGTGTGTCCTGCTTCCTATTTTATTTATATCCTGACAACTATTACATCTGTTGGTTTAAGCATGTATCTGATTTTCTGCTTCCAGTCCTATACCATCTATTTTTCACATATTTTTTCCCCAAGGAAAGGGAGTCGTTCCTCCACTGACTAATTAGGAAAACTCATATCCACATATAAAACTAATGCTCCATATAGCTGCCAAATAATGTGCAATTGGCATCCTCATCTTTAAATTTATGATATCTGACTGGTGCCCCCAGCAATTCTTATTTCTATCACCTTCACTTTAACAGGGATGAGTACCAGATGTTCCTGAAAAAGTTGCAAGAAGACATCAAAATACTTACCCTGTGCACTGTGGGAGTTTCTTCATACCTCCTTCCCAATTAAAGGCTGGCTCTAAAGCGTGAGGGTTTATAATTCTTGGGTATTTTTCTCCTTATCCTACCTAGTACAACTGTGGATATTCTCATTAGCTGGTTTCCTATCAAGTTCCATACCTTAAGGCCACAAGCAGCACAGGCTCAATTATCTCACATTACTTCTAATTCTGATTGTTCAGTGCCTGAAAGAATGAATAGTAAAAACTTCTAAATGCCTAAATGGCAAGAGATTCACTAAGGTTGCTTCTAATGGGAAATAAAGCCACCTTTTTCACAAGGAATAAAGTACCAAAGGTGGAATAAAGCTTACCATGATCAGTGAACGTGACTTAGAAGCCATACAAATGCTTTTACATTCTTGAGTTTCACACTAAACATTTATTATGTGGATACAGCTCCTCATCCTACATCCTTGCTGAATGTATTTAAAAATCACTTAAAGCCCTAACAGCTTTAGTTTCTTCTTTTTCTAGTTCTGCAAACATAGCAGCAATTTAAGTCCATATAACAGACACAACAGATTTGTATTAAAAATATGTGACTTGACTTGAAGACAAAAAACAAGGAGCCTTTTGACAAGCTTACTCTACAGACTGATGAATATGCTGTACCTAACTGTGATTAAATATTTAATACTATAGACTGTTCGCAGTTCACTTATAAAAAGCCGCTGACAACTCCGAGGAAACTGTGAAAAGCACACTGAAGAATTCTGCTGATGAACTACATTTTCAGAGGGAACAGTTATTCTTCTATTTTCCTAACCAACAAGGTTAGCATTAAGAAACTGCTTATTGTGACTTCAACAATACCCTCCTGTGGTTTCATCCTCACCTGTCTTTGTAAACTGTGTGCTTGTGACTGTGCAATCCCAAGTACTGCACTGGGAACAAAGAATCCCAGACATCTGAGCAAAAAGTAGCAGAACATTTGCTGCAGACAAGGCCTACAAAGAGTACTTGTTCAGAGTAGCCTTATCTCCCATATATCCAAACACAATATGAGTTTCTTTCAGTGTTATAGCTCCAAATTAAATGACAAATGTGACACTGGGAGAAGAAGCTGGAAATGACAGAGGCAGAAATAAAGGGCTTGGGATAGATAAGCAGAAAGAAGAAAGCTGTCTCTTAGAGAATATCTAAAGTGAAGCAGAACAGCCAAGATGTTTTAGCAGAAGAGACCTAGAAAGGGAGCCCAAATGAGAAGCTGGACTGCAGGACAAGGTTTGCATCATGGTTCACGAGAGACAGAGGGCAGAAGCCCTCTGTCAAAAGCAGGCACGTTCAGTGCAGATCTCCACAGCTTGCTTAGCAACCCCACGTAAGTTTGCAGTCAATGAGGAATATTCTCCTACAGATGACTCAATTGGGTCTTGTTTGTTTTCAGTAAGCATTTAGGGAATCCTGGGGAACAAGCTCAAACGTAAATACCACTATTACTACATTTCAAAAACTAGGTGACATTAATTCTGCAATAGGCTCAGCAACAAAGCTGTTCTGAAAACAGATGCTTGGGAAGCTGCTGGATACAAAATCTGGAAATTTGGAAACGGTTTCCAACTAAGAGGAGTTTTTAGGAAATGTCAGTGAATTATTAAATTTAAGAGGTCTCACAATTTGTGTTCAGAGTTAGAATTGCAGATTCCTATTAAATAAAATTCCCAGGAATAATCAGAATGTTCATGTAGATCAAGAAAATATAAACCAAAACTTTATAGTGATAAAGCAAAATTAATCCAAATGCTAATACCTGAAGTCTACAAACACCTGCTAAGAGCACAACCTTACCACAAGGCACGATCACATGAAATGCAGATTTAATCATTCTCACTGTTAC
Source organism: Zonotrichia leucophrys gambelii (assembly GCF_028769735.1). Lineage (NCBI taxonomy): Eukaryota > Metazoa > Chordata > Aves > Passeriformes > Passerellidae > Zonotrichia > Zonotrichia leucophrys. The sequence goes on from NC_088169.1 coordinate 80,283,986, forward strand.
TGACCTGGACATACAGCCTGGATATAATGACTTGAGTACTGTAATCTGTCAGTGCCTTCAAACCACTGACCTGATTTACCTTGTCACATGCCTCATTCCATTGCAGCTGGAACTCAGAGCTGTGAATGCTGTCATAACAAACTTGTCACCCGTAACTGCTTAAGAGCTGTATCAAAGTGGGGCATCAGACCTTCCCTTGAGCCCAAATTAATTTCATATCCAAACTACGACCAAGGGCAGATGAAAACACTCAACATCTGGAGAGTGGCAGGGATGAAAGTTCGTGCTCCCAGCAGGACCTGGATGGAAATGGAGGCTTGCAGACCAGACAACCAGGTGGAACACTGCCCAAGCACATGAACTCAGTCTAACACCAGGCAGCCCACAACAACTTGCAGCCACAGTGTCTACAGAAGGCAACCAAACTGACATGGGATCTCTTCCTAGGGAGCCAAGACTGCAGCAAAGCGTTACATGATGTGCAGGCCCCCAAGCCATGAACATCCTGGGGCCATAGGGATCCCAGCAGGGATTTCCTGACACCAGTCCAAGGGTTTTACTCTCACTCAGGCCTCTCATATGGCTTGTGCTACTTTCTGTAATGCAAAACAGTCACTGAGGACAAGAAACTTGTCATCTGGAACTGGACACCTTACTCCAGTGAAACTACCCTTCTGCTTGAGTAAAAACACCCTCACGGAAGTCAGAATTTCAGTAAACTATCTGTGCTGCACAACACACATCCTTACAGAAGAATGATGAGGAGATTTCATTGTAGGGATTGTGAAAAGTTATCTTAAATCAACAACTTTCCAGATCTGACAATCAGTACTGGGGAGGGAAAGGCCATACTACAGAGATAGACAGTTTTATTTATATAATCCAACTACATATTTATGTGAAAACAGCAAACAAAAATAAAGAAACAAAAATAATATTAAAAATTAACACATCTGAACAAAGCTGCCAGTGTCACTTTCAAATATTGTTTGTAAATTCTAGCCATGGGCACTTCAACACAAGCACAGAAACATCACTGATTATAAAGTCGGAGATGGTTTCCCAGGAATAAAAGCAAATTTAATAATGCACTTGAGTATTCACTTCTACCAAGAATAGAACCAGCAAACTTAATACTTACACAGGATCAACTGCATGACTGCTGATACTCAGTGGCCTACAAATGTTCCATGCTTGGGAATATTTGTTATTTATTGATCTCTATTTTTATAATTTCACAACAAAAGGCTTGCTAGCTGTGTGGGAGTTATTAATTTATATACTGCATTTCAGAATGTCTGGACTCACTTCTTACCACCAAAAAAATTAAAGATGCCCTATCTGCTGGGCCTGTAGAAATACAGAAGATTCCAGTGTCTGGCAGCAAGCAAGTCAGTAGCAAGACTGTTCTCTCTCGACAGGCTTTAGAGATGCTGGCAAGGCTGGATTCTCTCTAAGTCTTCCTAGAAGCTCCTTTACTAAACAAAAATGGCCATTTCTCTTTGGAAATCTCTAGTGTCTTTCTCAAGGTCTATTAATAACACCTTTAAAAACTCCCCATTCCAGTTACTCTTATCTTTGAAAATTCACAGATTCAGATATTCATCACCCTAGCAGCTGTAAAAGCACTGTGCTTATGACACAGCTTAGGTCAGGTATTTTCTCAGTCATCCTAAAAAATCCTTGCTGAAATCCTCTTCCCAAGCATCAGGCAGAATAAAAAGCCTTGCATCTGTATGAGTTTGAGGTTCAATTTGCATGCCTGGTCTACTGAGCCCAGAGAAAGGGACAGACAGATGGATAGATAGGTGGATAGATAGGTGGGTGGATAGGTGGATAGGTGGATAGATAGATAGATAGATAGATAGATAGATAGATAGATAGATAGATAGATAGATAGCCAGCCCTCCCTGATCTCATATTTGCAAAATTCATCACTGCCTCTTAAAGCACACCTTACAATGACCTCCTTTATATTACACATTTCATTGCTCAGACACCCACATCCAGGGCACACAGTATGTTCAGAACAATCCATTAATTAACAAATTTAATAAGAGAGTATGAAGACAGGACCAGAACAACTTTAAGCAGTTTTGTCCATCTCAGGGCCCCAAAGACAGATCAGGAATATCTAATCCTTTCCCAACAGAAATTCTCTTTACCACTTTTATTACTGCAGATATTCTCTAACTACTCAACTGCTCCTGAGGAAGTTTTATGGCACTTCACATTTCATCACTGAAATGGACAGCTTAGCTGTCCTTATGGTTAAAACGTTTCCCCTAAAGTTTAGCCTAGATATCTCTTATTACCATGACACTTGCTGAGAAAATGAGCCTGACATTTTCTTTTGATCACAAGTCCAATGAAAAGGTGTCACATAAAAATTGATGTAAGAAAATCCCTTGGAAACCCCCAGCCTGAATATCAAGTAGAAGAGAAGAGCAGGAGTGATAGGAGCTGTTGAGGCAGAGCACATTTACAGATGGGGCAGCAGCATCACCATCTGCTGGAAGAAGCGAATTTAGCTAATGTACTAGTTGCCACCAAAGGAGGAGTGAGAAATGCCTTTGGCAGATATGCAGCATAACGAGAGGAACAGAGAGGTGCCACGCACTGCCCAGTTCACAGCAAGTGAAAAGTCAAATAGCCTTCCCACGCCACGGAGCAGAACGAGTCCACCCTGACAGTCTAAAGTAGTTTCAGATGTTTTATCTATTAAGCACAATTTAGATTGAAAGCCTAGCCTTTTTAAAATTCACCTCCCTTCTGGAGGAGGTCATCTGCTGTGATGGAGGATTCCTGATCTCCATAGCCCAAGCAGAGCTGGGGCAAACCTCCCCTCACTGAGACGGAGGGTCAGCTCCAAGGGATGAAACTAGCAGGCATGTCGGTGCTCTGGGATCTGCCCATCCGCTTGTGAGGAGCCAACACCAAAGGGAGTATGAAAAGCTGATAATTGTCTCGGGAACAGATTGGGCTCCTGACGAAGAGGAATTTCACACTTCTCCACAGGCACCGCCTGGTCAGATGGTGTTTCTTTGTGCTGTCTGTGTGTGGCCAGGCAGTGAAGGCTTACAGGTTCTTGCTAATATCTGTTCTCCCCTTCACAAGGGCTGAAATAGCTCCAGGAGCTCTGCAAGAGTGGGAGCAGGAGGCGTCCGTGCACAGCCGGCCGTGGGACACCCTACAGCGGAGCGTAGGGGAGTTGCCTCCAGTGCTCCTGCGGGAGCGCAAGGCAGCATGGCGCTCTCCACAGGGACTCACGGCACCACTGGTGACTTCAAAGAATACCAGGGAGACAGCAGCGTCCCAGGGCACTTGGCTGCTAGATTTCACAGGAACAGACTGGCTCCCAGGGCTGCTGGTTGAGCCTTTCCAAGGGCTCACACTGACAGGGCAACGGAAGCAAATTTCTACTGTGCTGATTTCAGTAGCCTGTGGTGTCACTTTTGATGATGAGTCCAGGCTTGGAGAAGTGTTGAAGATGGTTACCACATGAATTAATGTCACCTTTCACCACTGATGAATGGTGTTGAGAGGTGTAGTGAGAGGAAAGCCTGCAGACATTACACAGGAACAGCTATTGGGGCTCCAGAAGACACTTTCTGTTGGGTTTATCAGTAGATAAAGCTGGGAATTGACGGTAGGATGTAAATCACTCTAAGTCATTCATGTGACACTGCTCATCCCTGACCCCCAGTTCATACTCTTGAACCTTTCCAAAGCTGTTGTCAGGGAACCCCTGCACTAAGCACCAATGACAATAAGCCAGGAAGGCATATATTTTATCTGCAGGACAACCTGTGTAATTTATCCCTGTGCAGCACTGGTGACAAGGTCGTTTGGCTGCTGTGTAGGTACAGGGGGTGACTACTGGTTAGAGTGCTAACAAGCAGTGCAGGGAGGTTGTCACCAGAGATGCTTTCACAGCAAAGAAACCACTGTATGATGGCTGCCTCTGGGGAAAAATAAAAGAACACCTTTGTGACAGTGGAGATGGCCTGGTGTCTCCACAGTCCTGCCAAAGCAGTGTAGGTTTGCAGCATTGTCTCCATATGTTCTGGTGAACTGCCCAAACCCACAGCCCCACCGAGCTCCAAACCAAGCCCTAACACACTGACACTGCCCTTCTGACAAACCTATCACAACTGCTTTCCTACTCTTACCAGGGCAGAGTGTGTCAAGGAGCTCACTCCTGCCCTTGAGATCTACCTATGACATTGCATTTAAAGAATCTTTGTGGTATTGAAAAGCTGTAGCTGTCAGCAGCCCGCATTCTGCAGCCTGCTGAAAGCTGCCTTTGCACTTCACCAATATTTGATGTTGGAGTTATTTTTAAGACACATTTGTTTCTCGCTGAAAGAAAAGAGCAAAACCTCACCACTTAATGCCTCCTCAGAGCCCACAAGCAAAAGCTATTATCACCACGTGTCTGAAATTGCTACCTTTTATTAAGCTGGCATGTCATATCCAAAGAACTGCAGCAAGCAGTCTGCCTCATGGATGTTATTACAGTGGAATCGCAAGTGTGAGCACGGCCCTGCTCCACACACTGCTAGGAAAGGAAGATTGATCAGATTTCACATCTAATAAAAGGTGGGAGACTGAACTCCTCTTAGCTCTCATAGCTAACTGCAAAATGGTGCTAACTGAGGAACAAGTACTGAAGTTTTCAGTCCTGAGACTGTTATAAACATGAACTCAAACCCATATTCATAGAAATATCAATAATGTCATCACCACCTTGATGTGCTCTGTTATTGTCCAAGAAGCAATATCATGTAAATCAAAATGTAGTCCTGCACCATACACATTTTAGGTGATACCTCTACATCCATATTGTCAACTGTTGTTGGTGTTACCCTTTTGTGACCCGCACTGTCACAGTCTCCTGAGCTGGACTGGACTGAATGGGTGCTCTGAGAGCGGAGGTGAGATGTGACAGTGCCCAGAAGTGCATCACTAACACTGTGATGTGTTACAGTGATGCCACATGGCTGCGGCAATGTTTTGCTTATTTGGCAGCTCCCAGTTAGATCCAGGAGTACCAGAACTAAGTGTGCAGACTTCAGTGCATAGGCTGGCATCCAGTGCCTAAGACTGCACCATCAAGCACGAAGCAACACCTTTGAAAATGCTGATTTTAGGCTCTCCTGAGACTTCTGCTCACTATCCCTTTAGTTGAGCACAGTAATGAACTGCAAAAGAAAAACCTCTCCTGGGGAGGTATCACCAATTTTCAAATAAAAACTCTGCCCTCTTCCGGGGGCTGTCTGCTGCTCACTGTAACATGACAACATCATACAATAAGGACAATACTATGGTAAACAGGCTGCCAAATTATCATGTTCTTATTGCAATGGTTTTCAGTATAGATCTCTACTGATATTACTGCATTCAGACAATACAAGCATGTATTGTTACCCTAGTCACACCAAGGAACCAGTGATTTCAGGGTCGCCACATATCTGGGAAAGAGATTTCAAGAGTGGAAAAAACCAGAGATTTTTTCATATATATTCCAGCAGATATATCAGCTGGAAAGGAGAAACTCAAAAACCATGCAGCTGTTTACGCATTCAAGAAATATCAAATATCTGCTACAGAGGAAACTTCCTTACATAGGGTAAGACTAACCCAGCCTTTCTAGAGCAGGCCCCTAGAAGGTGAGCTAATTCAGTGCTGGAAAGCTGAGGTTTCAGCTCTTCCAATGGCCAAAACTGAACCTTGTAGTCTGGTGTCCACCAACTGATAGAAGAACCTGTCAGTGCAACTACAGATTTCTCCATCATTTTTCATAAAAATAAATAAACCTCCAACCCTAAACTTCTGTCCAAGAGGAGCTTTTCCTACAAAAAGGAAAAATGTCAAAGAGTTTGTGACAACCACTTAGGTCTTTGGCTTGTGAAGGAGTTTCAATAGAAATTGTGGTGATATCTACAACGGAGGTACCTGTAATGGCATCAGATTTGGAAAGTGATGACCAAGACCTCTGGATCTATGGTTCTGGAGTGCCAGACAACAGTTACCTGCACGGCCCAGGACAACCAGTGGGTGCAGCACCTGAGGGAAGCTTTCAGAGCTCTGGCTTGAATACAGCCCTCAGCATAAACCTGTGGATCAGCAGCCTCACTCAACAAACTACTTGGATTTTTAATCACTCTTGAATTCAGACATGAGAGCAGGTTACTGAGTTTGACACAGTAAATCAGCTGAATATGAGCTATGTAATTGCTTCTGACTTTAAACAGAAAAAGCTTGGATAATGTTGATAAGGCTATCAGAGACATTTGAATAATGTTGTGTTAAAGCAAGTGAAGCTCATAAGCAACAGAAAGCAATGCTCACAGAAAGGAAAATGTGCACTAGTGTCGGGGGAACCTCTTCACCAGAGAGTTCACCAAGTCCCATTTGATTCAGAAACCATTACCCTGCATCTGTATGTTAACGAAGCAGTTGTTCCACTGCTAATTGCTGCTCCAACAAATTGCTTTTGCAATTACAATTTTATTATCAGATTTATCACTGCAAACTGAAATAGATGCATTTCAATTTTAGAAAGACAACAGAATGGTGCAATTAACCACAAGTCCTCCAGAAAGGCAAAAATCAGAGTCTATAATTCCAAGGCTTTCCAAGTTCTTTAGAAGCTGAGCAGATATCTAGGTACACATCTTCTGTGAATGTCTGCTTCCACAGGCATGCCTATATTAGCCTCTAGTAATTGGGTTGCCTGGATAAAATCCAGACATTTTAAGCCTTATCTAGGCATTTAGGTAAATGGCTTGATTTTTAGAAATGCTAATACAAACCCCATATTCATTTCAGTTCAGTAGTCTTGCACATTTGAGGCCAAAAGGTGAACTAATCTTTAAGTAGCATTACAGTTTTCCTAAAGAGCCCTCTACTATAAGGTTCTACTATCAATGACGTAACTACACTTTCAAATTAAAATTAACAGAGTTTTAAAGAGTTATTACCCCGAATTCATCACTACTTTAGACATATAAGACCTGAAGGACCTTTTAGTAAGCATGGACACCAAAGTTCCTGCGATGGCCCACCATGGCTGGAAGAACACTTTGCTGGTTACTATTTCTAAAGGTAGTGATTAATAGAAAGACAACAAACACTGTATTAATCACAGCAGCAGTGTAAGTTTGGTTTTCTTGGACAGGAGGCAGCGGCTGCACAAGCCTTTCTCCAGTTCATGCAGGTGCTGTGGTTTGCAAAGAGCCCAAATGAAGACAGTATAAAAGCTTGACAAATAAAAGTAAAAAGTGCTGGACAAGAACACAACTTTGCTGCACTGCTGTCCACAGATACTTGGGACTCTGAGGGACAAAACAAAAAGAAAGGAGACTAAAATGTTAAGACAGAAAAAAAATTATGAATCTGGCAACTTCATAGACTCAGGCACGTGGTTTTGGGAGGATAACATATATAACAACTCTGAGGTGCTCTCAGGAGGACAGAAGAAGAAAATTTCTAAGACATCTATTTTTTCTACTGTAGAAAAGAAACTGTGCTTTATAAACGTGTCCCTAGGTTGCAGAGATGGCAAAGAAAGTTCATGCAATACAGGGAATTGATACCAAGCATCTGTTCTTTTGTTGTATACTGTATTTTTCTAAATATTGCCACCAGGCCCTAAAATTGTATTTTCTCTTCAGAGAAAAGTCAAATGACTACCACAAAAATAAAGCATTTATCATCCTTGCAGAAAGATCTGAAAAACAACATCCAGTTCAGAAGTGGGGTGCAAACGAAACAAATTTCAAGGACACATCTGATTCCCACTACTCCTTACAGCAAACATCTCTCTGAGAGGGCAGAAGCAACCACCTATAGTACTACTCTATTTTCACTACTTTACTGCTACTAAAACTACACTAAGGACAGCCAGTGCCACACAACTGCCATGACCATCAGTGATTAGGGAAGATTTTGGCTGTATTTAGAAAAGTCGAATCACTTAGGACCTCTAAGATCATTGAGTTCAAGCATTAACCCAGCACTGCCAAGTCCATCACTAAATCATGTCCTCAAGCATCACACCTATATGTCTTTTAAATAAAAACAGAATTGTTAATCTTCATATTAATTGTTTTTTTTCTTATTCTTTTCATGAACATAGAACAGATTTTGTATTTTAATATTTCAAAACACTCCATTTTCTAAAAAGGTTAGGCTAGCTTTTCAGAAGCTGGAAATAACTCTGACAGCAAATTTATAACAAGAGAAATAACTGCTTTAAATACAAACAGGGCAATAACCATCCATCTATCAAACATCAGCTTAGAGTAATGGATTACACAGAAGAGCCACTTTAGTTAATCAGGTTGGACTTTGAAATACTTCTGTGTTCCATAAATAATATTCCAACAGGAGCTTTACTGTTGGAGACCACTTTGAGCAAATGGTGGAAATGAGTCTGCCCTTTTCCAGAAAGCATCAAATGAGAAGACACACTGATGGCTATCTCTGCCCTTTGAAGCAAACTTTCAGAAAATTCATCTTGTTGAAGATGACCTAAACCAGCCCTAGCAAAAACCTAGCAGCTTCAAAATCACATACTGACAGTCTGAAATAGCAAGGCTAAAAGGGCTAAGTCACAGACATGCAAATGGGGTTATTTCCTCTACTTAAAAAAAAAAAACACTAAAAACCCACATCAAAACTTTCAAGGTCTCAGAGACAATTACTTGGAAATACAACATTCACCAAGGAACTTTGCTGGAGACTACAAGAGATATGACTAAGTGGTCATGTAAGACCAGCATGCTGAGGTCCTTTTATATATTTGTTTTCACCAAAATTGCCTCTAATGCAGAAGTATGAAGTATGACAAGGCTGACAATTTCCTAGACACTCTAGAAAGAAAGTTCTCCTAAACAGACAAAACCTTTGACTCCCAAGGGATATTTTCTTGAGCTTCCTTTAGGAAATCTATCAATAATGTAACAAAGTTAAAGTGAAGAATCCATTTATGGCAGAGGAATCCAGAAAGCTTGGAAACTGCATGTAGTCCTGACACCCTCAAGCATGTCCTTCAGAAGGAGGGAGCCTGCAGCGATGATCAGAACCTCAGTGTCACTCAGTGGGATCTGTTCTGCCAAAGAGGCATTCCCCTGATGGATGGCTACTACAGCACTGAAGGCTGCAGGCAATTAGTAAGCAGCACATCGTGCAAGACAAAATTCTGTCTAAAGTGATTTGGCAAATTTCCACTGCTACAGAAAGTGGCAATGGAATGTAATGGCTACGTATATCAGATTGGGTCTCAGTCATTAAGATCTCATTCTGAGAGAATAAAACACAATAAAATGGGTAGTCTTTCATCTACATAAAAGGAATGCATAAACACTGAGATGATTCTGCCAAGATTTGTGGTTCCAGGAAATCAAGGTATTTTTGGTTTAATGCTTAAGGTTAACAATCAATCTCATGCAGCTATTCATGTATCATCTTTCATCTTGAAGTATTCCATAGCACTTAAAAAATAATATACAAATCAGAATCCCTACTCACAGGAGCATTCATTTTTACTCGTCACATTTTAAGAGCTCCTAGCACATGCAACAGATAAGTAATGGGCAGAAGCAACTTGATGTGCTAAGGCCAGAACAGTTCAATTTCTGCCACTGGAACTATTAAATAAACATACAGACATCCAAGCTCCTCCACTAACAAGCAAACGAAACTCCATCTGGCTCTTGGGTTTCTGCAGCCTTCTTTCTCTTGCTTGAACTGCAGGCAATAATCAAAATGGAAACACACTGAGATTAGGCATAAATAAAAAGACAATGCTTGATGAAAGAGTTGGGTGAACACATACATTCGTGTCCCACTTTCTGGAATGTGAAACATTAGCCACTGCCACAGAAAAATGGCAGCTACTCCAATAGATCTACTATGAAAGCAACTGAGGTTGCATGGAAAAGTCCATGATGTATGGTTATAACTTCCAACAGTAAAGCAGGATTAAAAAACTCCCCAATCCCTCTCTTCTATGCAATTGGTTTCTATTTCACAAACTAATGTTTTTGTGATCACTGTTGGGCATGAGCCACAAGGACTTCTAAATATCCACAGCCAAAAGCCATGAGGGTGTATATATTTTATAATGAATGAGCCCTGCATTCCAAAGTAAGTACATTTTAAATTTAAATAACCCATATGATGAAATCCTTCATTATTTTTCCCCTCTTAGTTTACCTGCTTTGCTGGACATTATCTCCCTCATATCATTTTTAGACAGTAACACGGTTATTTGAAAGAAATGAGTGGTTGACTGAAAATAATCTGGTATTCTACTTCCAACAAAGCCCAGTGCTGCATCCCTATGGAGATGCAAACACCTATAGATGGAAGACTTGCCTCTACAGAGGAAAATAGTAGTTTTAACTTTTTATCAGAAGAATGGAATTATTTTCCATTCTAAGCATAGAACCTGATATCACTTATAACTTTTATCTTACCAAATGTAACAGTGATAGTAACAACAAATACCTTTTTTTTTTTCCCCCTAACAGTTCTACTTCACATCACTAGAATTTCTGAACAAGGTCATGGGAAACTAGTCCACTAGGGGTGTATGAGAGGATACACAAGTTCTTGAGCTGAAGGAAAATGACACAATCCCTTCTGATCATAATGTAAAAATCCTTTAAAGCGTAGGTCAGTCAGTTGGTTAATTTATGGACACTGACAACATATTTGTTCTTCGAGCTCCAAGTCTGGATTTGCTTCCTTTTTCCTTTAAAAAATCCCCTTTCCTTGAGGAGACTCCATTTGTTACTTACTAGGGCACAATCCCACTAAAAGACTTCTAGGATCAAACTCCAGCTTTTCTAAGAAACTGCCCTACATAATTATAATATGTGATGAGAGGACAACATTCTGAACATTCTTAACCCCAGGAGTGCCATTTCTGCTCTTTGAAACAGAAGTACAAAGAGAAGAGGACACTGCATTTACATTCCCTTTTGCATTACACATCATCAAATTTACTTATCAGAAGAATTATGAATGTTTCAAAAAGGAAAAAAATAACCTTGGATGTTTGAGTGAACAAAATCTGCACATCTTCTCCCTCTTTAAAATCAGTTAGAGAGCTTCTCACATTTATTCCTTCAGGCTTTAGGCAAGTGATATTCAAAAAAACCTAAAGATTTCATTATGATCTCTTGTATTTTGTGTAATGGTGTGATGGAGATTAACCTCCAGGTTACAGGGAAAGCTTTCATGCCTTCTGTTTGCCATGACTACAGCTACTGTCCAGCTGCACAAGACTATTCCCTGAAAAGAAATGGAAAAGCTCACACAAAAGTCTTATCATAGAAAGTCACACCATACCATACTAAGGCACACTTAACCTCCAGACACACAAACAGCCAGCCACAGGCAAGGTCAGTGCAATCAAAATCACTGCACTTTACAGATTTATCATGAGGAACTGTGCGCATGCTCCTACCCTGCTGCCAATGCAAAGGAAATCATGCAAGCTTTAAACTACCCCATGGTGATTTTTGTGTTGTCATCAGTCAGGAGCATCTGACATCCACCACCAGGGTCTGCTGATGAGAGCAAGTCCTTAAGCCCGGCAGTTCCAGCACTAGCATCTATCCATATCTATCCATACTGTCCTGTTCCAAGTGCTGGCAAGAGTTGTCAAAGAGGGTGTCATTGCAGTGGGCAAGGACAAGAAAACAAGAGAAATTTCAGACAAAAAAACCCCCAAACCCAACAGTATGTAGGCTGCATAATGAGGCCAAGGGAAACAATAATTAAGCAACTTGTGATATCACAAGTTGTGACTGTTTAAGTAGAAGGAGAAGAAAAAAATTCCTGAACTAGTGGAGATGAGGACTCCAAACCGTAATTGTGGTTTACTAGAGGCAGTTCTGTGATTCTGGAATAGGAAATAACATCTCCGGACTTGGATTGCAAGTCTCCACACTGCACAATATGATATAAATAAAAGAGACTTAAATCACACCTTCTAATCATGATTTAAATCAGCAAGCAGGAAACATTAATTTATTTAATCAATTCTAATCTTGCTTTGCAGCTGTACTTTTTAGTTATTTTTCTAAAGTAAGTTTCACTCCAATGGTTGGTAATCATTAAAACACACTGAATTGTAACTAAACACTAAACTGGAAACCTGTTTTTAACCAGGACAGTACATTAAATCTGCACACACTTTAAAGAAGTTCTGTGCTTTCCTATGGTACATTTATAATTTTCTTTTTCCAGATTACTTTTATTACTTTTTTTTGTATTTTATTCCAGCCTCATGTTGCCCTGGGAGGCTAACTAGAATTCAATTACAAAGTTCATAAATAATATTTTTTAAATTAGGTATTGCTTACTATGAAATGACAGATTAAGTATAGAAAAAATATAATACTAGCTAATTTCTTAAATTAATGAAATGCTAGTCAGAGAACTGAACTGCTGATTTCTAGCCACTATGTGAAAACTACAGATTTTGTGAACTTCCCAGTGCCTGAGCAAGTGGCTTATCACAGGTTTTGGTAGTTTTGGGATGGATGAACTAATTTGGTTTTCTAATAAATTTATGGACAAATCACTATTTCAAAAGGTCTGCTGCTATACAAATATCACTGGATTGCTCTAGGAGACAGCAAGAAGAAACTGGCAGTGAGATCAATGTATAAACAGATTCATTATTCCAGAAACAGTTGTCCTTTTGTGACTGTGCTTCTACATAAGGCATAGATAAGATACTGGCTCTTAGGCATTCGGAAAGAGGGATGTTACAGAACATCACATAAATTTACTACTCATCTTACAAAAAGCTGGCTGAATCCATACAATATTGACTATCACTACATCATTTTCATGGATTGCAAATAGATTGGGATCACGCTGAACACCAGAGTGACACCATGTATAAAGCATATTACTCGCACAAATTTGTTCTTGCTTGCACCCAGCGTATCTTCGCTTAGAGACAGCCTCAGCCAGGAGCAAACACCTCACCAGCACAGGGCAAGATGCAGCCCAGGGGACCCTCCCAGCCTCCCCCACCGTGCAGCAAAGGGCTGTGCTGAGACAGAAATCATCCTCCTCATGGCTAGACAGCACCAACACGCAAATGCACCCATTTAAAATGCAAAAGCCATTAATTTTAATTAATGATGCACCATGCTTCACTTTGAATATTTACCATTTGAGCTCAGCTTAGTATTTTATGCCCCTGCTCTGAGCACTCAGAAAATACAAGCAGTGAAACATGTGAAGGGGCACAGAGGTTACACAGGCTTGCTTAATACGTGCTACTGAACAAATGTGACATAATTACTACTACCAAAAGAATTAACTAGCTTACTATGAAAAAAAGCGCCATTTTTTGACACATTAGTTTAATGCTGGAAATTTCAAGTGTTTTTTTGTCCTCCCCCCCACATATATGCATAAGGTTTTGACTGCAGTATGCAATGGAGGAGGATTGAAAATAGCTCTACAACCTTTTGTGAAAGAATATACAAACTACACCTTGTCTTCAGCTTCTGCAGAGAAAAATGACTGATGTGAGGAAAACAACAACACCATAACAACAGGATTTAACAACCCCATGTTTCATGAAAGATGGATTCTCCTCCAAGTTTGGAACTGGGCTGCAAAAAAACCCTCCAACAACACAAAATAGAGCACAGTTGCAGAGCATCACCTCAAAATAAAGATTTCATATAGCTCTCTGCCTACTAACCTATAAATTAAGCGTGTGCAGAAGCAAAGCAATCAGAAGCAGTCTCTAGGGCTTTTAAACACGATCCCATGGAGAAAGGGCTCTTTGGAGAATGCAACATATGCTCAGGAACACATTTCATAATTCTAACAGCAGAATATCATAATTATCCACATTCTGAAAGGCTGTGATAACTGCCACCTCTCATTTTGGTGTGGGACTACTTGACATTTTGAATTGTGTTGGATCTAAACCTCCGTGTGGGTTGCGAACCATAAACCTCAAGAGACATGGTAGGATACTGGAACACTGCTGCTGCTTTCAGGGTTTTAATGTCATCACCTTGGTTATTTCCAGCACAAAATGTGGTCAAATTAAACATAAGGTTTTGGTTCTGCTAATTCAAAAGCCACTCTCAGGATGGCAGTTCTAAGTTTTAATAAAGGAAAATATTCAGGTCACACTTATCTTCAGTTATTAACTATACTTAGCAGTGTTCTTTTATATCTGCACTTTCTATAGAACACTGCATTATTAATGGAATAGAGAATTGTCTTTATAAGGTACTGACAATATGGAGTGCTTTTTGCATACATTTAGAATTACTTATCTATGATTCTAAACACAAAATAAAATACTACATGAGACAGAAATCTGCCAAAGCACACGTCTTTCCCAGCTCTCCTGGCTGTAACTCTTTCCCAACTCTTGTGCATGGGACACTACAAGTCCTCGACTCAGGGTAAGCACTTAACTTAAGCAGGAACTTAAACATCAACGTGTAATCAACACTATTCTTATACTAAATCCAAAACACAGCACTGTACCATCTAATAAGATGAAAATTAACTCTATACCAGCTGAAACCAGGACTGAAATCAAAGTAACAAGTGAGACCTTGAGGTCCTGTCTTCCACCAGATGCATAACACTTAATTCAAAGAACTTCTCTCTGTCTATCCGAACTTTTGCAGTTGATAAATATTTTGGATGGGAGGAGTAGTCGCTTTAAAAAAAATTAAAGTTTATGACACTGAGGCTAGTAGAACAGGTACCATGCACAACAGTAGGAAAAGCTGTAAATGCCACTTCTGGTTGACTGCCTTTGTGAGTAAATGCATTAGTGAATTTTGGTTCAAATAGTCCAATAACACCAGCACAGAAAAAAGATGCTGTCGGTGAAAAGATTTCCCTTTAATCAGAACCCAAAGCAAATCTAAAATAATTCCACCATGTAGCTGCCTTGTTAAAATAGAGTCTCAGTGATGTCTCTGTTTTGTACTGATGCCCACTTTTATTTAAAGAAAAAATAAAGCTGCTTAACCTTTGTGTGGATTGTATAGGGAACAAGTAACGTGATTAAACAGCAAAATACATTGTCTATCTTGTCTTGTACTGAAGAAGTGACTGGAATTCCTAATGAAGCTCAGCACACCTTCTCTTTCATATGCTCAAAATGCCCTACTTTCCTCATGGTGCCTCCTGCACTAGAAATGTCATCCATGCAACCCAGCTTCTTGCATCCAGCACTCTGCACTCCCTTCCAAAAAACTCATCTACAGCCACAGACACTGCTCCATTCACTTGACTGTATTTACTGCATCCTTCTCTCCTTTATCTCCATGCAAACTTGAGATGAGAATAATGCACATTTGTACTCTGATCCAATGCACACGTCTCACCAGGAGTCACTGGTATTTTCTATGTGCTGGCACCTGAGTAATATTTTGGAAGCCTCAGGCAAACTCTCGCTTAGATTTAGACATTCCTTATTTGTTGAAGATGTGCCTCTCCTGGAACAGCTCAATAACTGCACTAAAAAGTGTTCCTTCAGCTGTTGCCTCGTAACAATTAATAAAAGTAGAAATAGAAAACGTAGACAAATGTAAGAAGACGGATTAAAATAACAACAAATAAGAAAAGGTGTGCTATACCTTTTCAGTGTGTATGGCAGTGAATTCAGGTATGGTGACCCTTTATCCATATAGAAATAATCCTCTATAGTGAGGTCTCTCACTGAACAATGAATTTTACAAAGCTGTTTCTCACAAATGAGAAGGGCTAAAAGTTGTTCTCTAGTGACATTTTGGCACCAGATTACCAGAATATCTTTAATGTAAAACAATTCTAACCTTCCATCTTACACTTGCAAATATCCTACTTTTTTTTTTTTTTTTTTTTTTTTTTTTTTTTTTTTTTTTGCTGGCAACACTAAATCAAATAGTTTTAATATATGACATCCCTTTCATGCATGCTGTATTTTCTGCACTGAATCTCATTTGTGAGTCCTAGCACTTCAGAACGTATTTAGCTGGCTGTGTAAAAGCGATGACCTAGAAAGTTTGCTCTCCAAACCCAGATCCCCACAGAGCGACAGCATACACTAGAATAAGGCAGAAAATAGGAAAAGTACTATATATATTGTGACACAATGATTTTTTTGAGTGCCAGCAGTTGGGCTTGATGATCTTAAGGATCTTTTCCAGGTTAAACCATTCTATGAGTCTCTGACATAACTGACTTTTCACAAAATCAATGTCTTTTAACATGAAATGCCTAATTTTCTCTCATTCAGATTTTGTTACAGAACGCTAAAAAAACCTGGTTTGTTAAGGAACCCTAAAGTTTACACTGGGTGTTAAAAGACTGTCCATAAATAAATTGTTTTCAATTGAAAGGTCATAGAAATTGAGGTTTCCTTCTGTTATTTGAAATAAAAGAGGGGAAATACTTTGACACCTCCAACCCCCTCCACACATGCTATCTTTCTGCAACAAAGAACAGACCACCTACTTTTTATGACTGCTAGTACAACTGCGAGGATCTTCACATCCAGATGTCTTAGCAGAAAAAACCTCTAAAGCATACTTAAAGTGGAGGAAAACAAAGTAGGCATGCTGCTTGTGGTGTGTGCATGTGTGGCAAGCACCACACTGACAGACGCAGCTGCAGTCTGCTGTGAACCTCCTTCACCTTGCTGCTGAGACATTAATCAGGCACTTGAGCACGTTTTGGTCAGTGTCAATGCTGGGAAAATGAGAAGCCTGCCCTTTTGTCAAACTTCTTGCCTTGAGAGACATCTTCACCAATTATATCCAGGGGCTGTTCTGAAGAAAGCTCGAACTGTGCATGATTTGTACGAAGCTACTTGACAGCATAAAAAATGACCAATAACTCACAGAGTTCCCTTCCCTGTGGTTTACTGTCTCTTTATATCTTGTTCAAAAGTACTATGCAAAGCTGTAGTGTTCATCATTATTCCACTTCCTAACAGGTTACTGTGGCACTGAAGAAAGCTGCCCAGCATGATCTGAAGCTGTGCACTTTGTTCTTTATAGCCCCAGAAGTAATTCTGATCAAGAGGAGTATGATGCTGGGACTCCAGATCTAGGAAGTCATTTTAGGCTTCAATAGAATGAAAGGACTGTTCCCAGCAGGCCAAGGCAGAGCAGGTGAAAACCACAAAGGACATTGCTCCACTGATACCAGCACAGCCAACCCAGAGAATTCAGAAACCTTGAGGTTGCTCTGATCAGAATGAGATTTATCAACGAATGTAAGCAACAAAGAGATGGAGTGGGCACATAAACTGTCTTCTCCTTTTGATTTCTGATCTCCTGGACCTCACAACATGAAGTTCAGCAGATGTTCCCCATACCACTTTTCAGGCCCTTGTCCACCACTAACTTCCTTCTGCACCAAAACGGGGGTGAACTGAGCCTGGGCTGGATCTCTTACACTGCGTCCACTGCAAGTTCCCAGTGCTGGTGAGTGCTGCCATGCTGTTTGTGGACAGTTTGGAAGGTAAAAAGCTTCTCATCTCCCATAATGAGCCTTCACCATCACCAAGTCTTAAGACCCATGCCCCATCCTCTGGCCTTCCCTCCATGCCTGTGCACTCAGCCAAAGCTGGGGCACTTCCCATGTGACACCTCTGAAAATGCTGAACTGTGGTTTCAGGAGCCTGAGGAACAGCAGTTTGTGCAGTGCTTGGCTTTCAGCCTATCTACCTGATGCCTCCAGAGCTGAATTTATCCAGGCTCTGCAGTGTTCCCCATAGAAGCAGCTAAGTGCTGACTACCTGGGTGAGGTTTAAAATTCTGACACACACTTCATGTGAGAATAGCAGAAGATGCATTAATGAAATCATGTGGCTATAGCCCAGAAGTGAAGATGGCACATATAACATGAAGCTATTTGTTTTGTTGCTAGAAAACTACTGTGAGATGCCTGACAAAGTTGAGGCTGAGATGCAAGACAGGTGCCAAGCAGGACTGAAGCTTTATGTAGAGTGCCTCCTTGGGCTGCTACAGATATTCTCCCTTGTTAGACAAGCCCCTGCTGTGGAGACCTCAGGGAATTCAGATGAAGGCTGAGGCCAACATGATCTACAAGAGTGTCAGCAGCACAGAGCCCTGGAGAAGCCCACAGCCTATTTATACACCAACAGCTGCAGCAGAGGCAGAGCAGGCTGAACAGTCGCAGACTCAGGAAAACCACTCAGCCTCATTTCAGGAGATCATTGTGATATAAAAAATGTACAGTGCTTTTTGTTCACCTTCAAAGAAAGAGATTAGGCTAATCAATCTGTTCTTAGAAATGGCTAAATGTTCCTCTTTAATGCCTGCTGAATAGTGAGCACTTGCTAGAGCCCAGAGCATCTGGGGAGAAAAAAATATTGAGACCCTGATTTTAAAAAAATGCCTGGCAATTTTGTCTGCTTCAATACCCAAGTGGTGTATGTTTGCAGTCGATTAGTCATTACAGATCACTTTTCAGCCCACATGGCAACAGTTGCTTTTTTCATTAATCTGAGAACAAGGCAAATCAGTCCTGAATGGTGAAATTGAGCCCTAAGTTTTTGATGTCCTTACAAATATGAAACTGTTTACTTGTTAAAAAATGCAGCTATATATATCTAGACTATTATGATAAAAGTTAGAAGTGGTGATTGAAATAGTACTTTAAATCTTTATTAATATTCTTTTAACACAGGAAAAGAAAAAAACAGTAAAAGGCCAACTAAAACCCCCACCAATTCCTGTCACTGTATTCCTCTCAGTTTTCAAGTCTTATCATTATGTAGTGTCAGAACAATATTCTTTCTCTGGACAGTGTCTTACTGTGTTCTGATAAAAAATGCAAGTAATAACCAGATTTGCTATGTAAATGAAACCTTGGTAAGTCACACAACCATTTTTCTCCTCTGTAACCTCTTCGGAAAGATGGATGCTCGATTTTACATTTTTCATTAATGCACCAAATCACAGGAGGTTGAAAAGGTTAAAGATGTTTAATTGTTACTAGATGATAATCAGTCAGAAATTGTAGCTGGCTGGTAAAGATGTCGTATTTTCAGACACATCCCTCCTAATTCTTCCTTTCCCTTTGGAATTTATCATTAAACTGCATTTATCTGTCTCACATGATACATCCAGGCAGGAATCAATCTGAAAAGTCAGATCTGAAAGCTCCTTGCCATTTCTCATTTTCTGTGACCAAATAAGGAAGAAACCTGCATGACTCTGGTGGCAGAGACCAGCTTTTCTGCTTACATCATTTATACTATAACAGCCCTAAATGTGAACCAAGACTAATTGTTCCAGACTCAGGACAAGCAAAAAACAAAAGCCAGATGCCAAAAAGAAATATAATTTCTCACCTCTCTTTTCTGAGAGTGTTGCTAAACTGGGTCTAGAGGGGAAAAGGAAGGAAGGGTAAAGAGATTTCTCGTGCTACTTGTCCTGTGATGCCCAGAAGTGGTGGGAGACAGGAGACAGACGGAGGGCAATAGAGATGAAGTTTTGGCAATTCCTACCCCAAAATCTCTCCCTGCTTTTTATCTTCTCCTAGTCTGGAGCCACAGATCCTACCTCCCATACTGGCAGTGAGTTTCCAAACAGCTAAGTTCTTTTTCTAGAACCTTCAAAGACCCACTCACACCCTCCAACTGAAGTCAGAATAGGAAGATCTGCCCTCTCTGTCCTTTCATTACAGAGGCATTCTGAAGAGGTTTTGAAAGTTTCTGGCTAATATATGCTTTAATGCAACTTGAGAATTGAACAGTTTATTAGTATTTCTTATAAGGAACAAGTCTGTAACTTATTGGAAATGTTAAATGGATTGGTTAATGCATTTTTGAAAGGTATTTAAATGCTGTGGCATAAAAGATTAATGTAAAAATCTAAATACAGAACAAACTGTGAGACGCTACAGTACAGACGCCACAGTAATTCAGGCACCAATTTAAGTGGTAAATGGCATTTTTCGATTACCTTACATCTGCCTTTGTTAACAAAAAAAAAAGGAGATAATAGGCACAAGAGCACACTAGCTCTGAAAGCCGAAAAAATACATAAAAGGTCACATAACTGGATGGGAAAAGGATGTTTTGAAATTTCCTTTTCTCCAGATACTGAGAAATACTGCAACATCTGCAAAACCCTCTGTGACTGGGCATGAGCTCAGGTCCTTGGGCAGACTGGCAGCAGGGGGGAAAGCTTGGGAGCTGGCACAGCACCCTGATGGCACATCCCCATAGAGACAGGAGTGCCTCAGAGGTGCCAGCTCAGCTAACAGTACCAGGAAACCTGTCCTGTACAAAATCCCCATGCTCCCTCTAAAAACAGGGAAGATGACTGGTTGTCTCAAACCACAACAGCTCTTTCTGGTGTTGAAGCCTGTGATAGCAGGGATTGCTTCCTTCTCAAAAGCCAGCAGACCAAGCTGCAAGAGGTGATCACCACATAAGAGTAAAGTCACAGTGAAACCTGAGAAGGCAATCACAAAAATCTCTGTCTGGAGTCAGGTGCAGGGATAATCCAAAGAGTATCACAGCAGCCTCTTGGCATGGAGCAATAGAAAACCAGGCAATGGTGGAAACCAGAGGAGCAGGACAGGTGTCCTGAGGCAAATCCCCTTGTCCCAAACTGGAGAGCTCTAAATGCAAAGATCTCAATGAGAACAGAGGATAGGTGAGAACAACCTTTCCTGTCAGAGAGCCGGGGACTGGAAGATGACCAGGCTGCACTTTGAGCTCCCCAAAATCTGGGGATGGAGCAGCAGCAATGCCAAGTGTGACTTTGACTCTGGGAGCTGACTTTGGTGATGGAGAACATTTCCACTGAATGCAGATTGTGTTTCCATGAAAGCCAGTGCCGCAGAGTACTACATCCTTCTAAACAGTATTATTAAACTACCATAATAATTACCCTGCTCTTCAATCCAAGGTCTCAAAGCACATTACAGGCAGTAATGAAATAACTCACACAAGAGCACTGTGAGGAAGAAGGGGATCATTACTGCTGCTGCTCACAGTCATAAAGTCGTGCTTTCAGACACAGAATTTCATTGCGAGGACTGAGCACACAAGTGTCACCACATACTTCACTGCCAGTTATGGGTCCTGTCAAGGATTTGTCATTGCTTCCCCAATGTTATGTATTTAGCCAGTCTTGAGACTCTTGGTAATTATACAAGAGACTCAGCTTTCATTTACGAGAAACAAAATGAAAACAATCCCCAGAAAAAAGCTGTATTTGTGGATCTGAAGTTTGAAATCTGTTCAGTCTGCCCTAAACCAGAAGGCAAATGAAAACAACAAAAATGTATTTTCTTTTTGTGCTTCAGATATTCCCATTCTCTGAGGGGCTGCAACTCCTTCTGGGGGCTGAATCAAGCTTTCTGTCCGTGTGGGGGCACCAGCCTTGCACTGCCAGCATGAAGTCAGCTGGATGGGGCAAATCCTGACCTCTGTGCAGGGGAAGCTGCTCCAAGAGACACTTCCAGATCATGCACAAGCCTTATGGCAGAGCTAAGGAGGGAATCCAGGTCTTAATTACCCCACATTTCAGGTTAACAAGGAAGTGTTAATACACAAGTGAGTGAACTGCCAGCCTGCTAGAGCAAACACTGCTGCATCTTGTGGTTCCGACTCGTAACTGGAGTTCAGAGGAGAAAAGTTCTACTTTGTGACTCTCCCCCCACCTTCCTTCACCCAACTAAAGCCAACCCCTCACCCATGATACCTTGTTTTCCAAAAAGACAATCACCTATGATCTGCTGGCTCCTGTGCCATTAGCAAGGTCTTGCCAGGGGGTAAGGAAGCCAGCCCCATCCTGTTTGTAGGACAGTGGCCATGAACTGGATGGGAGAGCACCAAGGGACAGCAGGGACACCAGTGCCTGCCACTTGGGTGAGCAAACGTGCTGGCTATGCTTAGGTGATGGCTCACACTGGACCTCTTCTGTGCTATCATCTGCAGCTGATAAACCCACATTGGTTGGGCTCACAATGGGCATGAATCTGTGGTCAGTGGCAGCGGAGCAGAAACAAATTGGAGTTTGTAAGCGCATCCTCTATACATTCTGGAAATATCAAAACTTAGGCCTACATCTTTTTTTTTTTTTCATTAAATATACACTGTGATGTTTAGAAAGCTTACATCTGTCTAGACTCCTTACCCCAAAGATGCTTTCGACATATATGGAGACAACACCAGATTTTCCAACTTTTGACCACAAAGGAAGCACTAAAGGGGATAAATGCCCCCAAGCCAAGAACCTTCCATCTCTAGCCATAAATACAGTGGGGTGATTTGTCTTTGAAGAAGGGGGGGATAGCCATGGTGGGTGACAAATGGCTAAGCCATATGCATTTACTTCCTATCTACAGCAAAAAGAAATTAAGCATCTATCAGCTTACTGTGGGAGCCAGCGCCACGAGCAATAATTTTTGTGAACAATAAGCTGGAACACCTTTGCTTTATTGGCAGCTGCTGCTGCTCATGTTGAGAAGGTCCTCAGAGCTACTTCATACCCTCCTCTGCACCTGACCCTGGCTTTTCCTGCATGCTTCAGACTTGAGCAGGGAGGACTCTGAAAGTCACGTTTAGACTGTGACCACAAATGGCTTTATGGAGGCAGAACAGTCTGCATTTTTCTACATGTCATTTTCAATGACAATATGGCACCAATTAAATCAGTGCTTCTTTTCCTCTCTGCATTAAAAACTATATTGTTGTTAATTAATTAATAATTGGATTAATGCGTAGAAGCACTTTCACAGTGAGAAATTACCAGGGAGTAAAGGGTTTTTTATTCCAGCAGACAAAAGTACAATGAAATCTAATGGTGGAGAGAAAAGACAGATAAATTCAATGAAAAATAAACAAGACATTTCAAACAATGCAAGAGATAAGCATCAGGGGAAAAAGAGGTTTTATAGCCTTTAAATCGGTATCTTCCTGGAATACAGGCTTTAGTCAAACACCAGTTAGATACCTCAGTGTAGGAGCAATTAGGTGATTTTCTATTATGTCTGCCATGAATGGGTCAGAGCAGGTGATATAATACCCCTCTGACCTAAAGCCTATGAATCTGTTTATTCACTGTCCTGTAACACTGCAAAACCTCTGCAAACACTCTACTTCCATCTCTAAACCAGAAAACATCATAAGCGGGAAAAATGGAGGAGCCCTCATGCACTATGCTGCAAGGTCTAGGAAAAAAAATCACATTCATCAAGAAATACATAAATAGAATTAATTATATTACAACAATGAAGAGAACAATAGCAGAACTATAGTAAAAAAATGGAAAATAACTATCATAAACTACTTATTTTTTCCTAAAGTCAAATAAGTAATCCAGTAAACTGGATCCAGTAAACTGCCCCTTCAGTGGCAGAGATTTTAAATATTTTTCCTATGTTAAACTATAATCCCTTTAAATGGAGGAGGTACGTATGGGGGGAAGGGGCTATTTAATACTCATGACATGATTTATGGTCAATATGCTGAAAGGCCACGGAAATCAGCTCCAACTGTTACCTTAGATGAGAATTTGTCTCTAATAATTTCAAATGAACCTGGCTAAATATATTTTCTCATTTCACACTCAGACAATCACTGAGGGTTCAATCCCACACCCATCTGCAGCAATGGCAAGAATCCCACTGACTTCACTGAAAGCAGGATGAACCTCTTTCCTCAAGGGTGTTACATTTATAGCCCATTTTTTCCAAAGTATTCATGAGACAAGAGTGGGTTTGTTTTTGTTTTTTGGAGTTTTTTTGTTTGGTTGGTTTTTTTAAATTATTAAATTAAAAGAGAAAATGAAGTAGGGGATCTTCTACACCAGCTCTGATGTAGACAGCCTGGAGCATGTACCACATGCACAGCACCAAAGCATTCAATCCAGGAGCCGTGTGAGGAGGCCACGCCAAAATCAGGGAAGAATGTGTTTGCACAGGCATCTAAAATGGATTCTCAAAAGTCACTTCTAAAAATCATTTCCAGGTATTTCTGGTGATTTCACTGGGGGTTGCAGTGTCATCTATCCTACAAATCAGTTTTGACCGAATGAAAGATTGCAACACAATTCAAGGTAGGGAAAGGATAAACTCTAAAGTAATAAGATCAGACTGTTATTCATTTAGAGTACTTTCACATCTTGACAGCTCCACAATTTCTGGAAAAGATTTATCTTGTCCTAACAAAGTAATTTCTCAAGTGCCATGGCTCAAGTGGACCTCTAGCAAAGGCAGGGCTGAGGACTGGGTGCCAGGCAGAGTCAGCACCCTGCGTTTCACACCACCAACACCATGGACACCGTGATGCTGGGGGGATGCCTCTCTTTGGAGGCTGGAAAAAGTGATCCTGCAGTGATTCTGAAACCACGACAGCATGGAAAAACTAGCGAATCTGAACAATTCAGTCTTATCTTAGGAAAAAAGAAGGACATGCAATTTGAAATTGGAATTAAATTAATATTTTTGGTAAAGACCCACTTATGAAGGGCACTTAATGGGCTCTAGAAATAATTTCTAATACAATCACAGTTTTATCTATACCTTTTCTCTTTTTAAGGTAACTGAATATTCAAATGCACGTTTGTATTTTAAGTGCAGTTTCTAATTGCATGCACAATTTCTAATCCATCTGTTTACTACATACTGTAAATGCCTGTTGTTCTATATGCTTGAGTAATTATTGAAAATTAAATATTGTAAGCAGTCAAATTAATTTCTCTCAGCATACCAAATTGCAAGAAGGCTGCAAGATGATAAAATATTACATGCCCCCAGAAATGGAACAAGTCACTCCTACCCCACACCTCACTGAATGTGCTTACTGATGTTTTGTAACAGATAGGAAACTTTTTAATCCAAAAATTTGTAACAACAGTGTGAAAAGCTCCATCACACCTTGCTATCAGTGAGACAGTGTTTTAAAAGGAATATGGCCTGCAATGTTGTAAGCTCTGACAGAGCAAGAAAATCATGCTTCTTATGTGAGGCAAGTTGGTGCTAAAGTTTTCTTATTTTTGTCCTGTTAGAATCAATATAGAAATACATATAACATTTTTTTTCTTTCATTGATTTATTTATAACATTTCACAGCAATAATGGTATTCAAGTAGCCCAAAGGAGAAAAACATGGGACAACACTGTATTTGAATAAATATTATCCATTCCCAGAAGAGACATGGCCTCCCCTCCTAGCTTTTTTCTGCAAAACAGAGCTGTGCCATAAAGCCCCTCTACTACTATAGTAATTTTTGGCTTAAACTGTGTTCATTATGCATTAATAGGTTTTTAGGCCAGATCAGATAATCTGTTTTGTGCTCCTGGATAATAATGGTCAGGCAATTTTGTCACTTGGTTTCTGTGTCTGGACCATAACCTTGGGAAAGCACCTTTACATCTAGAACTATCCTGAGCCAGAAAAATAGAATTCTTTTTAGTCTGAATTTCTCTAACTTCACTGTCTTTTATGACTTTTATCTGTTAGATGAAAGAAAACCTTCATCATAAATTTTGTCTCCATGCAGGCACATACAAACTATGAAGCCACAACCTCTTCAATTTTTCTTGACAAATTACACAGACTGAAATTCTTCAGCTCCCCATGGTACGGTAGCGCAAATTTTAGATTTAAAAAAATGCACTTGAGCACCCCAGTGATATGATCCTTTTAAGTACATGGATTGACACAGGATCCAGCCATGCTTAAAAAGAGATGAGAATTTTGCTCTAGATGTCTGATTGTCATTTAACACTGAGTCCCTCTGTCCACACAGGTAGGCAGGTGAAGAAAAAGTAGGATTTTAACCCTGGTACGCCTGTCTACATGCACATCAACACCAATGAGAAATCAAGTATTCAGAGACCTTCCTGGATTCTACTCTGCTTGTAGACAGCAAATACCTCTATAAATCCCCACGTCAGAACCCTGAGATCTCCAGTGTAGGAGGAAGGGATGGGGATGCTCCATTAGGCATTTTTTTTTAACTATGGTGAGGTCAGCTTTTCCAGACTATAACGGAATTTTGCCTTGCAGGAGCACAGCTGGGCATCATGTTTGAAAACTTCAGCCTTTCCAGGAGACAGTGCCCTCATGTCCCACTCAAAGGGCACTTAAACCCTTTTGTTGTAAGAATGCCTCTGTCTTTCTTTTCTCATGAAAAGAGAGAAACAGAACAGGGAAAAAAGACCTCTAAACTTACAGACATTCCAATAAAGAGAAAAAAAAAATCCACTTTGAATCCAGTTTTTTTACTGAAAATTCCTTTAATTACAAAAAAAGAAAACAACCCCAAACATAACCAAAAACAAGGAAGGAAGGAAGTGGCAGAAGGAAAAGAAAGAAGTAAGTAAGGGAAAGAAAGAGAATGAAAGAGAGAGAGAAAGACAGAGAGAGAGAAAGAAAGACAAAGAGAGAGAGAGAGAGAGAAAGAACGAAAGAAAGAAAAAGAACGAAAGAAAGAAAGAAGGAAGGGAGGGAGAAAGAGAGAGAGAGAAAGAGAGAGAGAGAGAGAGAGAAAGAGAGAGAGAGAGAGAGAGAGAAAGAAAGAAAGAAAGAAAAAGAACGAAAGAAAGAAAGAAGGAAGGGAGGGAGAAAGAGAGAGAGAGAAAGAGAGAGAGAGAAAGAGAGAGAGAGAGAGAAAGAGAGAGAGAGAGAGAGAGAGAGAAGAAAGAAAGAAAGAAAGAAAGAAAGAAAGAAAGAAAGAAAGAAAGAAAGAAAGAAAGAAAGAAAGAAAGAAAGAAAGAAAGAAAGAAAGAAAGAAAGAAAGAAAGAAAGAAAGAAAGAAAGAAGCCAAAACTGAAACCCACCAGAAGCAACCCTTTGCAATCTGTGTTAAATTTTGGAAGAAAAATAATCTATATATCTATATATACACACCTCAGAGAGAGAGAGAGAGGGAAATCTTTCCACAGATACAGATGCAGAACCTATATATATCCTCTATCCTATCCGGAGCCAATCCCTTGCAGCCCCTCAGTGCAAGCTCTGCAAGAGGCTGGGAGCTGCAGCCCCAGGATGAAGCCTGTGGCACACAAGGGCGCCCTGCCAGCCTGTGTCCAAACTGGCCCATGCTCCTCTTTCCACAAGCCGGCTCTGCACTCCTCCGCACACCGAGAGTGCCCAGCAACAAACTTAGCACTGATCAATCCCGCCTTGGTTTTTCTGATGCATCTCCATCTGCTTTTCCCCATCTGTTGTCTCAGGCTCCCCCCAAACTGCGAGCTTTTTCGGTGTAGCAACCATCTTTTACTCCCCTCATCCTGCCAAGCATGGCAGGGTGCTGCCGCGTGGCTGCAGCTACGAAGGTGCCACAAAATTGTAAATAAATATTTAAAAAATAAGACACCGTTTCAGCTTACCAAAAGGCAGCACAGGTTTTGCTTTTCCTGACTGAGTTCTTAGCTATGAATTATTTTTAATTACTAAATGATTGAAATAGAAGCACTAAAGAAAATCCACAAAAACTTGTGCAAAAAAACTCCAAATCAGTAACAAAAACACAAAACCAAACCCAACCTGAACCCCCACAATTTTTCTTACTTTTCTTGCAGGACTCAATATGCAGAAATTAAGGTATCTTGAGTATATGATTCTGGGTTGCTGAGGAACTATTAGAGGTGAGGGTGGACATTCATGATGACAAAAGCCAAGTCCATACTCCAAGTTTTGGACATGCAATATTTTCTGTGTCATGCAGCTGTCTTCATACAATCTCTTCAACAAAACATTTACTACTTTCTTCATGTTTTCATCTCCTTTCCTCATGTTTGTTTATAAGGAAAAATAATGTCTCTCTACATAGGAATTTTCCCTTCTCTGAAATTTCTGCCTTCCCATTAAATCTTAATTACGTTCTCAGTGCTGCACTTCTGTTGTTAATAAGGGAGTAAAGTGATTAGACTAATGCTTTGCAGGGTGTTTGTAAAATCACAGCCATTTTGCACAATGACTTCAAGCAGAAAGCAGAGACAGAAGTTTTGGAGGTGGAGAGGAAAGCTCCTCATACAGGCTGAATACAATAACAAGTCCGTGAGATCGTGCCTGCTCAACATCAGGCTGCAGAAGGAGAGATGCACCAACAGATCAGAGCTAAGCTTGGGAGAGGGGCATGAAGCCCCCTCATGCAGCTGACCAAACAAGGACTGCATCCAATTCCTGCCAATTTGCTTCTCTGATGCTGAGCTGTGCATCCTTCTTAAAGGACTCTGTCCTCTGCAAGTGAATCCAACCCAAGCCGAGGGGTTTTCACGCATACAAATGCGGGGCACGGGCGTATTATTGAGTCAAACCTGCAGCTCACCCAATAGACTACACAGGTTAATTCTTAAGCATGTGTTAGCCTTATTTTTCTTCCCTCTAATGCATAGCATTCCCTTAATCAGTTTGGATTACATTAAGTGTTAGAAGAAAGAAATAAAAAACCCGAGAGAAATCCCCTAAGAAATTACAGACTCACATGAAAAATATCTTAGCATCATGTACATCTAAGCTTTTAATACAGTCTAACATTTTTCCATCCATGCAGCTACTTCGGATAATCTTGTATGTGTTTATTCTCTGTTTAATTAATCTAATTCACACCTACTCGATAAATTAAATTTAGCAGCAATTATTCCTTGTGTCATTTGCAGCGCATTCCCAGGTCATGTCTCAAGAACTGCCTCAGACACAGAATAATAAGGACAAAGAGAAGATTCTTCATCTGTTTGCATCACCTGAAGGATCTGCGTGGGCTTACGGCATTTCTTCAAAGATTTAAAAAAACTAATCTCATTCTTCTATTAACAAAAACCCTCCAATATCTTTGAGCAACAGCAGCACCTTTCCACAGTAATAACTTCTTAAGGATATGATGGTCAAATTCCCAGGTGGCACAAACCACCTAATTCAGCTGAAGATGTGGCACCACAAGCACTTGTGCTGCTTAAAGCAACTTTTGTTTTAATACTGCACATTTTATTACACAGAGTCTGAGAATAAAATGGAGGTCAGAAAACACAAGCATATGGTAAATGGAGCAAAATTAATAATAGCCAAAATATTCTCTTGCAGAGCAGACTTACATTTATCTATTGAATATTGTGGTTACATTAAAAAAAAAAAGTGCATATGCTGTTCATACACTGTGGCTAAGTTAAAATTCAGGAAATAATACTTAGTTTTCAAACCAAATCCCTTTAAGAGCTGCAAAGCTACTTGCTAATTACCATATAAATAGATCACTGCAGCACAGATTCCTTGCATGCAACTCGTCCGACACAAATATTAAATTTCTCTTAGAAGGCAACAAACCCAAGGCATGTCATGACATTGACTTATGTACACAGGAAGCAATGAGGAAATATTCCTACACAGAAAGTACAAGCAAATGTAGTATAGACAAAGAAAGAACATGATTATTGGAGGTATTGGGAGACTTGAGTGCTCTGGGTTTGCTTCCTTGCTCCATGACAGCACCAGCACAAACGCTTAGGCTTGTGCCTGCATTAGGCTGATGGAGAAGGGGGCTCCTTCATCCACCCAAAAGACAAGAGTCAGCTCTGCCCTTATATGCACAGGCTCCAACAGAGCCATCTGAGACTCCTTGTCCCTGTGCAAACTCTAATTCTTTCTCTCCTGTGGGCAACCCAGGCTTGCTTGTGGCCAGAGAGAAAGAAAGGCCAGGAAGGACTGAAAGGCAGGGATGGGAAGTAGTGGGCTAGCTGGGAGCAGGATAGGAAATAGATCCTGCTGGGGCTCCAACATGCCCAGAAATCACTGGTGCCAGGGTTGCCTTGCATTTAGCAGGGTAGGACAGGCTGGACCCATGCCATAAGGCTTTGCACTACATGTGGCCATTGGCTTTGAAGGCAAATTAAGACCAAACTTTTATTTCTGGCATTGAATGAGTTACCTGCTTCCTTTGCATCAGTTCCTTGTTTGTAAAAAATTTAAAATGGTCCTATTCTACCTTACCAAGCAGCATGAAGGACTTAGCTACCACAGGGGGAGAAACCAAGTAGGAACAACACGCAAGGAAGTAGGGGCACAGTAGAATCCACATGACGATCAACGTAAAAACAAGATTACAAGAGCATGGTCCCATGCAAAGAGTGTTTTTTAAAGATTTAACTTCAGAGCTCTTCAAGCTCTGTAAAAAGCTGCATATAATGTGAAAGCTGTGATTAGGGGGCTCTTCTGATATTTAACCCCCAGATACTGCTTTATTTTTACACATGTATGGCTCTGGTTAAATTAAGCTCTGTGCATGGAGACATATGGCAGCGCGATCTGTACAATTACACAGATAAGGTCACATACTTAACTGGCAACAACACTACTAATTTCAAAGAAGTTGTGTCAGTCTTCCCAGCAAACGAAAAACACTCTCATTAACATAGGGGGAAAGGGAAAGGAGGAGAGAGTAATTTCACAGAAAATAATTATGTTTGGTTATAACAGCGTAACTCTGACGGAAACAGAGTTGAAAAAAAAAAGGGGGAAAAATAACACAATTCACTGTTAAGCCTAATTTTTGAACAGACTAGTTTAGCTGAACTGTGAGGTCATGAGACTTTGGGAGTATAAGAGGTGCTGACACAATCTCTCTCTGCGTGATGGAAGACAAAGAAGAATTAATAGCTGGTGATTACTGACATCGTTATGGCTTATGCAAACACACCTGCCTTCCCAGTTGCCTTCTCTTCTTATTTCCATTTCCAAGCTTTGTTATTTTTTTTAATATCCACATGCAGCATAGGTCAGTCTAATTCTCCAAACAGGAAATATCAGTATTTGTACCAAGGATCACATGTTAACTAAGAGTAAACCAGAACTACATTCCTTGCCTCTAACTTCCAGTCCACTAAGAGATTTTAGAAATTCCTCACAAGAGGTGAAACACTACTCAAGCCACAAAAAGTGCCCGATCTAAGAAGACAGTATGACTGTATTCACTGCACCTGAGCGAAAGGGGAAAAAGCTGGTTTAATATTGTCTGCATGGGATTTGCAGTGTCCAACACCACAGACACCAGCACTAACTTTGACTGTTGAGCAAAAGATAAAAACAAGATACTTGATTGATTAAAAAGCAGCAGGAAATAAAAAGGAAAAAAGAATGCCCTCAACTACCCCCATCCCAAGCCTTCACCTCTTCTGGGCTAACATCACAGCTTTATTTTCCTCCCTGGCAGCTCCCTCTTCTCTGCTCCTGCACAAATGCCATGCTCACAGGTTCCATACCTCACCATCCCTAACTCACCAACCTAATTCCTCCTGCCAGAGGTCAGACTTGGCCCACAAGCAATTACTGCAACACAGGGACATTAGCTGATGTTATCATAATAATGTATGGCAGGATATGACAAGCATCTAGAGCATATGCATTGTGCATACATTTAACAGGGCTGTTACTCAGTACTTGTGGTACAATTTCACCCATGTGGTGGTTTGACCAGGAAGGAGTGGGAATTCTGGGATGCTGTGGTCAAACCAATGGATGTTCTGAGTTCCATACTGACACCTGGTGTAGCCAGTGGGGTTTGGACACACCTCCGAGAATACACAGGGGTTAAAAGCAGGGCTTTGGCCTTGGGAGGCTCTCTTGGGACGTCGCGGCGAAGAGGTCAGATCACCCTCCCCTGTCCAGTCGCTGCTGCTGGGCGGGGGAGGGGCAGCCACGTGGTAGGCCCTGGGCCTGGACAGAGATGGGAGGTGAGGGGGCTTCGAGGATGGAAGGGTGGAAGATCCCAGGGAGTCAGCCCTCGGGCAGCCATCTCCCCCCCAGGAGAGAGAGAGAGGGAGAGTTGGCGAGACGGAATGTGATAGCAGCCGGCCCAGGAGGAGAAAGGGGGGAGAAGGGTGCAGCCCGGCCGGCTGCAGCAGCAGCACGTGTGGGAGTATCATCGTTCCGGGACAGACAGAGACTGAAAGTTTTAACCCCTTTCTTTCATGATTGGGGCCTTGCAAAAATGCTAATCCTCCTCGAAGCTGAATAAGAAAGGAGATAAGAGATGAGATGAGACAAGGACCTGGCCCGAAGAACGTGGAGATGATTGAATGGGAAGAGATGATTTGGAGTGGCCTTTTGGCTGGACTTTTCTTGTGGCCATGGACTCAGTTGTTCCTGTGACACAGACTGCACTTAGGGGGAAGCAGTGGCTCAAAACCAGGAGGTTCTTCGTGAGGACCCCCGGCCCCAGGGGGTTGGAAAAATATGGGGGGGACAGATGTCCCAAAGCAGAGACTGTGCCTTTTTGGAGTGAGACAAGGCATCCTTGAAAGACAACCCTAAAAGCAGCTCTGGTCCATGCGTCAGTGGTGAGAGCACTGGGCATGGAAGGAAGATGTCACAAGCGGCAAAAGGACTTTTTTTTTTCCCGGGCGGTGCCGAAGTGACAGGGAAGCACACGAGGTTTCAGTGTGTTTCCAGGGGAAGCCTATGGAACAAGAAGGACTCCTTTCCTCTTCATGAACTGCAGTTTGAGTATACTAAAGTGTGGGGCCAAGGCTGGGCAGTTGGTGATTTGGGAGAATGTATCGGATTGGGAAAGTCAGGTAGTGGGGAGGGGGAAAGTGGTTTTTGTAAGGTTTTCAATTTTTTTTCTTTTCCTTATGGTCTTTCCCTATTTTCCTGTAGTTTAGGTAATAAAGTGTTCTTTATGTTCAAGCTAAAGCCTGTTTTGCTTATTCCTGGTCACATCTCACAGCAGACACCAGGGTGAGGGCATTTTCATGGGGGGCACTGGCTCTGTGCCAGGCTCAAACCATGACAACCCAGTAAGCAAAACTCTGCTTCTGCCACTGATAATAATTCCAACAAGAGAATTTGGCTACCTGGAAGTGAATGGAACAGCCCTGTTTAAAAATTAGTGCAGGAATAGCTCAGCCTATTAAAAAGGCGATATCTTAAAGAGTTCTGCCTAGCCATGACTTCTGGAAATTTACAAAAAGAGAAACTGAACTGACAGACAAGGCAGAAAAATGAGCTTCACAGCTAAGCTGATAGGTGAAGTTACTTCTGAATAGGCAGAAGATACGCTCTGCTGATGTTTGTAACAATAATAAATGATTGATGTAATGCACAACAACGTTGATTCATGAGATCAGTGGCAAAACTGTTGCTGTTCCAGAATTGGGGCTGGGACAGGAAAGAAGGGAGCTGCCTGGTTACTGGGCAGCAACTTCTTCCATCAGAAAAAAACTTTGTCCCACTGGCCCTTGCCATGCTTATGCCCTTCAGACTTAAGTCCCTACTGAAGCAAACAGGGAGTTCAGATTAAAAACTGGTACTGCATTAAGTGAGGACACAATTGCCCAGTTAAGGCAACGGGAATACTCTTTAAACTTACTGTGAAAGAGGGCTAAAGAAGTCATCATGGGCATCTAAAGAAAGGTTTAAATTTCTATAAGCCGAGTATAAATCTGCTGATTACAAAGAAATTGCATTTATAAGAAATATTGTATCTTTAAATGTCATTTTAAAAGAGGCACTTGATACCAGAGAGATCCAGCAATCTCAACCATATTCAGTGCTTCATGAATAAAAACCCACTGCCAGCAGAAATCAGGTCTGTTCAAGAGAAATGATAAAAATGGATTTATTTTTTTATTAATAGCAGCATTACTGTAGCTGCAGCTGAGGTGGCATAGCTCACACCTTTATCCTCTTCACAGATAACATACACAGATTGTGAAGGAAATCGCTGCCAGGGAGGAAGGGAGGAGGGAAGAGACATGCTGGCTGAGCCCAAATTTTGTCATTTTCAGTGGAATTAGTGGTCTGGCCATTAGACAATACTTACTTAGTCTAAAATTCTTTTATACTTTTCTTCATCCTACTAGAAGCGATGCTTCACTTTTTTTTTCTTTTTTTTTTTGTGTGCCTATGAATACATGGCTGTGAATTCATGTCTATTAATGCCAATATGCCTGAAAAATCAATAGCTTGCATTTCCAGAGAATATCTGATCCCCAAACTGTCTACTATTCTAGAGGCATCACATAAGGCAAGAAAATACTTCCACTTACCAAGAAAAAAGAAAAACCATGAGGTGAGGTGACTCAAAGACAAAAGATGAGTTTGTGTCCCTGCCATGCTGCAGTTCAGGATCTAATTGAAAATTTCCTCTGGGGAATAAACATGCCATGGCAAGCAGATGGACTTGATTTATGTCCTTCTCCCTAATTTTTTCATGTCCTCCTTTTTCTTAATTATTATTATTATTATTGTTATTATGACAAACTCCTTAACGCAGTAACTTTGTCTAATATGCTGTACAGTGCCTAGCACACTTATAGGTCCCACTGTGATTAAGCACTCAACTCAAACATCCACGGTCCTTTGATTTTCCAGCTGTTAACCCTGGGCTCAAACCACTGGATATATGGTGTCTAGTAAAGAATAAGCATGCCAAAGGAGAAATTAAAGCTTTTAAAATGCTCCAAAGCTCCATTTTTAACAGTGAGTACATAACAAAGAAGTCATTAAAAGCCACACTTTTAAATAATAGAGAAGTGAAAGCAAAGAAAGTAGATCATTTAGCGTGTGTTGAGACAACATAAATTACAGAGGATGGAAGCCAGCTTATGTAGTAGGGGAATTACATTATAAAATTCTGTATTAGTCATGGTCACACATCAGTGATGGATATATCAGGCTGGACTCTGCAACTGCTGGTGAACTCAGCATTTGTAAAAACAGCGTTAAAGAGTATGCAGGGAAAGGGAGACCAATTCCTCAAATTCACCATTAATTGGAGAGCCCCACAATCAATGTTTTTCGCCCCTGCAAGGTCCCCTCTGCTCTTCAACAGGGCAAGGACACTTACAGGCTCAATAGCATTGAGCTATTCATGCTATGACATGATCTGCAGAGCTGATTTTCATCACACACATGAGATGCCAAAAACAGCTCCATGGCCAACACACATGAGGGAGACATCCTTCAGGAGGAGCACCCAGTGGGAGGGAGCTGACCTGCAATGCCATCAAAATCCAAAGTACATTTTCTGGACATGGCACTTGGTGCTACAGTCTAGTTGAGGTGTTAGGGCATAGGTTGAACTTGATGAAGTTAGAGGTCTCTGCCAACCTCATTGTTCTGTGATTGTATGATTTCTGGGCTGAAAAGAGGCACTGGGTACTCAGCATCTGTACTGCTGGCAGCCATCAGGATGTGGAGCAGAAGCAAACCAGTGGATTTGTCCCAGTCTGTGAGAGCAAAGACGTGTGGGGATTTCTCAGGACACGCCAAAGAAAAGCAGCTATAAAAATCAGGATGCATGACAGGAGGGTGAAGCACAGTTTTAGTATGGCAGAGCAAACGTGGCTTTCAGACCCAGCAGGATTCTACGCCAGCTGGCTTTGTGAGTGCAAAAGAAAGCAAAGCCCAGCCTGCTGAGAAGAGGAGCATTCGTACCAATTAAATTCTGACATTCACTAACCCCGCATTAGCTTATATAAATATTAATACTACTTCAGTGTGAAAATATCCAGAGTCTTTCCAAATCTAGGTGCAGATGTGACAGTTCAGAGACAGCTTCCAGAGGCAGAGTGTTGCTGCTCTGCAAAGATGTACTGACCTACATGCACTATTTCTAAACCTACAAGTGCATCCTGCCTTAACCACTGCAGCAAATACTATTTCAGGGGTGCCAGGGGTCTGCCTCTGTTTAAATGGTGCCAGCAAAAGGCTAAGCAAGGTGTAAGCAGATTTTCCAGACACATAAGAATAATTTTAGAGTAAATTAATTGAGAAGAATGTGCACAAGAGTGAAATTTGGTCTGCTGGCGTGTTAGTCAAAGAATCTCTTAAGTAATCTACATCAGACTGAAGAAAAGCTTATTGGGTTTGTTCAAAATACGTTAACAATAAACAAAGTAATGCAATGGTTTGAATTAAAATTCATTTTTTCCAGAGCGCAGAAACATAATAAATCAACGCAGTAAATTACCCCTGTGCTGTGGAATTAACACCCATATACATGAAACAGAAGTAAGAATTTACAGCTCTGATCAATCAGTTTTTTTATTAACTCCATCTTCTGTTTTATTTACCTTCCTGCACATGCCCCTCACCCAGGAGTGACTCGGCTTGGGCTGAATGTGGCGCTCCTGGGAGCAGGTCAGCCCAGCAGCCCTGCCATCCTCCCCATCTCACACCACCCACAAAGGAGCACAGCCCCGTGACCCTGTGCTCTGACAAAGCAACCCTAAGCCCTCCCGAGCACAAAAGTCAAGCTATGAGGAAAAGGCCTGGCTCTCCCAGCAGCCACATCAGGGTTTTGGCTGACTTGCAGCTGCTGAAGATGCTGGGCTCCAGGAATGCCTCCCTTGCTGCTGTGTGTATACACAGCTGGGAAACAAATGCCCAGGGGAATGCCCTTCCCTGTAGTCATGTAACCCCTAGAGTCACCTCAACTTTTTGAAAAACACGTTTCCTACTCCCCTCACAAAACTGGGCTTTTGCAATATATTCCTCCTGCCCACTGTAAAGGAAAACCCCATCTTCCTCTCTTGGACCTGCTACACTCAGCCTGCAGTGGCCACCAGTTAGCAGAACAAGGCTGTCTTGTTCTCCAGTGTAAATGATTTATGGTTTCACACGTGCTCATGTGCTTCATTATTCACTTAGTGCTTGTACCTCTGAATATCAGCTCACAAGATAA
Source organism: Zonotrichia leucophrys gambelii (assembly GCF_028769735.1). NCBI lineage: Eukaryota > Metazoa > Chordata > Aves > Passeriformes > Passerellidae > Zonotrichia > Zonotrichia leucophrys. The sequence continues at coordinate 80,320,666 of NC_088169.1, forward strand.
AAGTGCGTACCAAGGCGCAAACTGATGCTTGGCTGTATTTCAATAAAAATATCAAGGTGAGAAAAAAAAAGGCCTTCATGGGAGGTTGCCCACACTGCCTTTCCACTCCTGACACACATGGGTGGGCTGCTCATGTTCCTGTCCTCTTCCCTGGAGCACCCATATAAACCCAAGCCCAGAGTGGAGGGCCCTTGCCACTTGTGCCCCCACAGCAGAGTCAGCCCCCAGTAAGAATATGCCCAGGGTGACTTCAGTGCCCAAATCTTGCTATCAGTGGCTTTTTAGCAGCTCCTCATTCCTGCAGGAGCAATTCTTCATCTCTCTAAAACCCACAGAGCAAACAGCAGGTAATAATTCTGAAAAGTCTGAAGCCTGCCTTCAAAGAGATCCAAAGGCACGCGATACATTTGCAGTTGGACTGCCTAAAATAGCCACCACGAGCTGTGCCAGTCTATAAAAATGTAGGAAGTGACAACTTGTCTATTAAGAGGTTTCTCCTATCTACAGATAAGGCATACAAGGAGTAATGTTGCTTCTGCTATCCAGATAATCAATCATGAGTGTAAGAATTGGCTGCAATTATGATCCTGAATTAGAACCAGGAACAAAACCTGGACTCCCTGTGTCTCTGCTGGATCAGACATGTAGTGGTCCATGTGCCTCCAGAAACCTGCCCGACTTGCATGAGCTACAAGGCAGCTGAAAGTGAGCTCCAGAGTAAGGCAAACACGGTCACTGCTGACCTCCAAAGATAACTGAGAACATCCCTATGCTCCAGCAAACTCCCCATCTCTTCTGTCGCTTCCCACCAAAAGATGTAAAAAATGCAGGATGCTGCCCTCATGTTGACTCTCAGCAGTGGATTACTCACAGGAGTGAGATGCCAGTTTGCTGGCAGTGTTGAAACTTCCCAAGTGACACAGAAAATAAAAGATCCCCTTTCTCAAATGACTGCTCTCTCCCAACAGCAGGAGCATGCTCATTCAGCCCACGTATACAGCAATCGCAGCATATTTGGGTTCACATTAAACCTTTTCATCTTGATTATACAGCATGCTGTCGCATTTAGGGCTGCTGTGCAACGCTCTACGTGACTTACTGCTGTGCTGAATCCCAGCAAGAGCAGGGGGCTGGCAGGCTACGAACCTCTCCTGTGTGTGCACAAGTCTCCTGTACAAAACAACTGGAGTGTAAATTACAGTCTTAGAGAAAACCAGTGCACTGCAGGGAGACGGCTGAAAGGAGCCTTGTCAGAGACCCCCAGGGACACTCTCTAGGAAAACCCATTATGCTTTTATTTCTCGGACATCAGCATCCCATCAGGAGAAAGGCTTCTGATGTGAAGGCCTGGTGCTCCCCTTTGGGAAAGGGATCTCTGCACACACACTCTCTGTCAGCCTCATCGTTTTCAAAACAAACTCCAAGAGGCCACCTCACCCAGCTCTCACTGCTCTGCATTTGGCACTGAATTGGATAGAAAAGGGATGATTTATCCTCTCTATAACAAATCACAGCCAGTTAGTAGCAAGGATGCCCACTGAGTGTAAGGGGGGCCCTTTGGGAGTTGCCCAAGCAGCAAAGTTACTCATCCTGAAGCCTTTAAGCTCTCAGACAGCAATTTCCACAGCGCAAATGAAGATTAACCACTGTCAGTGTTAACTGTGACAATAAGATCTCACTGTTAGGGGAAAGTGTCCTGCCTGCTCTGCAGAGGGACAAAGAGCCAACCCACAGGGTGTGCCACCAGGCCAGGGTGCTGCAGGACTGCCACATGCCCTGCTCCAGTCCTTGTCACAGGCTCACCCTGTGATAAGCAGGGCTGTGCTGAGCAGATTGCTCTGCGGGAGGAGCTGATGGAAGGGAAGCACAAGCATTAAACACTGTGAGTCCTAACTCTGCTACTTTGCCCAGATGGGATTTATGGGGTGGGGAGGGGGAGAAGGGATGCAGATGGAAGAGCATCTTCGGCCATTCCAAGTGTTAAAAATAAGTGAGATATGCGCCTTAGGGCTCAGCAGATTGAACACAGTGATTATATATTCTCCATAATTCTTCACCTGGGATTATGCCTGAGAAGATCCTGACCTCTTCTTATGCCACATATTGCAATAGGAATGCCCAACCAAATGTTGAAAGCCTATTTAGTGAACATCATTTCCATACACAAAATTAAAAATGCTCCCTCGCATATCTATTCCTTCTAGTTTTTTAGCTGTTTAGAAATCTGCAGGATATAAATAAACTTAAATAAAAAATCAAAACCCCAGAACAAAACTAGGAGCACGAAAAGAAGCGGGAGCACTGTGTGAATTGTGTGAAAACTGAACTACCTTCATAAAGATCAGCATATTGCTCTGAAAGATCCCCTCGACTCTCTAGCTCCAGATCATGCTGGAGGGTCCCCAGAAGCCCAGTGAGTGAGAAAAGCTGGGTACATGCAGGAATGAGGAATACCAGCTGCCAGGCACAGGTGGGCACCCGGCAGGTGCCCACCCATCCAAGACCTCAGGCTACATCTCCTGGGGCAATTTCTTCATCATCCTCATTCAGCAAAGGCACCTGGGGTACAGATATGTGCACAGCTGCTCTGCATGGGTGCCATGCCCCCCTGCCAGCTAACAACAGTATTTTAACTCAAAACAATCGCCATCTCTGCCATGCTGCACCCACAGGCTACATCCCCAGCACTTATAAATCAATGCAAACACATGGATTTTTTTTTTTTTTTAAAGGCCAGAGGGATGTTTAGGTCACCTAAACTGTCTTTTTGTGTAAAACAAGCTGTAGAATTAAATCCACCTACTTGAACGTGGAGCCTGATTACATGTGCTGGCCAGCCATCATGTCACTCACTCCAGTGGTGCTACACCAGCTAATAAGGAGTGAAACAGTGCTCTGTAACCTGCAACAGCTTGAATCTGCTTCCTAGCACGGCTCTGCAGACTCAGGGCAGCAAAGTCTCATCCCTGCAGACGCAGGGAAGAGGCAACAGCCAGCAGTGATTCGGTGACCCAGCACATCTGCAGCACATCATCTGCCAGCGCCTTCACACACCGATGCAAAGCAGAATGCTTCAGTCACATACAAGATGCTTTAGACACAGAAGCCACCAGAAAACAGAGGTTTGGAAAGCAAACCAGTGCACCCTGAAGGGGTGAAAGCAAATAAATATGTAAATTGCATTCTCCCACTGCCTTGAGGCAACAGGGTTTTGTTACCTGTTTTGGAGTTGATTACAAAGAAGTTCTGGGGATTTCCACTTGTAATCCGGTAAGTCAGCTTTTCATTAGTGCTGGAGTCAGGGTCCTGGGCTTGGATCTGAATGACAGATACATCCTTTGGGGAGTTTTCCATGATGACTGGGTAATAGATAGGCTCAGAGGTGAGAGGGGCATTGTCATTCACGTCCTCCACTTCAATGTAGACTTCAATAGTAGTGTAGAGTGGGACAACACCATGATCAGTCGCGTACACCGTCAACCAGTAGGACTTGGTTGTCTCCCGGTCAAGAATATCTGCTGTGTAGATAACTCCTGTAGAAGAACAGCAAGGAGAGGATGTCACAAATAGGATCAATAAGACATCACATCTATTTTCATGTGACTGTAATACAGAGTTCAGCATATAACAAAGGCTCCACCCATAGAAAAATTCAAGTTGTCCAACAAATGAAAACAGAAGTCTGAGCGCAGGAATTGTTTTGTGAACTCAGCTCAACAACTCAATCCCTTGTTCCAACAAATTGAGAGGGAGGGAAGGTAAAAGGATGGCTCTTCATAAATGCCCTAATGCCACAGCCATTTCTTTGCTAGAACTGCAGCTGGCAGAGTAACAGAAGAAACATGATTGTTTTCTGCTTTGTGATGCAAACTTGTATAAACTTTGGTAGGGAGGGATACAACCACTGACAATGAATTGCACAAAAAAAAAAAAAAAGTGGCTTTTCTTTTCTAGTTCCTGCCTGCACTCTTGCTAAAGAAGAAAACCTAGGAGGCAATTTAAAATAAATCCATCCAAGTTCAGAAAATAGGCAGTAAATTTAAAACTGAGCTCACTCATTGCACAATGCCAAAATCCTGGATAACAAGCAATCAAAAGCTCCCACAGTAGCCCTTAGACAATGAATATAACAAATATATTTCTATCCTCTTTTATCACAGAGGAAGGAAAGGCTTGGCCACTTTACCTACTGGTGTAAGAAAACAACAGTTACTTTTCCACCTGGTCCTAAGAAACAAAAGAGAAAGTCTGTCTGTGTATAAGGAGATGAAAAGGTTCTTGATATACGTGTCACAGAAGTGGTGAGGAAGGGCATTTTCTTATTTTGATGCTGGTGTGATTCTGGCTCAGAGCCACAGGGAGGGATTGAATCACCAGCCCTGTGCCTGAACTGTCCTGGCACGAAGGGCTTCCACCCACCTCATTTCTGCCTGAAGTGCTTTAAAAATCCATCTTCCTCCTGACATGAACACTTGGTTTGTGTCTGGTTGGAACCAGATGACCCTCCAGGTCCCTTCTAAACCAAGTCATTCTCTGATTCTGTGATAAAGCAGAAATTCTGCCACTCTAACACTTGCTTGTATTGGCATAGTCCAAACCTTTAGTGGCTTAAGCACTGACCATGAGTGCAGAGAGGACCAAATACACCAGTACCACACACAACATCACACCAGCATCAAAACAAGCAAATGCAATTCCTCACCATTTCTATGACACATGTATCAAGAACATGTTCACCTCCTAATACAGCATTATTAAATCTTGAGAGGCACACTAATGCAGTGGATCTCAAGCTTAAGGAATACTCAAATGGACTGTTTGCAAACCACCAAATCATGTCATTAGTAGATGGCAAATGATGGAGAAATTGCAGGGCAAAACAGGAACACAAGAAACCTGAATTCAGTCTCAGATGTGTTTGATGCTATTTAGAACGAAATAACCAGTTAATCATTGAGGACAGAGCTGCTCTAAGGTCAGGACTAATAAAAGATATGAGTGTCTTTTTGGTTTTGGGGTTTTTTAAGGATCCGACTGCACTGTTTCCATGACAGTGCAGCCTCTAAGCTTCAAGTCTTATAAAAGTTATCAAGGTAGCACAAAACCCAACCACACAGTCACAGAGATGCCACATGCTCTTGCCTTATAAGATATATATATTTTTTTAATACTACAATTTTTTTTCAAGTTTTGGATTTTATTTAAAAATCTCTTTTAATGCTAGTTTGAACTTACAAGTATACTCCTAACATTTGATCAGCCATATAATAGAGGGAGGGGAAAGGAGCAGCACTGATTCTGGTCATGTGTGGGTTTAGGTCATTTCATAGTAACATCAGATCCATGTCCTTCTCACTCAGGCATATTATTCACCCGTCCTAGATGAGCAGGGCAGCACTGGAGGACAAAAACAGAGTGTATTCTAAATATTCTTGTTGGCATCAGCCTGTGCTATGTAATGAGTTTCTGTAGAAACATAGGTGAAATATATGGTGAACTGTGATGAAAAAAGCCTGCAAGTCCAGAAGAGAAATTGCACTGCTAGAATGAGAAGTGCCCATAACAACCCATAGAAATAAATAAAATAAATCCACATAGGAAATAATAAAAAAAAAAAGGATGAATATTAGTGATACTAGAGATGATGATTTATTCAGAAGACAAGAAGAATTATTTTACATCTTTGAACAAAATTTGAAATAAATAAGGTTCTCCCCTAGTGAGAGCACAGAAGGTTTTAGCAGATTAACCTATGTTTATGAAGCTGAATTTCACTGATACTGAGGTGATAATAAATCTATCTTCTGAGTCATTCCTTCATTTTATAACTCCTGGCAACAGTTCACTTTTCATTTCTGTATTTCAGAAGGGAAGGATCATTGAACAAGCATTAGCTACTGCCAACAAGTCTGCTACACTGGTTCTTACTTCTACTTTTGATTTATTAAAAGGTCCCAGATACAATTAATTCCTTTTCCTCAATAAGTCTTGTCGTTTCACCTGTCAACACCACACAGTAGCTTGATGAATAAGAAGACTTTTGTTCACTTTCAGGTTTTCCACATGGAAATCCTTTCATCATTCTGGGAATACTTTCTACCATGCTCTTCAACGTTCTGTACAAAATACCTCCTTGCTGTACACCCATATATAGATATAAAGGTAGTACCCACAAGAATACACAAGCTGCCCAAATATTTAATGGATTACTCCACACAGGTGTGGATGACATTCTTCCAGAGGAATGTCAAATGCCAGCTTCACATGAGGTGTTAACCCTTGAGAGTAATGATGATATTTGGTCATCAGCACTACTTTTTCATCACTATGGGATGAATGCAAAGTGGCTGACAGAGCTGAGATCAGGAGCTGCAAAATATTCCCTGGGCAGTCCACAGATAGGCTCTCACTCACTTCAGTTGAGAGAAAGGAGGGGAATATCCTTGGATAAAATCACAATAAATTCATAAACACATCACTTACTTCAAAGCTCATATATATTAACAGGTAATATCTCCTGCTATTATAGGAGCAGAAAGAGGGACAGGCCTTTGGGCACAGCTCTAAGGGCTTTTCTTGGATGGGTTTTTGTGGTGCACTCTTACAGCTGCTTGCCAATTAGAAGATAAATGTGAACAAAGTAATGATGCCTGAACTAAAAAAATCAAGAAGAAACAACTGCAGAAATCATGAAAATTTCATGAGGACTAAAACCCAAAAAGTTCCAAGATTTTGCAGACACATTTCTGAACAAGACAGATAAAACAGATGTTCTCATCCACTGGGATGCTAGACCATGAAGGCACCACAGAGTGTTTTTACATGAGACAGCTGAAATCCAAGCACACATCTGTGAGCCAGCTCTTTATGTCACCCTCAGCTGGATTTTGCAGTATCCCTGGAGGCCTGGAGCCAGCACTACCTGAGGCCCCAGGCAGCCTCAGAAATAAAGCCAGCCAACAATCCAAAGAGCAGTGCCACTAATATGCTTGCCACTGCTCTCCTCCAAGTACATATGCCCCACGCAATTTGCCAACCACCACGTGCATTACAAACACTGTAAGTGAAAAATAACAACAGAGTGCATTAGTTGCTGAATAAAATCCTCAGCACATTTATAATGTAAATTAAGTGCAGCCCTTGGGCTCGGCAATGTGCCAGCAATGTGAAGGTTGTGTGCTTGTTTCTCTTTAAGGCTTGTTTTCCCTCCTTCCCTGAGAAATAATGGGATAATAATGTTTTCTGTACTGTTCCTGCAATTGGACACAATGAGACATAGCATTATGAAGGACGAAGGTTAAAAAAAAAAAAGAAACTACTAAAGAGGATGAAGAATCGGGGTTTCCCTTTTTCTTCTCCCACTGATTTGCTGTACATCTGTCACCAGACCACTTCAAATGATGCGGTCCACCCAAAAAATATCTGAAAGTCATGTATTTACTATCACGATGAGAAACCTGAGAGGCTCTTAAAACAAAAAGGGATCAGAGAAAAGCATTATTTCTTTCATCGCCTCGTTTTTGCCCCCTGTTTGTTTACTTTACATATTTGACAGTACTGTGTATATAGGTAGTGTGATGGATGGACCTGCCACAGCTCTTAAGGAGAATGTTTACTGGAGCTGTCAGCTTGGCTGTTTACATAGGTGCCCATCGCCATGGATATCTGCTACACACATACGTTCCTCCTAAAAGTCAGATCATCCTTCATGAATACCCTCAATAGCACAAACATTGAAAGGAGTTCAATTCTGTTTAGTTTTTTCAAGGCAAGATTAAAAGACAACTTGGTGGTCTGTAAGAAGCTGTGCATGGAAAAGTCAAAAGAGAGTAACAAAGCTCTTTAATCTAGCTGAGAAAAGCAAACTGAGGTCTGATGGCTGGAAGTCAACGGCAGAAAAAGGAGAGTGCAAATATTCAACAAGGAGGATATCCAGCAGGAGCAACTGTTTGTCAGGGACAGGCCAGAATCTCCCATCATCTGGCACCTTGGTACTGAGACAAGACAATAGAACCTATTCTTCTACCCAAGTTATTGGCTGAGCTGCAGAAACTAATACAGAATGTGATTTTGCTGAGTGGCTCAGTAGCCCATGTTGCAAAAGTTGCCACTAGAAGTAGCCATGCATTCAGTAAACGATGAACAAGATATGGGGAAAGAAGACTGACTATGAAGTATCTGCTACTCTTCCAAAAACTACCACACAGAAACGCCACATAAAAACACTTAGTTCTCTCCTTTTCAAAATATTGCAGTAGTTTTGTAGGGACACATATTGCATCAATTATCAATTGAGAAGAGTCTCAGTGACACAAGATGTTGCTTATTTTCCTCAACCCTTTTCAGGAGTCTGAGCTAATTGCACAAATGTGCATCTCAGACTGGGAAATCAGGAAAGGTTAGATAAGGTGAATGGCCCCCTTATTTTCAGAGCGTGGTCCGGGAGCAGCTGTAGAGGCGGGGAGGAGGGATGGGAGGCAGCAAAGGCAGAACATGCCCTCATCACAAGCTGCAGCACAGGATGGAAGTGACACCACACTAACACAATCCCAGACACTCCCAGCTACCAGAGTGCAACATGCCCATTCCTACCCAAACCAATTCCTTGCTAGTACAAATGCAAGGTTTAGTGGTTAAAGTCACTATAAAAATACATAACCTTCAGGGTGACTGAAGCGCTAAGGGTACCACATGCACCTTCCTGACTCCAGACTCAGGATACCAGCAAACTGCCTCCATAGGCCCAAGAGCCACATCAGTTTCTGCCATGAAATGCTAGAAAAAAATATTTCCAGAGCCCCCATCTGCCTCTCCCTCCTCCAGCTTCCAAACAAAGGGGCTCAGTGCAAACCAGCTACAAAGCAGAATGTGGTTTGTCCCCAAATTAAAATGACAGAAATTAGGCCGTCGGGAATGCCGACTAACAGTGAAGTACTCAGGGCTGTTACAGCCCTCAAAGGAAGAAAGAGAAAAATCACTGATTCCAAAATGCTACTAATTATTCATGATCCTTTATCAAAGACTCTGTGAGTCTCCTGGAAGTAAACACAACACCTTGATTGTCACTGAGCTGTCAGCCAAAGGTCCTCGTTTACATTGCCTTGCTGGGAAAGAAGCAATAAATAAAAGTAGCTTGAGAAGAAAACAGTTGCATAATGAATTTTTAAAATTTTTTTTCTGTCTAAAATACAGAGGGGGAAGAAAAAATTTACCTACCTCATCCGGCTGCACCAAGGTGAAGACTTTATATTCACCTACCCATGCTCCTACCCCCAAGATCTGGCTGGATCCCCCCATCACACATCAGCACACACTGGAGCCACGGAAAGATTTGTGAGCGCAAATGCAAATGTCAGAGCTAATTCAGATTCCTTGCATTGAGCAGAGATATGATTTTTGAAGGACACTTAGTGGAGAGCTATTGTAAGCAGGAAAAGTTTAAAAAATGTTGCAAGCCCATTATTCATCAAACCAGTGAATGTAAAATCAACCAGAATGTCATGATTTGCAGACAGGAATTTCACACCCAATCAAGGGAGAATATGTATGATTTCAAGAAAACTAACATTATACCTAACTGATTGTTTGGGGTTTTTTTATTTAGGTCCTTCACACAGAACAGTTCTGTGTGCATGAAAGCAGAGTGCATACATCTTTTGGGAGATATTTTATTCATTAAAGGGTAAATTGTAAATATAACCCAAAGGATTAAACAGTTTTAGCATAAGAAAGACATGAACCCGAGCGCCAGTGCCATACCGATTCAGCACACTGGGGCCACCGAAGCCAGTGGGAATCAGAATGAACCACAGATTATATTGACCCCTTTTTAAAGCCTTCTCAAGCCATAAATAACCAGGGTCAGTTCTGCATACGGGCAGTGGTGGTATCACATCAGCCACAAACTCAAGCGGAGCATGAAGGAGACCTATCGTTCATCCCCCCCCGGCTCGCAGCCGGCAGCTTGGAAAACCTGCCTCCTTTCTCTGGTGATTAAACGCAATTCCAAGGCCTTCATTTACGGCCCCCCACTGAGCAAAGTGTGCCCTCCTGTTTTTACTTTATTGCACAAATTTTGTAGGCTTTACTGCATATTAAAACACAAACTCAATTCCTATTGAAGCAAGAAGAAAAATCTCCGCTGACTTAAATGGAGATTAGATCATGCCCAGGAACGAGTCCAAAAGCAATATTAACTTTGTGAGGCTATACATACCTACAACTTCCTAATATTCTTATGTCTGGTTGAAATACAAAACATATTTCATAAACAGCTCTTGTTAGATAAGGAAAGGCAGGTTACATTCCTGTCAAGGGCTTAACTTCTGATTTTCTCTTTTTTACTGATGTTTTGAATGTACAAATTTACTGTAACCTCAAAGTGCAGTTTCTGTGGTGAATATCACATCTGAGTTCCCAGAGCATTAAAAGAGACTTAGAAAGCCAATCCTCAGCAACGTTATTTCCAACACTGAATTAGTCTGCACATAAACCTTTTACCATGATATTACAGATGATATCATGACCATCACAACCAGCCAGAATCATCACAAGGACATTCACTGTGTCAATAAATGCAATATATCTGCATTCAATAGATGAGTAGGTAAATAATATACACTTTACAACTCAGGCTGGACCCAACATGCTACCATGTGTTTCAGAGGCAAGTTCAAGTTGCTGGCTCCTCCCAAAGGAGGGAGCACTGTGAGCAGAGCACCAGCACACAGAGGGGCTGTAAACCACTGATACTCAGAGAGGAAACCACCAGCAGGCAACGCTTTAGATCAAACACAACCAGCTGGACTGAAATCCAGCTCAGGTACATTGGGAAACTCCCAAATTTTAACAGCCGGAGCTGATGGTCTTTTCCAACCTTAATGAATCTGCGAGTCTTCTGACCTCTGAGGTGCTGGTCCAGCCCCGGTTAGGGAGGGATACTCATGTGACTTAAATGCAAAGTGCAGCTGCAGTTGTGTTCTGTCAGGGCCATTAAATCAGGTACAGCCCATCAGCACAGCTTAAACTGGCAGGACCTCAACACCAGGCTGGGAATGGTGTCCTGGCCGAGCAGGAATTCTGGCCAGCCCTGCCTCAGGCTGCAAAACATAAAAGTAACGTAATTTACTACAGGTAGAGGGGACATTAACAAACTAAAAGCAATAGTCAAGTGTAGGTCTGGCCACTGCCCTCTCAAACAAAAATAATTCTTTTTAAAGGTATTTTATTTTTTCAGTATTCATATATGAACACATTAATATTTATGAAGACATTAGTATAAATACATATATATAGGAGCAATGTGATTCCAAGGGTGAATGTTGCATACTGAACTGGCAGTGCCACCCATTATAAGGACTGAGTTTTCTCTGGAGTCCTGTCACATCCAGGTGTCCCAAGGCTGACACCAGGGTTGGGGGACTGCTGCCACAAGGGCAAACTTCCCAGTGAAGCAGCATTTTAACAGCACTGAAACAGAGGCACATCTCAGATTAGGTGCTTGACCTTCCAGGCTATTTATATTTTGAGTTTTGAGGAGAGTTTCTTCCCTCTTTACCTTGAAATTACTTAAATTCAATGCTGAGTTCCTTTGCTTGCTTTATTTGAGGCCAAGGGGGAGGCTTACAACCTCACATCAAAATGAGCTATCACTTAAATACGACATCTTCAAGGTCACTTACACATCAATTTCAGAGCAATTTTCCAAACATATCATCAAGACACTGAACCAGAGGCTTAGTCAAATAAATTCTCTATCTTCTTCCACTTATGAATTAAATGAAATAAGATGTGCCAACATTTTTACCTGACTAGGCTTTATTACCATTTTTGTGTGTTCCATCACATCCCTCTACTTATTTTAAGAAATATCCATATTCATCTTGCTTTAATATCTTTTGCTTGGGGAAAAATTATTTAAAAAAAATCTTATATGGATGAACAAAAATTACAGCATGGACAACTCTGGAACAAACTGCCTTCAAAAGCACAAATATAGGAAAGAAACCGCTCATTTATGAATAACCTCTATCAAAGCTTAACACACTCCATCACTGCCAGACAATGCAATAAAACTCAGCAATAAAATCAGGCTGAGGAGTCATGAAGCCCCACTGAAGACTAAACTGCTGCCACGTCCCATTCTATACCTGCGCCAAGTGCTTGATAACAACAGGGCAAACCATGATGCTGCTCTGACAAAAGGGATTTCTTGCCACCCTGCATGGCTTGAGCCATACTGTTCAACTTTTAGGAATCTGAGTTGCTACTGGCATCCCTTAGTGTGGTAGATGCACCTTTCCCTTTGGTCTCAGAAGCACAGCAAAATACAATGCCAGTGCACGGAGTGAACTTTGTGCTATTCCCTGGATATGCACAGACTCAACTTGTCAGCCAAATGGGCAAGAAAAACAAACAAAAAGCACAATTTTGTGGCTGTAGCAGATGTAATGTAAAATTCAGATATCTCAAACTTTCACAAAACCTTGCAGGAAGAACTACTGTAGGAATACATTCTTATTGTATTTCAGAAAAACAACAGTTGATGGTGTAATTTCACTCTACTGACCAAGCCCCATTTTTTTTCTTTTTTTTTTTTTTTTAAGCAGTTGTGGGTACAGCATTTCTAGCCACACATGAATTCCATACAACTCTCTTCATTATTATAGCCTCTCTGTATGTATTTTTCCCCCTGGATCTGATTTTACCTACTGCAAATGACAACTTCTGCCCTATTTTCTGAGCACTTCTGGAATTTCCAAACCCTTGCATGCCTTGTGCCCACCTCCGCAGCCTTCCCAACGAAACCAAATGTGGCAATGGCACCAGCAGAAATCCTCACCAAGGATGAAAGCTATTAATTCTCAATAATAATCTGTTTCAATGGGGGCATTTTTTCTCAAAGGTTCTGGCTAATGCCCAGAGTAACCCAGATTTTTCACACATCCTCTTTAGTAGATTAATAAAGAGATCAAAGTCCGACCCATGTGTCCTCTGCCTGCAGGACTGGGAAGCTATTTTAAAAAGAAGGGTTTGCTCCTGGTTATTTTAGAAATAAGATCATAAGTGCAGCAAAGTTGAAGCAGAAAGAAAAGATGGAGAAAAAAGGCAAAGCATGCTCAAAAGGATTCTGATGAAAGTCCTGGCAAGGGACTTCTGTACCAGATCCTCTTCCTTTACAGAAAGATCTGCATCTTTTGTAGTCCCTGCAGTGCAAGACATTGCTTTGGGAGCCCTTGTGCAAAATCTGTGCCAATCTGCTTCAGGTGTTTTGCAGCAGTAGTGATGGAGGAGGAGGGAAGCAGGGGCAGCTCTGCAGGGAGCCTGGTGCTGGGGAAGGCTGCCCTGGAGAGCAAGTAATCCTGCATTCCAAGCAGTGCCAGCCCAGGGTGGCTGGCCAGAGCTGACAAGGAGATATTGGGATATTCCAGCTAGAAAATGCCTTTCCCTTTTCAGTTAAATATATTATACTGAAATCAGAGTATGTATATTTTACTGGAAAAAGAATAATTTTCCCACTCACTCCCCTGCTCTTCTTACTTGTTTCTCTTGGCCCAAAGCAAAAGAGCAACCCTATGAAAAAGTAACATTACTCTGGAATCTGCCTTTATCTCTCTATCCAAACATTAACCCAGAGAAGCAGTCAAAAAAGGAGAGAAAGAGTACCTCCCAAATAGCTTCACAGCCATGCTGCCCCTGAACATGAACAGAGCAGGAAAGAGGAGTGTGATGCACAAAGCCAGCACAGGAGCATCATTTAACCTGTCCATGTTTCCTTTCCGCAGACACACCACACACGGCTCTGGAGTCTGTTTTACAAAGCATGTAAAAAAAAATTGGAGAAGATGAATAAAAAAAGGCTCCAAAAACAGTCTGAGGAGCTGAGACAATGATTTATAGTAAGGGAGTCTAGGATTTCAATCTGCAAAGCTTATTAAAAAGAAGATGAAGAGGCAACTTGATTAGAAAAATCCATGTAAGGTTCATGGGGAAATATTACTGGGAAGCAAAGGGCTCTTTAATCTAACAAAATAAGGTGGAGCGACTTCTAATGATTGGAAACTGAAGCCAGGAAAAATAAAATTAGCAATCAGCTTGATGCTCTTTATTTTTATTTTTTTTTAAGCAGATGATTAATTCCTGGAATAATCTCAGACATCTGCAAATGAGAGCTACAAACTGTTGAGGGAAAAATATTTCACAGCAAATATATGCTATGGTATAGTTAGAAAAGGATCATTTAGTAAAGATGTATAAAAGTAATATAGAATAGACAGAGATATAAAAGGGATGAGACCAAATTATCTGATTTTTTTTCTTGTTTTAAGCACTACAGATCTGCTAACAATGTCCAGCTGTTTTCTCCAAGGAGCTTGGTAAAGAAGAATTTCACTTGTGATGCTGGGCTGCTGCACTGCTCCCTGTTGGGATGCCCAACATCCAATGGTCATTTTATGCTGTCCCAACAGCTTCATTGCCAGCACCACAATGGGGAGAAAACACATTTAATTTCACTATATCATCCTGGTTTTGTGTACCAGGCACCAAGGTACTCCACGGTAAGCATGTCAAAAAAAAAAAAAAAAAAAAAAGTGACTTGTTTTGGATCAGTACTACAGCTTTAAATTGCCCAGAAGTAAAGCATTTCAGTTTTTCTTAAGCATGCTTTTAGGTGTACTCTAGCCTCCCTTCTCTAGAGAGGCTGAGCAGGAGACTCACTGCCTTTCATCCTTCTTACCCAGAGCATGTAAAAACACCTCAAGCTGCTGCCTCTGCCCTGGGCAGAAGTTTCAGTGACTGCAGCAGAAAAATATTCAAGAGGGTTGCCTGGAGGCCAAAATTTTGTTCAGATCACCTGCTGACATTGAGAACATTAGGAGCATTTCTTTTGTTTGCTTCAGAAAGGACAAGAGATCCATCTCCCTTGTTGAACATACACAAACTCTCTCTGGTAGCATTTCTAAGAACAAGAATGGTTCCAACACCCCAGACCTTTTACACGAATGGGAACTCAACCTCCACAAAGCAGTCCTCATGAGGTACCTTCTGCAGAGATGCTGAACATCTGCAGGGAAACCACACTAACATGATGTCTTCACTCACAATGTCATTCTGGATTTAACTAAGTTAAATACTAAGCCATGTAAGTATTAACTTAGCATTAACTAGTTTAATACTAATCCACAAGCCCCTGTGGGTAGCTGGTAACTGATAGCTGAAAAGCTGATACCCACCAAATCATACCAAAACCCACCTTCCTTAAAAGTTTGTGGGGTTTTTTGGGGTTTTCTTTAATGTTCTTATTTTGTGTGAAGATGGCATGATGACCTCTCAACTCTCCTGAAGCTCCTTTTCTCATTTCCTAGTAACTACCCCACCAGCATTTACCTTTCACCAAAAACTCCCATCAGTCTTCAAAGGCCTCTCACAATTAAGCTGGCTCTCTCTTAGTATCGAATAAAGATCTACAAAAATTGCCAAGTGAAGCATCCCTGATGCTTCTAAGTGTCTTTCTAATAATAAAGTCTTAGAGACAGCTACAAGCTTTGTATGGAAGGCACCTCACCCACAGCCCTATCTGTGACTGCAAAAAGTGAATTAAGTAGGATACATTTCCATGCTGGATTTTTTCCAAATCCCCTTGAGCAACCTCACAGTACCTCCACAGGAAAAACTGCACATGATCACTGAGATAGTCAGAAGTTTAATTTTCTACCTTTCATACAGGAAATGGAGCAGCAGCTATAACATCAAACCTAGCACAGACCCTGCACAAGCAGACCATAATTACACTTCTGTTTCACTCTCCATACTCGGTGTGGTAATAAATCAAAGGTTCAAAGAGTATATGGGAATATGACAGAGTATACTGGTGGTAAGCACCAGTTTTTTAATCTTGGAGAAGCACTAGTCTTATAATTATCTTAAAAAACCTTCCACAGGTAGGATATTCTTCTTTGGAGAAGGAAACAGAAGGGAGAAGAAAGCTGAGATACACAAGGGACTGTGGCAAATGAGAGCCATACACTAAAAACTTTGACTCAGACAACTCTATCGTGATTACTGACTGGGAACAGTGCCAGTGACTCTGTGGGTGCTTCCTTTTGGCTGAAGAGAGAGAAGCAAATAGATGTGCTCTGGCTGCTGCACTCAAAAGGATAACCTTTCCTGTAAGACATAAAGGTCAGCCCTTATGCCACTAGAGTCTTCTGAAGTCATGACACTTCCTACCAGCTTTACCTGTTCGCAGTTCCAGGAGATGTTTTGGCTCTACTCACATCACCGGGAAGCAAAGTGGGCAGCCTGGCACTAAAGGGGTGCTGAGACTTCAGCATCCACCCAGATGTTCCCTTGCTATTCAGGACAAGGCTCAGATGCAGTCTGTAGGAGTTAGCATTGCCTTCCCCAGGGAGTGCATATATACATGCACATCAACTGCAGCAGCTCAATTTTAAAGTGTTTTATGATGAGACGAACTAAGGTCCCTAAAGAGACAAGGCAAGTGAGCATCCTGATAAAGTAAATAATGAAATGTTCCAGTACCAATATACACTGTGTGATCCCTTGGGGGAAACCACAAGCATGAGCCCTAATGAAATCAGACACAGAAAATAAGGACTTTGCTGTGGACACAACACTTACGTGCTCATTATGCACTGCAGCGACTTCTATCACTTTATCAAACTTAATCATCATGATGAAATGTTGTATATATGTAGAGACAGGTACGATATGTATAAAAATGCATGTACATACACACTCACAGACATATATATTTCAAAAGAAAAGGATGAAAAGGAAAGGTGATTTATTTTCTTTTCTGTAAATGACCAGACATAAATGCATAGGATGCTTTCTCCGCATGGATTGCCTTGCAAATCTAGCACTGTATGCAGTTAAATATATCATTGTAAGAGTTCATAAACAGTTAGCATCTGAATCTGATTTGTGAGTATTTCAGCTTTAAAAATATACTTGTATATTATGCTTTAAGTTCTTAAACATTCAGTAATACCAGTGTGGGCTTTTGCCTAGGGCTAATTGATAGGCCGCACTTACGAAAAGTCTATTTGTCTATTTACACACCATTCTGAAATGGAGATTATATTTTCACTGTTTGAAATGCATCAGTTTGAGGAAATCATAAAATAGAATGTAATTATTTATTCATAATGCAACTTTGCTGACTGCGAAAGCAATAAACCCTATCAAACAAAACTGAGGAAATTATCCCTGATCCAAGAGAGGAAGCATGGTTCCCTCTAATTGAGTTTCCTTTGCTCTTATCTTCTCAAGATCCCTTAGATTGTTTTCCAATTTTCATTTCCATTTCTTCCATTAAATGCTTCTAACCCATGACCTCCATTTACTGCCATCCATTTATCTTCCATTCTTAATTGAGATGCAGCATGTCCACTTGTCCAGCACTGAACACTAAAACTCTGACAGCACACTTGATAGGTGCTGGCTTCCTCAGGAAAGCTTACTTGGGAAAGTGCAGTTCAAGACTTGATTCTTGAACAGGTAAATCTGTTCCATTAAACTTGAGTTTACCTTATAAACATACTGTGGTGAGGACCAAAACCCCAATAAAAATAATAATATCTTTGGTTTCATTTGCCTTTACTGCTACAGGATGGAATTATATTTGTCTTGACCCTGGGAAGGTACAGCATAACAGGGCCAATGGGAAGCAAATATATAAAGCAGCTTTCAGCAGTCAGTCATTTTTTTACTTTCAGTTTCAAATGTGATGGTTTGCAATCAAACTCTCTCCCTCAAGACCCAGTGTACAGGAATTTTTGAAGGATGGCATTCTTTAGAAAATGGTTAAACTTTATACAACATCACTTCAGGAGGTCTTGACAAACAATAATAAACTACCAGTAGCCAGGTGCTTCTGCACCTGCTTAATGGAGGGGTAAGCCCAGCATTAGTCAGAAATACAACACAAAGTGAAGAGTAAAGCTCCAGCTACCAAGCAGTCACCATAATCTCACAGAGCACTGCTAAGCTAAAGCACGAGAGAACCAAACAGCCATATCTTAAGCCTCTTGGAGCAGTAAAGTAAAATTAATACAGCACCCCAGGCTACTATTAAATTGTAAAATGTAAGAAAACATACTATGGTCAGGCATTCAACCTCTCAAAATAAATAGATGAATCACTTCGTACTTATTCTAAACGATTTAATGTTTGCACCAGTGATACTGAGTAAAACAAAAATTCACTGAGATCCTGAAGGCGAACAAGAGGAAAATTTGTCATTCAAAACCTCATATCAGGAAAGCTCCATAGTCAAAATGCCCGAGTGGAACACACTCTTTCTTCATACTCCAGGGGTGCGAGTAAGAGCCTGAGTAAGAGATGTGGGACTCCAGGCGGCTCTTCAAAACTCAGTTTATTGTATCTAAGACCTTACAGCAGTCCAGGGTCATGGGTGACAGAGCCTGGGCCTACAGCTGTCAGTTCCAGCTGCAGGCAGGCCTGAAGACCCTTTAGTTTAGATTACATTATATACTTTACTCTGCTGAGCATATTAATACAGAAGAACCAATCTATACCTTAACTTTTACCTATAGCCTATCATAATGACTATAATTTATATTACTATTCTCCAATCACTTTAAGTTAGTATGTTACAGTTTAAGCTAGAAGTTGTTTTTCGGTTTTCTTGCAGTGGAAAATTCTGAGACCTTTTTTCCACTTGCAACATCGGCAGTCTTGTTTGCCTGTGGTATCTTTTTACTTGGTAAAAACATCATCTTGTTTGAGGTGGGTTTATCCTTTGCTCTAAGCCATAAAAACCCCTTCTAACTAACATACCCTTTGCCTTCTTAGTTATCCAGTAAGACTGGCTCAGCAAACCTTTTCCTCTATATCAAAACTCGCTTCCATCTCTATTTCATTCTCAGGTTCTACATTCAGAGATCTTTCTGCCAAGCATACATATCTGTGAGACTTTCTTGTCAAGCTTTCATCTTTCCCAACAGGTGTGAACTGCAAATGGTGCTGACATAGCCAGACGTCCTTAATTCCAGGTCAATGCTTGGCACTGACAGACTGGTACCAGTGCCAGTCATGCCAGGACAGGGTAACTGGACAGCACTAGGCTGGCTGTGCCCAAAGGCTGCCCAGCAGCAGCACTGCCATGCTGCTGCATGAGTGAGTGCCAGGCATCTCCCCAGACATTCCCAGGGTCAATCCAGAGTTGAAAAGGAGAGATTACAGCATTTCAAGGAATGTCTAGAAGTAGCTAAGGGCAAGAAATATGGGCTGCTCTTACTATTTGAAAGAAGATGACAGCCAAACTTCTCCGTTTTGCAGTAGAGTCTTCCCAAACAGAACCGAGGAGTACTTTGCTATGTACAGGTGCCATTTCCACACAGAATAACAATCAGGTATCTGTATGGCTCCCAGCTGAGCAGAATATTAAACTTTATATTACAGCCATTTATAAGATACACACTATGCTGGAATTACTGCTGCTGTCTCCTTGTACCTGGATGTTTGATGGCCACAATGAATCCTACCTCAAGCTATGTCACCCACTGCCTGTATGCCCAAAGTGACACCCAAAAGCTTATGTCTGAATAGCTGCTGTCACAGGAACAAGCTGCCTGGATTGATCTCTGGAATTGCTAACTGGAACTGTGACCATGCCACTGAAAGGCAGCACAGACTTTCCTTTAATCTCAATTTGTAATGCCAAGAGGAACTGTGGTATCAAGGTTTCTGATCCCGAATGCTGCCAGAGAAGGTCCTGGGAAGACACAAAAGCATTACTCTGGCTGGTCAGCAAGTTTTAAGCAATGCACTGTGGCATGCAAACCAAGCTCTGAAGCCCTTCCTTGCAAGGGACTTGAAGGCACAACCTGGAAGTAAAGCAGAGGCAGAGAATGAGGAGAGACTGGAGATGTTCACTGCAGAAGGAACCACTTTGAGGATGAGAGGGGAAGCAGCAATGCTACTGCAATGACATTGGCATTCCCAGCATGAGCGTGCCTCCACTCACTCACTACCAACAAGCATCTGGTGCCACCTAATTAAAACACCAGTTCCAGGACGTGACATCCAGCATCATGAATCAAATGAAACATCTGCTAATTCTTACAACAGCCAGACAAAACAAGCCTAAAAAAGGCAATACAAACACGCACACACATTACTAACTTTGGCACTGACATCCCGACTGAACATAAGAACCGTATAAAATTCCCACATTATTAACCAGTGCATCTTCAGTTTAACTGACTGACTGTGCAAATTTACTACAACACATGTTCAGCTGCTCAATGGGCAAAAGTGGATCAAGTTTTACAAAGTGGGCAAACACGCCTCACTGCACAGCACTGCTCTGTGGAGGGGAAGCCTCCCTCGAGCTCACGCAGTCTGATGGTGCAGGCTATTAACTCAGGTGATTAAAGGACTGGGGACTGCAGAAATCTCAATACATGGATGGCCTATTGTAGCACAGTGCAGAGAATGTTTTCCCCAGTGACAAACAGATGCTTCGTTTTTATTTCTGCTATAAATAATTCCGGGGGTTTTTAATAGGTATACATAATCAGGCATTTACATGGTTTCCAGCAGAGAAGCAATATTAAGCTACTACATTACAACCATTCATATACTGAACACAATGCTGAAATTACTTTTTATTGTCATTATTATCCAACAATCTCTACAATATGCATTGTTACCGCAGCAGTAAAATTATTAGATTCTGAGAATTGCTGGAAGTCTGTAAGTAACACCATGGAGGTGAACCCTTGGCAAAATGAAGCATTTAAGAAGAATTTCAGATGGTCCCATTTTCTGAACACAATGGGCTCCTGAAAACAGAACAGGGACACAGTTCATGGACTCAGTTCTGTCATCTTTTACATGATTTTTTTATATCAGGAACATTTCATGTACATGGTTTAACCCTACCAGTGAGTGTAACCTAACCTACACGTGCGTGATGACATTTCTTGAAGTGCTCCACCTCAATACTATAATAAATCCCATTAGCAATTTCGTTTATCTTTGCCTTCTTTCTTGCACAAGCTTGATGTCCATCTTGCTTGGAATTTATCTTTCCTACTAATTCTCTACTGTAAGATTCTGCTCACAAAGGCATCTGGAAGTGCTGCAGAAGGAAAATCCTACAGTAACCCTTAATGACCTATTTATTCTCAGTCAAAGAGAAAGTCAGTTTTTGCTTCCCCCTCCCACCACCCCCATGATGAAAGAAATAGGGATTTCATGAAGGGATAATACACAAGCTGATTGCAGCAACTTGCAAATGAACTAGCAGGGGGTGTCTGGGAATAGACAGCAATTTTCATTCCAACCGGAATGGAAATTTCTATGTTAAAGGGTATTACTTCTGATCTGCCAGCATGGAGGGGGAAGCAATAAAAAATGTGAAATTTCTAAGTGACTGGGACCAGGAAAAGAGAGAAGGGAAGCGACTGAAGCTGCAGCCTTGCTAAATGCTAAGATGAGAGGGATATGGAGAAGATGTAGCTGCCAAGGCAGTCACTGAACAACACACTTCAGAGATAAGAGACACCAGCCATTCTTCGAAGTAATTGTAGCTGCCAAGAGCTATTGAGAAAAGAGTGAATCGAAGGGGATAGAGGGGTCAACTGCAGTGAATATGAAAACAAGTCAAGGCCAAGGACAGGCATGACGCTTTGGGATTTGGCCAGAAGTGATAATTTGCGGGTTTAGTCAACTGCAATCTCAGTGGAGTAGAGAGGGCAAAAATTCTGAGAGAGCTGGCAGTGGGAAGATGAAGGCAGCCAGAACACAGAGGAGGAATAAGGAGCTCGGGTAGGAGAGAAAAGGCGAAGGGGCGCCTGGCAGCAGCAGATATGCTTGGAGAATTGTGGGGTTTTCCCTGTGCAGGGACACAAAGGCGGAACTGAAAGTTGATGGGATGCCAAGAAAGAAAATAGGGTTAAGTGAGGTGGCACAAAAACAGTGAATAAAGGTCACTAGGGATTGAAGGAGGAGCAAGAGAAGAGCAGGAAGAATGAGGATTGTCCATTGTGGGTCTCACTTGAAAGAGTTAAAAATAAGGATTTCTATCCCAAGGCACCAGCAGTCCCTGCTCCTTGGCCATGAGGAAGAGTTGTGCCCTCCCACTGCTTCCTCCTCAGCTGGTACTCTGAGGCTCCTGTGAGCCTGCAGGTTGGGAGAAGGGGTACCAGAATCTGTCAAAGAGAAATGGCATCCTTTCACATCTTCTGTTTTAAAATATGAACTAGATTCATACAGCATCTGAGTTAAATGAGGTACAGTATATGCTTATCTCCCTATCCCCTCTAGCTGAGGCTCTGTCAGGCTGTAAGAAGCAATGACTTCGATTCACTTTCATCTGCACCTACTACACTCACAGAGGCGTAACACGTACCAGTCCTGAGAAGTCTATTTACCTCATTTTCCATTAAGACCACAGCAATAACCTCTAAGCAAATGTTGCATGAAATCACAACACCATTCATATCAATGCTGAATCTCTTGTGCCTCTGAAAAAAAGTCCAGATCTTACCCTCTAGTTTTAAAAGTATCCTGTAAGGACAGTTATAAAACTTCTCCACTGCTCATACCATCATATGTGTGTCAACCAGATCCCTGTTTTCAATGGACATATTTATTATCAACCTTGGGATACAATTTCTTATGCAATTTACAGAATGGAAAAATATGTCCTGACAGTTTATAGGGGAAAAGGAGTGTTATGATTAGACAAGGACAACACCATTACAACCACAATTACAACAAAGCTGCACTTACTGACCCCAGCAACAAAGGAAGAGTTGGAGGGAAATTCTGTGTAATATTTTACATCCGGAACTAATTAAAGATCTCATTCCCCAAACAACCAGATAGAAAACATAAGCAGTGCCTCCAGATGAAGGCTTCCTATTTTGATGGTTACTGTAATGAGCACATTCCCAAAGGAAAGAGCCAATAAAAAGCATCTCCTATCTGGAGAATGCTGAATGAAAGTTGGACTTTTCTTAATTTTACTGCAATTCCTTATTGCATCGTATCAGCCTCCACCAAAGGTCTCAGTTCAATTCTTCTGTAATGAATTTGGAGACTCAAAAGAAAAATTCCATCCCATCTCAACTAGCTAGATTTCTCTCCTTGAGTTAGAGCTGACAATGACTACGACTAAAACATCATTTTTTACATCACTCTATGAAGCTTTAATTAAAATTTATTAACTTGAGAGAAATTATCTCCTTATCACCAACAGACACTTAGAACAAAAATGCCTTTTTTTCTGTTATTAAACAGTTTCAGACAGAACCATCACTACAGCATACTATAGTTCAGCTCCCTAGTGGCAAATCAGACTGATCTTTTTCCCTGCCTCACCTTTCTGTTCACATGAAGTGGGCCTCAGACAAAAACAAAAAAAGTCACACTACTGCCTTCTGCAAAATTTTGTACATACACTGATAAAAAGCCACCTATGTACCTTGGCCACTTCTAGTAATTAAAAAAAGCAAATAGCAGGGGCCAGGCTGTGATGCACAAATCCCTGGATCATGTGTGCTTTGAAAGGATCTCTGAAGTCACTTACAGAAACAATAGCTGCGGCTAAGATAGTCAGAGGGAAAGCACACAGAAGTAAAAACACTTTAAAAAAAAGCTTTTAGAAAAAGAGAATATTTAAATTGCCATTGAGTATTATGACAGGGAGTTAGGCAATAAGGAATGATGAAGGGAGAAACTGCAAACCAGGAGAACACCAGATTCCGAAATCCAAACAGGAAGAGATGAACATGTTGGGTAGATTAGCAAGATGCTACTTGAGATGAGGGATGAAGGGAAGAGTTATTAGTGACCTGACTAGTACCTTCAGTGACAAGGAAGAGACAGAAGAAACTAAGAAAATCCCTCACCTATTTGAGGGACTTGAAGGGATGTGCTAGATATCTGATTACAAATGAAACTCAACCCAGTGTAAGAGTGGTGAAATGAAGTATGTCACCAGAGAAGGAATCAGGCAGGAAAGAGAGACATGATGGGAAAGGAGGAGAAAACACTAACAGAGATTTCCCAGGTTAGATGTCAGAAGGGAGCTGTGGGACCAAAGGTTGCTCAGCCAGAATAGGCACACAATGTGACACAGCTAAAAGTATGATTAAAACAGAATCAACACTGTAACTTTTAAAATACGATTTTACATGTGGGGTTCCCTCATAATGTCCCTCTTGCACTGCATGGAGAGGAATGGGGACCACAGACAGAAATTTAACCATCGTGACCACTTACATGCTTTGGGGTTTTTTTAAGGAGTAAAATTGAAAAAAAAGAGGCAGAATTGTCAGAGAGATAAGGAGAAAGTTTTTCTCTTTGGGGGTGAAGAGATACTACGTACTGGGTAAAGCACAGATAAGCAAAAAAAGGTTTCCCAAAGAGGGGAGGCTCACTGGGCTGAAGTGGTTAAGATTATCAAGAAAAGCAGAGCCAGGAACCAAATTGCTTCAGTGAGAGAGAACATTCAAGGTGAGAGACAATACACTGGAATAGGTATTTACCGTGGCAGACTGAGTGGAGAGGGATCATTTACGAGAGCTTTGAAAAACAGTACAAACACAGCAAGCAATTACATCACAATAAATAAACCAGCAGCACACGTGCAAATGAGGCACCTAACAGAGTGTGCACAGCAGATACAGCAATTGCCAGGAGAGTCGATATTTGAGGGGCCCTGAGGGGGCACGAGGGATGCTGTCCCCAGCACAGGCAGACCGAAGCAAGTGCTGCCCTGCACAGCCCTTCCTCTGCTAATCTGCTGCATGCAGATAAAAGTGTCAAATGCCTGAACTGGGAACAAAAAAAGATGTTTTCAATTCTCTTTCTCACTGCCTTGAAGATACCCTGCAAAGTTATGCAAACACTTAGTTAGTTCAGGTTGCTGATCATACAAATCAATCTACTTCCATTTAATGGGATTTAGCAATTAGTCACATCCTGGTTCCAGTAATTTTGCATGGTTTTCTAAGCATCTCCCAAACATTATTGTAAAAGCACAAATATCTGCAATATCATAAACCTACCTTCTGCAATGTAGTCCTTGTCTCACTCTTTATAACTAGAACAGACTCTAGATGACCTGTGTCCTATACATGGATTCTTGTCTATGTATGCGCTACCAGCCACAGTTAAACATCTCTTGAGTTTGACCTCATGGAATATGGCTACTTTCATACATTATCTAATATTACCAGATCTTAAATCACATTTTTTGCTGGATTCAAAATCCCCACAACACTCCTGGCAATCTCATCACCTGCCCTGCCTGGCAGCACTGCACAGCTCACCTTTCTGAGGCCTCACCTCTTCCACCAAGAGCACACTTGTAGCCTGGATAAGTTGAAAGTTGATAAAAACAACCATCCTCTTTCGGTAAAACCTAGGCACAAACCCACAGCAACATGACCAAAAAAACCTGCTATCTGTATCTCTATCTCCAGTTCAGGATGTCTCAGGTCAGGGCTGAAGTTAAGGATGATCCCAGGTACTCTAGACAAAATTTCCCAGTGAGAAAATGAAGCTTAGAGAATTAATAATTATTAAGAATACTTATTTTTTTCAGAATCCATCATGTCAATCATTTTTGGCATGGCTGATCATGGAAAGGCAATCTGAAAGCATTCTTAACTTCATGGCTTCCCTGGAAGTTGCTAAACAAGTCTGAAAATCTCTTTTATTTCCCTACTCATTTACATCTCTTCTTTATGTACTGGCTCTTCCTTTGGCTGCTTAGTGTCTGGGAGATAAAACAGGATAGCTCATGCCTAGCAGAAAAGAAATCAAGTTGGACTGAACAGGTGGCAGTCAAAGTAACAATCCCTCAACCCGCACTGCCCCTCTCCAAGCCCTGGCGAAATTGCAGCTGTCCGGTTGTGCCAGAGCTTTGGCAAACACTGCTCACCTGCTGGAGTCAGGTGTGCAGCATTCCCCCCTCACTGCCTGCCCCCAGCACCACTCCTCCTCAGGACCTGCCATTTCCACGTGCACGAAGCACCCACCCTCACAGCATCTCTGGGGCTCCCACATTTCATGCTGCACTGCCAGGTGTCTCTAGAAATCCTGTCTCCTAAATTAACAGCATAAATGAGTATTTGATATAAACAGGGTATCTTCTACCTACTTTTTGCCCATTTATGATGAGGCTAGTGAGGGGAACCTACCTTCTCCAATGTAAAGCTTATATGCAGCTTCACGGACTGAGCTAGAGAAAAGCCTCTGTCTTCTTTACTCACAACCATCATTACTTTGTCAAACTGTCTGTCTCAACTGAAAACAATCCTCGTATTGATTGGCACTGAGATTTTTTAAGGGGTTTAAGGCTGGCAGGAGGATAAGCACTTCCCCACCTTAAGCTCAGTGATTTTGACAATGAAATGTGCTTGGACAGTTACAAGTCTCCTTTTACGAAGTCAGTTTTCAGAATAAAATAACCCAGTAAAGGCTCTTCACTGACAGTCACAAATAGTTCCAGCAGCATAGTTATAAAGTGTCTAAAAGATGTTTTAACCTGTCTTGAAGAACCTGTATGACATCTTTGGCTGTCATGAGAAGGACAAGGAATAAAAACATAAGTCACAAGCATGAGGGGTTACTCTCAGAAACTGGAATAGCAGGCAGTCTAAAAAAGATATACAGGAAAAAGCAGAAAAACAAAAAAACCCCACAGCTAGGGGAGCCTGTCATGATGAAGCAGAGGCTACAGCAATACACTTCTCCAACCCAGGAGTTGGGTGCTACTCATTGTCCCCAGGACAGAGAAATCCCACAAGAAACAAGGCTGATGTTGTCCCCACATCAGCCATGTACTGTCAAGAAGTGAGCACAGCATTAAACTTTTCTACCCTGAATACGGCTGGGGAGAGGCATGCTATAAGTGAACTGAAAATGAGCCAGGCAGTCCTAAAAACAGTAATTTCAAGTTTTCATTAATCAACCCCTCAGCTCCTCCAGCTCTAAAAGCCTCTCACAGTCTTGTATTCACCCCTCAAAACACACGACTCCATGCTGGCCACTAACAGGCCACAGCCACCAAGCTGCACTGAGCCTGGAACACAGAACACAACCATCCAAATCACAAGCACAGGGAGAGCCTGCACTCAGGCTTATCATCGTTACTTAATCACATGTTAAACAAGCTAAGAATTAACAGTTAACACAAGAAAAAAGTTGGCTTTCCATCAAAAGCAATTATAATTAATTCCTAGGAAACGTATTTCTGGATGCCAAATCAGATGGAGGAATCAACTGGGGGATAGATACGCTCCTTCCATAGCTCCACTCGAAATTCTAATTAAGAACAGAAATACAAAAGTGGTTGTGGTGGAAAGGTTAATAGAAGAGGAGGGAATCTCTAGAGACACCATGCCAGATACTCAGTCTCTCTTTTTGGCTCTTCTACACTTTTCCCTTAATAGACAGTCCCTAGAGACACAGCTATGCAAACAGACACAAACATACTCTACCACATGGATATTTTAGCAAAAATAAGATGACCACAAGGTCATGTGCTCCGCCATACCAGAGATCTTGTGGACAATGTGGCTTTGAAAACATGGACTCTGCTGTAGAAATAATCAGCTGCGTCAGAAAAGTTGAGCTGCTGGGGAAAGGAGAGAAAGGAGAGATCTGTAACTCTGAGGATGCTGAGTGTGCAACCTACTCCCCAAACAACAGCAGCACTGAACAATTACAGCTCAGACAATAGGAAGACGGTGTGCAGCTCAGAAGAGCAAAGAATGCTTTCCAGCTAAAAAGCCCCTTTCTTTTGCACAGATTCTGCTGAAATATTCATAAGATAAAGAGAACCTGCACAGAAGAAAAAGCTTTCTTGATGAAACCTCCCCAGACAAGGAGCAAAAATAAGAGGTAAGTGCTTCCAGCAATGTTTTTCAAAGCTAATGGTCTCTCAACAAGCATGCAGAAAGAAAGTTTTGAGATATGGGAGAGGAGAAGATTTTCCTGACCTCCCTAAGACATGTTACCCTTATAAAACCTTCAAGAGTGAGCTGGATGTCCTCCGTTTGCAATTCCTGGCAAGGTTTGCAATAAACCTGACTGCAGTACCTCTGAGCCATGAACTACCCCTTGTATTTGAACTGCAGTTATTCCAAATACTAAGAAAAATACTTTCAATATCACCGCTATGAAAATCTGGGATTGCTCACCATAAGTAAAAACAGTCAGATATTTTTGAGGACAACAAAAAGAAGTTTTGGGGGAAGCTATCAGAAAGATTTTTTTTTTTTTAATTTTTTGGTTTTTAATCAGTTCTCCCATTCCTCACTGATGCAGAAGACAAACTAAAGAATCCAAATCAACCTCTACTGCCATCTTCCAAATCCTTGCACATATGCTGCACAGTCGGGAATTCTGAGGGAAGATAAAGCTCACAAATACCTATGAAACACTGCTTTGTGAGAAAGAATCATAAAGCAAAGGTATTTTTATAAACTTCCACTTAAGATATTTTCATCTGATGAAGAACCTACCCTGAAAAATCACACCACCATAGTCACTCAGACCCACCCGTGAATGGTGTAGTGGTCACCTAACAGCTTAAATTAGTCTAGTAAAAAAACACCCTTGTTTAGTATTCTTATTTGTCTCAAATGTCATTCATCTGGAAGTAAAGCAGCATGGAAATCCCACTGCCTGTCACTTCCATAAATATTTAGGCTGTTTAACCAAAGTATTGTGCATAAAGATATGTTAAGGTTTATTCTATACTTGTCATCAGAAGAAATGCTTTCCTTCCTAGTATTTATCTTCTATAAAATAAGCTATTGTGCTGGGTTGTTTTTTGCTATTTTAAGATTAATTTATTGGAAATTCTCTTTCTGCATTAAGATTAATTCAAGACCACTAAAACCAATAAACTGTTGTTATTGGCCTCAATCCACACTACCTTTTAAATCTTTGGATTTTCATTCTAGGGCTCTGATGAAAGATTCATTCCAAGTACCTAAAGTAATCTTTGCTTTCTACTCTCTCTCCTACACACCACATTTTTCCTGTAAAATCCATTTTATGCTTTCAGTTATAAATACATAGTTCTGTGTACCTGGCACTTCAGATAACAGAGGTCCCCACATAGCAGAGTCTGCCCAGACCATGTTCAGTGTCAATCACGAGCACCTGCTCTCTTACTGATGCTGGTCATCTCACCCGTGCTGTAAAGCCAGAGTGATGAAGCATTTCCATATTCAAGGCAGGAAGACAGAAGTCACAACTCCATCAGGTTTCCACACCTCAGTAAAACACCATAAATAAAATATTATTAATCTAGCAGTTTGGGGATCAAACCCAGTAAAAGCTGACATCCAGAAAAACCGGATAAACTTTACACAAACTGATGTCATTTCATGCTTTATTTCTACTATTTCAACTAACTGAAACAGGTAAACCAAGTGATAAATAGGGAACTGGCTGCCACAGAAAGCTGTGAAACCAGGTGGAGGGCTTTTGTAAAGCCACATTTTCAACTATATGATTCTTTTTTATTTTTTAATTTAAAATCTCATCATTCTGGAGTATTTCTGATGCCATGGAAAGCAATAATCTGCGAACAAAAAGTCTGCCCAACCTGTAGTGCACACACACACTGGTGCACAAAAACCAACATAGTATCACACTGAGAGTTTCAACTTCATGAGGTGTATAGTTGAATTACAGCACACACAGGTACATAACGTTACACCACACAGGCACTAAACCTAAACTAATATTTAGCATTCTATGATGTAGGGCAACAAAAACCAGGCCACAAATGTAGAAACTTCCTAATGCAGTATTTATACCAATCAACTTTATTTTTTATGACACCTTGCAAGACATAAAATGCTTTAGAGGGTTAAATAATAAATGATAGGAGAGAAATGAGAGGGAGAACATTGTAAGGACTTAAATTTATATCGTCTGATGAAATATAAACCGACAGGAACTCATCGAGGGAGGAAAATACAAAGAGGCTGGCCCAGATAGGGAAAACTGCAGAGGCCCTTTAGTCTTAATAGAGCCTGTTTCTTTGTTTTTATCTTGAATCTTATTTTCATTCTACGATAATGCAGTATTCAGAGGCCAGATGAAGGGTAAGAGCTTTGTCAAAGGACAGCATTTATTAAGATATTATCAAATATTCTCCTATTCATGTTCTGTGGCGTTTTCAAATCTTGAATCAAATTTTGTGCTTTTTAAAGAAGCTTTGCAGCTGGCAGGTTGTTTGTTCACTGTCAGTGCACACAACAGAGAACAATGGCACACGGGCACCACCTGACTTTACTGGAGAATGGTGGCTCAGACACACTGCTTACAGCTATCATCATAACATAATTTATTGTTATAGCATTGGTGCTATGTTATTGATTATTTTATTTGATTAAGCATTATATAATTGCTTTTACTGTTATATCACTGATTGCCACCTGCGCCCTCAGGATCACATGCTCCAGTGATGCTGAAATATCACCTCCACAGTCTCCATTTCACTGATATTCAAACTCAAAAAAACACCGTGACCAGATCCAGTGAATTACTGCTTTACAAAAATCACAAAATACTAAGTTTCCTACCTGTGAGTGTATTAAAACTTCTCAGTGATGCCACAACAGGCTGGTTACACCACTCCTGCTGTGCTACCACACACAGCACTCACAAGGTGATACTGCATAAATAACAAGTATTTTCTTAACTGGGTCTTTCAATTATTTAGAGATACTTGGTGAATGCATTGCTAACAGCTGTTTTATAACAGATTTCATGGTACCACACACCTGGTGCTAATGCTTCAGCATGTCTAAATGGTTTTCTAAAGATTACACAATCAAACATCGTAAGATAAAATCACTGTAATTGGAGCCCTCATCAAAGAAGAAATTACCATTACACTTTACAAACCGAACACACGACTTTCCAAGGCTGAGCAAAAGGTAATGTTATGATGGCCACAGAGCTAAAAAGTCTCTCCTAACCTTACCCCAAATATAGGGATCCCATTTCTTGCTGTGGTTCTATAACAGACTTACAGGGTCTACCTGATATGAAACATAAAACCTATCTCTGATTCACCTGCTTGATTTTAAGCTAAATAAATATTCTGGCTCAATATCCAAAGCAGAGTAATATTTCAAACACTATGTCACAGACCCATTTCGCTTTTCTGCAGGAAACTCTAAGACTCAAAATTTATTAGTGACCTCAGAGTCATACCTTAAAAATGGATTTTCTCAGCACTGGTACTATGCTGAAAGCAATTATTCTGATCCCTAAATACTACATAAATAAGTGAATATTTTTTAGATGCTGAATAGTGAATCGATGCCAGATAACTGTTAGTTTCCCACAAGTGTTTTCAATAAAACAAGCTGGATAAAAGTAATGCAACACAAACTTGCTGAATCTGGTGATGGCTTTAGGGAATTTGCTATTAAAACAACACACAGGAATTGCACGTGTATATCCAGGTTTATAATCTACCAGGAAACCCACGAACAGGAAGAGAATTTATAACTATGTTAATTTTTGCATGTGCTTGAATGCTGCAGGATTACTGTGACTGTGATTTGCACAGGAATGGTGCCTGCAGGTGTTTAGGTGTGCAAATATCCACACTGGGAGAAATCTTAGGTTGACTGAAATTAACACTAATCTTGCTACTAACTTCAACTGGGATTCTGAACACAAATAGATTACGTTGGATGAGATCACATTAGATCATGGCAGATCAAAGACCACAATGAGCTGAATAAAACAGAAAGGAGATAATTGATGGGCAAAGCCATGGACACACAGCCACGTGGGCAGCTTCTTCTGAAATCCCACAGGATCAGCTGTGAGAAGTCACCCTTCTCCACAATTAACTCCTGGGAAAAAGACCCTGACATTGGCCCAAAAGTAGCCTCCTCCCAAGGGTCATTCCACAGGGGACCTGCAGAATGGAGCAGCCACCTCAGTGCAGACCTTTCCACCACCACCAAGATTAAACACAGAGTCTGAGGTTGGTGTGAGTGAAACTGAATACCCACTGGCTCCTTGGAGTGATTCAGTTAACATTGACTGAGTTAAAAGAAAAGTTGTTCTGATTAACCCCCCGCAGTTGTCTTCTATTCAGGGAGCTGTGCGCCCACTCCAAAAGGCTGGAAATTCACTGCTTTTATTAAATCACATCCAATTACAATGGTATTTATTAAAACCAATAACTGCATCTGGTAAGAATCCCCCCGTGCTTGTTTCTAGGTATTTAAATTAAGTTAAATGCACAATAAAATTTGCATTGTTTCAATTTACATGACCCCTGAGTTTTTAGACATCCCGTAGGCAAAATTCACAGACTTATAAACTTCTATTAAACATGAACATATGGTGGACTCGGCATCCTCTGCTGTTTCTGCTCTTACTGAAGGGTTATGAAGTGCCTTGCTGCTGCTAAATCCACTAAAGCCTTACACCAAGCCAAAATCCTCTTTCATCCCAAGGAAAGGTGCTTTACTTCCAGCAACAGCTCTGGTGAAACGGTGACAGTCCCAGCAGTGGGACATTTGCTTCCTCTATGTCCTGGCACATGCCAGGCTCTGGATACACCTCTGGACCTGCATTTTATGCAGCTGATATGCCAATGTTCTGGTTCCTGGGCCACTGCACATTTCACAGACCTCAGAATCCACCAGGGACATGGATTTGCACAGGCTCAGTAACACGAGAAAGTCTCCTTACAGAGAGATATCCCCTCAGCTGCAGCTGAGGAGGTGTTTGCCGTGGCTTCTCTCCAGCACTGTCTCACTGAAGGCTCTCAGAGTGGTACGCAGGCTCTCTCAGCCACCCAACAAACTGCTTGTATTCAAGGAGAGACTCCTCGCCCTCTCCTGGCAACCACTCAGCCCTGTGTGAGCCTCCACTCTGCACCAGCTTTCCCTGCATTGGCATTCAGGGTAGAAGCAAATCACTGCATCTCTCTGGCCAATTCTTGATGTAGCTCTTCTTTCTGCCCTCCTTTTTTCTAATATCATTGCAGGGTTCAAGTCAGTATCACATTCAGACAAATACCTATTTTCATTCCATTCCCTTGGTAATTCTGTCTATTACATTTTTCTCATGTTCAGAGTTTCCCATAGTCACTTCTTCAACGTTTTACACATCTTTCACAGCAAAAGTGCCCCTTATTTCCCCTGAACTAGTTTGAGTCCTGCACTGAAAGCAAAGACTGCACTACACACAATGTAGCACATCTTCCCTGTACAACAGACAGCTCAGACTGTACTTTCTGAGAACTCACAAATAGGGTCATTTGTCATTTTGTGAACAAAAATGTGAAAATACATTGGTAGTAACCTTCCTCAGGCATTACTCTTAATCATATCTTCATCCCTCAGGCACAACTTAGGAGGAAAACATAATTTAAAAGACTAATTTAATCTGTTTCAAGACTTTAAAAATAACAAAACCCCATTATTCACTCACAATAATTATATAGCTATTACATGACCTCAGTACAGAACAAAGTGAGGATTCTTTGGGTGAAGTGGCTGTGCATTTCTATTGCTGAACATTTTTGATTTAAGGTTAACCTTAATTCTACATACATTGCATCTATTAGGTTTATTTTAGAATATTTGCAGTATGCCAGTAATGTGCCCAGCCCTAAATTGCTTTCAGACACTCTTAAACCTTATCTGCATTTTAATACAACTTTTATTTCGTAATATGTTTTAAATTATCCCTTTGCAGAACACAAAGGAATATCACGTTTATTTTGACTCCGTGTCTCCGAGGAAGCTTTTGTTAGAAGCTGAAACATTGTTCAATGTGCCCATTCATGTCTGTTTTGCTTTGCTGAGTCCCCACCTCAATCCAACAGTTTAAGAGCATCTAACCCAACTAATTTCTTCTGCTCAAAACTACTGTTCCTGCTTATGCCATCTGCTTCCTATGCAGTTTTCCCTTTCCTACATATATCCTGATATACGATACCTTGCAAAAAAACTCATTCTACTTCCAGCAACTGAACTGAACACCACAATATTTGTGCAATACCCTGGTAAATAAAGAACAACTCTATTTATTCAGCCGTCTATATAATCAGCCGTAGTACCTGGATTCATCACTAATGGGCTCTCCCCAAGTGCTGATTAAGTCACATAGTGCTTATCTTCTGACAGCAGGCATTACATGGCAAAACTCAGGGAAAATAATAATCTTAGCCCCTCTCACAAGAATTTTAAAATGTCCTTGCCATTAATCACTACGCTCCTTTCAACAAACTTTATGTGGCAGCAAGACAAATCACCAAAGCCAGAGCCTGTATCAATATTAGAAATAAAAGACTAAGGGAAATTTCCCCAAAGATTTCTGGTGCAAAGACATAAAACTCAGATTCGACTTAACAATTCTGACATTTTTTCTTCAGAAAAATAGTATCATAACTATGAACTGTGTGTAACAGATGTGGGTTATCCATATGTAAAATAGAAAATGGCACACAATATTAGCTTTTAAGGTAAAAAGGAATCACAAGATCATGTAATCTGACCTCCCATATACAGACATCATAATTTCACTGATCTGAGCCTTGACTGGACTTTAAAATCTGCACTGTGCTGCTTACATATTTGCTGAAGGCTTATTTTCCTGACGACGTGGGGAGATGGGCAGTAGGTTTTTGAAGTGGTGGCTCTGACATTCAAGTGCAACCCTCCCTCTCTGGGGTCCTTCCCTTCTTTCTGTGATGCACTGAAGAGTCTCTGGGTGAAGGCTTCTATCAGGCCAATCAATACCTCATCTGTCTAGATAAACTAAGCAGAAAACATTCTACAATTATAAGACTTCTCACTGAAAAACAGTCTCCATTATTTCTATGGCTCCAGTCATTTTTCTGTCTCCTTACCAGGTTTCTGACTCAGGTGAGGGCACAGATATCCCCTCCTAGTCTTTGTGGACCAGGGAACAAGTCACTGAATTTGCTTTTTTCGCGTCTCCTTAGGCAGTCAGCCAAAGACAAATTATTTCATTAGGGTTTTAATCAAGCCAAAACTTAAAACATTTGGTTCTGACCTTTATAGAACCAGTCACAATGTAAGACTATGTCTAGAGAAACAATAAGTGAGCTTAAACTCCTGTGAGAACTTGAGACAAAAAGGCTGAACTCCTTCCACATGCCCAACACCACACTGGGTGCTGCCAGCATTCATGCTTGTAAAATTCACTGTCCCTTTTGAGTCCTAATCACCAACCAACCAACCAACCAACCAACAGCAGTGCTCTGCAGCTGGGAAATGCATGGGAAGACATAGGAAAGTGTGCTGCTGTAAACTGATGTATTTGATGTCAGTGTTGAACACTCTATCAGTAATTGTCAGTAGAGAAGGATAAATTTACAAAGGTAAATTTATACTTATGACATGTTGCTTCCTTTTAAGCTGTAAATGTAGAATTATACATGAATCTTATTTCAGATAGTCTTAATAGTCTGGGGCGTTTATTTTCTGACCCTCTGCTACTGAAACCTCTTTATGCCACCCACCATCTGCTTCCAAAAGTCCATTCCAGCCCTTCCTTGGGCTGAGAAGTAGTCTCCTGCTCTGGCAGGCCTTACTTTTCAGACAAAATCTAAACCAAAACAATATAAAAAATTCCCTGGCTAGCCATAATGCTGAGGTGAAGAAAAACCATCTGCAAGCTTTAAAAAGCCCATGTGCATGCACTCACACGATAAAATAAAGAAACCATTTGAAAGCTATAATAAGAGCAGCTTTTATTAAAGTCAGTAAAAAACGTGGCAGAGGCTTGGAAGAGCCAACAGCAAAGGAAAAAGTATACTCTTAATTTTTTTCTTTGGATACCTTAAGATTCAAATACATATTTCTTATATATTTATTAAAAAAAAAAAAAAAAAAAAAAGGGGGTAGCAGTTGCTAGCTGCTGGGCGCAGCCATAAATCCAAGGGAGTACACTGACATCAGAAGCAGCATTTTCCTTTGGTCTTGCTTCCCCGAGGAAGGAAGGTGATGCTGCTCATTTAGTTTCCAATTGCTGGAGGGAAAGAAATTCAATGACTGGACCAAAAGCAAGATTACTTTTGGGGTGTTGCAGCACATGCCCATTTTTCAGCCTTTTTATTAAATTTGTTTTTCAAAATTGGGGAAGTTAGTGAACTTGATTATGTGTATAGATTGACAAACATCATCTGTGAACTGACACACTGACTGTGGAGACTTGTTACAGTAAAACTAAAATAAATAATCGTATCTGTTGATGTCTGTGTGTAGTATACACAAGTATTTTGCTGTTTGCTCACTGCCAGCCTGGTGGGACAGTGGGGGAGAGAGCCCAACCTGCTCTGCAATCCCCTGGGGTGAGCACCAATCCCACATCCTGCCTGGGCTCACCCCATGATTTCCCAACCATGCAAAACCCAATTACTGCACAACAAGGAACTCCCAGCTCTCCACACATGGCTTTAAAATATCCTAGCACCCTCCACGCAGACTGAGTCTTTTATTTGGGATATTTTTTTTTTACTGGGAAGGTTTTCTGAACTTTAAGTCTCCCATTAAAGACCGTGAGGATGACTTAGAAATACAGTCACAGATAATTTCCAGTGACTCACCTCATGTGAGATAAATGATTAATATTAGCCCAATTATATCTTACAAATTTTTATCTTCTGCTTCTTTGCTTTGCCAAGGAAAGGCAGATGGTAAGTCAGCCTACAACTAAGACATGAGAAAAGGAAAAAAAAAACCCCTTCAAGACAAGTAAGTGCAAAGTGACCTACTTCTAAAAGAGAGTTTTAAAGAGTTCTGGGGTTTAATTACAGTTATATTAAAGCAGTGCCTTTTCAGAAACTTCCAAAAATATTAAAAAGGACTATTTTAAAAGCTCAGCAAAACAACAGGCACAAAGAAGTCTGGACTGAACCAAACCATGAGCTCATTTTTGCTGTTGCTTGGAGCCAGATGTAAGCCTATGCCATGAGAACAGGGGGACCTCCCTGGGCAGGCCTTGCAAGCTTCTGGCAACCTAAAATTAGGAGGATTCCTGAGCTGTGAGGAATAACTGTTCCTTGGTTAGCAAGAGCTCCATCAAGGCTTTTTTTCTGTAGACCTTTTGTGTGCCCACTTTGGCCCTGGCAGAGCAGCGAGGAGCGCAGAGCCATACAACCCCAACACATGGTGCTGGGGAAAATGGCGTCCCCCTTTTTTGCTCTGAGCTTGCTGTCCAGTTACTTCATCTGACACATCTACACCTTTTAGCAGGCATACCCGTGAAAAATCATTTCTTTCTGCCTTCTCTCTGCCCCTTGGAAATGGCATCTCCACACGCCACAGTCGCTCTCTGTTTAATTTCCTCTCGCACAAAAGCCGTTTGACGAACACGAGCGTCACTATCGCCTCGCTGCAGCTTCCCCGTGGCACATCCTTTTGATCTAGCAACGGGGATATTTTTACATGCATTTCTCATTTTTCCAGTCTCCATGCCTTGGCAAACGGTGATACTGATGACTCAGCCTCGCACGGAGCAGACACAGACGTATGCATTTGCTCACATGCTACAGAAGGGGAATGTGCACTTCAAGCTCATTCACCAGCAATGCAGAAGCTTTTGGCTCTGGGACCCTGCTCCTCCACACTTTGCCAAACTTAAATGACTCAGTATTTAAATTTTCACACTGGAGATCTGTGTCATCAGATTAATTACCATCACTCTTTATTGCAGGCCAGAGCAAATCCAGCTACCAGTTTTCTGACTGGAACGCTTTGGTTTGTAAATGTGGTGAGGTGAGGCTATGTCTGGTCTCCTAGCTTTCATGGGATGGGTAGATATACATTTGTGCTTCACTCTTTGGAATGCTTTTGGTGTATGAGCTGCAGATCCAGGGTGAGATGTCCCTGTAGCTGCTGCTCTGGCTGCAGCAGTGCTGGTCACTGTGCAGAGGAGCAGTGATATTTTTATATGGTATGTTAAGAGCTGCATGATCATAGAACCATGGAATTCTTTACGTTGGAAAAGACTTCTAAGACTGAACTGTTGAACTGTTAACCCAGCACTGCCAAGCTACCAATAAATCATATCCAAGAGCCTTATCTACACATCTTTTGAATACCTCCAGGGATGGCAACTTCCCTGCTCCGCTGATAGACCAGGAAAAGGAAAACTTGGGAGCAGATCAGGAAATTGAAAACTTGGGAGCATTGGATTGGGTAGAGATGGACTAGGACAGACAAATGAGATTGGGACAGTGAATGATTGTGACAAGCTCTCTCCCCACACCTGAGATGGAATATGGAAATCTCAAACTCACCACTCCAGAGTTTCTGCACGTATCTGCAAAACCCACAGGCAGGCCTTACCCCACTGCCAGCCCTGTGGGGCTTTCCAACAGCAACAACAACAACCATCATCACCATCACCGTCATCAATGTTAAGAATTACAACCGCAAAATCAAGCAGTATAACTTAGAAAATACCAGAAGCTGTAATCCCCATTGAAACTTTTTATTTTCTTGGGGTTTTTTCCCCTTAGCAGTTTGTATCTTGTATTAGAGATCAGAAGTTGCATCTGTTCCTTGACTTGGGTCCCACAGTATCATTCCACCATAAACATACAAATTTCCCCACCACACACAAACTTAGTTGAAATTACCAGCACAGAAAATTATCCCCTAGTTTACTGCCTAGCACACAAAGGCATCATGGCTCCTATTCCTACTGTAAGAAAAAAATACCCAAAAGAAATCCAAACAAAACCAAACCAAAATCCCAGGAAGAACAACATAAAAACCCTATAAATGCTTTAAGCAGTGCCTCCATGTAAGAAATTATCAGTGTGGTGCTCTGCAAGGAGGCGTATATAGGAAAGGGGATAAGTATGAACACACACACAGAGCTCTAGATAAAGGCTTGCACACAGGCT
This sequence comes from Zonotrichia leucophrys gambelii, assembly GCF_028769735.1. Lineage (NCBI taxonomy): Eukaryota > Metazoa > Chordata > Aves > Passeriformes > Passerellidae > Zonotrichia > Zonotrichia leucophrys. Next base: position 80,359,616 of record NC_088169.1, read on the forward strand.
CAAGCTGAAGAAAAGGAAAGCAGGCCCAGAAAAGTCACTCCTTACAAAACAAACCCTACCAGCAGTAATGCATCATTTCTTCAATAGCACTAAAATTTTGTTGTTTCTCATGTTCTGAGCTTTTTAACTTCTGTTTTGAAACGGAGGGAATAGATGAGGGACCTTTCTATAAAATGCTTCTATGTACTATGTTAAGAAGCTCATTTGCACTTTAAAAATCCTGTTAGTGTTACTGGGTTTGCTTGAACTTTGTGGTGCAAAGCAAACAGAAGTCTCTCTAGACTTTCAAAACTCAAACATAATTCCATTAATTTTCAATTAGCAGTTGGTCCACGTACATGCAAAATAAATGATTTAGCACCTGAGTCCTGAGATACCAAAATCTAAATGGAGGGGTTTTTCTTTCTCTATTGTATCCTGTCTGCAAATATTAGTTACCATAACAGAATATCACGTAAATCAAATAACTGCCTCTTTTTCATAATCGTGCTGGCAGCTGCAAGTGCCATGTTTCAATGGCTATCCACTGGAACTCATTAAGAAAGCATTATGTATAGTAAATTAAAATGCAGGGTCTATGATCTGCAGACAAAAGAATGACAAAGCTTATCAAATGTGTGCTGTGGACTTCTCATTAACTCACGGCTTTAACAGCATTGTCCTCTCCGAGTGGGCTGCAGTGCTCGAGCGTCTCTCTGTTTGCAATGAACAGTCTATATCTTATAGAAATTACTCTGAAGAAAAGTCTGTGTTCCTTATTCAAAAATAAGATGAAATTTTGATTCGGATGAGATTGCACCCTGCACCAGCTATTAGAAATATCCACGCATGTGCATAGCCCCAGCACAGAGTCTGACTTAAGGCAATGGATGCCAAGTAGAGATGAGCAGAATTTGTAAGGACTTGTTTTTGCAATCTCTGGTAACTTTAGGGAAGCAAGAACCATGGCCTGGCAGCAAATGCAAGGACAGCCGAGAGACTGGTCCCACTGAAACCTCCAGTGAACCTCCAGCCCCACCAACACCATGGTCAGGGCAGAACAAGTGGCAGGAGGTGCTCCAGGCACCAGAGCTGAGATCCCCTGCAGCCTATGGGGGTCACAGACTGAGCACATATCCGCCTGCAGCCCCTGGGGATCCCATTCCAGAGCAGGGGGATGCCCAAACGAGGCTGTGACCGTGTGGAAAGCCTAAAATGGAGCAGGGTCCTGGCAGGACCTGTGGGACTTGGGAGAGAGGAGCTCACACTGGAGCAGGTTTGCAGGCAGGACTTGTGATCCCACAGGGGATCCATGCTGGAGCAGCCTGTTTCTGAAGGACTGGAGCCCATGAAGGGACTCATGCTGGAGCAGTTCATGGAGAACTGCAGCCAATGGGCAGGACTCATATTGGATAAATTCATGGAGGACTCCCTCCAGTGGGAAGGACCCCAGGCTGAAGGAGAAACGTGTGAGGAGTCCTGGTGAGGAGGAAGGAGTGGCAGAAACAGAGTGATGAACTGACTGTAGCCACCCTTCCCTGTCCCTCTGTGCCACTGGGAGTGAAGCTGAGCCCAGGAAGAAGGGAGAGGCAGAGGGAAGGGGTTCTAAGATTTTGGTTTTATCATTATCCTACTCTGATTTGATTGGTAATAAATTACAGTAATTCCCCCAGCTTAGTCTGTTTCCCACATGATGGTAACAGTTAGTGATCTCTCCCTGTCCTTACCCTTGACCCTCAAGAATTTTGTTATATTTCCTCTGTCCATCTGAGGAAAGGAGTAATAGAACAGCTTTGGTGAGCATTTGGGGTCCAGGCAGCATCAGCGCACCAACTCTTGATTTCGTGTTACAGATCGTTCTGTTTTACATTACAGATGGTGCACAAAGAAACTACACCTCACAACAAGGTATGATATTGTGAAAGAAACCTCAAATCCAAACAGCTGACACAAATTTTCACACGTTTAACACAGGGATGCAAAGAGCATTTATCAGTCATCTGACAGATGCATGCATAGCTATCTCTGCCCATAAGCTTTGCCATAATACTGCTGGACTTGCACTGAACGTGACAACACTGGTTGTCACTTCAGTAAGCTCTGATTTCCCCAATGACCGCTATTCAAAGAACATCACTCACTTGCCAGAAAATTAAAAACACATCAACAAACTGCCCAGACCCTCACAAGTGCTTAATTATCTACAGTCTCCTTAATACAAATCAGGGCATTGACATTGATGCTCCTTGACTCAGCTTCAGAAAGAGAAAGAAATAATTTATTAAAAAACAGTCATTCAGTATTCAACTGGGCTGTAAAATTTGCAAGCAGAAAAATGTAAAGAAGTGGTAAGGGACAAAAAGGTTAATAGCTGCTGTTTAAACACTAAGAAATGAACACATCTTAGACCTTAGTAATTGAAAGAGAAAATTAACTATTTTTAACTGATGTTTCTATCTATTTTCAAAGCATCTGACTAATTTCTTTTTGTTACTTCCCGATGCTAGGCACACTGATAGGCAGGGCTACTTAAATACAGCACAGCAGCAGGAGAAATAACACACGGCAGTGTCGTGTCCTGAAACAGCACAAGGCTTCGGCGCCTGTTCAGACACCAACACAAACAGAGGTTTCCTGTTACAGGCAGCCACCACAATGACAGTGAAGCAATCTTCAGGAGTCCCAGTTCCAGCTCTGCAGCCTTCACAGAACCAGGTTAAGACACCAGCACAAAGGTACCCCTGTAGCTGTCCCACTCCATGAGCTAACAACATCTCCCTCCTGTAGGCTCTGCACCACAGGTAGGTCATCAGCTCATCAATCCAACTGGATGCCACCTGAGTTCTCCTTAATTTCCACTGCTGGCTCTTCCAAAGACCCTGACCAGGCCTGATGCTGTTGAGAGCCACAGCCAGATGCCCTCACATCAACCCAGCCTCTCTGCAACTCTGCCCATGGAGCATGATGACAGGTCCACATGATGGACCTCCCAAAGCTTCTGACACCAAACCTTCAGCACTTAAAATGTGGAGGTGGAAGTGAATTCCCGAATTATTTAAATTTGTTCCTAATTCCATGGTGTCAGTATTTAGAAAGGATTTCTGTTCAGCAAAAAGGCATCAGAGGCTTTCACGTGGAAGATGCTGAACAGATGCTCCCTTGCCCCAGCCTACATAACACACAAGGTGTGGGAGATGGCATTTACAGCCCATTTAGAACCCAACTCCTCTTCACCACAGCCAACACTGTCCTTTAAAGCAGTTATCAAGAGTCCTCCCAGAGCCAAACTCTTGTAAAACTCTACTGCATGGACAAAGACTGAATTTGAGCCTGTCAGCCCACCCCAGGGTAAAGGTCTTGGGCCAGACCACACTGGCTCAGCACATGGATTAGGCTCCTGCTTCATCTTGAAACAGAGCCCTATAAAATCCACCTCCTCAGGGACATCTAAAATATGTATGATTTTCACTACTCCTTTTCCCTCATCTCTTGGCTATCTTCTACTATGAGACTGAGAAGGTCTTTGTATCTATTCCTATTTAAGTGAGATATCAACATAGCTGGAGAAGTAAAAAGAAAACTATTATTAAAGCCCCAACCTTTGCCAAATGAGTGAAGCTTATACAAGCACGATAGTTTTCAGCCCTGTGCACAGATGTGACTGAGGATATGGGGTTATCATTACTTTTCTTATATACTGGCAAGGCTGAGAGCTAGGAGACCCCTTGGCCAGCCCCTGAGTCTGAACAGGCTAGCAGGTACTACGCATCCCTGTGATCATCCTGCTTGGCACTTCACTGGCATTTGATGTAGTGGTCAACTCTTGCATCCAGGGCTTGCAGTGGAGATAGTGACCTGCTCCCTGCATGATCCAGCTGCACAGGAGCCTGCTCAAGCTGCTCCCTGGGGAGGACCAGAGGCTGCAAACATGCAGCCCAAACATGACACGCCTGCCTGGCACAACATTCTTCTGAAGATTAAAGAAGAGGAAAGAAACAGCTTTGGAAGAAGGGATGAGATGAACTCATGGACACTGTAAGACCTGCATTTGAAGATTTCACATATGTTTTTTCAAGACTCTGCATTTGAAGACTTGGTTGGCTGTGTGCCTCCCCATGGACAGGGCACTGCTGCTCAGTTCTGCTTCCCAGATGTACGGAACAGGGCCCCTATGAGGTTAATCACCAGGCAAAGGTTCAGCTGTCTTGGCAGAGTAAATACTAAAAACAGTAAAAAACTTTGTGGTTTCAATCTGCATGGATCTCCTGGCAGGCCCAAGGAGGCCAAAGCTAGACTGAGCTGAGCCATGCCATCAGACAATGGCAACACCACTGTGCCTGAGTCATTCTGCTGGTTTACCAGTCATAGCAAGAAGGTTTCAAAAATAATCATAGGAGGGCTTTGGCTTCTTTTTGCTAACATTTCATTTCTTCTTGTGGGTGTCACTAGATGGCAGAGCCCATCACAGGACTCCTACAGCTACATTCCAACAGCTCTCAATATTTGGATTTCAATTAAGCAGTGCATTCTTGGGGTTTTCAGTGGCTATCTCTAGCGTAATTACAAAATCAATGTCCTTTAAAACAAACAAAGAAAGATTACAAATTAACGATATGAACGATTGACCTATTTTAATATACTCCATGTTTAGGATGATGACCTAAATTTAACCTTTGACTCAAAAATTATTTGAAATATCATGCCTGAAGACTGAGTAGCCTCTAAGAAGGCACTACTTGGTGCTGCAAGTGGCTCTAACGTCTGAATCTCTGTGACACTCTGTGGAGCAAAGGCAGCCAGAGAGTTCAAGCTCCTCATGCTGGGAATCTGCATTTCAAATGCAAAGCAAAACGTCCCAGCCTGGATGGTTAATCTGCAGTTCATTTATGCACTGAAGTTACTGACAGCAAAAGATGAAAAGGACAAGTCACAGAGAAGCAGATAACCTGGGAAGTAGCCTGCACAAATCCCAGCATGAAAAGCTTACAGCAGCTGTGTCCTGCTATTATTTAAACTACCTGGGCTGAAAACAGGCTTTAACAAACTGCTACTCATTAGTGTTAGACTCATTTAAAATATTAATAATACAGAATCTACTTTGTCAAGAGACTGAACCACATTCTCAGCAGCAACTGGCATTTGCTGGGAACCACTCATCACTTGGGGAAGGATCTTCATTGTGAGACTGAGTGTATCCAACACGGGCCCACGAGTGGCAGTCACCACCATTCCAACACAGAGACACACAGAGAGGGAGGTCTGTGCCCTGGTTCCAGCCAGGACAGGGTTAATTGTTGCAGTAGCCAGGAGGGGGTATGGGCAGGACCTGGAGGTAAATTCTATACATCATTTTCCAGGGGTAGGGCTCCCCTCTGGGTGACACAACATAGCAGAGGGAGCAGCCAGGCAGTGTGGGGGGATTTCCACATGAATCATTTGTCTCTTTCTTGCACCCTCTGTCATTAGTATTGTTGTCATTACTATTTGTTCTGTCATCTCATTGCTGTGTCCAGTAAATTGTTATTTCCCCAAGCTGGGATTTTTACCTTTTGTGCTTCCATACCCTCTCCATCCCCCTGCACGGGAGGAGTGTGCTCAAGGGTGGGAGTGAGTGAGTGAGTGGCAGTGTGCTTTGGAGTGGTTTCAGTGGGAACTATAAATTGGAGAATACCATTCCTAAACAACAACAATATGACATATATAGATATATATACACACACTACACATGTAGAAGCAGAAGAAAACAACTTAGTCACCAATTACTGCTATGAACAATGGATCGCTCAAAATGGCAAAATCCTGCTGCACACATCTCCAAGCTGTTTATTTTCACCTGTTTTTTAGTAAAGGCTTTACAATATAATTTACTGTAGGAAGCTATATATATCAGCTAGTGGTTAAAGATCTCAGAAAGCAAGACAGAGACAATCTTTATGTCAATCAGTGTTCAGCTGGAAAATTTTGGCTTTTCCCTAAAAGCACAGAAACCAAAGTGTTTCATACAGCTTTGGAAAATCTAGGAAATTTGGAAAACTGTTCTCCAGGAAATTAAATCTCTGCAACACCTTCATCCAATTAGTCTACTTGACAATTACTTCCCTCCCCAGGACCGTGATGCTCTCAGAGAAATGAACAAGCTGGAAATATGACATGCACCTTTTATATGTGATTGACTGTCATTACCCTGCTCCTGACAAGACAAAGCCCTCATGTTTCAAGAGCTGCTCTTTATTTTTTTTTTTTTTAAGTGCTACCTATGGGGACAATCAAGCAGACCAAACCCTCCTTGTTCACAGTACTGCAGGTGGTCAAGGGGAACTGCAGGATTATATTCTCCTTCCTCCCCTAGGATGCCTAGGGGTGCTGGGAAGTGTGGGTGCGGGGTGTTCCCACAATGCCAGTCCTTCTTTCTCCCCAGCAAAAGAGTACAAAGGAATACAATTTATCCCTTAAAAATCCATCAATTTTAATTAACATTTCTGGTGTCAGAGTAGCTCCATAGTCAAGTTCAGGGATTATAGATTCAGCCCCAAGTAGCCCAGCAATGCCACAACAGAAGACCAAGAAGCCTCAAGAGACATTTGGGGTAGAAGATGCATCTTTGAAGATCAATCTTACATGGCCCCTTAAGGATGAGGCCTACACTGAAACCTTCAGGATGTGAACTGAATCATCTAGTAGTCAGCACCAGAGGTGCCCGTGTCAATACCCATAGGAAAAAAAAGGCAATTTCGGAAAATAAAATACGGCAGATGTGTTACTTGACTTAGTCTCTCTCTTTCTAGAAAGTTGCTTTTCCAGGGTATTGCTTTATTTACTCCTAAGTGCTGGCTTTCAATTTCATTTACCCCAGGATTTCTTTTGTTTTGAGGAAAGGCAGCATTGATGACTAAATGCATCCACAGCTGTTGTCTGGTTATCTCCTGGAGAGAATCATGTATCTTTAACCTTTCTCCTCTTTTTCTTTTTGAGCTCCTTCATGAGGCTCATCAGAAAAGCCTACTAGGGATAATTAAGTACATAAAATGCCTTAGCTAACCAAAATGAAAGAGCTCCTTTAATATGCACAATACACAACCACAGGTGGAGTTTTGAAGGACATGAGGACAGCTGACAGTATCTTTTGCGTGTGCTGTGGAAAAAAACACAAAACAACAAAACCGCGAGCACTTGAAAATGCATTTTCACCATTAAACCTCATCAGAACAAGAAAGAGCAGGAGCATTTTTTAGCCAGCTCTGGGGGGAATGAGTGAATGTGAAATGTTCACCCCATGAAATGTGTGAAGGTATTACTATCAGCCTTTCATCTTCCAGCCCGCTAGTTTGAACCCCAGGTTAGCAGCAACAGGAAACACAGTTCTCACAGGGCACAGGTGGTAAAGGCCTAAGCTGAATTAGTATAAAGAAATACTGTGCTTTCTCCAGGCTACCCTGTCATGCCCAGTTTTTTTAAGGAAGCAATAAAAACATTTGTTCCGCATTGATGACATGGGCCTGTCTATGGGAGGGAAATTCTGTGAGCTGAAGTGTCCTTTTCCATTTGATTACAAATTTCCTTTTAAACATAAATCGAAGAACAGAAGGAAATTGCACACACAACGAAATGCCTACAACCTGCACCCAGATATACATGCATTTTCTATGCATTTTCTCAACAGATGCCTTTGTCAATCATTTTTCGGAATATCACTTGCCATCCCTATTTCAAACACTTTAAGGAATGATTTTACCACAAAGGCTTTCAAGAGACCTCATGTTACTCTTTGTGGCTTCTCCCTGCCATGCCCCTTCCCCAGTCTGTGTCCAGTACCCGATCAGCCTTTTAGCTGTCCTTCTGATATCCTTAAACCAAATAATTTAATTTTCGCTACACCTATGTGTAAAAAGAGTCTTTAAGTAATGTTTTTATACAGTCTGGATTTTAGTATTTGTATCAATGTGGTACTCAGCAAGCAATACCTCCCAGTATTTGGAAGTGAGGATAACGGCATCAAAGTTATTGATAGCAACAAGGTTCCTTCCTTTCACCAGTGCATCACTCTACACCGCCATGCAGGGAAGCCTCTGCAAAAAGGCTAAGACTCTGAAATCTGCCATTAAACTGATGTCTCAGCTGCTCACCTGGCACAAGTACCTTCATAAATCTCCCTGGGGCTGCTAAAGTAGGTTATTTATGGATGTGAGGGGATTTTTTTTTTTCCTTTTTTTTGTTGTTGGTTGTTCATGTTTGGGGTTTTTTGTTTGTTTGTTTCTTGTTTAATTTTTTTCCCCCTGCAGGTTTGGAGGTTGTTTCAGGCTTGCAAGGTTCACTGCTTCCCAGGGAATGAGCCCAAAGGGCAGGCAGCACGGGTATCATCAGCCAAGCAGAGTGCAGCTGGAGCACAAGCACAGCTTATGATGATAATGGCTCAGATCTCCCCACCTCGACAGTGGCTCAGATATCACTGTTCCACTGGCTCAATCTACCAGTTCCATACTGGTGTAGAAAATACTTGTTAAAGATTTCTGTGCAAGTGGCAAGACTTCTTTGTAAGCAGGAAGGAGGACTGTTGAAAGATGCTAAGACACACACATTTCATGTGATGTTAGAAACACGAAACAGCTCAGGTTGGAAGGACCTCAAAAGACCATCTGGTCCAATCTTTCATGTGAAAGAGCGCTTAGCTGAAAAATGTGGTTTGAAATCTAATGTCATCCACAACCAGATAATCAGTTGTACACATCTTTCAATTGTTACACATTTAAACACTATAAAGACTGTTGAGAAAAGGAATAAGAGTACTACTAATAATTCTTTTATTTACCTAATGATCATCTCTTGATGTATTCCTGATGATACACTTACTCATCCAGTAAAAATAAGCAAATGTCCAGCTAAAATCTGAAAAATTTCAAAATATAAATTTCACCCAAAGAAAAAAGCATCGATACAGTAAAAAACAATCAAAAGTATAAGCAGAACAGTATCCCATCCTACCAGTTCACTAACAGATCTTTCCATGATTTTTAAATTGGATTGAATATAGAAAAATTATCTGAAGGCCTAGAATACATTGTCTAATTTCATCTCCTGGAAGAATATTCAATCAAGATCTACTTTTGGCTCTTTAGGCAATGCTGCTGCCTCCACTGACCTCAGGTCTGGACATACACATCTTCAGCCATGCCAGTTCTTCATTGCCTCTGCAGGCCTCCCTTAATTCTCAGCTGCTGCACAGGATCAGGAAGACGGAGGAAAAGCCTGGGCTCATACACTCTTGCTAAGGTTTTCACATTTTCTTTGGGGTTGCAATTTAATTCAAATATGAAGATTGTAGAAAAAAATTTTAACTCTCAGTTATATACTCCAGTGGTCTCCTGGACTAACTCCTTCCTGCCCCTGCAGAGGCACAGCTCCTCCTGTGCACATGGCTGATGCTCCAGGCAGCTCTGGCCATATCCTGGCTGGAGGGTTCCAGGTGACACCCACAGCACCATCCGCTGACATTATTAAAAATTAAGGACTTGATGAAGCTGTATTTAATGAAATTTTATTTAAATGGTATCGTACGGCCTCTTCCTCTATTGTTCCAACTTTCTGTTAACTCACAAGCACTGATGTTCACATGCTGGCAGCAATTTTAGAGATTTTGTGTCATTTCATATACCAAGACAGAACTTTCATTTAGTTTAACAAAGTTCAGCTGTACAAGGTGCCTGAGTGTGTTGCCTGTGCCATAACCATCTGCCTCAGAGGTTTTCACAGGTCAGCAGCAAATGCATTTCAGGAATTGCAGTCACTGGCATCATCTGACAAGTGCCCAACTGCTGGACAAAAAAGGACAAAGGTCATTTTTAGGAATGAAAAACATTCTTCTGCATTAATTTTTCTAATGTTGATGTAACAGTTCATAACCATAAGGTAAAATTAAGGAAGACAAATTATTCTTACAGGAAACCAGTATTCTTACAAACTTCCACAGCCAGATGGTTGTGAGGGTTATTACAGAGCATGTGCACTTCTCCCTAAATCCCAGAACATTTGTAGGAAGAGGCATTAAACCCAGTGGAGGTGCTTGGCCAATTCCAGTCTCCCTTGGGGTCCCTGCAGAGACCACAAACCCTTCTTCCCTCCACACCAACAGCCCATGAGGCAAGACCTGCACCTAGTGGCAGGGGATGCAAGGCACCAGCTCTCCCAGCCACAGCTGAAATGAAGCCTGGCCAGACAGAAGCACACAGAACTCCTCAGCTTTGTTCATGGGGCACCTTCCCAAGATGCCACATCACTAAGTGATGAGCTTGCCAGGGTGCTGGCCAGCGATGATTTAAGGTGAGGTGCAACCCATGACTGGTGTTGAACACCTTTAAGCATTGTTTACTGTCTCTGGGTGATGATTTACAGGGTTTGATTACCCATTTTTCAAAACAACCAAAAGTGAGATTAAAATGTTTTGGAGGCAACTGCTCATATTAATCTCTGCAGCAGGGGCTGGGAGCAGAGCTGTCACTCAGGGACAGGAGGGCATCCCAGCTGCCAGCATTGCTACAAGGCAAGAATCATTAAAAGCAAACACCTCCTCATAACATAGACTGGCAAAACCACAGCCAGGCAATGAGGGTTTCTGAAAGGCAGCCAACACACACACAACAGCAGTCAGAATTCACTGGCCATCCTCTGCTGACTACATCTCAGAAAGGTTGAAAAAAAAAATGCGCCACAACACTGCCAACATTTTTAGAAGCATAACGCAGACATTTTAAATATCTGTATTTGAATTATCTGCTCCTTTGCACCTAACTAGGAGCAAGAATCAAAGCCCAGGCAGGAGCAATAAACTCGGTTGAAGGGAGTTGCTTTGGTGATGGCCCCAGAATGGGATGGAAACTCCAATTATGGAACGCTGAGATGTGAACAGGAGCAGACAAGCAGGAGGCAACCTCCCTGTTCCCCCCCAGTCTGAGCCCTCTCTAGCTGGGACTGGTGAAAATTTCTCTTGGCTTTCAAGGGGGAAGAAACAGGGACAAAGAGGGAGAGAGAACATCAATGTAACTTTTTACAAGACTTCAAACTCCACAATAATATCCTCTCTATGAAGGAGAAAATATATTAAGAAAACCCCAAACAAGCCCACCAACCTACAAGCCAATATGCTGTTTTCAAGGGGTTTTGCAAATACCTGACCAATCACAATCATTAACAGTAGCTACATTTTTGTACCTGATCCACAGAAGCAAGAAATGCAGAGAGGGAAGTTCAGTGTGCTGCACATCAAAACTAAATAAATCATAATTATAGACTGCTCTATTCCATCACAAGGAGGGACAAACATTACTTTCTTGGCTGGTCTGCCCACCCCCCTGCCTGCACCACCTTTATTTTCATTCCTGAAAATAAAATTTAAAAAAAACCAAAAAACCCAAGAGCATCTACTGTAATAATTTGCTGCTGAGGTCAAGAACACACTCCAGGGGTGGTAGTGGCAAACAGGAACTACAGTGGGAATACAAACAGATACTTTCCTCCTAAACTGCTTTGATGTGCCATTCCTGGATGACTGGCTTTCTTCCCTTTTTAGCTTTGGGCCTGTGAAGACTTTGCACTTTTTCTTTTCTTTCTTTTTTTTTTTTTTTTTTTCTCCCAGATATCCTTAACACAGGACCTTTTCCCGACCTCACAGTAATAACAAACAGGAGATGAAAAATCTATGTGCCACCTTATCAAAGCCATCTGCAGAATTTAAGCTTTCATTTAAAAAGAAAAATTAAACTTCTAGTCTTTAAAGGTTGCAGAGATAACCTTCTCTATGTGAACTGATCCACAGCCATCCTCTATTTCTATCCTCCTTTGTCAGACTTTCCTGCGGTCCATAACTGTTCCCCATGATCAAATGGACTATTTGGGAAAAACTATTTCACAGATAATGGCTGTCTTGTCTTTCCCAAGCAAAATACCATTGGTTTCTCACTGCTGATAAGTAAAGCCGATAAGCAGACACAAAGCAAGTCTTCTGCTGTACCTTCCACAGATCCACAGCACCAAAACAGACACCTATAACACTCGCAGGTACCTTAGCTAAATGCTCCTGAGGCTCATTATAGCTCACCAAGAGGAAAGCCCACTGTTGGGTGGGATTCATCATGCCAGGCTGGCAGGGAGAGGCAGGCCCTGCTGGGTGTGACTCCTCAGGCACATCACAGACCCTGGCCTGTGCATTGCTCACAGGCCGCCTGCCTCTGCAGGCAAACAACGGCCTTGGTGCTCACAGCTCCTGCTAGAGACATGGCAAGGAAATTGTTAGAGAAGATAAAGGCAAAAATTACTGCCCCAGATGATGGATGAGCCCTGCTGCAGAGATGAATTTTTTCCAAGATCTCTGTTAATCATGCGGCAAAAAAAAAAAAAAAAATCTCCTCCCTTCAAAGAGCTATTGCTGTGATCTTGACCACAGAAACAACCCTCCCTGGCCAAACTGGTAGGACTAAGCATTGGTTCATCATGTTCAGTTTCTTATCTCCAAATGAGGTCCCTCTTTCTCGAAGGAACAGAAAAGAAGAGAAAAAAAAACAAAAACCCTCAACCTAACAAAGAGAAAAACAGACAGAGATGCAACACATCCCCAGTTAATTATCTACCGACAAAACAGTGATTCATCCATTCTGAACCTAGTGGACAAGTCTGAGAGAAGAAACACAGATTTTATTTATCAGCTGCACAGAAAGCCTGAAGTACTTGAAATTTCCTGAAGACAACATTAGTAATCTTCATTCTCGTCAAGGGTGATAAAGGGTCAGCATGAGCAGGTGGAGTTGGTGTGTGTATATATACATATGCTCTTCTTTTTCAAAGTAACTCTTTTTAGATTTTCCAAGCCATGGGACTATCACCTTCCTTTGCAACCATTCTGGTACCTACTGACTTTCATTAAGTAAGCAGCAGCTCTAATTCAAAATAAAAGATTTCTCACAAGGACTTTCAGTCATTGGATCTGGTAATGAGCTCACCAGGAGACCGACAAAGATGCTGGCCTTCAGTAAGTGTTCTCTGTGCAACCACATGGAGGGATGAAGACACCAAACAATGTTTTCTTGGAAAAAAACAATTACATTGAGCTCCTTGCTTTTGTATCTCCTTGCAATGACTGAAGTCTCCAATTGTCTCTGTTGATTACTTCACTACCAGCATCAAAATGATGCCTTTATTTTATTTTGTTCTGGCCAGTGTATTTCTTTTATGCTTCAGGAATTAGCTGGTTTTAACCCACACTGACAAAGAGCCTCCTCATCTTTAGCCCCCTCACCTATCTTTATCACATCTGTAAATATTTCAGACCATTTTCTAGGTTGCTGCCCAAAATACTGAGTAGCATCAGGACAGCAACAGCTCCCAGGAGTATATAGTGAGTAGTAACCTCCTCACTGATACCCTCTCCCTAACAATATCATTTTGATACACATCATTAAACTCATTTTTAATCCATCTAGCATGTACTGTTATGCTTACACAAGCCAAAACAAAAGATCTGGTGGTACCAAGTCCAAGGCCTCGTAGAAACGCAAGTACACTCTAACAGATTTTATGTTAGAACATGTCTCTCAATCCCAGACTGTCAGAAATCATCTTTACAGACAGAGCAGCCTCATAATGAAGTGACATCAAAACTTTCTTCTTTACTTAATGAAAGACAAGTATGAAAGAATATGCAGAAAATGAAGTAATAGACCCCCAAAACAGTGTCAAAAAAGCAGGTATCAATGAATATCGGAATGAAGAATTAAATGTCAGCAAATTCAGAGTAGAACTGAGTATTTTATTCCCAGTAAGAATAAAAAGAATCCAGCATATAATTCTGTAAATTATTCCACTCTTTCCTAGACCAAAGCTGCCTAAGCTACATATGCTATCTGGCAAAAACAGAGTAATATATTGTTTCCATTATTCAAAAATATGAGTAATGATCCTTTCAGGTCTTAAATTCCCTGCCTCTTAACATACAGAATAAACCTTGCCAATGCCAGCAACAGTATAATGCCACTGTAGCACGTCTGCACAGCAAAGCAATGGGTTCTGAGGAGCCCAAACCCCATACTCTGCATCGGGGGGTGCTCCAGCCTGCCCCCATGGCTGCACACCCATGCAACTGGAGTGCACCAGGTGCTGATCTCCCAGTTCAGTTTCCCAAAAAGGCAGCACATTTGGGCCCTGTGAGACCTTCACCCAATCTGGATCAAAGCCCAGTACATGGGGACAAACGGATTTGCTTCCAAAAATCCCTCAATCCAAACATACCCAGCAAGACACTGGACAGATCCCAAACTGCAGCCTGGGTGCAGAAGGGGATCAGGAATCATTTAAAATTAGCAGAATGCATTTCTTTACTAGTGTGACATTTTGGGGCTGACTCCACACTGATAAAATTAGTAACAGATGTGAGCAGAGGAACATCATCAATAAGCTTACTGAAAACAAAAATGCCTGTAGGACACAACTGGGACTGGGTCCTACCACAGCCACCACTGCAGGAATGGAGGGATGCTGCCTCAAAGGGAGCAAACAGTTTGGTGATCTAACCTCAGGATAACAAATTACATACACCTCTGCCTGGATCTGGGGGAATAACAGTTATTTTTGTGTCATGCACATCCCCCAGAATGCGCCCGAGCACTTACTCCCACCGCTCACCCCCTCCTGTAACCACTGTGTAGGAGAGGAATGTGGTCTCACCACGAAGCCCTCCATGTGGATGAGAATGAAGCATAAGGCACTTGGACTCCCACTAAATATCACAGTATTTCCAAACACTTTCCCCCCCCCCAACTTTAAGACAATTTTCTGAGCTTTAACCAATGTATTTGATTAGTTCTAATTTTACCACAAACAAAAAAGACATGATCCACAGACTGGGGTGCACCCCCCAGCTTTCTTCCTTTTTTTTTTTTTTTTTTTGGGTTTCAAAGCAGACGTTTTCCCCATTAGATCGTATTTGTTTGCTTTAGACTTCAGAAATAAATAGCAGATTACATTATGCAGCAGTTACTGTATGTGTTTGCTTTATCTGTTTTTGTATTTATTGAAATGAAAATTTCCATGCATGAATTTCTCCCCAACTGATAACACCCTCCCGCACATGTTCCTATTTATTTCACACCCTGGAAATGACGTTTCTGGAGATAACCCCACACCCTTCCCAACCACTGTGGCTAACAGTATATAATGCCCTTAAAGTACTAGGGGGTCTGTCTTTATTTTATCTTGTTTTAATTAAAAAGATTTTTTGAATCTGAAGCTGTTACTTTAACCCTGTCCTCCTTAAGGAATGAAAAGGAAAGAGGCCTGGGTTAGTATCAGATGAAATATTGTATTTAAACAATTCTCAAAGAATCCAACTGGAAAACAAAACAATAAAGTCCCCAAAAAAATAAAGCTCAGGCTTTCCCTGCTTCTAGTGTTCTTTGCTGATCTGTGACACAGCACACTCTAGAAATGGGCATAACCCCCCAAAACAAATCACAAGAAGCAAAAAAATTCCATCACAGAACAACAGCCCTGAGAATCCTACTGCTGAAAACAGGACCTGTTTTTTGGCCACAGCAGGTCTGAAGGCTTTGGCCCAGGGTCTGAAGCCTGGGAAGAACCGAGGGCCAGCTGATGGGCAAATCCTCAAGCAACTTTCCAGCAGCCAAACACCCGCGACCTGCAGGGCAGACTGCTATGTGTGGTGAGGAGGTGGCAGCACCTTCTTCACCTACCCCCCCCCCGCACAGCATCCTGCTCCTCACTGCAGGCTCCAAGGGCTGGGCTTGTCCTTAGGGAAAAGAGGAATACACGTCCTCTTTTTCTCTGTAACGATAAAGCAGGACTGTACAAGGAGGAACCCAAGACAGATGTCTCTCTTCCATCCCGCTTTTGCCCCACCAGCAGAGGAGCCATGTCTACCATGAGAGTTAAATCAGTGAGCGCCACAGTAAAAGCATTCTTGTGGCCCAAGACCACAAATTTTTAATTCCTCCAGGAATACAGACACGGAGCAGGCATGCATATTTAAAAACAAAAAGCAAGAACTCTACCAAGCAAAACATCTTCCTGCACGCACACACTGCTCCACGCAGGCAGGGAATAAACCACAGAAGAGAAATCCTGGCCATCCCACTTAATGCCCAAGATGATAGTTACGAAAGGGAGGCAGCTGAGCCAGATGAGGCAATCCCACATTACAGCATCATCACTAAGGCCTTGAGCAAAGACAAGAGGACTGCATATCAGATGTGCACTTTGATAGGACAGAAAGCACTACAGGAAACCTAAGAAATACAATGGGTAACCTAAGAAATACAATGGGTAACATGCCATGGAGCTGTACTTTCTGCAATATGTATTTGCATGCCACATGACCAGACTAATATCACCTTGCAGACAATGTACAAATTGAGGGGGCTGTGGGGGAGGAAAGGGTTTCACTCATTTTTCTTTAGATGTCTAATTTCTTTTGGTGTTTGGAGATATATAAATAGCTATATCATCACAAGGCAGAGATTAGAGCTAAAATATCCCTTGGAATGCAAAAAACAGATTCTTAGAAAGCTCTTCTCTTTTGAAGCATGTGGAATAAGGCCATCATTTGATACACTGCCCAAAGAAGTGGCATTTCATGGAGGAAAGATTCATGTGAGCATTCCTTTTTGAGACAGCAAAGACAATGCTTTGTTCCTCAAGAAAAGAAACCTATTACTGTCTCATCTGGAGCAAGAGTGATTTCACTCTTTAATATTCATGTGAGAAGGCAAACAGTTCATCCTTTAAGGTTTGCTTGTTTATCCATGTAATGAATGTCATGCATCACAGAAAATATTAGTTTGGTGATGGTGCAATTTCTTTGTATGCTAGTTTTAGTTTTCCCTTTTTTTTTTTTTTTTTTTAAGAAAAACCCTTGAACACTAATATTAATTTTCTGCTAAGTGATCAGTGATCCATTTAATATCATCTGTTACAGAACAAAGCAGCCTTAGGATGGGCTTGCTGAACTTTAGCAGATTCAGTACCGAAGTCCCTGTTGATTTCTTTCTCACTTCCTCCAGTGCATCTCAGAGCAGGATAACTGGCAAGTTCTTGAGCACTTAAACTGTTTTTCCCAGGATGATGAGTCACACTAAATATACTTACAGTGAAAGCCCTGATTAACATTTTCTTTAGAAATCCTGACCAGTGCATTAGTAAGTCTTTTAAAACCTTGAGAACTGTGGGTGCCCTGTCCCACCTCAGTGGAAAAGCAATGTCACCCCGAGTAGGAGGATGTCCAAACCCTGTTTTTAGAAGCAAAGAATCCCAGTTGGACAGTGTGGCCAAGCCTGTCATTCGTGTGCAGGAGTGAAGGCACACAGGAGCCTCAACTAATGAATACCTACCACAAAAAAGCACATTAACTCTGCACTGCTATACCTGGGATCAACATCACAGTTGTTGACATCTGCTGCTCCCCTTCTTTCTGCCGATCCATACAATGACAGAGAGTCAATTCTGAAAGCTCATCAACCCCTACAGTTATGACAAAGGACACCCAGGAGAAAGGCTGAATTTGCATGAGTATTCCCCAGGGAAGCTGATGTTTCATTGTCCCAGCCAATTGACTACAATGGAAACATCATCAAGCCTCAAGAGTACTCTTGTCCTGAGAGGGCTCTCATCTCCCTGGTACTAGAGGAGTTTATGAAAGCTAATGTATTTACCACCAGCATGGCTTCTCTTAAAGAATGCTGTTATCCCTGCTCACAGAGAGAGGCACAAATCCATGGAAATACTCCACACCAAACTGCAACCAAGATCAGGAGGAACCGCCTATATACTTGCCAGGGAATCTGAATCTACAGATTTGCTGGAAATCCTCCAACGTATAATTTTCAGGTAAGCAAAGGGACTTGAAGCCCCCACCCTGTAGCACCCCATCCTTTCCAGAGGATCCACAGTGCTATGAGCAGGAGGCTAAA
Source organism: Zonotrichia leucophrys gambelii (assembly GCF_028769735.1). Taxonomy (NCBI): domain Eukaryota; kingdom Metazoa; phylum Chordata; class Aves; order Passeriformes; family Passerellidae; genus Zonotrichia; species Zonotrichia leucophrys. The sequence continues at coordinate 80,377,558 of NC_088169.1, forward strand.
GGTGACTCGCAGGGTGCAGTCCCCAGGTTCTGAGCACTGTTCACATCACATCAATCTACCTCAATCAGTCCAAAGATGCTCTCCACCATGCCCATGAATTGTGAAAAGAATAGAGGCATCAAAGAAGCCTGTGACAGGCATGTCATCACAAAAGGCACAGATGTGTTGGGTCCACCCACTTTTCCAGCTTAGCTGGAAACTGCCTTATTTATTTGGAGAACACATGACTGTCTTCCTTCCCCATGCGTAGGCTGGAGGACTTCAGATTGGAACAGTATTCCAGCTGAGGAGTGAAGGAGTCCAGAATGAAATGTGGGCAGTTTGCTTAGTTACCCCCAGCTCAGTCCTAACCAGCCTTGCCAGCGCAGCACACACTTTAAAATCACTAAAAGGTATAAAAATAAAACAACAAATACAATCTTCGTAAGTTGAAACAGAGTTATAAATATATATGGACATATAAATGTCCATCAAGCACACTGAAAGCTGACTGGCAGAAATGGGTTACCCAGGTCCTCTATATGTGAGGCTCAGTTTCTGCCCAGCTTTTGTGCAATACTGTTGCCTTTAAGCTGCTCTCACTTTCACAAGCTGAGGACCACCAGATCCTTGGGTATAACAATGTACACGCAGGACACACAGAGCTGGACAGACACAGGTGCACAGTGAGGTTTTGTCCCTCTCACCTCTGGTTCACACTCCTTCAGCACCACAGCTCTATCTAGTGCAAACAAGGCCATGGCAGAAGAAATCTGAGCGCTGAGATCTCTTCTTAATGCAGAAGTACTAATTCTCTGTTGAACAGGTCGCAGTTTTGAGAGGAAAACATGCATTTTTGAGGCAAACACAGAAATATCAGATACCACAACTAAAACCCCTTATCTGGCATAGGTTGTTTACTCCATTATCTGTTTACTCATAATAACCAAGAAAAGTTTAAAAAAAACAGTAAGACCACGAACAGAAACTGTCTGTGGGTACCAAGATACCTATAAATGTCATTAAGTCTGGAACATGCTACAGCTTTCTTTATTTGCAGAAGGACCTAGCAGGTTATCAGTTCTCCATCAATAAAAAATAACTGTTTATACTGCACCTCTATGGGACTGTCAGATCTCAGGCTTCCTCTAAACTGAAAATACCATTCATTTAAAGCATGCAGTCAACTGAAATATCACATATCAACTCTGCGTGATACCCAGACAGGATCCCAACCCCAGTCTTGCAAGCAATTTATGGAGAACTCAAAGTTTCTGTTCCCAGTGCTGCTGGGAGACCTTTCCAACAAGGAGAAGTGTGGAAAGCACATTATTTTTATTGTGTAAATCTAATGATATAAAGTAGCATGATTGATGAAGCCACTGTAAAACCAGCCCCCAAAAATAGAGTTGATGCATGGTTTTTTTCCCCTCTGAGTGAGTTCCAACAGACTATTCAGCTGGTTTCTCAGTCCCCCCTTCAATTTTCTTCCTTTTTTTTTTTTAAATCCCTTGGGGCAGAGCCAAGAATCTCAATGTGCCACAATAACCAAGTTTACTTATTTCCAACTCCTGTCTGTAGTATCATATCATATCAGCTCAACCTGGCATCAACATGGTGCTCTTCACTGACGAGCCCAGTAAGGAATCCAATCTGTTCCTCATTATGTGATGTTTGGGAGATATAGGAGGGTGGGAAAACAAAAACAAAAACCATAAAGGAGAGAAGGGGGAGCTAACCAGGGCAGCAGTGGATGGAATGAGAAATAGAAAGCAAGTAATGACTGACAAAAGTGCAAAGGAAGAACATGACACAGGTAGAAAGAATGAAAAAAATAAAAACATGAAGCAATGAGGGAATGGAACAGGTGGGAAGGAGAAAAGCAACAAGACAGAGTCAAAGTAAGGGTAAGTGAGAAATCCTAAAGAAAACAAACACTCCTGGAACAGAGTTCCATTGCTTCTTAAAGCAAAGGCTTTCTGAATAATTCTTCCCAGAACTTAATTCACTGATGGAATTGAAAAAAAACCAAAAAGCCCCAAATTCTAAGGCCTGTAAAAAGTGATCCCACACTAACCCACTACCAACTGGCTGTGATTTCTTCTAATTGCAAGTGAATAATCAGGTTCCCCCCAGGCAAACCATTAGTGAAAAAAGGAGAGCAGAGTGAGCGAGGAAACACCTGCTTAATTGAGTGGATTTGCCTTTCCAGAAAGGCTGGTGTAGTGGTGCATTATGGAGAGCCACAGCAGAGTTAGGTGTGGGTGTGAGCTTACACAGTCTATTAAGCATAATTTAATTGCATTTAAATAATTAATAATGACGCATAATTTAATTGCATATAATTTCTTTGTTGTGCAGTACTGTGCACCTTGCAAAGCCCAAATCACAAACACTCAGCAATGCCAGATCTCAGCATGCCCAGGCTGTCTGCAGTCACTGTACCCATGCCTTGAGACCTGAGGCACAATTAGCCCAACACCTGTAATTCCTTCCTCCACAGCCCTGACTCCCCCGTGGGCCACAGAATGGGAAGGAGCTCCCAAAATAAAACATATCAACATATCTCTGCTATCCAGAAGGGCTTGGACATGCTGGAGAGGTGGTCCAACATGAATCGCATCAAGTTCAACAAGGCTAAGCAGCCTTGAGGACAAGGACCTGGGCATGCTGGTGGATGAGCGGCTCAACATGGCCCAGCAATGAGCACTCATGGTCCAGAAAGGCAACTGTGTCCTGGGCTGGTGATCCTGCACCTTCCCTCCCCTCTTGTGAGACCCTGTCTGGGGTGCTGTGTCCAGCTCTGGGGCCCCCAACATAGGAAGAACATGGACCTGTTGGAGTGAGGCCAGAGGTGGCCATGAAGATGACAATTGGGCTGGGGCACCTCTCCTGTAACGACAGCCTGAGAGCGTTGCCATTTTTCAGCCTGTAGAAGAGAAGGCTCCAGGGAGAACTTCTAACAGCCTTCCACTACTTAAAGGGACTACAAGAGATTTGGAGAGGGACTTTTCATAAAGGCATGTAGTGAGAAAACGAGGAGGAATGGCTTTCAGTGGAAAAATGGTAGGTTTAGATAAGGTATTAGTAAGAAATTCTTTACTGTGAGAAAAAGCACAGAGAATCTGAGGATGCCCCATCCCTGCATGTGCTCAAGGCCAGGCTGGATGGGGCCCTGAGCAACCTGATCTAGTGAACGGCATCCCAGCTCACAGCAGAAGGGGTGAAACTAGAGGATCTTTCAGCTCCCTTCCAACCCAAACCATTCTCTGATACTATTCACATCTGACATTGTGCCACCTAAAAGCTGAAGGCAGAGGCAACAAGATCTTGACTTTCTGTGTAAACTGAGCTTAAACAGGCAGTCAGGTAAGTGCATGCATGTCATCCCAAAAGCCTGCTCCCTGGTATTATCTAAAACTAGAGGTAGCTCCCAAGAGTTTCCTTCTCAGTCCCCCAACAAGGCTCCCTGCTCAGCCTATGTATTCTGTGATCATTTATTCTTTAGTCATAAACACTTCTCCCCCTCTTTTTTGGAGGGATACATTAAGGGAATCCAGATGCTCCATTTCATTTTTCTGCTGGAGCTTCACACTTAGGCTTTATTTAGCTATCAAAAGTATGTAAGTATGGCTCTTGTCCCTATGCTTTAAAGTCTCCCAAGGATTTCCAAGGCAGCTGCTTACTCAGTTTGCCATATATGGTTTGCATGATGGCGTGATTAATATGGGTCTCCTTGGAACTGGCTCAGGTTGGTTTCCCCATCTCACAGCCAATTAATCAACAAGCAAAAGAAGCCCTTTCAGGCCAGAGGCTGATACAGAGTGCATGATAAGGACACTGAGAGATGCCTGAGGTATCTGCATTACAGGGAAGCAGTTATTTCCTTCCTTTCAGAAAACATCACACTTAGGCCTGCTATGCTCGGACACTGTGAGGACCCAGATAAACTGAATTGTGTCAAAACCCACTAAAAAAAAACAAAAAAGCATGTCTGTGCATCAACATGCATGTACAAGTTACTTAGAAATCAAGGGAAGAGACATGGCAGACACCTTGGAAAGAAGTACAGACAAGGGTTTGCCACTAAATTCACAACACAAGTTCAGAAAACTCCATCAAATCATGTAACTTGATCTTTACATTACAGCTAAACATACATCTCCCAGCTACTCTCCCACAGACTCCAGCACTTTCTGTTTTACTGAAGATCAGTTTTGCTGGGCTAAAACAAGACTTAATTTGAAAACAGAAAGAAAAATCTAACATTTCTAAGGATAATTTGTTCCAATGGATTGCAACTCTGTCAAAAATGTGTCTCACTTTCTGTGCAAATTTGTCTGCCCCAGCTTTCAGACACCTCCTTGTGCTCTTCTCTACTAGGCTGAAGAGCCTTTTAGTGCTGTATGTTTTCTCTCCCTGAATGTACTTAATGCTTGCAGTGAAGAACTCACCATTTCAGACAATTTTCCTTTCAAAGCCTGTTATTTCAGAGTAACTGCATACCGAAGTTAAAACTCACAAAAAGTGTCTAGACTAGTGTATTCCTCCTGATGATATGCTTAGTAAGCAGGATTACTGGCTAAAGCTCAACTTAGCTGGTCAACTGTATAATAATGTCTTGTTTATTTAATACTATTTCCAAAGGCTTTACAAATTGCTTGTATAAAGAAGTCTGCACGTCACTGAAATGGTCTTATTCTTCAGCACAAATTGGTGGGTGGCTGAGCCTGAGCAATGCAAAAGGGAGTGAACTGGCTCTGCCCAACATGCTGTGGACACCTATGCCTTGCTTTTCTACACTGCTTCCAGAATAGCCATTAACTATCACAGGGCTTGCAGTATTCCAGTGTAACAGCTATCCAAAACCAAGCTGGTATTCTGATCTTCATTCATAGCACTACACACAAGAAAGTATCTTGTTGATTGCCAGCTGCAGTAACTGCTACATAGAAAAAACTGGTTGTGCTATGAAGATGCATGAACAGACCCACATGGCTTAGCTGCTGGTACCAACACCTGGGGTTATGGCTGCCTGAAAATGCCTTCCACAAACACTGTTTTTGATGGCTTACTCGCTACTCATCCAGACCACAATCTGTAACTGCCTGAGGTTTTCCAGCACTGCACCACAGTGAGTACCTGTGAAACTTACTGAAGACAGAACAAGTCCTTTGTTATGACTCATAATAAATCAGAGCTGTCTGAAGACTTCTACTGTCGGTGCCATTTGCAAGATGGACTTTGAATTGGCATGGGAGCAGCCTTCAAGTCCCAGTATCTTATTTCTTCTCTCTGTTAAATGCTGCCTATTTTCTCTCCCAAATTACATGACCTCAAAAAACTGTCACTGACAAATAGTTGCTGCTCATTTCCTACAGGATCAGAGGTGGTCTGTGCAATGTCCCTGCAAACCAGATGCAATCCACTCCCCATCAAAGCATGTCACATGACTGAATGTAGAAAATACAACAAAAATACATCTCTGTTTCCCCGGAAATGGCATTATTACAGCCTCCAGTAGTGCAAAGTACAAGAGGATTACTTTCCTCCTCAGGGTTATGATTAAATGCTAATTTGGGAAAATGTGCCATAAAAAACCCCAAACCTTAAGACTTGAGAAAAGATTTCTATGGTCTTAAATCCAATGCCAAATCCCCTACGATTGCTGACACTGGCTGTACCTGGCTTTGCAACCTGCTTGTCCCAGAGATCAGTGTGCTTGTCAGTGCTCTTGGCAATCTCCCAAGGCAGGAAGGAAGAAGGATGGAAAAAGTGACACCAAGGACAGGCAGAAAAAGCCTGTGCCTAATAAACTCTCATCCAAAGCCTACAGTGAGAAAACTGCACCTCAATATTTCAAAGAAAACCACTGCAAAATCCTACAGAAAAGTGGGCTGCATGCATGTCTAATGACGGCTGATGATAGACAGTCTGTTACTAAATGGGTCTGCCATCTTTCACTGCCATACAAGGATAATTTATATTTATCTTTCCCAACCAAGGAGTTACGTGAAACAACAATTGCTATTGTGTGCGCCCAGGAGCAGCCCAAGCTCTTTTTCCCACTGTCTCCTCCCCTGCAGGCAATGAGGCTGCTCTCAGGTAAATCAGGACCACAGAGCTGTGAGAGTTTCTTGATCATGAGCGTGCTCATGCCATCTGCTGCAGGAGCTGGAAGGCAGGCAGGAGGACAAAAGGGCCTTAGGAGAACAGAAGCTCAACTGAAGGCTCCATGGGCAACTGCCTCCCAACCCTTCTGTCACAGACACTAAACAAAGGCCTCATGGGCGGCTTCTACTTGCACACACCACACCTCCACCAACCCTGGACCCTCCAGGTGTAATGGTCCTTAGCAGATCCAGCTTTTTCCAGCATACATCTGGTACCTTCTAGGGATATGTGTTCAGACAAGTCAGACACCCAAAATCGTCTACAGAAAGATGCCTTTTGAGTTGTTGATCATTCTCTATTCAAATGCTGCTCTACAAACTCAGTTGGACTTTGGAAGAGAAAGTTGAACAGTCACTCAAAGCCCAAGCACCCCTCAGGAAGGGAACAGAATAAGGTAATTGGTTTGCAGTAACGGCAACTGCTCGATCCTTGAAATTCAAACCAGGGGATACCACAGGGCACGGTGGGGAAGGAAGGGCACCACTGGCAGCCTTCACCCTGAAACCACTTAAGCCTGAATGCTTGCCTTCTCTGCCTTATTAACCTTCTTTTAACACAACTCTTTGCAAAGAGTTTCTTTGCAAAGATTAAGCAAAGACACGGTCTATTCTTCTAGTGACAGAAAATGTGATTCCTTTATGACTGTGACACCTTTCTCTGTATTTTATTTAAACAAAATAATAAATGCTTATCATTGGTTTACCTGCTCAAACCTAGGGCTGTGTTTGCTTTTACTATGAGACATTGTTTCCTAACAGGAAGGCAGAATTATCCGATAGAAAACACAGTTAATGTAGCACAAACAAGTTATTAACTGGAGTCCAACAGGGCACACGATGAGCAAGCCTAAAATCACAATTCAGTGGGGTAAAACACCACCATGCAAAGGAGCAAAATAACCTGGTTCCAAGGCTTTGAGACTGCGTGGGATAGAAATAATTTTAAATCAATTGAGTTACTGTTTCTTGGCAATTTGATAGAAAGGAGAAACAGTGTAATTGGCAATCAAGTACTCCTTTGGGAGCTTCCAAACACAGCCAGCTGGATTTGTAAATGCATGTTAATCTGCCAGGGCCAAATCCTGCAAGATGCTGAGAGCAGTGGGGTAAACTGCAAGCCGGGTAGATGTTACAAGCAGGGATGTAAGCAGTAAAAGAGTACAACTTGAATGTTAAAGCAATGCTGCTTTTGTCCCTAAAAGTAAATATAAACCTGCTTTTACTCCCTTGCCAACACAGAGAGTTCTTGCAATGTAATCAAGCACAGATCTACTCACCCTTTACTTGCTAAGCAATAGCCAAATATAGCTCAGGGACAAATATGCAGTCTGCATGATTAATTAGCTGGTGTCTTTATCTAACTTTCCTTCAACCTTTATATGCTAAATAATATCTATTTATTAAATCAATGAGCTTGTGTATAAAACTGAACCCATTAGTTTATTTTAAGTTACTATAAATAGACAGGTTTTCATTGCAGGAGCAAACACTATGGGCAAACTACTGGAGTGTGAGGGGGGACACAGATAATGACCTCAACTCAAAGGCACAGTTTTTAGAGTCATTCAAGGACTGTTTCAGGGCTTGCATGGAAAGGAAGAGCATTCCAACTGAACTAATAATCTTCTTGCATTCCTTGAAATAATTTCCTTCTAGTATTGCTAGTTCATATCTGAAAACTATGAAGTTTTCCTGATACCCTGTGCTGAGAAGGAAGATGAACTGGAAGTGACCTTTTTTGCTCACCAACCAGACTATTCAGATAAATAAATTCAAAGACAAATTCCCTTCACAGTGATATGCTCCTTGCCCATGACTGCATCTCTAAACCATCCAACCAACATACCAATCATCTTAGGTATTCCACTTGGGAGAGGTGGCACAGTGTCAGGCAGAGGGCTCTCTCTAGAAATACTCATAATTCCAGGTGGCTGAAGTCAGGTGAGATGAATCCCACCTCACTCTGGCCATGTGTCTTAAGAAATGGCTGGCATTCTGTAGAGCATCTCCAAAGAACTTCACTTTAGAATCATAGAACAGAGTCATATTCTGAGTTGGAAAGGATCTACAAAGATCATCAAGCCCAGCTTCTGACCCTGCACAGGACAGCCCAAAGAGTCACACTGAGTGCCTGAGAGTATTGTCCAAATTCTTCTTGAACTCTGTCAGGCTTGATACTGTGACCACCTCCCTGGGCATCCTGTTCCAGTGCCCAGCCACTCTGTGGATAAAGAAGCATTTTCTAATATCCAACTCAAACCATGGCCAACACAGTTCATGCCATTCCCTCAGGTCCTATCACCAGTCAGCCCAGAATAGACATCAGTGACTGTTCCTCTACGTCCCCATGTGAGGAGCTTCCATTGATTTCTTACAAAACCTTCACTTTTACATAAAATTTGTGATGGTTTCTTCTGTGTTTTTTGTCCTATATGTCCTCCAAAAGTACTGAAAAGGAGATGGTGCTGAATCCTAGTCCTATGCTGTCCCCCCTGGGAGGTGTTTGAAATCATTTATAAAACCAGCCCTTGTAGCTACAGGGACAGGCGAGCTGCAAATAAATCCTTCAAGGTTGCTGGGAGAGGCCAGGCCAGCATCTTCTGGATGTCCCAGGCAGTCTCATTTCCCACCAACTCCTGCACTGAACACCAGTCATTTCTGAGGGATTTGCAAGCCAGTGTGTGTTAAACATGAGCAGTTTGGGGAATGAAAACTACTTTGGGACTGGTACTTCATAACCAACACATAAGGTGTGGAAGAATAAATTCTTCCCATGTGAAGAATAAATACAATTATATCATGCTCCTTGCATTTCTCCCCTGGTAAAGAACAGACACTTCAAGAGGCCAAATTTTCTCTGACCCATTAACATGCAGCCCTTCACATTAAACAAAGCAAACTGAAATTGTGCAACTGAAAGGTAATTCCTGAGAGGGCGGGGGGGGGGGGAAATTAAAACCAAAACCACAAATAAAATCCACCAAAGGTTCCCAGGTTTCACATGCTCTGAGGAAGCAAATTCGTGATATCCACATCAGTTCCAAAGGTACAGAGTGAAATTGGATGCCTCAAGGCACAGTAATTCAGCAACATGAAGATGTATTTTGTTATTCCTGTGACATTTCAGAAAGACCACACTATTCTGCATCTGGCCTGCAATAATTATCTGAATGCACCTCAAGGAAAAGTGCTGTGACATGTACAACAAGGAAGTGTTTTAGAACTAAACCAGACTGAACAGTAGAAAATACAACAAAAATACATCTCTGTTTCCCCGGAGATGGCTCTATTACAGCCTCCAGTAGTGCAAAGTACCAGAGGATTACTTCTTTCCTCCTGGTTATGATTAAATGCTAATTTGGGAAAATGTGCCATAAAAATACCCCAAACCTTAAGACTTGAGAAAAGACTCCTATGGTCTTAAACCCAATGCCAAATCCCCAACACAATCTATGCAAGCTGCTGCCTTTCTTCATTTACACGTTCTTTTTTCATTTCCTCCTCATACCTTTGATGTCTTGTGAAGGCTGACCTAGAACAGAGACTAGACTGAGTTAAAGAATAAAGTAGGTATTTATTAAAAGGACTCAATGAATACACCTTGGACAGCACAAGAACATGGCCAGGGCTACACCCAAAATGGCAATAAAATGGATGACCAGCTACGGGATCTCTCACTTTTACAAGTTCTGGTCCATTAGCATATAGGAGCTAATTATCCAATTATGGCCTTAGGGTATGAATTCCCATCCTTCTTGCTTTTCTCTCTTCAATCCACCCTTGTTTATTCTCTTGGGCCTGAAATTTGGATCATTTGTCCTTGGTTGCCAGCTAGAGAAGGAATTGTTTTGTCTACCTACTCTGTGAAGAGAACTTACTATCCCCTAATATGAAGCTCAGAACTACACACTAAAGCAGTACAGAATCTGAGAAATACAACAGCTAAAAACTGAGGCATCACCTTTTTGTAAGTTACTTTGCTGGCAAGCCTCCAAATTGTTCCTTCTGAGCCCAGAGCTTGCTGGAAGACCTCTGGCTGCTCTTGCTGTACGTCACCCACCCTGCAGCCAAAAGGTCAGGTCAGTAAATCTGCCTTGGCAGGAGCAGGGCTGCAGGAGCAGCACCCTGGGGCTCCGCAGAGGGATGCAGAGGTCAGTGCTCAGGAGCAGCCTGGCCAGTCCCACTGCTGGGTGACCACTGGCATGACTCAAGCAGGCACCTCAGAGGGATGCAGCCAATGCACAGATGCCAGGATGCATCCCCTGGCCTCTGTCAAGCACAGTGTAAACCAGCAGGCATTGGTGGTTTGGGATGGAAAGTAAGGAAATCCACTTTTTTTCTCATATGAGGGACAGGAATTTGCTAAAGACTGAACTGCAGCAAGCCACCAGGCAGCGGTGCTGTACCATGGGTCTATCACAGAAACATGAAATCCACCAATCTCCTGAGATAAGGAGCAAGAGAAGAACTCCCCAAAAGACATGAGAGGAAAAGGAGCAGGATATGAGAGCTTATTTTTGGCTATGACGAATAGAGCATTCAAATTAAGTGCTTCACACCCAACTTGAAAGAGGAAGAAAAAAAGTAATTTCTCACTATTAACAACACTAAATACAGTACTTCACTAACTACAGTTACTCTTTGACTACCACTGTGATTAAAAAGTATATAAAAGGGGCAAGGATTTTGCATTAGAACTTGAACAGCAGGGATGAAAGTCATCCTATTTTCACTGTATAAAGATTAGGAAGTCTATTGTAAAGTAATAATTTCATTTCAATTATAATTCCTGAAGAAAGCAGCCCCCTATGCATGCCTCCAAAACACAGCTCTTTAACTTCAAGCATTAAAATCCTAAGAATACTGTTTTTGCAAACCTAAGAGAGACAATGTGAAACAGTCAAAGACTCTCCTCTCAGTATGGCAGCTACTTTCTCTCCATTTACTTATAGGAAGATTTTCTTAGTGGAAAAACTGGAAATATGTTGGAATTTTATCCAGAACTGTGGTGCAACTGGACACACCTTTTCCCTTGTTTCCTTCTCATTTCCTTCTTTTTTTTTCTGTTCTAAAACTACAACTAAGAAAATTAATTTAGAACTGAGAAGGTAAAACTACAAGAATTTTGTACTTTGAGAAACTCAGAATGAAAAATTTCATCTCCATTTACTGTAAAAGCTTAAAACCAGCTTAAAATCTAATGTAAACTAGAATTTAAATACTGAACTAAATTAGTTGACAATCTTGACTTAGATTTGCTGGATTCTTAGTTTGTGATAATGTTCAGTTTGGCCTTTTTGGATCAATTCAAGAAAGAACCTTCAAAATACAGAAGATACTCATGGATTAAATCATTCCTACCAAGGCAACACATCAGTAGATGCTAGTCCCTAAATATTTGGAGCAAAAGTAAATGCAGACCACCAATTTTCTTGTTAGTTGCTTGGCATTCCACTTCTAGAAACTTCAGAGGGAAAAGATAAAAATAAAAACTACCAGAGCTCCCTCCCTTGTCTTACAGGGTGTACCAGAGTTATCTCTGAACTCAGCCCTTCATTGTACAACGCCAAATGGACTGTGAAATTGTTTACCTTAATGGACAGCGCTACTTTCTCTTGGAAATAGAATGAAATTTATGGAGTAATTTAAAGCAAAACCACCAGATTTTTTTCCCTTACAGTCAAATTGCTTCTGTTCCTTCTCTGCTCACAGGGCCACTAACTCAGCTGAGAAGGTGAAACTCCAGCAGTGACATCTGTGCCTCGGTCACACACAGACAGCACCAACACCAAACCCTTGGCCCTGGCACCTGCTAATGTGGGCAACACATCCTGCTAGATGGAACACTGGGAATAGCCTCTGGACCTTAATTTCTGAGTCAAGAATTGCCATTTTTCAGTGGCCACACAATTTTATATACTTAAATCTTCAGCCATTAAAATAAAATCTGAAGGAATGTATACACAAAATGAAAAATAAGAACTGAAAAAACACTGTTTTCATCTCAACAGGACCAAACCCAAAATACTTCCAGTTTACCGACCTTCCTCAATGATTATATATCAGCAGGCACCTATAGAAACATATGGAATAATCACTTTTTAAATACTGTGTCTGGACAGCAGAAGTCAGGCATTGGTTTAACCCAGAGCCTAGGAAGCACAAGCAGGTTATGACAGTGACAAATGGGGTTACAAGCCATCCAGACTTCAATCTCATTTGATATTTAGGTTATTATTAAAGTAACTCAAGGCCACAACTGAAGATAATTCAGAAACTGGATGAAACTCTGAAGCACAAGATCTAATATCCTTCCCAAAATTCTTAACATCAATAATGATAAATCTTCAAAAATCTGGTTAAAATACAGGATACCTTCAAATTACTTTTTGCAAGTTATCAAGCAGACATCAGACAGCAATGTTATCAGCCCAGGGCTATAAATCAGTAAGTCTATTTCTACCAACAATGTCAAAAAGGCCAATGCCTTTACAAATTTCTTCAAATTTCTCATTGGAAATTCTGCCAGAAGTAATCCTGTGACACAAGAGTAGTACATGGCGTGCGAGGAGGAGATCTCCATAAATCCAAGCACCTTCCTTGAATCTCAGGAAGTGCAGTAAATCTAAGTGCAAGGAGCTGCAGACCTGAGCACAGACTGCAAGAACTCACTGAGAGCAGCCCTGTGGTGAAGGACTTGGGGGGTTCTCATGGATGGACAGCTGGACATGAGCCAACAGTGTGTGCTCACAGCCCAGAAGGCCAACCTCATCCTGGGCTACATCCAAAGCCCCGTGGGCAGCAGGGCCAGGGAGGGGATTCTGCCCCTCTGCTCTGCTCTGGAGAGACCCCACCTGCAGGGCTGTGTCCAGCTCTGGGGTCCTCACCAAAAAAAAAGGACACAGACCTGTTGGAGCAGTCCAGATGAGGGCCATGAAGGTGATCAGAGAACTGGATCACCTCTCCTTTGAAGACAGGCTGAGAAAGCTGGGGCTGCTCAGCCTGGAGAAGAAAAGGCACCAGGGAGAATTTCTAATAGCCTTCCACTTCCTAAAGAGACTACAAAAGAGCTGGAGAAGGACTTCTCACAAGGGCATGTACTGCTAGGACAAGGGGGAACAGCTTTCAGTGGAAAAAGAGCAGGCGTTATGAAGAAATTAGATTAGGTGTTATGAAGAAATTCTTTACTGTGAGGTTGGTGCAGCACTGGCACAGGTTGCACAGAGAATCTGAGGATGCCCCATCCCTGCATGTGCTCAAGGCCAGGCTGGACAGGGCCCTGGGCAACCTGATCCAGTGAATGGCACCCCAGCTCACAGCAGAGGGGGTGGAACTAAAGGATCTTCCAATCTTTCCCTTCCAACCCAAACCATTCCCTGATTCTATGATTCTAAAGCTGCAAGCTGTGGCATCTGCACTCCTCTTTATTACATTTTACTGTCTGAGGAAATGTAAGAGGGAAAGAAATTCGAAATTGCTAAAACTGCTATAAATACCAGATGGACAAAATACAGCAAGCTGTAAAAATGAAGGGTAGAGAAAGAAAATGGGGAACACTCCAGGATAAAGGATTCTCAGATTCTCCATCTGCCCTGCCTGTCCAACTCCATGGAAATAAAGGAACCCAGGAACCTCACAGCATGAAAAATAATGAAAATGGAGAGCAGATGATTTTCAGTATAATGTAAATGCCACAAACGATACTCTCTAACTTCTGAATAAACAAGTTCGAATCCAGGGAAAATTAGAAGGGAAGAGTTAAAGCTCTCAGCTATTTATTCTCATATAATTTATACAAACAATTTACAGAACATACCCAAGCAGTCCTATAAGCTTTGCTTTTAAATCCATCTTCCTTTCAAATTAAAAGGAAATAACATACTTTGATTTCAAATGCATTTAAATTAGCGTCTTAACCTGAAATCTGCTATGGAAGAAAATGCAAGACCTTATCTTGAAATCTTCAGGAATAAAAGCTCCTTTTTTGAGCTCACAAAATTCTAACATGATTCTGGGTGAAATACAAGGAGAGGGAAATTTTATTTTTCTTTTTCTGTAATCTCAGAAATGTAAAACTGTAGTCATGTTTTGCCAAGACTAACAATAAAACAAAGACCTTATAATGCATCTAAAATTGCAGCAAGGAAAAATACAGTGAACAAGAAGAGGTGAAGTTTATTCAAATCAGATGGCAGCACAACAGGAATCCTCACCAAACCTGGACATGGTGGGAGACACAGCTGACCCTCGATCACTCGGGGCTGACTGATTGATATGCATCATCCCTGAATCTCTCTTGGTGGGTCCAGATGGGTAAGAAATTCCTGGACAGCATTTCAGTTACTCCCATCATTTTTGCCAGCACATCAGCTCCACTGCATGTACTGCCCATCCTGCCTCCACACCAGGGCTCAGCTGGGCACTGCTCCGTGGAATGGAGACATTTTACCCAACTGATGTGATTTGGCCACAGCTCAATAAACTGAGTAGCTAAAGCTACAGATCATGGAGCCTACAAGCACAAATCAAAAGGTTTCTAGGTCAGGCTTTCTAATGAAAAAGGCAGATGTTAAGCAACAAAACTGGTGTCATTTCCCACCATTCTTGAAGTCAGTTTATATTTTATTTAAGGATACAACTTGTCTACAACTATCCTGACGTGTCTAAAAGTTTGGTGTCTGGTGCAATCTGGTCTGAGAGACTCATTGTGCATTCAGAGTAGAGAGAGAGCCATTTCCAGAGGGCAAACCATCCTCAGAAGAGCCTTATTACAGAGGAAGCTCAAGGGATTGGACACAACGTGCAATTTCCAGACAAATGACATCAGGTGAACATGTGCTACACCATCTGACCGGCAAAACACAGCATCAATAAGTGTATCAAATACCTAATCCAGACTAGGCTGCAAATAAACTTCTTGATGCACTCTGGCTCCCACAGCTTGGCCCCTCCGACCCCACGGGGCTAAGATCAAGTTTGTACTCCACAGAGATGCTAATACCACATATTAGAAGTTTATCAGGGATAAAACCAAAGTGTGCTGACACTTATCCTTATACCACTGTGAAGAAGTTTCCTAGTAAATATGACTATTTCAAGTAACATCTAATAAGAAAGAATACATCTGCTGATTAATAATCAAAACTCTCATTGCCAACATCACAAGTCACCTTTTCAGTTCAATATTATCTTTGCAGCCACGTCTGCTTTCCCTTTGCAATCATTACATTTCACAGCCATCAGAGAAAGCAGTTTATTTCTACACATAACTTAGGGAAATCACCAGTTTGTGAAACTTGAAGTCCTCACATTTGGCATTGCTCTCACATCATAAAGTAAGTGAACACATGCCATTTTACAAACACATTTTATTAGCTTGGCTAAAATAGTTGGGCTGCAGTGTTGACATTAAAATTGCTTGAAATTAATTTTACAAGTATCTCTCTTCATTTGTTTGAAAGTTTACCCTATTACTAAGCATTTCTTCACTAAGCCTTTTATGCCACATACCTGCCTACAACTCAACCTTTTCCTACAGTTCAGCTTAAATTAATAACACATTCAAGAATTGCATTGGTGAAAACAATTTTGAAATGTTTAAAAAAAGTTAAAATCATTTCTATGAGAGATCATAGCATTTCCATGATTCACACAGGAAAAGGGGTCAGAAGCAGCAGGCAGGAATACAGATGCAACTAAAGATTCTGAAGAGCTTGGTCCAGGCTGCTGCTCCCCATGGTGGAGCCCAGTCAAGAAAGGAGGATGAGGGAGCATCTGACAAATTGAGCCAATTCTGCTCAGCAAAAGGCACTGTAAGGAGTTGCCAGCCAATAAAAAAGTTCTACAAGGGGTAAAACAGCCTCTATTGGCCTTCCCACCCAACCAGGAGCATGCAGGGATGTACTAATGGGATGTGCCAGTAGGATCCAGGATTGGAGGTGTTGGCATGGCTGCCAGCTGAGCCTGTAGTGCTAGATCTGCATGGAGGCACCATCTGCAACAGGCTGTCCTCTAAAAAAACCATGAGGTGGGTGGAGCTCTCTTTCAGCTGGAAGACAGCCAAAGTCATAGTTTTGGTACTCAAGTGTTCAATCAAGTGGATTGAACAGTGGCCAAATCAAAGCTTTACTTCAGACACAACTCAGTATGGTTTTCTGCAGCCTTTGCAGCATAATTTAGGGGATTTGGACTGGATGAGTGGACAAGGTGAAGTAACTGGCTGGAGAGCTGGACACAAATAACAGAGGTGTGTAGTTACAAGTGTTCTTGCTCATCACACATCCATGGGTTCAATGTGACAAGGGATCCTAAAAGGTCAGGAGTGGAACTGTTGCTGTTCAGCCAAAACCTGAGTGGTGAATAAAAGCCAGCCCCACCCAATTCAAAAATGACACCAATTTAGAAGGAACAATGGATATTGTTGAGAGCAGGGCTTCTCTTCAGAGGCACTGCAGTAATATTGAATATTGACTGATATGAAAGCAATTGACAAGAACCACCCAAAACTGCAATGAATAAAATCCTGCAATGGGATTTGCTGTTCATCCACTGGAGCCCAACGGGAGCAGGTCAGAGGAAAATATCATGGTGATTCTGGTGGGTAACACAGAATGAGCCAGCAGTGTCTCCATGCAGTGGCAATGGAAGAGCAGGCTCTCTCCAGTAAGACTGTCAGAGGACCCAAGCATGCAGTGGAGGAGAAGAAGATAAGGGAATTGGGTCTGTATAGATTGGGAAGAAAAGGCTAGCAGTGACAGAGGGAAATCTCATTGCAGTCTTCCCACCTAAAGAAGCTGCAGAGAAGATAAAGTACAGAGAGGAAACTGTCATGAGTGACAGCAAAACAAACCTCTGTTGCTAGTAAGTAAAAACTCATTGCCAGAAGGTTAGTTAAGCAGTGGAACAGCCTTCTCAGAGACATTTGCTCAACCAATTTGGACAAGGCCTCCCTGGGGTAACTGGACGCAGCACTGACGTTAGATGAAGCTAGAGCAAGAGGACCAAGAGGACCTTCTAATCTAAAAGGTTCTGCCATTTTTCTGATGTGCTTTGAAATACAGATCATTGTATTTTCTGAAAAAATCAGGCCATAAAATTTCTGTGTATTTTCAGTTTTAACTTCTCTGTGCCTCTGTTTCTCATCTGCAGTGTGTTATTAACATTATTACCAAGGATGGAGTCCAAGTCCAGATTCAGATTCTTAAATGTAGGTGTCTTGACGTGAGCCAAACACCTACGCTCCCCTCACGCTCAACGAACATATGAAAAATCAGTTCCCTTCCACACTGTCATTTTTGCCATTTAAGGTTCCTCAGCATATTACCTGAGGCATCCTAAAGGGGCTGACAGATATGACAGAAATGATGCATGGATTGATGCCCCTCTGCAACTCAAGCAGGGGACTGGGTAGGCAACGCTGGGACACACGAAATGGCCTCATCAGCCCCTCAGCTGGACAAATGCAGGCTCACATTCAGAAATGCCTGACACTGTGCCCACTGGTCTCTACTTTCAAGTCTCAACTCCACCTGAATCCTGACCATGATTTCCACAGCCAGGCAGAGTCGTCTTGAAAAAAAATTTAAGATATAAGATACAGTAGGGAGTGAAGAGCTTCATGGGAATTTGAGTTAAATACAATGGAATTTATCTTGTTAAAAATATATTAAAAATTAGCAAACTGGGCTACAATAAATAAAAGACAAAGGAAAAGCAAAGTAATGAACAGTCCCCAAAATATTGTGCTTTGAATAATAAAGACCATGCAAAAATAATCTTGCTACCACTAAAGACACTATAATTAAAGAGTACCTGATAATGCAGAGAATCAACAGACTAGATTCACACAGGTATTTCCCTAACTTGCAAGTTTTCTGACTTTCTCACCTTAATCCTATTATTTTAATGCACTTTCAGTGTGCAGTGTTCCAGACACAGTCAAGAGTACATGAATACTAAAGGGTGAAGTTTTCAAAGACACTCAATGTTGGATTAACATTTCTCTCCCTGAAGACCAGGGTAATTTCTTTATCCTTCTGACATCTTCCTCCCCCTCCTCCCCTCCCCAGCTTAAGATTTATAATGTAATTTTATACAGCCTTACTTTTTCTTCTTGAAATCATTCTTGCTGCTTTATGAATTACATCCGTAATATCATGTTCTGAATACCTATTTTAAGGAGTTTCTTTTGTCCTAATAGTTCATACAGAAAGTAGGCTGAGGCTGGCAACACTCCAGTAAAATCCACATTCAGTTTCTCCATTAAGGAAAGAGTGAATCTTTTGCATATGCACTTAACCTAAAATATAAACTAGCACATGGCTGTGAAATAAAGCCATTATTTTACAGCACCAATATTGTTTTCTACCAAATGCCCTAAAATGAAGGGTTTCTTCAGGGTACAAAATAAAAGCACTTAACCTTAAAATCATAATTTGCCAGCAATTAAATGTTTAAAAATAATATTTTATTTCCTACCATATTAAATAACAAAAATTGACAACAGCTCTCCATGGTGAAAGCATCCAGATGCATTTCCTGACTGTGAAGAGTCAGCAATGTAATGTAGCAAGAGAGTGGTATTGTGCTCATTAGATCACTAAGCAGCAGTGCTTACAGAATATTTAACTACACTCTACAAAGATATTCAAATGTAGCTGTCAGAATGTGCTTGGAAAATTTCCACCTAACGCAAAAATGCAGAAGACGAGAAATTATCTCCCTTTAAGGGAAAAAGTTCAAGGTGAATGTTACCTGATTAGCTCACTTTGTTATTAATTAAATTCAATAAAAATCCCAAATATGGCATGCCATCTTTCATTAGTATTTCTGCAGAAATAAGAGCTATGCTTATAATTTAAGAAAATTTAGTCAGAATTAATGAAATATCAAAGAATAATAACACAGAAGATGAAGGATTTAAGTTCAAAACATGACACTGAAGGGAGAAAATTTAGTATCTCCTAGAGAGATTTCTAAAAACCCCTATGAATATTAGTGCTATGCAATTTGCATATATTTATTATATACTCCATATGTACTGCATGCTGCAGAAACAGCAATTTCTTTAAAAGTGCTTAAAATATTTTAAGGGGGAAAATGCTCACCTAAGAGCAACATGACACTGGAAAACGGTTCCTTACTCTCCTTTGTGTCTCAACTGTTTTTTGCCTTTTTTTTTTAATCTCTTGCCATATGGCACAAAGGCTTATTTATTTGTAATATGAATTTGCCAAGAAATGGCCTGAGCAGAATTTGTCTGTGAAGTCACTCCAGTTTCAGCATTCACATCAGCCTAACACCTAACCAAGCACACCCTTCCAGTAGAGAAGACAGATCTGCTTTAGCATGGAAAATGGGCAGCATTGCCCCATTCATTCTGGACATGAACAATGAGGATTAGCCTGGGGAACTCTGTATCTCTGTTGCTCTGCTGAGCTTTTCGGGTATAAACACAGAAGTAGCTGTCTTCTTCCAACAATACAGAAATGAACACTATAAATATTCCATACAAACCTGTATTTCCACATAAAGGGAATTTTAATTAGTTTAAAATATTCTTTTAATCTCAAAATACGTATTCTCCGAGAAGGCATATTCCCAGTCGAAAGAACTTTCCATGGTAGAGCCTTCTAGCACTAGGACAAAAAAGGAAATCTCCAGGTATCTGATCAGTAGCAGTAATACAGAAAGACTCACTTCATAGTTAGCAAGAATTAAAGCCCACTTAATCAAAAAACTGGTAAATCTGTGGCTTAGCAGAAAGCTCTAACGGGTATTAATTGATGTCATCTGTACACAAGGAAGGATCCATTTGTGACCCAAATGTCATGAAAATCAGCATAATTACACACTTTATAGTGCAGGTGATTTTTTTCATTAAATTAGGATTTCAAAGTGTGACTGGAGTTTCATCATTTGATTAGGTTCATCTCATGGAGAGCATTTCCTTCCAGCTAAACCCAGAGAGCAATGCTGAGAGCTAAAGATGTATGTGCCAACTGTTAAACCCACAAAGGACAATGAAAGTTGAAATACAACATTTTTCAAGTTAAGGAACTGGTAGTCAACCAGAAGGTAACAAAAAGCTACAGAATGATACTACATTGCTGGAATTTAAGAAATAACCAGCTCAAACAAGGAGAATGGGACTCTTAAAGGATTAAGGAGACCATGAGGAGAAACATTAGGAAACCCCACCCCATGCCTTCTCAAGGAATGAGACAGTGATAGCCTTCAAAAAAGAGAAACTTAAAAAAAAAAATGTGATATTTGATTCAAAACATAAACATGCCTCAAGCTAAGAAGTTATGAAAAACGTTCTCAGTACATTTTTCTGTGAGACAAATCCATCACTCCCATGAAGCACAAAACAGATTGCATTTGGGAGACAGAGAACTGTATTTCCTCATGGTGCAAGTAATTTGGGAGGCACCACAGTATTTACTTAGGGAATGACTAATTAGGTATGAAGACAATGGGGGAAAAAAAAGAGGAGGCCTCCTAATGTGGTGGAAATATAATTATTTTTTAAAATGCAGGAACTGTAGCTCAAACATGGTCTTAGGGAGGGACTCGGCACATTTCAGGATTCAGTTTAAGCTCTCTGAGGCAGCTGAGTGCTAGAAAGGTTTATCTGTCACCATGCCAGACACTGGGACACCACTGAAGTAATGATGAGGCTGAGGAAGAAGGGACCAAAGTGGCAAAAAGGAAACCCTCCTTTATCAGGCCAGCATGCACTGTGTGAGAGGGGGGCAGTCTCCGGGCATGAAGTCAGCCCCAAGATGGATGATGAAAAGGGAGAAGGCTTCCTGTGACAGGGAGAGGAGAAGCACTCTGCATACTAACTGTGTCCAAAAATATTTGTAAGAAAAAGTAGCATGAATTTCTACCTGCTGTCCAAGCACAGCCACAGATCCCTGCACTAATAAAAATCTTCCAGAATAAAAATCTTCCAGAATAAATGTCCCCACACCTGGGACATTTAAAATGAGGGCCTAAGGTCATAATGCAAGGGGTCAGGAAGATCATTAAATTACCTGCAAGGTCAAAGTAATTATGACTGAAACTTATCACTTCATCATCTACTCAAAATAACTCAGGAACTGAATTGTTGCTATTAAAAAAATTCACCATTCAGCAGGCTTCTATACACCCACACATGTACTTATCCAATGCACCACTACCCAAACAGAACAAAAATATATTTTAACAAATCTTGCAGAAAGTCAAAACATAATTTCTTTCACAGACATGTTAGTCCACAAATCTGCTTTTTCATTCAGCTTATACTGCTAGCATCACTTATGGACATCTATTACAGAGATCTGCCAAATCCATAATTTGCTTCTTGACATTAAGTAATAAATACATAATGCAGACACGCATTTGTCCTTTTCAAAATTCAGCCAAAATCCATTTCTTTAGATAAGAGTATGACCTGTCCAAGTCACCTTCCAAAATTCAGAAAATCTTCCTCCACTGAGGCATGCACGCCAATCTTCATATCCTGGCTCCCACTTGAAAGAGGAGCTATGTACATCCAAGCATTTGACATTAAAATAGGAATTTATGACAGCTTTGAGTGCCATTGGCATGTGGAAGTGCCATTCATAAAGCAGACACTCATGGCAGTGCTCACTGTTCAGGCAGAACCAGAGGACATCAAGATCCATAATTAAAATTTTCACATGGAAAACCCCATTGCTGGCTGCTCCTAAGCCTGCAAAGTATTTCACTTTAATCTGTTCAACCTTACGTGATACCTATTAGCCTGGGTTAAATTAGTGGTGAACTTTGTCTTTTGCAAACAGTTACACACAAATTGTCTTCTTAAATTTGCTTTTAAGAAGGGACGATGCTGAGACCAAAGCTCATATCAAAAAGTATCTGGCTCTGTATTGCTTAAAAGTGCTGCCTTTTGGTGGCTAATGTAGCTGGAAAGGGGTCTATACTATACAACACTGACAAAACCTCCTGGATACCAGCCCTGCTGATTAGTGCTTCAATTTCATAGTCAAATGGAGGTCACTGCAGTAGGTGTTTTTCAAAGGAAATTATTAGGATGGAGAAGGATGTAGGGAGGATTTGCTAGAGATGAAAACAAATGACACTAGCCTTGCAATAAAAATTCTGAGTGCAGCAGGGAGGGGAAGATGTATCATCATTAGCTCATTTACCGGTTGTGAACTAGCAAGGGCTCATATCCATGAATCTTTTCATGCTGCATGCACAATTTTAAGAAGGCAGCAAGCTCTAGCACACACAAGTGAGATCAGACCAAGTGATCACACAAGTAATGTGCATCCAGAGAGAAAAATAACAGTAGAAGTATTCTAGCTGGAATACTGCTGAAGTCTGTCATACTGCAAGCAGAGCAAGAGCCGTGGCAGACACCTCTGAAAAAATGAGCTGTGCTCTACTGGGGGAATTCTCACAGTGGAAGAGACAGAGCCTTCATCAGCTACTGCCAGGCAGAATTAGAATCACAGGATCATAGAATGGCTCAGATCAGCAGGCACCTTAAAGATGTTTTATTTAACTAAAGACCTGCTTCCAACTCTCCCACCATGGGCAGCTGTACTGAGTTTGCATGGCCAGGTTTTGGATGCAGGGTGGGCTACAAGAGTGGCTTCTGTGAGACAGGGCCAGAAAGTTCCCCGGTGTCTATCAGAGCCAGTGTCAGGCAACTCCAAGATGGATGTGCCCCTGGCCAAGCCTGGGCCAGTTTGAAATGGTTGCAACAGCTCTGATAACATACTGAAGAAGATAGAAAAAATAAAAAGTACATTTTCTTGTTAGATTATGTGAATTAAAATATTGGCATTTATGACAAGGCAAAGCTGACTGTTAACTTCTTCCCTCATGTCCAGTGACAACTTCTCCTTAGGTATGAAGGTTGTGCTGATGAAGTGGAGAAGGACCCAGCAGGATGGACCACTCTTGTGACTCATTCACTGGATTTGAGTTCTGGAAATAGGCATTTGGACTTCTGGATAAATTTAAAAGCCTAAACCATACAAACAGAAAACTCTTCAACATTCAGAGGCTGCAAACTGACTGCAAGCACACCTTAATTCTCAGTGTTTTCTTATCTCCAGCTCAAATCTTCATCTACACAACTGGAGATATAGACTGAAACATTGCTTTCATAATAAAGGGCTGTAAAGCTAATCCCCTTCCAAAACACTCAGACAGGTATTTAAATCCTACTGGCTTCTTGGGTTAAAAGCACTCAGCTAAATGGGAGGCCAGTGCTGTTGGCAGAGAATAAAAATACATGACAGGCAGACAGGAAGAGAGGACATACCAGGGTAAGCACAAATTTGCTAGAGAAGGCTTTGGAAGAAAATAAAAGACGGAATTAAAAAATGGGAGAAAGCTTTCTACTTAATTGAAGATTAAGAAAAAGTAGAAATAGGAAGTGCCACTCAACTGAAGGTACAACAGGTTGACAGAAGAAGGCAGGAGATTACTTATAGTTTTACACAATTAAATTAATTCCTTTTAATCTTTTCATACATATTGTAAACAAGATCTCTCTATCCCGTGAAAATTACCTTTTGAAGGCTGGGTAAATACATTAACTAATCCTAAAATCCCAAAAATCCAAATTTTTTTTTTTAAATTTTGTGAAAGCAAAAGCGAAGAAGGGAAGAGTGCTATAAACAGTTCTGACCTTCAGACAGCCTGGCTTTCTCCTTAATTATTCCAAAAAAGAAACACTGCTTCAAGCAGCTAAAGAAAAAAAAGTCATTTAAATAGAAATATACACTATACACTATACACTTCATTTGAAGTAGCCAGGAGGACACACCCTAAACATTCACAATATTACACAAAACCAAAATAGCAGACAAGTGGTACCAGTAATTCTCACTTTTTTTTTTTTTTTTTTTTTTGGAAACAGTTTAAAAGCAGTCTAAAGCATCTAGCAAGACACAGGACTAAAAGGAATTTTGATGATGGCTCTGAGCTTAGTATTGAGAGTTACTGAATTGCTACTATTCCTTCACGTGCTCATTTCCAAATAGTGCAATTCCTGCTGGCATCTTGCACTTGTGCCCCTGGTAAAAGAGCAGAACCCTGCACCAGCATGGGGGCAGACCCAATGGGTGCTTGCACGCCAACTTCAGACACCATGGAGGAACCACGGCCACCTTCAAGGCCCATCACTGCCACAGGCTGAGCCCACAGCATGGCACAACCCAACTCCATGCGGATGGAAAGCGACCTTGCCACTACCATGACACGTCATTTGAAATGCATAATTTCATTTTCAAAGACTGATTTTTTCAGAACTGAATATCCCAATGAATAATACAAATAGACCACATTATTTTCTTCTGCTCACTCTGTATACAGATATACAAGAATTTTGATTACAGCCTACACAGTTCCTGTTTCACCCTAATATCAAGGGTACAACCCATCATGCTCAGCAATATGGAAATCTCAGTTAACAACAAAACAGAAATGTTAATTCATGTAGGAGCTGCTTCATGAGAACAGAGATATCCATCTACTGCTTACTGCTCCATGCTCATTCAAGAGAGAAATCACATCTAAATAAATGACGAGAGACGAAAATGCCAATGCCTCCCAGAGTAAAGAGATCTCAAGGCAAATTGCAGGAAGCCTACAGGATACAAATACTGCATTAAGGAGAAACGTGGTCTGGAGGATTTTGTGTTGAAGTTTCAGGACAATAAAACTCAAATTCAGCAGCTGCTGTCATGCTATAACAACTGGCAAGACAAATACTTTTTTTTTATACATTTCTTTTTCATTTGTGGCACTATACATTTTGTTGCCATGACAACTAAATGTTTTCTGCCCATCTGTATGGTGACAGAATAGACGCATACATCTGTTCACAGATCTTGTTTTTAAAAGACAGATAATATTTTCCCAACTTCTGTATGTTTTTAAAGCTCTCTTTAGTAAGGAGCAGAATACTGCAGTTTCTCTAAAACAGTGGACCATAAATCACACCACTCAGGCAGTATGTTGCCCAGGAGACACTCTTAACATCACTCATTGCCAGCACAAATGAAAAAGTCAAAATGGAGGCTGGTGACAAGGACCAGGGAACACTGCTTTCAGCATGACTTTTCCTGAGTTGCATTTGCTTATCACCATTAGCAATTTCACTACCAAGAGACCAACTTCCTTTCTGGCTGATTAGAAACACAAAGCCATTTTCACACAAAAAAGACAATATATGAATGATTAGGGATAGGGTAATCTTTTTTTATTGCCATGTAGTCTAATAACTCTCTAAAGTCTTTGTAATATTATCTATTCTAAAGATTCTACATCTTTTGAACACATAATTCAATAAATAATTTAATAAATAAACTTCAGTGACATCAAGCAACTCAACCAAGGTTGTAAAATTAATAATATTTGTGTTTGCCTAAACCTTAGGTACCTTCACTAAATAAAAAAAAAATTCTTTCCTGCATTACCTAGCCCTGTTTATGCAGATGCCAGGCTGTGACACTGGCAAACAAAATTATTCCCAATCACTATAGATTCCTGAAATCTTTAGGAATATTTCCAGTCCAGCTCCAGTTAGTAAAAAACAGAAAAAACCCACCCAACTGATTCTGCAGCTAAAGCAGTGCAAGGCAGAGACAACAGAGGTTTGATCAGGAATTGCTTGGAATTTAGATTGTACTGGCAAGAGAGATACTCCCACAAGAAGATAAAAACATAAAGAGCCAGGAAAAACAGAGAAGGTCAAGCATCTCATGAAAGGAAGGAGAGGTCTGCAACTCTGCTTGTGGGGTAGAAGTCACAAGTTTAACCAAACTGGGAGGAATACGAGATGGCAGAGCACACCTCCCTAAAACAACTACTACCCTCTATGCCACACAACACAGCAAATGTTTTGGCAAGGCAGCAAAGCCAGGGTAGACACATCTTCCTTCAGCACATTTTTGAGCCAAAATACCATGAGCTGCAGGCAGCACTAATCTGCTTCCCCAGCTTCTGCATGCTGCCTCAAACTTCCTTGCCCCAAACCCAAAAATGGGAATTAGTAGCTCAGATTAATTTCTGTCACTTCTGGTGAGCCTCATACTGGATTTAAAATGAGGACACCACGGCACTGCTCCTTATTGACATGGAAAATACTCTTAGCAGGCAAGTTAGCTAGCAGCTGCCAGAACTATTTATTTAGGTAAATAGAGAGAATCTTCAAAGGAGTTTCTGCTGCACTTTGTTTTCATCTACAGCTTTCCTTTCCCCCTTGCTATGCTTACATTGCACCCATCATATGGGTACAAAACCTGCATGTTTCTGGTATGCTTTGCTGTCTGCTGTCCCGCACATGAGTATGCTGGGCTGGAGGTGCTCCTGCTTTCTGGGGGATAATATGGCGCAAAAATCCATGTTCTGGATAATAGCAGAGCCCCATCTTAGCATGTTCCCTCAATAAATTATGTATGGTATCACTAAAAGGTATTACCTGTATCAGGAATACTGAAATGGACTCCTCCCATGGCACCTGAAAGCCAGAAACATAACTCCAAGAAATTCTGACTCCACCAAAACAATCTCCCCTTATGTGTTAAAAGGAATGCTTTCCCAAGGCAAAAGTGCAACAGCTCTATCCACCTACGGCTATCAGCTCCACAACTGGGAAAAATGGCTAAAACATTACTGTAGCTTCATTTTTTTTTATCCATTTAAACTGATGCATCATAGGATTACTCGCTACACAAAATCACAGCCAGACCCCCGGCCAGGGCAAACAGAGACACAGCAATTATGACATCCAGGGAGCAACAGTAAGGATTTGTCTCATTTCATCCTGAAATTTATTTAGCATTTCTTTCCACCCACTGCGCTGCAGTGAGCCAGGATCTGAAGCACCCCTGGAAGGCTGAAAGGAATGACTGAGCAGCCTGAGCACACGGCTGTTGCCTATGTCCAGGGCAGTCAGTGTAACGTTTCCATTGTTAATTATTTGGAATAAATGTACTGGCTTAAATAGGTCACTGGGATTCTACAGTTCTCCTGGGAAATCAAACTGGGAAGAAGCTACTCCTGAAGGGACTTCTCTTTTAACACCCTCCAAATACCAAGTGACTGCTTTACCCAGTTGTTGCATTGCATTTTGAAACATGTTTCCATCAAAATCACTCACAGCATTTTAAAGCCATTAATCACGCAAGCATCACAACTGGCACAAAACTGCCTTTGACAATGTGATGATCATTAGACTTATTGCACAGACAGGTAAAGCGAGGCATGAAAAGGTTAGTTACACTGCCAGAGGGAGTCTGTCTCTCTCTGTGACATGCAGTAAGCAGCTTCAGCCATCTGATAGTTGTTCTGACTTGTGATTTCAGCTCAAGGCCCAGGGACCCACACCACAACCACCATGTAGCAAATAAGCACCCTAATCAGCTAACAAACCAAACCCCTATGTTAGCACACATCTTGCTCACTCCATCCCAACTGGCTCTTCCACACCAAAGCCAGGACAAAGCAGTAGCTCTTGCATGTGTTACTTCCAAGCCACTCCTCCATCCTGCTAAATTCACTTCTGGTTTAGCAGGCCAACTCTCCCCCAAGCAACTTCTACAAAACAGGAAATTAAAAAATTCCCATATTGACAAGTAAATGTCTACTGTGTCTCAGTAAGAATTGCAACGACATGAATTACACCACTGCAGCTGTGTGCACGGATGTTCACAAACCCACAGGACCACAAGCATCAGAAAGGGCATGCAATACTCTGCTTTGCACCTGATCTCCGCCTCTGGGTCAACCCAAATGGCTTGTGTTTGCAAGACCTGTAAATGCAACCAGGGAGCTGATCTCCCCACTCTTTTCCTCAAAAAATGAGTTATTCCTTCATGGCTTTCTTGAGCTGGTTCACCAGTGGCTGTGGAAAAAACAGAGCCACTGAAGGGAGGCAGTAGGAAACAGCACTCAGCTCCAGGAATGGGCTTCCCCCGTTGCTTTCCGAACTGATAAATGTCAGGTATAAAGGGAGTGGAAATCACAGCCTTTTTTAACTGAAAACATGGGATTCTTCAGAAGCAATTCAAGTTGCAAAAGCTTGCTGTTGTAGTTTGCTTGGCTGGGGGATTTTTTGTGTATACATCAACCCTTTAGGAACCCTGCCAGAAAGTTTGTCTCTCCTAGATTCAGGTGACCAGGGAAAGGGGATCCATGGCCCCTTTACCAGAGGTTCCCATACCCTCCTGGGACTTGCCAGCAAAGTCCAAACCCTCCTGTTGAAATGGACTGGATTATGATTGACACTGTGACCACACAGTTATTTCTGACCACATTCAATGTCTAGATAGAGTGTCCAACAGTTATCAGATGAGTTTTAATTTGTGGGTACAGAGAAAGAAAAACAGATTTTCCGAGAATTAGCTGGATTTTATCTTTGCCAGTGACAGATTAATGTTCATTATGAAAGATTAAGCAATTAAAAGAAAACCCCATGAAAGAGCAGAAGCATATGCAAAAAGTTTTAAACACTGGTATGTTCACACAAAGACAACAGGAACCCTTCTGTGCTCCTAACAATATAGGAGTAGAGCACTTTGCAATGCAGCAATGACTACACCCAGCAACATCCAACAGTTAAATGGTTTTTTCCACCTCCACCATCAACAAATTCAATCTTGACAGTTGAGAAAATTCCAACATTATTTAGGTATTACCTTCATTTTTAGAGAGAAGCTGCTACAGGTTTTGACAATTAACTGATGGAGGGACAAACTTTAGAATCAGCAGTTATAAATTCATTAGGTCACATTTATGAAACAGATTTTGCTATTTACCCTTTAGCCAGCACAGCTAAACGCTAGTCCTGGCCCTGTCTCATAAACAGCTCCCATCCCCTTTACCAATGTCACTATGGGCACAATCTTCCTTTTTTCATTATTTTGCTTGTCTCCAGCATGACACTGTGTACCTCAGAAGCAGCTTGCTGCCCACACTGAACTACTGCCCACACTGAATGTTCCAAAAGGGAAGATTCCTCATTAAAGGCAGACCCACACTGGGTTGCAGAGGAGCCACACACTCACAAAAAGCATCTCATCTCATTAACAAATGGCTGGGTGCAACTGCTCCTCGTGGAGATGAAGACACACCACTAATTTGAAGTACAGAAGGCACAGAACAGACTGCCCTATCCTGCTACTGTGGGAGTGAAAATAGCACATTAAATGTTTGTTATGTTTCCAATGGAGCTGTACTGAGCTCACAGGGGCTCAATCTGCCGTTTTCAGGATTTCCTCAAAGAGAGGAATGAGGCAAGTGTCTCTGAAGGGCAGTGCTGCACTGAGAGGGTAAAGTGAGGGAGGCTGCTCCATACTGGGAAGTCTGCCCCACACTGGGAAGGCCCCCACAGCCCCTCAGTGCCACTCAGAACAATCAGCCCCAAAGGCAGCTGAGGTTTACATTCAGCTGCCAGCCCTGTGGGCAGCCCAGGGACTCTGGTCATCCCTGCATTGACCCTCACTGCTGGTACTTGTAGCTATTCCCTGCTCCTTCCCCCACGGCAAAACACAAGGTTATCACCCCAGAGGAAGCTGCATTCATCATTGACAATGATTACACTACAACCTGCCATCATCAAAGGGTTACTGTTAAATGAGAATTATCGCACAGTAAAAAAACAAACTAACATATCCAGTGGAAGCAGAGCAAAGCAAAGCAAACCAGTTCATCCTTACGAACTATCTCAAAAAGAAACCCAACCCTTTTTAAAAAGGTTGGTAAAATCCATCCCTTTTAAAACCAGCCCCAAGATCCTGTACAGTGTAAGTAGCATGGACTCACATGGAACAACAGGCTGGGACGCAGAAGAATCTGTTCCATCCACCCCTATTTGCTGTGGCTAAGTACAGCTTCATCACAAAGGTGCCAACCACCTCAAGTTCCCATGGCTTTTAATGAATTTGTGCATTGTCATTCCCCCCCTCCCAAAAAATGAGAAAAACATCCCAAACTATTAACTTATCTACACCTTTCAGTAAAATGGAAACTACATAAGCACTGTACATCAAAGAGCTTCCTTCATTAAAATGTGGAAAATAATTTTTGTACTTTAGATGAAAGGTGTTCTGGGACTGTGAAGTATTCTGGCAAATTTAATTAAATTCCATAGTTATTCTCTTGCAAAAATAAAGTTTTTGGGCAAAAAAAATTAACTGATTCACAGTATCAGTTTGTTTCCTTCTTTTTGCCAAATCTTTACCCCATAGAATGAACCACTGAAGGAAAGTCATTTTTAATGACTCATACATAAGGTTACATTTCCAGAACACAAATTCTCAGTAAAATTTTCAAATGAAGATGAAAAATTCCCAAATAAAGATGCAAATAATTCATTATGGGGTGCCAAGATCTAAAATCAGAAATTCATTTGCTATGCATATTTTAGCAAAACTGAAAAACCAAAAGCTTCAGCTGTGAAAGATAGGCAAACCTTGCCATCACAGTGGAAGCAGAGAGCTGCTGAAACCACACACAATGAGATTACTCTCACCTTTCTGGTCCTTCACCTTGAAGAATTGTTGCTCGTGTACAGTGAGCACAATTTGCTCAACTCCAAGATTGTCATCAAAGTAATTGAAAAACATTTTCTAAGAGAAGTAGCTTCAGGCTGCCTCCCTCTCAAGGAGGGTTGCAGAAACCAGGCTGTCCCCATTGGGTAACAGCTGCAAAGCTGAGATACCTAAGACCAAAAAGGTCACATATTTATCTCAATGAAGGGGTGGGTAAGTGCCACAGCATGCCCTGATACTCCCAGCCATTTAGGTGGGATGTACTGGCACGTACCACAGCTCTCAGCACGGAGGAGACAAAGCACAGTCCTGCACCTTCACACACTTCCCGCTCTGATGGAACACTGCAGCAACACTTGGGACAAACTGCTTGCCATAACTGAATGGACCCACCCCTTCTGTTGACCATGGACAAAATGACCAGGTCAATGCCAGCAGACAGCTTCACTCTGAGATACACAGAGATGTATTAGTGCAAGCACCTAATGCAAACCAACTGCAATGGAAACCCCCTCCCCACGTGCATTCTGGTTTTCTCTCAGTTATTTCTTACTGGCAACACTTCAATGCTAATAAGACACCATAAGTGTATAAAATGCAATAAAGATGTTTACATTAAACAGCAGACTACAGATTGAAATAATCTGTTCCACGAGCCACAGAAGCTCATCTCCAAACATCTATTTTCAGGTAAACATGTATATGCTAATTCAATGAGATCTGAGAGTGGAAGGGCTTTTTAATTTTATTTTATTTTTACCTTGTTGGCAAACACCTAACAAGTTCCAAGACTTGAACACTGAAATTAGCCAAACAGCCTTACAATATGATACAATTTTTAGCAATGAGAGCAACGAAAGCTTGGAAAAGCTTTCCAAGCAACTGACTGATTAACCATTACTTGTAGTCCTTGAACTGCAAACAGCTTTATAAAAAGTACCCTTTAATCCAGTTTCCAAGGTAAATCCTTGAGCCTACCTACATATTAAAGCAGTGGAAGAGATACATGATCAGCTCAGTGTTATCGCTCCAAACCAGCTCTACAAACTCCTGATTAACTCTGTCCAGTTCTACTGCTCCCTAAAAAGCCACACTACCTGCTGCAAGGTCAGACAGCAAAACGTGTCCTCAGTTTTATTGACCAGCGGAGATTTCTCTCTCCTGGAACTTGTTACAGAAAAGGATTAGGCAGTGCAACAAAATGGCTCCATGTAATCTTAGACACTGTCCAAACATTCTCCTCTGTATACCCCTGGAAGAGGATATTGCCCTCCATATGCTCATAAGCTCCCATTTCTGTGTGAATGACATGGCTTCTCAGGGCCCTTGGCTTCCACTGGTGCTTTGGAACAGCCAAAGTTGATTTTTCTCCAGTTTCCTCTGAACTATCATGAACTGCTGCACATGGTCTGAAGTGAAGCCAGGATAAAGCTGGTGCTCATGCGCTCAGACTGAACACCAGACACTGAAAGTAGATTTTCCTCTAACATCATCAAACTCACTACCTTGTGGCTTGGCCCCTTTGCTGGCACCTTAGACATGACAGGATAAAGCGGGTGCTCTTTGTTGGCACCTTGGACATGACAGGATAAAGCGGGTGCTCTTTGCTGGCACCTTGGAGATGCCGGGATTAAGATGGTGCTCGTGTGCTCAGACCGAACACAAGACACTGGAAGTTAATTCTCCTCTAACATCATCAAACTCACTACCTTGTGGCTTGGCCCCTTTGCTGGCACCTTGGAGATCAGCTTTCTGCAGGAGCACCTGGGTATAATTTAATGGATGATGATGCATGAGCTAATGCAGAGGTCACTTCTGGGATTATACACTAACAGAAGATATAATACAGAATGCTCTTGGAAACATCTTTCAAGGGTAATAAAGGTGACAGAAGGAAATACAGACTACATATTTCTTTATTAATAAATAAACTACTCGGAGATTGAGACAAAAACGTCCTATCACCAGGAGCATCCTGAATTATAAAGATATTCTCCAAACATTTGCCAAAGAAGGGAAAGCATGCAAATTACAGCTAGCTATAAAAATTCTATGTTGTGAGCTGTTTTATGGGGTATAAAGCCTAGAGAGCTGAACAGCTTGAAGAAAACAATTCTGAATGACTGGCCTCACTTTGGAAACTTTGAAAGTATGTCAGAATGATACTCAGAGCCTTTTAAAGCAAATATGTTCATAGGCTGATGCATTGTTTTAAGGTTCATATTAGTAAAAAAAAGTTAGACAAATTTGCTCCAGTGAAACTAAGACAAGCCTTGTTCCTTACTAATTAAATGATGGGGAAATTATAAACACACAGACACAGAATCTGTACAAAAATTATTGGTTTTCTACCACAAGTAATTTTAAAGAAAAAGAAAAGTGTTAGTGATTGTTGTCCTAAAAGCAAAAATTTCATATGAAGGAACACTCCCACTGTTAAAAGCTGCCAGAGATAACCCACAGAACAGCAATAACACAGTACCACAGGCTCAGAAATAGCTGCTCTCAGGAATCTCTGACTCAGATACAGGCTGACAGACCAGATTTTGGCCAGGGCTGTGCTCTGTGATCCATCTGACACACTCCTCACCAAAGAGGCAGCTCAGCAGAGACACCAAGGGCAGGCTGAGGGCTGATGACCTTGTCATGAGTACCTGCCCCATGTGTCTGCCCTGTGAGCAGCTCTTTTCCCAAGCCACCTCCCTGCAGCACCCACTGGCACTTCTCCTGTGCTATGGCCTGAAGTCACCTCGAAAACTGTGTTTAGAAGCCTGGGATAATAAAGAGGTTCCAAAATACTGTCTCTGGGTAATGAAATTTGCCTCCACTGTCCAGAAAGATGAATAACATCTGTAATACTAGTGCCTCCAAACTCTGTGGTGAATTAAATTCTGCCAGTGAGTCCACCCAGATCCACTCACTAGCTCCTACATGCCTCCATAAAATTAAACAACTGAGAGGGAGAAAAACATGTATCACAAATGATTTTCATTTTACTTGACTTTGTTTCAGGGAAACACCAGAAATGGTCCCACATAAATATTTATCAAACCACTCAAATTGTAGTAAATGAAAATATCCTTCAACCTGCATACAAAATAACTGAAAACTATTTTAAGAGACAGCAAGAAGATGCAAGGAGTCTGAAGCAGAAAATTCATTCCTTTCTGCCAAATAAATAGAACAGTGCAGGCAGGTCTGGTGTGTTGTAAACTATGTCATCTGGTGTTTCTAGTTTCCATTATGAGTCCTTTGAAGCCATGATTAGGGCTTTCCAGCACCAACTGCCTTCTCTAGCCACAGTTTGCTAGGAATTTCTATCACTTTTGAGGTATCCAAATAAAAGATCAGACCATTATCCTTAGCACCATAAATAAACCCTTGGAGTCTGCAATAATCTGAACTCTACCTCCATTTAATAGTACCTTTAAGCTTTCAGCACTGTGAAAGAAAGGACTAGCTCGTTAATGTGAATTTCAGGGCTGAAACACCTAAAGATATTAAGTTAACAGTCATCTACAAATTGCATTTTTATCAGAGGTCCTCTACAGGGTTAGAAATTCATGTCAGCAAATGTCTAAATTTAAAGTTCTAATGAAAGCTAGGAGACTCAGGTTCCTGAATAACCCTAGGAAATAAAGAAAGCATTTTTTAAAAGCATTCTTTAAGACCATGCTCATGGGCTTTGCAAGAACATTGAAGATCCCATAAGTATTTAATTAATACCACTGTTTTATCTTTGTGTTCAATTTCAGTGGGACTTAAAATGTTTCTATGCTTTCCTGAGAACAAGCAAAAAACTTTTTTGCTTCCGTTTCCCCACCTGTGCAGTGACGTTAGTAACTCCTTACATGTCAGGATGTTGCTCCACCAACTCCGACAAACCCTACAGAAGCTGCTGATTTTGTCCCATCTCTCTGCTTCCCTAGAACTCACTTTGATCATTTCCTATTACCAATATGTCCATGGGTAGCGTAAGGGTAAATACAGAAACTCTTTGTGTGCCAGGCTGTTACATTAACATGTAGAAGCAGATACCAGACTAAAAAGTGGAGCCAGAGTAAAAATCATCAAAAAAGAAGGAGGATTCCAGCATTTAGGCCTGATCTCACCTAACTCAACCTTTCAAGAAATCAGAATCTCCCACTAGTTGTTCAGATCACTGCAGCCAGAAAAGAGGTTCTGATAGATGGTATTCAGTCTCCCAAGGTGGGTGATATCATTAACCCTTATGCATTTGTTGGACCCACAACCAACTCCTGAAACACCACAAATACACCACTTTGCTCTGGTGTCAGCACTATGAGGGTGTACACAGCAGAGCTAAGAAAATCCAGGTTTTTATTAAGACAGTGTAGGTCCTCTGACAGAGACCATTTCCACAAGAGTAGTCATAACTATTAGAGCTAACCTGTGATGGAAACCCAGAGTATACCCTCATCCCACAATTTTTTTTTACCACATCTCTGCTCATTTGTGTCACAACAATATGGGGATAAAAGAGTGCATTTTACAGAATTTTCTTCTAAGAAACTGCAATTAGCAGACTGGCAAAGAGAGTGGTGATGCACACCAGGCAGAAAGGAGTACTAAAGATGAGAAAATGGTTCCAGCTTCTCTTTAGCATGAGAGTTGCACAAGGAGAATGTTACTAGTCACTTCCGCAAGACCCAAATACAATAGACTGATCAATTTCTGTAGCTAGAAAAGAGGGTCGGACACTTTAACACTGCGTTGTCAGAAAATGATTATAAACTATTAGTTACATTACTCTCACCTCTACACAATTAAATTTTTTTCCAATTCTTTTTTCTAGACGTGCACTTATGTGTGGGTTTCTGAATGAAAGCTAATCCCCAGGAACTAGATTAAAACCATGAATTTGGTAGAGAGGAGTCATAACAAATTACCCAGTAGTGAGGCTGACAGTAAATCCTCTTGTTCACAGTTAACAAGGATGGGCTACATCTGACCAGAGCAAGGCACTCAGTATAGACGTCTACCTGAGCTACTCTCACAAGGACCTTCGCACATTTTTTCATTCACCCAACTTATTTCATATTTTTATGTTAGGGTGAAATGAATCATGTTTCTCAGTGGCTTGTTTCCTTCTGTTGACTTGAGGAAGCTTGCAGTGACTAGTTCTCATTGTAGACAACCATATTTTATAACAGATTACATATCTGGATACCAAAAAAATGACGGGAAATGAACATGACGGGAAAAAGAAAAAAAAAAGGCAGTTTTTAACAGGAGACAGAAGGATCACATTACATGTTCCTCAGTGCAAGGTTTTTAAATGGCATGTTTCTGACATTTATATCAACAGTCAATAAATAAAAAAAAGTTCCTCCATTTTTTAACCTCAAGAAAAGTCTGAAACCAGATTTTTTAGTTATAAATCATGACTGACTTCTAAACCCATGAGAAATTTCATTTTCTATCTAAGGTAGTGGGAAACCACAGATGGAGTTGAAAGGTCAGGAGCTGCAGCAATCCACTTGAAGAGAATTTCTATTTATTTACAGATTTGTACTGGCTCTGACTCCTGGAAATGGAAAGTAAATCCACTAAAGCAAATTTGGAAGTGATTCACACTTCTATCTGGCAAATACTTGCTATGCTTCTGGTTACCACTATGTGTGAACTGGCATATTTAGCAGTGAATGCTGCAACAACAATATGCTTCAATCTACCAATTCTATATGATATGAGGCAAAGAGCAGCACTGTAGGAAGGGACTAGCAGGCTCACCCCCATGGTACAACTCTTACCAAGCCACAACAGCATACAGATTTGCACATTTACACTGTGCAGAAGGATCTGTAAGGACCAATTCAGAGAAGACTCCCAAGCTCTCTGACTGCAATCCACTGTTCTGACCTGAATGGAGAAAAGTCTCTTGTGAAAAGCCAAAAACTAGATCAAGCCTGCTGGAGATAGATCATAGAATCATTTAACTTTCAACTGAAAGATCATTGAGTCCAACCATTAACCCAGCACTGCAAAGTTGATCACTAAGCCATAGCCATGAGTACAACATCCACACATTTTTCCAACACTTTCAGAAACAGTGATTCCACCACATCCCTGGGCAGCCTGTTCCAATGGCTCACAACTCTTTCAATGAATAAATTTTCCCTAACAGCCAATCTAAACCTCTCCTGGCCATTTCTTCTTGTCCTGACACTTGTTACTTGGAGAACAGACTGACCCCCACCTCACTACAAGCTCCTTTCAGGCAGCTGTGGAGAGCGAGAAGATCTCCCCAGAGCCTCATTTTTTCCAGATGCACCATTGTGCACCTATTTACATCCGTAGTGGAAGAAGACACCATGAGAACAAATGCACAGCTGCATGGCGCAGTGTGTATCCATCACGAAGGCCTGCTTCTCCTCATTATCCATGTGCCTCAGGAAGCAAAAGCACATCTCACTCAACACAAAGGGCAACACCACTAACATGTAATATTTCAGAAAAATAAAAACAATGCATTTGAGCAGAATTTTGCTGAAAGCACAGACTTGCCTGCAGTCCAGCCTGCTCATATATCAGGATGAATTTGGCCCAGTTTATATCCTAATGATTATAATGGATGCTGCAGTCATCTTTTCATTAAGGCAGCAGCCAAAAATATTGATTTGTTGTACTTCACACTCCTGCTTACCTTCACAAATTTCAGGAGAGTCGGTACATAAGCCAATAGAGTTGGTCAGTTTAAAAGTGACAAATGAACTACACTAAAGTAAATAAACAGCTATCTCTATATAAATTAATTCAATATGTGACTTAAGCCCTTTTCTACAGCTAGAAAGCTGATTCATCATTCAGCAGCATTTAAGTTGCCACCAGTTCAATAGCAGAGTATTAATGTTGCATTTTATTTGACACAGAAGGTCAAATCCTGCATTCAGCTTACAACAGCATGACCTAGAGTAACCCTGAAGCCCTGCCCTCCACATCACCCTGGCTGCAGCTCAGCACCCAAAGTGTTCTCCAAACTGCTTTCAATAAGGCATATATGGCATTGAACATAAGGCGAAATCAGAAACAAGAATCCAAAACCTCTTGTCTGCTATATTATCTTCTGCATTACCTTCTGGAATGATTAAGTGAAATCGCACAAGTTGGCTCATTTTTACATAACACTCATGAAAGAGTGAAAGGCAGAAAAATCTTTGCATCTTGGGAGATTTGGGGCGTTTTTGCCTCCACAAAATATATTTCAATTTTAGAAAGAAAGTATATTTGGAACACTGAGTACCATTTCCATTACCATTAAAACACGATTTGTGCTTTACCCAACAAGGGACCTAACTTATTCTAAGCCATCACCTCTACTAGGGTAGGCTCAGGGTAAAAAACTGCTT
Source organism: Zonotrichia leucophrys gambelii (assembly GCF_028769735.1). Classification (NCBI taxonomy): domain Eukaryota; kingdom Metazoa; phylum Chordata; class Aves; order Passeriformes; family Passerellidae; genus Zonotrichia; species Zonotrichia leucophrys. The sequence continues at coordinate 80,415,628 of NC_088169.1, forward strand.
ATTTCACTTAAGAGTGACACGCAGTGAGTTACTTTCCATACCAGCTCCTTTAAGTTCAATAAATGTCGAATGCTGAGATTTCTGTATCAATATTGCAGCACTGGCACCAACCTCCCCATACTTTATAAAGAGCCCATTGAGATTAGGTTGATACAACTCAATAAATAGGTAGGATGACATTTTCAAATGCAGGAGTTTAATATTTAAACACATGTCCAAATGTCTAAATAATGTTGCCTGAATGCGTTCCGCTACTATCAGCACTGTAGGATATGTGAGTTTCTAACATTCCTGGAAATTACACTAGTTGCCCTCTTGACTTCTGACACTCAAGTCTGATGTTTCCGGACATAAGGTTTTGACTGCAATCATCTGTGTACAGCTGTAGCAGCAAGGCTGTAGCAAAAATAGAATAAAAATATTTTTCTCTGCTTATACTATGAGAGTCACAGCACTTGTGATGTCGTCTGTTTTTCATAATGTTCAGTTTAGAAAGTTGACATTTGATTAAACAGTTTGAATCTGCCAAAACATACATTTTAATCTTATGTTTAATACCACATTCTCAATTAAAAGCTTCAGAAGAAGACATGCAAACCACAGTAAACCCACAGCCCTAACATATTTAATATAATTTCTGAAACTGTTGACTAATATTTTCTAATTTCCTCACTACTTCTAGTGGTGCACAGCTGCACCATTACTTCCAACAACCATCAGACATTTAAACAGCCAGTTTTTAAGTGTTTTACTAAACAAACTTTTATATTTAGTATTTTGAACATTTTCCAATAGGGTGGTATGGTAATAAAGTTCGGCATCTGAAGAAGCTTCACCATATTAACAATGGTTTCCAACATGAATATTCATAATGCTACTGGCTCCAAAGGAAAACTAGCACAGGTCATTTACAGCTATGAACATTTCCCTGGATTTTTACCTTTTACGTAAGCACACCAACACTGATAAACACAAGAAAGCGTATAACAGAGGATGGTGTGCCATTTCAGAATAACTCCCATGAAAAATTACTCCCAGCAACAAGAACAAGGCCAAAAATAGGTTTTAGGACAAAATAATCTTTCTTTCATGTCCCTTATTTCGTTGGGTTTAACACTGGATCTAAAATCATGAGTACTGTGATGTTGTGGAGGGGGCCTGAGTAATTTACAGTGATCAACAGATAATGCAGTGACTGTAAGCGAGTCATTCTGTAACTATCACTGCCTTCTAAATGGAGTCCTCACATAGCTGCTGAAAAGAAATGCGTATAATTTCACATCCACAGAGTGATGAATGTAACCAGGTAATTAAATCATGTCCTTTCTGTGCCTGGAAAATCCTTACTTATAATTTTATCTTGCCTGTTAAGAAGAACTGAATTTCTCATTAAGGGTAGAAAACAATTATGCCTCAGCTTTGCTTTTGAAAAAAACCTCTATGAAGGGAAAATTAGAAACAAAACTCACCAGTTTCTTCATCGATGCTAAATCTCCCCAGTCCACTGCCATCCCTGATGGAATACTGGATCTCCCCATCTCTTCCAGAGTCCTCATCTCGAGCAACAACTTGCAAAACACTTGTTCCAATGCGGGAGTTTTCCTTTACAGATCCAATGACAGCAAAGTCAGGAAAATAAGGGGTATAAAGATTTTCGTTGACATCCACCACTTCAACTTCCACAAAAGAAAGAGAAGAGAGAGAAACCGGGCGCCCCTTGTCCTTGGCACGCACGGTCAGGTTGTAGAACTGCTGCTTCTCGTAGTCGAGCTCCTTGTTGAGGCGGATGGCGCCGCTGGCCTTGTCGATCTCAAAGCGCCCGTTGTAATCGTTCACCAGCGAGTAGCGCACTTGGCCACCCAGGCCCAGGTCTGGATCGTGAGTTTCCAACCAAGCTATGACAGTGCCAACTGGCAGGTCCTCAAGGACCTTCACGTTGTAGCTGGATGGGATAAAGGCTGGAGAGCAATCGTTAACGTCATCCAAAAAAACCTTCAGAGGCACAACGGAAAACTGCTGATGGCCACTCTCTGCTCTGTCCCGAGCCTCAATCTTCAGGGTGTAGTTTGCTTTTGCTTCCCGGTCTAGTTGATCTGAAACATACACCACTCCTGTGGAACTGTTGATAGCAAATTGATGGGTGTCTGTCAGTACTGAGTAAGTCACTTCACCATTAGGTCCCAAGTCTTTATCTCTGGCTTCTACCTGGATAATCTCTGTACCAAGACTTGTACTTTCTAAAATATTAACCGAATAACTGTCCTGTAGAAAAACAGGCTTGTTATCATTTGCGTCCTCCACAGTGACAGTCAGCAGTCTCCATGCAGATTTCTGTGGGTTACCTAAATCATAAATTGTAATATTAAGGAGATAGAGTTCTGTTTTTTCACGGTCCAAGGGCATGAGAACACTAAGTATCCCCATCTCCATGTCAATGTTGAAACAACTATCTACATTACCATCAGAAATTGTATAAAGTACTCTTCCATTAAAGCCTGAGTCAGCATCATAGGCTTTTATTCTCAGGATGGTGGCACCAACTGGCAGATCTTCCGAAACCTTCACATCAGTAGGAAAGGATTTATCAAAATGAGGTGCCTGCCTGTTGACCGAATAAAAATCAAGAAAACCATCTTCCAAATTCAGCTTCACATTTGCTTTTGCCTTTTTGAGCAATTTTTCTGCTAGCTTCTGAGCAACTCTAGTTTCTCTACAGCTAAAGGTCTTTGAAGACACTTTCCCATGAACTACTGAAATATTAACAAACATAGCATCAGCAAAGTTCTCTCCATCAGTTGCCGTTATCTTAAGGCCAAAATTGCTATTCTTTATGCCAGAGTTAACAAGAGATTTTTTAAGCTGCAGGACACCGGAGTCTGGACTTAAATAAAAAAGGCCAAGTTCATTTCCAGAGATTATTTTGTACTTCACAAGCTCTAACTCATCTATGTCTATTGCAGAAACAGCAGTGATGTGACCACCAACAGGAAAATCAGATGAAATCACTCCCTGACAGGCCACTTTTTCAAAGAGGGGCTTGTTGTCATTGACATTGCCAATGTATATGGTGACATTCACCTCACTCTCGTGGCGGTAGGGAGAACCCCAGTCGGATGCTCTCACAATGAACCTGTAACTTTCTGGTGAGGACTCAAAATCCAGTTCTTCAGATGTGCTGATGACACCTGTAAACTGGTTTATCGTAAAAGGCAGTGAGTTCAGACTGGCAATACTGTAGGTGATGTATCCGTTCTCTCCCCTGTCTTCATCAACTGCTGACACTGCCAAAACGCTGGACCCCACTGGGACACTTTCATTGACAAATGAGCTGTAGGAGAGCTGCTGGAACTCTGGAGTGTGATCGTTGGCATCCTCTAACCTGACAGTAACCTGGGCTTTTAAATCGCCACCTTTGTTTGCATATACTTCTAATTCATACAGGTCCTTCTCAATGATTCTCAAAGGACGAGCAGTAGTAATAAGGCCTGTGTTGGGATTGATCTTAAAATACTCAGCGTCCTCACTTGGAGATATTCTGTATTCCACACCCTGTGGCTCAGGCATCAGCTTAACTACTGCAACCACCACACCAGGAGGTGAAAATTCACTGATGTAAATATCATATGCTTCCTTTTCAAACTTCAGGGGGATACTTTCTTTCTTGGGACTAGCAATGTGGACCAGTTTGACCGCAGAAAATTTCTGAGGAGATCCTTTGTCCTTAGCTTGGAGAGTGAGGTTGTAACCATAAGGGAAGCTGTCCCAGTCAATGGGCTTTCTTTCCTTGATTTTGTACTCATTCATCCATTTCCCTTCTTTAGTCAGAAAGAATTGTTCTAGAGGATCTCCAGCAACAATAGAAACAGATTCAATTTCTCCATTGGCTCCTTCATCTAGGTCATCAACATTAACAACTGCATAGGTAGGTTCCTTGTCTGATGGGGAGGGAATGTGGGTTACTACACTTATTGTTGGGGCATGTTCGTTTATACGTTCAATGTGAACATAAAGCTTGGCAGTGCTGCTTACACCATTGTTTCCATACAGCTTCATCCCACGGTCCACTGCCAGAATCTCAAGGTCATATCTGTTTTTCTCATCATAATTTAACCGGCCACTTAAGGAGATAACACCACTTGTAGGATGAACTGAGAAGAGATCAACTTTACCTTTAAAGTAATAATAAAATTCACCGTTGGACCCAATATCCGCATCCGTTGCGGTCACCTGTGCAATGCTAGTCCTTAAGGGAGTGCTTTCTGCTATTGTGACAGAGTACGTGGTTGGTGAAAACAAAGGTCTTAGGTCATTCATATCCAAAACCTGGATGTTCACTTTTGTCCATGTTTCCAAGTCCTCTCCTCTGACAGACCCTTTTACCATCAATAAATAGTTGTCCTGGATTTCTCTGTTCAATATCGCAGAATTCCCACCTTTAGTCCTTATTCTGAGGAAGCAGAAGTCAGCAATGATGACTTCCTCTGCTTTAAAAAAACCCTCATCATCACCAGACACTATTTTGTACTTGATATCCCAGGAAAGGTCAGCCATGGTAATGCCCATCCTCGTCTGACTGTTGACATAGGTCCTGGCTGCAGAATTCTCGTACACTGTGGCATTGTAAGTGGAATGTGTGAAGTGAAAGCCAGGTGGGGCAGTCCCCTGAGCCACCTGGCAAACCAAGGCCAGGAACTTGACAATCAGGAGGGCAAGGCATGACGGAGGTAGCCGTGAGCCTGACCAGCGGCCCATATTCACGTCCATCACATCATTCTTTCACCCTGTGACAGAGAGGAAAAATAGGAAATAGTTGAACAAGAGATAAAAACTGTACTGTGAAGTGACATCTCAAAATTACTTACTAAATTTCTAACTGAAAGTAAAATCTATGTAATATCAATTCACCACATCTTTAACAAAACAGAAAGAGAGAACACTATACACACGCAGACATATAATCACACCAGCTCTGGGTATTTTCACACCTGAGTAGTATATATGCATGTCCACATATATATATATAACTACATATATGTATGTATGCACACATTTTAAAAACACTCTACCACATCCATATACACATGCATACAGTCCAGAATAATAATCACAGTAAAAAAAAAAAATAAAATCCACTATACGTACTTGTATAAATTTATATTGAAAGATGAACCACATACAGAAATTATTTTTTCTTATTTATCAGCAGCTCCAACTAAGCCTAAACTTGTTTGCATTCAGAGCATATTGGAAAATTCACTTTCAGTCCCAGCATTTGGAAGAGAGACAGGACTTTCATGCATGTATTACTATCATAGTAAAATGCTACTTTTTTTTATGATCAGTTAAGAATGATGAAATTTGAGCCATCAAGAACAAGTAGAATAAGAAGGCCATTATGCAGTCATTACTTTAAATACAAATACCTTCAGAAAAGGCCCAGTGCCTGACTTCAAGAATCTGAATTGTGAGGTTAAGCAGAGACAGAGTAAGTGGAAGCACTGGCTGAAGGTTGCTGGAGGCTACTGTAGAAGGTGGGAGCCAAGTCCTGCTTATCTATGGCTTCCCCCTTGAAAGCAGAGGAAAGGAGCCTGAGCAAACTAGGCAGGTGCTATCATGAGGCAATGGGAATAAGTATCTTTGTTACCGAGTACATGCACTGCTACTAGTGAAAAATCATAAAAATCGATTTTAAAAGGCAACTATTGAATGACCCCCTGCGCACACACGTTGTTCTCATTGTCATTTAAAAGCTACTTGAAAATGTAGTTTTCTCCAAGCTAGAACACAGGGAGGAAAAGGATAGGAAAAGTTGTCAATGACACAGGTTAATTTAAACTTCCAACAAGATTTCAGCTTCCCCAAGGAGATTCATAAATTGCATGAAAGTTTTGGAATATGAATTCATATTATTTGTCACCTACAATGTAACGGAGGAACTACTGCAGTTTCAGTACTAACAACAAACAATTTATCATACTGATGTTGCAATGTCCACACACGACACTTTACTTCCTGATCCCACAGTCTATATCCCATTGTTTAACATGCTGATCAATTTGGTCAATTCTCCCAAGTGTTTGTCAAAGCACTCATCTTGCAATCACTTATTTTCACATGCAGTTCTACCCACCTTTGTTTCTTTTTTATTTTCTTTTCTATTATTAAAAAAAAAAAGGAAATAAACTTCTTAAAAAGAGAATAAAAATGTAAAATTATTATCACCTTCTGGAATTGCATTCCCCCCAGAAGCCAGCGAATTTCATTTGTGGCAGTTCCTTTTCTGAATATGCCCACTCAATTCCTATGCACATAGCATGTGAGTCCTATGATCAACATCTTTTTCCATACAGTTCATACATCAAATAAGCACAATTCTCCAAAATGCTTAGAGTACATGAGGGAACAGGTTGACTTCCAGAAGTCCTAGGATGGAATTTGTCTACTTCATATAGGCAAGATTATTTTATTGTTGTTACCACTTCATTCAGCTGAAAGACCAGCAGTGGCACCTTATTCTTCAGCACAAGAAACATTCATCAATTTAATCCACCAGTATGAAAATATCAAAGTCCCTTATTTTCATGGGGCTTTATGGGATCACTTTTGAGTACTGAAACTAAAAGCTGTTGCCTCAGACTAGTGTGGGAGATGATGCCAGTTGTATTTATACTATACATATATACACACACACATATTTACACAACATACAATAAACTGCTGAGGAAATTCGGCCAATGAAATTGGAAATTCTAATGAGACAGCTCTCATGGGAAAATAAAGGGTTGGACCTTTTCTGTGATGTGCATTATTAAAACAATCAACAGACAATCACTGCATTGCTGCCTTTCGTGAAGAGCACTTCAGCATCCTTTGTCTACACCACAATACTCGTCTCTCCCTCTGCTAAGAGAGAGAATTTTTGCTGGCTTACAAAAGACACTGATGTTACATTTCATATGAGCATCTAGACTTCTTTCACCACAGTTCAGCAACTTCCTAGAAATTCATTTTCCAATTCTCTGAAGTAAGGAAATGAATTGTCTTATCCTATTTGTCGCATTTGGTGGTCTAGTTTCTCCTGCCCATGCCATAGTTCAGCATGAGCAGGTTTCTCTCTACCTTTCAGGGTCATCAACAACAGGTTTCTAAGTCCAGCATAACTGGAAACCAGTTTCCCTGAGAATATCACTGTTAAAAAAAAAAACCAAACTATTTGAAACTTGACTTTCAGCCCTACCCAATGTCACAGACTGCTGTGGCAGACAGGCATCAAAGGAGATACTTACAAAGCTCTGCAATTAGGGGAAAGGAAAAAGTTGTGTGTATCCTCAGCAATAAAACACAACAACCTTATACTCCTATTCCATTTATCTTATAATTTTTAAAGAAAGCTGGGGCTAAGACCTTATCTCAAACACACTGTTGCAAGCTCAGTCATGTCAATAGTCCACCAATTTTTTCGAGGTTCAGTGCAATCAATATCAGTCCTGAAACACTGAATTCCACCTAAAAGCAGCAGATGTATATGTGTGCTACTGAAAGCATGTTTTAGTTATGTGTACATATGTATACACAGACACACAGATTATGCATTTTTAGGTAGAATTTAATGGTTGGCACTGGAAAAACTGGACTTTCACATCAGGCAGCACTTTCAGGGTTTGATTTCATCTCAAATGTGGTATGCAGAGTTGTAACAAGCTCCCCATTGAAGTTATTCATCTATCCATATATTTATATGGCTATCACAACTATATTATATGAAAGTCCCAATGGATGAGCTATTAAGCTGCCACTTGGGCAACCCAAGAATGTTTTATTCATTTACTGAATTCCTTTCTTCTGGGATATTTGTTTTTAAGAGTTCATAACACATACATACTTAACACACAGGAAATGTAATGAGATAGGTTACAGAAACAAAGTACAAAGCAACCACAGTAAATTAGGAGGCATTTCTTTAAAGGCACTTCTTGTCAAAAAATGTTATGTTTAAAGTGAAGAGAAAGGTTGTGACTATTTTTGCTTGATTTTAAAATGTTTGGGCAGGAGCTACTAAAAAAAAAATTCCCTAGTACTGCTCAGCATGGTTAGTATGAAGGGGGAAAAAAGGGGAAAAACACAAAGGAAATTAAATAAAAAGGGAACAGGGAAAAATGTAAAACCTTTCTGAGAAAGGAAAATTGCTCTACAATAGCAGCAGAAACTTAAACAAATGCCATCTAACTACCCAACAAAGTGAAAAAACCAACACAATATAGGAGTCCAGAATCTTCCCACTCTACCGCTCATAAAATTCTCTGGCCTTGAAGTGGGAAGGAAAAAATGGAAAAACAGAACAGTGTGTCTTGATTTTTAATACTCTTTAAAATAAATCTGAATATCATGGAGAGCTCTATGATTTTAAATTCAATTAATCATTTGAGTAATTTTCCTTTGTTCCTTGAACAAAGTTGGCTAACTATATGAACCAAACTTTGCAGAATAGCTGCAAGGACCTGTAGGTGGCTGGTGCTCCTTAGAGGAATTGAGAGAGGTATGATCATCACTCCTTTATCTCATCTTGGCTCTGGCAACCTCCAGTCTGGGCTGCATCCAAACATAACACCCCAGCAGACAGAGAAGGAAGGCTGAAGTCCCAGGAACTTCCAGGATTCCTGCACACCAAAAATGTGGTTCTAACTCAGTGTCTAGATATGAAAGAAGTGCTATCTGTTCCCTGGTTTGACTCCTTCTCCCTAGGCTAATTTTTCTAATTCCAAAGACTTCCACATCATAAAATACTCAGAAAAGAAAACAGTGCATATATCTCTTGGGTAAACAAAAGCCAAAAGGTCTTTTATAGAATATAAGGAATATAGCAGGCAAATTTCTTCAGCAAACAGGAGGAATAAGCTTATAGTAGGCAACAGAAGGGATAACAAAAGTGCCTTCCCCTCTCTCCCTACTTTGCCTCCAAGCCCAGTTATACTCTGAGAGCATGTTTCCAGTTGGCCATTAGGCAAATTAATTCAGGCAATGTAACTAGCTAATACAAAATAACCATTAAAGACTTTTTTTACATGTCCTTTGAAGACAGAAGAAACTCATTTGTGCTTTAACTTCCACTTTCAATGAAGGGTGAAGAACCCAATGGAGCTCATCTATAGGTCCTCTGGGCTATGAGAAGGAAAAAAGTTTCTTGACTTCAGATAAACTTCTGAGAGTCGAGGTATTTACGCACCTATGTGTATGGCAAAAAAAAAAAAAAAGGGGGGGTCAAGAAACCTTGACTGAAAGATTTTCATCTTAATTTGCACTTTCTCTTGGTGAAACTGGGAAAGGACGCATGTCTCCTCACACAGGACAGGACTAGAGACCTCATGGTATGAACAAATACTACAATTTGGAATTACTGTTGCTTCCTTGAGAGAGTTGCCACAATTCTCTAAGCAGCTTTACAGCAAAAACGGTATATTTGAAAATGTAAAGGTATTTTTGGGAAGCAGAAGAACAGTAACATCATGTGCACATGAAATCTAAGTAGCATGTAGAGAAGTCATGCATCTGCTCCAGAACAGAAGCTCTTGATTTCTTTGGACGTGGCCTCAATCTTTCAAGGTAACTCCTGTCATTAAAACATCAACAACAGCTAATCTATTCTCATGGTCTAACCATCAAAACACAAGGCATGAAACCCCTTCTCAGTGCTCTTTTCTATCAACAACAGCAATTTGACTACACAAAACCTTCTGTATGACCAGGCCATTAGGAGCTACAAAAAGGATACAAGGAAGACTGCAAAGCATTGGGGTAGGTTTGCAGTTGTCACCTACGAAAAGCTTGCATCAAGCTGCATCAGTGAAAGAAAAAGAACTGTCAACAAATCCACTGTCAATATTGCAACCAGGAGGTGAGAGTCCAGGTATGTCAGTGCCCTCTTGGAAGAATGATCTTCCATAGCACAGAACCATTGAAAACTCTTCTGAACTCATGGGAATTATTATTTAGGCATTTGGAAGATACCAATTGAGGAGTTTAAAGACCAAGGTGTCATTCTACCAGCAAAGCTGAAATACAGACTAGAGAGACATGGATTTTTTTAACTCTCCTCTCATTACACAGGCAATATCATTCACATGTTGTCAAATTAATAGTGAGTAAGGGAAAAAAGCATGTTTGAACAACACTTCCCCTAGCCAGACAGCTTCCTTGTACTCCCCAGTAATTCACCCAGCTAGGAAAGACTAGCAACTTACTGACCTGGAAAAGAAGTCAGAATACAGAATAGGAATTTAGAACATGTGCCATACAGAAATGAATTAAAGATTTGTGTTCAAGTCTAGGCAGGAGGCAAAAAAAACCTTAGTGACACTGACAGATTTACAACAGGAGATATATTCATGGAGCTACCTGCTCCCCGATGAGCACGAAGATCTGCTTTTCCATATATATGATTATATCATGATGTGTTTATCCCCAGAAGAGAAGGTAGAAGACAAAATGATCATTTCTGCAGAGTAAGCCCTTGCAAGAGACAGCCCTATAAATCCTAACCTTTCTCAGAGCTGCAAATCCTCCTGCTGCCTGCATGTCATTCCACACAGGAGACAGGCCGCTCAGCGTGTAGCAAGTGTAATTCAGGCCGTCCCTAGGAAGTGAAGATTTAGCCACCCAGCCGTATGTTATGAATAACTTTGTTTTGCTAGCAGGTGCTGGGGATTTTTTCCATACAACACCAATTTTTGCCAAGTATCAGCTCATCAGCAAATGCTTCCACCTGTGAGCAGGGGCTGAGCATCATTTTTCTTCCCAAATAAAGGGTGCAAAGGGTCTGCTGGACTCTCCCTTTCCCAATGAGGATGAAACGTGGCTGGAGGAAAATGTAGAAGGGGGGAGGAATAATTGGCCGCCATGCGAGATCCGTCAAAAGTGAATTCCTGGGAGCCACCTTACAAAGGACTTGAGCTTGTCCCTTGGTGGTCTGCCTCCAGGGAAACAAAGGCTGCTATCCAGTTTTCACGCTTTGTCTATCTCAAATCCCCCCGGGTCCTGCTTCTTACTCACTGTAAAACAGGGATGCTTTGGGGCAGTTTCAAAATGAGCCAGTTATTTTCATGGGGGCTTCCTTATGGAACACATTCAATGATACTATTTCTTGCTTATCTGCCTTTCTTTTTTTTCCCCTTATGTATTATTCATAAATCTACTTTGACCTCTGTTGGAGGAGTTCTAGCTTGAAAGTTCTTTCAAGGTGTAATGTCAGCAGCAAAAACCCAGCATTGATGAGTCCCACTCCTGTCACTGCTGCTCTTTCCCCAGCTCTCTCTTCACCACAAGTAAATCTGGATCCCCTCCAAGCAGACAGCTTTTTACCACACTGCACCTCTGATCCTTAGGGGCAAGAGCTCTACTCAAGCACCCAGAGGCTGCTGAGCATGGGGAGCAAGACCACAGCCTGCCATGGGGCACATTCCAGCTGCATACAGTGGGACTTGAGCAGTGATTTGACTGGGCTTTTTGCAATTCTGCTCTTACCATAATGAAAATAATAATGCTAATAATGCTAAATAATATCAATACAACAATTGAGATGAGATAGTGTTTGTACTAAACCCTAGAGCAACCCGAATGTCAGCTTTTTTACAGTATCTGGTAAAACACAGCAATGAAATAAACACTTTTTTAGCTGCAGCACTGATGTGAAGATGATGTACCTGCAGCTTAAAAAGCATATTCCACCTCTGCCACACAAGGCTCAGTTCCCACCATGAACTCTCATTCAAGACTGTTTTTCTGCAAACTCACGCCCACTAGTCCCAGCTGCTGCTGGTGGCTGCCTCTGGTCTGCTCTGTGTTTGGGATACTGCACATACTCCTTCTGACAGCTTGCAGAGGCTTGTATAAACTATTTGGATACGGTTTATAGTAAGAAAGAAGTCCATGAGATTTACAACTACTGTTTCCAGGGCCATAAATAGGTATGTAGGTATAAGGACAGCAGAAAGCTGTTACTCTCAGAGGAAAAAAATATTATATATCTCCCTCAGACACTCTGTGTGGGGAGGCAGGGCAGCTCAAATGGTCCAGACCTTTATAGATGGGCAAACGAAGGGAGATTGAAAATAGAGATGCATATACAAAAGCTTCTTCACTGCTGACACCTCAATACAAAACACATGACATAAAATGGAGATTAAGGAAAAACACTGTCAGGTTGGACTAGATGATATTTAAAGATCTCTCCCAACCCTAACCATTATATGGACCTATGATTATGAGATGTCAAATCAAAATCATGATAGTCCAGTAAGGACTTTACAAAGACACTGTAGGATAAAGCTTTTCACTCTACACCAAACAAGACATATGAGTGTAGCCAGGTACCTTTAAATAAAAACATAATTAAACAGAACAATCACTTGTGAACTAGCTAGATCTTACTAACCTAGTCAGGAAGAAAGAAAGAAAACAAAACCTTGAGGCTAGGAATTGGATTATTGGTTTTGCAGTGCCATATCTCTTCAAGAGAGCTGTGACACGCAGCAACAGAAAGCGATCATGATGGAAGTGGAAGGAGAAAATATTTTGATTGAGATTCTCAACAAGTTTGAGATTTGAGAACAAAATCCAGATTTAGCAATGAACATTTATCTTTTGGTAGGGCAGGAATCTGCAGGGTGCTGGCACTTCCCGCTGTGTCACAGGCTGACACGGAGCTGCTTCTGGAGCAACACACCAGAGTTGTCTAAACCACCTAGAGATCTCTACATGGGCCTGGCTGCTAGGCACTGCAGAGCAGCCCCCTTCCTGAAAGCCAGCTCTCCAAAATCTGCCTCTCAGTGGCCCTCTGATGAAAACAGTCTCTGAAAACTTGGACAAAATGTAAAAGCCCACAACTGCTCACAAGAAGAAAGAAACAAACAAACGGAAAAAGTGATTGTTGACAAATACAGTGGCTGCTCTCCAACTTCTTCTGAAAACAAAAAAAAAACCAGAAAGTTTGTCACTTCTTTTTAAGGGGCAGTATTTGGAGAGACGGCTCTTGCCATTACTTTTTAAAACTACATCCAGCTCTGGCCATAATAGTTGGTTAACCTGCCTAAGTAAAAAGCAATGCACAGCTACATCAGGTGAAATAAATCATACTTTCTTTCAGATAAGTGAAATACATACTGCAGACATCACGTGGGAAATAGGTTTAAGGCTGATTGCATCTACTTTTCTAACAGTTCTGAGAGAAAGCTAGAAATTTCCTTCCAGCTCATGTGTTGAGGTTCAAGCACTGCAAGAAGAAAAGCTCTCCAAAAAGCTGGCCTTGGACAGCTATCTGCATTAGAAATGCCCAAATCCATACAAGGTGCTAAATCCAATTATTTTGAAGGGAATATAACAACACGCTATTTTGGATGCACACAAGGGCGTGCTTGTGGCACTCAGAGAGACAGATCTGTCTTGGCTGTGTGGAAGAGCCGCTGGTGCCACCTCCACCAGTCACCAGAACCCAGAGAGCAGCCCTCAAGGGAAAAGCACAGCACTGGAAGCCTTCAGCATCCTGGAACTCCTTCCACATTCAAACATTTCATCTGTACTGAAACCACGACTCTGCCCCCCTCCAATGGTCGGCTCATGCACAGATATTTGAGATGACAACCACTTTTCAGCTAACCATACATTAACTCAAACCACCACAGCTTCAGCTTTCCAACTCGGCCAGTTCAGCCACCACAGCTGGGAGTCCCCCAAAGCCAGTTGCGTGTTTGGAAAGGTTCAGCTCTGCAGACACGGCTCAATTAAAAGCTCAGCAGAGCACAGATCATTATTTAAAGCTGAACTGTTCGCTTTTGTTTATTTATAGCAAAACCATTAATTGCTAATCACATATTTGTTTGCTGGAAAACCAAGGCTCCAAAATAAACACCAAGTTTAAAGACTGTTCACAGAACACTGAATGGTATCAGGAACAGTGCTAAAAATGTAAATCAGAAACATCAAAACACATCAGGACTTCAACTGAAGGAACAAACAACCCATTATTTCTGTGCCAGAAAAGAGGTTACCCATAAGCCGCCAGTTACCCACAGAGTCATCTACAGTCCAGCAGTTATTTATGTCCTGAAGAATAACACAGACCATGGCAGAGTATCTGTTGAAAATATCTTCATGGCAATCAGCATATGTGAGATTAAATGAGGGAACTCTTAATGCAGATTTTTGATAATCACCCTGGAAAAGTGCCTTTAAAATATTTGGCAGAAGAGGCAGAACCTCAGAAAAAGTGTATTTTCATTTACAATCCAGTTTCAAATGTCAAAATCATACAAAATTTGAAAAAGGAGAAAAAAGGAACTCAGCTTTCTTTTAGCTCTTCTCACTAGCAGAGCTCCACAACTCCCTCTGGAGAAGCATGTTCCTCAAATATCTACAGGAGCAGTGCATGGAAAACCAGGGGAAACAGCCACACAGAGCTACTATCTGCCCTTTCTCTATGAAAGGGCACAGCAGCCCAGGCTTCATGGAGAGCCTCACAATCAGGAACACTGGGAAGCAGGAACAAACTTCAATGGCAGGCTGCTATCTACCTCCTGAAATCCCTGTGGGTACTGGACTTCTCTGAGGCTGTCACAACAGCTTCCACTGCAAAGTGCCTCCACCTGCCCTGACAGAACTGCCCTTCAGGTCCCTGATTTTCGTGCATACTTGAAGGTGAGGTTAGTGCAAACACTTAGCCCATTTCCAGCTTGGGAAACAGGCACAGTGTCTCAAGCCCCTTGCTCCAGGGTGCACAGGAGAACCCTCCCACCTACTCCAGCTCTCAGTGCCTTGCTATGCTGCCCTCGATACCTGCAAAATCTAGGGCAGGAAGGTTTCCCTACAAAGCAATACTTGCCAGCATTTATGGCCTAAATTCCCAGAACAGAGGGTCATAGAGTTGTGTTTCTCACTGCCACAGCTACCATTCAAGACTCACCATTTATTCACAGGAGCTTGGGCTTGGTGAGGAGTTTGGGTTTAGTCTTCACAATTACATGCAGATCTTGCAAAGTTAAATGGACACTGATCATGAAATGGAGTCCAGTAAGGCAGAGGTAATAATAATAATAGTAACACCAACAATAGGGTTGTGACTCCATTATGTTGCTTACAATGGCAGCCACCAAGAAAAACAGCTGGATCTCAATGTCTCATCCTTTTCTATCTGTTCTCCTGGAGTCAGGATCACATGCAGCCAAAGGTCAAGTTGCAAAGCCTATGCTCCAAAATCCCAGGCACACCATACACTGCCTGGAGTAAATCACCTAAACATGCAAGGCAAGGTCAGGCCCAGTCCCCCCGACCATGAATTCATCATCTCTCCCTCCTGTGCATCAGTTTGCTGTCAGACTCCTTGGTCTGGCTATTCCCTGCCTGCTGGTGCCACACCAAGTCCCTGGGGATAAGTCTTCCTAATAGAGCCATCCCATCCCTTAGACACTTTGACAATCAGAGAAATTGCTAGTAAAGCAACCACATCACATGCTAAACATCCATCCTCATGCTTGCCAAGAAATGGTGCAGATCCCACGTCCCCAAGCTGCTGACACATGTTCTAAAACACAGCCAGTCACTAGCTCTACACCTTCTGTTTGCTCACCCAGAGTGGAGTAATCAGTGCTAGCACACCCATACCATCCCACCTGTTCCCTCACAACCCAGGCACGGCTTTGCCATGCTGCTCCATCACTCCTGCCTCATCCCAAAGGTGCTGTGATGGTGTGCAGCTCCCAGGAGATGTGCTAGGGTAGTGCTTCTTACAGCATTTCACAGAAGAAAGCTTAGGCCATATAGTCACGATTTTCTTACCCTTTTTCTTTTGACAAGAGACAGGGAAAACTGCTCAGATGAAATAAAAAGGACTCCAGCCTAAATAACAACTCTTTACTCATGCCCAGTGAGGCACTCTGCTCCTTAATTTGAAACCTCAATTCAAATAGAAGTTCCACATAACAAGGCATTACTTGCAAATAGCTCCTCCTCAGGCTCCACCATGCATTGACTGAAAGTCAGTTACCACTTCAAGCTGATCCCTGTAAATCTCCAGAAAGGTAAAATACCAAAAGAAGTTGTTTCAGAGAGCATCAGGTCAACAATCAACATCATTGGGAATAATTTAACCTGTTTCCTATGTATTTTTAAGATGGAACTATGCAGGGGGAAAAAAAAGTTATATAAAATAGCAGTGCATAAGCTTTCAAAGCAAACTTACAGATCCAAAACTAGGGGGAAAAAAAAGCAGCATGCCTCACTTGTGAAAGAAACTATTACGGGTAAGGACAAAATATCTGTATATAATATTGTTCTGTACCACTTTGATGGGAAAAGACTGCCAATAGCTTTTGGCATATAAAAGCTGCTGTGAGGACTTCAATAAAACTGAGTATACTGTTAAAAAACCTTCTCATATGCATCCCTAGAATTTATCTTCAAATGCCATTTTATTAAATTTTGTATTCTCTGGCTTTTGGAAAACTGCTTTTATTTTATTAAATAAAACTACACAATATATTGTTTCTCTAAAGAAACAATATCAGTAGGAATACAAAGTAGTTCTTTCAACACTAAAAGACACACAACGTTTTGAACTTGAAACCAGCTTCCAGTGAGAGAGCACACTTCTAGTTTGACTGAGGGTGTACACACACACAAAGCATTTCATCACAGCTGCCCTCATACCTCATGTAAGTACACAGCCTGTGACAGTTACAGACATTTCAGAGTTTAAACCCTTGTTGCTGTGTTTCTAGGGAATATCCCAAGGTCTAACGGGGTCTTGAAGAACACGAAAGCATTAATTCTTTTTTTTGACATGCAAAAATACTGCTCCCAAGCAGATGTTCCTCAAGTACATATGAAAGCATCCTCTGCAGCCAGCGGAACAATGAGGTAAAAACCATGGAGGTAACACACGCAGAGCTTCATGCCCACATGCAGGATCAGTGACGGGCCATGACAGACGGTGCATCGCTGTGTGAGCCTGGGCACCACAGCCTAGAGGCTCCTACCAACTTCTTTGCAAGAGTTACAGACACTCTGCACAACTAAACCTAATTATATTCAGGCATAATCCTTTAATGCCACAGCTTGGTGATCACTTTACAGCAGGATAAGCCACCGTGGCCACCAAAGCAGCTGTCCCAGGCTCAAGCCCCCTGCTTTTCCCTGTTGTTTCTTTTTTCATTTTTATTTTTTGTTGCTTTTGTGTGTATGCATGGTTTTGGCACTGGTTTTGTCTTTGTTATTGTTGTTTTGGTTTAGTTTGGGTTTTGTTTATTTGTTTTCCGTTGATTTTGTTCTCAGTGGGGATTGAGCTGCCCTATTGCAAATATGCCTGCGAACAAAAGGGAGGGAGGGAGATGGGAATGGGTGCCTGGGGCAGGCAGGATCCTTTCCATGACCATGGCAGCTCAAACTGTTTGTTAAACAACAGCCGGAGTTGAGGCAACCAAGATGGTGTGTAAAGAGCAGAAAGTACCTTTGAGAGACATACTGAACACTATCAAAATACCCAAGGCTGAAATAGACACATGAAGTATTTAAATGCTTTCACACCCATAACAAGTTTTGTTTACTGCCCAGCATTTAAACAGCTTTTTCGTTACTATTGTAAAATTGTTCCCAAACAGTGTGAACTCCATGTTACAATGAATAGTAGCGCTCTAACCCCTATTTACAACCCATTCAGCAACATAATTCCAGAAATAGCATGCAGGATTTCCACACTCTAAAAAATAAAACCTGTTCTTGGCTCAAAAGAACTTGTGCAAATTAGCTGACAAGAATCACTTCCTTTTGTTCTTCCTCTCAAGTACAGAATATTAAAGGAAAAAGAGAATCACTAACCAGGCAATATGAAAAACTTTTATTAAAGCCATTAGAACCACGAAGCATTGTTAACGTCCCTCTCGTAATTATATGCAAAATGTTCAGTAACCAAGGAAACAGCGTAGTAATGAAGTTGGGGACTACTGTATAAATGCACCTTCTAAATCACCACCAAGAATGTCTATTCTGGAGGAACTGGCCAGTTTATTAGTGTGTGACACCCCTGATCGCTTAGACATGCTACAGCTTGAAAACAAAAAGCTAACAAGCTACTTTTACATAAAGGGCCCTTTTGTTTCCCATGTATGAACAGCCCCTTCTTAGCATCTAGTTACAGAGTTCCTCTGCAGAGCTGAAGATTTCTCTAAGCCTGTATTCACCTTCATGGGAGTTGTTCAGTAATGATGGGCACTAATTAAACTGCATAGCCAGAGTCCTTTGCCCCAGGTTCTCAGCTAACTGAAATGTGCAATAGGAGAAATACAGAAACTGTGCTCTCCTCTGGACCCCATTGGTCTGAAATCCATTTCATTGGCACCAAGCACTACTGCATATTGACTCATTTCCACATTATTAAAATTAATTCAAAAATGAATACTTATGCTCCAATATCAACAGCTCATGCTCCGGGATATTTCGTAGGAAGGCAGGCTACAGTAAGGAAGCCAATGCAAAATTAACTCCTGCTTTTTGGTGTTAGCACTCAGAGCATCATGCCAAACCCCAGTATTCTCAACTCAATTTCAGCAAGCATTCATTTATTCTCCTCATTTCTGTGGCAGCTTATTCCCCCACACAACCACTGAACAGAAAGCAGTCCCAGTGGGTTCAACCACTGTCATGCTAAGGATGAATTTTGGTATACTTCTCTTCCAGTACTCATGACAGTTTATAGGAGCACATACCTCAACATCCCAGCTTCTCCAGATGCCCCCAAAGTCTTTCTATGTGACCTTTACATTCCTTTTTGGCTCATTTTTTTTCCATGTCTGACTGATAACACACACAGTAACAGAACTCTGTCACTATCCTGGATGCTTTCAGAGATGCTGATTTTGTAAAAGAGAGTCCACCAATACCTTCATGCTCCCTCTTCTTTCAGGCCTTGTCACTTACATTTTCCCAAACTTTATTCCTTTCTCCCAGTGTAACCCTTGTCACCTCTGTAAGATCTAAAGACAGCTTTTCTGGCCTGCTCTTTCTACTCACACTGTTAGTTTTTGGGTTCGTTGGTTTTGTTTGGTTTTTTTTTTTTTTTTTTGGAGGGGGGGTGTCTTTCACAGCTTCTTATTCTGTTACTTTTTTTTACACTTCTCCTCTTCCAGACCGTGTAGGGTTGATCCTCATTCTTACACCCTGAACAGCTTCATCTCCTGGAACATCTCACTGCTGCTTTCTCTTCTCAAGCTCCAAAGCTCATTTTCACATACCACAAAAAAGATCTTGCCCAATTAACCTTTTAACTGGCTCCTATGCCTAAAATGCTTTCTTAAAAGGCTGTACAGGTTAGGGCCATACTCTGTCAGTATATCCCAGTTGTACAGCATGTCCTAATGGGAATTTCAGCATTCTATCAGTATACCTAAAAATCTGGCTTATAGCACCATAATTATCTGATTAGCAGACGGGCTAAACCCTTTATTTTCTAAAGGCATCACCCTGTACCCTCGTACTTGAAGCAGCTGTGCCCTCAAAGCATTTAAGCGAGTGAACTGTTTCATTCCCATTACATTTTACTGTATGGTCAGCTCAATCACTTATTCAGCATTGGATTTTTATTTTGCTTATGACCAACAGCCATGACAGCAGCAATGCCAAGAGAATCAAGCCTCTCCTAAAAGCCACATCAAAGATGGAATACCTAGAAACACCACATCAATGAAGTCAGAACCCAGTAAGGGTCACAACCTGTCACTGTTGTGAGAGCTGGCACACCTCTGTCAGGCACTTCTACTTAATGCAAAAAGTTACTATTCCAATTAAGGCTGCTTAATTCAGAAAACTCTGAATTAAAAAAAAAAAGCCTAGAAGGGCATAAGGGCATTTCAGCAACATCCCAAGACGATACTGCTTATGCAGAGTCACCAAGAACTCAGCAGCAAGGAAATGCTAAGGCAATTTGAATTAATTAAATCTTTAATAGGCAGGTGCTAGGTTCAAGACTGTAAATATTAACTACCTCCACAAAAACCACTGCCAAAAGGGCAGCTCTTCCAGCCAAGTCAACAGCACTCTCATTTTCAGAGGCACATGGCACCTAGAGCCTGGTTCAGTGGGAATGTCACTGTTCACTACCATGGGAAACTTGAGTTCTTCACCTCTTCCTGTTTTAGTTTACTTATTGTGGTTTATGCTTATCTGTCTGCCATGAATGTCATGAGGTTTAATTAGTTTTGGTCTGCAAAACACCCTGAGTTCCCCTGGAAAAGCTGTATGTGCAATCACAGTACGATCCCTGAAAGATAAAATTTTCTTGGCATCCCCAGAGGATCCAGCACAAGCAGCCAGAGGACAACTCCAAAGACAAGGTACCCAAAACACAAAATTCTGCAATCTCCATCCGTAGCTCAAGAATCAAAAGTTTCAGGGGCAGTATTTTGGTACAACATACAACAGAGCTGCTGTAGGAGTTTCAGAAAAGTGCTGGCAAAAACATTATCAACAGCATCTTTCAGCATAAATAAGGCAAGTAAAAAAAAAATAAAAAACAACACAACAAAAACCTTAAAATGGAAATATTAGGGGGGAAAATTGAAATAAAAAATACTAACAAAAGCACCATGTGGGTTTCTTAAATATCCGAAACAGCTTAAAGTTGCCCAGACTCCTGCATTCATTAACTGTTCAGGACACAGATTTATTTATTTATGGCTCAGAAAAGAATTCCCAGCTCAGAAGTTTTCCAAAGAACAACCCTCCCCAGTTCTGCATGGGCACCTCAGCCAACTTGCCCTGCCATTTCTTATTCTGATGCTAATGCAGTTCAAACAACCCAACCCTGCATTTTTTATCTATGCAATAAGCCTATCTTTAGGTCACTTAGTTGTGTCAGTTTAAATCACAACATTCTCACAGAGAAAAATCTCATCTTTTTTTTTTTTTTTTTTTTTACTTCTGCAGACAGAGAAGGCAGAAGGAAAAAAAAGCAGTTTTTTATAAAAACACTATTTTTTGTTTGTGGTGGCTAATTCAAGCCCCTCTGAAACCTGTGTGAATTTAAACAGCAGTTGAACCACAAAAAACAACAAATTTTAATTAAGATTTGCAGTTACTTTCAAGACAAGGTACCCTGAGAAAACCCAACCATACACAGGCCTATCCATATAATCATATAATATTATTGGGTCTTATCAAAGTCTGCTGGAATAAAGGCCAAGATTCTATTGATCTCTGTGGGCTCCAGTTCTCTCTCCTTTGTAAAATAAGCCTGGATTCTGCTACTCCAGTTTTCACTAGCATCCACACAGGAATAGTCACAAGGCTTCTCACAAGAGGGAAAAACCGTGAAGTTGAAGCCATCCATAAAAGGTACTGGATTTATTCCAGATGTGGAACTGTTTTTAATTAATTTGGAAGCATTTGAAGTATTCCCTCATTAAATATGCTTTGCATTTTACACATGTACATAAGAGAGCAAGAAAACCCAAAACTGAAGCCAAAATCATAATGTCTTATTAAAAAGACTCTGACACCACTTTTAGCAAAATTAGGCTCATATGAAGACAAGACTTATAGCAGTGCCATAACTCACACCACCATCCAAAGCAAGTTCCTGCACTGCCCATCCATCCCTAAGCAACCTCACCTTGACCTGCAGCACTCACTGGTTGGGAGCTTTCCTCTCTCCACCCAGCCCTGCACCTCGCCACACAGGACACTTCCCACTGTGCCCATCCCCAGAACACAGAGCAGTCTTTGAAGTTCAAGTTACCAGTTCTTATCACAGCACAGTCAAGAGGGCCACCAGGCACAGAATATCACCACCATATCAGAAGCTTCAACCCATACAGAGTAACACAACACCTCATCATAAGGCTGCAAGCATCTGCTCTACTTGTTCTTTAGCCCAGCCTTTTATACCCTGCCTGTTCATGCATTGCACCTGTGTGCCCTCTGTGATTGGCCAGAGCACCAGGTCTTGTTACCTCCAGTGCTGCTCACCTGCCCTGCACAGCTGCACCCACTGGGGATCAGGATCAGTGCACTCCGTGTTTCATTACCTCCAATGCTGCTCACCTGCATTTCACACCTGTACCCATTGGGGATGAGGCTCAGTGCCTGGGCACTCCAGGTCTCATTACCCTCAATGCTGCTCACCTGCCCTGCACAGCTGTAGCCCATTGGGGATGAGGCTTGGCTGCAGCCCCACTCCCAATTACGACAAACTCTGTGCCTACAAGTTCTCTACAGAAGGATGAAACAACCTATGGTAAATCTATGTACCAAATCATCATTAATGGTAAAAGTCATAGGATATCCTGAGTTGGAAGGGACCCAGAGGGATCAGTGAAGTTTAACTCCTGGCCCTGCACAGGACAGCCCACTAAGAATATGACCACATGCCTGAGAGTGCTGTCCAAATGCTCCTTGAACTCTGTCAGGTTTGGTGCTGTGACCACGTTCCTGCGGAGCCTGTTCCAGTGCCCAACCACCCTCTGGGTGAAGAATCTTTTCCTGATATCCAGCCTAAACTCTGCCCAACACGGCTTCATGCCATTCCCTTGTTTCCTGTCACTGGTACCAGAGAGGAGAGACCCGTGCCTGCCCCTCTGCTTCCTCTCTTGAGGATGCTGAAGACCACAATGAGCTCTCCCTTCAGTATCCTTTTCTGCAGGCTGGAGCCCGGCGGGAGGGAAACTGTGCACGGAGGCAGGTCCACAGGCAGAACTCCAGCTCACGCAAAACCTGGGCACGTTTCTGCTCCGTCTAAACTCGTCTCAGGACACCACCCGCCTCAGCAGCGGGATGCTCCGTGAGAAGCGCACCCGTATGAGCGCACTCTATGCCCCAGCGAGCAGCGCTGGGTGCTGGCGGCACCCAGGGGATGCCGGCTGTGTCCGTGCTCGGCGCACAGGCACCCGCGGCCAAGCGGCTCCCGGTGTTCCCGGCGGTGCCAGGCACCGGGATAAGCGGCTCTCGCCTCCCCTCTAGCGGCTGACCCGCTGCGGTCCCGCCGGCGCGGCCACGGGCGGCACGGAGCCGTGTCCTGTCCGGACTGGCACCGCCACTGTCACCGCTCCGTGCCACGGCCCCACAGCACCACTGCTGCTGCACTGGGAGAACGCACAGAGCGCAGCTGGGCACGGCTGGGCAGAAGCGCAGCAATCCTGCTCCCACGAAAGCCCAAGACTTCCAGTTTGGAGAGGAGGTGAGCCAAACTGCCATACATTATGAAGAACCACCACTAAGTTCAGAAGAGTTCTATTTTTAATTGTCTCTCTTAGGCATCCAAAATAATCGTGTATTTAGTGACAACAAAACTCTCCACCTTCTCCTGCCCTAAGACTAAGCTTTATATCAGACAACAATGGTTTTGTCTCCAAGGGTCAAATTTCATTCTAGTGATCACCAAGCAGGTCAGTTTCTCAGGGATCACAATTCTGCCAAGTGCTACCAAACTGTGTATGATGTTCTGTTCACAACCAGCACAGAAACATTAACTTCACACTTCTTCACAAGTCACTTTTTTTTTTTTTTTTCCTAAAAAAAAACCCCAAGCAGGAACATTCCAATTTCTTTCCTTTGGTTGCCAGTGCTAAAATATGCTAACAGCATTAAGGCAAGGGACGACTTGAAGAGCTCACAATCTGTATTCAGCATAATTAGCAGATGCCAATTTAACTTATTACTGCTTCTTATACTGCTTTCTATGTTATAAAAAGGATATCAATGAAAACCTGTTATCTAAATGACTGTTTTCTCAATGCAACAATAACGGGAAAATAAGAGTCACAAAGCATGTGTTAGGCAATACCTAATAACGTTTATAAACAGCCACAGTACAGAAAGAAATGAATTCCTGCAGACAGGACTTTCTCTCTTCCTTCACACTTTGTATTTTTAGACTGTTTTCAAAGTAATTGCATATTTGACGGCATTCCTGGTTATTCAAATAAGCAATGCAACATTCCTGGTAAAGCGACACCACTAAATCAGGTTGCTCAACTGTCTCAGCCACTTATGATTGCAAAGCATGAGAAATGAGCACACTTAAGATATATTTTCCATGCAGAGAACTAACAGCTAAGAAGTAAGAACACAAATAACTGAAAGAAAGCAAAGCAAGCCCTAAAATCAGCCCTTTCCAAAATGCCAAATAACGGGCTGTGTCACAGCTAAGGGGACAGTTACAGAGCACTTCTGCCTGCCTGCAAAGCAGAAACACATTAACACATTTTATAAAACAATGCCCTCTTGAACTTAGAGGCTGTTGAAAGATGCATCCAGCACACACGCACAAAAAAGCAGTGCACACCAAGGTTGTGGATTAAACAGGTTTCTAACACATAAATGACATAATGATCCAGTCCAGGCATCATTCCCTGCTAATTCTTCTTGGTGAAGATGCCTTCCTGCATACAATACTGCATATTACAATGCAGAGCAAAAAAATATTTTAATAAAGTATCTTCTGACTCTCAGGCTAAGTTGAAGAGCCTTGTAAGGCTATGCTTCTCCACAGCTTTAATCGATTTCAGCTATAACTTCATTTGCTATGCCTAACAGACAGTGTAAACTTCACCCTTCCCAAGAATTAAGAAGAAAATAACATTTCATACTCCCCCACAAGTAGTGTATGGAAAGCACAAAACAGAACCGCTGCACACATACCCCCCAATTAAACTGGTCTCTGTGGAAACTAATAACTTTCCACAGTATGCACTGTAATCCAAGTAATAATTTTAAACAGGCATAAGCTGCAGTGTGCTGAACTAAGGCATTCTTACCTTGAGAGGGGTGCTTGAAGACATTTAGTTACAGTTAAGAGAGGAGAAGGTGCACGTTGCCAAGGGTTTGTCATGCACCAGGGCTATGCCTTGCCCCACATCTGTGCACACACACACAAACCAACTGGGTGCGTGAGCTCCCCAGGTAGAGAAAGAGCACCAGAAAAGATAAGCAGCAGTGATAATGCCCCAGCTTTATGTCTCAATCAGTAGCAAGCTAAGCTGGAGAAACCATTTGAGATGAAAAGGGAAACAATTCCAAGAAACAAGATCTTTTTTTCTCCTCTGGATGCAGAGCTTTGCTTGGGTGACCTATAATACCTTAACACAAAAATCTTCACAACCCACCTCCCTCCTGAGCCACGGAGTTGCACATGTCAAATGACACCACAAAAACAATGCACAAAGACTTTAACAAAAAAACTAAAGAACTCCTTACCTTTTAGTCAGAATAAGTGACAGATAACAGTCATGAGAAACTCACTTGGCACAGCTGCTGTACGTATTTCTCTGCAGACTTCTTTTTTGTGGTCCCAAAAGCACTGAACATAAAAAACCTCCAGCCTGCCTGCTTCATTCTTCAGCAACAGAGATACATGCTGTCACGGTAACGCAAAAAAAAAAAAAGGCAAAAGGAACTATAGATCTTAGTTTTTAAAGCCTTTGTGCTTATAGGGAAGAAAAAGAGAGAGTAGGGAAAAGAAGGAACAGAACAAACACTTTTTCTAAGAGAAATGTGGTCTTGGCTATATAAGTAACCACAGCACAGAGACATTCAGTTTGAATTTCCCTGTTTGCATCTCCTTTGGAAAAATTAAAAAAAAAAAATCGGTCTTTAGGGGGAAAAAATCAAATGCATGGTTGGGGGGAAGGGAGAGGAGGAGGGTACTGCTCCTATGTGACATACATATGGAATGAGCATTAGAACAATGCTGACAGGACAGCTAAGCAACTGCACTCTGGGGCAGCAGTTTTCAAAGCAGAGCTTTTGCAGCTTTGCAGAAAGGAGAGGAAAACAATTCAAATAAAAAAAAAAAAAGCCCTCCGCAAATGGGGAGGGGGGAAGAAAAAGCAAAGAAAAATAAAAGAAAGGAGCTGCTAATTCAAGAACAACTACCAGACTTAAAAAAAAAATAAATAAAAAGAACAAAAATAGTTGGCTAATTTCTGAAAGGGGGGCGGGTGGGAACCGCCGCGACTGCTTCCCAGCGATGCAAGCAGAAGCCTTGATGTCTAGTGCACTTACATTTTATGCTGCGCACAGTGGGTCCCCTCCTCCCTGCCTGCCTCCCTCCTCCTCTCCCTCCCTCCTTCCCTCCGCCCTCCCTGCCTAGGAAGCTCTCTCTCCCAGGGGACGAGAATTCCAGTGGACCCAATTAACACTGTACTTTGCTGGCTCCTTGGTATGATCGATATTAAATAAGAGGACTTTTAGCAGCGTTGAAAAATAAAGCAGCCATATAATGTGTGGCTGATGGAGACTGCATTTTTCCTCCTACGTCTCTACTCCCCCAGTCTCGAAACGATCCAACGCAGCAGGAAAAAAAAAAAAAAACAAAAAAAACAAAAAAAAAAACAATTTCAAAAGCATGTGCCAGTACCAGTGATCCAAGCTGCATCAGATTTTTGTTAGGAACTTGATGGGAGCCCTTGGCTGCTCATTTCACTAGCTTCGGCAGTACTTTAATAAAGTGGATTTACAAATCAATGGAAGGAATCCAAAGGTTCACAAACAGGCTCTTTCATCAGGTCCGCTGCCTGACCGTACAGGAAGTTTGCTGAAGGGGTCTGGGGACTGTTTCGCCAGCACACTTGTTTTCAATGGACTCCCAACAACACGACTTGTTTGGTTTGGTGAAAGAAAGGCAGTAAGAGGTTCACTGCTTTAAGGGAACGCAGCCTAGTGTGTTTACTGCTTCATTCCTGAAGCACGTGTGGCAAGGCATCCTACAAATTGCAAATTATTTCAATTTGAAGAGGGAAGTTGTTGGGAGGCAGTAACCTTCTTTGGTCCTGTTTTCCCTGATCTATCAATCACAGATTGCCATTTAAAACAACCTACTGCAGGCTCTCTCTATAGAGGAAAAGCAATTACTAGCGTTAACTCTTGCAGTTGCAAATTAATACAATACAGTCCACAACTGATAGAGTCTGCCTGCAAACCATTAATCTAAGAATAAATGGGTGGTTTGCTTAAATCCAGCTGGACTGAAATTCACAGGTTAAGTGGTCCCCTTTCCATATTTCTATTTGTATTTGTAAAACTCAGTGGAAAGGGAATAAAGCCATTTTTATTTGCTGTGGCCAGTACAATTCTTAGCTGAGAGTATCCATCAGTGAAAACTGCCTACAACTACAGGATTTCAGCACCAGTAGCAGCTATTCCTTTTTTGTTTCTGGGGTGGCCATAACCTTCAAATTAAACCCAAAAAATAGCACTGAGCAATATCCTTGATTGAGCAGCAGGGTTGACCACTGATTTGAATCCATCTTGTTAAATTAATGTTAGATTACATTTCCATACAAATAAGATCAATTAAAAATACTCATAAAACCATGCGATCAAAGGCAGTGAAGAGTTAAATTAATTAACTCAAAAGGCCTCCAATTAAATACTGTTAAGGTTATGATTCTCCCTCTAGCTAACAGAGGGAAAAAACCCAGCAGCAGGACAAATTTCTGTTAGAGACTACAAGAGTAGATCCAAGTATCACACTATTTGTTACTAGTACTTTACAATGCCAAGTAACATCCTCCATAGTTAGATAAACGTGGGGCATGCAGAAATCTCAAGAAGTGGTCAACTATCCCAAGAAATATCACAAATTAAAGGTTTATTCACATGGGAAGATCCAAAAGAGTATAGCTATACTGCTTATTGACATGAAGGCATGTTTCTTGAGCTATGGTAATTCCAGGCTCATGTACTTGCACCTGTATTTGTGGTGAAGATACTGCACTTCACAAGTATCCTCTAGCTGACATGGGGTTTTTTTGAGCAAAAAGAGTCAGTGAAGAAGTACCCCTGATTAACAGGCACTAAGCAGGACAACACCGGGTGACAATTTGAAAGAGAGGAAAATAAAAAATCTTCACTGGAAATCACAGGAATTTATGTAGATCATCAATCTTCACAGTTGTTACTGATCCAGCAACACAGCATGGCAAACTGAGTTTGAAATGTGATACAGAGATCACTGGTAATGCCAACCTGATAGTCAGAGTTGGCAAAATGACATTTCTGTTTCAGTGCCCTACCCTGAATTAGGGGGCAATGCTAATTGGCTGAAGTGCCCCTGAAAGTGGCCTTGGACAAAATGCTTCTCCAGCAAAGGGATCAAATCACTTTGCAATTGCTGTGGGACAACATCAGAGTGAATGAACACATATATGCCCTCAACCTGGCAATCAAATTGCTTACACAAAAAACCACTTTAGTAAGGATACAATGCACTGAATCTACACTGGCTATGGAGACCCAGTGGGTAGCTGCATTTTGGGACAGGTTGAGGTTTACAGCCCCAGAGGGGCACATAAGGGCTCTTGGAACCCATAAATGACCTATCAGCTGGTCTGTCATCTCAACACTCCCAGGGTCTAAGAATGTCTTTATTATCCCGGTTTTGGAGATGATGATTTGATGACTGAAAGCCTAAATTGCCTCCCCAAGGAGATACAAAATGTGTTGGAGAATGGCAGGAAACTGATTCCAGGCTTTTCAAGTCCCTTACTTGCAAAGACTGTTCTTCTTTCAAACACAATCAACTGAATTTGACATATTTCTAAAGTAAAGCTTTGTTCCTTAAAAAAATACCAATACCATTCTAGACTACTCAAGTTTGAATCACAGCACTATTCATGGTATTACAGGAACACCTGTGCTCCTTAAAAATTCTGATTTGTATTCACTACCAAATTTTATTGTAAATAAAATTTCACACTGTTTTGCTAGAAAATAATTTAATGATTGTTGGACAGTAAGAATTACAGTCCCTGTTTGGTAGGACATTTCAAGCCAGTGGGGAATTCAGTGAATGGACACCTCTTTTGAGTGAAGAAAAAGGGATAGAGAACATTTCTCAAAATAAGCCAGTATGCCAGGATCAGACCAAGTTATTGGTCAATGTCCTGTTAATTGAATGTCACAGCGAAGGTCCCAGTCCCTGGCTGTCAACAAAACAAGCCCTTCTGTTGCTGGAGGCAGGGAAAGAGGGATGTGCTGTGGTCCTGACCCAGGCAAGAGGCTTCTGAAAATCATCTGCCATGCACAGAGCTCCTGGTGAGCTGCCTGTGCTGCCTTGTTCAGCTGGACAGCCTCTGCACACCCCACCTGACAGGAACAGCCCCTGCAGACCAGCACCACCCCACACACAGCCACCACTGCTGCCACCATCAGACATGGGGCCCCGATAATCACACAAACTGCACCCACAGAACAGGACGTGTTTAGCCTAAAATTATTTGGAAGAAGAAGCACTGTGCTCAGAATTTGCTTTATTCACTTGAAAGGCAACTGCTGTAAGGAATACCTAGCAGAAGACCAAGATGGAAAGATGCAAGAAAAAGAGTTGCTACCAAAAGACAAAGAAGTCAGTATTACTACCTTGGGGCAGGAATTAATGACTGCTAAGGGGGCAATATTATGTGATACAGAGGAAAAGCTATGAATTTTTTTTCTCTTGTCTCCTTTGGAAACTACACTGGGAAGTGCCAGCATTTTGGACAACCAAAATGTGCCCTTTTTTTTTTTTGGTCGACCACAATCTATCTGGGTACCCCCAAGCTGTATGACTGAAATTGCAAGCATAGAAGATTAACTAAGTAAAGATAAATGGTGTAACAGAATTTCTAACAGCTAATCCACTTTATTACAGGCATCATCAACTCTGTTCATTATATAAACCTCTCAATTCAACTGTTCTCAAAGACTACAGCCTTTGGCACTATTTAAAGTTGCTTACACTTTCTTTCTAATATACTCATTTTGATTTATTAAAAGCAAAATAAATTGGTAGGCTTTTCTCTATTTGTATCTGCTTTCATAATAGTACAATAGATACTAGAAATTACAAAAGAAGAGAAAACATTTAACACACCTCAGCTCCATAACATCAATACTCAAAAACAGAAACAAGGCTGAACACGTGGTGATGAGGTCTTTGCTCAAGAATGTAAAAAAATGTCTGCAGATATTTTAAATATTTACCAAATGAAGGGGATGTATATCAGGTTGCAGAGCTCTGGATTAAACACACTTTCAAGAGATGATGATTCATGTTAATGTACATCAGTAGGGTTGGAGGTTTGCTTTGTTCTTTTTAATTTCTAATTACATTTTAGTATCAGAATAAACAGTGAGAAGACATAAAGGCAGAAACTAAACCTAAACTAAAACAAAGGAAAAACAACCTTTTAAGGCACTTAACATCAGAGAAGGTTAGTCAGCCAATTACAATTTACAACCAGGCAGTAAACCATGGTGAGGTTCAGCTGACTAATGCTCTGCACCATTATGTAGCAAGTACCAAAGATAAAAGGCCAATTTACCATTTGAAAATTGGGTTTCAGTAATGTGCAGCTGCCAGGCTGTGGGGCTGGGTGATTATCTCTGCAATGGCATCCACCACAGAGGTCCAACAATCCCAAAGGGAGCTGCAGTGCCCATGGCATCCCTCCCATGCCCCAGCTCTTCAAAAGGTGCTCATACTTCCCAGCTAGGCACGAGGGGCTCACTGTACTCCATGCCAAACCAACCATGCTTTGGTGAACTGGGAATTGGGAACCCCTGTTTCTGTACTCATGATGCTAACAAACTCTCTAAAGGCACTTTATTACAAGTGGCCAGACAATCTTGACTAGTTCTAATTTTCACATTTTTGAAGCCCTTATTCAATGGGTCTGCAAAACACACCCTCCTGAGAAAGGTCCTACAAAATATGATAGAACACAAACTTGGAAAACAATAGTTATTTCTTACCATTCCCACCAGAGATGTTCTCGCTCTGCATGAGCAGGGTGGTAAATGACACTGTACCCAAAATCTGGCTGCAGCACAGAGAACCAAACCTAACCTAACTTTAAACATGACTGAACAGCATTGTTGTTCATGACAGTGAAGCTACAAGTATCAGCACAGACCACATAAATCTAATCAGGGTCCAAGCAGCTCTGACCACTGACCATACCACGATAAAGCATCTGTTACTGAGGCTCCATGGCAGACACAGCCATTCAGGCAAGCTTGGTTAAAGCAGCTGGCACATTTCTCATGCTTCTGACTGTAGCATTAGAAAGATCTGTAATTTACAGGGGAAGATGGAGCTTCTTCTAGAATGAAGTGAAATGAAAACAGAATTAAAAATAACGTTGGAAGGAATTCATACTGTTCAGCTGTAAGGGCTTGGTTGGTCCCAAGGCAGCCATAGGTAGTGCAGAACAGCTCCTGGGGCATCTGCCTGCCCCACTGAGTCAGCCTGGACTGAAGCTGCTGCCAGCTTCATGCAGTCAATCTTACCAGGTGTTTAGGGTTCCATGATGTATGTCTCATCCCTATCCCTATTCCATGCTCACTCTGAACATGAACACAGGACAGAGCTCTTCTCAAGCAGTTTTTTTTGTACAACACCTCCAATCCCTTCTCTCAATTCAGACTGAGTTACCAAGCTTTGGTTCCTTCTCTGCAGCAAGGAAACCTTCCCCCACTGCTACGGTTTGGCAGCATAGGGACAGAGCTGGCTCAAAAGCAGAGAGAGACTTGTATCTTAACAGAGCCAAGAGAGCCTGCAGGGATGGTTAGGACACACCAGCCAAAGTCTACCGAAGAAGCAGCTACGTGGGATAGTGGGAAGGGAAAATAAGTATGCATAAGACCATTACAAGTACCTAAGAAAATTGCTATGTAGTGGTCTGTGATTTCACTGAGAAGATTACATGACAGTATGGCTCCACTGCTAATTTTGGTTACTGATACATCAGGCCTTCCTATAGGATACTGGCATAGAACATGGAATATATTTTAAGTGTCACTTTGCTTGAATATATATCCTCAACACATGCTAATAACAGTTCAAATGAAAAACTCTGCCACATCACAGATGCTCACATTCTATTACCTTCGAAGACAGAAAGTAACTGCTAAGCATCATTCCTCAGAAATGGAGAGAGAATGTGGGAAAAGAAATGGATAAATTTGGCAAGAGATCGCAAACGCCTAGGATATCTGTCTTCCGCTCACTGCAAGCTTGCATCCTCTACTCCTTCTCCAGTTTTATTTTAGCAGCAACTGTTCTAAGCACCTTTTGCAAGCCAGCTCAAGAGAACTCAAAGTGTGTTGGCACATCCCACCACCACCACCCTGTCACTGTGGTCAAGCAGTCAAAACCTTCATCAGCATATTTTCAGGATATGCGTTGCACCAGAGTAGTCAAAACCACTCCTTGTTTAAGTGGACACTTCTTCTGAGAGTCTCCTGGGAAGATTCTGGAAAGATACAACTTGTGGGGGATCTGCAGGCACACCAGGATGGGATGATTATTGAGCTCACCCTCCCATTTGATGGACATCCCTGAAGGTCAAACTGGAGCTCAAACATGTTAGTTCCAGAGTAATAGGTAAAAAGACAATTTTTTTCCTCTGATGGTTCTCCACTGATTTGGTAATGCTCTTCTCTCCAAAGCTCTTCCCCTACCCACCCTCCCCCCAGAAATGCCTCATATTCTAGGGTTTGCCTATATAGGTCTCAGTTACCATTTAGAGAGGAAGAAAGAGAAACAGAGATATTACTCTGAAAAACCATAGATTTCTAACAGGCTTCCAGCACAGCCAAACTGATGTCCCCATTATTAAGAGAGGTTGCATTAGTGTAATTGTCTTACAATTTTGACAGCTTCTGTCATTCTCAGAACAAATGTTCTAGAAGTTCTGCCCTATTTCCTAAATGTCATCAAGTCACAATTTCCCTCAATTTTGGGGAGATCTTCTGAAGCAAAGTGAATGGGTCTTTAAAGTGCCTTATGCTCAGGACTACTTCTTCAAAGAATACAAGTCTGGTTGCTATGGTTGCTGAAGGTTAAAACTCTCAGGGCTGATGCCTTTAGCAAAGCCAAGCACCAGTTGTGGGAATGAGTCCTGAAGGTTGTGGATACTCTACAAAAGCAGTTTTAGGGCTAGAGGTCCTGGCAAAGGGAGCTGGAAGTGAGCAAATTAAAAAAATGCAGCACCCTGTAAGAAAAAGGGAGCTGGGATGGTCTAACCTTGGTGGATTGGTAGAAGAGAGAACACCCCAGTAAGAAGATAAAATAATAAAGGTTCACGTCTCCCCTTTCAACTTAGTTTCAATGTACATGACTCCAAGTCTGGCACAGTAATAGGTATGTATCAGCCCTCTGGTAATTCTGGGACATTCATCAACATGGGCTTCAAATCCCAAAGGCAGGGAGGACAGTAACTCAGCAGGTACAGTCTACTTTTCAAGGCAAACCTCAGCCTGCCTCAGGAGGAGCTCCAAACTCTTGGTTTACTATCTCCAGCAAAGATGAAAAAACAAAGCTCAGAATAATCCATTTTCCTTAGATTCTATAGTATTGTCATGAGAAGAAAATTCACAGCTTTCTCATAGCCTGTCTTCAACTCCCTAAACCAACGCAAGGAAGAGGGGAGGAGCAGGGGTGAATAAATTTACATTGCCCTGGTTGCCACTTTCTTAACTCATTTTGAACTCATCCTTCCTCAACACGTAGAAAGGTCAGGAGCAGTGCTGGACATCCAGGCCAAGAGACTCAATGAGAAGAAGGCAGAGGAGCACCATCTCCACCATGTGTGTTGTGATTCAATTGGGCTAGGGCTCAAAGACCTCCACTCCAAAACTCAGGCTGGGGTCTTTAGCTTAAACACTGTTATTACAGTCCAAATGAGGACTTCACAGCTCCTCAACTTCTGGTATTTTACACAGAATAAAAGTGTCAGAGTAAAGGACACCCATGCCACTTGCACTGAGCAATCTCCCACCCCATCCGAAGGTGGTAAACCAAGTGAAAATGTGACAAAAGTCAGAACTGCAGCCCATAATATCCAGCACCATTAAAAAAATGAGGGCAGAAGAAGAAAAATGGGATAAAATACAGCATATCCTTTGAGGTTCAGGTTGTGGCAAACGATGGAGACAACAGGTCATGGTTCAGCACATAGAAAGCAAAGGCTGCAGTTTAATTGTTACTAAGCTACGTGGTACATGAATAATAGGGTTTATGGATGTTCCTGGCAGACACAGAGGGAAACCCATCCTCTTGGGGCAGCTAAGTGCTTGACTTCTGTGTATTTTTATGTGTTTGTCAAACACTTAGACACTATAGGCACTTAGAATCCTTTAAATAAATAAAATGCATTGTGCTAGTTCAGTGCAAAAAGCCACTGTATCACTGCATGTTAACTACTTTCAATGGAAATTATAACAGGGTAGGGGCCTAAGTGCAGCCAAAAGAAAAGACTAATAAAAATAAGGTAGCAAGGAGAGAAAGGAGGAAATGTAAGGCTGGCAGAATTGCAGCTTAAAACAAAACCAAAAAAAAAAAATAAAAATCAGAACAGTAGACCTGAGAATAGCTCAGATCATAAGACAGGGAGGGAAAGAAGGCATCTCCTGTTTTACTGCGATTGGACCAGCTTACATTTCATTAGAGGGAATCCAGGATAGGCAATTGTGTAATCAAGAGCCAGACAGCTTTACTCATTTATAATTAATTCAGAGTACTTTGAAAGTGAGCTCAGAAAATAGCCAAGTGCTTCCCTTTAAGGAAACCTCTTGTAATGTTTCTGCAGGGCACCGCAAGCAAAGCAGAAGTTGTTCAGCTGAAGACAAAAGGTTTTCTCCCGACATGAATGAATAAAGTGTTACCACAGGCAGTGAAGCAGAGAACATGGCCCATCTTGAAGGAAGGCTTTCATCCAAGCACTGTATTTTTACAGCAAGAAACACCATTCTGAACTGTTTTACACCATTTTAAAGGTCAAGAGAAATCTCAATACATTATGGACTGAGATGCAAACTATTCAGTCTTCTATTTACTGTACACAGACAACTGCTCCTTAGAGGCAAGCACAACTTTTGGCTCCAAAACCACAAGCAGCACTTCCACCTACCCCTAGCACTTTCCAGAAGAGTGGGCCTTAAACCCCAGCAGGACTGCATTGCCCCCATAGCGCCCATCTTCCACAGCCACCACGCTGTGAACCGTGTCGACAGTGGAGCCCTGCACACTGGCACTGCCTGTTTTGTTCAGATGCTCAGGTATTAATTAGCTGTCCTGTGCCCACACAAATAATTCACAAAGTTAAATGCCGCCTTCCGTTTCGTGTACTTACTAATTTATCCACACTTAGCCTCTCATCTGTAATTCACATTGACATTAATGAAGAGACAAATATGTGCGTAACAGAAGAGGCAGTCCAAAATAAATGAGAAGAAAATGTGGTCACCAGTAACCAATTATACATTCAAAACTGTATTGTGGAAATCACCAGAGTGTTGAAATCAAGTGAGAAGGAAAACGTACCAAAACCACACACTTGGACTGGGGGAAGAAGGGGGGGCAGGGATGAAGTTGCTAGCACATACAATCAGTCTCAGCCTCATGGAAAAGAATATAAATATTTAGACATGAACAGACCTCTTAAAATACAGTTGCAGAGTCTGCTGGCACATGGACAAACATACAATAAGCCCACCAATGTGGAGACACAAATCAGGTAAATCAGACATGAAATTGGCAGGCAACATGCGCAAGATGCATTTTGTAGAGGCAAAAATGTGTTCACCACCAAATACAAAGATGATTTTTCCAAGACAATCTGAATCTGCACTTGTAAGAGAAATAAATATTAAATATTTACGGCTGTGCACCTAAATGCTATAAACTGAAGCGCACGGTGGTGGCCTTTTCCTCCACCAGCACTCTTCTTCACACAACCAGAAATGCAGGATTTAAAGAGAAATAATTGAACAGTCTTGCTAGTTGGAAATCTGAACATCTTCAGAGATGGCCCTGAAAGAGTTAACTCTTTTAGAGCTCAGATATTCTCCTTCCCATGTCTCACGGTAAGTATTAGAAGATTTATGTGAAATGAATTTCCAATTACTGATCTGCACCAGCTGAGCTGTCAATCAGCCTGCCTATACAGCGCAAGCCTTCACCTCACCACGTTACCCTTGAATGTAGAAGCACACACAAAAGCACATGATTCCTGTATTCCTACCAACTGGAGTAGGTGAAATGTTGTTTTGGACTTTCCTTGCTACTCCAGTCTAAGACAGGCATTATCTTCTCACCATGGTGTCCAGCAGAACAATTCCAGTAACGACTTTGAAACATCAAAACAGTATTTCAAAAGTAGAGTGACATTTCCTCCAAGGCTATTCCCATTAGCAGTCCTTTGCAGCGAATACAAGTTATGAGGGAAATCTGGGAGGGATGCCCTAGGATCAGGACAAAAAATCCTCCTGCACTGTTATATGAGGTCCAGATAGAAGGATTAAAGAAAAGAAAAAACTCACTACCCTGTGGAAGTCTTTAATTATGATTTTGCCTAGATAAAAAAGTACAAAGTTGCCATACAACCATATATGTGCTAACTTCAGGATATCCAAAAAGCTCATCAGATTTCACTTAAAAGGTATTATCTCTCAATAAATACTGAATTCCTTCAGGGGTGTGTCACAATTTTAGCTCAGAATACATGAAAAGATCATGAAAACAGGTGCCCTACTCAAGGTCATCAACAAACCCATTTTAATTGATTATCATTTCTTTCTTTAATACCTGGAGTTGTTCTTAGTACCACCACACATTCTTTATTTAACTTCTCAGCCACATGACTAAGGGAAATGCTTGAGTCAATAAACCTTCACAGAACAACAGTAAGCAATATAACTAGTGATTAAATCTTGGTTTTGATGTAGAATTCAGCCTGAAGAAACATAATTAAAAAAAATAAGAAACCTAACCACAAAGCTCAGAAAAAAAAATATTTTCCTCTCCTGTTTTCTAAGATTTCACTAAGCCATATCCCTGAAATAAAAAAACCCAAAATATCATAGACATGGCATCATCCTTGAGACTCT
Source organism: Zonotrichia leucophrys gambelii (assembly GCF_028769735.1). NCBI lineage: Eukaryota > Metazoa > Chordata > Aves > Passeriformes > Passerellidae > Zonotrichia > Zonotrichia leucophrys. Next base: position 80,452,531 of record NC_088169.1, read on the forward strand.
GCCTGTTACAACATGATATTACCCCAGGTTGTTGTTTTTGCACCTGCATTTCACTTCCTAACCTGGGTTACAGGGAACATGATTCCTGAAATGTTAATAAGCAGCTATGTAACCAGCACATCCTCGCTATGTATCAGAGTGAGTGTGCTTTACTGCAAAGGTTGAGCATCCTGCGAAGGGCAGGACTTTGAGATAAGGCACCAGATCCTTTAGCAGGACCCCTAAGTTTTTTGTGCCCGTAGAGGCCTTACCAGAGCATTCTGGAAATTTTCATCCAGGCTGGGCTGCCTACAAATAGAGCTGCAGCTCCCTGGGGCTGTGTGGTTGCGTGCTGCTGGTGCGCTCCGAGTTGCTAAGGAGATGGCAGAGCGAAGGCACAAACCGCGTGGGGAAACCGAGAGGAAAGCAGCACCGCTGCGGGGTCTGGCTGGGAGCCAGGGAGGGATCCTCCTGCGGCTACCCTCTGGATCAGAAGGGATAAAAAAAAGAGAAAAAAAACGAATGGAGCTTCCCTCTCAGCCTGACACAGGCCAGATGCTGGGAACGCCAGGACAGGCATTCCCATCAACAGACTCCTGAATAATTATAACAAACCATCAACCTTCTGGGCTCTCGCAGCATCCCTGTTTCCTGAATTCAGACCTGAGTTCTTTAAAACACAGGAAAGTAATTATAGCTTATATTACAAAGCTCCAACTAGGGGAATTGGAATTTTTGAATCCTTTTATTATTTTGCATGTAGACCAGTAAACAAGACGGAGAGGCCAAAAGTCAAGCTTTGAATTGTAGCTGTGGAACAAACTACCTAAAGGAACTGAGACGAGCATGACTTCGCAGTCAGAGTTTTCAGATCTGAGCCAATTCATTTATCTTTGACTAGAGGATGCCTGACTGCACATGGAGTCTGACTCAAGACAATGAAGGAAAACAAGGGTTGTCCTGATTTAAGATTGGATGCAGATACCACTGTCCATTTTAGCTGGTGAAACTAGATTCTGAAACAGGAGATGACTTAAATCACTGTGATGGTAGCAACCATCAGCAAGACTGAGTGCACATACTGACAAGAGAAGGTTTTGCATTTTCAGCATGAATGGAATTACAATTTTACAGGCATGTATCAGGCTTACTTGACACTTATGCAGAAGCAACTTTACAAGTCCTTCTGGTACCTGTCAAGTTGGAAAAAAAGTTGGTGGACTGGAAAACTGCTTGAAGATAACTACAAGAAAAATGTAGAAGTGATTCCCAAGAACAAAACCCTTAGGAAAACAAATATGACAAAGAAAGGTGTAGGAAGTCCTCAAAAGAAACAGGCAGATAGAAAAAGAGGCAAGGTTGTTTCTGCAAATGCAGCAGAAATACTTTGTGGTGTTAGCTGTAGTTTCTCACAAGATCACTCGGTTGGGACAGAAAATTAAATGCTTTTGTTTCCCAAGACTCATCCACAGCTAGAATGATACATCTTAGCAGAACAAAGGCAGTCTCTCTTGCCAACAGTATAAGCTCACCTCTCACTGGAAAATACAAAGACCTAGCAGGAAAGGTGTATTTTTCTTTGTGGTCACCGCTGTTTCAAGCCATGGAAGTATCAAAGTGTGTCTGACAGTTTCTCAGTTTTAGGTGAAAGAGAAAACTGATTTTTTTTTTTTTTTCCTGAGACAGCAGTGAAACCACACTAAGAATTCTTGAAATAAAAAGCACGTAGAGCACGACTGATGTGAACTCTTACTGTCTTCCATTTTTCACAGATGCTAATGCTAACAGTAACTTGCTAGCAACAAATTGATGGAAAGAGAATGAACGTATGATCACGGCTTATTTCCCAGTGTACATATTTCTTAATATAGAAAAGTGTCTGATAGATCTGCCACCATCTGATCTTGATTGTTGTAAAACCAGTCATTCTGCCTTCATCTGCCAAAAGAGTCTGAGAATTACTGGGGATATTTTTGGCAGCCTTAAGAACACAGAAGCACTAAGGCATATTCCCAGAGGACAGCTGAAAGTTTCTTAATAATTTCTATCTATGAAATGCCACTTTTGCACATTACTTGAGGATTGTCCAGTGCAATTTTAAGTTAATTAAGGAACAGGAAAGTGGGGAAAAAGCTTCAGATCTTACTGTGTTACTGCCTTTCTTTTTTCCCCACAGAAGTTTCATTTTTTATGACACTCTTAAAAAATCAGAAATCTGATCTTGTATCTAATAAATTTTATGACATAATACATCCACTGAAGAGGCAACTTATAATAAAGATCTTATAAAATATTATTGGCTCATAAATATAACCCTTAATGGGATGGTGGGGGATCAACAACCCTATCACATATAAAAATGGGGGTGTGGGGGGGGCAGGCAGAAAGGGGTAAGAGTTCTTATTCAATGATATACAGTAGTTTTTGAAGACCCAACTTCCCATTTTGATTTCTGGAAAAAGATATTTCTCCCCTGATTCAGCCACATTCTCTATGAAAAAAAATATTATTTTTTTCAGGAAATTAGAATGATGAATGAGCCAATATAATTTAACAAAGGCTGAATACAAATTATTTACATGAGGAATATTACTGTGGCCAAGATACAATGGGAACAAACTGAAATACAGGAAACTCTTTTTAAATGTAAGAGAAAACCACAAAATCACTTTTCCACCATGAGGGTGGTCAGGCACTGGCACAGGTTACCCAGAGAGATTATAAAACCTCCCTCCATGCAATGTTCCAAGTTCAACTGCTCATGGCTGTGAGCAACCTGCTCTCACTCGCCCTGCTCTGAGCAGAGACTGGGACTAGACAGCCTGCAGAGGCGCCTCTCCACCTCAATCAGTCTGTGATTCTCTGGCTATTAAGAACAAAGATCCAAACTGACCAATTGTGTTAAGGATGAATATAAAATTTAATCTAATAACAGCTATGCAAATAAAGAATTTAATTTTGGAAACTTAAGTCATAAACCTGGTAATAAAGTGTCCTTTTAAATGAACAGAAGTCATAAGTAACCATATTTCACATTTTCTAGCCCACATAAGAGTGTATAAAAAAGAAAAATATCATTTCTCTTTACATATCTTATACTTCCAACACTTTAAGTATGTGCCAAGAAATTCTCCATTTTCCAATTAAAGGAACAGTTTTGCAATAGGGATTCTGGATTTATCTCTGCACATTGCTATTATAGTGTTGATGGCTATGACCTCTTTTCCTGTCAATCTTTATTTCCATATGCTATCTGTTTGACTGTCACATTTCCTGTATTTCCCTTTATATTCTCTCCATTTCCTAAGCTTTAAACTCATGTAAAGTTATTCAAAACCAAAACCACAGAAAGCTAACAAACCACGCAGCCCTTTGCAAGTGTATGAGAGCTAGTAATGAAACACATTTCACATCACTAAATGATGCTCTGTCCAGCACTCACCGTGTAAGTCTTCAGTTATTACTTCTCCATCACTGCCAAAGCTGGAATTAAGTGGCACTAGCAGTTCTGCCATCAGTGCCACACATTCAGCACAGGTAGATTCACAGCTCTCTCAGGCAGGTGCAAGAGGGACAGAAAAAAGCTGCAGGAGCTTAACCTCTGCTATGAGCAGAGGGCTGGGGCATGAACAGGCAACCAGAATTTGAAAAGCTAAGCTGAACAGCAACAGCTGAACAAGCAATATCTAGGGGCACACAAATCTGGAAGATAAGAGCGAGCACAGCAAACACAATGGTGCAAGTCACTAGAGTGCAGTGTTAGCGAAGGCAAGTATTTAAGGGCCAGCAAATTAAATTCATAATCATCTGAATTCAGGTATTTCTAGCCTGCCAGACAAAGAAACTTTTCATTCTTCCTTTAGAATACAGATGTTAGAAATAATAAAAAATGGTGAGTGGGGGTGGGGAAGTGTCCAGTTAAAATATACTCAAGATAGTAACATCCTCACATACACTGCAGAAACTCTCAACTCTCACTGTGCTGGTTTACTCTGCACATTTCTCTCAGCAAGGCTTTTGGGAGAGGAGGGAACTCTGGGCAATACAACTTACACGTTTGTGTGCATTAGCACTGTTAAAACATCCAAGCTGATGAGATTTAAAGGGTTTATTTCTCTGCTGAAGCAAAGCCTTTCACTGGGTCAAAACAGAATAAAATTTGCATAAATGTGTGGATTCATACAAGCCTGTTTGATAAAAAGGCTACACTGACAAGCCTGGGCTCCTTCTGAGCATTCACTGCCATCTCTCCAGAGGTTCAAATTCCCTCGACTGCCCTGATAAAGAGACAGGGGAAAAACAGGAGCAGCAAATACCACTTGGCTGAAAATCGGCTCACAAAGCTTTCATAGCTTACTGCGGTGAGTGCAAAGAGTTAAACTCCACAAGGCATGCTCTGATCTCACACATCAGTGAAAAAACAGCAGCAGCTCTACCCAAAGCAATGCTGCAAAATAAACACGAGGCTGAATCAGACCCATAAGCTCTTAAAGAGAACAGGGAGCTAGATATAGATATGAATTTCCCAAGGTGAACCACTTTTTGCCAATGCAACCTCCAGACAATATTTTTCAACCTTCTTCAAGAGTTAGGTTTTATTTCAGGCTAACAACAACAAGTTGGAACAGCCATATGAAGTAAAGCTGAAGAGTACTTAGAAGAGGTGAGACAATCCACCTGAAACCAACATTTGGTCAAACCTTGGGGCTGAAAAATAAAACTGAGGTCAGCACAGTCAAATCAACTTCAGTTACGCTCTTAATGATAACACTGAATTATCCACTTACCACCTGAAGTTGATACAAACTAAGAAATTAAATGATGAAACCTTATAGGTGCACTTTCCCTATCTAGGCTGGGGAAAGGGTGCCAGGGGTGGGAGGAAGTGCTGCATTTAAGTTACATATTTAAGCTACAAATAAAACTCTTAGACGTTCTCACAGTATTAACACTGCCCCCCTGCAGTCCCCACAGGGTTAAAGTTGGAGAGCTCAATCCTGCTTCTCAGATTGGAGCTTTCTACCACTGTCACCAGCTGTTAGAGCTTAGGCATTCCATCAGGAATGCAGTGACACAGCAAAGGTCTGAATGCACACATACAAATGCACACATACATTTGTGACTCCTCGTAAGCTGAAAGCTGACCAAAAAATTATGCCCGTGACTAGTAAGTCCCATCATGCCTTTTAAGCTGCTTCAGTATAAGCTGATATGAGAATGCAACGTTCATCAAAGACAACAGCTTTTACTTAGCATACCTTCCTGTTTATGTCAAAGGGGAAAATTTATGCTTTTTATTTTGTTGAAAGTATCAGAGATACCCAACTGTGATAGAGACACAACCATTTGCAAATCAGATCCTGTTCTGAATATTAGAAATACAACTAATTTTGTTTCCTGCATTGCTCTAAGGAGTCAGAAAGAAGTCAGAAGTCAATCACTGGTGCGAGCTGTTGTCCGGTTATCTCGGCTGTTTGAGGGGCCTGGAAAGGCCCGGGGTGGCCTTGGGGCAGCCCGCGTATTGAAGGACGAGAAGAGGCTTCAGTTCTTCTTTCGGTTTTTATGTTTATTAATTGTTTATCTAAAAGATGTTCTTTCAGCCGAACAAAGATCTGCTCAGCAGTCAGCCATGAGCACACTGTCTGCCCTCCCGGGCAGCCACGTATCTTTATACCCATTGTTACGTGTACAATATTTATCATTTTTCCCCAATACCATTTATTCTTATAACTCGGTGCACTCTCAGTAATAACCAATCCAAGAGTGCCACCATGGCCAAAGAAGATGGAGGAGAAGAGGAAGAAGAAGAAGGACAGGACACACCCCAATTCCTCCATCTTACTCCTCTAAACCCCCCTGTACATAAATCCTAAACCCTGTGTCTCACCCTCTAATTAACTAATCTCTTCACCATTCACCCTGGTGAAGCCCTCATCCTTGTCGTCTCCTGTGTAGGACCAAAGTCCAGCCACCAGACACTTCTGGCAACATTCCAGGACTCCCGAGCCCCCCAAGGTGGTCTCGGTGGCTCAGCATCTCAGTCCTGAGATCTTGAGATCCGACAAGCTGTAGCACATTTCTCTCTCCAAAATAGCTGTGAGCCGGGGGGCACGAGGCATGGCTCAGCCAGCCGGCTCTGTGAAGCGAGTCAATCTCCAGGCACAACTCCTGTGCTGGAGCTTCTTCATCCACCAGGCATGGGAAAGGTGTGACACAAAAGCAAGAGGACAGAACTGGCGGGGGATGGAAACATGAATGAAGATTAGAATCAGGGAATTAATGTCAAGCAAGAGGCAAATATTTCCCTTTTTTCCTCTGCTTTAATTTAACTTTCAAAACACTGCCAAGAGAAGGAAGGAGAAAAAGTTAGTGAGCATGACAGCATCGCTGGAAGACTCAGACTGGGAAACTGGCAGCTCAGATGTGCTAGGGCATGGCCCAGGCAGGGACACAGCAGCGGGTTGTGGTCCCAGCCACTGGCCATGCAGGAACACCATATAGGAGCTGACAGGGTTTCCCCGCAGAGCTGGGCCAGGCTACTCCACAAATGACAAATAAAATCGGGTTTAGAAAGTGAAAAGTGGGTCATAGCTACAGAGAGGAGGATGAGCCCAGTGCAAGGGCTGTTTGAAGCAATCAGCAGGGACCTCAAGGCCTTTATTAGTGGTGCTATTATGCAAATGTGGCAGCACCCATCAGCCTGTCAGTCTGGTAGCAGTGAGCTGCCCCAGGCAAATGCCATTAAATGCCCCTTCTCTAGTCTAATCTTGCTTTACCCAACAAGGCCATGGCTCTACTCTCCCAGCACTGTCACTCCCATCCTGCCTGCCCTGTGCTGCCCTAGACCTCTGCACCAGCATTCCAGCCAATCTACTCCTTCCATGAGGGCTCATTTTAAATCCCACATCCCCACACATCCCTGGCACTGGGCAGAGGGGTGGCCTGGGGCAGAGGACACTTGGTCCCCATCATTTCCCCCCTGGGCTTTCACTCTTGCAAAGCCAAAGCACAGGGGGGCTGGCAAGCATAAGTCTGAACTCTATAATTTTAAGCATTCCATTTTTCCCCCACAAGGCTGAAGTCCCCAGAAGCACGTGGGGAAGGGAAAAGCACACAGGCATCCATCTCCCTCCTCCCACCACTGGGAAGGACACAAGCACTGAGGCTGAGCACAACAGCCCTGGCCACACTCTTCCAGTCCTCCCCTCAGTTATCATTATAATCTCCACAGGAAAAAAATCTGGACTTTTTAAACAGTGCTTAAATGATTCTCTCCCCCAAAGAATTAAATTACCATTTATAGCCTGTTCTTCTTATTAAAAATTTATCAATTTATTCATCACTTCTAGGACTGAAACCTTTCATTTGTTTTACAATGAAGAAACCTTTGATCTGCAATTCTCCAAGGCTACCATTTTTTATTCTTTAGTTCTTCTCATTAAAAATAAAACACCTCTATTCTCCAAAATGCCTTGATGGTACTCTCAAAATGCCTATTTTAACAACGAGAAACGTTTTTTATCCTTGGCCAGTGATAGGCACTTCGGAAGTTTATGTGAGGTTTTAGGGGGTGGTTTTTCCATCCTAACAGCACATACTAGGGAAAAAAAAAAAAAAAAAAAAAAGAGAGTTTACATTCATGATCACCTCCTCTAAAAGACACAGAAGTAAATAGCTAAAACAGGAGTTTCACAATACTTCTTCATCTGGCATGCTGCTTTAGGCTAACGTGAAATGAGTTTGCCCTGAGCCTCTGCAGCACACCTGAGCCCTGCCAGCCTGTCTCCAAGGGGCAAGTCTCAAATGGAGCCTAAGCCAGAGTATGCATGAAGACTCAGAAGCACAAGCTGCAGAAGAACATTTGGAAACCCTATTTTAGCATTTTTTGTTCATCCTGTTTTCCACAGCTGGACACACAGAGACCGCTTTCAGCAAAACACTCATTAGCAGTTGGGTGTGACTAGGACTACAGAAAGCAGATTTACCCCTACCCAAGCTGCTAAATATGTGTTTCACATCAGTGGCTCTTGGGATGCTCCCACCAGGAGCAGGACAAAATGTCAAAGTGGATTTGCCTTCCGGCATTCCTGCTGCAACTCACATCTTACCTACTGCAAGGACCACACACATTGCACTGCTTTACTGCATAAGGTCTTCTTATGCTCTTCTAACTAGAGTTATTAGAGGCAACAAGGTTACACACTACTGATCAGTAGAACAGGGCCAAGGAGCTTCCACCCAGCTTCAAGTCGTGCGGCACAGCCTGGCCGTATCCATAACATAAAACCTTGCCATCATATAGGACACAGCTACTATTTGGCTGTTGAGTTTCAGATCAGAAACCTGAAATGACCCAAGTTTTATCTCTGTTGGTTGGCAGAGGCTTCTTCCCATGCTGGAGAAGGCAGCAGAGAACCCCAGGGTGCAAAGTCATGAGCAGGGAACTGGGCCCGATGCCATGCCATAGAGCCTCTGGTGAATGGCCCATGGGATGCAGGACAGCCCTGGCTGCTGTGGGCCCAGGCAGTCAGCTATCACATCTTTGAGCTTCTCCCTCCATGGGTGAGATCCTGCAATAAGGGTTCCACTTTGAGCTATTCCCTGGAACAGGAGCATCTCGTGGACTCCTGCTGGTCCACCACACACAGTTCTGCTCCATGTCTCAGTGCAACACAGACTGAACCAAAAGTTTGAGATACAGTACTTTCAATAGACCTAATCAAGAATTTTCCTTTAAAAGCACCTTTTCAGGAAAAAATGGATTTTTACCCCAAACACACATTTTCCTACATTCACTCGCCAGAGAAACTCTGACGCCTGTCAGGAAGAGGAGTGCTTGAAAAGCAAAATGTGCTGCTTGCACTTTGGTTTTTAACCTAGAAGCATTTTCTGTAGAATTATATGCTACTTTCTGCACACCTCTGTCACAGACAGCTGAAGAACAAGCTAAGTTCTCCTAAGAGAACTCCCAACCCATTCAAAACCCAAATTCAGCTTGGATGCAATGCAGGATCAAACCCAGAGTCATCTTCTGAGGTAAAAAAAAAAAAAAAAAAACCTAATTGCCAACACTTGTCTTCAGCAACACCAAAGCAGAACAACCTACTAACTTGGTAGAGAAACAAGAATATACTCCACTACTGAAGAAGAGCATATCAGAGGATCAAAAACCACTTAGTGTCCAAGCCTCTGTTTAGTGCAATGTAAGCTCTCCAGCTGCTGGAGGGAGGAACGAGCCATCTTTTGCCAGCAGACACATTTTTTCATAGCCCCAGTTACGATTACAGGAAACTGCCAAATATACCTGTGCTCCCTCCTCCTCATCACAACAGCTGCAGGGATGAGGAGGGAGCAGAGGAGGAGCAGAGCCAGTAAGAAGCACAGAAATCTGGAAAACTGCTCCATAAAATAGCACATGGCTGGCTAAGTGCAGTTAATTACACTTTTGTCACCAAATACAAGATGGACCAAAAATATTAGTCTTGAAAATCACTGGCATATGCCAGAATATTTCCACTTTGCATAAGTGGATTCCATTCAAATATTGTGAAAATGAATTCATCCCCAAAAAACATGACAGGCCTAACTGCATGTCACCAGATGTCACCCAGGCTATGATGAAGCCACTTGAGTATGCTCTTCACCAGCCCTGCCTAAGAGCCCTGAATGTCTGATGAGCCCCAGGAACATGGGTTTGCCAAGCACTTGTCAATCTCCAGTGCATGTTACTCCTCTCCAGTACTCCAACGCCGGCATCTTGTTCCTGTGTATGGGAAAGCTTGCTCAGCGTGTTCAAACTGCTGCAATTCTGACAGTCTAATCATTTGCAGAAATGCCACCATATTAACAGATAACAGCTTGCCCTCTCTGCAAACAGGAGGCTCCTACTCTGCATCATTTGTTTCAAGGAAGATGATGGATGAAGGAATTTCAACTCCTGTTCCCCCTGGATAATTGGTGGGATAATAGTATCTATACTTAATGCCCACTAGCCCCAAAGCAGTGCTCAAATATATCCTGGGGGGGCTAGTTTTTTTAGATGAAATAACACACAATTAGAGAAGAGCCATTATTTGTGTTTTACAGAGTGCTTCACAAAGACAGAAAAGAACTTCATGTGACAAAGGAAACATGTGGACCAAGATGGAAAACTTAATTAATCCCACCCAGATGTAGTCCAAGTAACCATAATATTACTGAATTAGGGCTCTGTTAAAGATGAGTGGGGATTGGAGGTTCCCAAAGTCTGGTTTGTAGCTGACCTTTGCTCCATGAGTCACAGGAATGACTGACAGAGGTCAGGCCAAAGGTTTTCCTAACCCAAATACTGCCCGATAGTGGTCCACAACAAAATGTGAATGGTAGAGTAAAACCAGGCGAAATCCATTGTAGTAACTAAAGACAGACACAGAGTGATTTGCAGCTCCCACATTTGAGGAACTAGAGGGGATTTTTCTGTTTTTAAGAGCATCTGACAGATTTCTCTTTCATGCATTTGTACAGATGCTATCTGATGGCACAAAAACTTCTGGCATCCACAAGATCCAGTGGCAGAAAACTGCACAGCTTCATTACAGGTCTCTAGCAGGTCACTTCAAGCCCGATGCCTCACACGTGAAAGAGTTGGGACAAAAAGTAAATAATCCTTCACCTTCCAGCTAAGCAAGTTTGCCTTTCTAATAATAGTTATTTTAGATCCCATTACTGTGCATACAAAGTTAAGGCTATTCTTTGCATAACTCTGCATTCAGGTCCACCCTGAGGAACATGCTAAATGTTTGCACCAAAATGCAGCCAAGTTTTAAGGCAGACCGTAAATTTTGGAGGCTTTTTTTTGTTTTGTTGGTTTCTTTTACTATTAATGTCTTCTCCTTCCACAGGGTATGTATGACCAGTCAGAAACAATTCCTATTACAGGACTCTTGCAGCAGATCTTCCCAGTACAGTAAGCAAAATGTTTGGTTATTTAGGCCAATGGTTCCCAAATTATCTCTTCTAAGTTTGAACAACCTTCACTCCATTGCACTTCTTTCCACCGAAACCCCTCCAAGCATTCTTCCCTTAAATAGGTGATCAACTCCATCCTCTTGTTTCTTTTTTGCATTTTCTCCAGACTGGATACCCATGTTAGTGCTCACAATACTGCTGTTAAATCCAAGGCCGCTCAAAGAGACCAGTAAAGGGAATGAATACCTTCACTATATCAACAATGCATTGATCAATGTATAAGTTGGTTTGTACAGGAAATAAACAACCTCCATCCTGATCAAAGGTCCTGAACATGGAGCCTGACAGACTATAAGGAAGTGTTTTAAACACTGCAGGGCACTGTGTTTGCATTTAATCTTTTCTTTTTTATTACTTTCCTTTTTTAAAAAAACACTTTTCCCCAACCTGTCAGTGTTTGCTTTCCAATATTTGTTTATGCTATGTAAGCTGTAGGTTATTTCTGTTAGAGACCCTAATTTCCTCCTCTGCTGGGACTGTGGCGATAGCCCCAAGGAAGTTTACACTGAGAGAAGAGCATGACAGGCAATGAATTAAGTGGTTCAGAAAGCAATACAATTAGCTTTCTCAGTGGAGGAAAATGAAGATAAAAAAGAAATTCTTGGCAGTTCTACTCTCCTGTCTCCGTCTCAACTTCAGAAAATGGACATCAAGGGACAGTCAAAGAAAATAATCATCAATATTTGAAACTTGATATGACGTGATTTATTGACACAGGACTAATACCAAGATCTCTCTTTTTTTTCCTTTTTATTTTTTGGTAGCCAATTCCTTTGCTGACTGAGCTCAACTCATTTGCTTCTACTAACTGTTTGCTTTTCAAGCTGCCCTAAAATTAGATGGCAGGAAGCCTAGAGCTCCTGTGTAGGCATCCTCCTTACCAACTCCTAAGCTGTGAAGCACAGAAATGGTGTGTTTGTTCCAGTGAAGAAAGCCTGGCCAACATTTCCACAAGACTTAGAGATGCTTTGAAACCCAGCATTGCTTTCAAAGCTCCTGGACTGATCAGGATTCACATGCTGCAGGAAAAAAACCCACCCTAACAAAACAGTACCACTAATATTGAGGAGACAGACCCTGAGAGGCATTCAAGTCCTAATTTTTGAAAATGGCAGATATTTCTACCTCTGATGACTAAACTACTAAGCTTTCCCATCAGGCATTGGTGGAAGTACTTACTATTATTTTTAATACATGCTGCCTCCAGGCAGAGGCAAATAAAACAAAAGAGAAATGACAACTGTCCCTTCAAATAAGAAAGCTGTATGTACAGTTCAGACTTTGCATTATCAAATGCACGTGGCACCTATAAAGAGAGTCAAAGCTTTACAATCGTGCTATTTGTGAGCCCAATCATTTATTTGCATTTATAAATACACAGAATGCCATGAACATTATTAGTCTTTAATGGCACATTTTGGCCTGGAGAAACGAATGCAGGAATATTAAAGACATGGGTTGCTACTGAAAATTGAAGGCTTCTCATTAAAAGTTTATAAAAAGAAATGTGGAGTAGTTAGGAGAAAATGTCCACTTTTAAGTCCCTTTTTTTCTTCCTCCCCAACTGCGCTCCGGACCATGAAGATTAAGAAAGTATTAAGAATGCTTAATAAAGGATGTTTCTTAACAGCAGATTGCAAAAAGTGTAAAGGAAGCTTAATTTGATTAAAATAATCATGATATTTACTAAAGCAGAGACTGTTTTGCAATAAGGAAATCTACATGCAAACCAGTAATTTTCATACTTTCATGAACAGAAGGCTATTCTATGACCGACTATAAAAGGCTGTGTTCAGCTGTCCTTGGGATTTACAAGGCGCTAATAACATCTCCCATAAATTGTTTACCACACCAGCAACACATTCAGATAAATGCCACCATGGTGGGTGAGTGATGCCACTCTGAGAGGGCTCAAAGCACCATGGAGTCAATGTACAACCTTTTCACCATCTGCCTTGGTGATGCTGTATCTGAAACAGGACAGGCATAAAACCTGGATTTTTTTTTAGCTGGAGCATGTTAGAAACAAAGGCATGACTCATGGGACATCTACTTTATGAAGACTAATCTGTGAAGAAACAGTAAGTTATTCCATAGTCCACCTGCTCTGAGCACCACAGAGTTCTGCACAAGCAGTGTGCTGCACAAACCTCTAGGACTGATCCCAAACACTCCAGCAGAAATGCCCAAAGCTGGACCTTGTAGCATTCTATGGACTCTGCAAAAGGCAGCAGCTCGCAGCTTCCACAAAGCTTCATACTTTGCACATGCAAACTCTAATTTAGGAGAAAAAGGGTACAGGGCAGCACACCCTCACTTAAAAAGTGCCAGCACCCACTTTACAATAGCCCTTTTAAATTCCAGGATCTTTTCCAGCCAGTTTTATCTAACTTCCGCCTCATTTTACTTCTACAGTCAACAGCCTCTTTGCTCAAAAATCTTTTAAGCCATTATTTCCTGAAGTGAAAGATAATGCATCATTATCCTATATCACAAGAAAACACAATACAATACTAGATCGATATCTTTGTCTGCTCAGCCAGCCACAAATCTTCCTGTCCTTATCACTCAAATGGTGAAATACCTCATAGGATTATAGAACCATTTGGCTTGGAAGAGATCTTAGAGATCTTCTAGTTCCAATCCACTCACCATGCATGGGCAGAGACACCTTCCACTAAACCAAGTTGTTTAAAACCTCATCCAGCCTGGCCTTGGTAGAAATATACCTAAGGTTCTTTTTCACAAAAAAACTCTCTACTATTTCTTATCTTTCCCACTTAGTGGCTTTTTTCCTTGAAGTCCAGTTGCACATATTTGAATGATGCATTTCCTCTGTCACCTCCCCATCTGCAACTTATGCATTTTTATGAATTTAACTCTGGTGAACAGTAAATTCAGAGCCAGAAGAAACAGCAAGCAGTCATCATACAAACTTCTTCAACTGCACCTGCCTTCGTTTTGGTACAAGAGCAGTCAAACATCTAGTGCTCAGTGGGGATCCATCTTCTGTTCCAGCTGACATACCAGAGAGTCTCTGATGACGAGGCCAGTGAGAACAAACCTTCATTTTTCTTTTAGGAAAAGGATCTCAAACTTTTTTCTGCTCCACACATCTCATGTTGGTCAGAACTGCCATCCCACGATAGCAAGTTTGATCCAGTGCTTTCCTAACCAGACCTGAAGTGGCCAGCAAGGACTGAGTTGTCCTACAAAGACTGTATCATTAACATGAAATCACAACCTGGTAGGGGATGCTCCAGACTTCATTTTATATACAGCTCACTTGGAGAATGGGGTTCCTTTGGAAAGGAAATGTACAGAGGACATTTGCTATCATAATACTACTACAATAGTGTATTAAAAATTGAAAACAGTGGTCATAAGATATGATTCCTCACCATTTTAGAAGTTTTCAAATATTGAACCTCTTTTATTAAAATAAAAAATAAAAAAAAAGACTCCTACAGACAAACTGCAATTGTTCTGTTTTGTTTCAAATAAAACCACATCTGCTTTCCAAGCACATGCATTTCTTTCTAATCTGAAGAGTTTTACCAGTCCTGGCCTTTGGTTGGTTGGTTGGTTGGTTTAGCTTGCTTTTTGCCCAGCTGATTAAAAAAAAGATTATAAACACAGGGAAAGGTTGACAAAGAATGACAGAAAGTGATATCCCAAGTCACCAGGTCATGAACTTTTCTACTACATGGTCCCAGTAAAGCACAGTCTTAATGTATCTTTAGAAAATCTTCACAGCTTACCTACTGACAGCGCAGGACAACTAGTGCTGGAGAGCTTATATCTAGAAATAATAATAAACAAACAGACAAACTTCAAACCCAAAAAACACCCACTTAGTTTGGATAAAATTATTGAAAGGTATTTTTAAGAGAATGGGACTATGGACAGGGTAGGGGGGTGGGAATAGCAAAAAGAGGCCTTCCTCTTCCTGGTAACTTTCAGCCAGAGATGTCCAGGGGGGAGGGCTCATGGACAGAAACTTCCAGCTGACAGTGCCAAGCTCTCACTGTGGCCAGAACAGCCATAGCATATGGAATCCATCCATCTCTCATGAGGGACTTTAGGAGGACTCACATCTGAACTAGAGAGGGTCACCCACACAAAATTTCCAAGCACTTGAAGAGGACAAGCTCCAGCCATGTAGGGAATATCGTTAATAAGCAGGAATGGCTCAGATGGCTCCCTCAAACCTGCAGGAGGCTCTGTGGGATCCTGCTACCAACAGCAGTAGGCACAGAGGGAAAAGGAAAGAAGAAGAGGAGGTCTGTGGTCTCTGGTGGGTGGGTGTCAGTCACCTAGAGGCCTGTACCTCCTCACAGGCACCAGTGAGCTCCTGCCAGCTTCTCATCTCTGGGGAATGGTGCAAAACCTCAGCTTGCTCTCAGCAAAACACCACTGTTCTGCATGGATTCAATGCAGTATGCGTTCCCTGCCTCCCAGGAGAGCACATCAGGGGACAGGTCTCCCTCCTCAGGCTGTGGGGCAGCCTATGGCTGTGACCTGCCCCAGCCATGGCTGAGACCTGCCCTGGCATTTCTGCACACGCTCCTCTGGATTCTGGAGATGGGAGTGAAAGAGACACACAACTTCAGCAATCAGGTCTTGATCCTGCTCACCAAAATTACAGGATTTCTCTTTGACAAAGATCCACCACTTCAATTGTGTCTACAGCTACCTGGAAGAAGGCTACAGGCAGGTGGAGATAGTCTTTTTTCCCAAGGAACAAGTGATAAGATAAACTGGTCTCAAGCTCCATCAGGGAGGGTTTAGATCAGATATTAGGAAAAAATTTCTTCACTGAAAAGGCTGTCAGGCATTGGAGCATGACCAGAAACACCATGAAAAAAATGCAGCAGTATCAGTAAAGAGTCTTACACCATGCAAATGATCAGATTACTTAGTCTTGGAGCGCCCATGGGGCCCTCCAGGGGCAGTGGGCAGATCCAGAGCCTCCTGCCCTCCCGTCCCAGCTGTCCCTTGCCGAGCCCAGGCACTGCCAGCAACATAGCATGGGCTCCACAGCTGACTGGCACCTTCCCAGGAAGAAAAAGTTCAGTTTGGTTTCAATTAAAGAAACTATTCTGAAGACAATTTACTCCCATTTCTAGACACAGTGATTTCTAGCTCCCCCTTTTAGAAAACTCCTCTCCAAATACTGCCAGTCTCTGGCCGCTCCATAAGCAGTGCTCTTTTTAGGCTGTGGACGTTAATCAAGCTGCTCTTTATTTTTAGATTTTCTTCATATGACTTTATGCCACAAACTCTATTAACATTATGCCTTGGAACATCAGGGTTATTCACAGATCAATCAAAGTGACAGAAAATGTTCCTCCTGCCTTGGGAGAACTGAACTCAGCTGGCTTTTTAAGAGCAAAGCTGAGAGAAGGGAAAAAAATTAAAAATACACCCCTCACACCATAAATCAACCAATTGGACATCTTGGCTGTGAATGAAATTTCTCTGAGGAGGTGGGGAGAGAGGGAACAGAGCACTGATTTTTCCCCCCCCGTGCCTGTGTGCACAGATTAAACACCCATCTGCACAGAGGCTTGACTTCAGGGCAGTGCCCAGTACAGGCAGAGGAGTAAGGACCCACCTCTTAAGGTGCAAGGAAATACCTCTCTGTATTTTTAGTCAATTTCAAAATAAATGCTCTCACATTCCTGTTTCGTTACTCTGTCTGTCTCGATACACTGAAGGGTATTGCAGCTGCAAGAAAACTCAACCCCTGATCTCACCCCAGCCTAATAGGAACCTTCTAATTCACCCAGCTCAAAAGAGAAACATTCAGACCGAGGGCTGCTGCAGGTAGGGTTAGCCCTGCTGCAGGGATTAGGGAAGGACAGCAACACCACACTGCACTCCAGCCACTTCTCTAACCCATGCCTAATCAAATTATTCACTCTCCCTTTCCCCAAGCACAAGAGAGACTGAAAATAAAAAAATATAATCACTTCAAACCCTCTCTATTCTGTATGCTGTTCTGAGGCTGGCTCTTGAAAGCATCCCCCTCCCCCTCTTCAAAAACAGAAAGAAGTCACAGGTCAGCAGCACACCCTGTACAAGAGGCTGAATTTTATGTAGATTTCCTCACCAACACTCAAAAGGGCTTGGTAAACTTCTGCAATGTAGATTTTTGTTGACACTTGGAGGCACAGAGGTAAACCATTAATCAGGAACATAAACTACTGCATATCTCAACTGATGAAAGAGTAAAAAACATGCCAAATCTGTAGATGCAAATAAAGACTAAAGGTATGCTTCACCATTTCTGATTGGCAAATTCAGATCTGCCGCTGTGACCAGTGAAACCTTAGATTATGCAGAAGGAACAAATTATACACTTATTTTTTCCTCCACGTGTTTACACTGAGCACAGCAGCATAGCCAGTGAATCTCACGAGCCCCATGGAAGTGCTCAGAGTGCCACAGGCAGACGGGGAGAGACCCAAAGCAAGGAGTGAAGTTCCAGCTCCTCCAGGTACCAACAGCTGCAGGACCATCAGATAGGCAGGGAAGTGTCAGCAGCTACACACCCTCTGCTCAGAGCCAGCAATACAAAACCAGCCTGGGAGTAACAGCACACTTTTTCCCCCTTTCAAAGCAAAAATCCATGGCTTACTGAATGTTCCTCTGTACATGAGTTTCTTTACATTCACTGGAAAGTGCTGAGTACTTTTGCCTGGTTTGTGCCTTCAATGTGAAACACACAGCTTGTGCTCTGCTACCATTTGAAAAAAAAAAACACCTAAAACAAACAAGCCCCAAACACAAAACAGTAGAAGACAGTAAGTATTAAAGACTTTTCCCAATCCCTTGCCAAATTAATGCACACTAAAATTCCACAGAAGAAAAAGGATAGAAAAGTTTGGCTGTGGAAACATTCCTCTGGAATTCCCTGCACTGACACAAAACTGGTTTAGTCTTAAGACTGCAGGGACTTCAGTAACAACTTTTGTAAAAGCTGAAAACTTTGGGAAAACCCTGTCACAGGGCAAAGCAAGGTAACATTGCCAAACACTTCCCCTTTTTCACATTTATAATGAAGGGGATTGCTCTCAAAATTTTTCACCATGAATGACTTCACAAGACAAACCACGGTCCAGAACAATGCATTCCTATTCCAAAAGTGTTTCAATTGATCTGTGAGCTATCCTCCAAGCCATGGAAATGAACAAAAAAGCACCAAGCAATAAGCTGTATGTTCACACAGGCAGCTCCCAGAAGACACAAGTTTCTCCTCTGAATGTTTTTTGTTCTGTTACCAGTCACGAATTACTGGTTCTGCCATGTCAAAACAAACAGGCCTCTTGTTATGTTTTCTGAAGTGTTATATTTACCCATCTTGGCTATATTTTTTCTTTTGGCTGCTCATCTGATGCTTAAGGAATGATAAGGATTCCTCACTGCATTAAGGAGGTTTAAAATGCAGTGCACAGCCAAGCAATTTGGAAGCAATTGCTATGTTTCTAAAGTGAACTTTAATCTAGAAATGCTCATAAAAATCATATTATGGCAAACGGAAACAATAATGTTAATTAAATAATTTGCATTTGCATAGCAATCGGTCCCGAGGGCCAAGCATATAGTAGCACAACTCACATGAAGTACACCACGTGCTCAGCAGCAACAGATTTTTAAGGTTTGACCTGAAGAAATCCAAGCACATGCAACACCTGCTTCCTCTTGAACCTTCTGCCCTCAGCCCTTGCATAGGCAATGGCAGCCACCAGTTTTTGGCCGCCTCAGATTATACAGCAGGACTTCCATGCCTGGTGGTTAGCTGTCTGAGAAGCATCCACTCCCCTGGGCCGTTCTGTTTTGTTTTGCTAAGCCACAGTACACAAGCAGCAACAGGTTTTTGTTTAGCAAGATGCTCTAGCCAAGGACAGGCACCTTGCTTAACTCGTCATGCCAGGTCCTCTTCAGCCAGCTGGGCGCAGGACAGATCCTCTCCAGGAAACACAAACACAGGCAGCACCTTCCACCCTTAAGCCTTCTTTCCTTTCTTCATCAAAAGCAAAGGTATCAGTGGAGACACTTAACACCCACAGCCAGCTCTAATTCAGTATTCCTGGTCAGTGGGGGTTTCGAACATGACAGAAATAGAAATAACTGTGTTACAAGAGAAATTTATTCTTTCCAAGATCCTGCCCATTTAAAGAGCAATGCCAAGCTCCTTATATTTTTGTGGGTCTCTTAACAACTTAGGAAAAGAATTTGCAGTTGCAAGAACCAGAAACTCCAAAAGCACACAATTGTTTTTAAATGACACTGTCAAGAATCAAAAAAATAAATTACATTTATATATAGAGAAACAGAAATAGAATATATATACACACACAAACACATATATATATATATATATATATTACACAGAGAGTGTCTCAAAAAAAAGCACGGACAATCCTGTCTTCATTTGTGGTTTTTGTTATATTTTCTGCCCCATTTATTAGCTCTGTCAGGGAAGCAGCACTAGCTAATTTCATTATTTGTTCTCAGCCAATTTGACTTTTTGGCTTCCTTCCTATGCCCTAACAGAGTTGCTCTGTTTCCAAAGAAGGGAAAACAGTCATTGCATTACTGGAGATCAGACAACTTCCTCAAGTCCACTCTAGCTCCATGGGAGGAAAGCTCCAAGGCATTGCTGGGAGAACATATCCAGTCCTCATCTTCTTTTGGCTTCTTCTGGCTACACAAACACACCACAAGGACAGAGGTGCAAAATGAAACACCTGCAGGCTTTCCACCTAAGTGAGCACTTGACACTGCATTAATGCAAAAGACTTCAGGTAGATCCACACAGGAGTAGCTTTAATCTACACCACCTAGTGAAAGTCCATTAAAACAAAAGGATGCTTTAAGTAAGAAAGATCTTCATAAGCAGGGAAGATCCAGATGTTTTGTAACACACCCCTTCAGCAGGCCTATCCTGACTCTTTGTTTCTGGAAAAAGTAAAAAAGCCAAAGAATCCTAAAAAACCCTAAAAAATCTGAACAAAAACAAACAAAAAACCCAACCAAACAAAAAGCAAGCAAACAAGACAAACAAACAAACAAAACTAATAAAAGACAGGCCTAATCGAAGTCCCACAAGTTTAAAAGGGATTTGCATATGGCCCAGCGCTGCCATAGCATTCTTCACTTCTGTTGGGCATTAAAGGAAATAACCAAATCTTGAAATTAGAGTTGAGTGTTCCTTGTGGCAGTGTTGAGGAACTGAGCTTTTTTCCTTGCCCCTTCATTTTCTTTTCATCTTCAATTTTGTTTGCGGCTGCTAACGTAATATACAGAAGTTAATTTCTTTCCTGACTCGAGGTATCACTAGGGGAATATTGAGTGTTACTGTGGCAGCTGGAAGTCATTACCTTTATACAAAAATTAACCTGTGGCACTAATCTCTTTACTTTTTTCCTCTTCTTTTTTTCATTTTTTATTTATACAAAAGCACCTGCTTTATTAATACTGGAGGTGAAGCAATTGCTAATGCAAATAACTGAAATTCTAACTACATTAAATATGCAAATGTAACCCCCTAAGCTTTTTCTTAAATCAATACAAATAAAATCTTGTTTCTTGAACTGCAGAAGTTCAAGTTATCCTAACGTAATGCTGTGTACACCATGAAGAGAATGGTTTTCCATCCCACCCATCTTTATAACAAACCTTTTATATGAAATTTGCCCTCTTCTTTGGGACAGCCTAAAAGGAAAAAAGGGAAACAAATATTTATATTTTAGAAATGGGTATTAGACTAAACCCTTAAGAAACTAAATAAATGGACTGAAAAAGAGGAAATGATGGACAGAAAACAACCAAAATTGTTGAATACACTGATTATAGTGTTTATATAAATTTAAGACATTCAACCCATTAATCCTAATTTCTGAAATGAACTCTTCCATGCCCAAGCACATACCAGGTGTAAACATTCAAGGGGAGAATAACCACCACTCCCAAAGACAGCTAATTACTGTAATTTTATATATAACACTCTTCTTCCATAAGTGCTACAAGTATGTCTGTACTATTTTCAAAGATGTTTGGTGCACATAAGCAGCAGGGAAAATGAGCTTGTGCTGAGCTCCGTGCTGCCTTTGCTCGATTGCAGCCAGCTCTGAATATATCATTAAAGCAAGCTGAGGTGTTTCTACACTGCAGTGTATTTTGGGGACTGCTGTACTCATACCAGTGAGGTCATCCAGTAAAGCAACAAAACTTTCAGGCATGTGCTCATCCCAGAACTGTATAAAAAACTATCCACCTATGTATTTATTCGCCATTCGAAATCATTTAAACAGAGAGTAGATTTAGATTAGACATTGCAATGAAATTCTTCACTGTGTGGGAGGGGAGGCACTGGAACAAGTTGGCCAGCGAAGACGTAGAATATTTGAGACCAGGTTGGATGAGGCCCTGAACAACCTGGTCTAGTGGAATGTGTCTCTGCCCACAGAGGGGAATTGGAACTATATGATCTTTCAGGTCCCTTCACACCCAAACAATTCTACAATTCTGTGATTCTATGAAGTATTTTCAAACCAACACAAAGGAACTGAACAGTTTTTAACCAGAGATTAACTACTCTCACTTAAAAACCACCCCATGTAAATGTTTGTCCTGGGGAACGCTCCCACTCTCATCATGGAAAAGCAACCAGCACCTCAGCAAGACAATGCATCCCACCTCAAAAAAATGCCTCAAAAGAATGGACAAAACACTGCTGGGTACCAAATTTCATTCTCCACAAGGGAGAGAGGGGATGCTGGTGTGCCTGGCTCATGCCATGCTGCCATCTCACAAATACTGATGTTGAGCCAGATGAAGCGTAGCCTGCTGGACAGCCCACACAGCTCAGCAGGACAGCAGTACTTTCCATATAGTTAGTATTGATTCAGGTTAGAAAAATTAATCCCTGGGTCACTCAGGGGCAGCTAAATGTTTTCAAAAGAAGCCAGACATAATTAAAAGCATATCTGTGCAAGAATGTGGGGTGGGGAATTAGAGTGTGTTTCTAACTGCTCTTGTGTATTTTGCTATATTGAGATTAAAGGGCAGGTCACTCCCCTGCCAGCTCTCAGAGAGAGGGATATGTATTTACTAAACAGAGCAAGTTACAGCTGGGAAAGTAACGCACTACCAGGCACCACCTTGATTTACCCTCCGAAAGGCTGCGAGTTTACCTGACACTCAGAAACTGCAACACACACACTTGCCAACCCCGCACGCCCTTCTCCTGCATCCTCCTTCACCGTTCACTGAGCTCACCTGCAGAGACTTGTAATCCTCTTTAACTGGGAACTCCTCCAGCCTGGGGCACATCCCCTTCCTCTGAGCATGGAGTGACTCACACCCCCAGTAACAGTGCCCAGGACACACATTTAAGCGCAACCCAAGAGGACATCTCCACATAGATCTGCAGGGAGACATGAGATGCAGCCCCAGGCAGCCAGGAGAAAGCTCTTCATCGTGTGCCAAGCAGAGATGGGGCTGTCAGGTCCTGGGGAGGGACAGAGCATTCTGGCCAGGACTATTAGCCATGCCTGTGATCCATGTCCTTCCCTCTGGTTTGGCACACAGCTACAAGGGAGCCTTCAGCAGCCTGCCAGCCATCAGGAGCCTTCAACAGTCCCAAATGCTGTTCTTCTCTAAAGCAATGGTGTTACTGTTATCACTCATAAATGAAAGTTATCAGGCAACCATTCAACATATAGAGTTTTAAACTTTTTTCTTAATTTCACAGGACCAAGACCTTACAGTCTTTTTCAGCTAAAGCTCTGACTCATTCTGTGCCCTGGCTATCTGTCCTGCAGCAGATGAGAAATCAAACATTGCAGCACCTAAGCAGCTTGAAGCTAGAGTCTGAACTTGAACGTCACTGCTCTCTCCTAAAACTATTTGCAAAGCAGCTTAACAAGTGAGAATTTTTAAACATATTTAATTTTCTGCATCTTTTCCAAGTCTACCTTTCTTCAAAAATATGTTCCTTTGAAAAAAAAAAAACCTCCAGAGATCCCACCTTTTGATTTTCTGGGATAATACTGTAGTGAAAAAGCATAGGGTCAAAGTCTGAGGACGTAAAAAGTGATACAACTTCTCTGGACTCCTCTAAGGTAATAAGACTGCTTTCTTCTCACTATCCTAACTGCTTCGTACCCACCCACAAAACATTAACTAGGTAACTCTTTACTGATGTTTTTTTGGCATCTTTCACAGTGGCATAAAATTTATGAATTCCAATGCATTTCTTAAGTTTCATCACTCAAGCTGCAATTAGCATAATTTTGATGATCACATAAATTTTCTGTTTATTTATTTTTGCTAGATCAGGTTCAGCTATGGCACTCATTACAGTTAATCTAAGGCAGCAAGGTTGCTACTCCTTGGACCGAGCAAATCTGCCAAATAAGGGAAGCAAGGACCATCGTGAACAGTGCGGAAGACAATTTTTACTTTGGGTTTACTTAGGGATGACGTTTAACCAACAAATAGTTTATTAACTCATAACTCTATTTTCAAAGGTATGGAAAATCAATTTCTCCATAACTTTATTGCAATCTGTTGTTCTTATCATCTCAGAATAGGAGGCCATAAGATTCAACATACCCTATCCAAAAAATGTAGTGCAGGCTATGGCATCCATATTATGAAATTCTACTTTTGACAGCTTACAGGAAGCTAGGATAAAGCCTCTGTCTTTCCCCCGCACTGGTTTTGACACAAGCTGAAGATTTCTGACACTGGGCTTCAAAATGATGTTGTCCTGTTTCGTATTTAGATAATGGGAGCCTATGTTCAGGTGCCATGTTCAGATTTTTGCTTAGTAGTTGTTAAAGTTTAGTTCAGCTAGAACAGGGCTAAGAGAAGGAGCAGCTGGCAAGCAGCCTGGGGAAGGGGTTTAGTTTGTAGGAAGACTGTCTGGCCCAGCCTAGTTGAGATAAGAGATTAAGTTAGAGCCTGTTACTTTTTTTTTACTAACTAGAAAAGAATGAGAGAGTTTTTGGGGGTTTTTAACCTTGAACATGTGTGTTTCACAGAGACATGTTTAGTTTCTTAGTAGCTTAACAAACTGTCAGTTACACAAAAAAACTTTTTATCAGTTTTCTAAATTTCTT
Organism: Zonotrichia leucophrys gambelii; assembly: GCF_028769735.1. Lineage (NCBI taxonomy): Eukaryota > Metazoa > Chordata > Aves > Passeriformes > Passerellidae > Zonotrichia > Zonotrichia leucophrys. Next base: position 80,476,653 of record NC_088169.1, read on the forward strand.
CTTATTTTAAACTACAACACCTGCTCAGAACATGACCTAGCAGAACAAGAGACACAAGTGCAGATTATGGGCTTAATCTACCTCAGAAGCATTACTGAAAGCTAAGCAAACCAAAAGAAGTTCGACTTTGAGTTCTTAGTGCATCAGTACTTATAATTTCAATTAAACATGCAATGCAGGATGGACTAACTTCCTCCTTGTCTCTAAAAATGACCTGCCAGTCTCATAAAAACAGTACTTATAATTCAGGTCTACCTTTCAGAACATGAGAAGCTGAAAAAGGAAAAAAAAAATTAAAAACACATCACAGACTGCCTTTCTCTCTGCAAAATCCCACAGAGCTCCCTCGAGGTCATGAAGACAGAAGTTTGTGAAGCCAGTGACCCCAACACTGAAGAGTACTTGCCCATGGATTGCAGGGAAGAACCTCTGAAACTTTCTGGACACAAGAACCACCAAACCAAGCAATGCCTGGGCCATGACTGAAGGAGTGCCACACTGCTTGCCACATGTGGTTTGTTTGCCGCTCTGACCCAAATGCCAGAGAAGGTTGGTATACTCAGCTTTGACTCCCTGCAGAAAGGCACCAAAATTCCACAGAGAAACCAACTGGAAGGCAATTACAGCTCCGAAACGAAAGAATTCACAGCTTACATTTAAGACAGAATCCCACTAACTATCACTCAAAATTTCTGATGGTTTTGTCAAACGCTCTGTTACAACTACCTGCACAGATACTCTAGAAAGGTGAGGGTCAATCTTTTCTTCGATGTAACAAGTGATAGGAGAAGAGAAAAAAGCCTCAAGTTCCAGAGAGATTAGACAGGACAAATTTCTCCACTGAAAGGGTGGAACAGGCTGTCTAGGGCAGCTGTGGCAGAGTCACCATTTCTGGAGGGATTTAACACTTGTAACTGGAGCTTAGGGACATGGTTTAATGGTGGACATGGGTCAATGGTTGGAGCCAGATGATCTTAGACGTCTTTACCAATCTTAATGATTCAATTATTTTGTGATTCTATGAAATCATGCATAAAATGCAGGAGCTCCTGGCAGGAACAGAAAACACTGAGTTCAGGGTAATGACTTTGGGTGTTCTGTGCTCTTTCCTTTTCAGCCTGGAGGCTCACAACATCATTTCTGTTGGAAAAGGTCATTGCCAAGGGGTAGCTAGGCAACAGCTGAAGAGTTGTGGTGGTCAAAAAGAGCCACAATGTTTTAAGTTGCCTTTTTAGTAAGTGATGGACAGTCTTCAGAACACTCAGTGACATCCCTCACAAGAAGCCAGTTAAGGGGACTTCTTTTTATTTCTTAAGCAGTTTCCATATTTGAGCTAAATTAAAAAAATGGAAAATACTAAATAAACATAGCAGAGGTACTTGAATTGCTCCCTGGCCCTGTTTTGTATTACACCAAAAATTCCAACTTCCCTGAGAAAATACTGGGAGGCCAGCACTCAGAGGAGAACCTGATATGTGCTCCTTTTTGTGCCACTTTGGAGCCCCCACACGCTCCAGCTAGGGCAAGGAAAAACAGTCTGTCCACTTCTACTCTGCATAGGTGGAGGAGTATCCAGGGGCACCAGCCCCAAACTCTCCCACATCATGGAGCACAGGTCAGTGTGGCTGGAGATCCTCCACTCTTCTGAGCTCCAACTGCTGATGCATGAATGCAATCTCAGTCCCAGCTGTGCATCCAAGGGTTTGCCAGACAGTTCTCTGGTTATCTGTACACCAACTGCACTGACCCAGTCTTTGCAAAACTCTGGTCATATTAAAGCTTCAAGCTATACAACCTTGAATTAAAGAGTTGGGTCCCCACTTTGTCTGTTTCTCTCCCAACCCTCAGATCACTGGCTTACCACAGATTTAAAGGAAGTGCAGGGCATGTGCACTCACTATGCAGCATCACTGCTGAAATGCAGGTGCTGCTCTGCTGTCACTGCCTCTGGGCTGCAAGGCCTTCCGTTGGCATCCTGAAGAACTTTCTGCAATTCAGGCACATAGATACTAAGCACACACTTCAACAACCAAAACTTTAAATATTATCTGCGCTGTAGCTCATCCACGATGCTGAAGGATTTCCTTTTTGGCACACGGGCAATCTGACCAGCCTGCACAATGCTTGGTGCCCAGTCACACCAAAAACCCCTGGGGCCTACTGAAACGGTAGTGAAACGGTACTAAAAATAGCAGGCAAGTCAACCAAACCTTCCAGCATCTCTTCCCCAGTCAACTCCCATGCCAGAGCCAGAGACAAAGGAAAGGGGTGAGAAACACAACACATTCTGTCTGTTGGATCCTCAATGCCTCCAGCTCGGCCCTCCAGCCGTACAAACAAATGCCAGCAGGGCAGTCTGTGACCTACTTTCCCTCCCTGCACGGGGAGCTGTGCCATTGTGAAACTGCCACTGAATTTCAGCTGCACAACGATGACAAGAGGGAGCTGAGGCAGCCACACGCTGTGTGACTAACACTGACACAGCGGCTACTGCCCTGGCATCCATGTCCTCTACCGGGGAGCCTCCGCCGTGCCAGGCTCCAGCTGCTGCAAGGGGCTGAGGTACAGCTCTCCAGGGCAGCATGGCAGCAACCCACACACCTGCTCAAAAGCTCTGTTTCTCCCTCTTTCCCCTCACAACTGCCTGGAAAACTATCCCTAAGTCACTGCTCTGAAGTTTCTTCCCCACCCTCTCTGCCTTTGAAGACCTATACAGTGCTGAGACCATTGCTGCCTGCCTGCTGTCTGGCATGGAAATGACCACGCCATTACATTTGTGCCACAGCCAACTCAGAGAGCCAACTGTATCCAGGCTTGCATCAAAAGAAGCATGACCAGCAGGTTGACAAGACAATTCTCCCTTTCTACTCTGTCCTCGTGAGACCCCACCTGAAGTACCTCATCCAGCTCTGGGATTTGACCAGAAGAAGGATGTGGATCTGTTGAAGTAAGAGCACAGGAGGGTCACAAAAATGATCAGAGGTCTGGAGCATGTCTGCTATGAAGAGAGGCTTAGAGAGTTGGAATTGTTCAGCTTCAAAAAGAGAAGCCTCTTGTGAGACCTCATTGTAGACTTCCAGTACCTAAAGGGGGCTTATAAAAAAGAGGGAGAATAACTTTCTGCATGGATAGACAGTGATCAGACAAAGGCGAACTGTTTTACACAAAAAGAGGAGAGATTTGGGTTGTGTCAGGTTGGGTTAGGAAGAAATTCTTCACCCTGAGAGCAGTGAAGAACTGGAAGATGTTGCCATTGTAGAGAAGCTATGACCATTGTTGGTAAGCACAGTTTTGAAACAACCTAATGGGTGCCCAAGTATGGATTTGAGCCTAACTTGAAGCATACAAATTTGACTAAGCAGGCTGAGAGCTCACATTAGGATCTCCAACCCATCTGTGCAGCATCTGCACCTCAGAGTTCACTCCAGACAGCTGAGCCTCCTCCAGGCAGCAGGAAGCTGGTCCTACAACAGGAGCTGCCTGGCCCACTATGCCCATATCATCTGTGAGTGTGGCATTTTTGGGCATGTATAGGCCACTGCTATGCCAGTGACACATCCTGCAGACCAGAGCAAGTCCACTGGCTGAAGAGGGTGAGCTCACCCCATCTGCACAGACACGCTCCTGCCACAACACCTTCTGAATAGCAAAAATGCCTCTCCTTTGTCCGGGCAGGTCTGAACTCAGGCTCTCAGAGACCTGGCCATTTTCAGTTCCCAAATCTCACCTATCTTTGGGAAGGATGAGCTGGTCAGGCAGTCTTTCCTGAGGGCTCATGACAGTACTTCCCTGCTTTACCATTTACCACTGAGCCTTGCAGCCCAGGGGGAAATTTCAAGTCTATACAGACTTAAACAAATGGGGGTCTATTACGTTAACTCCAAGGCAAGTCTCATCCAGCGCCTCCATATAATATTAAATTAAATGAAAGGGGAATAAGAAAGGAAGTCTCCTCCCAGTTTTACAAGAATAGATTGATCTTTAGATGTTTTCTTTTACCTCCCATGACTTCAGAATAAGAAACAGTCATTAACTCCCACTAAACATTGCGCCTAACTATCCTGGTCCACAGGCACTGAAAGCTATTTTAATATTTTGATAGTTTGATACCTACTGAGGGTAGCAGAGGCCCTGAAGAACTCCTCCTCCCTCTCCCGCATAGGAACGTGCTGTGCAATACTAACTTGGTATTCCACAATCCTTTTCTTAAAAAGAACACTGTGCTATTAACGTAATTATCTGATTAATCTTTCAGCCTCACTTTGCATTAAATAAACACCTGGATGCAAAATGCTTTTTTCTCAGAGAGTGCACCTCAAGTGTTTATCCAGCACACTAATGAAAGGGATACCACCAGCAGTCCAACTGGTGGTCAAGGAGGAAAGCAAGTACTCCTGAGCACACTGGGGACAAGCAGGCATTAAAAAATACTTCAAAGGAAAACCACAATATTCATCACTTTATACTTACCACCTCCTCAGGATGAGACAACTCCCATTTTAGAACTATTAAAAAAACTTTAAATGAATATGTTGAAAATACACACACACGCAAGTTATTTGAATGCCTTTCAGAATTTAAGGTCAACAGCACACTGCTTGACTACTCAGTTCAGGTCAAATGGTTCCTGGATTTAGTGCACCATTTTGAACTGAGCCACACCACCTCTCAGAGAGGCACCCAGTTGTGAAAGCAGCTGACAGCCATTATTTGCATTTTTGGATGAGTTTTTCCTAATCATTAACTGCACTCACGGTGAAAAGAAAAATTTGAGTGTGCCTTATTTTCTTCAGTGCTGCTAGTACCACCTACTCTGAGTAATATTCTCCCTATGCTGATACAAACAGACCATGAACAAATACCTTTTTCATTACTACTTTCAATTCCATCTGAGAGTGGGATGTAGGGTTGTGGGGTTTCTTGGGTTGTCTGAAAAACAACGCCTACTTTCTGGCTTGCAGAATTACAGGGTTTGGTCATCAGGTGCAATTTCCTTAAGCTCCTAATTTTCATTCACATTACCTCCTCCAAAGCTTTTGCTTTTAAATCATTTGCTCAAAAATGGTGTAAACAATATGAGATGCTGAGATGTTCCTCCCACTTCCCATCCAGAAAAGGTGAGCAGAACAGACACAGCAATCAGGAGGATATGGAGCAATGTGTGCTATTCACCCTTAATAAAATGCTGGGTTTGTAAAGGTCTTCAGAGAAACAAAACCTCTGATTTCTCAACTGAAAGATTTCCCTGAATCCATGGTCAGGATAGGCCCTGCTGCAATGTTTTAAAACTTACTATGAAGCTATTAAAAAAAAAAAATCTGTCAAAACACAAGACAGCTAGCAAGCATACACATTCATTCCTCAGACTTCACTAAGACAGGATAGTTCAAGATAATTATTGCCAGTAATATGCTACCAGCACCTTCTGCTGTTCTCCACTCCTGGATGAGGCTGCAAGGCAGCTCAAATGGCTCTTGTAACCTTAAAACAATTCTGCTTTCCACTTTTGAAAGACTTTTAATAAGACAGTCAATATTTTATAGAAGGAAGCTCATCTTGTTTCTCCTTTCAAATCCACCAAGTGCAAAGGAATAAAATGAAGCGGGAGTTAAGTATCCTGCCACCAGGACAGGCACCACAGGGCACCCAGAGGACTCACACACCTCTCTCCTCACTCAATGCAGTGTCCATTATCAACATTTTCTTTAGTTATATAATTAATGTAGCAATGCACAATAGGCCAGTATCTTTGGAGCAGAATGTCCCTGTCACACATACAGGGGAAGAAAAAAAATTCACATTGATTTTATTAGTGTGTTTACAAAGTAATACGCACCAGAGTGAAAGAAAAAGGCTTTAGTTCTCCTGAAGCAACAATCTGCCCCTCCATCTTCAGTACTTCAAGCAAAACACACAAACAAAATCACATTCTCCATCTTGTACCTTGCTTTTGTTGTTGCTGTCGTTGATAAGTTTCAGCAAAATCCCTTCAGGCACATCAGAATGCTGCAAAGGCATAATTAAACCTTCAACAGCCATGAATGATATTACCTTTCACAACAGGAATAAGTAAGGAAGTTCTATACATCTGTAAGGACCAGATCTGCTAGGCAGCAAGTATCAGCCCCTCACTTGATCTTTCATTTGTGAACATGATTAATACTAAGCATAAGAGATGCAATGGAAACTCTCCTGTAACAGCAACATTGGGACAACAGTGAACCCCAAAAGACTGCCAAGGTGTGCTACCATCTATCCATTATTCTCTCAGACTCCTTGCAGAAATCTCACAAGCGGGGCAGAAGTCCCTCTGCCCTCTGAGAGATTACTTCCTACCCAGAACAGTTGAATGGCTCAAAGAATCACAAAGTGTCAAAGAATCACAGTCTCAGTTTTGTAGTCAGCACTGAGCTGCAGACTCAGCCTGGACACTTTAGCTATTTTCCTCCCTCTTTCCCATGTCCATTATCACCTAAGGTGAATGGTCTTATCCTACACTGATGATGTTTTCCTGCAATCTCAGGAACCTGCCAGGCACCTTTCCATCCAGCTAAACATCCATCCTCAGCACCAGAAATGGAGAAATACAAACCAAAGACAACTTATCATGCATCTTTCCATACAGTGAATCCATTAACTTGCAGAACTAAAGAGAACTCGATTTGTAATGAAGTAAAACAGCAACATGGAAGCCTGCTCAGGTGAAAATCGCTCCAGATACAGCTGTGCTGAAAAGATTCAGTTCACTCACTCAGAAGAGCTCTCACGCCCTGACCAGTGCTGACTGATATGCAATGCAAACTGATACGCAGTCTGGTGCCCAAAATTTAAAATCCTTTTATTTTATTCACCTCCTTAGCTACTGTTTTGTTTTAAATGAATTCCTCAATCACAGTCTCTCACCATACTTGTAAATTCCATCTGCATTTATCAAGATTCAGGCTTTAACCAACATATTTAATACCTATGCCTATTTGTTACCATCACTAATGCTGAAATCCTTGTAGCCCTACATGCTTATTTGTCAGACTAGTTTAGTCAGCACGGTGGATATAATGAGGCACAGGGCACTCCAGGTTCATCTTAACATTAGAGAGAGCCTCTGTCCCATGTAATCACAGCAGCACATAGGCACATCTTCAATGAAGGAAGATCTAAAGGCTGAAACTCAACACATCCCCAGCTTCCATTTATACTATCAACATAATCATCTGGTCACCCCTCCCTTCTTTTGACAGCTGTAATATCTGCAATTAAAATCTGAATCAGTGGGGGCTATTTTAAGAACAAATAAGGTATTTCAGCTCAGTAGAACACTGCCAGATTGGGTAGGATATGCTACAATTGGCATTCCAGCTCATTAAAACAGCTTTTCCGTGGACTATTGGTTCTGAAAGCGTTCTGCAACTTTATATACACAACACAAGCAGCACTCAGCACCAGCGCTTGCTGAAACTCAGCCAGCTTCACGTTGCCCTTGCACATGAAGGAACTTGTCGCAACAGTCCTGTAGGGTCAGATGAAGGACTGAAGCAAAGGGGAATTCAAGGGAAGCACAATTCCTCTCTGAGGGCTGGGAATGGCAATAACACCCCCTTCTGCACGAGGCATCCCAGGCATACTGTTGTAGTAACCAAACTGGTCAGGAATTAGCTCCACGCTGCAACTGGGAGTCACCCTATGAGCTTCTCCTGCTTCTCCTTTCTCCATGGCAATGACAACTAGTGCTTTCCTTCTCAAAAACCCCCCACACCACACAGAATTCCATCAATAACTGAATCCCCCCCCAAAAGAATAAAGGCAGAAAATAATTTAGGTTTTAAGATCATCATGCTCAGCCATTTACTTTGAAACTGGTTTTAAATGCTACAGTACTTTCTGTCTGTAAAGATAGTTATAAATGTGGGGAGGGGGGGAAGCACAGATCTCAGGTAAGATCCATAGTCTTGCTTGGAAATGTTTTTAAAATGGCATTTGGAAGAACACACATTCCCAATCAGGACGGGTGAAAACAGGTATATCCTCTGAGCTGAAGGAGTTTTGTGAAGTTGAGGAAAACAGAAAAAAAACAAAAATAGGCTTAGCTCCACTCACTCCAGGAATCCTAGACAGTTAAAGAATCCAAGTCAGTATTTGCATTTATTTGCAAATTCTACCTGTTTAGAAATGGGTTCTCATGGGGCCAGATGCAAAATGCCTACTATAGTTCCAGATTTAGGTAGACAGGTTTTTTAACATTTTTCAAAAGAGGGAAAGAAAAATCAAATTAAAAAACCCACAACCCTATGGAAAGTTGGATTCTGTTTTCATTTCGTTTTTGAGCTCCTTTCATTTATTTTTTTCCCCTTCCCTTTCCTGAGATTTACTTTAACAATATCCAGTTATTAAACGCACCAGATAGCATGAGAGGAGAGATAAGTTTGCAAGACATGACAGTGAAGCAAATTAAAATAGTGGAACCTGTCAGTGCATGCCTAATGCCAGTGTAATGCCAACCCCCAGTCCTGCTGTGATGGTACACTACTGAAAAGCTAGATACAAGCACATCCCAATGAAATTTATCACAATGAATTTGTTTTAATACGTTGCAACTTTTAACTTGTCTTTACTGCACTTTCTCCTAAAAAAAATAAAACAACAATAGTCTAACTTCCTTAAAAAATGGATATTGCTAATGTTGGATAGGTTGCTCAGACAAGTTCTGGATTTCCCATTCCTGGAAGTGTTCAAGGCCAGGCTGGATGGGGCTCTGAGCACCATGGTCCAGTGGAAGGTGTCCTTGCCCACGGCAGGGGAAAGTTAGACCTAGATGGTCTTTCAATGTCCCTCCCAACCCAAGCCATTCTATGATTCTATCATATATTGAACCAGCAAAATCAATCAAATAAATTACTGTTTTATCAGGAAAGTATAAAAATTTCTGAAGCATCACACTGCTTATCCCCCTTCGCACAGCAAGTTATCACTTAATTAACAGAAGCCTACAAGAGTTTATCTGCCCAGTCACCAGGGCACGGTGGCACCCGAGAGGCACCTTGGAAGCTGAGAGATCCACGGCCTTTTGAACCAACAGCGATGTACTACCCTGCAGCTCCTAGCATGGCAGCAGATATCTCTGTTTAGGCAACACAACTCCAGCCTTCATGCCTATTTGAGCATTGCAGTGCTCACTGAGCATTGCACCAGCTGGCTTTGGGCCTCAGTCATTTGCGTGCCCTCCAAAAGGAGCCCATGAACGCTGCCAGTACAATGGATACCAGTCAGAAGCTTTTAAAAGGAGTCGAGATGGAAGAAGAATACAGACTGCATCAGACACTGTCAGCATCCAGACACTCTCAGAATGACAGACAGCTGATCAGATAATTCCTTAACCCAAAGCAAAATAAAATCCTCATGAATTTTCATAATGCATAAAGTCATTACAAAGAGCAAGGATGGGATGACGTGCTCTCTGCCAGTGTGGGAGTACTGTTTGGGTCCCTGTATTTGGCACCATCTACTGCACCCATCACTTGTCTTCCAGGAAGAGATTAAAAACTGAAGCTCTGAGGACAGGCTTTCACTAGATTAGCTCACCAATTCTCTTTTGCTTGCAGATCACATCAATTAAGCACAGAGCAAAGACAAATGTGCTGACCTGGTATGAGGACAGCCCAAGTTCAAGCCCCTGCACAATTTGATTCAAAGTAAGCCGGCTGAGAAAATGGGCTCGAGTCAAAATTCACATCTGCATTGCAATACCCTGACACTTGTGGTTTTATGGAAAGGAAGGAGAGCAGAACACATCTGTACTGTTACAGATTAAAGTCTGATTTCAATCTTTGCAAGTTACTGAAAACCCAACTGCATTTCTCCCATTAGCTTGATACTCCTCAGCAGAGACAGCACAGGTAAGAGCACCTGGGACTAACCTGGTCCTGCCAAGTTGCCAACATTCACAATGACCATATGCCTATATAATCTTTTATAGTTTCCTTTGCCTTTCATGTCCCTGAGTGAATAGCCACGAGGACTTTGTCACTGCTGGGTCAAACTAGGAAGTTCATTCGCTCTTTCACGTGTCCAGGGAAAAATGCAGGAAAGCTCTGGAGAGCTTAGTGGTACTCCATGAAAAGTGGGAGGGTTACCAGCTTGAGTGAAAGCAGAACATGGGCACTGAGCCACCACCAGCACAGCCAGCTTGAAAACACCACTGCATGCAAGGAGGGGTTTTCTGTGTGGGCACAGGAGGAGTGAGACAAGCAAGCAGGAGGCAGAACATATTCTGGATTTTACCAGTGAGCTGGGCCAACCTGCTGCTTCCCAGAAGTGGTCACAGAGAAGCTGCTTATGCTTGGTCAGCACAAGCAGTACTGCTGAGTGCCTCATCTCAGTATTAGAACTCAAACCCAGAAAATCTGATCCTAGTCCTCATCTCTGCAGCAGCAATAGTTTAATCACAGCAGCCATTTCTCTCACAGAAGGATAAATAATTGGCACCAGTGATGCAGCACTGACCACTAGAAAGCCACTAGAAGTGCCAACATCATAATTTAGATTGTTTCTGTTCTTGGGCAATTTCTAAAAAAAAAAAAAAAAAAAAAAAAAACCCTCAAGGAATAAGGTTTAAAGAATAAAAACAGCAAGAAACAGAACTGGTTTGTTTAGCTGTTTTTTCCCCAGATATCCTTAGCTGATGTCAGGCAAATCTTACTGTTTCCCTGCCTTAAGGAGACACTTTCTCACCTCCAGTGCTATTTATCCCCTCAGGTGGTGCTTAAAAATGAGGAATTAAGGTCACAGTGACAATGTTGGTAACAGATCAGGCACTGTAACAGAAAATGTGTAATGTAAAATGAAGACTCTCTTGCATTACCTCATCTCAGGTTTAATACTGTAAGAATTTATTCTTAAGGACACTATAGGTAAACTGGATTTGCCTGAATAGCCTGTGTGTGGTATCCACTTATGTGGAGGCTTCGAGCTTCCTGGCTCATTGCTCTATCACCCTATGGTGGTTAAAAGAACAATTAAAAAAAAAAAGAAGCTATTAATGATCAAGCAGACAGAACAGTCAGGGTGCAGAGGAGGAGAGGTAAACCTCTGGAGACACAAGTTCACACTCTCCCAAAAGCCACTTGCTGTCAATCCACGCAAAGCGATAACCACTCTGTTTTCTGCGTTTCATCAGATTCAGAAACCAGTGTTTTTAACCACACTTCATCAATGGACTAGAGGAGTTCAGACAGTTTTGAAACCTTTTGCTGCCTCATACAAACAGGAGCCAACCCTTGTCTATTCAAAGACAATATTTTCATTTTCATTCACCTGTGGCATGTGGAGACTTGCCAGGCACGTCCTGAAAAAATTCACCAGACTCCCTATCTCTATAGTCTCCCCTGCTGGCTTCAGCTTCTCCTAGAGAAAGGAAATAGTTAACTCTTGCATTTGTTCTTAGCAAGTGTTTTGGACTACACTTAGCTATGGCAGGCAATAGCTGCCCTCTCCTCATCTCATTAAGGCTGTACTGATGTACCACACTGTGATGAAATAGGTCTTGCTTTATTTTCATTCAATGCTATGCCAAGTTCAAATTTAAGACAGTCACAATGGTTTTTCCAGCACAAGCAGAAATGAAGAATAATTTAAAAATAAACTACAAACCCAAAATGTTATTTCAGTTTTCCTCTCTCAAGTCTAGCACTGTAGAGTAAAAATGCCTGGATCATTTCCACAATGAAAATATGCAAATTAATTACCCTCTTATGTAGATTGATGCAAGTTATTTTGGTTGAGAACAATGCAAGTCACCCACAGTTTACAAAACAATATGTCAATAAAATGAGCTAGACCTGCTGAAAAAAAAGCATTTGTTATAGCTATTTCTGCACATGCATAACCTTGAATTACCGTTTTTAGAAAAAAAATACAACTTTCATGTTCTGATCAGCAACTAGGAAGTTGAAACTTGCTTTTCTTCACGTTTAATGAAGCTATTAATGTTCCAGACAAAAATACATGTAAGAAGGTTATACAGAGCATATTACCACCCTTCGTCATCCCAGCAAATGACAAGTGATAAAATCAAAAAATTTACAGAAAAAGCTTTTTTACCATCAAGGAAAAAATGCTTCAAGGCAGCCAGCATTACTCTCTCGGTGAGCTTTCTCATCCTCCAACCCCCCTGCACATTTGCATGAAGAAAATAAACCTGTGTAAACAAAATGTCACTCCAGATGAAGCCTCACTTTCCATTAGAGCTCTGCAACACTTCATAGGACCTTCTGTAAGGGCCAGAGCTGCTTGGTGCTGCAGCCTGACCTGAGGCACCAACACCCACCCACCCTGGCAAGAATCAAGACACAATGCCACAATACCACAGCCATGCTGTGCAAGAGGGACTCAGCACTGGTGTGGGCAGAAAACAGGTTCAGGGCTGGAGATGATGAGACAGTGATGGTTAAAGACACTTCACACAGTCTGAGGTGTGACTACAGCTATCCATAAGATGCCAGTGGTTAGGATCTGCAGGTATATCACCCTCCCAGCATGCCCAGCTCAGGGCATGCCTCTCAAAGCCCTTACACAGCAATCCCACAAAAATTAAGGGCCTTGCTAGTTTGCTCTTTTTAAAATTTCGGCAAACTAAAATGAGTCATAAGTACCAGAAATCTTCAAATATGCAAATATATGCTGCAAGGAATCAAAACATTTACCCGACACCTGCTTGCTGGAGGATTTAACTCAGTCAACAAAATTTTCGGGCAACTCTCTGCTGAGTACCCAGCTTCCTATCACCATCTCAGTTTCTGGGGATGAAGAATCTGGGATTCCTGTCAGAAAACTGTCTCCCACTCCTATCCCTTGTGTTAACTTTCAAGAGCAAGATGGGAGAAAACTGTGAAGTTTCACATTCCTCCGCAATCCAAGTTTCTGGAGAAAGCTCACTTCATCACCTCCTCCCTACTCTGAAAGCTCCTACTGAGCCAGAGGTATAAGAAATGTGATTTTATTCACTGCCCTGAACCTGCAGATCCTACATTACCACCTCTCTTGAGGACAGCTCCGGTATCACTCGGTGCTGCTTGCTGCTCCGCAGAGTGACACCAGCTATGAAGGGCAGCTCGGGGACAATCCCCACCAGCCACAAAGCTCCCAGCATCAGCTGCAGAACAGACCGTGGGTCCTGCTAACTCCACTCCACAGCTGCTGGGAGAAGTATTTCAGCTGCTGATCTGCATTACATGAAGCTGTTGCCCTAGAAACCTAAGTGAAATTACAAATTCAAGCTAAAAAAAAATAAAATTGTTTTTGCAAAAACTTTGTACTTCTTGCTATTCCTTTTCTGCTCCCCATATCTTCTGAAAAGGTCTAAAATCCAATAAATGCAAATAAAATCAAAGAAACACATGAAGAAGCCTTCCAATTACAGACAGGGAGCAATTTCCAAGCACCAATATTACCTGCATCTTCTTGGACATCATATTGAGACTTGGCAAACCAAAACAGTTATTGCAATGGGGTTATATTACTCAGGTCCAATTAACAGTGGATGCAGAAGTGAAATGAGATAAACACTACTTTATGCTAGCAGTCTTACTGAGTCTGTGACATTACCAAAGATCAAAAGAAGCATCTTAAGCAAGATATTTTCACTGCAAAATAAATAAATACATTTTAATGAGAAGGAAAATATTCTGTGTGTCAAGAATTAGCAACTTGAATGTGGAGCAAGACTCCCTGACTGCAGTGGAAAACAGACCTTAAAAACATCAGATTAACCAGAAGCCTGCAACAACAGCTCGCCCTATCACTTCTTAAAGCTGAAAGTACAGAAGGAAATGTAAACTAATACATATTCTATTTCTGCAGGATACGTATTTTTCCCTACTCACCTCCATACAGACGGATATTACTTCTCCATAGGTGTATTATCTCTCTGTATTTCTATTTCCAGAAAGTAATAAAATAAAAATGTATTTATCTGAGGCCACCATAGAAACAGGAAAAAAGTTCCAAAAGTCACCTCCCTGCCTCCTCAAAAACTTAGACCAGATATATCAAATTGAAGATGCTACAACAGAAAACCCAAACTAAAAACAAATCTGAAACAATCTAAAAATCTAAATCTAAATAACTAAACAAACAAACAAACAAAAAAAACTAAATAACTAAATGAACAAGAAATAAAGTAAATAAATCAATCAGAAAATCCAAATAAAGAAAATCCAACAGAAAATTTTAAAAGGTGGATGTGACCTGGTTTTTCATATCTTTTATAAAATAGGCAAAGAGAAAAACCTTCAATCTCTTAAAAAATTCTTGAAAAATTAATTTCAAAGATGACTGAATAAGATCACAAATTATGAGTTATACTTTTACTGTACAAAAAGCAACACAGAAAAAAATATCCAAAATATATTCCAGATTTCTTTTCAACCACTGACTTGCTAAAGCTACAAGAGGCAATATCATGCAACCAGCACAGGAAGGAATACTCCAGCCTAACTGCAACCTGGACTAGCATTAGAAAAAGCCATACTTCATCAAAATAAAATCCAGACCAAACCATATAATATTATGATTTTTATCGATTGGTTTGATGCCTCCTGAAGTGAAACACAGCTCTGGAGCTGTGCTATAAAACCAACGATATCACAGACTCCAGTTTCACATGCTTCGTTTTCATGAACATGCCAAGGACTTCTTCCTTTCAATGTTAGACTTAGATTTTATAGCAAAGCTAAAAAGTTCTCTCAGACAGCTACATCTCATACTAGAGATTTTATTAGGCCGGTTTTTCACTTGTATTTGCACACTATCATGTGAAATCCATAGTTCTGCAAAAACATAATTCCATGCTTACAACAGGGAATACCCAAGGACCTGATGCAGGAGTGCCACACCTAAAGAAGCTCATGCCACGTCAGACGAGAGATGTTTCCAATTGGCTGGTAGCGGAAGCCTGAAGACAAAGCACCAGTGAAGAGGAATACAGGGGAGAGAAGGAAAAGGCACTGCCCTTTTATTGTAAATTCACTGTGATACTTCCAAAGTCACTGAGACACAAAAATATGGCACTCCAAAATACCAGGTTTACTTTGAGAGACAGCAGTGCAATGAGGCTGTCCTAAAATCCCCTGTAGGATGGGCTGCAGAGACAAGACTCTATGGCAGAGATAGACTTCCACCTCCCTCTGGAGACAAGAGAGCCACATCCATGTCTCTAATAATTTCTTTAATTTATATCTTACATTAATGTATCCTAACCCTTCTATGGATTCACTTGATACTTTGAAGAAGACTGGACTCACCTTTTTGTCCCAGTCATTTGGCAGGTTTGACTTTCATTACTCCTGCAACTGGTTCCACCACACAGCTGTGCATTAAAGAAAGAATAATTTCTTCTCAGAAACTCCCCAAATATAAACCTGTTACACACCAAGAAATTATTTTAATATCTCATATGCCTTTAGTACTGTATCACTACTTTTACAAACCTCTAGAAGACTCCAGAAACTGTCTGTATAACTTCCTTAGCCTGCAAAGTAACAAGATGACTCAGTTAATTTATTTACATTTTCTTTAATTTGGCATGTTAGCCCTCAGAGACATTACTTTGTTGTCATCTTCACTAAAATTCTGCCTTGTTAGCGTCTAGAGAAATCAATGCCATGAAGCAGTTCATTTTTATAACTTCATCTTCTTTCAACCTAGAGCTTCATTAATGTGATAACTGAACAGGTACACAGCTCGCTGCCTCTCTATGTGTTAAGTAAATTTATACAAAAATAAAAAGAGAAAAATTAGATGAGGAAGCTTTTTACTTCTGTGCATGCACACGCTTATTTTTTATAAAGCATCTCATTAAAGTTTCTGAAAGTTTTTTAAACTGTTTGGAGAATACCTAGTGGGTTTCAAGGTGCAATAACCACCTCTTGTTCTTTTCCACCTTGTTGCCTAAACAATGGAAAAAATTTTGGAAGAGATGGAAAATGGGAGAACTACACTTTCGATTTTAAAAGTCTTCCTAAACAACTCTGTTTGGGTGAAAATCCTTTTTTGTCAAAGCCAAAGCAACCAAACAAACATAAGTAAAGATTCAGGGGTTCCAAAGCATTTCCAGAACAATGGGTTGTTCATGATTGCTCACCATATTTTCCACTGAAGCAGCAGATTTGGCTTCCCAGGGTGCTGACAGGTCTACGGCTGCAGCTTTGTACCCACCAGCCAGCCCCAGAGCAGTCCTGGCTCACCAGTACCAGTGCATACCCCACCCATTGCTGTCACTGCACCAGCGTCCCATCCCCAGTTCAGCTCGTCCAGTTTAGATGGAAATGCCATTATTCGAACCCCTCATTCAATAAACATGAGTCTGCATGAAGTCAGGTTTGAAACTTCCCTTCCTTAAAGAAATTAAAATAAGTAATGGTTAATACTAATATACTTGGTCCTGTTTTGTATTGACATGTCTATATTCTGACCCATGAATTAATGAATTACTCCTCCATCACCCCCAGGATGTTCCCAAAACATGCTAAGTTACATGGTCACAGCCTCTTTCCTACTCTACCTTACATGATCCCCAGATATACCACGACAATCACAACATCCTTTCAATAACTTCAAACCTCAAGAGCCAGAACTACAACCATAATCACGCAACTAAATAATGAGGCTTCCCAGTGCAAAATGGAAACAAGAGAGCATTCCCATTTTGCCTTGCCAAACTCCAGTCCTTCTTTCAGTGGCCTCCTCATTATGTACAAAATAATTGGACTCCTATCCTCACGCTCATTGGGGAGCAGGAATAGTGTCGTCACTTGCTCATCACACAAATGGCTTTCTGAATCAGGGCACCACGGCTCCTGCACACCCTCTGTGACAGCAGCCCTGAGCAGGGGGATCCCACAGTCCCTCTGCCACCCACGCCGTGGCATGGGACACAAAAGGAGACAGTGCCTCGCACCAAGGTCAGCAATCACATGTGCAACACAATAATCTTGCATGGCCTCAATTAATCTGCTTTTGTCCCTCCATCCATAAAACCCAAAGACAATGGGTTTGGCTATCCCTGCATGGGAATGCAAGGCTGACACAAGTTTTATCTTTATTTTTAACAACCAAAATAAAACATATTTTCTGCAATTCTGACTACTCTTTGCTTTATGCAACCAACCCCTGATTAAACTGCTATCTCATCTTCCTTACTGTGTGAGGACTGCAAGTCTGTTTAGGGTCTTTTTCAGCTCACTGACCTACTTGCTACCAAAAAGACAGGCATTAATAAGATTTCCTCTCTTTTAATTTCTGCTACTGCCTTCTTCCTAGTTGCTGTTTCCCAAATAGAGTTCCTGTAAGTTAAGCATGCTTACCTCCATCAAAAACTTTCATCCAGAATTTCCACAAAACACAATGCCCAAATGCCCTCATGCTCTCAACAGCAGATATCTACAGAAAGCATTTTATCAATTTCTAATCATCCTGGATCTTCAAATCAAGAGAAGCCCAGTAGTAACACAGTCTCTCTCTCTCTAAATATCTTTCATTATTCTTTTCTCTCACCAACACAGTTCTCTAACAGATACTAGTGTGGTAGCATTACTGGAGGTCACTAAACTCACTCCAGATGATAAGAGGGGAACTTTTCTCATCCAATTCAGCCAGCTAAAATTTATGAATCTAATCTAAATGAGTCAACTTCACTGCCATGGTAATCAGTGTAAGCAGCATGAATCACCCACCCTGAGTTCCTGGCCAGATACATGGGAAGGAAGGAATGAAACCCACCTGGAAGCGCTTATCATTAACCATAGAGGGAGGCTGTGTTACTAAGCTGGGGTGACCTTTCATGCATGGAATTCCTTTATCTCTGGCTCTGCTGGTGATAAGGAGGGCAGGGGACCTGTCTTCTTTGGTGGGGAGGCCATCAGTTCCCAGGACTCAGACAAACCACAGCTCATGGGTGATATTTGACTACTTCAATGTCTGAACCAGTTTTCTTTAGAAAAATACAACTTCAATGCTGTCCTCAATAGTCTCTTACAGGAAAGGGAAAAGGAGGAAGGAAACCTGAAGTCAAATCAACATCCACAGTGCCCAAACCAACATGAGTGACTTTTTAAAGCACTGCAGTGCTAGATCAAGCCTATGTGTTTTCTTCCTCCTGGGCAGAATTGCTGAGCATAGTCTGCTGCTCATCAAAAATCTGAGGACAGCTGGGTCCCAGATCTCACTCAACCTCTAGTACTTGTGAGGCCGTGGAGCAAGTCAGTTCACCTGCCTCTGCCTTGATTCCTTAATTTCTAAAATGGGAGCAAGCCAGGATCTTGTCCTCACTCATGAAGCCTTTTGATATGTGTCAGTGAAACAAACTACAGGTTTGTGGGCTGGAGCTGCGTCTCCAAAGCGCAGACACAAGCTTCCAGAAGGGGCTGGCTGGGATGACCAGTGAGACCACACCAGATAGCAGCAGCTCAGGGCTGCTCAGCAGCATTTTCACTTGTTATCAGTCATTCCTATCGAACTGTTCCATCATCTCCCTGCTTCTAAAGGTTCATCTTACGCAACACTAAATACCAAGATATAGCAGATATTTTCTGGGAGCTCATTAAAGAAAGCAATGGCTAGAACAAATCAGGATCCCTGTGCGGTCTGTGCAGTACTACTACTGCAGGTGGAGCACAGGTCTGTCCATTTAAATAGTGAGGGCTTGGTACTAACCCCTTCCCAGGAGACAGAGCTTTGGGACTTACGGCTAGGAATGAGACAAGCTAACATTGGCACTGAAACCTTGACCATCAGAGATTCTGCAGGCTTGTACAATACAAGACAATGCAAGACCTGAAGGTAATAGGTAATAACACTTCTCTACAAATGAATTTGGGAAATATTCCCTAATGTGTCAGAGTTTCAGGATTTCCACTTTTCCCTCCAGTTTTGTTTTTCAGTGAAAAAAAAAAAAAACGGGCGTGCGGGGACAAGGATGGTAAAATGGTTTCCTTGGAGGGATTGTTGGTCTGTAGACTTATTTCTTCATTCCGTAACCAGTAACTGACTATGTTGGGGCAGATTTCCAAGTCTGGTTATTATAACAGATCCCAAACCTTCATATGTTCACAGCAAAATCAGCCATGAAGTCTGCTCCAACTCAGGGTCCACTCTCAGGAAGAAAAGAGTTACCGGTTTTGCAAATGGTGGCAAACCCCACACACACCTCATTCCTGTTTTTGTCCCAATGACATAATTAAGAGCTAAAAAAGAATCAGTACAAGAAAGCAAGCTAGAAAAAAGGTTTTTCTTTTAAATTAACAGACTGATTGATACCTGCAAAATACACAGTCTGGTGTGTTTTAACTTAATGGTGTGGTTTTGTTTGGGTCATGATAAAATAACATTACTGAGAATGAAGTGCTCCTGCTGGCAATGGCAAAGAGGAGATGAGTTCAGTCTACAGCATTCCTGCATGTGGATCTCAAGAGCCACCTGATTCCTCCAGCGTCACCTGGGGTTTACCTGCTGGAATAAGCAGGCTGAAGTACCTCCATTTGCAAGGGATGACATGCAACTCGGCACGATGGTTGGTTTAAAAGTCCTGCTCTGCAAACAGCAGGTGCTCAGCAAGCACTCTGCAAAGGGCTCTGCTCCCATCTCCACCCACCACATCAGCTTCAGCCTTATGCTCATTGCCCAAAGAAAGGAAGGAAAGAGCAAACCAACCAGTGACATCTCCCTCAGGAAACACACCCAAAATTAATCCAACTTTGCCATTTCCACAGAATCTCACCCCTAGGACTTCCTAGCAGGTATATATGAAAAGAAGATATATTCAAACACTTCATTTTTTCTTTTGGATAGGAAACCTGGCACTGACTTTATTAAGGCATATTTGAGCAAATGCCATGCCACAGGCAGCTCTGGCTTTAGAAGGCTGTTTTGATAGACCCAGAGCTGAGTATTACTGCAGATAAAGCTATCCTAAAAATCCAGCCCTGAGCTGTCATTTCATTACACTCAGAACTGTATAACCAAGAAAGGTTTTCAATTACAACTCGGGCTTATATTTTTAAATATTTGTTATAGTTAGCCCTGGATATTTTGATGTGAAACTTGATCAACATGTTGATATATGCAGAGATTAAGTCATCCAGCTTCTACTGGCAAGGAAACAAACATTCACGAGAAGTCACTATTCCTTTTGTCTGAAATCCAAAGAATCACATTCTAACCTCTGCTTCACTCTGGTGGATGGAAAATGACTCCAAAACCGCCAAGATGTACTTAAGCAAGAGGACAGCAGAAACTAGGACTTCTGCTAACCTTCAGCAATAAACACAGTTACACTGTCAGTACAATAAAGACAGCCCACGCATAAAGTGCACCCTGAAGGTGGCCAACCCTATTAGGAACAGCCTTAAAACACGTAAGAGCAACATTATTTAAATCCAGTAAGGACATACCACAATAACAGCCACAATCCTCAACATACACACACACCGCACAAGAACTCCCACTCCCCACAGGATAATGACCTACATAATTTCTGCTTAATGACGCCTATTAGAGCCAGTGCATATCTCCATACAGCCCCTGAAGGGCATTAGCAAGGATGGCCGTGAGCACGGCATGCTCTGTGGCCATGACAAGCTCCCTGCCCAGCCTGCCTGCTGTGCAAGCCCCAGCTGCCCCGGAGCACCTGCCCTTGGGTTCATCAGCTCCGGAGAGGGCTTCACCTCCTGCTGCAGTTTTGGTCCTGGTGGCAAGGCGTGAACAACCCTCAAGATGCAGGGCTGAGTGAGTAACAGCGCTCCTACAGCTCCAGCAGCACATCCATCAGGAGAGAAATTACTTTTAATGTAAAAAGCTAAGCTCTCTTTTGCACTGGTATATGGAACTGCAGCTGGGCATGGTAGAAGAGCGCACAGGAGATAAAAAAGCAACAAAAGTGAGAAAGGCAAATTATATGCACAAAGGATCACTGCAGGATACTTCAATTTCCCTCCTTTTGCCAAAACCATCTTAATGTGGATGCAAGCCAGGCCAGTCCACACTGCAGGTGAATTCTGTGCAGGGCATACACTGCAAGCTGTGATAGACTGTTATATCTGCAGGAATCGTGGAATGCTAAATTAATCTTCAATTTGGGTTGAGGAGAAGTTGTGCATCACAGCAATTGGAAAGCCAAAAGAAAATCTCGTAGAAGAATCAGTGAGAAAAGTGATGTGAATTTCTTCAAAAAATGCATTCCTTTAGCTCATCTGCCTATCACAGTAATGCCTTAATTAAAGTTTCTGGGAACAGATAGAAACACTGCTTTTATTATTACTACCAGCTTCATTTCTATATACAAAACAACAAACCAGTACTGTAAGGGATGAAGCATTCCCAAAGTTACCAAATTTTGAGAAGTCAAATTTGATTCAATCTCAGCCAGATTCTCTGTACATCACTGTCTCTCAGAATCTATGTCCAGACACATCTTCCACTTGCATGTGGTTAGATAACGAAAAACTAAGTCTGAAAGCCCATTTCAGGTTTGTCAATCTAAGAACACCAAATAAAGATATCAGCCATGTTGTTCTAGCCATGCTGAAAGTCTCAGGTATTTAAGACAGTTAAAAAAAAAAAGCCAGTAAAAGGCTAATATAGCTGCAGTTCCCTATCCATCTTTCTCCTATAGTCCAGGATCCCAAAACTTCCATGTTCCTTTTCTGAGTCACCATCATCAGAAAACTGCATCCACCCAGTGTTTCTTTTCCCCACCCTTTACTCCTCCACATGCATTAACTCAGAAAGAGCAGTACATTCTACTCACAGAAGATTACCTTGCAATCTTCTTCCTTTCACTTTTTCCTTAGTCCTTCCATACACACAGTCTACACATGAACAAGTCAGCTGTGGATCAGCTGATATTTGTTAATTCTCAAGAATCATTTCAGCTGTCACTAATCCACTGCAGAGAGAAACAGCTCTTGGAAGGGTGTTTCAGAATGCAGCTTCTCAAAACAGCTGAGGAAGCAGAGAGAAAGGAACAGAACTCTGCATCCTGATGCTTTAACACGGGATGCAGGTCTTTTCCCTACTCCATGATAATCCATAGGGAACCACCTATGGTTCCAGCAGGGCCCTTCAGGCTCTCGCTGTCAGTGTGACCTGCTGGTTTACTCCAGAGCAGAACTCAAGCATGCACTGTGCAAGCTCAGAGGAGCAGGGCCCAGCATGAGTCCAGCTACACCCCACCACGTCAGTCCACCCAAAGACAACCCACAGCCAAACATGGATTGGCAAAGGACAATGCTCAAAGCCCCGAAAGCAGCATACACGTGCCTCACCATTTACTCCTGACCTCACGACATGGATGCAAAGCACACAGAAAATTTACTTATAGTCCTAATGATCTGAATCACTGTGGTTTTTACTCATGCAGTAAACCATACCAAAGGAGCCTTGTGGGCATCTTTAAACATTCCCTGCACCAAATATGCTGGGTAGAGAACCTCCCAAAGAGATGCTGCCATGCAAAGCTGAGGGAAGTGAGCCAGCAGCCTGCATGGCTCAGGGCTGGAAAAGCCTCATCCAACGCACAGCAGGCAAGGAAAAGCCTCATCCAAGGCACCAAAGGTGATCCAAAGCTCACACATAATTTGGAGAGAACTGTGTTCACACATGGAAGGTCAACAGCAAGACTTTAAAACCAGTCTGCTCCCTGAAGACTCACAAAAACCTCAGAATTATTCAGCCCCCTGGGTCCAGGCAAGTGACAGAAGTGTCAAAAGGCTTCACCATCACAACTATTCAGTATCTGACAACATGGAAGGCTTTGGCTACTGGAAAGCAACATTTGCCTTTTCACTCTGTTTGCATCCAGGCCCTAAATGAAAAACCCCAGCTTAAAATAACAATAGTAACAATTACTCCTGCTGTTCTACCCCGTCCTCTAGCTTCTCTGCTAGAGGATCACTTCCTTCTGGATAGGGCTTGTCAAACCCTAGACTTGTCTAGGTTTGGACTACTACAATATTATGAACACCCTCTACCAAGGGCAAAGCAGAAGCAACTTTTTTTTTTTTTTACAAAGTGCAAGAACAAAGAAAAAGGCTGTTCTTCTCTAAAAGAAACCAGCAATTATGCTTCCTTGAAAATCACAGCAGTGAATAGTGGTGTCTCAATTTTGACTAAAAAATATCACAGCAAACCTCTGGAAAAAAATGTCTATGTAAAACCTCAGCTCTGAGTTTATTGACTACCAGTGTATCCATCACTGCACTACAGCAAAAATCCATAAAGCTAGGTCATCCCAACACATGCTGGCAACACTATCTCACTTGCAGTCACACCACAAAGATGCAGCCAGGCAAGCAGTGACTTCACTCACCTGGACTGCAGCAAGAGCTGCCATTACCTAATTGCCACACAGAGGATGAATGAAACGCTTTCCAACACCAGCTTTCAAAAAGAACTCAAAAACCAAACCTGAACAACCAACCTAACCAAACCCACCCCACACATACATATCTCAAAATTGTTAACTGCTTATTTAAATATAGACACATGGATAGACAAGAAGCTTCTGGACAAACTCAAACTCAAAAAGGAAGCTTCCAGAGGATGGCAGCAAGGACAGCAGTCTGAAAAAAATACAGAGAGACTGTCTAAGCAGACAGGAAGCAGGTTAGAAAAGCCAGAGAACTAACAGAATTAATTCAGGCCAGGAATGTAAAGGGCAACAAGAAAAGATTCCATAGCTACAGCAGTGAACGTTTTCCATGTAGTGATAGAATAAGGGGTAATGTATTAAATCTGAAAGCAGCCAGGTTTAGATTAGATATTAGAAAGAAATTATTTACTGTGATAGTGGTGAGACACTGAAACAGGTTACCCAGCAAAATTGCAGCTTCTTCATCCCTGGAAGTGCTCAAGGCCATTTTGGATAGGGCTTTGAGCAACATGACCCAGTGGAACGTGTCCATCCCCAGGGAAGGAGAGTTGGAACTACCTATCTTTAAGGTCCTTTCCAACCCAAACCATTGTAGGATTCCATGAAATGTGACGAGTCATCAAAAAAATTCACTCTGTAACAGAATACAAAGACATCCTCTTAAGACTCTGGGTGCCATGATTTGTTTAAGCAATGTGGGACATAATCATGTTTCATATTAAGAAAACACTAGTGCTACACATCTGATAGCAAAACGGACATTTATAATGTCACTATATGCACTTACCAAGAAATATAACCTGCACAATCATGTTAAGTGCTCAGATGGTTTAAAGGCAAAAATCACCTATGTTCAATGTTATTTAGGAATATTAATAAGCTCCTTTATTTTTAGATTTAAAACATTAATAGCTGCTCTGAAGAGGGCTCACTTTTAACCTTTGACAACATTCAAGTGTCTGTAATTTTTATCAGATTGTTTGGATTTTGATTGAGCTCAAGTCCTGAAGCTACAATTAAACTTGCAGCTACCTTCTCTCAATAGGCTTCCTGCAACAGCTGGAAGACTCTTTGAAGTCTGCAAAGACATGGAAGAAACATTATTTATGGCTGGTTTGCACAGTGCAAGCAGAAACAAGTTGCGTTTCTGGTGCATTTCCAGTGCTGGTGACAGACGATTTCTCACCAGCACCTTCTACCCAGATGCTCTACAGGACCAAGCTAAGAAGCTGGAAATGCTGCAGGGCAGGATTTCAAGAGCTCTGAATGGTCCAAAAGCAATTCCTACTACAGTCAGCACTGAATCCCACCACCAGCTCCACTGCAGACAGAAGGGGCCTAACTCAGACTGTTGATGGCTACCTGCCTAGAAAGCCCAGAACATTTCAGGATGCTCTGCTAAACTCATTTAATTTTTTTTTTAATTAGGGATGTATTTTAAAAAAAGGAGAGAAATCAGCTTAGACAGTAGAACAGGAAGGAGGATTTCAGCCCAGAGAAGTCACTCCACATACTGCCACATCTGTCAGGGCAGCTCTGCAGCCAAGGGACAGAGCTGTGCACTCTGCAGGAGCAGGGAGAAAGCACCAGTGAAGCCCTGCAGCAGGGGCTGCACTGTGGTGGCACATGTGTAATGACCAAGCCAACATGCACTGATGTCAAAGGAAGTTACATTCACATGATGGAAGCCATACAATTAGTAGTGTCATCATCTAGGAGAAAGAAATAAAATATTGTTTTCTCCCAGGCAAAGCCACTGGTGTTTTTCATTTGTGTTAACCTGCTTTAAGTGCCTGCAGGGTCCATGCCTTTGATTTACTGTGGATGATGGGCAGTACAGGCATAGACATATTTAGGTGTAATTATTATGGTAACCAGGCTCACACACCAAGAACAGCAGCAAAATCAACAACAGCTCAATAAGATGATGGAGAATTTTCCAACACAAAACCCTACATCTCTCTACATCCCTGCAACCCTACTCAAGGTCTGCTCTTGATTCTTTCAAGAAAACAAATGAGTGAAATCAGCAAGTTTTCATATCAGGGGTAGCACTGCTACTAATCCCATGCAACACCAATTTCACCCAAAACCCCCTATATTTTGTAGTTTAGATTTTAGTCTAATCATACAATCATTTATGTTGGAAAATACATCTAAGACCAGCCAGTCCAACCACTAACCCAGCATCACCAAGTTCACCACTAAACCATGTCCCTAAGTCTCCATCTACACATCCTTAAATCCCTCCAGGGATGGCGACACTTCCCTTGGCAGCCTCTTCCAATGATTGACAGCCCTTTCAATGAGCAAATTTTTCCTAATATCCAATCTTAAAATGCCCTGACAGAACTTGACACCATTTCCTCATGTCCTATGGCTTTCTACATTGCAGAAGAGATGGACCTCCACTAGTTACACACTCCTTTCAAGCAGTCTTGAGAGTGATCAGATCGCCCCTGAGCCTCCTTTTCTCCAGGCTAAACATCCCCAGGTCCCTCAGCTGTTCCTCACCAGATTTGTGCTCCAGACCGTTCCCCAACTCCGTTGCCCTCCTCTAGACACTCAATGTCCTTCTTGCAGTGAGGGGCCCAGAACTGGACACAGGATTTGAGGTGAGGCCTCACCAGTGCCCAGTACAGGGGACAGTCCCTGCCCTGCTCCTGCTGGCCGCACCATTGCTGATCCAGGCCAGGATGCCATCGGCATTCTTGGCCACCTGGGCACAGCCTGGCTCATGTTCAGCCACTGCTAACCAGCACTCCCAGATCCTGTTCCACTGGGAAGCTTTCAAGCCACTCCTCTCCTAGCCTGAAGCACTGCACAAGTTAAGAAAAACAAGCAAGCTAAGAACAGCATCTCTCCTCTCACACTGCATCACTTGATCCATATTCTAGTCCAGCACCCACAAGTCCTGTCTCCAGCTCAGCCTTCAAGTTCAAGCACTGAAGAGAACACATTACTTAGGGCTTAGAAACACAGCAAAGATACAATGATGGTTATCATCAACTCTTTGATTTGCACTTATGTAAAAAAAAAAAAAAATCAAACCGCAAACCCAGAAGCTGGAGGTCTGCGCAGATCCCAGAGCAGAGGTTAGAACAACAGCCCAGCAGGGTTTGCTCAGATCCCTCTTCACAGCACTGCCATCTTTTGCTTCCTGACAGTACTAACAGTGCCCAAAACTTGCCTGCATTAATACACACATCCAGATGTTAACCACTAATAAGACTTCAGGGTCTAACACAATGCCTTTTATGACATGTATAGTTTTTTATACTGGGACAAAATGAGGCTCATGCACTTACACAAAGTAAATAAGAATTAGTACTGTTTTGTTTTAGGTGCATAAATCCTCATAGCAAACAAGCTAAGAGATATTAACAAGGTATAATTTATAAATGTTCAACATATTCTCCTTATTTAAGTCTGTTAAAGTAAGGATGCACATGCAAGACAGGCTACTCAGCTTCACATTAATTTATACTTTCATTTCTTTCATCATCAAACAGGAGAAAAATACCCAAAAGTCTGGTGTGAATGCAAGGTAGAAGAATGTACTGTAAAAGAAAACTGTCTACACTGGAATTGAAGACACCACAGTGTTTCCACTAAAAAAAAAAAAAATTAAAAAATCACACATATTCAAATACCTCAATCCTAGTCAATGTTTTTGGTATATATTAAAAAACTGTCTTCTATTCCACTGGATATAATAAACTGAAGCAACACATTCTTGTTGTGATGATCAGTTTTATTACATGGTCATGACCTGGACTAGCTCTCAATCAGCACTGATTAAACACATATTCTGATATTCTGTACCAAATACCTTTCAAGTTGTGGAAAAAAGTGGCAAACACTTCTCATTTGTCACTGTCATGTAACATAAAAATTTATCTAGATGCTGGATATATGAAGTGTCTCTGAGAATAACTCACTAGATCACATACATACAGAAAACTCAGTCAGTGTGCACAGGCTAAGTAGGGATGAATTAATGAATGTACTGTTGCTTCACATATTGAATGTCTGTCACTAAACCAATAATTTGCAAATGCAGAAGCAGGGACTGGGAGATGCACTGGCTGCAGGCATTGACAGATCCCTCCTCTGCAGTTTCAAGAAGCTAATTGTGCTCAGTTCAGAGTTCTTGATCCATGTTCCTGGGAATGACTCAGGACACAAGCAGCAAGACAGACAGCATGTGTCCACATTTGGGGTTTTGTTTCAACTCCTATCTGCCCTGATTTCCTTCCCAAGAATGCTGTGCTCGTGAAAGGCACAGCATGACATCCTAAGAGACTTCTGTCTTCTCTGCCTCACAGACTCAGTCTGGGTGGCAACAGAAAAGCAAAAGCTTCCCTAGAGAACACACCAGGATTACCAACAAGAAGGGAGAACTACTTCTGGATTGAAGTTTTGGCCCATTGTCATCTATGGCAAAACTCCCACTGAAGTCAGCACAGCCAGGATTTCACCTCTGTCGCAGCAATTTTGAGTCCTTGCCCATTCTGTCTTGGAACTTCCAGCCGGCACAGTAAGGGTCTGAACAGTGCCAAGAGCTTTTTGTATTATGTACTGCAGGCAGAAGTCATGAAACCCTTCACATAAGCAAGCAAATACTCATCAAACAGTTAGGAAATTTAAGACACTGCTGAACTGTAGGGGATTCAGACCTGTGTGCAGAAGCATGATGTTTCACACTGGCACATCATTCTAAAACAAACCTTATCCTAACCAACTTTCTGTCCTTCACAAAAACCTGCCTGTAAATACAAGCTGTATGACTGCAGTTGGCATGTGTCTAAGGACATTTTAGAACTCAGCACAGAAATATATCTGTAGTGGAACAGCACCTACAAACTGCTCCTAACAAGCAATGGCTAAACACCCTAACTGTCTCCTAATTGTTCATTTTACTGTATTTGACAGAATTCATCAACTAGAGTACATCAGGTCACAGTAGTGCAACATGGTAGGAGCCAGGACAACATAACCTGCCTGAACAGAAGTCCCTCATGTGAGAAACAGAGCAAGCCAGCAATTTAGGGAAACCTGGGGGGGAGGGGGGGGAAAGCAGGTTTTACCCCATCCGTGTCCAGCACACAGGATAACACAACACAGAAACGTAGCACACAGGTCAAGAACCATCCCAGACCCTACTGGCACGCGGGTATGGAGCACAGTCATTACAATGCCAACAGATGCTTTGTTTAGAATCAAGCTTAAAAATAAACAGGAACAAAAGTAAATAAAACTATGGTTTACTGCATCAAGACAAGCACAGCCAACCTGCTGATTTTCTACAACACTAGCACCACCAAAGGATCAGACAGAGGGATATCTAGAGTTTGCAGTCCTGCAGTACATTGTCTCCTATCTGACTCTCTCAACAAGACTCTAGTGTTTTTTGGAACACAAGGATCACACATGTAAGCTCTTTCTCGGTAACACTCTGCAACAGCAAGCTAAATCCGAGAGAACACTCCTTCTCTCCTTGCACCCACCACCAAGTCCTCTCCAAGCAACAAAAGGAAATTTTTGTTGACTTGAAGGAGCAGCCCTCTGAATGCCACCAGGAAGAGACAGACAAGTACTAGTCAGGCTACTCTGCCTTGTTCTGCTTTGCTTTCATCCTCCCAAAACTGCTCCAGACAAGGAATGATCCTCAGTGAAAGCAGAGCACCTAGGCAGCAAGCAGAATGGTGCAGCAACTCTCTTCTGCATTCCTCATAGTTCATCCTCTCCTGATTTTTAATTCCTTGGCTGAAGACTCGAACCAAATTTCATAAAGCATTTGCTGAATGAGAGACAAGTTATAACACCTGTGCCTGTGGAGAGGGCTTTTTCTTTCTTTCTGTTGGACAGAAGTTGGTTAAGAATACACAAACCCTGATCCAAAGATACACCTCTCCAAACTGTCTGACAGCACTGCAAAGGGAAAGCAGACGGGTATGAACAGAAGCATTCATTTCCTCGAATCCCTTCCTTTTAACCAAACTTGATGCTTTAGTGCCTCTGCCAGGATGCCAGTGCTGACTTTCCTTTATGTCCCGTGTATGTGTATTTATTTTAATTGAATCTGGGACTAAGGACACTCGGCAATGCTTAATCCTCTCGACAACAAAGCAAGGGCACTAAGCCACCATGAAAAATAGTAATAAAAAAAAATTTAAAAAGGTAAAAGACACCCACTGATGCATTCCTTGGGGCACTGCGGCTCTCTTTTCCTCCTGCAAATAATCCAGAGGTATTCAAAAAGTGGGTAGGAGAGGCTGGAATACTTCTTTTAATAGCAGAAGTTAGAGCTGGGAGCAGCACGTTTAACCCATCGCCAGCCGGAGCAGGCTCCCTTCCCAGGGGTGCACATCCCAGCCCTTGCACACACACACGGTGTGAGTTTCGGGGCGCGCAGGGGCTGGGATCCCGCAGCGAGCAGCCCCAGCAGAGCCCGGCAGGGACGAGGGGACACGGCAGCTGCCCCCGCTGTCCCGGACTGAGCGCTCCCCAGCTCCGGAGCCTGCCAACGGGGAGGGCAAGGCGAGCCCTCCCTCCTAAAAACACTGAGGGAAAAAATACATGGACAGAGAGATAGCTAGACAGACAGACAGATAGATAGAACAGGCAGGTCCTCCGGTAACACCCGTCTCTCCCAGTCCAAGCAGCTGCAGCCAGTCCCCAGGCTCAGCCAAGAGCAACTGCAGCTGAAGAGCAGCGACAGACACGCACACACCCTCGCCCTAACTGCCACAAGTTTAAAAGAAAAAAAAAATCAAAAACATCACCACCAAAACGACTACAAAATAAAAGCATTTAAAAGACGGCGAGGAAATTCTTAAAACACGAAAAGCCAGCTCTTGCCTGCTTGCGAAGCGGGAAGCGCACCCGGGGCAGCCGCCCACCGCTGCACCTTGCGGGCAGAGCGGGAGCGGGACCGGCCGCTGTCAGGGAGCGGCGCGGGGATGGCAGCGGGACCCGGCACAGCGCAGGGACGCTGTCGCGGTGGAGCCCCCAAGCCAGAAGTTTCCCCGAGTCGCGGCCGAAGCCCCCGAGCCCCCGCGCACCGCCGAGTTTGCCCGGCGGAAAGTTTCTCCGCCATCGCCTCCGCGCCCCTCCCCGAGCCCCAGGCGGGTACGCACCGGCCGGCTCAGCTCCGGGCGCTGCCCCGCGGCCTCCCGCGCTGGGTCTCCATGCCGCCTCGGGCGCCGCCGGGCTCTGGCGAGAGGCAGGGAAGGAGAGGAGTGGGGCGCTCCCCGCCCGGCGCCGCGCCGAGCTCAGCGCAGCCCAGCGCAGCCTGCCGGGAGCGCGGCCCGCGCCCGCCTCCCGCCCGCGGGGAGGGACCGCGCCGCCGCCGCCCGCCCGGGCCCAGCCCGGCCCCGCCCGCCGCGGGGCTCCCACCGCCCGCAGCCGGCCCACGGGAGGTCGAGGAGGCGCTCGTGGAATGTCTGCCCTCCAGGGGACTCGCCCAAGGTCATCCGCGCCGGGCAGGGCGCCGCACCGCCCCGTGTCCTGCGCTGTCCCCGGGGGTCCCCGCTCCTCTCCTGCCGCCGGGCGGGCGGGCGGGCAGTGCCGGCTCTGCGCTCATCGGCGGCCGCCCTGGCACCTGCGCCCCGAGCCCTGCCGGAGCCGCGGGGCGGGCGGCGGGAGCCTGGTCCCCGCCTGGGTAGCGCCAGCCCGGTGCCCTCCGACACAGATCCCCGGGTGGCGCTGGCTGAGCACGGGGACTCGCTCCGGGGTGACAGCCCGATCGCAACCTGCCTGTGAGCGCAGTTGGGTGGCTGAGCCCGAGGTCTGCAAGCGCCTGTGATTCTGCCGTGAAAGCTACACCTGTCCAAAGAGCTTTCCTGTAGCTTTAGTAGGAAGGAAATATATTTAGTGCCTTCTGCGCTTGTGAGTTGATATCCAAGTTCTCACTCTGCCTGTTTTAATAGGGTGTTGTGCTGAGGCACCTGTTTGATCATCTGTTCAGTTTGTTTCTTTCACTAGCAGTAGAGCTCGGGCCCCTGCCTGATCAGGTATCTCATTCAAGAGAAAAAGAGAGGGATCACTTTAACATCTTTTTCCTTTTTTTTTTTTTTTTTAAATAATGTCTACCTTCAGCTATTCCCTGCTCTGCAAGAGCTCTGAAATGCTGCTGCTTTTGTCTGCTTTCTAGTCTGCTCTCTCACTTTGTCCATGCCTCCCACTGGGCTGCAGGTCACAACTGCTAAAGCCAGGGACAGGTAAGAAGGTCCCTGTGAGGACCGGCAGCCAGTTCCATAAAACACTCGTGCCCCGGGCAATTTGCTGCTGTAATTTAGAGTGAAGGTGAAAAAACAAGTAAGCAAACCAACCAGCAGCTCCGCACTAATCACAGGGACCAGGGCAATAACCACAAAGCAGGAGGGCATGGGCTACACTGTGAAAAAGAGAAGGAAAATAAATACAAAAACTGCTTGTCAAATTTAGCAGCTGAAATAAAAAGTTCTACAGTGGAAGCATGTAGGAAAACCCAGCTTTGTCTGAAATATACAATAGAATTTTATGCCCACCACCTGGTTACACTGGTCGTGGAAGATGATCTTGATGCATTAAAAAGCTATTTAGAAGGTACAAGTTCAGAACCTCTCACTGTGCCACTCACAAAATGAGCACAGCAAGGAGATGTCCTATTCCAAAAGGCCCATAATCCACATCAACAAGACAAATTTAGAGTGGGAGGAAAGTGTATTATGCTGCAGATGGCACTGAGAAAGAAACCGATTTGCCCAAGGTCATGCAGGAAGTCTGTGGCAGAGCCAAGAACTAAACACAACTCTCCTGAAACCCAGACTAAAAATAGTGTTTGATAATTGCACATAAACTCCAGAAAACACACATTACACAGATAATCATCTTTTGACCAGTATTTTGGAGTTATTGGGCTGCATTTCATTATAATTTTCAACTGCACTGATAACTGAATGGTCACTTTCTAAATTTAAACCACATTATTTGAAAGTCCTCTACACAGAAATTCATACTGTGAAACAAAAGGCACTAACAGATAGCATCTGGGCCAGCACAGATGCTTGCTGAGTGTGTCTGCTTTTGCTACCCCATTCCTCAAACGGAACCAGAGCATGTCCAAATCTTAGTCCTGGGAGGGGGAGATGATCCTGCTCCTCACTGTGTTTTCCTGAGGCTCTGGAGGGGCTGTGTAGTCCTTACCTGCACTTTCCGTGGTAGCAGCACCCTGGATTTATTCCTATATTCCACTGTCCCCTGTCTGGCCACATTAGAATGTGCCCTGGCACACAGCTTTCGTGTGCTCTTATGTCAAACCTGTCTCATGTCTCAGAATGTGCCTACAGTGTGTTCTCTTCCTATTCCAGCTCCCTCTTACAGGTTTTTTTAGCCAATGCAGAAACGTATCTTGCAATGCAAAACCCACACAAGCAGAAAACATCATGTGGCACCCTTCAGGCACCTTTAGTTGTCACTTTAGGAAAGTTATTTACACATCTATTTAGTGGATTTTACAATGTATAAATGCTAATGAGTATTAGTAGAAGCTGTTTTCCTAATTAATCAATCCTACCAGCATGGTAATGATTTCTGTTGTTCTTCTGGATCTTCCTCCAGCAGGGAGGGAGCTCTGTTGATTAACAAGACCATTTTGCATGTATATAACATTTTTGTTCATCTATAAAAATCTCATTATGTTTTTTTTTTTCCTCAAGGAGGTGAGCACTTCTCAAATTATGCTTAAGGAATAACTGGGGCAGAAAGAATCATATTGTCTCCCATGTCACCATTTTATAGTTGTGTATCTGTCAGGTTCAGTAAAATTTACACTATTGTGAAAGGTGATTCAGAGCACGTGGAATAAATTCTTTACTCTGAGGGCACTGAGGCGCTGGTACAGTTGCCCAGAGAAGTTTTGGATATCCCTGAAGTTGTTCAGGGACAGGTTGGATGAGGCTCTCTCTGTGTTCTGGTGGAAGGTGCCTGTGGCAGTGCCACTGGAACTAGATGGTCTTTAAGGGTCCTTTCTAATCAAAGCAATCTATGATGTGATATTGGAAAGGTAGTGACATGATTAGTCATGAGAACTGGGGGCTCAGTGGGGACCTGCTCAATCTCTACAGCTACCTGAAAGGAGAACATGGTGAGAGGGGACCTGGTCTCTTTTATCGTGAGAGAACTAGAGGAAATGGCCTTAGGCTGAAACAGGGGAGATTCAGATTAGATATTAGAAAAAAACTTTTTACTGAAAGGGTGCCCAGGGGGGTGGTGGAGTCACCATCCCTGGAGGTGTTTAAAAGTCATCTGGATCTGGCCCTGGGTGGTAGTTTAGTGGTACAGGGGTTGTACTGGTAATTCTGGTTAGACAATTGGACTCGATGGCCTTAAAAGTCTCTTGCAACTCTGACAATTTTATATTCCGTAATTCTATGTCTGATTAATAATGTCAGCATGCTCTACAGATAGAGACGATGAAACAGCTTTTAGATTCTCATATCCTGAGAAGCAGGAATTTCTCTTCATTTTCCTGCCAAGACAATCGGATTCAAAAAGATGTGAGTAAACCACTGTGACAACAGAATATTTCACATTCTTTTAACTCAGTAAATTGCATTGAAATTTTCATAAATAATTCAGATAGTATAAATTAATATAAATCCAAGCAGAAAAAAAAGGTTTTCCCACAGATTCAAGGTTCAGGAGACAGGAAGGCTGGTTTTAGACCTGATGTTAACTGAACCAGTAGTGAGCTATTGAAGCTTAATCTCAGCATAATATCATAAATTATGAAACATCGACATTTCACTTTGAATTAATGCACAGGGCTATTCATAAGCTGGTTTAGAGACAGTTGCTTGTGCAAATTAATACACTTTTTCCATCACCAGGCCAAATGCTAACAACACTGCTATTTTTCAAAGTACCAAACTATTTGCATATTGGAAGTGTTTTAATACAATCTGTCCCTCAAGGCTGCTATGTGAGTTACTTTGAAAAGGTAATCAGTCATAATTCACTGGCTCCTTAATTCATAATCTAACTTGATTCAGTATACTACCAGTGATTTTCAGTGTGAGAGATGGCTTGTCTTCATGGAGTTGCTTTCTGTTTGAGAGCCACAGGCCACCAACGTAGGAAGAGGCACTCAATGGGCTATAATTGCCTTCCTGGGCTTGCTACCAATAAAAGGTGTGGATAGTAGATAGCAGTGTAAGAATGCGGCATGAGCATAAAGCAAAAACATTCCATATTCTTGCCTGAATTTTGAACTTTGATGATGACTACATAGCAAGATGCCATTATTGCTCATATGTATAGACAATGCTTTTATCTTTTTTCCCCCTTTTTTGAAGGGTGAAAAGTATAACTTTTTGTGAAACTGTTTTTTACAGAACGGTGTTTTAGTTGTAATTTCTGTAAAGTATTGATTAAGAAAGAGCTTTAGTACTGGATGGTTAGACTTACAGTGCTTAAATACTTCACTAAACTGGGGTTTAAAATAATTATAACAATTACTTGAAATGTCATCCAAATTATACAGAAATCACTTGTTACCTTTTGCAAATTCCATGAACTTCACTATGAGTCTTGTTCATTATGAAGAAGATAATATAGTATCTCCTGCTCAGAGCCTCTCCTTTATCTTACAGAGAAAATCTCCTGATTCAGAAGTGCCTCAAGACTGATGTGAGTGAATCACATCAGTGAGTCCAATATCCCATACATGGATTTCTCTCTATCTGATTCCCTATAGAGATGCAGCCTCCCAGTCATACCAAAGACTACAAATTTCTTGCGGCTTTTTTGTCTCTTCTCACTTTTCCTGACAGTGAATGGCACTAGCACAGTGTTGGGAAAGTTAACAAGTAGTGACAGCGCTCATAGACTTCTCTAGAAACATGATGTGGCAGCACAAGACAGCTTGATGGTGACGACACCAGAAATTTGCTTCAAGGCCATTCTTCAAATTTCCTCAAGAAGTAACATTCCTACACAAATCTTATTCAAGGGCATTGCAGGAGGGTCAGCAACAGAGGGTTTGCAGGAATAATTAAGGGGATAGGTACAGCACAAAGCTTATCACTAGCTTATGGTGCCATTCAACCAGAAAGATCTGTTAATGCAAGAAAAACTGGATCAGGGTTTTGCCAGATATCTCCATCTCTTTTAGAGGCTGCAATGGGATCACACATCAAAAGATCCATTTTGACAGTGCATATTGAAGTATTGCCTTGTATTATGCTGGATTATGCCTTGCAGCACAAAGTTATTAGTATTTCTAGCAGCTGAATGTCAGAGGTTTGACTTAAACTCACAGAGTGAGATCATCCTATGTAGCAGGGAAACTTTCAATCTGGTGTGTCTGATTTTTTCCATTTAAAGGATACAGTAATGACAGAACCATAGAATATCCTGAATTGAAAGGGACCCACATAGATCAAGTCCAGCTCCTGGCTGTGCATAGGACAACCCCAAGAATCACACCATGTGTCTGAGAGCAGTGTCCAAACCCCTCTTGAGCTCTGTCAGGCTTTGTGCTGTGACCACTTTTTTGGACAGCCTATTTGTGACGGACTGGGTCAGCTCTGACTGTTTAACTTGAATAAAGTATGCTTTTCTCTCTGCTCTACTTTGCTCATCTCAGCCATAACCCTGTCTCATTCAAGCCCAGCAGTGCTCAGCGCTGTCTCAAAGAGGAGTGCATGAAATCCACAGACTTCTTTCCTGGGGAACAGACCTGCCAGTCAGAGAGGGTTGCCATGTCATCAGTGAGCTGAAGGCAAATCACAGGAGGTGATGCTGGAACGCTTACCCTCCATCAGGGTAATAGTGCACTTGATGGCTGGATCTAACAGATCAAATCCTGCTCACAGAAAATTGAGAGCAGGTTTTGTGGCTTTTATTTTTTTACTTTATTTCATTGAAACAGATCTGAGAGAGGAAGGAAGTGCTGTGTGGAGCCAGAAGTTTCCATTCGTCTCAGTTCTGCCAGCAAGTTTCTAGGTAGCTCTTGACCTTTACCTTAACCTCCTTGAGTTTGATTTCCCATTTTGAAAAATTAAATACAGAGTCACTGGAGATCATAAGATAAGAAAAGATATATTTTTGCAAGTTTAGCAGTCAAATTGCAGTTTGATTCCCTGTTTTACTACATGTATCTTGTGAGATTTTAGAGAAACCATGGGTTGTGTCTGTGATACAAACCCAGAAACACTTTTTGTCTGTCACTGTTTTTAGACAAATAAGCATATATATTGTTTTGTATTTTAAAGTGATTGACTAAAGTCCTTTAATTTTATTAACAGTTACAATAATAGTTCTGAGATTTCTCTTTGGAGCACTCTGAGGTCAGTGGAAACATGCACCATGAGAAGTATGTTATACTAGTTAATGCAAGAGACAGAAGTAAATGAAAGCAACTTGATTTTATAAAAATTGTGAAAGGTTATGCAGCCAGACAGTA
The DNA here is from genome assembly GCF_028769735.1 of Zonotrichia leucophrys gambelii. Classification (NCBI taxonomy): domain Eukaryota; kingdom Metazoa; phylum Chordata; class Aves; order Passeriformes; family Passerellidae; genus Zonotrichia; species Zonotrichia leucophrys. Next base: position 80,513,522 of record NC_088169.1, read on the forward strand.
GAAAGCCATAAGGATCAGGATACCATGCAGCATAAGGGAAGGATTGATCTGACTCAAGATAGCTTTGCACAGCTTTTACTGTTCATTGTACAAAGAACTGACTCCAGTAAACATTTAAACATGTGCTTAACTTGATAGACATGAATGGCTTTTTTACTTACATGCTAATGCACATTTAAGCTTAGTCATGGCTGTTTGTGGGGTGGGGATTTAGTATGGGATTCCCTGATTCTTTGCACACATGATTTCATTAGGTGTTGTCTCTTTCTGTAGCAGCGCCTTAGGGCATGAGCCAAGCCTGGCTGAAGTCAGGGGAATTTCTACAGATTTTGATGGCAGTTGGACTGGACCCTTTATAGGAAATAAAAACAGATTTTGTAGAACATGAAAGCAAAAAAAAATCCTCCTAAATTTGTGGGGATGAAATAGTCATTTCCTGTTTTAGGACTAGAGACTTTATAAATCAAGCTTCTAACCAGAGAAAAATTTTACCAGCTGTACACTGAGCTGCTGAAAATAAAGAGGAGGAATAACACAGACTTAGCAAACCCTTAGTTTTAAGTGAGCAGAAGGAATTGCTTGGCTGTGCATAACAGTTCAGCAGGAGGTAATGATCATGTTTATTTGAGTTCACAGGTTCTTTTGCTGTTGTATGCTTTCATGGTACCTGGTTAAAAAAAAATCTAGAAAGTATATATTTACAAATGCCAGCTTATCTGTGCCATAGCTGTCATCTCACATCAGGTGAGATGGCTTTCAGTTGCCATGCCAAGCAATCCTAGCTTAAATTGTATCACAGCTCCTGTTTCTGCTGTTGGCATCAGCTCATAATAGAGTTACAGGATTAAAAACTTGTCATTCCTAAAAGCCTTCTTGGTAATGAGCAGAGTATGAGATGTGAATTTGAGTCCTGTTTGATTGCATTGTTATTCCCCCTCTTTTGGTGGCCACATTAATGACAGGTTGTCAGGTGCATTTTGTAATTCCAGTGCTGGCTATGCATGCTGCCCTCTGCCCTCTGCTTCCAGCTGAATCATTCCCAAACCACAATCCTTGGTGCTTGCACTCTCTGAGATAGCAAACAGAAATGATTGAAAGCAAGGAGAAAAGAGATGATAGAAAAGAGAGGGGGAAAAAACAGATAAAGGCTGGTCAAATAAGCACATCCAATATGCCAGTGTTGGATGACTTCAGTAAAGACTTCAGGTAAGAATAGTCAGCTGTATAACAGGACACAAAGAGGAAACTAGAGAGTGTAAAAGAACATTGGAAATGAAAGGATAAAATGTGATAAAAATCAATCAAGACAAATATGGCATTGTCATCTCGAGATATCATTGTGTTTTAACTGCTGCTGCCTACTGCATGCTGCTGTCTCACAGCTCCTAAAAGTCCCTAGCAGACCTGGGATGTAAGATGATCCAGCTTGAGAAAGATTCTGGTTTTTACTGAATTTTCCCAGTTTTCTGGAGACAGCTGCAAAGGCTGCTACTCATCATACACCCAGAAGGTTAGTTACTCTCTGGGGGTTAAGGGAAGATCCAAAGGAAGTGCAAGGGCTGAAGATGTTTAATAGTGCCTAGTTACAGATGATGCAAGTTTTGGAGGGCAGTTTGCAACAACTGGAAAGGGACCTGGTTAATTGTTGGCTGTTTAATACCCGCTGAAAATCGGGAAGCTGTATCACTTCCTTCCATCTGGGAAACTGAATCATAGTTGCAACTCTTACCCCGGGGCCACAAGGGCAGAAATGGATTCTCTGGCTTCCATTAAGATGCAAATTGAGATCTTTTCCACTTTAGAGAAGTGATGGTATCTCTTTGTAGAAGGAATTCTTTGGTATCTAGTAAGTCTCTTTCAATCTTTTTCTCCTTTCTTGCAACATATTTTTGTAACTCTTACAGGAATTTAATATCTTATAGATCCCTGCCCTTCTAAACAGGGATTCAGAAGTTTTGGGAGCAGACTGCCTGACAGAGGCAGTAAGGCGCAGTGTGACTGAACAAAGCCTTGTCTCAGCAAACCAGTACACAAGCACAGGAAGCAGAGGATCCATTGAGATGTGAAATAGGGAAACCCTCGGTGTGTTTGACTTTTGTTACTTGCACCTACTGCAGATTGGGCCCTTGACTGATGTCACCTTGCTTTCAGTCCTCAGTGGTAAAATTTGGCATGATCTTCAGTGTGACCAACCTGGCCAAATCAATACTAAATGCAGTGGTACCAAAGGTTCTGCATGACAAACCACACAAACCAGATGCTCTTCACTTTCCGCCTGGGTGAAGTATATCCAAATATACTTCACCCAGCCACCCATAAAAAGACAACAGAATCCAACACTCTTTTTCTACCATAAAGAGATCCCATCCTGTTCCCTCACAAAGCTTTTTTTAGACAGAAAGGTGTTACAATCTGAGCGAGTTGATAGATGAGATTATGGCTATTTCTGTCTTGTGGAAGAGGTAGCAACCTGTGGGAAAGCCATTTCCTGAAAGCAGCATGAGCTTCCTTGCTATATTTAGGAGGCTACCTTACAAAATAACTCAGTAAACTCAATTAAAGAATGTATTTTAATGCAAAGAAAAATCATCTTTCTAGTAGCAAAATTTGAAGCCTTTTTAATGTCTTTATTCCACTCTGCAGTTGCTCCATATATTCCACAAGGCTTCTGGAGCCGTTAGGGTGTGTGACAGTCACACAATAAGGTTGTCAAGTCACTTTTATTTCATACATGTCAATTAGCTGCTGGGATTGACTGCACACTAGGGAGAAGCAGCAAGGACAAAGCTAACATCAGTCTTGGGACAAGAGGAGAGGAGAGGAGAGGAGAGGAGAGGAGAGGAGAGGAGAGGAGAGGAGAGGAGAGGAGAGGAGAGGAGAGGAGAGGAGAGGAGAGGAGAGGAGAGGAGAGGAGAGGAGAGGAGAGGAGAGGAGAGGAGAGGAGAGGAGAGGAGAGGAGAGGAGAGGAGAGGAGAGGAGAGGAGAGGAGAGGAGAGGAGAGGAGAGGAGAGGAGAGGAGAGAGAGGAGAGGAGAGGAGAGGAGAGGAGAGGAGAGGAGAGGAGAGGAGAGGAGAGGAGAGGAGAGGAGAGGAGAGGAGAGGATTAAGAGATTCACTTAGGAGCACTTAGGAGGGAACTGGGGAAAATGAAAAAGAGGAGAGCTTGAGGGACATATGTTGGGCCACCTGGGAAATGATGCTTCTGTGAGAAATACATGAAAACCCTAGAACAAAGTAAAACCTGACAGGAGTGTTTTAGGCACTTGAGGCCTGGCCTTCAAGAGGAGAGCTCAGCGGGTGATTTGGAAAGCTGGAGGCAATTTTTCAGGTTGTGTGTACCATTAAGATTGGTAATGCAGTGTTGTAGTATAAAGAAATCCCAACAGATGTTACTGGAATCCCAAGGCAAAAGCTGACACCGTGTCTCTCTGGACTGAAGGATTCATCATGCTGTTATGATGAATAACACCATCTGAAATGCAGGAGATTATTGTCATTTCATCTGCTACTTGACGGGCTTGAACATAGCAAGGAAATGTCCTGAACTAAACTAATAAAAAGTTGAAAAAAATTTCTATATTTTTGTTTTATCAAGCATGAATTTCATGTGAGAATTCCTGGGTTTGTCTTCACTGGAGATCACTCATTTGATAAAGCCAAGTGCCACACTTCAATTATGCATTGTGACAAGAACTGGGGATTTTCTAGACTGGACCCAACCAGACCCCATTAGGATTCAACAACCTGCCACTGAGCATGACTGTCTCCTGATGTTTTGCAGATGCAGGCAGAAAACAGCCTAGCAGATGATGAGAGAATAGCTTGCAAAGAAGAAAGTTTCTTCTGGTTAACTCGAGAGCCATTGATTGGCTTCTGTCCTGAGGCATTACAGTTTATATCCCTAATATATTTTTATATTGCCTAATAAAACTGTTGGCTGTTGCCATTACATGGGTAATGGACATTTATATAAAACTCTTTATGAGCTGTAGATGGGGATCATCCTCTTCACCACACACGTGAAGCCACCTCTGGCGTACAATGCAGTAGGTGTTTGATAGCATTGGCTCTATAGATAAACTGCAGTTATATCAAAGAAGAAGAATGACTTTTTATCAAGCATGCCTGAGAAGTTTAGAAAACCAGATTTTGCTCCCCCTCGAAGAAATTAGACCAAAACAGGGCCTTTCTGTGCTTCCTGGAAAGCAGTAAGTCCTAGGATTCTGTGTTTTCTAGCTTTTAGAAAGCTAGAAAAAACATAGCGTTTCAAGTGTAGCATGGAAGAGTTCCTTTCCAAGCATCGTCTGCTGCAGTTTGAGAGGGATGGGAGATTCCAGCATCCTCTGAATTAATCCAAACATGTTTCTGTGGTGAGATTTAATGTAGAAAAAAATGCCTGCTTCAACACTTTTGCCTTTTTAGTCATTTGTTATTTTGTACTCCTCATCACTTGAAATAATTTAAATATTTTTCTTTGTTTTTTCTTTTAATTTGGCTTTTATAGATCACAATAAAGTATTCCTCTAGGAATGAAGAGAAGTCATCATTCATCATGAAACTAAAAGTAGTAAGGGATTGCCATTTCCTTTCTCAGAACCATGGTGCAAAAGACAGAGTGAAGTATAGCAACAAAGGCTATGAAGACCTTGTTTTACATAAGGAAAGGACTGTCTGAAAAAGAGATGCAAACAACAAAAATTTATTTTAAAAAATCAATTCAGGCAGTATTTTCAAAGAATCAACATAGCATTTAATACTGTGAGAAAACAACAATTTCTAGATGCAAAAGTCTGTTTCAAAAATATTTTTTTTTCCTGTCATTGCTTTTGTACACCTAATAGTATACAGCACGCATGTTAAGATTTCTATCTTCAAAGGATGGGAGTTATAATCTCTCAAAGATAAATATTCCCTTCCTATGTCATTTGGGAAACTGAGAACAGGGCTTAAGAGAATTGGTGAGGGCTTCCTGTATCTGAGCCGGCATTAGAACAGGAGAGTCCTTGTCTCACGGGTTTTCCATCTAAAACAGTAGAGGGGAGTTATGCCCATACCATTAATTTCCCTGTCTTTCTTAAATACATGCCATCATTATAACATATCTTACCCATTTGAGTTAATCGGATATAAAACATTAACTTTTGCAAAGGTATTAGAGCTTCACCAAAGAGCACTCAGAGATATTACAGGGTAACATCAAAATTAACATGGAAGCAATTTAGTCCTTCAGTTTAAATGCCTTCAGCAAAGGATTAAGACTTTCCCATCACCACTCAAGCACATAGTCCTTGCTTATCATGCTCTCCTCACTTACTGTGCTAGTTACTTTTTTAACACGAAAGTGATGCTGGGAGCCTTTCCTTTCATTCCTGATAGTTTCATCATTCAATTAAAAAGAGCAAGTGACTGTTTTTATCAATGTGTAGCTTATGCTTTTCTCTAGAAATTACCTATAATGTCCAGATGACTTAATATCTGTGAAGCTTCACCCCACTGAGGGCAAAGACTGAAAATAAATGCTCATATGAGAAGGATTATTGGATGGGGAAGGCAGCATGTATTAATATATCCCATTCTTCTGTGAGACCTTTAGGTTAGATTAGCATAGGCAGTGAGAGAGCATAGACTGGGAGCACTGTGATGGCAACTTGGGATGGACTGGCACAAATAACAAGGAAGGTGAAGCCAGGAATATGGTCCTGCATTGCACAGGAGAAGAGATGGCATGATGTCATGGCAGGCAGAGAACAGAAGAGAGAATTGATTCTGGGAGGCTGGAGTCACCTCAAGGAAAAAGAACCTGTATAGGAGAGGAGATGAGGTTTAGTCAGTGCTTGGACAGGCATGTTGATTGGGCAGAGCCCCATCACCTCACTGTTTGAATTGGGCATCATCTGCACCTACAAGTATTTATTGAAATTTGTACACCTTAATTTTGATCTGAATTTTATCCCTCACATCTCAAACACAGAACAGGTGCACAAGTTTGTTAAATTGAGAGGGAGGGTCTTCTCACTTTCAAAAAGGGACATTCACTTGGTGGGTGGCCAAAGCTGGTGGCTCAGTGGAGAGGTAGATACACATTTCTGAACTTCATATTTTCTTGTCTGCAAAGGTAGTGACAAGAGTAGCTCCATGATGTGTTTATTGCAATTCTCTGTGGTTTGGAAGATACCCTTAGTGTCTGGGAAGGGACCTGGAGTTTGGGATTTTCCTACAGGAGAAGAGCAGGAAGTGGGGAAGCAGATTTGGAAGGAGAACTTGCATCAGTGCTAGATGTGTTTGTACTGTCCTATTTCCCAAAATTCTGCCCATTAAAAAAAAAAAGAAAAAGGAAACAAATTGACTATAACAGCTTACATCTGCTTTCCATGGTGGTGTTCTCCAGTGTTGAGGCTGTTATTCAGCCCTGTCTTAGAGTTTATTTAGGCTTAAGAGGCAATTGCAGAATGTCAGGGCACAAAGCTGGGGAGGCCTCCAAGGGACAAGATGAGCTTGATGTAGTTTGGGCTGCTACTAAGGAGATGTCTGATTTTTCTCTTGAGCTGTGCTTGTAAAGATTGTTGAAGCTAGACTGGGGGGGGGGGATTTATATGGATATTTATTTCCCATTTCTTCCTCTCCAGGTGCTTTTCCAAGCTGCACGATATCTCTCACAAAGTCAGGTGATCTGCAGTGGTGCTGACATCAACGTGTGGTACTCACATTTCCCCACAGCATCAGCAGGCTTTGGTCTGGCACTGGGCTTCAGTGCAGAGCATGTGGCATCCTTCCCTCAACACTGGCTGGTGAGATCAGCTGGAGGAGTACTGCTCTGCAGTGCTGGGCTGTCTCCAGACTATTAAACTTTTTTCTTTTTAAACCTTATAAAACTGGGAGGCTGCCACCAAGCTGTCTATTGGCCTTTGATCCATGCTAGCATCTAATCCATGGCTGGAAGAAGGTACTTGGCCTGAGATGTGTGGTGTCAGGGCCTCTGTGACAAGTTAGCAGTCTAAAGGACTGATTTCCAGTGCTTGAGAACATTCCTGGCTCTATTTGTAAGCAGAAGTGTATATAAGCTTACAAGCATATGTGTAAGCATACTCTCTAACTACTGTTTTCCCACAAACCCTGTCATTTTTCAATGATCCTTCATTTATTCAATCCAGATAGGAGCTGGTTCCTTTGATTTAAATTTTTTACACTCTTTCATGCTCCTGCATATTTTATATCTGCAGAGAGTGTTTTTGAACTTCCAGTCTGATTGCCCACGTAACGCTGCATTTCCCCATCAGTCGACAAAAGTGATAGTTAAATGGTTAAGGCGTTCCCTTTATAAGCAAACAACCTGTTCTTTTGGCTCCTTTTGGTGCACTTGGAAGTGTTCACTGATAGATTTAAATTAGCAGGATACCACTTTGAGTGCAACTACACCAGCTTTTAGTCTGCTTTCATTTTGAAGCAGGGCTTCTGTGCTCGTATTCTCTGTGCATCTATCTGTCACTCTCTTCCCCTGGGTTTTTTTGGCTTGTGCAATTTCAATCACATTTAGCAGTGGTCCCAAGGAGATTATTTTTTGACAAGTTCTAATATAACAGAGGGTGGATTGATGAGAGAGATGCTGTTAATATCCCTGGGATAAGGGCCACAACATGAACTCAAGTGTTATTAAGGCACCAAGAGTACATCTGCAAGGCATAGATCCGTAGGAGACCAGGCTGCCTTAGTTTCACTGCCTGCAGATATTACATGTTTTGTCCATGTTTACCAATCTGCCATAATATAGATCTCCTGGATTTTTTCCTAATTTATTTTCAAATTCATTCTCAGTGGAGGTCCTGAATGGGTGAGATTTCTAATTTTTCTACTCCTAAGTAAGTCTGAACAAAATTCCTGGATCTGATTTCAACAGACATTTTTCTTTAAAAAATTACTGATATGAATACAAAAGTAACATTACTAGGCCAGGAAAGCTGAAAACCTTGTTTTTCCTGAGAATAGGTAAGAATCTTTCAGCAGTTTTCAACTTGAATGTCTATTCTGTTTATGGATCACAGCAGAAGGAAAAGAAGGAAGTCGTAAAAATATATTTGGAATTTAATTATAAATGGAAGAGATGTTCCAGAAATCACCTCTGCATCACTCAGTCTCTGGTGCTGACACACTGTGCCTCAGGACTTGCTGCTGGGTTTTTGAACAAAATCTGTAAACTGGAAAAATGAACCAGTTTGCGGCTCCAATTTTGTGATGTCTATGCACTGAACTGGATCCTATCAAGATGGAACAGCCTTCTTCTGTAGCAAGTGTCAGAATATGAAGCAGCTGGTAGCAACAAAAAAAAAAAAAGGCATGAAAAAAAAAAGAAATTAGAAAAGTCTCATGCAAACACTAGAGAATCATCTCCACAGGCTTTCCACTTGCCCAGTATGCTTTCTGAGTGCCAAGACCAAGGAAAATCACACCACTTTATTAAGGTAAGCTGCTTTCCAAAGGCAAGCCTGGCATCTCTAGGCTCTGTCTGAGAGAGCATGTTGCAGCCTTAACACACCATGAAGATGCCCAGATGATGGCAGGTGGTTTTGGGTTTTTTTTAATGAGAAATAGTACCAGATTGATAGCAGAGGGTTTACTGTCCTTCTCAGCCCTACTCTTGATGAAAAGTGGCCTCCTTTTAGATTAACCTATTGAGATCACTCTGCTGTTAGATTGTCAAGAGAGTCTCAGCATGCAGGAAAACCTTGTTTCATAGATTTCTTTTCTTTCTTTCTTTTCTTTCTTTCTTTCTTTCTTTCTTTCTTTCTTTCTTTCTTTCTTTCTTTCTTTCTTTCTTTCTTTTCTTTTTTCTTCTTTCTTTCTTTCTTTCTTTCTTTCTTTCTTTCTTTCTTTCTTTCTTTCTTTCTTTCTTTCTTTCTTTCTTTCTTTCTTTCTTTCTTTCTTTCTTTCTTTCTTTCTTTCTTTCTTTCTTTCTTTCTTTCTTTCTTTCGTGACACTGTGAAAATTCACCCAAATAAACCCACAGGTTTCATAGCTGGCACTCAGTGTAGGACTTGTGGGTTTTCAAGAGCTATTTCATTCATTTTAGGCTAAAAAGAAGATAAGTATCCATGTGCAAGGAGCAGAGAGGGAGGGCTGCCTGGCAAGCAGTATTGCTCTGGAAGGTGCAGGCAATGTTGCTGCAAACCAGTGAAGCCAGGGGAGGACAACTCTGGTTACAAAGTGGATCTGGGACCATATGCTTGCTGCCAGACAGGAGACAGGCTGAACTCAAACCAGGTCAGAAGAGAATCAGAATGGTTTGGTTTGGAAGGGACCTTAAAGATCATCTAGTTTCATCCCCCTGGCATGGTCAGGGACACCTTCCCATAGACCAGGTTGCTGAGAGCCTCATCCTGCCTGGAATTATGCACTTCCAGGGATATGGCATCCATAACCTCTCTGGGCAATCTGTGCCAGTGCCTCACCACCCTCATAGTAAATAATTTCTTCCTAACATGTAATCTAAAACTACCCTCTTTCCATTTAAACCATCCCCCCTTGTCCTGACACTTCTTGCTTTTGTAAATAGTGTCTTTCTTGTAGGCTCCCTAGGTGTTGAAATGTCCCAGTTAGGACACTCTTTTCCAGGCTATACAAGCACCATTCTCTCAGCCTTTCTACTTTGAAGTCAGGTAGAATTTTTTGCCTTTTGTCCCAGTGGAAGTATCTAGAATGAGAAATGACCAAAGTGCATCTGGTCTGTGCTGGGATCAGGATTGCTTGGGAAAAACTAATTTTTACAGGTTCTGTCTCTAAGGCCACTCAACTGGTTGCAAATGCCAAAAGCACAAATGATGATAACTTCAAAAGGCACTCAGAAGGTTAAGTCAGATGGGAGTGGTTAACCCTTGGTTAACTGAGTGAGTGGGCTTTATCACCACTCTGAGGAGTCTGGCATATTTGATGACTTGCTTCAGCTGCTTTGTGTAAGTAGTGGTGCAAGGTCTGGTCAAACATCAACTCTGAAAGATGCTCCTTTTATGAAAGGCATCATGTCTGGTTAAAATGGATGCATGTGTGCTGTGTTTGAGAAAGGTTTATGCTGCTGGTATGCAATGGTGATTGCAGTAGAGTTCAAAATGACAAGTTTCTCCACACAAAATACAGGCTGAGAAAGTAAAGTTCAGATTTTGGGACATGCCTTGTCAACAAATGCTACTCCAGGCACCAGAAACAGGTCCTGGTGATGATTGCCAACACAGTGTAAGTATGGGATGAAACAAATAGCTTTCTTTTGATGTCACTGCAGCTTGCTGGTAAATACATCCTCAGTTTCTTGAAACCAGTAGCTAATTATGCTGAAAAATCATGATTCTTTAAGAGTGTAAATATCTTTAAACAGCAATTAAAATAATTATTACTCAAAATCTATCATGTATTTGAGAGTAAGAATCCACCTAGCTGGATGAGTACATGCTGCAAATTGAGAAAAAAATTGTGCTTTACATTTTGTGATAGTTTTTCTAGTACCAGTTTTGTTCATAGGTGTGGATTGCCTTTTAAATGCCTGCCTGTTGATGATGTTTAAGTGATGCATGTCAGCTGAGAAGGTCTTAGAGTATCCCTGTCCTTTGCAGAATGATGGGAAGCACAGCTGGTTTTCTGGGATTCATGCTTGCATTTTGGGTTGCAGCCCCTCCAGCAGGTTTTAACTTTATCAGTGCTTTTGAGGAAAGTTTTATGGGAAAACATGGGGGTTTTGCCTGTCAGATTTACTGAAATGCTTTTTCAAGAGCTAGGCAGGCTTGAAATTAAAGCAACAAGCAATGAGTTAGCAAGATTACCTGCTTGATATGAAATTGGTTACAGAAAGAAGAAAGTAATGGAAGTTAGCCTTTGATTTTACTTAAATGCATGCTTGTGCTTAGCTCTTCCAGTGCCACAGTAAGACACTAAAATAGGAAGCTGCAACATTGTTGAATGGTGCCCACCACTGTGCTGGCTTGGTTCAGGAGACATAAAGCTTCAATTTCCTGCTTCTTTGATAAAAAATAGGTTTTCTCTTTGATTTTGTTACATGTCTTACTCCTAACTTCTCCTGGTTATTTTCAATAAAATAAAATATTAAAATTTGTGCCAAATATGATCATGATGACTCACAATCCATAGGACTGTGTTTCCCTGCTGTATGCAGTTCTCTTGTAATTGAATTAGAAAATACAGATAAAGCTAGCTGGATATCCTCTCTGTTCTCAAAGTGTTTCTCCAAATTTACTTCTTGGTTCTATTGCACAACTGCACAAATTTTTGCCATACCTTTTAAACCCCACGAGAGTTTCATCTTACAAATAATTTGGCCTCAAACATTTTCCTCCCTTTACATTGGATAATTTTTGTATCCCCAGGCTGTGGTGTGCTGCCTTTCCTCCTGCTGACAGAGCTCTTGTGGGATCATCCCATCAATTGCTTCAGGAAACCAGGTTCCTTTGCTGGTGCATCACCTGGCATTGTGAAACCACATCCTTACATGTTATAAATGGCCATTTCTGGTTGTTTCCTTTAAAAATCACTTGAGAAAAAGATGGGCTAGATTAAACAATGTGTATGTAGCTATAGCGCTAATTTGAAATACATAAACTACAAATGCAGGTGCCTAAACTTTAAAAGTGTCTCTCATTCTCCTTAAAATATGCATGCATAGCTGATTTGTTTTGCGGATGACATGGGTCTCTATGCCTCATACAGCCCCAGACATTGGAGGTAAGGAGGATTCAAGTCCTGCAGAAAACTGATTAATTTTGTCTTATTCTTGAAAAAGTTTTGAAGATGGCCTCTGTCCTGCTGTTTGTCACAAATTGTGAAAGTGGTTGTAAATGGCATTTGAGATCCTTTTCCAGCCCTATTTCCTACCATTTCTATTTTCCTTTTCAAGCAATTTTTCAATTTCACCTTGGCTTTTCTTTGAAAAAACACGTACTGTGTTAATAATACAGATGACAAATAAAGCAGTTTGAGTAATTTTTAAAGTTACCTCCTCTCACTGACAATCACTTTTTGTCAAGTTTGGGTTCTGCCATCACATCCATATAACTTCAATTACACATAAAAAATTGGCTCCCACTTCATCAATAGATGCCCTAAAAATACCCCTGAAGCCCAGACTGTAGATATATGATGCCTGCTCTGCTTTTGTGTCTGCTTCAGTTCAGTCTGTGAGGTTCATTATTATGGACACCTGTGGCCCTAACCTCTGTATGTCTATCTGTCTGTCTCTCTGTAAAAGCCACTCTGTAGTTTAGCCTTACCCTGGCTGTTGGGTACTGAGCAGGCAAAAGTTAAACTGATTTAGCAACATGCAGTGAAAATGTCCATGGCTAGTTAGGCAGCTTGGATCAAGGCTGTTCTGAGAGCAGGCAAAGAAAAACCAAGATTTTCCAAAAGACTGGGAGAAGATATGGGCTTGAAAGTGGCTGTGAAAATAATCACACCTGTGTAGCAGAGCCAAAAAGCAACAAGAAGATGTGAGACGTATAAGATGGTGGGTCCATAAAGGCTGAGAAAGACTGGAAGCAGCAGAAAAAGGTCCAAGGACAGAACTGTGCTGATGAAAGGTGCCTCCATTGGAAAAAACACAACTGTCTGGTTTTGCTATTTCAGCTTTTTGAGAAAACTTTGACCAGAAAGACTTCGTGTTTTCAATATGGCTACAACTATGTTGATTCCACATGCCCTAAAGTCTAATTTACAACCTGGAGCTGAGTCATTTCTTGCATTGGAGAAACATCACTGAAGTGCAGCATCATTGTCTAAAGTCAAGGAAATCCTCAGATTTGTCCCTCAGCCTCAGGCTCATTGCAGCAGAGGAGTTAGAGCATCTGATGCATGAAGGAGTTCCTATAATGAGGGCACCTTGTGCTTCTCCAGGAGGTATGGTTAACCTTGTGCCTTGCTGGATGTGTGCTCCAGGATGAATCCAAGGCCAAGAATTGGGCATAAAAAATAATTTACACTGTGTGTTGCTCTCTTTTACATTGGAAAGGCTGCATGGCTTGAGTGACACAATGCAACTCATCATTCATAGAAAGATGAATTCCTATAGACGTGATACCCACATATACATACAGAAATGTAAAAAAGGAGACTTTTCAACTCAGCATTGGCCCTTAGTAAGCCCTTAGTTATGAGCAGCTGAATACAGGAAGCTGAAGGCAAAGTGGGACCATTAAATCACTGAAATTCCTGCACATAACAGGGTACTTAATTTCATTCAGTTACCCTGCATGAAGCCCAAAACCTGTGTTTGTCCAACACACAAATTCAGGAAAGGTGTAGAGTCCTCTCCAAAGACCCCAAATAGTGGGGAGTTCACCACTTCCTTTAGGAGTTTGTTCAGGATATTAACACTTTCAGTTCTTTAAAAATGTGTGCTTATTTGCACTTTTGTGTCTCTGTTCTTTAATTTCATAGGTTCATATTTTGCTTATTTCTGGTAGGATGATTCATATTGGGAATGTTTAATGGCAAGCTTCACAAATAAAGTAACAAATTAATGTGTCCTAATTAAAAAATGAAGTGAGGAATATAATGACTGGAGAGTCCTTGTTCTTTTTCTAATCCCTGAAGTTACTGCAGCATTGTGCCACCTCTTCCCATGTGGGAGGAAGGAGATTAACCTTATTGAGACCCAGTACACCAAGGCCACTTAGCAGGAGCCTGGCAGAGCCCACTGGTCACACAGCCGCACAGTTACTGGTCCTGTCCATGCTGTGGAGACTGGAAGCAGTATGGTCACTGATGGCAGCTTTGGACCAAAGTGCTTCATGCTGCTTAGTGCAGAGCAGACCTTCTGGCTGAATTACTGTATTGATGTATCTGAGCTACCTCTGCATCTAGAAAGGCTCAGACAGCATTTCCATCCCACCCAGTGCTGTCCCATGGCACAGCATGGGAGGGGATGGGTGGGCCTGGCTCCGGAGCAGCAGATGTACTGGAAATCTTGTGCTTCAGCTGCTCCTTTGGAAGGCCTCCTGGGCATGCTGAAAACCAATGCAAAAGCACTAGGCATAAACTGTGCAGAGCTTTGTGGGCTTACTCCTGCGCTCTGGTGGGCCATGAAACAGTTAACAGTGTTAGCATATGAGCATCTGAGTTAGCATCTTGGATGTGAGGAGTGCAGCAGTTTATATTTCTTGGAGGGATTGTTTCAGGCTGCTCTGCTGTTCCAAGCCCACGCCGTTGCTCTAGTGAAGCTCAGCTTGGATTTTCTTCACAGTTGTGACAGCCAGAGATGACTAAAAATACAGAGTGCTGAGATTCCTCAGAAGAATTGTGAATTTTGTCTTCCCTTTCTTCCCAACTATTCCTTCTGCTTGCCTGGGAGAAAAATTTGGTTTGAGGGGGGAGAGGGTTAATTTCATTCCCTTTGTTCTTGTAAAGGTTGCTTTTACATTAAGGCTCTATGGAAGGAAGTAAGTGTCCTGATAGATGCACCATCTATAAATATACAGTGAGCATGAAACACAAACAGCTTTGGAGATTTATTCCATGTTTCTAAAGATGGGCAAAACCCTTGAATTAATGTGTTGTGTTGGTATGTAGTATAATATATAATTGCACTTCAGTAAATCTGAAGCTTAAAATTATATGGGTCAGATATATTTTAAACTTAGGAGGAAAAAGCAAGAAAGAGATAAATTTTTATTGCAATTCTTTCTTCCAGAGGTGTAATGCCTTCTCAGTCATGGAAGAAATTTTAGATTCTTTTTCTTTGGATTCTAAGTACACCTTTGCTTTGCCTTTTCTTTTTTTTTTTTTTCCTCCTGGGAACCATACTGCCATAAGCTACAAGCTTTGATTTACTGTTAAGAGTGACATATGGTTCCTCGCTTTAAGGAATTTGATAAGCATACCACTTGATCTTTCATGTTTAGCAGGAATTCAAGTAACAAAAGAGATGCCAGGATGCTGGTTGGTAGCAGAGGATCTCTGACTGGATCATTCCTGCCAGTTTATTATATGTGTTGTGCTGTAAAGCGTTCCCAAGGCAAAAACAGAAGAGCAAGAGAGGCACAAAGTAACTGAAGGGGACTGCCCAGACGTTTAGAGGGAGGATGGGTAAAGTTAATTCCCACAGGGTTTAGTCCAAGCACACTGAAGTTCATGCTCTGTCATGATTCCTTAATGTTAATGCTCTAACTGCTTTTGTAGCAATTGTTACTTTTTACATTTCTAAGCCATAAAAAGAGATGCACTTAAAAAAATGGCCACCCTCAAGCAAAAGAATGAACACTTGTTTGCATTTAATAATCACTAAAACTTGAAATTCTAAATTGGATTAATTGTGTCTATTATAAATTGATGGGGGAATAGCTATGCATTAGCCCTGAATTCTGATTACCTGAGAGGTTCCACTTGGAGTATAATTAAGAGCAACTTCATAGTAGTGGTAGGTGTATGATTGAATAATGCATGCATCCCCTGCTGATGAAATTCAAGGCAAAGTGTTCATGGAGAATGAGAGCTTTTTTTTTTCCCCCTTATTCCTGCACTTAAAATGCTGAAGGATTATTGCAATTGCAGCCCATGCTTACAATATTAGCAGAGATACACCAAAGCTCTTGATGCAAACACTTTCAACCTTAAGTAGGATTGGCAAAAGAATCCAAATTTTGCAGCTCAGCCCTTGTTCTGTAAAGCATTGTGTTCCTGTGGTGGCTGGTTTAATTAGGAACATAGATCAGAGCTTGAAAGAGGCACATTTTCCAATAATACAAGGGACACCACTTTGTTGACATTAAGCTCATGGCTTAATACATATGCCCACTAGATGGCTGTAATTGGTGTGGTCATTTATTAATTATGAAATATTAAAATAGTAAATAAAAAATTTACATATGTTGAAAAGTATTAAATTAATTATAAAGTATTTTACACATTCCTGGCTTTGAAACCTTGTTTACTCCTGTTCTTTAATATCTCCTTGTGCTTTCTCAATGTATAAAGATACCTTCTCCATGCATTAAACTCCATCACCTTGCAGCCATGTACCAGACTGAAGCAGAATATTTCTAGGCTCGAGAACTGGACAATCCCCTTGGATGCTGCAGTCTGGCCCCTTGTAAGAGAGTGCATGGGGTTTCACAGCTGCCTACCCACAGACAGAGGTGCTCTACGTCCCCCGTCCCTCCCATGAAGGAGGCAGCACAGACATGTCTGTTCCACCTCAAGTGGCCTGCCTCTGTCTTTGTGAAATTGCTCCTGCTTGCTGAGATTAAAGGATTCAGGAATCACAGCCTGAAGTGAGGGGAGAGGTGAAGAGTGAACCATGAGAAAGGGACAGAGCTGTATGGTGGCATATGGAGGCCGTGCTGGGTGCACCCATAACCCAGGACTGCCCATTCCTCAGTGCTTTGCTCTGAGCTTTTCCTTTTCTACTGTTCTGTCCATAGATGCTTAATTTTGAAATTATGCATTTGTCATGCTTGTCACCTCAGAGGGAAGGCATTCAGCTAATCTCTTAATTCACCATGTATCATTATGGTGAAGAGCTCGTCATTACAGTGAAGGCACATCTAACCATGTTTTACTGATATCAGACTGGGAGAAGTGAGATAATGCTTAGGAGTTTTGAAGCCCCACTCATGAATTTCAGATAGAGAGGCATGGAAAACTTATCTTGACATTGCTGACTTCCAGTCTCAGTGTCAGTATCCATCCTCAGCAGTGAAACAGCAGGTTTTGTGCTGCTTTAATAATTCCAAACTGTGCTGTGGTGACCCAAGGGAAATTGCCCACTGACAGCTTGGGCCATGATTCTGAGCACGATTTAACAAAACTCCTTCAGTCAAAAGCTGAATATAGTGGAATATGATCATCCGCAAGGTCTTCAAAATTCTATTGGTCCAGAAAGATTGAGAAGCACCATGAGTATTTGTAAATATATATTTACTCTTGTCATGCATAGATAACAAGCTATCACAGAAGCCTGCTTAGGTATTTGTGAATTCAGCAGGAAGAAAACTTTCCTCTAGAACCAGCATGTTGTTGGTCACTTGGTGCCCAGTACTTTGAAATGCTGATGACTTTAACCTTTTGTGACCTGGGCATTCAATGGCACTGCTGTCCTGGTGGCACAGTCATGCTGGCAGCACTAAGATCCCTCCTGAGGTACAAAGCCAAACGCCTGCAGGTCCAATAATCTCAGCGCCATCTAACCTAGGTTACCACTGTGGATTTTAGTGCAGGTAAGGTGAAACCTTGGAAGGCTGCTATCAGTATGTGAACCCTGAGCCACGCTGCAGAAGACAAGACACTTAAGAGGAGGTTACTTAAGAGGAGGTTGACAGCCATGCCTGCATCGTCATTGCACCTTCAGTAACTTTGTCAAAGCAGTATCAGGAAATCTCATATTTTCTCACTTGCTCTCCTTAAAAATCTTTCTACATGCTCTCTGCAGGCTGAAATCTTAAATGGCCTGATGGTTTCGGCTCTGTTAGCTCACCTTGGGTTCAAGCATCTTTTTTTCTGTACAATTATAGGATTTTCATAATCCCTGGCAAATATGCTTTTTTTTTTTCTGTATACAAGGTGTCTTTTTCAAAAGTATATTTTCCACTTATCTAAAACTTCGAAGTGATCTGTGCCCTAAGATTACCTTTTAAGTACTTGTCCCTTATGTTGTTGGCCATATATTACAGGTACACAAATGTAATAGAAAACAAAACAGAAACCCCAAATTTGACACATTTCCAGAGGCTAATTATATCATGGCAAAAGCATTCACTTTGTTTTAATAGGCTGAAGTATTTATTCTTTTTTTTCTCTTTTTTTGGCTGGAAATGTGTAATATGCCTGTGACAGATACTTTGACAAAAAGAGCCAGCCAGCACATTTTCTTCAAACTGACTGGTTCATAACCCAGTGGTACATTTTCCAGTGTTTTTGTCTGAGCAGTGAAAGTGGAAATTTGCAAACAAGACTCTCTGTATATGCAGCATATGAGGATAGGAAACAGTAGAGTAAGTCAGCAGCAATTTGTTTGTGAGAGACAACATGCCATCAAAACAATCCTTACCGTCTGTGTGTCTGCAAAATGATGCTTTGTCTTTATGCTTCTTTTACCACAAAAGTAGTATGCAATGAAACAAAACTGTGGAAGAAGAAAGGATCCCCATTAAAAAGAATATCAGGAAAGAATTTTTAAAAAGGTGAAATCTTTTCTTACACATGGTAAAGTCCAGCGATTAATCTTGCATACAGTCACACAAAGTGAATAGAAGAAACCTTGGAATTAGACATCTCATGTGCTGACTCCTATGTTGGTCTCAGTTCTCTGCCTTGGAAATGTTGCATAGCACCTATGCATCATTAAATTTCTCTTAGTCCCATTGTTTTATAGGGGGAAGTTCAGTATCTTCACTTCAGTGGAATTTTTTCAGTTTAGAATACATGCTATTCATTGCATGCAAAATATCTCATGCATTCCAAGGCAAGAATACTGCCATCTTTCCCTAAAAATTGTCATATTCTCCACCCAGCCTCGGTCCACTAAATTTTTACCCAACTCACACTCTCTTTCATAGCCATTTTCATGTTTTCTTGTTCTCCTTGTGAGCAAATCATCCTCTTTTGGTAGATGGGGCTTTGACCATGGACATGTGACTCTGTGAGGATCAGGTTGGCTTTTGAAGTGAAAAGTCTTCTGCAACATTCCCCCCTAGGCATGTTCTTATGGCAGTGAGGAAGCATCACTGGCAAACAAGATGCTCCTTTTCTCCTTAGTCAGCTCTCCTTGCAGCACATGCTATGGCCAGCACAAGCAAGGCTGCAGCTGCAGTCACCGGTGCAGAGCAGCAGGTACTTAGATTTAGAGATTAGTCCTTGAGAATTGACGTATTCCTGCCCATTTTAGGTATGCCAGCATCTAAACAAAGGTCTAGTCTAATAGTGGAGGGGGGACATGAAGATGGGAGGATTCTTCGGCTTATTCCTTACCTAACACATCTGATCTCTTTTGAATATATGTATTGTGGGCTGTTTAATTAATTCTTCTCCCTCCTCAGTGCTGCACATTCTGGACATTCAAAATCCAACATTCACAGACACCTTCCAAATGCATGAGATAAATGCAGGAGACTATCAAAATGCTGAAAAGCCAATTCTTCCTCACACCTCCTACTGTATTCTTGGCTTCCTTTTTTATTTGTCTTCATATTTTTCAAGCTTCAAAATTTCTTCTTTAGCCATAAAAAAATAGAATCATTCTTGAAAAATGGGAATAAAACTGATGTATAGAAGTGTGACCCAAGGAGCTGCAACTTTAAGTAAAACAGTAAATTTCTCAAGCTTCAATAAAACAGCAACAGTTGGCAGCCCTGGAGCACTAACCATGCAACCTTATTTATTTCCTTTTATTTCCTTTTTATGCATGTGTCCAGAAAGCAGCACAGTGTGCTTAGGCAGTGAAAAATCCTTGACTCTTGAACCTTCAGTGTGACCCATAGCAATCCCATTTTCTAATATGCAGCTGAGAGAGAGAGTCACATCACCTATGTACTCTATCTCCATGATGCCTTTACAGGGTATTTGCTATCAAATTTCAAACCATATGCTTTTTTCCTAGCAGGGACAGAGTTAAAGGAAGTTTTGTCCTCTCAGCTCTTCCTTGAACTTTTGCATAAGCATGCATTTCCTCTGGGATCAAGAAGATTTTAGAAGCTACTTTTGTGCTCCCTCTGCTTTGGAGACATGAGGACTTTTCAAGTTTCACATGTTGAAAGGTGATGTATCAATGGTAGAAAATGTCACATCCCTTGACATTTGAATAAGCTAATGGTTGCTTCCCTAGGGCTCTCTAGCATTGGAAAAACCCCAGGAATTCTGACATTCAACTTGCTAGAAGTGGAATTACAGATGGTTGCTGAACTTGTTTCAGAGTATGAAAATTGAAGGCAGAGAGTAAGAAGAATTGCACAACAGCTCTTTATTGCCTGCTAATAAAGTAGAAGTAATTTCCAAACACTATTTAACTTAGAAGTTTAGAATGTAGAATGGAAGAATCCTCCTTCCCTGTCACCCAGAAGATACAAAGTTAAAACTATTTTAGAGGTGGTAAAGAGAGTGGGGAAAGAATATATTTTCTGTGGTAAGCAGGGACAGCTGCAATGCGCTGAACCCTATCTACACAATCCAATCAGTCTTGCTTCTGGGCAAAAGAGTAACAAGTTATTTGAGCAATGACCAGTTTCCAGGAGAAGAGTTTGAAGTAGTTAAAAATACAATTTCTAAGTCTTTATAGAAATGTGGCTGTAGTTTCTCTTCCTGGGGTACACAAAGGCTGTTGACAAAACCATGTAAACTGCCTGTTTTTCACTGCAAGTTGGACCATGCTGGGCTTATTCTTGGGGGATTCACTTCATTTCCTTCAGTTTCCACAAATCTTTCAGTTAAGTCCCTGACCTCCAACTTCTAATGCATGTCTTTGTAAGGGAGAAAAAGATAAAAAGACTTGCTCTATAATAGCTTCTTATAAAATGTTCATGTAATTTTTAAAAGATTGGAAAAGTGGTACCAGGTAAAACAACTACTTCAAGATGTCTGCTGAAAGATGAGCAATTCTGACAGTAGTCAGATAATCTTGGCAGCAATATTAGCTCTACTGCATCTTAGGCAATAGGCACTGACTTCCCTGAGATGAAATTCATACTGCAAAATCTGTTTCTGATCATGTTGCTGGGATTTGTTGGGTTGAGAATACAGCATCAGCCTGCAGTATGCAGAGCATCTTGGCGCTCATCCAGCACAGCATGTGAAAACCATGTTTCTATAAATATGTGTTTAATCCCCATTTTCAGTGGAGAAGAAAGGCCCTCATTATCTCTCAGCACTGGAACTTAAGAGAACAGTCCAACTGCTGTTGAGGACAGTAGCAAAATGCTACATATTTAAGGGTGAGAATGTGGTCCAGGGTCTCACCTTGCTATGTACCAAGTGGCCCCAAATGTCACCAACATAATGGGGTAAAACTATCAATTAAAAGCTTTGCAGTACTTAGTTCTATCCAGCATTTATCTGGAAGGGGCTTAAACTTTCCTATTTAGGCTGGAGATACTGTGAATGTTTATGTGAGGATTCATATGAGGATTCATCTTAGATGAGGGTGGAGATCACGGTTGTATATTCTTTTGCTCCTCAATGGGCACCTTTTCTCAGCTACCCTGAACAAATCCTCCTCATTTCTGGGGCACTGGGGCAAGTTAATGCTGTCAGAATATTCCCAGATGTGAGCTGCCAACCTTTGTTTTGCACCGTCAAGCCTGTCTAAGATCATTAGTTTAAATCCCAATCTAAAAAAAAAAAAAAAAGGAAGTTGGTCCTTCCTTCAATCAATGCTTTTTTTTTTTTTTCTCCAAGGGTAAATGTGAATTGTGTTCATGGGCTGTGTAATTGAAATCTCTTGACTGAAGAACTCATATCGTAGACAGAAATGATCGTTTTGTGGTGAAATGAATGGGTAAATACCCAGGAGACTTGCTGCCTATTCCTGCTTCGGCAACAGATGTCAAGAGTGGTTTGAGATGTGTTACTTAATATCTCTCACCAGCCTGTAATATCCTAAATCCAAGGTGGTGGTGAAAGTGTTTGAAGAGCAGCAGTTATTTAACTCGCTTGTGACAAGAGCTGTAACATGCAAAACGTTATTGCTGCTACTGAATTTATTTTGATATGCTGCTCCAAAGTAAGCCTGTGCAGAAGGAAACTATGTCATGAACTGGAAAGAGCATCTGGACATTTCCTTTTCTTAGTCACTACATATCTGCAATGTCAAGTTCAAGTTACAAATCTTCAATTCAAATTCTGTTTCTATCTTAACATACGGATGAAGGATGGACATTCATCAAAGTTATAACCAGATGCATAAGTGCCATTGAAGGCTGTAGAAAATTATTAGGTGCTAAATAGATTTATAAAAATGTTGAGACTCATTAAAGTGCTCACTAACTTCCTTGTCTTTAAAGTTATCCACCAAATATCCGGGACATGTTAGAAATGAGCCCAGAGTCTCAGCTGTGGGAAATATGTTGTTGCACAATTAAAGTTAGAGGAGAAAAATTAAGAACCAGAGGGAGAGGATTGTAGAACTTCCTTTGATTTCCTCCAGGGAGGAATATAACCACAGTGGTGACTTGCAAGGTGTGTCTTAGCTGTGCCTGGCCCTTCAGCTCTTTCTGTCTAATGCAAACAGACTTCTGGTGAGGCATGATCTGAGCATCAGAAACTTGGATCTCCTTGCCTTTCCTTGTGTTCCTTCTTTCTCCACTCTCAATCTCTTTTCCATGCCAGGTGCCAGGAAATTTTTTCATTTCTAGCACTCATATTAGCCTGAGGTCTCATTTTCTGGGTGTTATCAAAAACCTGCACTGAGGGCTGAGTGTATTTATTCCTACTAATTCCTTCTTTTCCTGTCTCTTCTTACAGTTCCATAAGCAGTACCTTGTTAGGCTGAAGGATACCAATTCCAGGTCTGTGGGAATTTGTCTTTTGGAAACATTGGTAGTGTTGTGATGAATTTATGGAACATGACTGGAGCCATGTTTTTACTTCAGCAAAAACATTTTTTTTGGACATGCATAGGAAGAAATTATTGCAGCCAAAAATAATTTAGTATATCATAAACAACTGTGAAAACTGACATGAAAATGAACCAGAGTTACCTTGCAAAGACCACATAATCCATTGGTGATTTTTCAATTTCACCAGTGGCTGAGAGCCTGTTACAGCCGAAGATGAGTTTCATGAACATAACTTTCCTTGCTAATGAAAATACAGCCCTTGTGTTTGAAGTCTTCTACCTAAACATTTCAGCCAGAGGTGGTTATTCTGACTGTCTATGGCATGAGAGGCTGTTAACAGTGTTTTGTGCGTGCACATGCAAGCAAAGAGCAACTGTCTGATGTTGTGGTCACACTGCTGTGATTACAGACTGTCCAGGTTCCCTTTAATTAGAATCCCCTTTTAATAACTAGACAATTTTGAGATCTAAAAAAATTACCAGCCTGATCATTTAACAAATCATAGTAATTTTCCGGTTTTGTCAGGTTTTTGAGGGTTTTTTTAGATAATGTTTAGTTCTTAACTGTGAAACGCTGAATCTAAACATCCAGAAGCATTTTATGATGCAGTAAGAGGAAGGATTTTTGTTGGTTTCTTTGTTTATTTTAAACAAAATCAACAGTTTTGATGCCATTTGCAAATGATTGTGTCTGGAACTGATTGAAAATTTGCAGTTAGGAAAATCTTTGCGGGAAATCAAGTTTTAGTGAAGCAGATATTTTTATGAGTGTTATCTGCTTTCCATAAAAATCATGCTTGTGTTGTGGTAAGAACTACAACAAACCATTGAAAAGAAATCCTGAAACACTGTGGATCTAATTGCTTTTTCAGTTCCAAAATCTCCTCTCCTCCTGTGTATGCCATGGGCCTGCACTTGGCTGCTTTCTCTGATGCACAAGAGGATGATTTTACTCCTATTGAGACAACCTTTCTCTCCTTAAAAAAATATATAATGGTAATCAGAAGTCAGAGAAAGAGTTTTTTGAGTAGTTCTGCTGCTAAAGAAACAGGGGTAGTTGAGGAAGATGGACAAACCCATGCAAAATGTATCCAGGGTTTGATTTCCTTGCTGGACGCCTGCATGCAAATTATGGTCAGCAGAGTGAGACCAACTCTCTCCAGGGCTTCTGTCTTCCCACTGTGTTTTAAGTGGCACCTCGTGGCTCTTGATATTCCTCACACCCTTAAGGTACTGACAGGCAGGGAATTCCTTGCCTGGAGTGTAGTTATGTGTGGCCTGTACTCAGAGGCAGCAGTGGAGACTTCCCAGATGAGAGACGAGAGGAAAGAACTGGAGGGTGGCATGAGAGGGACAGCTGAGGTTTTGATTCATCCTCTGCTTAAGCACCTATCTGATCATGGCAGTGTGAGGGCAGGGAGGCCTTCATGTGTTTGAATATAGTACTCAGTGGAAGATTTAACACAATCAAGAGAAATGGTGGTGGTATATTGAATAAATTGCACATATGATTTCCTATAAATTATGTATATGTTTTGTGTTTGTAATTTCAATATGTACCCCTTTATCCCATAATTGTTCATGTGTCCTCCAGCCCCACATATGGTTTGTAGTAAAATTCAGGGTTTCTCTTTCTAGGGCACATTTACCCCTCTAGCAAGGCTCTGTGTGCATTTGGCTCTGGACTGAGCGATGCATCTGTTACTCTAATGCTTCATTTCAATTAATTATTTCCCTTGTCATATTCCACATTATGCAGCTGCAGTTTTTTGTCATCCCTTATATCACTTTCCACACACCTGGAAAATAGAACTTCAGCTTTTTCTCCCTCTCCTTTAAATATAACACGATAAACATATAAATAAATAAATACATACATAAAAATTAATTAAAGTGCTTGGGAATCAAAACTGGCATCTGAAGTGTTTTCTCAGTTAAACTTTTTGCAAGCTTGAGTATAAAAGGTCCACTTGTAGCTCCTTTTTGTGTGTTTATTGCTTTATGCAGCCAGATTTTGATAGAGCCAGAACCAGCAAGTTCTCCTGCAATATTCATTAGACATTAACTTCACAAGGAGAACCTTTCTGAGTAGGTACTTGAAGCTGAAAGGATCCAATGGCATTTGCAACCCTTTTGTTTGTTTTTAACTGGGGCACTGACATAGCTGAGAAGTTTCAGCATTTAGCAGGGTTGGGAAACATTTTCTCTTGTTTACTTTGGAGGAGTAATAGGTTTCTTTCCTTGGTCTAAGGATATAGTTGCTACTTCTTTGCTGCATTTGCAGAGATTGGGAGATTAGATGGTTTTATTTTCAGAATGCTAGTCCAAATATCCATCCCAATGAGAACCAGTTGCTCCAAATGAAGAACCAGTACACAACCACAGATAAATTGATAAGCAGATTATGTTTGTGCCCTTTGCAAAGGAAAGTTTAGTACATGTATGCGTGCATTTTTTAAATGTTTCTATAATTTGGAGGTTTGGTTTTTTCCCTGTATGAACAGCGTTATCTTCTTCGTTTAGTGCTGTTTGCATTTAGTCAATATACCCTGCTGCTGAAGGAGGTTAAAGATAAAAAGTACTGCATTTTTTTTGGTGTTAGAAATTCTCAAGTTTTGTGTGGATTGTTTGGTTTTGTTACTGGAAGTTTTTTGGTTTGTTTTGTTTGTTTGTTTTTAGTATTCAGGAACCATAAAAAGAGAAGTAATATTAAAAATAACACAAAATTTCTGCATATTTTATGAATAACA
The DNA here is from genome assembly GCF_028769735.1 of Zonotrichia leucophrys gambelii. Taxonomy (NCBI): domain Eukaryota; kingdom Metazoa; phylum Chordata; class Aves; order Passeriformes; family Passerellidae; genus Zonotrichia; species Zonotrichia leucophrys. The sequence continues at coordinate 80,538,799 of NC_088169.1, forward strand.
GAGTTGAAGAAGAAATTATTAACTACCATACATGCAATAAATGAAAGACTTTCATGGTATTCGGTATTCTTCATCTGGAGTGACCAGTGATCTCCACATGCTAACAGATGTATTTAAATTGCACATGCAGCCTCTTTTTTCACCACTGAGGGGTAGGTTCTTAAATACTTGTCAATGGTTTTTAATACCATCAGAGATAGATGTTTTAAATAAAAATACAACCGGTAAGTAGGAATATAATCCAACATTAAAATGGAAGTGCATTCTTACATAAAGTGTTCAGGGATCTTCAGGTAAAATTGCCAGAGCTATTATTTTATTATTTCATATTTGAAGAATAGATGTATCTTATCTTGCTTTTTCCTCTCCTGGTGATTTCAAGTTGACCTTAGAAATGCAAAGAAGACCAAGTCAGACAAAACTTCACAGGTGATGAAACAAGAGCACAAAGGTTGTCCTGCTTTATAACCCATCTATCTCACAGCATCATTTACCCCAGTGTAAGATCAGTGCTTAAGCTGGCTGTTCTGATTTAAAGCCCTCTTGCACTAAGCCACTTTGTTGTGACACAGAGAAGGCACAGGACAAAGTAAAGTACAAATTTTCTTGCCCCAAATCACACAGGTATAAGGAGAAAACAATTTAAATAACCCAATTTAAATAATTTAAATCACCCAAATATCTGGTCTTCAAGATGAGGCGCAAAAGCACTGTTCTTTCCTTCTGAGAGACACAGGTACCTAAACACCCATGAAGGATCAGGTAAGTAACAACTTCACCTGATGTAGCCTGGCAGTTAATATAAATAAATAAGAAAGAAGAAACTCTTCTCCCAGTTTGAAACTCTCCTTCAAAGTCCCACAAAAATGTGAACATGTAGTCTAAGTGCAAATCAGAAATTTAATGTGATTTCCTGGTATATCTCTTTGCAGATATAAGTGCAAAGGAGTAAGGGAGAAACTTAAGCTCCTTAAGCTTAAAATTCAAGGACTTCCTGAGCATTCAGACATTTCTCTTTTGTGGGAAGGGGAAGAAGCCATAAGCCTATCAGTGCTGTGGTGGGAAATAATGTCTTGATCCTTGTCTGCTCATATATGAAAGGTGCCATGCAAAAGATCAGTGGAAGAAACCTGGAGCTGAGAGAAGGTGTTACTTTCCATTTGTCATAGGTAATGAGCAGACAGATGGGAAAGAGGAGGCATTTTCTGTGGGCTGATTAAAACTTGTTTTTGCAGAGGTAAAGATATTTCCTTCTCCTATTATCCCTTCCCTCCAATATCTGTGGCTATAATTCATAGGGGTGTGCTGACTTAGGGACCCAGTGCCGTGGCTGATCTCTGTCTCAAGAGCAGCTCAAACCTGTCTCTCAGAGCAGAGAAGCTGCTGTGCTGTGTGCATGTATGTGTGTGCATATGTGCAGTGTGAAATCCAAATTTAAATCAAGTTCACTTCATCCCATCTGTGGCATTAACTTACTTGGATGCTCTTCAAAACCTGCAAAAATGAAAGTCTTGAATAAAGTTTGAAGTATCAGAGTCATTGGCTCTTTTTCAATCCGCAGGACACTCCCTTCCCTGAAAATTGTCCCCAGAATTTCACCCCTGTGGATCACCATTGTCCCCAAGTCAGAGGACTGCAATATGGCCAACCCCTCCAGCTTTCTGGGCTGGCTTTTGCCACCAGCTATTGCCTGTGCAGAGGAGGAGGAGGATGGACACACAGTGCTGTTTGACAGCTGCTGCATCTGCTGCCAGCATGCCCTGTGCTCAGAGCTCCCTGAGGGATCTCTCTGAGTCACGCTTCCACCCACAGGCATGTGCAGGGCTCTCCTTGGGAGAAATGCAGAACACCAATATTTACATACAGGTCTTTTAATTTTGACAAGAGAGAGCTGGGTTTTCTCATCTTCATAGGAGGCTGCAAACACGAATGTTATCCAAAGGTGCACCAAAACATCCACAGTGTGCAAACGTGCGTGTGGATCTCCAAATTATGGGTTCTTTCCTGTGAATCAAGCAATTTAACTGTGCAAGTAAGGGAGTATCCAAAGACTGTCCCCTCTGCAAGACCTCCTTTGCAGATGGGTATCTCCTCTGGGCGCCTTTTACTTCTCAGCTTGCAGACAGCAGTTAGTGGCCATCATCCTGTTTCGAGATCCTGTGTTCTGTGGCACAGGATGCTAGAAGTCACAGAGTGGGAAAGAGGCCCCAGGGTTGTATTTCTGCTCTGTGGGGAGAAATAAAGGGAGGAATAAGGAGGAGCATGGCAGTTCCTCAGCCCAGCTTTGGCAGGACTTCACATGTGTGCTCTGCGTGGCTGTGGCTGCATGTGCCTGCAAGGATTCGCTACTTGGCAGGCAGGATTTAGCTCCCTTCCTCTGAAAATCTGACTCTATTTTTCAATCAAAAAAAAAGAATATTCTTTTTTTCCTTTGGGTTTTGCATTTTATGGGATATTGCTACCAATGCCAGATGACAACATTCCTCCCTGCCACGGTGGAATGAAATGAAGGAGAAAATGTGGAGGCAAAAGGAAAAATTGTTTTGTTTTGGAAGCATTTGTTAATGATTCCCCCTTCAGTTTCAGGCTGGAATGATTTTCTTCCTTCACTTCTTTGTATGTATTTAGGTATGGAGAGACCACATCAGGCAGTCCGAGTGCCAGGGATGCCATAATTTGACAATATTGCAGACATGCCATTAGCATTCATGATTATCAAAGAGATGGTGGAAAAGAAATTGTCTTATGATATGAATATATCTATTTCCCAGCATTTTCAAAGGCAAATACAATGCAATCAGTTGTGAGGCTGGATTTTTAAGTTTTGCAGCCATTCTGCCCTATTTTTATCTGTTGCTTGAGACTTCTTGTCCCTGGAAAATCAAAAGAATTTTAAGATGAAAAAAGATTTCTCCATCACTTTTGAAATGGTCTCATATCTTAGTGTCAGTGGGGATGTTGCATCAGTGGTAAATTCAGGATTTAACATACACATTGTTGCTTGCCCTGGGGAGATGGGAGAGAGAGCAAGTTATTTCATCTGATACTATCAACTGGTGATTTATGGCCTACTATCTTTTCTCTGACATTTATCGAGACTTTTCATTGTTCATAACCTTACAAAATGCCTGTCGGGTTTCTCTTGCTCTTCTATGGGAACAGCAGAATTTTAAATAAGAGCACAATTAAATGGAGAGCTGAATTGTGGCCAGCAGGATGTTCACAACAATCCAGTGAACTGGGGTGCTGGGCAGTATTGATCTCCTGATGTTTCACTGGGGGGTGACTTAAAGCCAAGCTTCTTTATAAAGTTGCAGGTTTCCATTGAAACATCCCTTCCATTATAGTGGTGAATTGTGCCAGGCTCTAAGTTGATATAATTAGTTCTGATGCAAAACAGAAGTTTGAGATTTAAAAAAAAGTCTGTCTGGATTGCTATTTTATCTTTGTTAATGACTGAGCTCTGATGTCTGTGACAATTCCCACTTAACATCACTTTAAAAAAAAGAGAGAGAATGAAGAGCATGACTTTCTTAGATTTAAAAATAATTACTGGCTGCAAAGAGAAAAGAAGTGAGAAATTAATCCAGGCAAAGATGTGTAAGAGTACATGGTTTCATGAGCAACTTACTTTCCACCTCAAAACTAAGAAGCTGCCAAGAAATAAATTTCCTGATGCAAACCTAGTTAACTTTTCTATATAAAGGCACTAAACTCACCTACATACGTTACAGTTTTCACATTTTCTATATTTATACAAAAAATATTGGCATACCCAGTAAAGAAAGAAAAGTACTATGCATCATTCAGTGTAAATCGCACCTAGGACACCTTCTGTTTGATTTTTTCAATATAATAAACCAACCAAACAAAGGGTAGGGCATAATCTTTTATTTTTCAGCTCTGAGGTACAGCTGGGAGATGAGTGTGCATAAAAAAATGGGCTACAGAGATGCAGCATATAAATTGAGTTTTGCCACATATTATTTTTTGGAGAGGAAAAGTAAGGTGGGTAGAAGTTCCCCAGTTTGGATTTAGACCTCTCCAATAGAATTGTCAATGGAAGAAGCAGTCAGTCTTGAATCCTTGTTTATTAAAAGAAGAGGAGCAAGAACTTCTAGAGATTGCTTCATCTCTTTCTCAGGTGGATGGCTAAAACAGATGATGTGAAACATGCCTTAGCAGGCAATTTCTCCCCCACTTCCACCGGGCTCTTCATCTGTTACCAAAGATCCATCCATCCATCCATCCATCCATCCATCCATCCATCCAGTGCATCCTTCGGCACATGACTTTATGATTTTGATGTAGGGTGTCTATTAAGGCAGATGTCAGAACTGTTCATGGGTGTTTAGTTGTGAGACCAATGGCTACAGCAGGGACCTGCCAGCTCTGTCTCAGATGCTGAAGTCAGAACAGCAGAGGAGATAAGTCAGACTAGCAGGCAGATAAATTGCGTCTATGTGCTTTGGGGAAGAAGTCTTAGTTTCAAAGGAAGCAACTATCTTATTTCTGGTAGGTGCAGATCCAGTGAATCATGATGAAGACAGAGGTGAATTTGGCTTCCTTTTTGGAAAAAAAGAAAGAAATATGAGTTTTCCTTGGATTAGTTTTTAAATAAATAAATAAATAAACAAATTGATGACAGTACATGACCTTGTTCTATTCCATGGTGCTGTTGGAATAGAAAATCATTTATGTTCCTTCCATGCTGAGAGTTCACTCAAGACTTTAAATTGCCATTGTCACCTAAGACTTAGAAATTAGGAGAATATTCATCTAAAGGTGCCAAAAAGCAGGAGGGAGATAGGATCCTAAATCTTTTTCTTTCAGCGGCAGCTAAGGAAAAGGAGAGTTCAAAAAATGGGCCACAGTCACACCAGTCTCTTGCAATTTCATCTGAGTATAAAAAAATGAAAAAAGTGATTTTTAATGACAAGCTCAGAAACAGGGTGAGTACATTTCATTATATGGGATCTAATCAGTCATATGGCCAAGGTTATGGTGCTGTGATTAATCACTTGTTGCAGGGTGCTCCTGTCTCTGCCTAGTGCTGATACAGAGCAGCAGCCCCTGTTATTCAGCCACAACTGCCAAGATTCACTTAGAATTCTCAATGTCCCACAGTTTTGGGCTAGAAAAGCAGCTTGGACATCTGTCAGGTTTTATTTAGGAACAAATCATTGGCATGTAAGCTTGTATGTACCATGGCATGGGGAATTTACAGATCAGAAGCCTTTTGTAGGTATCAAGCTTGTCTGTGTACACCTCTGGCAAGCCCCATTTCTCCTGCCCACATTTGTGAATGCTTTTATCTGCCAGAGCGTTCTCTGCAAGGTAAAGTGATCTCAGCCTTGTGGTGCCAAATGCTCTGGAGGAGAGATGCCACATATAAGCTCCTCTAGTACCATTTAAGCTCAGTATTAATTGAGGCTGATCATGTCACATGCCTGGGGCTCAAGGCAGGTGTTTCTCATTCTGCGATGCACAGCAAATCTATGAAATGAGTGCATGTATCAAAATGGTCCATCTTGACCAAATTCTTGCACATTCCTTTAATGAGTGGCAGATTCATGTCCATCACATAACTGGAACTGCTGTCATGTGTCTCTGGACAGGACTGGGTCAGGCCCTGTGAGAGGAAGGGCAGCAGTTCTTGTGCATGTGGTCCAATGTCCACAAGCACTGGTGTGTGCATGGATGGATGGATGGATGGATGGATGGATGGACGGACACACTCCATGTGTTGGTGTTGAGCTCTGAGCAACATGTGCCAACAGACACTTTGGAGGAATGGATGAAGCTACAGTCTGGGAGTTGAAGAGACTCTGAAGACCCCTCAGGAAACAGAAAGATGAGGCCCAGGCTGGTGCCTGACTAAGTAATTAATGTGTTTTGCAGCTCAATCTCAAGTACATACAAGAAGCTGATTAGAAAGTAAGCATCTGGCTTGGGCTCTGGGCGGATGGTTTGGCTCTGGCAGCTTTGTGGTGGTACTACTGGAGGCTGCAACCCTGCTTGAGAATGAAAATTCAAAATGTTGAAGTCCTGGAATGAAGTAGAGAGGTATTTCTGAAATTACTTTGGCAACTGAGTCAGTTATTGATTGATTCTTCAGATACCCAGGGAAAGACCTGCATCAGTAGTTGGGGGCAAGACATAAATCCAAGGACCTGCAGACCTGGAAATATGTCATGAGTCTTTTCTTTTCTTCCTTTCCCCTATTTTAACTCTGAACAATTGATGATCCTACTAGAAATCCTGTTAGAGGCTTGGCTTTACTCATGTTCCTGAGACTTGACAAATTGCTTTACACAGACTATGGAAACTGCAATATCTCAGTCCCCAAGCAGGCAGCAAAATTTCCTGGAGTTAAGGCCAGAACTGGCCAGTTCATCATCTAACCTGACCTCTGCTATACTTATCTCAAGCTAATAAGCTTCATCCAGTTTCCACCACACAGTCCCAGTAACTTGGCTTAGAATAAAGCAGTTATTTCTGGTCTGGAGGTGAATGACTGCTGAGTTAAACTGTGTATGATCAACATTTTCTCTTTTCTCAGTCACTATGCAATGTCGATATATTTTGCTTCATTCCAAAATGGAATGAAAACTATGTGTTTGTTTAAATAATATCCATAAAACTCCTTTTAAAAAAAAACAAACCAACTATCCCAAACTTCAAGAAAACATTTCATATAAAGAAAATGGAAAGGATTTGTTTTGATAACAAAATATAAAGCATTCCATTTTTTAAACTTTCTTCACTTGCCTAATGTATAATACAGAAGTTAAACGGGGAAACAAAATATCATGGAAGGTCAGAATGTCCTCTTCCATTTTTAAAGGGAAGGCGCACCAAAATCAAGATGTAACATTTAGATATAGACAAAGATGACATTTCAGTCTTTTAAATCCAGGTCCCAAAGACAATTAGCTGGCCTCCTGCTGAACTTGAAGTTTTTGGGTAAGAGAAGATGGGCCAGAGATCAGGAGAACCTTTTTTTCTCTGCAGTATAGGTAAAGCTGCAGTGGAAATGATGTAGAGAAGTTGGCCCAAACCTGGATGCTCCGATTACTAACCTTAATGGTATTTTTGGATAGTAACCCAATCACTGGAAAATCCCTCATCAGTCCATCTGCTGAACTCTCACATGAGTAGTTCTCAGAAGTACAGGAGCCTGTGGTCATTTGGCATAAAAATTATGTAGGTGGAGAATCTCCACAGGATTTTGTTGTGGGATGCTTTCCCAATTAATGTGATTTCCTTCATAGGTCAAAATTATGGATCACTTGATGGTTAAGAAGGATGGTGATCCAAGTACATCCAGCACATTTCCATTTGGTCAGTGGCCTGGTCCCTCAGGATGTGCTTTTCTCATCCTGCTGACTCAGCCAAAATGGTCCAACTCTCTTATTGCAGGGAGCTCAAGACTTAGGGCCTGTATCCAAGACGAGTGTGGGTGACAGCCTCTCTTGCCTTCCTTGGTGAACTGCAGATTATTAAGTGTCATGCAAGGAAACTGCAGTGCCCAATGTGTATTAATTAAAATATTGCATGCTACACAGCGTCAGAGGACTGCAAGTGTTTTCAGGAAGGATGTACTTTTTAAAGAATTTACATGTACATAGAATTTTGAGGTCATATCTTCATATTTAGCTTTTACACAGTAAATCTCAACATTATTACAACCAGACAAGAAGTGTCATTATAAGTCAGTGTTTTGTTTGAAGTTCATCTTTCCTGAGGGTTGTTCTAAGTTATTCTTTAAAGGGGTACATCTCACACCAGGAAATCACTCTGAAAAGGCACCCCGGGAAGTTCTGCTGCTCTGTTTCTTGTTGAAATATTGGAATTTATGTAAATTGGATGCTTTATTTCCTACAAATCTGCATTTAAAATTCCAGCTGCCACTAAATTCTGTTCTGACTGCAAAAAAAGTCAGTCCTGAATATGCCTGATGTGTGTTTCCTATGAAACCATTTTAAGCACATTAATGATATTTCAAAGAATTAAATATAATAAACTGGCTGGTCATGAGTCTTGATCAGTCCTGATAGCCAGTGTTTCACTGAGAGCCAGCAGAAACGCACAAAAAATGACATTTGAGCACTATGTTTAAGTTGAAATATTTTTTTACTGTATGAACAAAACCAACAAATGCTCTTGGAGAAATTCCCTTTCATCCAGGTGACTCTGCTGCTGCTCTTTTATTTAGATTCATGTCCAGAGTTAAGCTGTAAACTGGAAATCAGAAACACAGCCCCATGGACACTGATCTGGGCAAATTTGGGTGAAGGAATCATGACCTACTCCCTGATGTTGTTGATCTGTGGTTTTGATCAGTAATTAGACCAGCACAGAGTGTTTTGCTCTGTGTGGTGATGCAGCCCTGTGGCCAGGTAATGATGGGTGAGATTAGACCTGCAGTCCTGCCAGTCCCAGCTGCTCTCCTGGCCCTGGGGAAACACAAGCACCAAGAACATTTTGAGACTGGGGTTCAAGGGGAGCATGAAAGCCTGTCTAAGAAGTGTCTGCCTCTCTGCACGATCTATATGAGGAGTATAGGCTGCCTAGGCAAAGGTTTAATATCTGATTGGGCTGGTTAGAAAGGGGCTTGAATTCTGAGGACATCCCTGACAGCAGTTTTCTCTGGGGCTCTTCAATTACACCCCAATCTTCTAAATATTTTGGACTAGGAACCACCAAAGAAATAGCTGGATGAATGCCAGTGTGCTATTTGCTGATGCAGTCTGTTTTTTAAATTGAATTCCATTCAATGAAACATTACTCCTTTTGTTGTGATAAAGTATCATATTGCTGGGCACATCTATACATATCATTTTCAACTTGTTAATATGACACGAGGATTTCCTGTATGAAGTAAGTGTAAATTAAATTGTTTTAAGTGAAGGAAATCCATTCCCCTACATGAGCTCAGTGCAGAAAAAAATTCACTTCTGACTTTCCATTTATGGTAGCTGGTGAGTGTTTTTAAAGCTTGTCATATGTAGGTCACAGAATAATTTATGTGAGTGAGAATATAATTTTTCCATGCAGAAATGTAAAGCACTATCACAAGCTTACCACCTTAGTAATACTCATTCAGAGAGTAGAGAGCTCACATTTCTGAATTTTAATAAAAGAACCTTGTGTCCTACATGAAGCAAGGCCTCAGGTGGTGCATGGTGATATATGAACCATTTATTGATCTTCCCTAATGGGATGAATTTTGCCTATCAGAATTAGTGAAGAGCAATCCAAATTTTAACTCAGTGTCTCATCTGTGCATCTAATTTTAATTTCATTATTATCAGCAGTTTGGAGTCTGACTTGGTTTGATATTAACAACAAGTTTGAATGGGAGTCTTCCTAATTAAACTGAAATGTCAACTTTATGCCTCTATGTGATTTTATCTTCTAATTTAAAGTTCTGTTCTACAGGCAGTGCTTTAATTTAAATAAATCTCTTGGGAGACATTTATTTATTTTGTGTATTTTTGTCTTTGAAATAAACAAGCCATGCAATGGAACAATATTATCTCAAACATGTGAAATGGAAATTGGAATGTTGCAGAACTGCTGACAAGGGGGTCTCCAGTCCTGACCAAAGGGCTGCTCTCCACATGGGCTGCTGCACACTCCATAGCTCCACAGGCTATGAGATTTTAGGGCTTCCTTGCTTTGCTGCTGAGGAACTGCAGAGATTAGATAGAGAACCCTATCTAATAGATAGATTTCTGTTTTTCAGACAATTTTAAAATATTGGGACCTGTTTTTTTCTGAATTTTGATAGAATTTCGACAGGTCTCCATACCCCTGTGAAATATGGTGACCTTTCAACACAAAGCTCTGATAAGCACATGCTTAACAGTTTTTTGAATCAGGGCTACACAGGGAAAGTCTGAAAGAGCTGAGACTGCTCAGCCTGGAGGAAAAAAGTGCAGAGGAATTTTATCTATAAGTATTTGATGAAGGAGATTAAAAGACAGAGTGGGGCTTTCCTTGGCAGCATCCAGTGTGTGTATGAGGTGATGGGCCTACCTGAAATACAGGAAATTCTTTTTAAACATGAGAAAAGAGCTTTTTCACTGTGAGAGCGGCCAGACTCTGGGACTCTGGCCCAAATTGCAAATTGCCCAGAGAGGTTATTTGGACCATTTGAATTATCAAAAAAAAAAAAAAACCAAACAAACCAAAAAACCCACAAATCAGCTTGACACAGCCCTGAGCTGCCTTCTTTCACTTACTCTGCTTTGACCAGGGAAATGAACTCGTTGATCTCCAGATGTGACTTCCCACTTCCACGATTCTGTGGTGCTGTGTAACTGCAGGGGATTTTAGTCCCTCCTCAGCCATCCCCAGCTGGAGTTGCTGCAGGAAGGGAATTTTTTAATCTGGGAGCTGATGTTCACCCTTCATAGCAATTCCAGCATGATGAAGATGATGCAGTACCACTGCTTTCATGAGGGTTTTGTAGTGGGACTCTGTGCCTTAAACATTAGATCTCCTTTTCACTGGGGGATATTCTTAAATCCTCAATGGTTCTACACTAAAAGAGAACAAATTGCTGAAATACTGGCCCCAGACAGATCAGTGGCAAAATTCCCAGCAATTTTAATGGGTCCGAGAATCCACCAAAGCCAAGGTACTTGTGACAGCAATGCATCTATGTTATGCTTGAATCTTGTTTACAACCTTCTGGAGTATTTATCTTTGAGAAACAATCTTTGCAGAACATCTAACTAGAGTGTCCAACTGCCTTGAAACAGAGTCATTTGCCAGTGATTACTGAGGATTGTATTTAAAAATGAAACAATGCCATTCACAGTGGGACTGTGTTTATAGCTATAGGAAATGCACCAGGCATTAAAAAATTACAAAATTTTTCCTTTTTGAACAACTGAGAGACTTACATAAATAGCTTGGGAAATCTGAAAGAAAACTCCAATATAATCCTAAAAGCTGGATTAATAGTTTCATTTTTATACAGGCAATATTATTAGCTAGTTAATATTACATCTTAGTAGACAAGGGGGGAGTAGATATATTGAAAATTATTGCCTTGAAAAGTTTATCTTTGTTTTCTCTAATTTAATGCCCAGCATTATTATACTAGGTTCTTGCACTACGTATTTCTCAGAAAAATACTATGGGATGTATCAATCTGTTGTTACTGGTGAGATTAGCTGTGTTTTCAAACTGGAAGTACAGAGATGCAGGATTTGCATTCGTGTGGCCATTGCAGGTGCAGCAATACATCACATTTGCACTCATCACAAACAGTTAAATGCAGTGCAAAATCCTGTCTTAATTGGGAGCACTCTTTGGATTTCAGGGTCTTCAGGGCCTAAAAGTGGGGTGCTTAATTCATGCCAAGAGCTGAAAAGTTGTCCTGGAAACACAATAACCCATGCATAACCCAGTTGTACTCTACACTGAAGATTGTCAAACATTTGCTAGATAAAGCTACAGAGAGGATCCTTATTTGAAAAATAGCAAAATTAAGTTGTTTTCTTATATTTTAATTTTGTGGCAGTTATTACCAAAAATTTGTAAGGATATAGTTAAGAATGATTGGCATAAGAATTTGTAAATATAAAAAATGCATAAAAGGTGAAGATTAGAAGCAGTGGAAGTTTAGTCACAATATTTTTTTTCCTGCTTCAATGCAGTGAGCTGATCTGTGGCCTCACAGAGCATCTGCAGTGGGCTGTATCTGCAACCCCAAGTGCAGTCTGTCTCCTTGCCCCTACAGCTCCCCCAACCTGGGCACAGCTCATCCCTGTCTGTGTCATTTCAGCAGCAGAAAGGCTAAATCACAAGCACAATCAGGTGCTTTCTGGTCCATTTAAAGGCATATAATATTTAGAAAACCTTAAATTAAATTATTTGTTTACACAATGTTCAGAGAATTAATCCTGTATTAGAAAATATTTAACCTTTTCCTTTCTGCCTTCTCCATCTCATTGAGAAGTGTTCAAAACACTCCCTCTGGGGTTCTGGGAGATGTGTTTTGATAGATATTTTCTTAAGCAAGATATCAAACATCCATAACAATTCTTCACAGTTATTAGATTTAGCCATTTCCAAAGAACAAAGCAGAGAATTAATTTCCTAGCTAATTTGCCTGCTCTTTACTATATTCTACAAGATTTTTCCAATCCAAATTTTAAAAACAGCCTGCAATCCACCCATGTTCTCTAAGTAATATCTGTAATGTTGTTCCTTTCAAAGAGTGACAATGCCAGCAGTTGTTCCTTGGCTGTATTCCCAGCAAGTATAATTTAACAGGTGAGAAATAAACTATGTGAGTGAGATAACAGTGTGATAGTCTAAATTTAGATGGTATTGAGGGCTTTTTTGTAAATTGTAAATATTCTTGCTGTTTTTTCTCAGTAGACATGGAAAGTCTCAGTATCATCTTAATTAAAAACAAAGAAGGTTCTGGAGTTTGAAAAAAAAGTTCTATCTTTTTGCAAGTTGTTATAAATTACAGAAAAATTTTTGTTTTGATTTGTTTCTTTCACAGCTTTCTTATGAAAAACAATTGCTTTGGAGCTAGTGTTAAGAAAGGTAGCCAGGAGCCAGGGTGTTAAGTAAATTTTGCTTATAGATCATACTTGATTAAATTCACATTTTAGCTGACTGAAGAGTTCATTTCTGCTCTGCAAGAAGTCTGGTGGAGAGTAGTGAAGACATTTAATTTTCTGCTTTGACTCAGCTTGTACAGATCCAAGAACACTAGGTCTGTGCAGTACATTCTGGAAAACCTTGCCACCTAAATACTTCTTTAGTTTTGTTTTTTTTTTACCTTTCTGTGTTTTGATGACATCACTGTCTGTATGCTGGGATTCTGTGTTGATTCTTGCTTTTTTTCAAGACCCAGTAATGGCATTTTGGAAAAGAGGAATTTGGAAAAGCTCAGGGCATGTGTTAGGTTTCTACAGAGGAGTGTATCCATGTCATGCATCCAGTAGGAAATCTTGTTTGGGTGCCTCTTACACAAAGTGTCCCCAAAAGGTCAGATCATTTTCCATGAACACAAAAGCTTCCTTTCATTTAAAAAGGCACATTTTGAGGTACAGCAGAAGACACCATTGTAGCCAAATGATAAGGCTAAAAGTAGATTTAGGTGTGATGGATTTAGGATTCTAGAGCTGCATTCCTAAATAGGCAACAGGGCCACTTACCGTCAGGGCAAAACTTAATGTTAAAACACAAGAACTTACAGTCCTACATCTTGTAGATACTTTTGGAAGTCTTATCCATTGACTTCAAGGCCTATAGTAATGATACCTTGTAGATTCTTTTGAAGGTCCATTGGGTCAATGGCCAAGAATAACTATGTAATAATTGTGATTATCAGATTTTGCCAAAATATTAATGTAGTCTGTTCATAAAAAGACAATGTTCAATGTTTTCCAAGAAAATAGTCTATCTGATCTTACATAAAATGCTATCCAATCCAACATGTAAAATGCTAATTGTCATTGTGCAGGAAAGGAAGTCAAAACTCCAACATTCTGCATCATTCTATCAGTTCTATTACAGGGAAAGAGAGTATGTAGCTCTTTGTGAGGTGTATCTGTTCATTTCCAAAGGCTTTTGTTGCAGAATTGGAAATAAAAAGATTCTCTAAGGGATTTCTTCCTAAACTTGTTTAATGTGTCTACATTTTGTTAATTTATTTGGAAGTAAGTTTTTAAAGCCAAATATTATTACACTATAATGTGCAATACTGAGCTTCTTTGACTAAAGATATGTTATTACTTGGAGCCTATTAAAAAAAAATTAAGCATCTCAACCTTGGATTTTGAATTGAAATACGTAATGATCCATGAATTCTATGCTTTGAGTAGTCTGTTGATCGATATGGATTTCAATACTCTTATATTTTAATAGCTCCCTTTCTTACATTTTGTTAGCATTTGTCATTTTGATAGTCTCCACAGCTATCTTAAAACCTAAGTACCTTCTCAAAATTTTATGCTGAGAGTATAATAATAAAACTCAAACAACAGGAAGTCATAAAACTTATATTCATGTTTTGTTTCCATTTTAATGAGCCAGAGTTTGATATTTTTCTTTCACCACTATCTCTTTACCCCAGGAGTGATCCCAATGGTTCCAGTAAGAATCCTTGGAGAAGAGAGTGGTAGTCAGCCAATAAAATAGAGCCACAGTGGATCTATTTCCCAGTTTTATGTATTCCTATTGTAAGCATCTTTAAAAATAGGAAGAAGGAAAAAGGTAGAGAAAAATTCTGATTCTAAACTTCCCTTTATATTCATGGATAATCCAAAGGACAAGAGAGAGGTTGATCACTAAGACAGTATTTTCAGTATTATCCATCTTTTGACTGAAAAAAAGGAAACAGTTGTTTTAGTTTCAGCTTCTGAACTCTTCTTTCACTGATGGCTGCCAACTTAGTTTAGAATATCAACTACTATGTAGTTATACAATTTGTCACAATTACTGAAATTAGATAGAAGTAGAATTATATGACTAAGCATTTCAGAATCCTTCAGCTGAGTGTTTTATATACAATATCTGGTTATATGCCAGGCTGAGAAGGAGGCTGGATCAGAAACAAACTAATCTGTGAATATCTTTGCAATACTTCTTTATTGCCTTCAAACCCAAAGAAATCAGTCTGTAGATTCTACAGTTTCATGAAAGCGTCATAACTGGAGAATGAGAGAGGACCTGAAGGTCTGAAAATACACAGACAGACACTACTGTGTATTTTGACCATGATGCCCAATGTTGGGGAATATTTTTGTCAGTGGCTTAGAGAACTGTGTTGTAAGCAGCTTGATCAATCTTTGCTCTGACTGTTGCAGCTCTCTGTAGGTGGCTACACTTTATTAGCTGGCAGGACAATGGTATGTTTCGTTGAGTAGGAGCAGAGAATATTAGTCTGCCAGCTGACACTCCACAGTGTTGTCTGAGTGGAAAGCAGGGTGTAACAACTCTGCAGCGCTGGCAATGAAGGGTTGAGATCTATGCTTGTACAGGAACTGGCTGTGAGAATATACTGAGCTGCTTTATTGACCTTATTGCCCTTCTTGTCTTATTGTAAACCTCTGTGTCTTACATCTACATAATTCTGTCACAGTGTGACTCAATTTTGCACATGGTCATGCAAGCAAGTACCGTATAACCATTTTATGCATTAAATAGCTCATCTATTACCTCTGGTGGGTGTCTGACACACCAAGAGGGTTCATCTGGACTCTGGTCTGCTACTGAATTCCATTTAAGGTCTCCCAAAACTGGACAGGTCAAGAAATTTTATTCAAAGCCTTTCAGGAAGAAAATGAGCTGCTGTCCCTGCTGAGATCAACTGCTCACTCTAAATACATGCCATCATATTATTCCTCATGGCAGGAAATTTAGGCTAAGATACGGCAAGACTTTGGGCACTGCTGGCCTCCCACTAGCTGGACAAGCTCTCCTGGTTTCTTCACAATTCATACATTAGTGTCACAGCTCACCACAGATGTGGGTTGGGAGAGTAAATATTCATATTGCTTACCACAGAGAAAGCCAAATCGTCAAAGGAAAGGTTAAACAGGACTTTACCTGAAACTGCAAATATCAGTATGCTAAGTAGCTCCAAAATAAAGTAATATGAGAGATAAGGTGGTTTATCCATGAATGAAATATTCAACCTACTGACAGCAAGAAAGAGAAAAACAAACATTTAATATACAGAGGATTCAAAATTCCTCCTTAGAAACCACTGTCAACTTGGCTCACCTAATAGGTGAAAAAGTAATGCTGTTCAGAGATTGAGGTTCAGAAAAGGTCCTGAGGCAGATGTAGGGGAGACCTTCTGCAAGAGTCTGTTCACTGAAAGCGGAGCAAGCAGTATAAATGTGTTTACTTTGGTGAGTTATTTGTGCACAGGTTTGTTTTCCCAGTCTTGATATTGGAAGGTGTCACCTTATCTCTGACTCTTCATATCTCTGTTCCGATGTTCTCCGGTCATTTTTTGACATAACAAATGTGAGTTGCTCTGGGGACTCAGGCCCCAGCTATCTGCCTTGTGCAGCTCCCCCAAATGGCCAAGCCTGCACTGGCTGCTGTCCTGGGAATGGATTTGGTGTCTCTGCTCCTCAGCACTGCTGCCAGCAGCATTGCTTCCAGGCTTGGCACCCACTGGAAAGGAAAAGTGGAGCTGACAGGAATTTGTAGGCTGGAAAAATGCATAGGTTTCCTGTTGCTAAGCATGCTGTGAAGAAAGTGGGGGGGGAATTTGTGGGTATATTTTTTTGGCAGTCAGCTTTAAGGTGTAAAGAAACATTTAAAAATACTTAGTTTCATTTAAGGTCTCCAGGCTGACTTTCAGGTGTAGGATTTGAAAATGGTGACCTTTTGGGGGTGTCAATCTGCAATAAATCCAATACTGGGGTATAAACCCACTAATGCCACTACTTTAACCAGGGAAGGAGAGGTTAAGTGGCAGAGGAGTTAGAGTGGCTGCAGGCCACCTCTGTAAGGAGCTGGATGTTCCCCTGGTCCTGGGGAGCAGCAGTAGCTAAAGGGCTGAACCTGGTCCCGTTGTGGCTGCAGCTGATGCCATGTGTCCTGCTGGAATGGTGGTGAAGCCTCTCTGTAATGTGCATGTTTTAGTTCTACCATATCTATATTCTTCCTATTTTTCCCCTGTGGGAGTAAACAAACCAAATGTTTCTGTGTGTAAAAGTGGATCAGCTGCAGCCAGGAATGCCTTCTGCACCAATAGCTACAATGAAAAGCAGATTCTTTGCATGAGTGGCAATGTCTGACAAGCGTCACATTTTGGGTAAATTTACAGCAGTTTATATTGTTGTTATGGATATGAAAGACATATCAAGTAAGTTGGTGCTAAATAGAGTTATAAAACAGACAGAAATTTCATGCAAAGGGCTGGCAGCAATACCTCAAAACCCAATCTATCAGGGAGTTTGACACCCAGGCAAGTGGACAGCACATCTAAAGGACAAGGCAAACATCCATCTCCTCCGGGTGATCTCCTGGGGGATGTCAGTTTCTCACAGTCCAAATGCACCAAAATCCTCCACCTGACTCCCTTCCCACCAGCATCTCTTTCCCCACTGAAGAGTGACAGACTGTTGGACAAGGGTCCCTGTCTTTTCTCCCTTCTTCATTCACTTCCACAGTTGCCTTCCTGTGCTCTATGCCAACAGTCCTTTCCTTAAATTGCTAAATTGCTGGAGGGTTTTTAGCTGCCCATGTTCATGGTGCCTGTTGGAAGAGGGTACTGAGCTCTATCTGGAAAGGTCAAGCTCTCTTCCATACTCCCCAAGTGATCTCTCCACCCAGTGCTCCCACTTCCTTCATGCTTTTATTCCTTATATTTGATTGGTGACTCGGAAGAAAAAGTGCTTCTAAAAACATAGGTATTCCAGGCCTATCCTGAAGGGTCCTTGGAGCTGTGGAAGCCGTGGCCTTCAGGAGCTATGGAAACATCTGAAATAACAATTTTTCCAGCTGCAACTGGAAAATGCACAAGTTGCAAATCCTTTTGTTAAGGTGGCTGATCTTAATGCTTGACACACAGCTGACTGGTGAGCAAGCACTGTCTCCTTGGGAGAGCTACTATCTACTGGCAGTGAGAAAACCAATTGTCAGCCAGCTAGCATAAAAAAAAGGAAAAAAAAGACACATGTTTTTTACAGCACAACCTTACACCATTCTGGGGAAAGGAGGGAAGTTATAAATGGGATGCTGAGATTAAGAATATGTTTGAGACCCAGTAGGAAATTCCCTTTTGGTAAGCCAGCTTTTTGTGCATGAGCTGCTGGTAAGTAGGATCCACACTGCACTGAGTTCTCTGCCTCTTGTGCTGGAAGCCAACACAATGCTGGTGGCTGACTTCAAACACAGGTGATTTTCCATAGGCCATAGGAACTGGATATAAAACTGTGGAAAACAGGGAATATCACTGGGAAGCTTCTTTTACTGGAAATAATTGTCAACTGATGTACTCCTCAGCTGCTGTTTGGCTAATGCACACAGGCTTTGAGGGTGCTTATCAGATTGAACTCTTCATGCTTTTCTACGTCTTTATCTGATCCCTTTCATTACTGCAGCTAGCTTACCACAAAATAATAGATAATTCATCATAGTTCATGTTGTTTTTTTTCTTATTTTAAACCCCCCCTTCCCAGAGCAGACTCATTATTAATTTGAGGGAAGAATCTTAAGAATCACACTTTAGATACTCATTCAAAAACATTTACAGTTAATATTATTCAGACACCTTACACACATCATTCTTATTTCTTGTCCAACCTATTTAGTTTTTGTGACCTTCATGTGATGATTAAACTATGCCTGGAAGCTTTCACAGTGAATTGAAGTAGAAGATGTGAAGACCTGTGAACACTTATGGTGGTGCTTCAATGAGAACACATAGACTTCTAATTTTCTTTATTTTTAAAGATCTGGCCCATCATGACTTAACTGAGCATGATTTGTAGGGCTTTTTATTTTATGTGTCAGGTTTGGGTATTTTGTTTTCATAGTTACTATGGGTATGTAGGATGAAATTAGGCAGTCTAGAAACTGCCTAATTTGGGCAACACCATAGTCAGAAAGAGTGATATTGATATATCTGAGTACCTTGTAGGTTGCTCTTCAGTCACAATGCCTCTCTACAGACATGGTTCATTTAAGACTGCTATAAAGCTGGAAATATCTTAAAGGTCGTTAACTAACAGTTTTCAGAGCAAAGATAGACCAAATAAAAATGTATTCACTTAATCAGAGCAAGGAATGAAAACCTGGAAATCCAGAGAGTTGGTTTTGGCTAAATGTCATAAATATGCAAATTGTAAGACTTGGAAATAGAGGGAAGAAAGAGAGAAAATAATCCTTATGGCTCAGACTCTGAAGGAAAATTCTTCCCTTAAATTTGCTATTCCTCTTTGACTGCCAGCTCAGTTAAAGAAACTTGTGACAGGTAGTGGAATGGATTGGTGGCAATAACTATTAACAAATGTGATAGTTGCAATAATATCTAATTGCTCCGGTGTGTGTTCAATGAACATTTACTGTACAGATGCAATGGAAGGAAATATGTCTTGTACAAGACATAAAAAAATATAAATATAGCAGCAGTCCTCAAGAATTGCTTTGAAGCAAAGGCTAATCTGGGGGGAAAAAAAGCTTAAAAACCTTAGGGTGTTGTGGTTTGCTTTTTTGTGCTGTTATTATCGCTGCTGGTTTTTTGGTTGTTTTTCCTTACTTCAGTGTTTAGGTTGGGAAATTCACATTTGAATCTAAAGGAAGGGTTACTCAGTTCAAGTGAAAGAACAGACTCTGGGGTTTACAAGGCTGAGCTATGCCACAGACACTTCTCCACATGGTTAAACACCGCTGCAAATCTTAATAGGTCAGTGACAGTTTTGCAGGAACACCTCTGAAGAACATTGAAAATGTCCTGTCTCCATTTCATCACTAAAAACATTGCATTTTGTTTCTCTTGCAGCTAAAAACTGTTTTTTTTCCCAAGGTACATTGTTGTACTTCCCAGAACATGCTCATTTGTTTACTGGGAGTAAACTGTTGAGGGGAATGAGTGCTCAATGTGATGGGCAGAAATGGGATCAAGTGAGACATCCCATGATTCTGAATGCAGTAAAAGCCGCTCTTTTGCTCTGAGTGAATGTTAATGATGTTTCCATGGTTCCTGAATAACCTCAGTCAGAACATAAAGTTCTCAGGGTAAAAAGAGCAACCTTTCCTATTAAAGAAATATGTCCATGTTGCTATTGAATCAGAAGTCAGCAGCCGCAACAACATTTGCTGAGAGTAAATTAAATTAAAAAAAACCCCAAACCAACAACTTTTTTTTATACCATCAGTTCAAAGTCCTAAAGACATCAATGCAGAAATATCCTAGCTCTGTATGCTGCCAGCGTTTTGTCCAAGCCCATAGCATCAGGATATCAGCCAGCTCAGATCTCTCTTGTGTCAAGATTTCTTGACTTCTCTGGATCCAGCTCAGGGTTTTCCTGGCCATACCATATGCCCAGATTTTCCTTCTGTAGGTAGCAGGGAAATGAGACATACTACAAGGTATTGTGCCAGTATGCAGCCCAGCAGCTAAACTGGAATTTGCCTGAAACCACACCCAACTTCTCATTTCTCTTCTCTCTGCCACTGTGACACCCTTGACCTGCTCAGTCCTTCCCTTTATTTTTTGGTTGTGGAAGTAATGAATGATCTCTTCTACCTGAATGATATTTTCTATCACTGTCCAGGAGCTCTCTAACAAAGATGTATCTGTGCATTTACAGCTTGGAGAAAAATATATTTTGTATGTAATTTGGATTTTGGTGTGACACAGCTGCAGCTTGGAGCTGGTGAAGATTTTGGTATCATAGAGCTTTGGTCAAAGGTCAGACCAGGAAGCTCTGGGGAAGCCACAGCATGCAAATTGAGACCAGCACTTTTTTCAGTTCCTCTGGATTAGAGTGGGAAAAATAAAGATCTCATGAGCTCTCAGAAAGGTGAGTTGTGAGGATTTTTCTGAGTGCAGCTTGATTTTCATGTCTACAATGGAGGTTTCTGAACACTCTAAAATTCAGTGCATAATTCTGACATCAAAGGGGGGATTTCAGTGGTTTTTTCCCTTCCTGGTCTGATGTTGGTGGCAACATAATGCCACTGGCCCTGCTGTTCTTTCTTTGTCATCTCAAGTGGCACCCACGAGGTTCTACAGGCAGTGTGCCACACGTGGATCTCTTTTCTCATCAAGCTCCAGGAGCAGGTAAGATGCACAAAAATGTGACAGCTTGCTGTGATCTATTAAAATTATGATAATTTGTAAATGCTGAATTATTTGGTTATTATATTGTTGAGTCTGCTGTCTGCTTGTCTTTCAGGTCTCAGAATTCTTGGTCATTTCTGAAATACTGCCCCAAATCTGCCTTTAGAGAGCACACTGGAGAGCTGCAGTCTAAAGCTTTAAAGTGCAAAATATTAACTCTAAGTCAAATTTCTCAGATTTCAATTCATGTCCACTGTGATAGAAATATATTTATATAGAATATAATGCATATAAATTCATTATATAAAGAGCCTTGTTTTCTTCCTCTAAAAATTGAGTTTAATTAAGGAAGTATTGAGTAAGAATGAGCTTCTTTAGCTATAATTTACAGGAAAAGCATGCTTCAGGATGAACAGGAGCTAAAAGCTGCCTTACCAGCTTATAACCTAACAGCTTACAACCTAAACAGACAGATAGCATAGCTGGAGACAGGCTCAATCATTCAATAAAGGACCAAAAAAGTGTCTTTTATTGAGTGTGGATTTGATTTTACTCAGTGTATTTTTGTATCTGGAAACCATTCAAGTGTGGGTATTCAGTCTTCTTATCTGAGTTATTGAGTAAGGCAAGTTTTCCTAAACAGACTGCATCAATCCAGGCATTCCAGCTAAAATTCTCAGCACAAAGTCCTGCAAACTGCTGGAAATAATTCATTATTAGACATCCTTTATAATTTCTGAAGCAGAGCAACAGATAGGAAAAGGAACATTGCATAGCATTTTAGTGATGTTTTTATTGGGCAGAAAGAAAATATATGTCTAACTCTTAGTTGAAGGAATTGCTCACAGTTATGTAGTTAACTTCTAATTCATTGCCAAAATTTATTTGTTGTTAGGTGACATTGACTGCATTGACCAATGGCTCAGATTATTTTTTAAGGAACAATTTTATAGCTGAAAAGACCACATATTACAGAGCCATTTATAAAGTTTAAATGTCTTAAGCTAACAGTATGTGATTGCACAGCCAAAAGTGAAAACATTATGGCTTGCTAGGAGAACTCATAACTCTAAAGCATGGTTATGAAATTGGGCTCACGACAATGAAAACACAGCTTATGTCAGCACAGTCTCTGTAATGAAGCAGCAATTGTGATAGAAATCTCAGTGCTTCATCTTACCTAGGTGCTCAGCTTGTGCCTGTTTCCTGATTGTTCTGATTTCATGCAGCCACACTGTGAAGCTTTTGTATGAATATTTAATACCACAATTTGCATTACACTGGTGCAATTGTGCAAGGGACTGTACAAACCACATAGTGAGAGCCAGTCTTTTTGCAATGAGTTTAAATTTTAAATTGACAAGAAGACTGAGAGAGTGGAAGAGGAAAGACGAGTAGACAGAAGAAAAGAGGCGCATCTACCGTTTCCCTGAAAATATGTAGTGGAGAGAGAGACACACACAATACTTCTGAGCCTTGTGTCCTACTCATTCCCTCTCTAGGAAGCTTATTAATGCCCTTGGGTTGTGATAACAACATTAAGTGCACTTGATAATTTACATCTTTACTCATTAATGAGATATTGGCTACTTCAAAGTGATGTCTGTTCCTGTTGTAAGGAACATCTCATCACCAGCAAAAGCAATAAAATATTTCATTCACAAGAGGAAGCCCACAAAGAGCCCAATTTAAAGCCACAGGACTATAATATCTTTTTCTGATTTGTGGAATTTTGTTTATGGTGTAACCCACATTAGCTAAATTTTTGTCTTGTGCTCAACTGCCAATATACAGTGACACCTGCAATTTCACAGCAAGGCAATGAAGCCACTGAAAAATTTAACACTTTTTATATGGATGACACTGATAATGACACCAGTGGTTTCTATGCTGAAGTGATAATCTTTTCTTCACTTCTTTTTAATCAGCGTCATTCATCTATGTCATCATGAGTGCTAGAACTACCTTCAAGAGCAAATTTATTTTGGGAAGTAGGTACAGAAATTTGTAATTTGGTATTCCCAGACCATATTTTATTAATGGCTTAGATGTTGCCAGTGATTACTTCAATAACCTTCTATTCACGCAGTTAAAATGCAGATGATATATTTGTCTCATTATGGTTCTTCTTCAATTAATTGGCAAGGCTGGAGATGCTTTAAGCCAAATGATAGCAAAATGCTCTGATGAGCTGTAAGATTGGAACACAGTCTTACAAGTGACAAGCACTAGTTTGGGATGTATGTGAAGGAAAGTCAACTGAAAGCTACATTTTCTAAAAGAAAAAAACAAATCAGGGTGAAATTTCACAGTGATATAGACAGTAGCTAATTTAGTTTTCTTCAGTGTCTCCTGGTGTTTCTGATGCGTATTCAGAACAGAGGGGAAAATTCACTGAGTATATAGAATGGAACAGAACAGAACAGAATAGGATAGAATATTTCAGTTTGGAGGGACCTAAACTGGACATCTAGTCCAAGAAGCCTGACCAAGAATTAAATCTTATTAGCATGATTTAACACAATTTTATTATTATATTTTGGAACAGGCTTCCTAGGGAGGTGGTCGATACCCCAAGCCTAGTGGGATTTCAGTGACATTTGGACAATGTCTCTAATAACATATTTTAGAGGTACAGAATCTTGCAGAGAAGTGTCTATGCTTTTAAGAGCATGCATGGGTGGATGTAGCTGTCTATCAAGCTGCAGCCTTGTCCTCTGGAGGATTTAAAGGCTGTCTCTTTCCTAGAGGACATGACCACATAAAACTTAACACCAACAGCAAAGGGAATGCTTAATCCATGCACAGCAGTACATCTGCAACACGTGGGTAGATCTAATCCTTCCTAGCACAAGGCAGTGAGACAAATGCTTTGTACTGCTGTTTTTATGTATTGCTATTAAATACATGTTTACACCTGTACATGTGCTTCCATATATAAAAAGAAATGCTTCAGGAAGGCTTTTCAAAGCTCAGTCTAGAGCTGGAGACCATCCTTTATTTGAGGAGAAAAGATTTGTATTTATCTTTTATGCAATTGAAATGAAGTAATTTTAGGGTCCACCCCTGTGGTTCCTTTTTTTTTTCGTTGTTAGCCATGTAGCTTTTAGAAGCATGTTACTACATCATAGGCCAGAATTTTCTCATTTCTTACCCATTCTTCCAGCCATACTTCTAAAATGCCAAGGAAACAAACTTGGGCTTCTTTGTAATAAAGTCCTAGCAGTTAGTGCTAAAGCATTACCCATACAGAGAGTGCAAAGATCAATGTTTAAGCTGAAAAATGAATCATATGTGTCAAGGTAGAACTACTACAGGAATTTTTGTTTTAAAAAATCTGTGAAAATGTGATGCCAAAATTGTAAGCTCTTTCCTGTTCTGGTAGAAGGCACCTAAATTACTGTTCTTTTCTAGCCTTTTATATATTGTTATAACCACTTCTGCATAGCAAACAAATAGTATTATCATCTCCAGGACAAAGAAATTAAAGAAAAAAAAAGGAAAGCCCAACAACAACAGATACTTCTTAATCATCTTGCTTTAAGAGATATGCTAGTTGTGAGCCAACAGTGTGTGCGGAGAGAGATAATTAGAAGAAAAGCAGAGATTAAATGAGAAAATTTAATTTATGTGTAAAAAGGCAAACACTCTAAGATAAATGCTTAATCCA
Source organism: Zonotrichia leucophrys gambelii (assembly GCF_028769735.1). Classification (NCBI taxonomy): domain Eukaryota; kingdom Metazoa; phylum Chordata; class Aves; order Passeriformes; family Passerellidae; genus Zonotrichia; species Zonotrichia leucophrys. The sequence goes on from NC_088169.1 coordinate 80,563,257, forward strand.
GACTATTTAACTGTTTCGTTGTTCAGCTGGCTAGTTGAAATGGAACTGGATGCAAAGAAACAGAAGCTCATGGTCTCTTTGTGCTTTCCTGACTGGATCCACTTGTGCCTTGTTTTGTTCTGGGATGACAAACTCTAAAGGTAAGGCTCATTTTCTTCACTTTCCCACTACATTAGATGAGGTTTTTTGAATGCCAGTATAGAAATGCATGTGGATATGTCTAAAGATGCAGAGTAGTTGCTCTTCAGCATAGTTTGACACATTACCAATATACTGGCTAGCAAGTCATTTTTTCCAGGCAAATCAGATTCTTAAGGGAAAACCAGCCAGAGAAGAGTCTGGAGAGGCAATATGAAGTGCTTTTAGAGGGATTGACAGCTGCAATATACCCCAAGCCCAGGAAGGCTTTGCACTCCTTGGCTATTGAACTTCATTTTTACTCTTGACCTCGCAGACATTTTTAAATATTTTGTAAAAAAAGGGGCATCTGAAGTTTCAGAGAGACAGAAAAGCTGAAACTATAGCCATAGGGCATGAGTTGAGGCAGCTATTCAGCTGTGCTGCCACCATGTCTGTTGCTGTTCAAAGACCATCCAAGAACTGGGATGCTTCCCTAGAGACTGCTGCCAGATGGACAATAAATAATAGGACAGGTAAGGCCTGGCAGCAGAAGATATTAGTGAGGCAGAGAGAGGTAGCTTTGGAATCCTAAGTAATTAAATGTCTGTTTCCTAAATCAACCCTGTTGCCAAAGAATGAATACTAAAAAAAAAAAAAAAAAAAAAAAAACAAGCTGAAAAGTGTCAAATTAATCCTGAGATACAACCCTAGAATACAGTGACAGCACCATATCTTGGGTTTTATGTATGTTTCAACTTCTGCTATCTGACTGGATGCTAATTCTTAAACTGCCATGCTGCTTTACACTCTTCTGTAATAATTTAGGATTATTCAGTACCCAAAAAATGCACCCATTAAAGTCAAACACTCTGAGACCATAAAAATACTTGCAACACCCAGTGAAATTCAGGATGTTCAGGGCACGTGGGACCTTGTAGCTTTGAGACTGGAGGTTCATATAGCTCCTGTAGAGGTTCCAACATTTTTCTTGACTGCCCTGCTTCTGTGTAACATTATTGACCAGGTCATGATTCATGATTTACAGCAGTGTAATAAAATTGAGAAGCCAGACCTAAGCAAAGCAAAAACAGAAAGGACTTTGACTAGCTCTGAATCTCAACACATCTAATGCTTTGCTGTTAGGATTATTTGAATATTTATTGGGAAAGGGAAACTGCTAATTAAAACCTTAATTTTTGATTAAAATTGATGTGAATTGAAAGTCCACCTGGAACAAAAATTAATGTCCTTGGGTTGTGTGTCTTAGTTCTCCTGTCTGGTCTTGTTAACCTACTACTGAAGTAAAAAACATTGAATTCAAGGAAGATCTAGGTTGGGTTTTTTCTTTTTTTTTTTTTTTGTGTCTTTGTTTTGTTTTGTTGTTGGGTTTTTTGTGTTTTTTTTGTTTGGTTTTTATTTTGGTTTTGGGTTTTTTTGCTTTTTAAAATTGAAATATTTTTCTCTTTTTTATTTAAATGAAATATTTTTTTAAGGCCTGTTAAAATTCAAGCCACGCTGAAGCATTCAAAACTGGAGGGGAAAACAATATCATGAAAACTCACTGAATTGTATTTTTTTATTCCTTGCCCAGAGGAAGGTGACAGGTTCAGCTGCAGATGCTGCAGGTGGAGGCTTGCTCTCAGTCAGAGGAATCTCACCTGAACGTCAGTCAGATCTGGGGCACTTGCTCCTAGTCACGGTAGAGGGGTTAGGGATTTCCAGGTTTCAGTGAATTAAAAATGAAAAATGTGAAAACAAGTCTCAGCAGGGCTGTGAGATGGAGTGATGGGAGAGTGACAGGAGTGCATTGCTACATGTGTTAACAATTACCATCACGTGTAATTTCAGGTAAAAGAAAATGAGAACAAGCAAAGGCTGCTAAAAATCAATACTGATCCCAGGTCCACTTATATTTCTCAGAAGGAATTTTTCTAATCTGACGTGTGTGGTGCAGTCAACACTCTGGAGGGAAGGGATGCCATCCAGAAAAACCTGGATAGGCTTGAGAGGCAGGCCTATGCAAATCTCATGAAAATTCACCAAGGTGAAGTGCAAGGTCCTGCACCCGAGTTGGGACAATCCCAAGTACAAATACAGGCTGGGCAGAGAATTCATCAAGACTAGCATGGAGACAAAGGCTTGGGGTTGCTGGTTGGTAAGAAATTCAGCATGACCCACAATGTGCACTGGCAACTCAGAAAACCAACCATGTCCTGGGCTCCATCCAAAGCAGCATGGGCAGCAGGACCAGGGAGGGGATTCTGCCCCTGTGAGACTCTGCCTGAAATACTGCAGGCTCTGTGGCCCCCAAAATAAGAAAGACATGGACTTGTTGGAGTGAGGCCAGAAGAAACCACATATATGATGAGAGATCTGGGGCACCTCTGTTATGAAAAACAGACCCAGTTGGTCTCTCCCTGGAACTTGGAAGGGTTGGGGTGGTTTAGTCTGGAGAAGAGAAGGCTCCAGGGAGACCTAGAGTACCTGAAGGGAGCTACAAGAAAGCTGGAGAGGCACTTTTCACAAGGGTCTGTTGAGATAGGACAAGGGGGAGTGGCTTTCAATGTTAAGAGAATAAGTTTATATTAGGTATTAGGAAGAAATTCTTTACTATGTGGGTAGTGACACACTGGCACAAGTTGTGCAGAGAATCCATGAGTGCCCCATTCCTGGAAGTGTTCAAAGCCATGTTGGATGGGGCTTTGAGCAAGGCTTTCTAGTAGAAGGTGTCCCTGTCCATGTCAGAGGGATTGGAACTAGATTGTCTTTAATGTCCCTCTTTCAACTCAAACCATTCTATGATTCTGTGCTATTAAGTCTGCTGTTAAAAAAAAAAAAAATCTGCTGATTTCTGCTGAAATCAGCTGCTAGTATGCACACATAAAATATCAATGCAGGTAAAGAAATGGATGTGCACAGGCCATGGCAACTTGTGAAGTGCAGGGTGTGGGTTTGTCTCACCAAACTTTTAATGCCCTCAGTACAGCTTAAATGGCAATGGGCTGAGCACAGGGAGCAGCACTCATCACAGAGTAAATGACTACTTTTGTCTGTCACTATAAACTCTACTCACCATATTGATTCCATTTACTCTGCATAGATCTCGGTTAATAATGCAAGTATATTGGGCATCCATCAGGATAGGACCTATATCTCAGTTGATAATATAGGCTTTCTGTAGATAATGGCACTCTGTCTGCCTTCTGATTGGAAGCAAATCTATGAAACAGGTTTGATCTTTTTTCTCTGCAACTTAGATAATTAAACCAAACATTGCTAATGTGTTGGCGCTGTGCCATGGAAGACCTATCCATTAGGATATGAGCCTCACAGCCCAGCAGGTGTGTGTGTGTGTGTGGATAAGGCAAAACTCAGTTTTGTTCATGCAGGTGCCTTGTGCAGGTGTCCTGAACCCTCCAGAGGGTCACCACCATCTGCAGGTGGTGCTTTATGTGATGTCTGTCAGGAATAGCTCATTCTCTCCCATCCCAGCTTCAGGGCAGAATTACACAATGACTGGCTCATTACATTTTTTTTTTCCTTCTTTTTTATCTTTTTATTTTTTAATATTAGGTAATCTGTTTTTCTATGGTAAAGGAATGCCCAGGCAGCACAGGTGTATTCTCAGTGACTTGAGCATCACAACACCAACACGTAGTGCTCTAAATCATGTGAGACAAAAAGGACTGCTGTGGATTACATGCAATGACAAGGCCCAAAATCAAGTTTCAGAAGCAAAAAATGCCTTTTTCAGGTAAGGGGAATATGGCTCCTGCTGTTTTACAACACCATGGTTTGTCTCCTAGTGCTTTATGCATCCAATACAGCTGGCTCTAAACAGGCTGTGAAACCTGTGAGCTACCAGCCTTGATGCAGAGTCCCAGAGGGAGTTGTGTAGGAGCAAATGCTGGACTACAACTTGATGGAAGATTGATCAGATTTGAGGGCACATCTGTCAGGGATGTGTCTGTGTCTTCCCTCCTGTGCCTTGAGCCATCTGGAGCCCATCCATTTCTGATGTGGAAGCCGTGCACTCACAGTTGATTAGAGAGCACCTGAGCCAGGGCTGGCTTGTGGCCGGCTAGCTCTGAGTTACAAATGAGTGCCATCACCTTCTCGTACATTCCAAATGCTCTTCTACTCAGCTCTTCTTGCTGAATGCAAGCATTGGAGTTGTCTGTGGGTTTCTCTAAGCAAATTTGTTGCAGAGATTTGCATCGCCTTTGTTAAAGCTCCAGTGCCTTCTGACCCAAGATTTCCTCAGGGCTGAACCCTCTGTATCTAAAGGGCTTTCTCTTTAGAGTTTTGGGTGTATAAGTCTGGGTCAATAGAAATTCTGCAGCATTTATGAGTTTGGGTGAACTGACCTTTTTCAGAAAACCACTTTGGGGAAAAGTCAGGGCAGTGAGCTGCCCTCTCCAAGGCCAAATAGCAGTATGGTTCAGCAGCTGTGCTCTAGTCAGGCTTGCTTTGAGTTGTGCAACAACTTCCAAGTCCAAGCAAGTGTACTACCTGCTGTCTATTAGGCCTGTGATAGCCCTTGTCCCTAGGCTTTTAACTGGTATTTGGAATAGGAGGAGAAGAATGATTTTATACTCTTCTGTGTGCCCATGCAAGGATTAAAGCCATGGTGAACTGTTAATTTGGTGCAGAAGGAAGGCCTCGGCTTAGGTGCTTTAGTTGAAGACCTTCAGGGATAAATCCTTTTATTGTGACCCCTCAACCTACCTGTTTGCCAGTCAGTAATGCTAAGTACATGCTGTGGATATGCCCCATTGGTATTGTTCTGTGTTAAGTGCTGACAGTGGCTTTTGCAGCCTATAAAAGCCAGCAGAAGATGCTGCTATCTGGTACTGCCAAGGTCGAGAATGTGGGCATGGAGCATTGGCTGTGCCCTGGGCTCAGCTCTCGTGTTTCTCACAAAAGTGGATGTGGCATCAGCAGCAGGGTCTCTCTGAAGCACTGAACTGCAGAGCACTCCAAGTGCTCTGAAGGAGCCAGTCCTTCAGCTGGGACTTCATGGTGGTGGACTTGAGCATCTGCCCAAAGACTTTGAGGATTGCTTTTGGAACAGGGGCTGCCAAATCCAGCTGGAGGACCTAACTCCTAATTATTATTCCTGTAAAGAACAGTCCATCTGTCACCAAGATTTATTTGGGAATAAATATTAAAATTTTCTTCTGATTTGATGGGATAGTATCTGTCTGGTGTATATTCTCTAAGGATGACAGGCTGACTAGAAGTCAGTGTAGTCTAAACTTGGCCAAAAGGGAGAAAAAGGAGAGTGATATAATTTTGTGTATATATGCATACAAGTATATGTACATATATATCTCTGTATATTAACATATGTGTGAATGTACTAATTAAAGTGCATTTTTGTATACTGCAGGCAAAGTCAGGATTGCTGTCAGTCCGTTAAGTTTTAACATGTGGAGGGTGAAAACATTTGAAATTCTTCTTCCCTGGCCATTTTTTCCCCCCTAAACTCCTCTTCCACCAAACTATTGGAATGACAGTACCATCCAGCTGATTTCAGGAAAATAGATATTTATTTTAAAGAAACAATAATATGCACCTTGAGTTCAGATATGGACTCTGATTTGATATAAAAATATTCTAATAAATAGAGCTTCAATTGCTACAACAATTTACAGTTATGTTGTATTTTCATTTTTATATTATTTGACTTTATTTTGAGCGTCATTAAATTTCAAATCTGTCCCTTTATTCTTTTTGTATTCTTTCCATTGGTGAAAGACATATTTTTAAAAGACTTTACAGGATTAAGCTTTTAGGTATCACAGAAATGAATCTACCAACTTCACTGTACTGAAATGTGACCTTTTCCTTCTGAAAAATCTTAAAATAATTAGGTCAAAGTTTTTATTGTTGGTATTTGTGCTACAGTAATTCATGGCTGATAATTTAATTGAATTTTCATATGTATGAAGCAGATGTTATAGGTTCTCTGCTACATCACTATGGTAGTGTTAGTCATGCAGATTTATAATAAAGCAATCCTTTATTGTTCCTTCCCACATTTATCTACATTTTGTGCTGCAACTGATTTCACAATTGTCTCATTTAATTATGAACATTGACATCATTTACAGGATTTATGCATCTAATTAAGTGGGCTCTAATAGAGAAGCTCCAGAAATAAAGCCAAGAGACTAATATATGCTTGCTAGTGGTTACATTGGTTTCTATTGTTCCTGTTCAGAAGGAGGAATGAGGAAAAAAATAAGGTATTCATCTCCTAATAACAGAAGGAGTCTCAAAGTAAAATATTTTCAGTCTTAGCAGTCACATTATATATGAAGGAATATTTTAAAATGTTAAATTTATTGTTAATATTAAATACTGTGTAAAAGTAACAGAGCAGAATACCAAAAGAGGAGTGGTAGTGAGAACTGAGAAGCCATGGTATACAGGCAATCTGTTGACCAAGGTCAACAACAACTGGTAAACCACTTTTAAAAGTGTACATTTATTCATTGACTATGACTTTATAAACTGTATGTGCATGACACTAATACAAAGTGTGAACCTTTTCATTTTCCAGGCAAAGATACAATGAAAGAGATTTGTTGATTAATGATCCTCTAAACTGGTGGAATGGCCCAGCAAGGTCAGGAATGAGAAAAAAATCAGTTCATTAGTCAGCAAGTTTTCCCCCTCATAGTTTAATTGCTCAAGCTTGCTTATTTATTGGTCAAGAGAAGAGAAAAGAACAAGAAAAGTCCATCTACACTATTTTTGAACACTGCAACAGGCAGATATAGCTTTCTGCCCTTCGGGAGTTTCCATTTCTGCCCATCCCCAAGCCATCAAGTGTTGGTGCTGACATTACTCACTGGAAACCAAAAGTAATATTACTTTAGCCTGACCTCCATCACAGACAGGACAATAACTGTGTTTTTCCATGTTAATAAATCTGTTTAAGCTTGATGGTCCTTCCTGCTTTAAAGCCTTCTGGTGAAGGGACAGTCTACTATGACCATAAATGCTATGTTTGGTCATTTATTCAGGACCAGGCCCATCACCAGGAGCCCTTTCTCATTAAAGATGGCAGTGAGCTAATTGGGATGCCACTGGTGGGAGAAAAGATCTTCTATCTCATGATAACGCCTTGTGTATCTTAGTAAGTCTTGAGGAGGTAATAGGCATTCAAAAAGATTTGAACCTAGAATAGCTCACAACTGATGAATAAGGGTGGCTGGTGAATCACAAAACTGCAGAATTCTACGGGACATCAGTCAACTGCCTCAATTGTTATCCTTCTTTACCTATGATAACCTTCCTCTTCTCTTCCCTCAGTCAGAAAGTTCATCACTCTCTTCCCTCAGTCAGAAAGTTCATCACTCTCTAGGCAGTCTGTTTTCGTGAATAATATTTGTGAAATTCTGTGAGTTAAGAATGATGCTGTATTGTATTGACATAATCCTATCATTTTTGTGTCTACTCCCAGAAAACATGAAAAACAATTTATTGCTTTCTTTTTACATTTTTGAAGGCTCATATATCTCCTTTCAGTCTTCTGTACACTGAACAGGATTAATTTTTTTCTAGTAGGGAATGCAGAGAGGTATTCAATTCCCATGAACTGAATACCCATGTGTAGAAATTTTCAATTACGTAGATGCCATCTGTCTCCCACAACTTTTCAGTGTAATTGCAATGATGAGCATTTCCTTCTATTCTGATCTTTTCAACAAAATCTTAGTGGTTTTTTTGTTTTCATGAAAGGTAGAGATCCAGCAGCCGTGGCATCATTTGAAACTTCCAAATTCTATTAGACAAACTTTTCAGAGAATTATAGCAGGGTGGGAGAAGATGGGGAATTTTTTTCTGGGTCAGTTCTTCTCCCTCCTTATCTCTCTGGATGACTTTTTTTCTCTCTCTTTAGAATTACAGATCAGCAAGAACCGTTCTTTTGCTATTTTGGCAATTTACATGAAAGAACATTAGCTAGCATGCCATACAAGAGGTGTAAAACCTTCCCAGAACCTATGGTCAGGTAGGAAATGACAACTGTACTAGTTGACCAACTGCAGTGTCTTTGAGAACCCCATTACCTCCAGGAGAACTGTGGTATCTTTCTGAGAATGGAGGAAATTTTGATGGCTAGGGTATAGTATTTTTCATCTGCATGATTTCAATTTTAATAAAAACCAGAGGCAGATGTACTAGTTTTCATTCCTCTTAATATTGTCACCCTATGAGCAAGCTGAGCTGACGATGCATTGAAAAACTGTAGCTGGGTGGCCATTACATTTAATCCTCCAGCAGTTATTCTTGCCCTGTTGTTTCTCATCCTTACAAAGACTGCATTACAAATACCCCATGGTTTATCCACTGCCTCCAAACATGTATTTCTGGTGGAGTTGTTGTGTAGTGACACGGAAGGCAGATCAGGCTAGCTGTAAAGTAAAAAATGGATCAGGCTGTGTGAGAACCACAAGGTGACTTTACAAAAAGAATTCTATCAAAGAAGGAGAGGTGTGACTAGAATTAAGCAGAAGACTGTGGCAACAAAGTGCCAAATGACAGGATCGAGTCATCTGTCTGAAAATATCTTAATGTCTGCCACTTAAGCCTACACAAGTGCTTGAATAGGTAATTTATTACAACGTTAGTGTATTGCACTTCTTGTTTCTCCAGGCATTAGAGGAAAAAGTGTGTTTCATCTTAATATGCTGAATGTGTTTTCCTTCTGTCCACAATCCACAGTGAAGTGATTTAATTTTCATATCTGACTTCTATTTCTTCTATGGACCCCGAAATGTTACAACCATAATAGTCTGATGAAAAATCCTTTAGAAGTCAGTGGAAAGTCTTCCGCTGACATTAATGGCCTTTAAATCACACTTCAAATCAAAGTTTTAGAGTGAAGAACTGAATTGGTAGCCTCTGTATTTCTGCAGATTAATTTGTTGATGACATTGGGCTATATTTTTAAGAACTGAATATTCACTTTACCATGAAAAACAGCTAATTTCACTTCTATGTAAAATGTCTGAAAATGAGCCCACTCTTTTTTGAAAACACAGTGGATGACTTTTTTCTCTTTTTTTAATGCATTTTCATTGTGTTGAACCAAAAGAAAAATTAAATCATTCTGTTGCTATAAGCTATTCATATTGTCATAATCTGTGTATCTGTCAACCTTGAATATTCTTTTAGGGATAGTGAGAGTGGGGAATAAACTCATCTGAACTCAGCAGGAAATTAAGGATGCACTTGCAAAATAAAATGAGCTACAAATAGAAATGCTTTCAAAGAGAGAAGCAAGAACTCATGGAGAAAGCATCTAAAAGTATAGAAGAAAGAGTTTATTGGTCCTAAGCTAAGGGACCACGCCCACAGTAAGATGAGAGAGAATAGGTGGGATGTGGGGACTTTGCTTTCTCATGGGATCCAACAATTAGTATGAGAGGGATGCCTGAGGTTACCTTCCTGCATGGTTTAGCGTGCTCTGGTTTTGGAAATGTGTGAATTGCCTGCAGCTGTCAATCTAACAGAGGCTTTTGCATTCCCCTTTTCTGTCTTTTGTGAATGCCCATGAATCCTAGGATTTCTGTTCTTTTGTATGTTTTGTCTTGTCTCTCTGGAAAAGGAATAGAGGGGAAAAAAGGTACTTGAAATATATTTAAAAGAGTCTGGTTGGATCGAGTAGCTGAGAACAGGTGCCCCTGATGCACATCACAGACTCTCAGGTGCTAGTGCTGCCGTGTAGCAGTGATAGCAAGAAAGCAGTTCAAAGCTTTTCGAGCTTCCTTCCTCCATCTGTATTTATACCGTGGGTATTCTCATTCTGCTGAGAGATCTGTATTTAGAGAGGCGATTTTCACACCTGTAATTACCACTCATTGTTCCCACCTTGCAATAGAAATGAGAACACGCGAGGACACAGACTACATTTGGGATTATTTCAGGAGGCTAATGAACCCTTTGGAAACACTTCCAGGCATATTCATATCCTTTACACCTTGCTTACAATGCATACAGTAGGCAAAAGAAATGTTCCAGAAGAAAGTTGTGTCCCCTATCTAAACACAGTAGTATGTCCAGACTAAACTATTTTGTGCATGATTACTGTTTTGTCTAAAAAGCTTTTCTTCCTGAAACAGATCCCAATTTCCTGCTGCCCTTCCAGCCTTCTTCCATCAACAGCAGGAAGATGAGCTAAAAACCAATCTACCAGACAAAGCAAAGCAGTGCCTTGGAAATAGAGTGGCAGAACTTGTTAATTAGACACAAGGCTTTCCACAACGCCCCCCATGCTTCTGTAATGTTGAGTTCAATCATCTTGAGTCTCTAAAAGCAAATGCAGGTGAGCAGCACACCCATAATTCTGTCATCTCTAAGTGATGTGCTGTGCCTTTACCACACGTGTGCTCCCTGCCTTGGAAATGAATAGAGTGGGAAATGCCTGATGTAACATACTTTCTGTGCTCTGTGCTCACACACCTGCTAATATTTAGGGTTCTTCACTTTCATTTGGTAATCCCCTCACCTTTCATATGCAATGCCATTTAACACCCCTCTTTCATTTTCCAAGGATAAAAATCCACAGATTTCACTCATGTCACATTTAATGGATTATAATCCCCAAGACAAAAAGAGAAATTATGCTAAACTCCTGGCATAATCTATTCAGCACACTGCTGAAATGAGGCACCACAGCCCCTGCTGAGGTACATTTGCAGCTCTTCCTTTCTCCACACACACAGAGGATGCCTGAAGCACTTCACAATCACAGCTCGCCTGATTGCTCCATTTCATACCTTCAGCCCTTCAGGACACTTATAGCTCATAAAGAGGGTGCAGCTAAACTTCTGGCAGGTGCTTCTTCCTTTCTATCATTTCAGTCAAGGTCAGGAGAATTACAGTTGTTCGGGTAAATAATGTATACATATGGGTTATTTCTGTTATTTCCTGGTTTTCAGAGGTCCAAGATGTAGGAGTTACAGAAAATACTGTTACTAACTGCAAATACCTCCGGGCTTTGAAGAATTATAGGTCCTGATGACTCTGAGTAATTTTACAAGAAAAGAAAACTTCTCCCTAAGTATTCATCCTGGGCATATTTTAGACTCCAACAGCTAGAAGTGAATCTGTTCCTGGGTGAGTAGTGGGTGGTACCCCTGTCTGCGGTAGGAAGGCTGGAATTAGATGCTCTTAAGGGCTCTATGAACAAAAATCTTGCTGTGATTCCAGAAATTATGATTTTACAATTCTATTTTTCTTCCCTGTCTGAGCTATAGTTGATGTCTGCGTAAGAAACAACATGATTCTTGTGTAAGGTTGTTGTCTTGCCGGTTTCATATGTAGAAGGAAATTATCTTCAAGCTCTTGACCTTCAAATACCAGTTCCAGGCACCGAGTTCTCACATTTCAGACTCTGTGAGTCACTTCACAATGCTGAACGTGTCTTTCAACAGATGTGCACAGCCTGGATTTACTTGCACTTTACTGGACATTAAGGAGCCTTAGCAAGTTCCAGGAGTGCCTGCAGCAGTACTGGGAACCACTGGAATTTCTGTGCCAGGCATGGGCCCAGGAGGAGCTGCTTTTTGTGGTGCTATGTACTGCTCCTGCACAACGCTGCCCCGTGTCCCTGCCCACGGCCTCGGCATGCAGCCTCCTCCTCTGCCATTAGGAAAGCACGGAGGGGATATTTGATAGAGGGGTTGCAATCACAACTATGCCTTTAAGGAAGTGAGGCATACCCTGTCTTTATTTGATTTAATAGGTAACTTATTTTATCACTTTTCACATTAATTACCGAAGTATTTGAGGCCTCTTCTCTTATACCACAGGGAAATCCTATGGAGCTTGTCTAAAGTAAAACAACCTTTCCTGCAAACCTCCTTTTTGGGGAAGAGTTGCTTTTTCATTAACAGATATTCTTAACCTGTAATCAGAGAGTTCTTGATAGAGCTGCACTGAGCAGTACTCAGGAGTTGAATATCTTTTGCATATGCTTTTCAAATCCAGAATGTACTGGTTCTGCTGTGTCCAAGACTGATCTCCCCTTTCACTCAAGGCATACTGAAAGCCAGGAAGATAGGCCACGTCATATTTTCTTATATACCTCAGTATACTTTTTACGGAAATATAATCTGTCCTACTTAACATTTACCAATCTTCCTCTGTATGTTTTGAAGTGAAGAACATTTACCTGACAAGCATCTGGAAATGGAGTTGTACCTCTTCAGACAAATTAAGGATATCATACTGCCTGACTTCCAAGAACCACTGTACTCCCATAGATCACTTGTGTGATGACTGTCTGAAATCATATACAATGACCTAATTCTTTATTTCATAGAAATATTCCTATGGATTTAGCTGCTGCAGTATTTTTTTTTTTCTGGGGAAATTAATTGCTCCAACATATGCAGAATCCTGTCGGTAATATTAATTTAGTCCATGTGAAGCAGAACCATAAAGACCTCAATTTCTAACAGTAGTCACCAAGACTCTGACTTTTGCTACAGCTCTGCTGGACCACTTTTCCAGTCCTTTTGGCTAATCTTTCATATTCATGTCCTGTGTGCTTGCAAAACACTGTTGCAGTTAATTTTGTGTGAGTGGTAATTCCCACAATTCCCATCTCACCCCTATGCTTCTGCAATTACTCTTATTCTTTCACTACTGAGAATTATTCCCACATTTTCATATTACTTTTGAAACATTTTGCACACACAGCTCTGCTTATGGCTGCAGATTTAAGACCTGTTCCAGCTTGTTGTACTTGTCCTGCCCTTGATTTACTATTTGAAATGGTAAATGTGGAACATTTATGTAACACTTTGCCTATGGGGGCTCCAATGTGCAGAGCAAAGGTAACAGGTAACACTATCCTTGTTTTACAAGTGGTAAAATCTGACATAATAGCAGTTTCAGCTGATTCAGGCAGTCCTAAGATGAGGGGAAAACTCTCTTGAGTTGTGCTTCAGCAAAGTAGCGATGAATTAAGCATTTGTAAAACACCAGCCCTGTGATACCTCTTTTCCCTGACACAGGGCTGAAGAACAGGAGTGTTGAAAAGGGGGGAGAAAAAGGGCCAGAGCAAGCACATAGTGCTGGGTATAAGTGTAAACTGGGAGAGGAGTGCCTGGAGAGCAGCTCTGTAGGGAGCAATCTGTGAGTGCAGGTCAGCAGCAGCTCAATGTGAGCCAACAGTGTGCCCCGGCTGCCTAGAGGGCAAACCACATCCTGGGGTGCATCAAACACAGCACATCAGCTGCTCAGAGGAGGTGAGTGTCCTGCTGTATTCAGACAGGTGTTTCACATACCTTTCCCCTGCCCCTTGACCCCCCTGCTATGTGTATTGAGGGCTTAAGCCAGGCTAAAGCAGCTAACTCCATGAAAACCAAATGACGCCACTTAGAGCCAGCTGACAGCCTCCATCATAAGCGACCATCTCCCTCTGTGAAGGGTGAGAGAGCGCCAAGCTTGCTTTTTGGGATGCAGATGGGATATCGATTGAAGAGGAGTTGAAGACCACCATAGTGGAGGATAGTTTTGTTTCTGGTACAAGCATCAGTCTTCATTACAGATTAAAAGCACTGTGCCCATGCAATTGCTCCATTTCCCTCAGCATTTATTTTAATCACTGCTGACTTTCTGGTTTGCCTCCAGTCACTTTCCTGTGACAACAAGGATTAATAAGGATACTTCAGAAAGAAATTCATGGACATGAAAGTAGGATTTAATTTCCTGACAACAACCATATAACTTACCTTTTAAAGGTAGAGGCCTAAAACTAAAATAATTTTTTAAAAATATTGACAATTCTGTAAGCCCTGCTGGAGCTATATGTGACAAGCACACTATCATGTGTGAATCCAATCATGCTAGTGAATCACTATATAGTTTGCACCAAATAATTAGAAAGACATGGGAGACCAAATTAAAAATGAGCAGGGATTTCATTTTGGTTAATCACAGGTTATTTTCAAGACTGAATTCATTCTGCAATTCTATGTGCAAGTCCTGTAAAACTACATTCAACCTGGAAATGAGGCATAAGCAGAGGATTTTAAAAATAATTATTAACAGCCATGGACTAGAAGCCAAAAATCCTTTTCACATTTTATATACTACTGGGTGTGACAAAGAATAGCCACAACCTGCTTTTTATTTCAAGAAACAGATGCAAAGCACGGATTGCAAAGGCTTTGCTCTATTTTGTTTCAGAATTCATTATCCCACTGGCTGAGACTTTTGCAGTTAATATTCAAATAATAAACTTCCTATGCCGCACAAGACCAAATTTTCAGCCACCTTCAAGGTCTGGTAGTGCAGACATGTCAGCCTTGTCTTTTGTTGGCAAATGGGCATTTGTGTTTTCTAAAGTGACTCTGGGAAAAATACAGCCAACATTTAAGACTGTCACACAGAGTTTGGTCAAAATGTCCAAAAGTAGACTTGGTATTATATATATATATATATACATACATATATATATATATATAATATATATAATATATATATAATAATCAGACTTCTCAAACTCTGTACAAATAGAACTAAATTAATTTATATGGACATTAGAACCCTGTCACTGCTCTTGACCTTAGCAGTGCTTGGATACTCCAGGACTGTGAGAATGAAGATACTTTTAGTTGTCTGCTAGATATCAATTTAGCACCTTAACCTGTTTGATCTGTGTGTATCTCACCAGGTTAAGCATGGTGATGAAAGGTGCTGGATGTGGAGGAATATTGCTCTGTTCCCATTTACAGAAGCTTGGTGTTCAAGCCACCAAGAGGGGGTGAAACCAGCTATCTTTTGGGAAGTGTTCCTGGGCAGTTAAACATCATGGATGTACTTGGGAGTTCAGTAAAAGAGATGGGGTGAAAAGCCCATGTGTATATCTAATGGTTTAGTAGCAAAGAGGACTTTGTTTCAGGGTGCAAGCACATTCATGGACATATTTTGATTTATTATCATTAGTGAAGTGTTTTGTATCAAACTTTTGCTTACACCTCTTAAGGGATTCAAGTATAAGGTAGTACATTGGGGTAATCCTGTGGTTTTTCCTCTGTTGAGAAACTTAGCTTTCCAGGAAGGTCATTTTTAGAAAATGAAATCCATCTGGGTACTTCAGGGTTCTCAGCTACCCATTGGTCTAAACATCTCCCATGTTTGTGAAGGAACTTGCTTCAGTCCATGTGATACCCAAGAGGAAGAACTTGTTCAGAAATAAATCATTAATATGGGGAACTTAGCACAAAAGCTGCATGTAAGCAGAAAGGCATAAGAATTTAGGTTGATGTGTTACAAGTGATATTTCCCACACTACACAAGAAACTATCAGGCATCTCACTGCCTTGTCTCCTCCTCCTTTCCAAACACAGTTATGGGCTTCTGGTGTTTGGTGTGGGCCCTGCTATTTGTTGTCTCACACTTCACTGAGTGCCTTTTACTTGTGGGCTGGCAGTGAAAGCAGAGCCTTTTCAGGGAAAGCTGTCTGCTCTGGGCTCCCAAGGTGGTGTGGCAAGGGCAGTTCCTTACCTTGGCTGCGGCTGAACAAGGGTGTGATGGAGCTGCAAGGCAGTGGCTTTCTAAGAAAGTTCTCTTTTATTTTTCTGTTTATTATTTTCTCTCAAGGCAAAGATTGGGGAAACACTGTGAATCTGTAGCAAAGGGAGCAAGCTAACATTCAGGAGCATTTGTTTGGGAAGCCCATATTCTCTATTCTCTCTTCTTAGGCTGAAGTCAAACCTCATACCAGAAACATCTGCTTATCTTGCCCAGGGTGAGGGAGATAAAAGTGAAGATTGCACCCCTTCCCCACCCCTTCTCTCCAGAAGCAGAGCCTCAGAGCTGGAGTGGGAAAACTCTCTAGCTTGTTTCTTCTCAGCCCACAATGTAATGCAACAACAAATTTTGCATAAGAGCAGTAAACAATGCTTGGTGTTTGTACATGCCATTGTACATATGAGTTGGGATATAATGCTACCTCAGATTTTAATTACTCCAAGTGGATTTGTCCCTTTCTTTAAAGGTATATGAATTTTCCGCGTTTTGTTATCAAGTCAGAAATATGCCATTGCCTGAGGACTGTTCAGTGCCAGTTCATCCAATAGCCACAAAAGTTATTAGGTGCCCATCTGAGAAAGAACACGGTAGAACACATTCCACAGTGCTCCAAAGAAGGCAGGCACACTTATCTAAAGTGGATCAAGAGAACACACACATCTATACCACATGTTCTTTTAATTAACAAACACTTTACCAGCACAGTAACTTGTATTCAAAAGATGCATCTGAATGGAAATCTGACTTTAGACTTGAAAACTGCTCTAATGAGAAATTAAAGCTGTGGAATGGTCTTATCGGAAAGGGTTCTGAACACTTTCCTTGGACTGAGAAACAAAATCCCTGAATGCTCTTTTGTGCTCAGAGTCGCTGAATGTTACTGGCTTCTTTAAGGAATGTTTTTAGCTGGCTATTAAATGAGATTGGCACCAATCACACAATCTCTCACTGATGATTTCTGGAATAAAGCATGAAAAGAACTAGATAATTTGATCCCACATTTCCTCTCCTGGTTCTTTCATTTTGTTTAGTGCTTGTTACTGATTAAACAGCATTCAAACGCCAAGAAAGGGAAGGAAGGTGGGATGTGTGTTGAAGGCATTAGCCAAAAAGAAAATTCATTAGGTTTCTTTCCAAAAGCAACTAAAGGCCTCAAGGAGAAATATCTTGTATGTTTTTGAAATGTGGCTCCTTGGAAAAAAAAGAAAACTATTTCCTTGGACATGGCCAGATAGGGCATAGAGAGAGGATTACTACAGGAGCACTTAGGAGAAGAGCTATAGGGGACTGGGCCTGTTCAACTTTCTAAGAATCTTCCTATTCCAGAAAAGGAAAAAAATTTTTAAGTTTTTCCAAATATGAACTAAATAAGAGAACTGTAAAGAACATGCAGAATTACTTTCATTTTTCCAGAGACAAATTTCTGAAGTGGTAATGCATGAGTTTGTCAGAAACTCTATTAAATATGACTTAGAAAGGGTTAATAGACCAGGGTCAAAAGAACACATGTGCAGAAGAAGCCAGAATTTGGATCTGTGGAACTTGCCACAAGCTCCACCAGGGCTGAGGTGTAGCTGGCCTCTAAAATTTTCAGGAGTGTTAGTGAAAGCCTATGAATTCTGAGCTGCAGATTTTTGCTGGTTTTGTAACAATCAGGAGGTATTTCTTCAGGCTAAACAGATGACTTACAGGCCTCTTAGAAGTACCATAAAAATGAATATTAGGAAATAATACACTCCATACTGTGTTGGTTTTGTGTAACACATTGCGTAATGTTTCTATGCACAGTACACTTCCTTTGTTGTGTGAAATATTCACAAGCTTTCTCAGAGAGATATAATTTTTCTACTGTGGCATCAGCTGTGTAATCAATGTTTTATTGGCCAACAAGATTGAAATGCAGCTTGTTCAATATTATGTGATTGAGGTTAGAAATCCCTCCCCCACCTCCAAAATAAAGTATTAGATAACCTTTATTTAACATTCTAGAGGGTAATTCATTTCAACTGAATCCTTACAATTGATACTCTCAGACAGGATATTTTTGTAGCTGTGGAGGCTGGGATGGTGGCACTGCACATATGTTTAATTCCTTGTCATCATGATGATCAGCAATGTTTGTTTGCTAAAGGCAGGTGGAATGAAGCTTGTAGTGGTAGAGATCTGGCAGCAGTGACAAACTGTGCACAGTTTCCACTTCCTTTCAACAACAAGACCCCGGGAAAAACCTGCAAGAGCATCGGATCACTTTGTTTCACTTTTGGATGCCTGCTCTGAATAAATCTCTGTCATCAACAGCCTCCCTCAGTCAGTGGAAAGATTCAGGCATTCAAGAGCACAAACTGGATGCCTTCTTTTAGGTGTCCCATCTTAGATGATCAGTTGAGGGTGAAATAATCTATTCTGTTTCAATGCCTATTTCTTTCCAAAAAATTGTAAGGCAAAGCTAGGAATCTCCCTAGCTTCTGAAGTCTACACTAAAGATGTTTAATCAAATGAAATCCAGTTTATAGAAAGGGCCAAAATTCTACCCAAAAGCTCTTTATAACTGTATAAAATATTGCTAGGGAGTAAAAAATCATCTTACAACAAAGAGCAAGAAGCAAAACATCGATCTTCTAATGGAAATGGCTACTACACAATCCTATTTATGTTTTCTACTTCAATGAGAGATTTTGTCACAAAATATGGTAGAAGGAAAAGAAAGACATTAAAAGCATATACAGTGGAAACAATTTTAATATTGTTATTGTCAATTATACAGCAAGATTTTTGTCCAAAATAGTGCAGAAATACAAAGCTTTACAAGTTTCTGCACATAAAAATAACCAGATTGAGCAAACGCTCATTGCAAATTCTTTCAGTGTAAAATAATTCACAAACAGAAACGCCTTAAGGTTGTAAAACATCTTGTCATGCATCTTGAAACATGTTGATGTGACAAGCTGCAAGATGAATGCAATTTGGCAGGTATACATTAGGACAAGTACTGTATCACATGTAAATACTTCCCTTTTTTCAATGGAATTTAGGTTCCTAATACTCCAAACTGCTTTGGAAAAGCCCACACAGTCCTTTTAGGCAATGTGAGCACAAATTACAGTACTATTCCTGAGAATGAATCTAGAGTTACACATGATGAAGTGTAATCAAGTGAAGAATTCAGAAAGTTACCACCCATCATCTGGTACCACATAGCACTGACTGTATGTACCTTTTTGACATGCAATCAAGAATGATCGAATCATTGTGGCATAAGAAATCAATGCCCAGCAGCTGGGTGGTAATAATTGACTCTTCATGCTTTCCCCCACCATTGGGGAAACATATTTGCTTCCTCTAATATATTCTGTTTCATTATTGGAATAAGCCAGGGGGCACAACTGTCCAGATGTGGGA
Organism: Zonotrichia leucophrys gambelii; assembly: GCF_028769735.1. Lineage (NCBI taxonomy): Eukaryota > Metazoa > Chordata > Aves > Passeriformes > Passerellidae > Zonotrichia > Zonotrichia leucophrys. Next base: position 80,582,337 of record NC_088169.1, read on the forward strand.
GCTCAGCTGCATAGTGCTAATTTGTTCACCTGTCATATCTCAGCTGTGTTAGATCATGTGTCCACACCTGCTGTGCTCTATGCTCTGGACCTGGCTCTTTCAAAGGGCAAAGAAAAATGTTGAAAAAATTCCCTTGTGCATCAGTCAAACAGAATTTTTAATTACAGTCTAACCAACACAGACATTTCAGTGACAACATGCACAAATAAATAAATCACTCTATCAGTTCAATCTTTTCGCAAGAGTTGGTTTGGATACTGTAATCTTTCCTTCTAGTAAAAGGTTTCAGAAGAACTAAGAGCAAAAGTTTTAAAAACTAGTACTGTTAAACGGCAATGAAGTCTGTGTGCAATCTTTCTTCAGAGCATCAGTACAGATGAAAGAAGGATCAGAAAGTTCTTTTTTCCCACTGTTACCCCCAGGAGCAGACACTGATATGGAAAATCAGGCTGTCCCACTGTTTTTTACAGAGAGGTGGTCCTGAACACAGTCTCTGAAATAAAAACCTGTAGAAGCTGTCTTCAGTCAGTTTTCCACCTTTTGTTTCAGCAGGCATCTCCAGCAGATTCTTTCTGAAAATCTCAGGGACACTAAAGGTCAAGTAATTCCTTAAGATTATCCTTTGGGACACATCACCATGAAAACAGAGAACAGCGTGAACTGAAGGAAATGGTTTCTATAAAATACATATTGGAGCAGCACAGCAGGATAGGACTCCATGAATAATTGTTTTCTTGATTTGGATGCTAAATGGAAGAGAAAGTTTTTTCCAACGTGCAATTTTTTCTATTTTTTAACTTGTCTAAATAAAAAAACCAAAAAACACTGGAAACATTAAATTTGATTTGTAAATTAAAAATTATTGCAATTTTGGAAATCTTTAGGAAAAAATGATACCAATGGTTCTAGAGGATTTTGTTTAAAGTCTTTTTACAAATACAGGAAGGAAGTGAAATGTGTCCCTTTTAATCAGTCCTTCAATAACAAGTGAGCTGTTTCAGGACTGGAAGACTGGAGTTCATTTCCCTACTTTGCCCAGGGGAAGGAAGACTCACATCTCCTATGGATAGTTCCTTAAATTGCTACAAGCCTTTTTGAGTGGCTTGTTCTCAAATTGTAGTATCATAATTGGTAGAGTCAGACACCCTTTCTGATTAAAGCTACAAGATTACTATCCTCCCACCTTTTCCTTGGATAGCTGTTCTGTTTCCCTTCCTAAGTGCTGCTGCTAACCCTTGTGAAGCCAGGAATATGGCCTGGCTGCAAGCTACATCCATGTGGAAGAAAAAAATACTTCCTTGTTCTTGGATCTGATCCTGTCTCCAGGTTTGCTGCACCACTGTAAAGGTGTGAAAAGAGGAGTGGGACTGCACTGCTGGAGATGGCAATGGAGCATGCAGCCCAGGGTTTTAGCTGCCTGTGACCCACAGCTTGAATTTTGAAACCAAGCTCTCTGATTTCAGCTTAGCTGGAATGAAAAGAGCAGCTGTCGAGCTCCGAGGGAACATAAGCCAAAGCCATGCAAAAGAGGAAAATTCAAAACACAGGCAGAAGGAGAATTAAGTCCTCAGGAGAAAACTACTGACATGTGATGGCACAAAACTCCAAGAAATGAGAGCAATTTGGGAAGGTCGAAGTTCAGTCATTTCCAACAAGGAAGTTGACACTTCCCCATCTGACTGACGGCTGCCTGGACAACAGACACTCACAGGGTGCCTCGGTCATGGGCAGCAAGTGTGCTCCTGCTGGGCCTAGTAGCCTGTTATCCTTCACTGCCTGCTGTGTGCATTAACTGATTAATAATTGTTGTGAGCTCACAGAAGGTTTGTATTCCTGCCTGCAGTGTCTGTGCACCAGGCAGGCCGCAGGGCTACCCACAGCCCTGCTTTTCCGACTCTAAATATGACACTGAAACGGGCATGAGAGAGGCTGGCAGCTACTCATCACATCATCCACTTTGAGGGGTCAATAACTGCAACCAAGGAGACATTTCAATCCCCTCCTACAGAGCAGGGAGCCAAGTCTGGGTCAAAGCCCCAGTCAGTGCGGTCCTGGGTGAAACGGGGCGACCATCAAACCATGCAAACATTTAATTCCCTGTGCTCTGCTGCAGCCCAGCAAGAGCCATCCAGTGTGATGTGTCCTCTCCTCCTGCAAATTAGCACATGGCCGACCAGCAGCAGAGACAGACATCATATTGCTGGTAATTGACATGCATGGAACTGTGCCAGTCCACACCAGCTGAGAATCTGGCTTATGGACAACTTGCATTGAATTTATTGGCAGCTCGGTTTATGCACATAAGCTTTGTCTTCAGTGCAGAGAGGGGGTTTTCTGTAGGATTTACAGCTATCTTCCTGTAAAACACTAGGAGAGGCTGGATGCTGGTAGTTTTTGCCACAAATTAGTAGCCAAAATCAATTGCTGTGGGGGATTGTAGGGCTCAGTTCATTTAGTTTTACTGAGGTTACAATCTGTGCCTTGTCATTAGGATGTTGCAGCAAGAGTCATCTCTGCATAGAAACAACCATCACTGAAGACAAGCCGTAGCTGACGCTCAAACTCATAGAACACATCGTGTTTCCTCCAGTGAAAGAGCACATGCTGGGATCAAGACAAAAAAATTCACCGAAAGATATTGTTTGGTTTAGTAAGAAGACACGTTACATCTCCTTTGCACATTATAACGGTGAGCTAAATTGTTCCTAAAAACGTACTGGTCCGTACAAATGGGAAAGCTGCTGCATTCATATGTACATAATGGGCTCATCCCTGCTGGGGAGCCAGCAATAGGTTATGGGTAGTTGAGAATCGAAATGCCTAATTGCTTCACCTCGGTAATCAGTGACGAAATGTGGGCCGAGGAGCAGGGCTAAGAGTAGCACGGGTGGCTATCAGGCAAGCTGATGCATTATTCAGCTATTTCTTCTCATGAAGCTTCATTTCCAAACTAGTGATCTTCACTGTAACTCCCATTCTCTTTTTCATATGTCTCATTAGACCCACTGGACTCATTTACACCTGTTCAGATGAGTTAGCTTTCAAAGGCGATAAATGAAGGGGGAAATGAAAAAATTGCCTACTCCCCAGGGGTATTTCTGTGCTAACCCATCCATTACTGCTTGACTAATGTCCTGAAGCATGAGATTTTATACCCTTTATGCATTTTATTCTGTTCTGTGTAACTGGCTGATATTATCCCTATGTCTAATTAAGATTCCCACTCCTTAATTCTGAAATAGAAGAGAATTGCTGCTGTATTTCCTCACATAAAACTATTTTATGAGCTGACAAAATGATCTTTGTTCACAACCTGTAAAACTCTGCACTTCATGGGAATGAAAAATGTTAGCGAACTTTTCTGGCATATTCTGACATATGAGTGTGGAAAGGAATATATTGGCATTTAGAGGCTTTTCTGTATTTGGAAATTCAGATGAGGGGATTGAAATCAGTCAATTGTTTTGTAGATTCAGGGCAGATAAATGAATCTGCTACCTCTTTTTTTTTTTTTTTTTTTTTTTTTTTCCCCTGAAGGGAGTTATTCAGATCAAGAAATAATCAGCAAAATTGGCAATCAGCAAATGAGCCAAGTAACATGGTCATTGAGTTAAACCCTGAAGATGAATTGCTCCAAGACTGGAAGCTTAGTTTATGAATCTGTTGCAAAAAAGAATTCACCTTCTTTCATGAGTTTTTACTTTGACATTATTTTCAACTCCTTCTGCGGTTTGAAAATTAACCCCTCCTGCATTTTGAAAATGCAAAGAGAAACAGCAAGTAAATGTTTTCAATGCTATCAATATCAGCTCTATTTTTGCTCAGATGTTCTGAAAGAAGCCTGTTTGTACACACGATGTTTTCTAAAGGTTTTACAGAAATGTATTGAATTTCCAAGTTTCATGTTACAAATTTTGCACTTTTAAGAATTTTTCATGAATGAAGTATTTGCTTATCTATGTTTGAGGCTTCTTCACTTAAATATCATAATGAATGGAGAATTTTGCTCTTATAAGGAACGAGATGAAAAGCGGTAGAAACTTTGAGGAAAAAATCTGGCAATTTTATTGCTGTAATTTTAGGATTCCAGTGCCAGTCTTTTGTCCCAGGTCTTCTCATGCTCCTGTAGTGTACAGATCATTAGTGTCTCCCAAAACGTTTTTCTTTATGAGTGTATTTACTCTACAGATATGCAGATGCTCAGGGCACTGCCCTTTCATTTGATTCCTATTTTTCACTTGTGCAGGCTTATAATCATGCTGTTCCAGAGTATATCTTTGATCTATGTAGGCCCTGACTAATGTTAAAATGTAGATATTAAGCATATCTTTTTGTGTGTCAGGGTTCTCTGGAATCTCCCTTAGCAGGTTTTTGATAGCAGCTTCTGTATAATTTAAAGAGCATACAAGATATGCTAATGAGGCACTGAAGGTATTAACAGAATTTGCAAAACTAATAATTGAAAGTAGTCTCAAAAGAAGCCCTTGGAATTTAACTTACATTTGCAAGGACAAATGTACATATTTTCTGTTAGTGTTTTTCTAAAAATTGCATTCTCTGCTGTTTGCAATGGGATCAGGTTTATATAGCTTTATATAGCTTTAGATAGAAATTTATCAAAATGGCATGGTTGATTTTTTTATAACATTTTGTCTTGGGATATGTTTTCTTGAGAGGACAGGGAATATTTGCAGACATATTTCCATCACTCTGTCTTCTGCTTGCAGAACATAAAAGGCCTGAAGTGCTCTCTAAGAGTAAGACTGATGGATAGCCTTCATCTTTAGTCCCCACAAACAAGCAATTCTTCTGCAAAAAGAGAGAAACAGTAACAGATGTGTTTAATGAGCTCCAAGTGACAAGCAGTGCAGAGCACCCCCTGCTTTTTCCTCTCCCATGCTGCCATCTTTTTCAGGATCAGACCCCTGCCCCTTGGTGACCATCCATGCAGCACCTTGCAGGCAGCACCTGCTCCAGTCCAGGCAGGAAAGGCAGCTGGGAGCACATCTGGGGGCTGAGCCCCTGTCCAGGAGAAGCCAGGGGATATTAGATGCTTTTTTTCCCTCTGTCTGGCCCCACCAATGTCAGTATTTTAATGGGTGAGCACCCCATGTTCATGCCCCTATGTTGTGTAAGAGGAGTTTTCATACAGCTGTGTTGATGTCTAATGACATCTGATGCAGCAACAGCTTTCTGCACTGGGGCAGCCCCTCTGAAGAGAAAGGACACTGCAGGGCATGGCTTTATGCATGCACTTTGTCTCTGAGGCCTTACTGGGCCTGATACTGATCATAATTTGAACAAAGCTGGAGGCTCTCTGGTTTTCAGTGTGTTTTTCCTTGATCTTTCTCAAATGACCATCTATCTTCTATATCACCCAGTTTTCTACAGCATCCATCACTGTTCAATCTACACACTTCCCTGCTAAATCAATTCTATGCTGTGAAGTCCCCGCAGGACTCTGCGGCTGTTTCTGCTCAAGTCCACAGCCTGCTAGGGGAATACTTTGTTTTAAATCATCATCATTCTCAAAACCTTTTAAATTGTGCCAAAGTATGACTGTCTTTCTAGTATGGACAAAAAAGGGCTTAGGACTGTGTGTTTGGAGGGATACAAGATAATTTAAGAGATGTGGTTTTGGTCAAAACGCCAAAATCTTTTTTTGAAATCAATTTATAGGGAAATAATTCTCTTTAAGCAATGTGTATTGAATCTTCACTGCCTTGTGTGGAATTCTTCACTGTTTAAAAAGGGGCTTTGCTGAAGGAAATAAAAGAAATTGAAGAAAAGAGAGATGTGCTGTGGCTTAGAGAATCTGTTTGGCATTGTTGCAAGGTCCTAGAAAAACAGGTTATGAAATACAATACTTGCTGATTTGTATCTGATGCTGTTAGTTGCAAACCCTGGCAAGTTGTAAGAGAGTAAATATATTAGCACAAATGATAAAAATGCACTGCTTCACCACACTGCTAATGCTGTAGTAGTTACTCAGCGATACCCAGTGTTGAGGGTGTTAGTGGAAAGGAATAAAAGATCTGCTGGGTGCCTTGGACCTTGATAAGGTCCTACAGGGTAAGGCATGTCACTTAACCACTCCACTGGCATGAAACATCTGCCCAGGACTTGGTTTCTGTGCTCATCTCATATACACAGCCTTATTGCTGTGACTTTAGTCCTCCTTCACTTCCACTCTGATGCCTGTTTCTCCATCAGCCTCTGCTCAAATTGGCTCTGATTTTTGCACTTGTGGAGGAGAAAACTGCTGTCTCTGCACAGAGCCCCTCTGATAATCGATGGAGAGCCTGCATAGGGAGTGGCATGCTGCCAGTCACCAGGCTTTAGCTTGAACTTGAAAGATTTTGAGTCAGAGCTGTCATTCTGATGTTTGTTTCTTCTGAAAAGGTGTCAAAGAGATGTAGGTCTGAACCTACAGTGTTTTGAGTGCGTGGCCTGGCAGTTGCTTAGGAGAGCCCCAAGAATCAAAGTGAAGCAATACATGCAGCTCATGGGAAATGATGCAGAACCAGCTTTGTTGAGTGCTTTGAGATCTCTGGCTAAGGGAAGAAGAAAGTGCTGCTCATATCAATATCTAATTGGCGTAAAGTAGATTTAAATGGACTTTGGTTTGGTGGGGTAGTTTAGGCTCTTCATGACTAATGATATTCAAATCTAGTTCTCATTCAGATAATGAGAAAAAAATTGATGAGCAAAAGCTTCTATTTCCTTAACTTCCAACACAGCATTTTGTCTGCTCTGCCCAAGCTGTCTGTCTCTGGTCATCTCTCCTCCTATACATGATGATGAAACGATTGGTGTCTATGTCAGGAAAACTCCCAGCCATGCAGCAATACTGGAAGAGAGAGGATGCAGCCCTGTGAGTTGATTTAGGGCTGTCCAAGAACTCACAGCACCAGGAAACTCTATCAGTAACAGAGAGTGCAACAGACGCCTGGAGCAGAGTGGGGTAGTGCCAGGTGATGCACAAAGGCAATGGTCCAGCACGTGAAACAAGATTGTTCTCCCCATTAATTTCCTCTCCTATCTCTTCTTCCCACCTGCTGTCTCATTTCCCTGCTGAATCTGGCCATTCAGCTGTTTCTCTGTGGGAAGGGGCTTCCTCTTGCAGTGGCTGTTGTGCAGCCCAATGGGACCCTGCTTCTCGCCTCTGGCTGTTAATGCCTCCTGCACTGGGAATGAGGAGTGTTAATTCAGGAGGGAGATCAAGAGAAAAGCCTGGGCTATGGGCTGTGAGCTTGCTGCATATTGAGGGGTCTGCCATAACTGTCCCCAGTGATTTGTTCTTTCTACAAGACAAATGTTTCCGTGATAAGAAATGAGAGTCACCTGGCTTCTCTTCCACTCGTAGTTTAAGTACTGGTATATGATGACAGACAAAATCACAGAATCATGGCAAGGTTGGAAGGGACCTTAAAGATCAACTTCCACTGCCTTTGCCATGGGAAGGGATACCTTCTGCTAGACCAGGTTACTCAAAGCCCCATCCAATCTGATCTTCCAAGGATGGGGCAGACAGAGCTTTTCTGGGTGACTTGTTCCAGAGCCTCACCACCCTCAGAGTAAATAATTTCTTCCTAATGTCTAATATAAACCTGTCATCTTTCAGCTTGAAGCCATTACCCCTTGTTTAAACCACTACTGCTTGGTGTCTATAAACATGGACACAGATCAACCTACACTCTTCCCAACAAGTTCACAGCCAAGCTTGTACAAAGGAATCTTTCCATATATCCCTGCTCAAACAAAATATTGCTATGCAGCTGCCTGAATTTCAGTTAATCTTTGGGAGATTCCCAGTAAAGACTGGGACTCCCAGTAAAAACTGGATTCCCTGAATTTCAGTTAATCTTTGGTACATTCCCTTTTTCTCTTGCTGACAGTCAATACTGCATTGTCATTAGTGACTGAGTAATATGTTTGAATTGTACAGAAACAAATACTTAGAACTCATAGAGGTAAAGAAAGCATTAAGGAATAAGATTCTGCTATTGAGGCTTGCTCTAATTATATGCTTCAAATTCATATAGGGTTGTCATTTTTCAGTGTTCAGGGTGAATGAGCCAGTATTTAGTATGGAAACACGATAGAACCATTAGTAAGGTTTTTTTTTTTTTTAAATAAAGGAGAAAAATTTATATGACTTTTTATGGTTACAGCTAGCCAGAGGATATGAAACATCTGCTTTTCTGCAGTAAGTAAAGGATAACTCCAGCTGAGCATCCAATCACAAAATTAATCTGCATTTTATGGTCTATCTAAGAGAAACCAACAATTTATGCTATTTTAGATTACAGAAGGGTATTTTCTAAAGAAATTTTTGTAAACAGTATCAAGCAATTAAATAAACCCAACTAGGGACTAAATAGTATGTCTGTTTTTTTTTCCAGAGGAGTTAGTTTTGTTATTGTTTTTCTGGCAGAACTTTCCCTTTTGATTGGAATTAAAGTTAATTTTGGTCATACCTAGAGAAAAAAAAAAAAGGCAAAATATACATTTATGCAAGCTGAAAGGATGGAAAAGCACAAAATGCTTAATCATTCAATTCAGGCTCTTGTTCATCTAAAGATATTTGAGGCAAAGCCAGTGAGCAGTGTTCCAATAGCAAAGAATATGGAAATGAAACTGACTTCAGACAGAACCAAACAGACAAAAATTGCACCTAATGGAGGGAAAAAGTTCAAAAAAAAAGAAAAAGAAAAATAAAGCTAAATGAAAAAGGAAGCAGGCAAACAACAACAAAAAAGTAGAAGCAAACTAGGTATGGATTTTATCTGGAGAATGTTCTTTTAAACAGGTTATTTTAATTGTATGCCTACTATTTTCTTCCAATTATTTCCACTACATTTTACTTCTAAGTCCAGTTTTGTTCCAAAGCAAAGTTCTTTTCTTTCTTGTTTGTAAGTGTATATTGATTATTTTACTCTGCTTGCAGTGAAGCTTGAAATGAATATTTTTCATAGTTTCCTAGGTTGTGCACCAGCATTATCAATAATCCTGGCAGAATATTAGTAAGAGAAGGTGAAACAGGGCCTGAGCACCTTGATTTGCTTGATATAACTGTAATGACATAAATAAGCTTGGGACTGATTTATACCAGTGAGATTAGAACCAAGCCCTGTGAAAGCAATGTGTAAACACTACATTTGACTTGTCTGACTTTTATTTGCAGGGCCCATTCTTGCTGATGTCCACAGCAAGGGGCTCAGTAATAGCAACACATGCTGGCCTGGATGGGCTTTAATGGGACACATTGCCTTTATACTGGGCTGTAATGGAAGCCCTGCATTTCCATGATCTTCAGTCGATTAGAGCATTGCTATTCCTGCAGGTGGATGCTTTAGACTGATGGGATGGAGTCATTGTGACTTCCATTTAACAGTTTAAAGTTTGACTGGTTGACTACATATACACTGCAGATGAGAGGAGAAATATCACTCCAGGCCAAGACAGGCATCTGCAAAAGTGGCTCCCTTGTTCATCTTACACCACCTGTCTCTCTCCTAGGAACAGAGCAACCCAGACTCTTTGAGACCAGCTCAGTAGTTACATAGTCCCTTCTCTCTTTCCTCCTTAGGTGTACTGCCTGCTTTGTTTTGAGGGATATATGCCATACTGTATGATGGAAAAGATTATTTCTGATATCTGTACTGAGCCTCTCACATGTGCTCTCCTGTCCATCCCGCCCTCCAGACTGCCTGAGGAACATTTTCCTCTGCTGCCTTTTGCTTTCCCAGCCAGGATTCCCCCCGTGCTGCGCTAGCTGTGTGTGCAGTGGGGAGAGATAGCTGTGTGATGCAGAATGGTGAGAGCTGTCAGTCTGATCCATGCTGGCACATGTTGGGTCACAATTTCTCAATTTCAGGAAATCCAGAAGTTTCAATATTGCAGGGTTAAAACTCCTTATGAAAAGTAATTACATTTTTATTTGAGCTGAAGAAATGTCACAATAGATTTGAGATTTTGCATTCAGGCCAGCGACAAGAAGAACAAGGAAGATGGTTATGTGCATATAAGGCAAGCAAATATGTAGCACTGCTGGGATTATAATTGGAATGCAGCAGTCTATTACAAATGTTGTGTTACAAAGACAGCACAGAAAAGTTAGGGAGAGTTCAGAAGAAAAGTAACAAAGTTTTGTCAAAGAAAACTTCTCCGGGTTTTCCAAAGAAGTTCAAGAGCAAGAGGCCTCTGCACACAAGGAAAAAAGTCTGAGGGGAGACAGAGTAGCCAGCCATAAACACAGAAGAAAAATCACACAAGGCTTGGTGTTTTGCCCTCACACTGCACTTGGTATTGCTGTTTCTCCTTATGGCTGGGGCCAGCCTTGTGCAGGGTGTCAGCCAGCAGAGACCTAATATGTCCCTTATGTGTGATCTGCACAAATATAGAAGACAGCCTGGCAACAGCCAAAGTGCTCAGAATTTTTCGCCCATGGACCCTAATGTGTTTATAAACACATAACCAGATGAAAAAGTAATAGAGAGTATTTAATGTCATTACTTGTGTCACCCTCTTTTTTTAAGTTCTTCTAAGCCTTCTGATGTTTACATTCTTGTAACAAACTTTCTCACACGCTTTTCTGTAAATACTTATTGTTTTGCATTCTTTTCTAGAGAAGGAGAAATTTAATAGATTGTTAGTTTGTCCAGTGTCATTGGATAAGTGGCACTGTCATCCTCCAATCCTATGTCACTTTTAGAAATCTATAAATGTTAGAGTCAAAATTAAGTTCCCCTCTTTTTTACCTTAGAAATTCCAGTATCCGTGTCATTTTATTTCATGTCCTAAAGCAACATATTTGCAATTGATTTTGTTTACAGTGGTTCAGAACAGGCCTGGTTTTCATTCTACAACTCACACTGGTAGAAAAAAACAAAGCAAAACACCATGAAAAGACCTCATTTCTTTCAACATTGCCCAAATGAGCTGTACTACAATTAAAAACTAAAAGCCAATTGTGTCCCTATAAATATTTATCTTCACTTCACTCTACATGCGGTTTGCACTAGCGATAAGCTGGAGACAACAGGCATTTCTGGCCTTAGTACATTACCCCCACCCCTTGCACTGAACAGTAGCACCATGCTACCAGCTGTAGCCACCACTTTTCCTGCAGATTTCAGACCTGATGGTCCCATAGAGGATTATGGCTGCTGGTCTGTGGATACAGACCACTGCTGTTTTCCTTGCTTAGAAATTAACTGCACACAATCCTCACTGTCTCTCTGAATATCATAATTGCTTGCTTTATAAGTTAGGAAATTGAAACACTTCTGTCTCAGAGGTTGAAGCATTTCAGGCAAGGAAAAGGCAAAAGAGTCTTATTTTTTCACTGTGGGTTATCTCAGGCTGAAAGAGAAGAAAGCTTCTTTATTTTTCTTCCTAATTATATTTCATAGATGTCCCAGAACAAGCCATTTCATCAAAGCCCCTTGAAAGTGCATGGGGTGATGTGAAATATGGTGTGCTTTCCCAGAAGAGCTATTGGAGTGCCCTTTCTTGGCAATGCAAAGTACACACTTGAGCACTCAAGGGGCAAGTGCTTCCCTTCAAATGCTTCCCAGTTGAAAAGGAGGCACTGAAAGAGAAATTGCTTTCCGTGAGCTTTGACATGCCGTGTAAGGCAAAGAATGATCCCAAAGAGACTAACTGGGCTCCGGCTATACCTGCATTGCCCTCAGAGCAGCTCACCTGGAACAGACACCATATCCTGGGAGAGGACAGCAGCCTAAGCCCCGCTGAGCAGAGCTCGGGCTGCTGCAGCTTGGCCGTCACCGTCCAGGAGGTTTAGAGGGAGTGTCTCTGCACCCTCTGCACACATCTCCCCTTTGCTTGTGGGAGGCAGGTTCAGATCCCTGCAGCATTAAAGCAGAGTCTGTGACCTTGGGAAGAAGACCTCTCTCTGGGAAAGTCACTGATGGAAAGTGAGGGATCCAGGAAAACACCACAGCACTATGGCACTATGGCGTGATGCCTCTACCAGCCAACACATTCAAGAATAAAATATCATTAGATTGAGATGCTCAGTGTGTGACCAGTTAAAGTGAGAGGAAATAAATATGAAATAAATCTTCAGCATCTCTGTAGAGAAAAGGAAACTGCCCTCAGAGGCTTCCTTCTTCCATTTTACCTGCTTTGAGTCAGAAGTATTTGGGTCAAAATTTCTTTTCTTTTCTTTTCTTTTCTTTTCTTTTCTTTTCTTTTCTTTTCTTTTCTTTTCTTTTCTTTTCTTTTCTTTTCTTTTCTTTTCTTTTCTTTTCTTTTCTTTTCTTTTCTTTTCTTTTCTTTTCTTTTCTTTTCTTTTCTTTTCTTTTCTTTTCTTTTCTTTTCTTTTCTTTTCTTTTCTTTTCTTTTCTTTTCTTCTAGAAATCTGATCTTAATAGTCTTTTGAGACTTTCCAGTGGGGACCAAATCTATTTTCTATGTTTTCACAGAAGGTCATGGTCCTTTAGTCTGTCTTCAGGGCACAGACAGACTCAGAAGGATCATACCATAGAAATAGAACTCTCAATAAATCTTTTACTGCTTCAATTTAATATGTGCATCTTCTTGTCATGTTATAAGACAACAATATGTACTTATTTTAAATAGGTTCTTAGAAAGATAAAGTTGATCTTATTTCTCACCTGCACACTTTTGGGGTTACCAGAAGTAGTTAATTTCTTCCATCTTCTGAAGTTAAATTTGATGTAGCTCTAAACTTGGGAAAGCAAGTCATACTGTCGAGCTTAGATATTCAGAGCTGGATAATACATAGTTGAAGGTAGACATCTTTATAAATAGGAACCAATTTTCTTGTTTCCTGAGACCTTATTTTATTTTTAGTGGTAGGTACAAAGATCCCAGGACATTTTATTTTTTTTTTTTTAATTTTTGGTTTAAGGCTAATGTGCGTCAGTTCAGGTACTTAACTAAGTAGGAAACACATCTTTTCAAAATCACTCCAGCTTTTCCTTTGTGAAATAAAGTCTAACCCTGTCCCTCTCAAATCAAAGGTGGGACTTGTACTAATTTCTAAATGGCTGGTGACCATAAGGCCTTCTCCAGATGATCTAAAGGAGGGTTCATTTGCTTCGATGTCATGGTTAATTTGCCACCACTAGTGAGTAGCTGCACTGTCAAGAATTGCACAATTGGGCATTTGGCCCCCAAATTGCTACTTCATTTTAATTTTTAACACTCTATTTGTTGGAATAGAGAAGAAATTAAACAGTAATTAGGGAACCAAATACACAACTGAGCAATTCTTTGGTCCTCTGCTGTGCAGGCCAATGACCACAGGCCTTAAATAGAAATGGCAAGGGAAGCATGGGCACTTCATCATTTTTGTCCTGTTTTTTCACGCCTTTAGAAAAGTATTCAAAGACAACTTGGTTGCTAACATTCCTCCTAATCTATGAATGCTAACAACAATACACTTTTAAAAGGGTGGTGGTTTTTTTTGCATTTTTTATGTGAGGCTGAATCCTTTGATAAATGGTAGGTACCTTGATTTGATTGCTAACAGGGAACTTCTAGTGAAACACAGTGAATTAATTTTTTCCTTGAAAGTGAACACATAATATATGAAAATCCATGACACTTACAAAGTTTGATGGTTTCTGATACTGGTTGTTGAAAATAAATATCCTTTATGCTCAAATACATGTTTGATCCATAGAAGCTTTCATTCTAACTGGTCTAAAACATAGAAAATGAATCACACTCTTCCTGAAGATAACTAAGAATTTGTTGAAAAAGAATAAAAGAATATTCAGAGAAAAAAATAAAACCCCTTTCTGATGAACAAGCCAAGAGAATGACTCAGTTTTTTTCCCCACCCTACTATTTTGCAGCCTCAGGTTAAATCCAACACAGGAGTGCTCCCAGAAAAGAGACTGATAGGTAAACCCCATTAATAGAAGATTATAATGACCTCAAACTGCCCTTGTTCAAGGAGGTAGCATATGGAGAATCCCAAGTGGAAGAAGAAAGCACTTGATATTCCATGGATGCAGCTGGAAATGCTTCCTTTTGACTTCATGAGCATGCATTCAAATAGGCATGACCTTGGATATATTTTTCCCTTGCAGTACACAATTAGCATTGTCCAGAACGATAGTTTATGAGTAATTTTTAATTGTGCAGAAATTGTTGTATTTATAGTGAAAATGGTAGGTCATTGAATTACTATAAAATTTCTAGTTAATGAAATGCTTTATACTTTTAAGTAATTAGGTTTGTGCAGTAACCTGTTGCCATTTACTACATTTATTTTAATATTTAACCACAGATGCTCTGTCAGCAGAGAATTGAGCTCTCTTGCTGGAGAGAGAGGAAGGAGGAAGTGAGTGATAACGAAGGTTTTATTTCATCCTGCAGGTGACATTGAAGACATATTGCCATCTGGCATGATAAACATTATAATATATCAGTGCTTGTTTGCCAGATGTTGCTAGACACAAATAGACGGTGGTTCTGATGCATAGGGATGATTTAGCAAAAAGTATCTTGCTAAATTGAAGCATCTGAGTTGTCACGTTTTATCTTGCTCCCACTGGCTAGGTATAAAACAGGAGGGAAATGAAGTTATTGAAAATAAGGCAAATTCTACAGTAAAACCAATATTCTACTATAGACCAACAGAAATAAGGCCACTGTGTGTAACAGCTAGTTCAAATTGATAGTGTTTGAAATAGGCCAACACGTGATAGTGTGCTCTGCCAACACTTCATGCATTCATGCAAGCATTTTTAAACAGAGATTGCAAGGCAAATAAGTGCACCCATATTTCCTAGTTTTTCAAAGCAGAAGTTTTTAATTTCCATTTTGATAAGAGTGTGCATGTGTCTGGGTGCATGTCTAGGTCCTCACTGTCTAGGAGTTTTTTCATCTTCCCTAGCTGAGACATAGAAAGACATAAACATTAGTATGCCTTTCACACAGAAAATCAGACACTTTCTGTCCCATGTTGCCTATACATCAAATATAGCCCAGGTGGTAGGGAACCCTGGACCCTCTGAAAATTGAAGGTGAGCATCAGTAGGCATTGCAGACACTAGAAGGAAATTTGAGTGGCAAGAATTCCTCATTACCCTGAAGGTAGTCTGCTATTTTCTTCTGTATTGTAGCTAAGACAAGCTGGATAAAAACCCAAGACACAACAACCAACCAGTAAAACCCTGGAAAATTTCTTTCCTCATTTCAGTCTTTTTATAGCAACCCCTTGAGCAGCCTATGGAACACACAAGAATGAAAATATAAAAACGAAACTGGAATAAATAGTGTCTTTATTCTATGATCTTATGTTTATTTTCATTTCTCCCAGAAACACCCTGTCTAGAATAATAGATGGGGGATTAAAACTGGGAGAGTTAGGAAATGGCAAGGAAGATTCCAACCTGATAAAGCATCTATCTAGGTCTAGCTGCCACTTTGACACATTGGTTTTACTGATGCTGTAGACCAAACTGATGAATGGTATCAGAGGAGAAGAAGAAAAGAATAAATAAAACCTTGCTGCAGAGATATCCTCAGGGCAGGGCTTATGTCACATTATTTCATCTCTTGAGAAAAAATGAAATATCTTGCTGGGTAAGGCCAGTGGCCCACACAGGACAGGCTTCTGACATTGCAGAAAATGAGACTGTGAGCGTGAGCCAATCTGCCACCTGCAGTGGGCTTTCCCTCCCCCTGTATCCCCCAGTGTGCCCAGCTGCAGTCAGTAGCTGGCTGTGGATGTGTTACCTGTGGCTAATCTCAGTCTGAATCTGTTGGTCTTGTCTCTTTCCATAGCTTCCCATGGGGACAACTTCCCTGGCTGTGAAAAGCTAAATCCTTTCAACCGTTCTTAGCTCCTACAAACTTCAGTGCTCTAAAGCTATTTCTGAAGTGTTCCAGATAGTTCTATCATTGTGGGATCTGTTGAACAATAATTCTGCATCTTGGTAATCTACCAACTTCATGGTTTTTTTAAAATTCAATCTGACTTTTACTGAGTCTCCTCTCAAAACTGTAAAACAGATATTTTTAATCTTTCCAGTCACTACAGCTCCGTCCTTATCATAATCTTCTTTTCTGTACCTTCTCTATCTGTGCAGTGACCTTCTGGAGGTATTGAGATAAGAATCATGAACAATAATCAAGACGTAGATGTGCCAAGTTTTTATACTGTGGCTATTGTATTTGAGTGCCCCCAGATGAAGGAAGGAATGATGAATCTGACTACATGTTCTCAGAAGGCTAATTTATTGTTTTATGATACTATATTATATAAAAAAATACTAAACTATACTATACTAAAGAATACAGAAAGGATACTTACAGAAGGCTAAAAAGATAATAATGAAAACTCGTGACTCTCTCTCCAGAGTCCCGACACAGCTGGACCCTTATTGGCCATTGAGTCAAAACAATTCACAGAAAGCCAATGAAACAATCACCTGTGGTAAACAATCTCCAAACACATTCTGAAGGAGCAAAACACAGGAGAAGCAAATCAGATAGTTATTGTTTTCCTTTTCTATGAGGCTTCTCATCTTCCTAGGAGAAAAATCCTCGGTGAAGGGATTTTTTCAGAAAATGTGAATGCCACAAGTGGCAACATAAAGTTTTGTGATTTGTTCTCAGAGGCCTTTCTGATGATAGCTGTTGCTTTGTGGTTCCATATAGTAGATTCTTTTTCTCCACTCTGCAAAATGACCATTGACCCCCTGCCTATTGGTTCCCATCCTTTAAACTGTTTCACATCCATAAAAGGGCTTTTTCTTTAACCTCTTATCATTGCTTCTTTGATGGTCTTTCCCAAAAGAACCTTCCTAAAACCTTCCTGGGCAACCAAACCTAGGATGTTTTTTGGATCAGCCTAGAGACACAGCCATTGAACCAAGTCAGGAATTCCCTTCACGGGTGCTGTGCTGAGACTTTCCCAGCAGGCTGCCTTGGGTCTGTGACCTTTCACTGTGTTACAGACTCTCCTGTCATGCTGAGGCTGGAGGTCAGGCTTGGCAGTCTGTGCTTATGAGACCCTGCCTGACCCTTTTCTGTGGACAAATGACCTTGGCACCCCACCATTCCTCTAGCACTCTAGAGGAATTCTAGCTGTGCTGTATTTGACACATACCAGCTGTGGCTCTGCAGTTTCACAGTTTCTTTGGTTCTCTCAGATGAATGCCATCCAGTCTTAGTGATGTCTCAGTTGCCTGTGGGGTTTAAAACACTGCATGTATTTGTCTGTATTGTGTCAAGCCTCTGTGACCTATAGAATACAGAAAAAATTAGATATGAAGGTATTTCCTGTACGTGGGATGGGAAAGGCTTATGGTAAGAATTCACTGAGCTTTTTCACTGTGGAATTATGCTCCCTGAACCTCTTTTTCATACTTTGTTCATCAAGCAGTTCCACTGGTTAACTCACCTGCAAGCCCCTCTTGAAGTATCCAATGAATATGTGACCACCATAAAAAAGCTAGCCTGTGCATGCTCGGCAGTCCTAACCCTCCAAATGACCTGTTTTCCTTTTGACCTGTTTCCCTTATTTGAGCAAGCTTTCAGTTTTTTAACTGTTGACCTTTTCCTTGTGACAGCCTCCTTAACTTTCCCATTGAGCCATGCAGAATGTTATTAGATTGCTTTGTTTTCCTTTTGAATTATTGCACATATTTTATCTGGGATTCTAATACAATATTTCTTCCAAAACCTTCATGATTCTTATATATTTCTTGGGTTTGGACTACTCCTTTTAGGCTATGTTTTTATTTGTTTCTTCTGAATCAATTGCCTAATTTTTCTGCAGTCTCTTTTCTTTTGAATTTTATTTATGAGGAACAAATTCTCCTGAAAAGTTAAAAGAGACTATAAGGTCTTTGCTGGCGGTCTGAGTGGATAGATCTGAACAGCCAAGGGCTTTGAGTCCCTTACAACAGCATGGCAGTTATTGTTACTATTCGTCTACTTTTTATTGTTTTTTGAATAACCCAAACATGTTTGTTTTTTTTTAATATTCTCCTTTCCTCCAGTGTCACGTTATATCTGCTGCTCATTTAGATGCTCCCCACACAGATTTTATTCTTTATATATATATAAATCTTTTGGTTTTACATGGCAATATTTCTTGGCATGCTTTTTCCACTAGAACTCTTGGAAAATTAAAGGTCTTTAATAAAAAAGCTGAAAGTTTATATATTCCTTGACATTTTGATGTTTTTTTTTGTTGATTGTTCTGGTTTTCTGACTTTTCAGTGTTGGTTAGTGAAATGATATGAAGCATGTCTAACCCATTACTCTGAACTTATCTTTTTCTCCTCATGCATTTTTCCTTTTTCAAAACTTCTTCCAGCCAAAATCCTTGGCTCTTTACTTGTGAAAATTTCTGAGCATCAACAGGAAAAAAATGAAATGAAAAAGAGGATGGACCTTCATGTACCCTGAGTAGGATAGGCAACATTTATTATATTTGCTAAATAATAAAGTGAGAGGATGGGTGTGAAGAGGCATATCCAGTGCAACAACATTTCAGCAATAACTTTCAATTTCTTGCAAATCTGCATTGATTTTTTTTTCACTTTCATTTAGCGGTATTTTTATGTCTTCAAAGATGGCTTTTTTCTTGCTCTTGTTTCATTTTTCTTTGATACATCATTGTTAAATTCCATCTCATAGATAGCAAGTGCAGTACCTTTGGATTGCACTGTTGACATTTCCAAAACTAGGAATACCCTACTATAAAACAAAGAAAAGAAAGTATTTCTTTCTTTTATGTTCTTCAAATAAATGGCTATTATACCCTGTTCTTTAACTAACTAAATTTATCAACTTCTGTGTATTTAAAAGAGCCAGTTCATAGAGAGCTACACATATTTCTTCCCTAACATGGAACAGAGGTGAGAGTAATGGGCTTTTCTCTAATAGGACATTACTAGTGTCTGCGTATAAATTAGAAGATAATAGATATTAGAGATTAGATGTTAGAAGTTTATGATGTTATTCTTCCTCTGAGGAAGTGTCATTTAATGGTGCAAAGAGGACTTCAAGGAAACTGAAATGAAGAAGGGACTAGTGGAGTTAGTAAAAGATTTTAAAAAATCAAGGAATGCCATATGGAGAGCTAGAAACTTAGCACAGGGTGGTGGCTTCCACTTGGGTTTTCATGAGAGAATAAGGTCTTCTGTATGTGTTCCTGTAGTATTGTCTGGAAGCCCTTTGACTTGTTTTTAATACTGTAAGTTTCTCTGTAATCATCAATAGATAGATGCAATGAGACAGAGAGATCAAAATTAAAGTATTTCCTATAAACTAACTAGCACAGGACAGTCCATCTTTAGTGAAAACTCTAGAGGAATTCAGTTGCAAGAGCTGATGCTATCTCCCACCTCTTCTGTAGTTAACAGGCTCCTGCTGAACTGACCTGGGTGGCTCTTTGCAGCGGCAAATTGCTCATCATTGGTTTCTCTGAGGTAAAGCAGGGCCATGATTTTTTTGTTTTAGAAACAGATAACTAAAACCAGTCTCAGTTCTGGACTCTTCTCCGTGTATGTGTGTCTCTGCAGGAGGCACAGTTGCAATGCACCACTTTCACTGGTGAGAAATGTGATCAAGGATGCTCTATGCAGTTTAAATCCCACGTGGTTGCAGGAAGAACCATCCTTCCTGCTGACAGAAGAAATTTGCACACACATGAGCTATGAAATGTAGCTTGGTTGTTTGCTGGGTACAGCCACTTACTTTGATTGTTCCTTTTGTGTTTTTCATTCTGGAAAGGACCATCTGGCTTCAGGAAGGCTCATGTAATGAGAATGATAAATGCCTGCTGGAAGACTGGAAATTTTCTATTACTTTGGTAGGTACTTTAGAGATTCTTTAGCCAGAGGGTCTGACAGACATTAAAGTTCCTTCTTTTAATAATGACTGCTAATATTAAATGCCCCACATTAATATTTAACACCTGTAATAAATGGATTGATTTTCATTGTTCTTCAATTAAAAAAAAATCAAGGAAAATTAAGCATGTACAGCACATGAAAAAATGTTGTATTTTGCTTTGACACCCAAATTTAATGCATGCGATCTTGGCATGTAATCCTAAACATTCAGTAGAGGTGGACTGTAGGTAGGATTTGTCATATCCTATTAAGTGAACTCTGCCCATATTCTGAATGAACAAGCTCCTTTGAAAGTGATATAGGAGGGAATCTACTGCCAGGATCATCTTACCATGGTATATAACAAGCAAGAGTCAACCATGTTGAAAACTTGTGATCCATCTGTTTGTCTTAGTCCTCAAACCCTTATCCAGAGTAAGATATGAGTAGCTCAATGATTCATTTTTTATTTAATGCAGAAAATATCGGTTCAAAGGCTATTTTCTGGGGTTGGACACAGTCACTCTACTTTTTTTTAGTTTACCTTGGCAGGTCTGATTATTTTCCCTAGCCATTCAAATGATGGTTAATGCTCACTTGCTGACTTTTGGGGTCAATACTTTTGTGAAACTATGTTGTGCAAAAAGGCTTAGAGGCTTTTGGGATATTGTGCTTAGCTTTTTTTTTTTTTTGTCTTTCCCTGAGTAAAAGGAATAAAAATAGCAATGGTTATCAGTGCATATAAAAAGGAACTATTACTGTGTTGAGATACAGCTACACAACCTCTCTGTCACTTTAATGCAGCTGATTAGTCATAATTCTTGCTACAGATCAGAAGCAATGAGTTTGGATGTTATACGGGATCTCCTGGGAAAGAAAGCCAGCCTGTGTTGCACGTCCATGGGTTGGCTGAGCAGTGACAATGAAGTCTGGACTAGAAACGACTTCTTTACTTCTTTATAACTCTGGGGAAGTAGTAGCTGTTAACAGTTCCTCTCTGTAGAGGCACAGCAAGGTCATTGTAAAAACGTGTTTTTATTATAATCAGTGTGAACCCATAGATTGTTTACAGGAAATAAAAGGGAGAAAGGAAGGGGAAAAGACAGAATGATCAAATCAGAAACATGCTGGTGCTGAATATAAATCTTTCAGGGACAGGGTTTTGGTTGAAAACTCTAATTTGTAATAATAGGTCCCATAGCTCAAAGTTAGAACAGATGGAACAACTGCCAGTCAATTTAAATTCTGGAGAAAAGAATGATTCTGAAACAAAACTGGGCTAGAAACAAAGGTTTTATAATTAGTTGTTGGTCTCTTTGGAATCAGAACGAAATGCTGGGCTTTAGCTCAGGAGAAAACACACAGGAAGTTTCAGTGAGGGCTCTGAGATCCTTCTCTCAAGCATCGAATCTCAGGACACTGGTCAATGGATATGGGGGCAGGGTGAGGGATGTGATGCATGAGTCTGCGCAGAACTGTGTTGTGGAGCATCTGAAATTTTGGAGAGAGGGTTTCAAGGGGTGTACATCATGGACTGGACATCCAAGACCATCTTAGAAAAGTTAAGTTAATTAACAGAGGTAGTAAGCTCCCCTTGGATCCTAGAATCATAGAATTGTGGAATGGTTTGGGTTGGGAGGGACCTTGAAGAAAATTTTGTATCACCTTCTCTGCCATGGAAGGGATGCCACTCACTGGATCAAGTTGCTCAGGGCCTCATCTGTTGTGGCTGTGAACACTTCAAAGAATGGGGCTTCTCCCCAGTGAAGCAATATTTAGTTCTAGATGATTTAAATGATCCCTCTACAAGGTTCTGAAAGATACAGTAGAACAATATATCTTCATAAGTCTAGATAAAAGTGTAGGCTTGAAAGAATGCATGTGATATTTAAATATGGTGCTGGATTCAAACTTCTATGAATTCACTGTTGTGAGCACTTTATATTGTCCTACTCCTATACCATCAAGTGGGTTTTACTAAAAAGCCAAGAAACATTAGAACATACGAGAGATAATTTTTGAAACAAGCCACAGTAAACTCCTATTGACTACTAGTGGAGAGAGACTAAGTTGGGTTGAATTAATTTCTAATAATTATACAATAACTAATTATTTTGCTGGAATGTAAATGAAAGTGGCTAGGAAACATGTTTTTGAATTTCATTTTATTCAACTGTGTAATAACACTCTTATGGGTCCTCTGAATTCTGTGAAATTTTGAGTGGCTGGGTAAAGTCAGAAGGATTGGTAGCATTTTTTATTACATTGGGTTGGGATTTTGGGCTGGGTCCAAAACTAATTTTAGATTGCTTGCAGCTGAGGGTGTTAGAATGAACTGCTTGACCAGGATTGTTCTAGAACAATCACATTCTTTTGGAAGTAAGGCGATAATAACAACTAATATCAAGTCCTTCATAGAATTAATTCAGTCTTTTTGATGTTCATGAATTGTTAATGAGCAGCTTGTGATTTTATTTGAACTTCTAAATAAATTAATTTTCTCAATATTTTTGATAAACACTTTTTTCTTTCTGGATTGTTTATAAACAATTAATTGCAAGTACTCCTCAATCAAAATTTAATTGATGTTCATTAAGTTTTATCACAGCCAATGTTTTCTGTGTTATATGTAGAGCTAGGCAATAAAAATTTCTTTCACCTTTTTAAAAATTATGTTTTATTAAGGTTTAAAAATGACCCCAAACATTTGGAAATTTCCTACCAATGAAGAAGTAGGGTGCCGTAGTACTCAATTATATCCATTTGGGCTATTTAGTACATGCATGGAACAAATCTTTACTCTTTATTTTGAATTACAGTCACTTGGATTATTGCTGCTGCTTTTTTCATGTTTCGGTCTTGTATTTTGATATAGACTCATTCTTTATGGATATTTTATTTGTGCCAAGAAACCTAAAGAAAAAATGTTTTGATTTAGGGCAACAGGATTTTCAGAGGAAAGTGGTTTTGACCAAAAGCCCTCTCTTAGCTCTCACTACAAAACACATTATAAAACAGGTAAACTTCTCAGAATCAGGAATAAACTATCTTCATCTGCTGTTTCTTCAGTTCAGCCTTCAGAGAATAAATCAGCTGAAGTATTTGGCACTGGAGGAAAAAAAACCCAACAACTTTTCTGGTAAACAACTTTCCATTTGCAGCATTTGGAACAGCAATTTTTGTACCCATGAGCAAGCTAGATGAGATGGGGTGAGATTCACCTGGCCAAATAAAGCTGTGTAAACCCAAGTTAGTCAACTTAGATGCCTTCAAAGGACAATATTTCTCTGAAGTTTGAAGTCTACTTTTGATAGACTGTAGGTGGCATGGCAGTATTTTTAACCAAACCCTGCTTGTATTACCTGAAATGGTCATTTATATGTCTTTGCATTAGTGGATAAGCTCCTAAGATTTTTTTCCCAGAATAAATGTTCTCATTTTCAAGCCCCATAATCTCATGCTGTGTGAATACTTTTAATATTCTTTTAATACCCATTTATAAAGAAGCATTTCTTTGAATGCCCAGTCCAGCCAATCTCTTCTCTAAACGGCTCATGGAAAGGAGGGCACACAGTGTGTTTGATGTTGGGCTGCCTAAAGCCTTTGAGATGAAATGACTTCTAACTTCTGAGACATGTGTGCCAAGAAGCGCCAAATATTACTAATCTCTCAAGCTCTTTCTGTTATTGGAACACAAAATAACAAGCTACCATGATATAACTCTTTATGTAGAGGATACTTGGACTGAGACAGATAGAATTAAATGCTTAAAAGAAATCTGTCCCCTTCGCCTACACATTTTGTCCTTTCAGGGCAGTTTTTTTCCTTTCTTATAATCCTTTTTGGACATAAGCAAACTCCACAGGATCCCTAGGAAAGCTTCCTTCACATCACTTTTCTAATAAGCCTTCATATACTTCCCCTATTGCCAGGAGCCCTCCAGCTATGATCTGGAGTTTCCTGTTCTGTGCTTGGACTTACTGTGTATTTCTAAATTCCTTTTTGTGCTATTTCGTTCCTGAAACTTCACCCAGCTGTGATTATTCCAGGAGGATGCTATTCTCTGTTCAGAATACACCAAAATATATAATTGGCAGAGACTTGGAACTAATTAAATGGGTGCATCATCTACTGGAGATGGGAAAGCGAGTTGTGATTTGCTGTTATCATCTTTCTCTGTCTTTAAAACTCTTCCTATAATCTCCATCACAGATGTGCTTGTGCAAGGGAAGTAGTAGCTAGTTTTATTTTTATTTTTACACAGTTGTTGACAAGCTTGCTGCTGCAGTACATGCTCTTGCAAACATACAACTTCATTTTTCTGGTCATCTTTTTGCAGGGCTTCTCAATTTCAGAGTTTGTTCGGGATGATGCAGCACCATTGTTCTTTGATTGAATGTGTAAGTAAAAGTAAATATAACACAAATACAAAAATATAAGTGTAGGTACATGCCTTGCATTTTTTCATAACCAGACTATATAAAACTTGAAATCAGCTGAGATTGTCGAGAGAAGAAACAGAAAATAAAGCAGTGACCCTGATACTTTTCAGTTCTTCATTACTATCCAGGTGATCCTGCTGCAGTCTGAAGACTTGCTACAATTTGCTTGACACTTCATGCTTTATTAAAGAAAATATAAAATAATACTTAAAAAGAACACTTTCTATGCTGGATAAAAATGTAACAGATGGACAAGATTTTACAAGCAATCCCTAAGAAAATTGACTCAACGGGGCACCAGTGAAGTGGCAAATGGATATATCTACATGTTTAATTTTCTGCTCATCAGTTTTGGGAAGAAAGTTTTATTACAAACCTAATCCTTGGTATATTGAGAAAATGTGTAGTTTCTGCTAGTTTTCCTGAGAATTATATCTTAAGTATGTACAAATCCTAGCTTACATGCAGGTCCTACTAGCTTGGGTCCCCAGAAGAGTAAGTGGTAAATACTAGCTTGGAAGAACACAGATCTTACACACAAACAATGATCTATGTGACATGAAGAAACTGAAAAAAAAAAAACCCAACCAAAACTCAGACTGCAAATTAGCAGCTCTTTCAGTAAAAAAAACAAAAAAGAGACATAAGATTACAGTGCTTGTCTGTATATTTGAGAACAAGGCAGCAATATACATAAGGAAGTGGGTGTTTGTTTTCTTATATTTAGCTGGCAACTAAAGAAGGCAAAACGAGATTGTACTTTTTATAATTGCAGAACAGCATCCACACTTGCAATAGCTGTCTGCCTTTTGCTACTTCAATGTGACACTACAGATGTTTTATTAAGTGAATTGTAATATCCTCTCGTCTTAAGAGCCCAACATCTTGTGGTGATATAAAGGGATATTCTTCCTTTTATGTTCATTCTGATTCTTTTCCTCCTTTTATTCATTTAAATGCTTAGACAGGTGGTTTGAATAAGTCAGGAGTACTACCTTTTTATGCACGTTCTATCTTGTATCCAATGTTAAACTGTTTCTACCGAGTAATAGAAGAAGGGGTAGTCTTTTGCATGAGTAGATTTATGCATAATAACCCCTTTCTGTGCCACAAGGAGGGCTGGGTTAGCAGAGATCTGGGGTTTTTTTCTGTAGTTTCAGGAAGGTGTTTTTTAGATGATTTGCTGTTTCAGACATTCCTGAAACCTGCATCTTGGATGGACATGAAAGAAATGTAATTTGTTTGAGAACCACATCTGTTTTTATTTTTAAATGAAAGCTTTTAAGGGAGAGGGATATATTTTTCCAGACCAGCTGACAGAGCTGAGGAAAAATGAATGTTATTTTCTGCCTAAAACTTCTCCTTTGGTTGCCTAACTAACTGACTTTGTGAAGTCTGCACATTTTTTTTCATTTTTATTTTGATTTAGAAGGAGATACCACACGTCTCTAACTCTTCTGCCTTAGGACATGTTGGCTACGACATCTTTATTTTGTTCTTTGCATTTTGGTTTCTGGCTTATTAGTAAATGGTGATTTGTCTGCAAGGGAATCTCTTAGTTTTTTGCCTGTTTTTCTGGCTTCATTCTAACTTTCATCATTTTATGTACAGGCCCCTCATTCTTGCCTTTATCACACAGAATATAGAATGATATTGTCATAGAATCATAAAATGTTATGGATTGGAAGGAGCACCTTCAACTAGACCAGGCTGCTGAGAGCCCCATCCAACCTGACCTTGAACACTTCCTGGCATGGGATATCTACCACTTTTGTGGGTAATTTGTTTCAGTGTTTTATAGCCTTCATTGTGAAACACTTATTTTTTATATTCTATTTAATCTAAATCAACCCTCTTTTAAAACTGTTAAAAGCCCCACAACATTAAAAAAATGCTTAAAAACTATTTTTAAACCATTACTGCTTGCCCTGTTTCAGCCTGTTTTCACAGGGCAGATCATTTGGGTGGCCTCCTATGGACGCTTTCTGACAGATCCACGTCCTTTTTATGTTGGGGACGCAGAGTCAGAAGCAGTGCTCCAGGTGGTGTCCTACAAGGGCAGAGCAGAGGGGCAGAATCCCTTCCCTCACTCTGCGGGATGCAGCCCAGGATTGGCTTTTTTTGGGCTGCAAGAGCCCATGGCTGGGCCATGTCCAGCCGCTCATCCAGCAGCACCCCCAAGTCCTTCTGGGCAGGGCTGCTCTGATCTGCTCATCCCCCAGCCTGTGTTGGTACAGGGAGCTGCCATTGCCCACGAGCAGGACCTTGCACTTGGCCTTGTTGAACCCCATGAAATTCTTATGAGTCCAGCTCTTGAACTTGTCCAAGTCCCTCTGGATGTGAGACAATTTTCCTAAAAATTTTATTTCATGTCTCTTCACTGCTTTCATTATTATTGCTTCTACTTTTATTTTTCCCTTATAGGAAAGCTATCTAAATGGTCATCCTTGCTTTCACAGTAACATTTTCATACATTCCTGAAAAGATTTAAAAAATTGATCTTTTTCTCCATATAAATCACTAATTCATACTACTACTGAGCCATCACCATTCTTGTGCCAGCTTTTGAACATGCCCAGAATTGAGAGCATAGAAATATTTTTATAACATGCTCCTTTATCATGAAAGGTCTATTGAAAACTACTTGGCAAGGAAGGAGTTCTGTAAGATTTCCAAATACATAAAGGACCTTCATCTGATCCAAATTAGACCGATCTGTCAGACTAAGCATATGTCCACAGAAAGCATATCAAATACTCTTACTACCATCAAGAATGCGATTCAAAACCTATTGCTTAGGCTAAGGACTTGATCTGACTTTAAAAAAGCATGTAAATAAAGCTGCTGTGCCTGTGTGAAATCCCAGCAGGGCTGACGTGGGGTTTATGTCCCGGACAGTTTGGTTATGCATTGCAATTTATGAGGAGAATAAGCTGCTTGACATTGAATTGATGCAGAGCCTAATCAGCCTGCAGGAAGTAAACAAAGTCCCTATCTCTCAGTGAAGTACACAGGGCAAGGCTAAGCAGCACTGGGAAATCCCAGGCTTTAAATCAAGATGCATATTGGCTGTAGGAAGCAGAAAGCTGAGCTAACTCAGCTGTGACATGGGAGATCACCATTATGAAGAGCACATACTCCAGAAAGCAGCTCAGCTGTAGATGTGGGTGGCAGCTTACAGATGAAGGAGGGGTGTCTGAGAGAGTGACAACTGATGTTGATAGTGTTTGGAGTTAAGTGCATGTCCTTCCTCCTTCTGGGAACTTCTTTGAGTAGGAAACGCCCTTGTCTGGCTCCTCTTGTCCTCAATCACTTATGCTGCCAGAGTATGTTTGGTGGGTTTTGCAGTTACAAGAGCTCTGAATTTGTTTCAATTTAAAACCTGGGGGAAAAAATTCTCTGGATTTGATGGAAATTCTCTGGATTTGATGGAAATGAGGCATCCACGATGATCATGTACAGAAGCTTCATAACTGACAATTTTATTTTAGAGTAAAGGAATTGTCTTTCCATGAAGGACAATTTTTAACAGTTTGAGATTTCTGGGGACATGACAGTGTATCTAATGCACAAGACGCATGGATATTGACATGGACTTATGTTACAATATTATAAATTATTTAAGAGAATCATACAATGGCTTGGATTGGAATTGACCTTATGGAAAAGACCATCAGGTTCCAACCCTCTGCTGTGGGCAGGGATACCTTTCACTAGACCAGGTTGCTCAGAACTTCATCCAGCCTGACACTGAACACTCCCAGGGACTGGACATCTACAACTTCTCTCAGCAACCTATTCAACTGCCTCAGTGCTGTCATGGTAAAGGTTTCTTCCTGATATCTAGTCTAATCCTACCCTCTTTCCACTTGAAGCCTCCCCCACCCATCCTCATGCCCTTGTAAATTGTCCCTCTCTCTCTTTCCTGTAGGCCCCTTTGAAGTACTGGAAGGCTGCAATTAGGTAATCTCAAAGCTTTTTCTTCTCCAGAATGAACAATCCCAATTCCCTTAATCTTGCTTCATAGGAGAGGTGCTCCATCCACTAACCACCTTGTTAGCCCTTCACTGGAACTGCCCTTGTTGGTCAATGTCCTTCCTGTGCTGGAAGGACATTGACCAGACATAAACCAGAGCTGGATATTTGATCCAGGTAGGGTCTCAGCAGAGCAGAGCAGAGCAGAGGGGTAGAATTCCCCTCCCTCTCCCTGCTGGCTTTTATTGTAGTCCATGCCACATTTGGCTGCCTGGGCTCTGAGTGCACATTGCTGGGTCATGTCCAGCTTCTTATCCACCTGCACGCTCTGATCCGCTCATCTCCCACCCTGTGCTGATACCAGAGATTTTCCCAACCCAGGTGCAGCACCTTGCACATGGTCTTGTTAAACTTCATGGGGTTCCCATGGGCTCACTTTCTGAGAGAGTCCAGGTCCATCTGGTTGGCATCCCATCCTTCAGGAGTGTCAACAGGACCATTCAGCTTGGTGTCATCTGCAAATTTTCTCGGAGTGCTCTTGATCTCTTCATCTATAACATTAATGAAGAGATTAAATAACATTAGTCCCAACACGGACCCCCTGAGAGACACGTCTAATCCCTGATATCTGCTTGGACTGAGCTGTTGACTGCTACCATAGGGATGCAACAGTCTAGGCTTTCTGTATCCACTGAACAGTTCACTCATCAAATCCACTTCTCCCCATTTAGAGAAAAGGATGGTGTGGGGGACTGTCTCAAAGGTTTTACACAAGACCGTATCTGGAGCCCTTCCCTTGTTCGTTGCTGTAGTCCCTCCCCTGTAGAAGGCCACCAGGTTGGTCAGGCAGGACTTGCCCTTGGTTAAACCACGAAGATTGTCTTGAATCACCTCCCTGCCTTCCATCTGCCACAGCACAGCTTCTAGGAGGATATGGCTGCATTGATCTGTGCCATGCCATAGCAGGCCATTCCATGCCATGCTGTACCACACAGCACTACACTGTGCTATGCTATACTGTGCTAAAATAAACTGCACTTTTCCATACTATATCTAGGAAAAACCAGGCATGACCTATTTACCCGCTGTGGGCCTTGCTCACATTCATCTAGCACATAATGGTCTTGCTTAAAGGCTAGTGTCATTCATATTGGTAACTGATTTTTAGTTCAGTAGTTCCAAACTTTGATCCCAACATCAGAGAAAATCTCAAATACATATAACAGAGCTGCCACTATTTTTAGAATGTAGCAATTCTTTTATACGGAGACAATTCTTGTACAGTGTATATTAACTCCTCAGAAAGCCTTTCCACGTGGTAAAATAGATTTGGAGAACAAAAGCACTGAACATTGCAACTTGAATAAGACGACGGTCTTTTATTGTTAACTTTGAAGCACTGAACAATGTCTGAGACTTGTTCTGCAAGAGAGAATGGGAGAAATAGAGAATTTCACCTCCATTTACATTTTAATGTTCTCTCAAAATAGAATTCCTCTCTGGCCCTTGAATAAATACCAGAGGGTAGCTTGGGAATATTGCTTTAATTTCTGCGGCTGGTGACAACAGAATGGGCCACAAACAATTCTCTCTCTCCAGTGTTTATTGCCACTGCTTGGGTGGAGATCGAGTGGGAATAACCAGAGTGGGGAAACCTTCCACAGTACAAGGGCTGCCCTGGGCTGACAAATCACACTGATTCTCATTAATCTGGCATAGCTGGCTCTAACAGTATCCTCTCTGCACTTTATATATCCCACACTGAATTGGCAACACTTCCTATCAGAGAGTCTCATTGGACACAGAAGCTGGTGACAATGGTGATCACAGGGTGAGGAGGGGGCTGGTTGCATGGGAAGATGTAGCAGGTAATAAAATGTGACTTGGATGTAAGGTGTTGTCCTGCTCTTTTGTTTCCTGACAGCTTATTTTTTTTCCTAGTGATTTGTTTGATTAATAGACACAAAACCCAGCAGAAGAGAGAGGAAGATCCCCAAGAGGAAATTGATTTGCTGACAGAGACATACAGTTTTGAGTTTCTAACAGCTAAATCCTTTCCATTCCCAACATACATTTGCATGCTGTCTCCTGCAGAATATCTGCTTTATATGTACCTGCAGTTACCTAGCCCTGTGTGCATGTGTCTGAACGGCTGTCATGTTGCATCTAGCTCGCAGCACCGGGACAAAGAAAAATCTGAAAAACTCTCTGCCCTTTTCTTGCTGTGACAATCTACAAACTGTTTGGCTATTATTAAAATTGTCAGCATGGTGCTAACAGCTCACTGATGTTTTACCAGGGTTATGGTTGCTCTCACTTGGCATTACTGTTGGCACAGGCACATGAGGGAAAAGAAGAGGAACCTGCACACTGGCTTAGGATTGCTGTTTTTAAGTCAATTTTAATTCAATATGCACAAGACAGGAAGATCCTTACCCTGTATCCTCAGTAACAGTCCAGTAAGAAGTTAGCTGGACATAGAGAAAGAATGATAGGTAATCACACCACCTAATGTAGGCTAGATGCAGGCAGAATTTAGTGCTTATGTTTTCTCTGTGTTTAGTATTTTAACACACAGAATCCAGTGTGTTTTTGAAGCTCAGATCAGAGTTTTCTGCTGCATGCTGCATGAAAAACTACCGTAGAGCCACCATTGGGCAAATTGTACACTGTATTTTTTTGGCAAATACCATGCCACCATGTCCACTAATTTTGGACATATTCAGAAAGTCATGATAAATTAACAGTTCCCATTCTATAGCACTGACCTGGCAGGCTGAAGCTTGAAGACCCCTAGAGTGGTTTGCTGCTTTGGTCATTCACATGTGTGTGAGCAAGTTGTGTGGGGGAAAAAAAAGAGACAGGCTGTGCTTGGACCTATGCAAAGTTCATTGTCTAGATTGTTCTGTGTGTTACCACCTCCCAGCCTTGCAGTTTGGTTTTGCATGCTTTTCATCATAACTAATTAAATGATGGCATGTATTGGTGATGAATTAAAAGCACACTTCAGGAAAGGGTGACAAGTAATTCTTGATAAAAAGACAGCTAAAAATTAGATTTAAAATTTTAAGAACTTATTTGGTACTATCTAAAATCCTGTCCTCAATTGGGGAACCAGTCAAGAGAAAATTCTAGGCAGATGCAGTGGATGACATTACTTTTGTTGCCCACTTCATTTTGTCTGCCTCCTTGATGATTTAGATGTACGGAAATATTGTACCCACCACTGTGTGTCTTGCTTGGGTCCTTTCCAGATGTGGCATCTGGCCAGACCAGCCTGATGAATGGTGGCTCAAGTTCAAAAAGTTTAGTTCAGATTGTGAAATCATCACAAAACTAAGATAGTTCTCAGAAGACTGCAGGCTTCAGTTCAGCTCAGCTGTGTCCTCACACTGACCAGAATGACCTCTTACTAGTTTGTATTTCCATTGATACAAAGCAGTGCATGGTGTGGGAACCAACATGTTGACTTGGGTCTTACTGCTCAGCAGCATCTTCCTGATAAGTTATGAGGGGAAAAAATTTCACAGTGTGAAATAAATTTGTGATAATTTATCCTTGCTTAGCCAATGACTGCTCTTTTCTTTTCTGTGCTCGCTAGTGACCAATATCATCTTCAAGATCACCTCTGCTCTTTCAGTCTCTGATGCTCAGCCTCTACACTGGCATGGTTGCTTATCAAGGGGTGCAGTACAAGAAGACCTGGTTTGCCTAAGTTTGATTTGAGCTGAATGCCATGGCAGTCAGAATCAATTGTGTTAATACTTGGTGACCATAGCAGCAGTTCTAAGGTAAAGTAAAAAATCCTTCTCTCAGCCTTCTTACTCGGTAATTACTGAACCAGCAGGTTTGAGAATGTATTTTGGTAACATCATTAAAAACATTATTTAGAAGTCTCCTGTCAAATGCATCCAGCCTAGTAAACACTCAGGTAAAAGATAAATCAGTAACTCCTGAGTTCCAATTCTCTCTTAGTTCATAGCTAGACTCAAGGGAAAAAAGGAACAGAAAATTTAGATCATCTATAGTTACATTTGTGCAATTCATTGAAATGGAAGACAGTTGTATTATAGTTATTGATTTCTGTGGAAATATATTCTTGCATCAAAGAAAGGCCCATGCCATAGAGAGAGAAACTGCCTCAATATCATTTATTTACACAGAAAATTTCCTACGTGGGAGCTGGGATGGTTTTCTCCTTTTCCAAAGGCAAAGGTACAAACCCAGCTGCTCAGCTCAGCTGTGGGAGGAAGCACCTGGTCTGGCTCCAGGGTCAGTGATGCTAGGATTGAAATGTGAGCACCATGGATGGCCACTGAGGGAGGGTGAAATGAGGGTAAGATGAAGAGGGAAGCATGGCACATCTGACTGAGAGAGCTGCTCAGGGAGATCTGGCATTAGGGAGGAGGTTTTATCTTTGGCCCTCTGCATACATGGATCCTGAAATACACAGAGGGAAGCAGGGGAAAGCAGAGAGGGTAGAAGGGAATTAAGTGAATAGAGTTTACCTGCTCATCTTTAGCATAAAGGCAGTGACTAAAGCTGTGATTACAGCTGTGATCACCTGCAAAGAAAGAAAAGCATTGCCAGAGAGATGCAGGAGGTAATCCTTCCCCTCTGCTCAGTTCTGGTGAGACACATCTGGAGTTCTGTGCCCAGTGCTGGGCTCCCCACTGCAGACAGACTTGGTCGTGCATGTCCAGCAAAGGGCAACTCGAGTAATCAAGGATTTGGAGCATCTGCCACACAAAAAATGCGTAAAAGAGCTGGGTGGTTTTAGCCTGGAGAAGACTCAGGGAGGCCTTATCAATTTTGTGGCTATAAACACCTGAAGACAAGGGGCAAAGTGGACAGAGCCAGGCTCTTTTCAGAGGTGCTGACTGGGAGGACAAGAGGCAATGGGCACAACCTGAAACACAGAAGTTCCATTCAAATGTGAGAAAAAAGTTGTTTTACTGTAGTGAGCACTGAAGCAATTGACCCAAAGAGATTTGGTCATGTCCACCCCTGGAGACATCTACTACCTGACTTGACAGTTGCCCCTGCTGGTCTTGCTTTGGGCAGGGGCTTGGACTAGATCTCCAGAGATCCCCTCCCACATCCACCAGTCTTGGTAATTCTGTGGTAAGGGGAATACCTGACAGAAATATGGATTTTATTCACTAACTACAAGTGCTAGTCCTTTTGTGTATGTTGCTATTTTCAACAGTATTTAATTTTCAATAGTGGTTTGTGGAGCTCATCTGTTTAGAATGAAGACCCTTAAATATGATCCAGAGAGGGTCTATAGATCCTCACTTTCCTTTCATTTCAGTATTTAAGTCCTTAAATCATGTAGATTGTCTCTAAGAGTTTCATTGATGTAAACCAAAGATGAAAAAAAAATAGGGTTTTAACTTTCCTGAAAATAACACAGACAACATCATAATGGATTTTTATTGCATACTGTTGTAGAGATCAGTATGTTCCTTAGTCCTCCAATATTTCAAGAAGTTAGAAATAAAAAGGGAATTTCAGTATTTTCATAGAAATAGTTCTAAGCTATAGAAGAGAAGACTATTTCCTATTTATTTTGTAACATTTCATTAATACAAATCTCTCCTCAAAATGTTAGAGGGTGTTTACTCAGTTTGATATTAAGTTCTATTAACAAAACATATGTAAAGGGTTAATAAAGGAATGATAGTGACAGTAAATCCATTATAGATTTGGGCTGTGTCTTAGTTATAAGAACATCAATAAATGACAATACTGAATGTAATAAGAGTTAATCAATCAAGCCATTAGACTGCATAAAATGTACATCCATTCTTTAGTCATTTCTTTAAAGTTCCAAACATCATTTATTAACCCATTATAAACCATGTCCAAGTCAAATTTTAATTAAAAGTATAGTGTCATGTGAATAAGAACACCTCTGATATTTTAAAGACTCCAAGAATATCTTTAAGGTCTCTTTGATGTTGGTCCAGGTGTTGCCTATACTACCTGCAGTTAAAGGGCATAATAATTTAGAAGTTCCCTTCCAGTTCATGCTTTCACACTTCAGTGGGGGAGCATAAAGTGAATATGGTCCATTAGATCAGCAAGGTGACATCAGGTCCTGACATCTGAGCAAGTGCCATCTTTGCTTCCTTCCAAAGAGAGTGATACTTACTTGAAAGACTTCTTCTTCAAGTGATTAAAGCATACATACATATCATGTACTTCTTGTTATTCAACAGGATTTTATAACTGAGGACCAGAAGCTTCCCACCCATTTCATTAAAAAGCTCTCTATGAGGTAGCAATCCTTCATACCCTCCAGACAACACAGGCAAAGAGAATCCACTGAAATAAATCAAGTAAACAAATTCCTCACCTATTCTGAAAACAGTCAGGCATATCTGGTGTTCTTTATGATAAAATTTAGGAAATTTCAGCATTAGTATGCAAGACTGGTCTACAGTTGTGAAGGAAGCAGTGACCTGAATATAACACAGAATGAAATGCTTGAGTAAATATTTAGGTATCAGTACATCACCTAATGCATTTCTTGCATTGTTGCCTCTTGATAGAAGTTTGTTGGAGAGGATAAAGATTGGTTTGTTATTCATGGTCACGTCATGCCTGGCCTTTGTCATAGGCTTTGAAAAATCCTGCTATTGCCAAGTCCTGAGCACAGAGGGCCAGATCAACCATCAGCTCATGCATGGTTGGCTTTATGGACCAAGTAGTACATCTACCAGTCAGCAACACGAGAACAGCGTTCTTGGAAAGAAGCTGAGGAGAGGGAAAAAAGCAGCAGAAGTTGCCAGTTGCTCTGTCTCAGTTTTGAACCAGGTTTAGCTCACTTCACCAAAATCAGCTGGGAAAAAAACCCCTCACATAAAGTAATGTAAAATAATTAGTTAAATACATTAAAGTCAATTTACAGTGATATAAAATTTGGCCCACTGGGGTGGGAAATAAATGCCTGTACTGAAAACTTCTGCTTCCCTGTGTTTCCCATGAAAGTTCACTTCTTTGCTCAGAGTCCTGTTAACGTGGAGTAAATTCCAGAAATTTGATAGATTGGAGAAGTTTGTTGTTTTTACTCTCTATAAAACAATTCTCTGTCTGAATTGTCTTGAATAAATGTTATGTCTTGAATAAATGTTATGATTAATTGTGGGGCTTGTGACTCTTCTTGAATGAGTTTTCATCTTATCCAGAGAGGGGTTTGGAAGCTGTATTAATCAAAAGATGAACCTGTTGGTGATAACACCTGACTACAACATACTTTCAAATGTTACTAGCTTTGATTGGCTTACAGGGGAAGCCAGTCTTCTTGGAAAAAAAAATAAATGTTTTGCCTGGATGACTCTCCCACATCTGTGTTTTTCTAGTGAAATCCCTAAAATAAATATCTGATAGAGCCCTGAGCTCCTGGAAAGATGCCATATGCTGCATTTGGAAAGATCAGAATTGCAAAATAAATGTTTTGAAAAGAGCATAAAAAATCCTTACATGGCCCCAGTGTAAATGGAGAACAAGAGCTGTCACATGGCGAAAACGTGTCAAGTATTGGGTATAATTCTTTACTAGCTGCAGGACTGTGTAGGCATCAGGAATTGCAGTCCTCAGTCATCCTCTTTAATCCATACCCATAAAATGAAAACCTGGAGTCTCCAACTGTTATCTTCATGCCTGTATCCCCCTACTCTACTTCTCTTTTTAAAGTCTAGCTGGAGAGGTTTTTGACTTGGAGTGCTGCTCTTAGTTCCACCAGAGCCTTTCCTGGTCACACTTGACAAATCACAGTTCAGAGCTCAAAGAGGGCTTTGAGCTTGGCTTGCAACCTCTGAGTGCTCATGGAGTTTGCAGAGATGGGCACTGCTCTTTCTTTTATTCTGTGTTTTCTTTGCTGTCTTTAAAGTCTCTCTTTGTGTTTTGTTCAATGCCTGGCTTAGCTGGACTTTAATCTGCAAAGCACCTCACCTGAGTAACTGGGACTCTATCCCACTCTCCATTGAGAGCACAAACAAAGTACTCATTGCTCAATGCTCATTTCACGGCCATGAAGAGTGATGTCATAAGGAATTTTATTAAAAGTAAGTGTTTGACTTCTCTGAATGAGAGTTAAAGACAATTAGGAAATTCAAGTCAATTACTCACAGAAGCAACACTTATAGGACAGAAAATTCCCTCTTTTCCTTTCTGTTCCCTCAGTCTCCAGAACTTTAACTCTCTCTGGATACTGCACATTTGCATTCCATAATTGACTGAAATACAACATCAAAAAGACATTGAGCTGAGCGGTGCAGAGACCATCAGAAAGAGTACCAGGTATAATGTACCAAATATTGACTGAATGTATCTATGTTTTTTGATTTATTTTGGTATTTAATTTTCCCTCACATTTTAGAGCCAATTAAAGTCTTGAGCCAGATTCCCAAGTGTCATGAATTACTCAAATAAAATGAAATCAATGAAACCAAATTGATTAATATTCACAAAGGATCTATTCCATTCATTGGTGTCAATTGAAAACATAGATTTGGCATAGCATTTTTGGGAATAAGGTGGAAGTATTCAACGTAGAAGCATTTTCACATAATCTCTCTGACCTGCAAGAATATGCAAGCACTGGAAGTTTTATGGATGTATCAGACTTCTTGGAATATGAACAAATAAACACAGATGAGTTTAGACTGCAAATTAAGAGTGCAAGGGCTCTCCAGTGTTACATTTTGAAATTCTACAATGTCTCTGAGCATGCCTGCAACTAGAAACATAGAAGAAAAAACTGCACAGCAGAGAGATCTGTCAGTCTACCCACCTGATTTTTAAATGTCAAAGTTTGTACAATCATCAAATCAAGTGAAATTTTCTCTTTGTTCTGCAATAGAAGAAAGAATATAAGTAAAATTTTGGTTCATATTAATGCTAATAATCAGAGCTTCTAACATGGCCTGTTTCTGAAGTGTTCAAGGCCAGACTTGCAGGGTCTGTGAGCAACCTGGTCTAGTGGAAGGTGTCCCTTTCCAAGGCAGGGGGGTTGGGCCTCATCAATCTTCAAGGTCCCTTCCAAT
The DNA here is from genome assembly GCF_028769735.1 of Zonotrichia leucophrys gambelii. Classification (NCBI taxonomy): domain Eukaryota; kingdom Metazoa; phylum Chordata; class Aves; order Passeriformes; family Passerellidae; genus Zonotrichia; species Zonotrichia leucophrys. Next base: position 80,619,663 of record NC_088169.1, read on the forward strand.
CCAAACCATTCTGTGACTCTGTGATTCTTGCGGCAATTAGTTAATTGCAAGGCATGTATTAGACTCATATTTCTATGCTCAGGTTTTTTATTCCCAACAATTAATTTGCATACTTTTTTCTCCCACTTCTGTTCTTTTCAGACTCATTATTTTCATTGTGTTCTCTTCCATTCACAGAAGGAAAAAAACAATTGTGAATCTTAGTTATACACAGTTTTTAGATATCTTATTCTGCATTCAACTTTTAGCACTTTGCTGGTCAGTTCAGGTGCCAAATTACCCTCTGTGTGTTACACAGAGATTTTGATTAGGTTCCTTCTCTGACCTTACAAACACCTTTGCATAGTGCCTCTCGTTGCTACTGTTTTCCATTACATTGTTTTGTCAGTCTTGCATTATACTCTGACCTCTTCTGTCAAAAGTCAGCCAGCAGGAGGCAGGGTGCAGGGGAGTAATGCTTCTTTTTTATGATTTTGGTGCCAGTTCAAGCATGTTTTTAGTCGTTGCTCTCCCTTGTGTGCATGGATTACTCCTTTCAAGTGCTGCTAGAGTGGAATCTCACAAAAGTATTCTTTTTTACTATCGTCACAGAGTGATCAAGAGTGATTTTTGTTTGTTTCATATCACACTTGAGATTTGCCAGTAGCTTTTAGGGCTCTTGTGATCATTATAGGAAGGGCTAATGGGATTGTCTAACATGACATCCTGCCTGGTGAGACTGGATATCACCAAGAAAGCTCAACATTAAGCCTAGAATTCAGAAAGAACTTACTATTAACATCTGGCTAATAGAAAACATACCATTCAATCTTTTGGCAGGGAGTATTTTTTTTGAATAAACAGAACTTGAACTTGTATGTGAACCATTTTGCTGTAGCTGACCAAGAAAACAGATTACAGATCACTAATCTGCTGTGATACATGTGATAGGGGAAACCAGAAACTTATCATGGACAAGTCTAAGTGTCATAGTCTACTAACATTTGCAAAATGCAGTCAGGAAAACATCTTATTGGAGACTGGTAAGGATATGAAGATGGGAAAATATAAAGTAATTGGATAAATAGCTCCCTAAAAGATATGAAACAAAGTAAGAATAAATATTAATTTCTCACAGGGAAGGAAAATCACCAAAATAAACCCACAAGCTGTGATATCCCGCATTTGAAAATGGTCTGGTAAGAGGCTAGAGCAATGAGGTGACAGAACTTGCTGACACTACTGTTATTCAGTGCTGAGAGTTCACTGAAATACTGAAGAATGTCCTTATCTTTCTGATTGACCAGGTAAAAAAAATGACAAATGACATTCAATCTAGATACATATGTGGTGCAGTTACAAAGCTGATTTGATAAATCTTGCAATTTTTGACAATAAAGTTCCACCTAAAGTGACTGCATGTAATTCCATTTGCTCTTTGAAGTGCTAGGGTAAGCCAGAAAAGCTATCTACCTTCACTGTAGAGACTTCCTGGCCCATCTGCTTTAAGAACACACCAGTGAGGACTGAAAGTATTCCTTTCCTGTTATGGCTGGTTAGTGAGTGTCAGCAGCCTTAGAGGTGGTGCTGCTGCCTTTTTCCTGCACGTGATTTGAGATTATCAAATGACACTTAAATTTAACACCTTGAAAACAGATACAAGGAGGTGGTTAGAGCTGCACAACATGAAGTTAGGATGTATAATGCATTACCAAAGGCTGTTGCAGATGCTAAACATTACATAAATGCTAAATGTTTCAATTGGTTGCATGGATAAGTTCAGGGAAGAAAAAACATATTCAAAGCTATTATAAAGACGCTAGATTGGGCTCTGGGGCTTCCTTTGTTACAGATTGTGGAGCAATAGAAGAATATTCTGGGAAGCTGTGATGGTCATTGGTCTGACTTTTAGCTATTTCACAGGCATCTGCTATGTTGCTGCTGGAGACAGGACGTGGAGCTAGTTGGGACCTCAGTGTGACCCGATGCTTCTGCTGTTTTGCCAGACAACAGGATATCAATGGATTTGAGCGTTCATACCCAGGGCTACACAGAGATGAGCAGAGGATTATGAATGACCTCCTGTCCACACTGAGCCCAAGAGCAAGAGTGAGGGGTGGGAGATGGGGAAGGTGTTGACTACAGCAAAACGTTTTGAGCTGTGTAGTGGATGACATGCCTTGTGCCCTTTTTGTCCTCTGCTGCTGTGCTTTGCCAGATACCCTTGGTAGCTGTCATTGTTGTGACTCCCTATATAATAATAAAATATGATTGTATTTCCAATTCATATCACTGTGTTTAATACCCTATATTGATGGAGATTCATGTTTATAGTCCTGGAGGGGCTGTGGGAAGGCAGACAGCCTTTCATTCACAACTTACGTTTCTGTCTGATGACTATACTTCTGTCTACTTCCTTACCACAGACATATTAATACTATTAAAAACAGTGTAAAAATACCAACTAACAGACCCCTGGATTTTCAACAGAAGATAAAGGAAGATTTTTACAGCAAATTTAGTTTTGAAAATCCTTACAAATAGAGCCATTTGAGCACATGCTCAAAAACATCTGCAGTTATTAATTTGCAGAAATGAGGACACGAACTGGAAAAGATAAATGACTGACAGCCACAGAGGTCAAGCTCCTACAGAGCAGAGCTCAAAGGTAAAAGTGCAACCTGCTACCCTGAGCAAGTTATTCACCCAATTCACTAAATCACATCCTGGAAATGCCACAGAAAACTTACTGGAGTTCCTTTCTTAAATAACAAGTCTGGAGACTGTTCCAGTCTTACCCGTGGCTTATTCTCTTCACTTGAATTTCTTGTGCATTGTGCAGCCGTGGTCTGTCTTGGAATGAGTCCTGTCTAAAGTCAACAGAAAGAGAGAGGACAGACTTTTCTGAGATGACTGCTAGAGATGTCTAGAGAATTGTCTTATCTTTTATAGAGAGTGTAACAATATGATAAAATAAAACAAATGCTTACAAAACTACCAGGAAGCAATTAAGTATCTGCAAAAGGGGTTAGCAGAAAGAAAAATAACAGAGAGCAGTACATGTCTCAGTGAATGCAAATGCTTACAAACATATCCTTGGCTCACTGTGGGTATTTTCAGGTATTTAACCCAAATCAAACACAACCAGTTCATTCTGAATGGGTGAACATGGAGATTTTTACCAAGAAAACCTCCAAAGAGAATGTGCTTGGAGTAAGATCATGTGTCTTGTTGACTCCTGGTTTAGTGCAAGAGCTCATTTGGTACTAATCTCTTTACTGTACTCCTTTAGTTATGCAGGTCTGTTAGTGGAGCAGAGCCTTTCCTACCTTGTCTCACTTAATGTCTTATTGAAGGAGAGAGACACTCTATTTTCTTGTCTGAAATTACACCCATGATCAATGAACAGCTTGTCCAAAAGAACAAAATTTGTTGTCCTTGTGGAGCCTGCTGGGAACAGCTTTGTATTTGTGAACTGCTTTGAAGAGTCCCCTACACTACTCTACTCACAGACATATCAATCTGTAATTTCATGGCACCTAAATTGTTTTCTGCTGCAAATATTGCTTAAACTAGCCATATTTGCTCATATAGTTATTTGTCTGAATGTTGCAAGTGAGTCGTGTTATGCACAGGAATCAAGAACAGATTATTCCTGCCGCAGGCAGTAGCAGCTGGAAGCCAAAAAATTAAAGTGTATTTAGGGTCAAAAGGGTTCCTTAAAACTAACTGATTTCATACGTAGAATAAACTGCAAATTTGTTTGAGCATCCTGTATGAAGTTCATCATTCATGGTTAAAAAATCACGATATGTGTAGAAAAATCACCTACCTAGACCTCATTCCCCAAATGGAATCTCTTTGAGAAGAGGAAAGTTATTTCTGATTAAGAGGGATCTTCCATCTTGATAACCCAAGAACATTCCTGCTCTGCTTTCACATTTAGTGTTACATCAAGATCACTCTGGATGCCCTCTAGATCACATATTCAAAGTTGTACTTTTGTATTATAAGCTTGAGAAAAATTAGCAAGAACTCAAGGGCAGTAAACCTCCTGTTCCTCTCAGTATGAGTGAGACTACATTGGGAGTGCTGTGCCCATATTTTGGCTCCTCAGCACAAGAAAAATGTAGGTAGAAGATGGAGCTGAACTCTTCTGCATCTCTATGCATAGATACAGACAAGAACAAGGTGCAAAGGACAAGGGTTAGCAGCCAAAAATTAGAATATATGAAATAATGAAATAAAAAATAAACCTATTTTTTATTTAAATAAACCTATTTATTTATTTTTAAATAAACCTATTTCCTTCCTATGTAAGGAAATAGGTTTAAAGCTGTTGCCCAGAGGGATTGTCACATCTCCATTACTGGAGATTCTCAGAATACAACTGGATGAGTTTCTGAGAAACGTGAGCAGACTGAATCTAGCTCAAATCAAGGGGCTGGACTACACAACCTAGAATTTTCTAATCTAAACTGCCCTGTAGTTCTATGCTAATTCTTCTTATACATGCCATGAACGCATGGGGATGCTGCTTTTTGAAGTGCTGAGCTTCCTCACAGACATCTGCCTGGGAGTTAAATTTTAAGTTTGCTGATCCTGCAGAGATAGTTGAAAAGTTACACAAATACTCACACTGAACAGACACCCAACATCTCAGTGCCCCAGAAAATATATGTGTATATATGAAAGAATGTTGCCACTGGAATACCAGTTCCTACTTGCTCCTACATATTTGTAAAGTGATGGAATTCTTTCTAGATTTCCCAATTGCCAGGTGTAATCTTGGTTTGTGTTGGTTTCTATCCAATTTAATCTAGTTGAAGCTCTTGGGACACTTCAGAGGACAAAAGGGAAATATTTATACAGGCTGTGTCTACAGGCAAGAGATACTGCAGAGATAAAAATATTCAGGAGTTACCCTGTTTGGCAGGAGGTATTCTGAGTGCTACAATAACACACTGCTAAAACAATAGAAAATAATAAGACCAGGGATGGAATGACTCACTAGCCTGGGTGTTAAGACAATCCCCTAAGTGGTAGAAGTTGTTTAAAGATTTTGCCTGGATGATACGCATAAGGGAGCTCTATTTTTTTAGGAGATATTTTGTGTTAAAAACAATTCCTACCTCAGTTGAGCACATTGTTTAAACTCAGGTAGCATTACATATCTGGAAATACTGAAAGAAGCCTCCCAGCAGTATTCTTGAATTCAGTGTTTCTGAATCTTTTAGGTAACTTGGGAACATTGTTCAAAAATTTTCTGGCCAAAAAGTAAACTTGGACTTCAGTGCTTGGAACAAATCTCATGTGCATTAGAGTAAAAGCAATTACAATTGCTTTTCTCCTTTGCTGGTTTATTATTTTTTTTCCCCACTCAATGCTATTTGATGGTTTTGTCAAGAGCTATCTATGGTTATGGCATGAAGGGACTGGGCTGTTTGGCCAGGAGCATATTTGCTAAAAATATCCCTGCCTTTTTTTATCTTTTGGGTTGTATTGATGTGGGTTTAAAGCACTGGAGGTTTTTCCTGGTTCCAGGATGTATAACTGCAAAGTTATGTAAAAATATCCTGGTCAGAAAGCCTGGCAGAAGTAGGGAGACACTCTAAAGTACGTTCAGGTGACTGCCTACAAAATAAAGTATGAGTGCATGACCACAGTAGACCATGGGACATTTTGAAAACTGAGATGAGGGAGTTGAATGTGGGGTGAGATATTTAGATACCACAGCAAAGACAGCCATTGGGGCAAACACAAAAAATGACGTTTTTTATATCTTCAAGCAGAATTAGCAGCATGATGATGACAACTTCCATTGGCAGATTTTCTGGCATAAGCGGAATTCAGTGGAGATGGATGGCTTTCAATGGGGATTTAGAGCAGGAACAAAACTCCCTCCAGTGTTTTTTTCTGCAGACACAAGAGAGGAATGTGCAGGGTCCTTATCAGATAATCACTTTGACTAATCCTGGTAGACTAGGATCCTGGAACAAAGATAGAAAGCTTCTCTTCTTGTTTTCAACTCCCTGGGTTCACAGATTAACACTGTGTGAAAGAAGGGGGAACCAAAGAGTCATTCTCTTTATTTTTAAAGTAACTGCACTTCCAAAAGGGAGGTGTTGGGAGAGTGATGTAGGTGCCTACATTTAGGAATCAGTACCATTATGGAAGCTCTGGGACATCCAAAATGTCCATCTGAGGTTGATGGATATGGTACCCTAGGGTGTCTCCTTTGGCACTTAGACACACCTGTTTAGGCACTTTAATTACTCAATAGAAGTTCAGTTTAATCCAATGTTCAAAGTCTTCTCTGTAGTCAGCAGAGAGGGATGAGATGAGAAGCATTCTGCAGGGCTGCCATCCTTTTTCTTCTGACTACAGGAGGAAGGAGACAGCCAAAAAATTGGTCCTGTTTCCACCTAACTTCATTCAAGTGAGATGAATCCTGGTGCATTGGTATAAATTGTGGTGGGCCTGGATACTGCTTAATGGGAGAGTTTCCACTCCATCCTGCTATCTCCACCTTTCCTCTTGGCTTCTGACTGTGGGCTCCCACCACTTGCACTGTGCCAGTTCTGGTGCACAATAGGTGCATTCATTTAGTTCATTAGTATGGAGCCAAAATTACTTTCATGAGTTGAGGTGAAGATGTTTCTTGTACAAAAGATGGAGAGGAGGAAGACAGGGCAACAGCAAGCAAGGAAGAGAAGACTAACTTGGGAGGGTGGTTGTGAAGGGGAGATCCCTCCACTTTGCATGGAAGGGGTTAATTAAACTAGCTTGACTGCCATGGACCACAATCAAAGAGCATTCTGAAGGTATGGGGAAGGTAAGTTGGGAACCTTTACCAGTGCCAGTATTAAGGGGGATCATGTGATGTGTGCTGTGACTTAGATTTTGAAAAATGAACAAAATGCTGTAAGCTCTTCCTGGATATTTCAGTCTTTAGTGGATATCTCTGTGTGAGCATAAATTTAGACTGACCTTAAGGGACCTGATGAGGTCTCACCACTTGATGCTATGGCTACAGTCATATGTAGCAATAAATTACAGGAAATAAGAATACTTTATCACTTATGGCATCTATTCTGGGCAGGTCATTCCTTGAATACACTTTTTTTTCCTCTTTCTACAAGGCAGTGAATATGTTGAAATACATTATAGTGCAACATTTAATTAAGCATAAAAGAGATTTGGCAGAAAGGAAATTGCTGTGAAGGTCACTCTTGACATTTTTCTCAAACAATCAAAATACTGAAAACAAGATTCTGTAGGCCCACCAAGCAGCCAAAGAACACATAGAGGACATGTAGAGATAGAAGTAAAAAAGTAGATATCCATTCTATTTTTCATATCACAGGTTAATGCAATCAATAACACAAATAAGAGTTGAAGAGAACCAAGAGAGGGAGAGACAGAGAAAGTGCACGACTGAAACTTTTCAAATATCACTTTAAATAAACCTATGCTGTGACATATGTTTGTGTATGTAGCTCTGTAAAATTATTGTTTACATATTTCCCTCTTTTCGTTGTGCCATTCATGGAAAGATTGAAGCATGAGTTATTACATAAGAGTTACTTATGCTACTGTCCATCTGTATGTGACTACCTGTCAGTGGAAGGAGTGTGGGGATGATATGTCACGTAAAAAATGCTGATATATAGTTATTGTTGCTGACCAGAGGAGGATAACTGCCACCATAATTAACATTGCTGTAATCCTTTCTAGCATTGAAACCCTTCCCAAGTAGTTATTAGCCACTGTAAATCACCAAACATTTCCTGTAAAAACTGTTTGTGTGGTGGGTTGACCCTGGCTGGACATCAGTTGCCCACCAAAGCTACTCTATAACTGCTCTCCTCAGCTGAACAAAGGAGAGTAAACATAATGAAATCTTGGCCTGTGGGCCAAGATGAGGACAGGGATCAACTGTATCACCAATTACTGTGATGGTCAAAACTTGGAGACATTAAATAAATTTGGAGTTATATGAAATAAATCCAAAATCTTAAAACACCTTCCACCCATCACTCCCTTCTTCCTGGGCTCAGCTTTACTTGCCACTTTCTCCACTTCCTCATCTCAGTGGAACAGAAGGACTGGGAATGGGGAATGGGGGCTCCAGTCACTTCATCACACACTGTCTCTGACTTTCCTTCCTCCTCACGGGGAGGACTCCTCACACTTTTCATACTCTTCTGCTCCCAAGGTTTCCCTTGCTCAGGAGACAGTCTGCCAAGAACTTCTCCAATGTGACTCCTTTGCATAGGCTGTGTTTCTTCACAGAGTGCTCCAGTGTGGGTCTCCAGGGAATGCAGTCCTTCAGGAACAGGCTGCTCCAGCATGGCTCTCCAGTGGGGTCACAAGTCCTGCCAGCAAACCTGAAGCAGCGTGGGCTTCCTCTCTCCACAGTGCCACAAGTCCTGCCAGGAGCCTGCTCCAGTGCATGTTTTCCATGGGACCATTTTCAGCTTCCTTCAGGCATTCCCCTGCTTCAGCATAGGGGCTGCAGGTGCATCTCTGTTCCATTGTAGACCTCCATGGGCTGCAGCAACACAGCTGCCTCCATGGTCTGCACCAGGGGCTCCAGGGGAATCAGCTCTGGAGCCTGGAGCCCCACCTGGCCCTCCTTCTGCACTGACCTCAGTGTCTGCAGAGATATTTCTAGTATGTGACTTAAGGTAATATCTGTCCATTACTTAGCTTAAGAAGTTATGCTCAGTGCACTCCAGGAGTTTCCTGATTGCCTACAGCTCTCTGTGTTACTTTTCCAGCAGACATTGGGGTGGTTGAAGTGTCCCAGCCGGACTGCAGCCTGCATATGTGATACCTCCTCTAGCTGGAACAAGAAAGTTTCATCTGTAGGCTCACTTTGATCAGGTGGCCTGTAGCAGACATCAACGACAAAGCCTCCTTTGTTTCTTCAGTTTCTAACTCTTAACAAACTTTCACCTGCTCATGGCTATTTTTTCTCAGCTCTTTACAATCTCTCCATGATGTAGAGGCAAACTCTCCATTGCTCTCTCCTCTCCAGTTCTTCTAAAACATCTGTGGCCATTGATAGCCAGACTCTAATCATGGATTCATCCCACCAATTTTCTGTAATGGCAACTAGGCCATATCTTTCTAGCAGTCTGTGGCTTCTAACTCCTGTTTATTGCCATGCTGAGTGCACTGGTGTAGAGGCTCCTCAGATGGACTGTCAGTTTTGTCACCTTCTTAGAGAAACACTGCTTAATTCATTTGAGGTATTTCACTGGAGTTTCCCTGTTTGCTCCTATTACCTCAGCATCCCTTGGCTCATCTCTGTAAGACTCCAAGTGTGCTGCAGTGTAGCCAGCACATGTCAGAGCAAGAGACATATACAGATGAACAGGATGGATGAGTGAATCTCTGCTGTTTCGGTGCAAAGGCCTGCAGCTTAAAATAACTGCAGGATGAAGTGGGCTTACTCTCAGTCTTGACATACTTTGAGCTGAAATGCATATCTACACTCTTGCTTCAGTACCTCTGCTATGAGGGACAGGATGAGGGCTGACAACAAGTAGTTATTAAGTTATTAAACTGCCAAATTAAGTCCATTATTGATTGCTTGGACTTCACTCCTCAAAATGTTGACATGTTGTGAAGTTATTTGCAACCTGTCTGTCAAATTTGGACACAGGCACAGTTATTAAAGTACGTTTCTTTAGTGTAAAGCAGAAGCCATTTGTGCTGGACACCTGCCTGCCTGTTTATGTGGAAGGAGTCATTCTTTGAAGGTGGACAAGGTCTGTCAGGTAAATCAGCGATGTGTGATAAAGAGAAAAAGAGAAGGAGCTTCTCCATGGTGATACAACAGATCTGGAGCAGGTCTGTAGCAGTCCCTGTTGCCTCAGAAGCTCCATTCTATTAATGAATTCTGTTCTGTTTTGACGTTTTTATCTGTCTTAAATAATTTTCAACAACGTGTGAAGTAGTATGCAATAAAGTAATTTGGTTGCTGAGGGCTTATTACATTCCTAGGATTTTGCAGAAAGCCTATTTAGAGAAGGCAGCACAAACTTATCGATGGATTTAGGATTGCTATTCACTAGTTAGACACTGTAAAGAGAGTAGAGATCATCTTGTTCGTGAAATAGTATTTACTGTGTTTGGATGGAAATGCAGCTGCACACTTGCTTCTGAAAAAATAAACTGGATATGACAGTTTCAGCTAAATCTCACTAAAAAATTTGCATCATAATCCTTGGGTTGGCATATAGGAAAGAGATATATCTATCTTTGACACTGCTTCCATGCTAAAAAAAGAGCTGAGAATGATCTGCACATCCCAAACAGAGTAAATGCTAATATTATCGAGTCTTGACAGTATATTCACCAAAAACTTGGCTCTGTGTGCAGGGAACTGCTGGCTGGCAGAAAGGTTCAGTATTCCCAAGGCTTTCCTGTGGCTCTTGAAGGAAGCTGCTTGTCTGTCTCAGGTCTGACAGAGCACTCCTAGTCAGTAACAGGCTCTGCTACAGTGAAGGTTCTTTTCAGCTGCTGTGTGATAAACATTATAAAAAAGGGAGATTCTCCTTTCTGCTTTGGGAGCAGAAAGCAGAAGCTAAAGCATTGCTTAAGTCCCCAGACTTTTTTCCCCTCAGCAAGAAAATATTGCCCCTTGGTGCCCTTTTGCTATCAAAGGATCACTTTGACATGGGTACAGTCTGATGTAGTTAATTTAAAAATATTAAAGGGTCACCAAACATCATTAGTTATATCATTACTGGTGACCTGAGGGTTGGAGCTTTGGTTTCAAACCCATCAGTTTTCGGCTAATAATGGTCATTAGCAAGTAAAGATAAATGAGGGATGTTGTATGCTACATCTGTATTCATTTGCTATATTCAGGCAGAACATCTTCTACTGCAGATGTGAAACTACCAAAATGAGGGAGATGACAGGATGCAAAACTGTTTTTCAGTCTCCAAGAGACAGTTTCTGGCTAGAAGAAAGTATTCATTGACAACAACTCCTGGGAGAAAGAAATTATGAGCAATTGGACAGCAAATGACATAAAACCTCAGCAGCAAAACTGATCAGTCAGAATTTACAAGTGTGATCTCTTTTCACAGCTTTGGCAGTTCAGGATCCTTTGGGATCCAAAGTGACACTGGAAGTTAATAGCCTACTTCTAGCTACAACAAATAAAATTAAATACTTCTTGTTATGATGAATCATTTTCTGGAATGTTAATTAGAAGGCCTGGCCCTAACAGAGTTCCCAAAGTCTGCTTTCCGCTTCCTGCTGACTTCTGGGGACTGATTCAAATCCTACTGGAGGCAGTGGGTAGATTCAATAGGGTTTTGAACTAGGTCATTAAAATTAGAATCTACAAGCAAGTCATTTTATCTCTCTGAGCTTCTTTTGTTATGTGGTCACTTGGGGACAGTTAAAATTACTTACATTGGGATGTTTAGAGCATTTTTCTATGTATCCATGGAAAATAATATAGAATGAGAAATTATTCATTTATTTGTGCATAATCTATTCTTTATTCTAAACTACATGCAATAAATATCATAGTTTATGATAAAATTAATATCTGGTTCTATAATAACTGGCAGTTAGCTGTAAAGGGACCACAAAGAAAACATTAACATATATGAAGTAAATGATTTGTGAGAACATCTAAAATCACATAAAAACTTAATGAAATATAAAAAATAATTACGATACAGACAGAAACAGCACTAAACTATGCTAAACCTGGGGAATAACTCTCAGACTTGTATTTAAGTGGCAATAAGTAAATAAAATATACTCAGCAAATCATGTTGTGAAACAATGAAAATCAAGGTTCAAGAAGGAGGATCAGTTATAATGATTATTAATTGAGGGTGGATTCTATCTTAGATTAATTCAGCCAGCTTCATTTAGGCAGTTCCAGGAAGGACTCTTGGGCTGCTCTTATACTGGTATTATTTACTTTGTGTGTGGCTGACTTGTATTTTTCTTTTACTATAATTAATATTATTACCTATTTTATTTTATTATTTTGGGTAAATTATTTCACCATTGAATCAATTTGTTTCCTTCCAATGGAAGTGTGACATCCATATTTGTAGAATGGTCTTTAGTTTCAGAAATATTAGATAGAACACAACAGAAATATTAAACTCAGGAGAGTTCATGCCCTTGGTCTGGATTCCACCCTGGGTTAAGATTCGGTGCAGTGACACTTCTCCTCTTCATCATCCCAGCTTTTGTGCAGGGAGGAAACATCCACCCATTGTCACACCATCGAAGTTTTCTAAGCTGATGGAGGATAAATCCCAATCCCAGGCTATGGGAGCTAAGACTCAGCAGGTACATGTAGAAAACAACTAGGGACAAAGCAAGTAAGGAAACCTGGCTGAAGTCTGTGGTGAAACCTCAGCTGGCTCTGCTGGAAGTGACCTCTTTCACAGACATGCAGTGTGCTTGTTACAAACTCCAAGGAAGCTCTAAATCTTCCCTCTTCGGAGAAAACTCCTCCCTGGGCCCCACAGGGCAGCAAAGGGTGAGGGGCCACTCGCAGCAGAGGCTGTAGCCCCACACAAAGGGATCTTCTCTTCCCTCTCACTGCCCTGTAGATCTTAGGTAATGTGGTTACATTAGCAAATGAGAACATGGTTTATGTTATCTTTGCACAAATGCTTTTCAGGGTAGCTCTGGTGACAGAAGAAAACCAAAAATAGAGTGTTTTCTCTCATCACAGATGATCCTAAGGTCACAAAGTGGGAGGGTAAGCAAACTTCTTTTTTATTTCTCATGAGAGAAGCTATCATTATTTTTGTTGATGAAACAGAAGTGCTGGTAAGTAGCATCATTTAGTATAAGGAGTTTGGGTGACTTCCTTTGTACAAAACTATTTTTATTGGCATAGAACAGCAATCCTTAAATTGCCACTTAGAATCTTAAAAACATATGAAGATATAAACACAGAAAATACTTGAAAATGGGATGCAAAACAAAATAATCTGTCTCCTAATGTCATCATCTTGTTTAACCACCATAATGGAAAAAAACAACCAGTTGCCTGATGATGTCTAGTCTGTGCTTGTATGCAAATCCATTTATGTAGGCCAAGCTATGTGGGCCTGAAAATTTGTGTTTTCACTGCTATAAATAAGGTCAAAATTTTCTTTCCTTTATTTAGGAAAAGAAAAATAGGCAAAAAAGCGCCACCTCAATACCTAAACAACGTTATAAAAGTGATGTGCAGCAAATATAAAATGCAGATGTTAATATAAAATCCACATGTCAATCTGTGTGTGGGAAGTATTTTGAAAGCCAAAGGCAACTCAATAAAAAAGGCAGCAGAAGAAGCATTTCAATTAGGTGAGAAGAGAGTAGGCCTTGACAGTTCATTACTGCACTGGCTCTTCCAAATACTGCCTTTTCTTTTTTTCATTGTCCCATTTAGTTCATTAGTGCTCGTGTACAATTAGGAACAATATTTCTAAAGAGATGTGTGATTATTAACCTTTGCTTTTTTTTCCCTCCCTTCTGCCCATTTCATAAGTGTAGTTATAGAATTGTAGTGTAACTTCTGAAATATGAGGTCTGAATTGCCATTAGTGACAGCACATTAAATCACTGAGCCCCAGAGTACAAAGGTGCTAAATGGTAAAGTCACAAGAAAAGGAAGAAAGAGATGGAAAGAGAGAAAATCACAGCAGACCTGACCAGTCCTTGGTCTTGTCAAATGCACTTGCTTTTCTTGCAGCTCTCTTGCCTTTAGGCACCACATAAACTCTGGAAAGAAGTGATATCAATCTCAGGCTTTGATGAGGGCCATGGCAGCAGGGATCTTTGCTTACTCTGTCTGCCTGGAAGCCGTGATTTCTGTGTTTGCTGTGCAGGGTGGAGAGGTGTCACTGCCACCCTGACACCAGGGACCTCAGCTGCAGGAAGGGGGAATCTGGTACATCAGCCATGGCAGTGCCACCCCTCCTCATGGCGGGGGGCTGGAACTAGGTGGCCTTTAAGGTCCCTTTCAAACCAAGTCATTCTGTGATTGATCCAGGATAAGTGCTTCAAGTCTCTCTGTGGATCTGTTTTACCCTGATACAGTTCCCCACTTTTTAGCTGTTTAGATGTAAGAACAGAGCTAGGACCAGCATCAGCATCAGACAAGTAGGAGAAGATAGATTTCCATTCTCCAGATACCTGTAGAGTGGAGAACTCCTTCCTGTTTCAAAGTTGCTGCTTTCTGATTTATATTTAATCTTAAAATATGCAGCTCAACTTGGTGCTGAAAAGATCCAAAGAAAATTTCATTGACTGAAAAAATTCAAAGTGTAGAACCTAGTTCTTTGTTAATAAATCACACTCTTCATAACAACATTCAAAACTCAAATGGTATTATTGAAAAATAAAGTCTTGTAAATAACACTTTTAAAAGTGTCTAATTCCTGAAGGGTATATATATGTATTTTGTCAGAGCAAGAAGGAAGTACTCAGCATAACACAAGAAACCTATCTACTCCCCAGCCATGATAGTTTATTCTGCTTTAACAGACACATCTCTATCAAGATGCATAAGAAATAGGAACTAAAAAATTGAGCTTGGGAACTCAGTATTTCATAGGTGCATTATGCTAAATGGCTTAACCCTTATTGATTCACACAGTTATTAATCAGGAAAGCCTGAGTATATAATCCCACCTGATCCTCAGGTCCTTGGAAATGACAGTTAAAGCTGGCAGCTGGCTTAGTGGAAGAATGGCGGGATGAAAAAAAGCAAATGAACATCATGTTGCATTATTCATATAATTCCACTAACAGAGACACAGGACTTCCATTAACTGTTGTTGCTCAATAGCAGGACTCAGGATAAATGTATTGCTGAAAATAATGGTACAAGGCTGTGCAAACCCATTGTCAGGATTTTTCTGGGTTTTTCGTTGTTTAGTTTCAGTATTTGGCTTAGTATTTGTGACCTATGACAAAATATCAAGGTTTTAACATTTAGTTTCTGTCTCACTGAGACATGTGCAGTCTTTCTGACTTTCCTCATGCATTGTACAGACATATTTAAATATTGCATTTGGTCCTAAAAACCTGCACAATAATGAAGAAGAAAAAGCTGGCATGGCAACTGCATGTTGCACCACCAAGTAAAATACTGTGTATGCAAATGGCTGAGCAACACAGTATTCCTGATGCCCTGCCTTATCAGACTTTTTAAAACACCATTATTATAGCACTATTATTATTAACAGTGTCTAGACAACACAGACAGAAGCCAGGAACCCTGTTGTATTAGCTATTAATTTAGTTAAATGAAAGAAGGAAGCAGGAAAAGAAACATAATTATAAGAAATTACTTGCCTACCTTCTCTGATCAAAACAGAGGAGATACTGGACTGGACTTTACCTAACCTTTTATTTCTGTCACGCCATTGGGATGGATTCAGCTTATTTTGCTTCAGTCTGTGCAAACTTACCACTAAATATGAGCTAGACATTTAAACCCAGATATAGTCTATATGCCAGAGGCATGTTTGAAGAGCTGCTCATCCCTTCGTGGGACAGCAAATACAGTATGGGGAGATGAATTTTCTTTGGCAATGCCCCTCTTTTCCCCTTGACTACAGAAAGAAACTAAAGGTTTGATTTCAGCTAGGTGCCTAATTTAATGAAGTTAATTCAGATGAATCTCACCTTATTTTAATGGCTCACGTATGAATTTCAATACCCTAGATGTACAGCATTGGGATCTTCAGAGAAATATTAGTCAAAAATCCAAGATATACTCAAGAACATCTTAATTTAAACTTTTCTACCCTAATGTGAATGTCAAAGTAATAGATCCGATTTAAAATGTACCTCAATTCTGTTCTCTGAAGGCTTTGTCCTCATACAATATTTTATTTTTCTGAGGTTTAATTTTAATTTTTATTTTGCCATCTCTTTTTACTTCAGTAATTACAGGACATGAATACAAAACTAAGCAAATTGTGCTACAGTGGATGACCCAGAAGTCTTTACTGAAAACAAATCCCTGCTCATTCCAGCAGCAGGCGAGTGAAACACGGGTCTTGACAGGTGGGGAATGCTGTTTAACTCGGGGCTCTACCCAAGTGACATACCACTGCATATTTTTCAGGCAGCCTTATTTTACTGTTCCAAAGAAAATAGCTTTCTCTTGTTCTAGTAATGTGTATTTTATATTCTATGAATAATGTATGATCTGTGTGTAACTTTTCACTTCAACTTCTGAAGGCATAGGGTGCTCCAATTTCCTGTTTCATATCATGATGTGGACTAACAATGATTAGAGTTCCTGAAGTTGCTCATTTGTCTAATGAAATGACTTGAACTAATTCAAAAACCTTTGCAGACTTATGGGACGTGACTTTTTGAGGATTAACACAGAGCCCAAGCCACAGGATATGCTTTTTTCCCAATGCAAAAGACAGCCTCATGCTGTCTAGCTCTCTGTTTCTCAATTTCAATTATCTCCCACAGACCCCAAATACAAGCCATTGCTTCTCTAACACATTTGTTTATACTAATTTCAAATACGAGGCAATCTATGGCAATGAATTAATGATTGGTCAAAAGTCACTGGGATCTCACCCTAATATATGCCATAAAAAGATATACCATCCTCACAACATTTGTGTTTTCTCTTTTTGGTCCAGAGGGCATCCAGTTGAAAGCTACATGGAAAGATGTGTGTTGGTAACACTCCTGCTGTAACTGTGTGATTGCCAGCACATCTGGTCATTTCTGCAGGCAGGTAAGCAGGACTGGGGGTGGCCACTGACTGCCCAGCTTGCCACTGCCTCTCCAGGAACCCTGTCTGGGGATCTTGGAATGCTTATTAGGTGCTTATCTTTTATTAGGATTTTTACAGCAACTATAATTTTGAATACAGAGAATTTACAAGAGAATACTTGTCTGCTTTCTGAATCTTTTGCTTTGTGCTATTGCAGTAGCACAGTGACATCCAGTTATGGCTGATGCTGCTATAGGGACACATAGCAACAAGAACAGAGCTTGGATTGAAGCCTCCCAGAAGCTTCTCACCCCATGCAAAAGGTGTCCAGAACAGCAAGCAATGAGGTTACTACCCTCCTCTTTACTGTGCACCATCAATTCTGGTCAAAAAAGCCTATTTTTTCCCACTTTGAGTGATTTTTTCCTGCTTATGTAGTTTCCCAAGGCTAGAAAACAACAAGCACAGGAAGCAACCAGTGTAGCACAGAAAAAATGTCCATCTAGAAAAATAATTTCTTTTTTAATTCAGATCACTCTATGAGTGATGTGAAAATACAGAATTTAATAGGACAGAGATGAGAAATGAGTGGGCAACAAAGGCACTTTTGCTGGTAGACAAGGAAAATAATATGCAAAGACAGAGATGGAGATGAAGGAACAAAAAGTTGGATTTCAAAAGAAACAGAAGTGCCAGGAATGTATTGTCGCAGACTACCTGCAAATGATGGGGAAATACAAAGAACAGAAATGGTGCTTAATATTAATCAGAAGGCAAATTGCACAGGAAAGCTTTAAAGGAACACTTTAAAGAGGAATCAGTGCGATGGAGGGGGTTAGAGAGAAGAAAGTTTTCCCAGAGGGTACAGCACCAGCATTGGGAAACAAACTCCAATGAGTGGAGCCTCCCAGAACAGGTGGAGGGAGGGGGTGAAATACAACAGCAGGAGCAAGAATGATGGGTCTGATGCCAGGGGGAGTGATTCATGTAAAATGTCACTGGATTAAGCCATAGGTCAGGGTAAGACCTGTTAGGCAAAGTTAAGCAAAGTAAGTATTTTCTTAATATGCACTTTCAAATTAACATTTATCCATTACTAAAGTAGACTTGCTAAAACGCTAATAGCAATATTGGCTTGTCCTGTCTGAGGTTCTTTAGTTGGGCTTGAGGAAGAGGAAATAAATGCCCAGTTTAGAAGACAGGCTCAGGGATGTGCTAAAACCTGGCCACTGTCAAGGTACAGGAGTTCCAAACCAATAAACTAATATAAATCAACTAGGTGTTTCCTTATCTTCACTTGTGCTTATCTCATAACACAGACATCTCTTTTCTGTTTTAATTGCTAGGACTGTGAATGATCATATTTAAGCTTTTTACATGCCATACAATAAAAAAATAATTTCCAGGGAACATGGAACTGTACAGGTTGGTTCACAACTGAGGTTAGTACATCTCTACTCGACGCTTTAAGTTTGGATAAAGCTACAACTTTCATCTGAACAGAAAACATGAAGAATCCAAGTTTCTAAAAAGCTGCTCTGAGCAGAGGAGAAGCCTGCTTTGTTAAAACATCTAAGACAATGTCAGGAACAGGGGGAAAAGGATATAAGAAATATTTTTTGTGTGTTAGGTTAGGGAATAAAAACCCATTTTTTTGAAGAAACCATGGTGGTTATTTCTGCATAGAAAGGTCAATGCCAGTTTTGGTCTCAATATTTGTTTAGGTCTCAATCTAACAAAGCCTTTAGGCCAATTGTGAAGCAATGTGAAAAAAAAATCCCTCCAGAAGCTACGACCAGGAACTCATCGGGATGAAGAAATTGCTTGGAGGCTTTGCTGAGTCTTTGCAGAAAATTGATTCGTTGCTAAAGTGATGTTCATATCAGTCGGTAAAATGGCTGAGGGACTGTTTTCTTGTCCTGCTGAAGAATGACATGGCACAACTTGCAGCTCATATGCCTGTGACTCAGCCTGTTTCTCCCCAAAAACTACTGGGGACAGCCCCAGGGTGAGAGTGGGAATGCTGGCCCAGAGCTGCTCCAGGCCCAGAGCTGCACCAGGGCGATGGTGATGATTACTGTGAGCCTGGACTCACAGCTGCACCTGTGTGCTGTTTTGTTTAATGCTCTCATATCCCCTCCTGCATTGTACATGGACCATTTAGTGTAAAACCCTGAAATGGTGTGGTTTTCCCATGTACTTTTAGTCTTTGGCAGATTAGGACACTCCCTCCCCTGTGGATGAGGACTGGATCTCTGAGACATGAGTGCCTTGCAAATCCATCCTGTTGCAGGCACTGTGCTGATAGGTATGGAAGGCACATCTGCATCTGCATCTACAGAATCACAAGAGGAGATGTAACTCTATACAAAACAGGGGTAATTTCACTTAGATTTGATCTCTGTCATGGCAAGGAGAGAAGATTAAAATTGGAGCAGTCTTTAAAAGCCTCGCATAAACAAATCCTTCAAATCACAGGGAAGATGTCTCAATAATAATCCTACTGGCACATAAAAAGCTGTCGTATAAAGAAGAGTTAAGTGGAAGACAAGCAGTGTCTGGCTCAATAGGATATATATGCAGCCTGAACTCTGCCTTACAATAAAGACAAAATATGCTGTAAACAGGAGCACTGTGTAACAACAGAGTCCTACTACATTTCAAAGCTGCTTTTGCTGAACTCAGTCCATTCATCTAATTCCTTATCCTCAGCAGGTTTGTTGGGATTATTTTATGATTTTTTTAATAAAAGAAAAAAAATTAAGAAACAAAAAGAAAACATCTGTCTCCCCTATTATGAGTTTAGGTTTTTCTTGCTTGTTTTTTTTTGGTGTAAACATACTGCAGTAAATTGTTTAGGAAATAACAGGCAGGTATCTACATTGAGTTAAATTAAATAATGTAAGAGAAAATAAAGTAGGTAGATTTCTATTGGAAAAGACAGGTAGTGCTTTTGAGTTAGTACAGATGAATTTGATTCAATAATACAATGATTAAATGTCACTTAAACTAAAATCAAACTGGACCTTAAAAGAAGTGACAAATATACTAAGTGAAAATATTTTGAAATCAAAATTCTAGTCTCTGATGGTGGTATTATGTCTTATATTTTATATAGAAGATGTTATTCTGTATTTATCTGCATTTATTTTAAGCAAACAAATGAAACATGCAAAAACAAATGGATATTTAAAAAAAATAAAGGCCTATTGTGTTGTTGACTCCAATAGGAGAGCGATTGAATGAATATTCTCTGTCCTGGCACAGTTACTCCATTTGGGGTTCAGTTCATGTAGCTTTGGGAAGGGCTTTAGCTGTTTAAACACAGGTTTTGGATGATAACGATTACCAAGAAATCCTCATGGGACTGTTGGCTGTGGCAGCTTACTTTAGGGGAATAGTTCTATTTTCTGGAATGGCAGCTGAAGGCCAAGCGAGGTACCCTGCCATGTATCAAATGTTGCAAGAAGCATACTTTAGGCAATCAGATTCCCTGAGAGGTGTCTACCATGTAGGAGCAGTTTTCTCTCCAGATGCAGACACCTGCATTTAGATGTCTACACATAGGTGTGTACAGGTGTGTTGGCAGCTAGCACTAGTAGCTGTGAGTATTACTAGTAGTAGAGTACTCAGGGTTAGCTGCAGCTGCTGTCCCTGCTGCCAGAACTGTTTTGTGTTTGCCCTTCAACACAAGTTTTCTTAGCAAAAATCATACTTGGGCCTGCAGTTCAGAGAAGACCAAGAACAGAAGCATTTTTCCACTGACCAGTGGTCGAAGTTACACCTTTTAATAGTCACAGTCTCATCAATTATTTTAGGACCTTCCTCATTCATTAAGTACCAAGAATGCCAGCTGGCTCAATTCAGAAAAAATGATGACTTGTTTTGGTGGTAGGATCCAGACGAGCTGGGTGCAGAGAGTACACTGCTGTTAACATAGATGTGAGATGAGATTCTGCTGCCTGAACACAGGTGTGTGATTGCTGTGCTCTGTGCACGGTGCTCCTCTCCAGCAGCCCAGACAGTCCCTAAAGGCCACAAGCATGCTTGGACTGAACCTTGAGATGCCAGGCTTTGGAGCACCTGTAAATGCTGCTGTCTCACCTTTGGGCTGGGGGATAAAGAGATCTGTCAGCGCACCTCCACTCTGGTAAGAGGCAAGGTGTCATTAAAGACACACAACTGCAGGTGATTGTCAGCAACCTTGTATCATTCACAGCAAAAATTGCAGCTAACACTCTGGGTGAATTTCCAGGAGGTTGTTTACACTGCAGCTGTCTTCAAAAATACAAAAATGCAAGCAGAAATCTGAGAAAATTCCAGAAGAAACTTACTTCACTAAGCTAGTAATTTTTTTTTTGGTCTGAACATATGAGGATTTTATTTTGATGTCTGCTAAAAAAAAGCTGATATTTTTAAAAGCATTCATGTTCCAAATTTCCACTATTTTCAGTGAGAATTAGCCATTTAATCTTTTCAAAGTCTGCCTCTGAGTCCCAGGGTTTCAAGCACAGCTCCTGCAGGTTCCCATTTCCATGCCTCCAATTCTGTGTTAATGTGGATATGAAGGAGAAGCCTGACCACACCATCCATGTCTGAAGGACACCAGCACAGAAAGTGGGTCAGATATTTTATCTCCTGGTGGTGTATACGGATATTCCCTGTGTGTGCAGTAGGAAATGGGCAGCAGGGGGGTGATTGTGCCTCCAGGGCAGGCAGGACTGGGAGTCCAGGCGGGAGGGCAGAGCTGTCTCTGCTGGTTGCTGGGGGGACACCCAGCACACCCAGCCTCTTCTGCCCATCAGGTACAGCCATCAGCAGCTGCACATACAACTTCTCCCTGGGGAGAACAAGGATGATACTGCATGACTTCAGGCTGCAGCCTCCCTTATCCAGAATTTTAGTGACTAAGAATACCTAAGTAATTTAGTAAACTAATTAATATTTATTAATACTAAGTTATTATTGATTTAGGCAATTTTTTTCCAGGAATATGGATTCATATAGCATACATTTCCCCACACCTGCATGCACTTCAATTACAGACTTGCCTTCAGCAGGGATCTTTAGACCATGCTCGGTTTTTTGCTGTCCAGCAAAATCATGATATGAAGAATTGGACTGTCTCCTAGAATAAAGTTGCCAGCATACTTAAATTCAACTAATTAGAAGTTTAATTTTTTACAACATTCTTACACAAGAAAGTAAATATGCTGTGCAATATTAATTATAATATCAATATATGCAAGAACGAGATTAATACAGTATGAAAGTTGAAGCAAGATCTGATGTATTTTCACTATAACAAAATAAACTTTTAAGGACAATAGAAACATTTTCTGTTTTTCCCCACTAAACCATAATCAAATTCTCTATATTTCCACAGAGTATATCAATACAGAAGTAATCACATTTACTAATGGAAAATCTGTTCTGCTGAAATAACCTGATCAGTCCCAGTGAAGACATTCAGTCTGGTCCCACGAACATTTACTTTCCCTCTCCTAATAATTCTCTCATACCTGTATTGAGGGCACAGTACATTCTTTGTCATTTTAAAATCTTTTCCGTCTTTGTTTCTCCCTCTTGGTACATTATCTAATGGATATATCTTTCTATGCTTGTGGTTTACAAAACCCTAAATTAAAATTAGCTGGGCTAGAAGAAAAAGAAATAATTTTTTTCCTACATTCGCCAATATTTCCCTTCTTCTCTTTGTCTTAGAAGGAGTTGGAAAATGGATCCCCTATTTATTTTTTAATCATGCACACCCACAGCTCCATGAAAGAGGTTATTGCTCACCACAGTTACTGGTTAATGTCACAGTGCCCCACTCCTACTGATCAGCAATGGGAAGAGCTCTCTAATGAATGTGACATCGCCAGAAACCATGCTGGTTTTAGATAGTCCATGAGCATTCTTTAATAATTAATTAATGTGATTAGCTGCCTTCAAAATATCTTGTTTTATTTTCTGGACTTACCTTCTTCAATGACTGTGGTGTGATAAATGTAATCATTAAGACTCTGTAACAAATGCATTGTGAGCTTTCAAACCAGAAATCTCTTCTCTGTTAATTGTTAGTTGTTATTATTTTTCCACTGGGATGTATTCCTTCAGCAGATAGAAAATTCATACCTTTCTTCTGTTTTTTTCTTGATTTCTTCTTGTGCCTGTTTCTATTGTTTATTGTTGTTTTTAGGGAGAAATATAGCTCACAAGAAGGCCAGAAGAGAAGGGATTTGAGAGGACTATGACAGTTGTAAAGGTCCTAGTATGAGGGGCAGGGATTTAGAGGGAATAACTCTACATGGAAAGGGCCAGCAGGAAAGGCCAGGAGCTCACTTTGAGGGCAGTCAGCTCCGAAGCTTTAAAGATTAAATAGCTTGGCCTTATCTCTTGGCTGGGGCAAACCTTCCAGTGTGCTTCAGTTTTTCTCCCCTCCTTGAGCCTCGCTGGATGTGAAAGGAGCAGGCTACAAGATGCGTTGTGATGAGAAATGTCAAATTCCTTTTAAAATCCCTTACTCACTCCCATTTCCTTTTGTGCTCTATGGCAAGATGTCACATCTGGGGACATAAAGGAGCCCGTGTGCTCGGAGGTGCAGCTTTGTCCCTGCAGCTGCTGGCCTGTCCCTGGTCATGGCAGAGCTCAAGCACAGCCAGGGCAGGGGCTGTGACAGACGCCCTTGACATGCACCCCAGAGCTGTCTCACTCTACATCCCTTCCAGTGATGGGTGCAGTATGACAACATTTTTGTGATTAACAGTTATTTTTTCCCCAAAGAAGCATCAAGATGTGCTAATTCCGGTTGAATTAAACAGCATAGTTAAACTAATGACAATGGAGGAAAAAACTGGGTTTAAAAAGTATTTTTGAAATTAGGCTGAGTTCCTGTTCTGAATTATGTCTTTATAAGTTTAAGTTGCCAAAAAACCTGGAGCAAACTAATCCAACTTTAGAAATAAATACTTGAGAATGGACAAAAAACTTTCTTTGGATTTAACTGAGACATTTATTTGATCCAATATACATTATATCATTCTTTAGGTAATGGAAGGAGGAAGACAAAAGAAAGGAATCTCTTAAGTCAACCTTATTGATTTTTTCTTTATCTTTTTTTTTTTTTTTTTGTTTAGCTACTCTATCAAAAATTCATTTATTCCCACAAATATAAAGCCTTGCTAAATCTGAAGGTAAATTACTGTAATTGCTAACTGCCTCACTCAGACCCTGGCAGGATGTGCTGATATCTGGAAAGAAAATCCATAATTTACAGACAGTATAAAAATGCCCATGCTATGTAGATTAGAAAAATAAGAAAAGCCCAGACTAGTACTCACACATACAGATAAAAAGCTGTAACAGTGGCTCCATATCCTGGCATTTTTAGCCCTTGCCTTCTATGGAATTCTATGGAATTTATGCAGCGAGAAAAGCTATTTTGTTTTCAGTTATAAACTTTTCATTAATTACTATGCCTATTCCAGCAATAACTGGAAGAATGAGTCTGGACCAAGGTGTATATTGCTATAAAATCAGGGATTAGAGAAGGACTGGAGATTTTTCAACCTGAAATAGGCAAAAATTGATTCAAGACAACTAGAAAACAAGGTTCAGAAACAGGCTGGCAACAGGAGTCCCTGGGCTCTAACAAGGAAATGGGGAGTGAGAGGGAAATGCCAGGGTTCTTCTGAGGATGGAAATGAAAGAGTAGATGAAGAAACTAGTAGCTGGCAATTGGCAATGCTTCAATGCTGTAGCTCTACTGGAATGCTAAATGAACACAGCAGCGATGCTTCCATAACCCTGACATAATGACCCATCTGCTGTTCATCAGCACATGGAGCATGGACCTCATCTCCAGGAGGTTTAACTGGTGATGTAAAACCTAATGGTATTTGTCACCTTCCCGGCATAAAATTGCCAGGAATCTTCAGCCTTACTACCTTTTGCAGACCTCACAAACTTATGCTTTTTCTCTAAAAGAGTGTAAATATGACATTTACCATGCACAGGGAAGAGTGGGGAGTTCCTGGCGTCCAGTGGCTGCAGAGCCTGCTGGAGAGACAGGACTGCCTGCTGAGGACAGGGACCATCAACTTTTGCTTCTGTTGGGGCAGAGCTTCAGCTTGGGTGTGGGTGCTCAACTTTGTCTGTCGTTTGGCCTGGTCTTTTTGTTCTGGTCTAGCTTTGGCTTTTTTTCTGTCTGTGCCTGTGTGTTGTTGGCTCGAACAGCTGGTCTGGCTATGCTTGATGGCAACAGTTGCAGCAACAGTCATTTTAATCTGGAAAACACCAGGGTGGGTGGTACAAGTAATTTATGTGCTCTTTTCCAATTTTGGGAACTGAGAACTAAGGGTTTCCTGGTGATAGAAATTGTGGAAATTAATAACAAAGAGGAAAGAGCAACACAGGGCACGACCTAGTCTTTTGAGAAAATAAAGTAATCCAAAAGAAAAGGGAAAATATACGACCTCATCACACACCTGTTTCATCTGCCCCTTCTGACAATATATCCCTGGAGGCTCATTGAGCATGGAGCTGCTAAAGACTTCACCATATCCCAGTGGCTTAAAAAGCCACTTGCTCTGTAGAGGTACTAAGTGTTTTATTTAGAGGAAATCAATGTGTTCTGGTATTATCTGCCTTGAAATCCCTTCTGGCATGAGGAAAAGGTGAGGTTCCAGTGCAGTGTCAGTACAAATGAAACACCAGATGCTCTTCTTTCCAAAAAGATTTAGTAATTGGATAGGAATATGTGTCCTGGATTAAGAGGACAGCTAGGTGGACAGCTAAGATGGCTAAATATTGCGGGATTCTGGTTAAAAACCTGTCTAACTTAGGTTAAAAAAGTACTTCAGACTGCATAAATGCATTTTAGGAAGATATTTTCATTTTGACTGTGTTCTGTGCTGGTTTCCTCTAATGCACCTCAGCCCCAGGTCTCCCATTCCAGGCTTGGTCCACTGCACCAGCTGCTGTACAAGTACACGATACACTGCTCACAGCATAAAGGAAGAAAATAATCCATCAGCAGGACTGAAGATGGGGAGCTGAGGTAGCAAGAGATTAACAAGGACGTCTGACATCATGACAGAAATCTTTGGCAGTGCTGTCACAACTCATATCTCTTCTGTCCTAGCCTCGTGTGCCTAGGAATAGAGTCCATCCATCATCTTCTGAAACAGTTTCAACTTTACCTATCAGTCCAAAGCAGTATGTGGAATTTCTTCCTGTATGTTATTTACAGAACCTGAAAATTAAAACACTGAAGCAACTTTTGTGCCACGCTCTTTCATTTCATATTCTATGGATGTGTGACTTTTGTGTGGAAATTATTTTTTCCTCTCCAAGCACAGCAGTGCCTAGCAAGAATATGCCACTCAGGCGGTCTGCTCTGCAAAGGTGCATCTTTCATTTATTTCACATGGACAGCTGAGATAATGGCAAAGATCGGAGGAGCCGTTGTGGTGCCAGCATGCCGGATTACAAAGATATCATAAAACATTCTCATTCAGCTGAATCTAGACTTTTTATCTTTTGCCCTCAAAGCCCCCTCTTTTAAGCATACTGGAGGTAGGACCTCAAGGTCATTTTCTGGTACTGCAGGTGCAGGCTGTGTTTTGTTCCTTCTGCTTTTGTAGATCTGAGTCCTGAGGATGGAAGGGCAGCAGGAATTAACTGAATTAACCATGCTGTCCTGTGTGCAGGCAGACAGAAGTTGACAAAAGTTTGGGAGGAGATGAGATGTGATCCTACACACTGGACAAATGTCTGTTGTTACCATAAGGGCAGCTAGAGGAGTGTTTCAGTCCTTTCTACTATGAAAAAGTGATGTTTTCCCTATTGATGTTCTTTCTAGTATTTCATAACATCAGTTATTCTGATGAAATCACTACTGTTTGGGTAGATAAAGAAAGTAAAAAGGATGCATCAGCAGCTAATCAATTCCACCCACTTTTCTAAAGACTTTGTCAATTCACTCTGAGAACTAATTGTTCTTGGTTAAAGGTGACCAGGCTATTGCATCTGACAGTCTCTCTAAAATAACAATGCAGACTTCTGACATTTTTAACTCAAAGCCATTCAGTAATGATCACAGTTAAAATGTTACCTTAGTTATTTCTTTGTTACTAAAGGCCAAATGCTCTTCTTGGTCCTGCATAGCTCAACAAAATGAGGAAAGTAACATTCATCCCTCCAAAGCTTTGGGTCTGTTCATGGCTTTGTGATGATACTTGGATCAGGGCATCGGTCCTGCGACCTGGCTTTGGAAGCACTCTGAGAGGGACACTGTGAAACCAGGACTTCATCTGCACCAGCGCTAAATCCTGCCAAGCAGCAGATTTGAGGTACTTGGGCTCTGTCATCTACATTGTTTAAATGTTCAATTTTTGGAATGGCTCTTGGCATGCTTTTGGCTCATGTTAAAAATACCGTTCTCCTAAGTAACTCCTAGCTATTATTCAGGTGCAAACACAGGCAAAGCACTGCTCCCAGGAGACAGTGTGCATGCTGCCAATATATTCTGAAGGGCAAAAGGATAAAATGTTGTGGAAATACACAGTGCTCTGCACAGTGACCTCCCACACAAAGATTCGGTTATTATTTTGTTGGTGTTAACATTTTCATATAGAATTACAGAATATTCCCAGTTGGAAGGGATCCACAAGCATGATCAAGTTCAACTCTTAAGTGGATGGCCCATACAACAGGATCAACCCATGACCATGGCATTATTACCTCCATGTTCTAACCAACTGAGCTAATATCAGCTTTCTGAGCTAATCTAAGAGTATTATATATATAGATCAGGAGCCTGGTTTTGAACTGAGTCTCCCTGTTTATGCTTTGGTTCGCATCCCATAGAAGGTTTGCAGATCCTGATCTGAATTTTTCTTGGCTGACTGCAGCCCAGAAAATATGCACAATTAGCACAGTCCATCTGCTGGGCTCAAGAGGACCACACTGGAGGTCCTCTGCAAGCAACCCCTTAGATATGCACAGTGTGAATGCCAGGTCCTAGGCACCATCTCCTCCATCCTACACTGCCCTTCCTGCTCCTTCTTGCTCATCTAGGCTTGGTCTGGGGGTCCATACCTGGCTTACACACAGGTGCTTGTATGGCCGCACTGTCATGTGTATCAAAGAGGAACTACATCTCTTGTCCACCTGGAACTGGAAAAGGTCCCCATGGATTCCCATGGTGAAGGTATTTCTTATGTCAGTGAGGATGTAGATGAATCCTAAATGCCATTATGGTCTCTCCTGGATCTGTAGCACAATTTTTAACTGAGATGCTGAACCTGCAAATGTTGTCATGACACTGGCTGCTGCTTTTGAAAACCTTTGGGTACCAAAGTCACCATGCAGGGCCAACTGAGTGGCCTTCAAACCCACAAAATGGGTTAAAACACAGGTATAAATGACAACATGAGAAGTCTCAAGAAGCCAATCAGAATAAGGGTCTGTAAGATCTATGTTCTTGATCATAAGAAGATGTAAGTCAAAGTAGTGATTTCTTCTCTTGAAGAGCAGCAGGGATGTTTTGGAATACCAGAGACTTAAGTTTAGCAAAAGAGTTATTTTTCTAACAGCCTCGATCAGCTAAATGTCCCTAAGATGTCCATCTAGGTTTGGCTTCATTTTAAGTGAGCCATGTCAGTTCCAAGATTATACCTGCTACATGAGCAGTTTGAAATATCACTGAGACACTTTGAAGGCTACTGAGCACTTTTACCTTGAAATTTCATAGGATTGCTACTGTAATCATGGTTCTCCAGGGAAATTCAGTGTCCTCACAGGCTCACACCTTTTGCACTATTGTGTGTTGTCTTCACAGTGTTACACTCCCACTCATAATTTAAACCATGCAAGTTTTGCCTGATGCAGGCCTGGGTTTTCTGTACATGGACATCATTCTGTGAGGCCTTTATGTGGGGCCCAGGATCCTCTTTGGACGTGCCTCCTTGCCTGTTGAACCACAGTCCACACAGCTTCCCTGGGAACCTGGCCCTATCCATGCTTATAGCTGTAATCTTGCAGGTAAGGTGACTGGCAAAGCAAATATACAGAAAGACTGGGCAAGTCAGGAGAGATGGATGGGGTGGATGTTTATCGAGCAAAATAAATTAAAAAAGAAAAAAAACCCAAGTGGATTAGCATACTTCAAGGCATGTTTGGCAAAGGTGATAAAGCTGCTGGACATAAACAAAAGCAAGAACTGCTGGATGACAAACACAAATGCACCATGACTGTGATAAAAGTGAGAGATTTATGAAAGCTTTGGATATCTGGCGCTCCTCTTCATCACATCCTACTCATTTAAGTGGCACCAAGTGTAAATATTGAAAACCCAGATGACATGCTGTTTTGGATATTAGTTCAACCTGTTTATCCTATTATTACCCTGACATTTGCAAGTGTTATCTTTGGATACCAGAGCATGGATGAATAACTATGAATGATATTTCAGAGCTGTCCTATCACTAATGAAATCCACACTCATAATTAGTTTAATCTAAAGAATATGAAGTTCCCTCACTAATCATTTATGTGTTTTATTGCAGATTTGTAATATACTTACTGATACAGGAGTTAACAGATTAGGTTGCTGAATGCCTGGAGTGATCTCATAGACAATGGAAACAAAGCAACTTCTTAATCAATCATTTTGCTAGCTATTTAGCTGGCTTTGCTCCTAAGAGATCATTGGACAGGAGACGTTATTCAAAGGAAAAAGAAAAAAATCAAAGAGAAGAAAGTGCATTCATTATTATTTCCTAAATATGCGCACATACATAGTCCCAGCTGCTTATGCAATGTGAATGACACTATTTGTATTTCTTGAAGAGTCCCTAATCAGGTTCTGTACTGCTGAATGCCTTTGTTTGGGAGGTAAGCATGTCTCTGAATTAACCTCTCTAACACTTCTCTTTCCCTCTGTGCTGCTCAGCGTGCACATAATCCTGGGAACCGTTCATCTTGGATTCAATTGTCCATTGTCTGAACAAAAGACCAGACATCACTTAAGACTCTAGGAACTGGCTGACTATTTACAGTATATCAGAAGTCTTTGGGGCTTTCATTTCAGGTTTTAGCAGAGATTTGTGGTGAAATTTGTTCACCTTTTAGCCCTTTCTGCAGTGCTGGATATGCCTTCTCTCAAATTCTGTAAATCTATTTATCTGTCTAGGACATTAATGCTCAGCCCGAAACAATGAAATTATACAAACCATGTTTTCTGTAAAAGTCTGCTTAATTCAGTGTATTAAGATTCTTTTGGCCTTTTATAAGTAAGGTTGTGGAGGGATGTGTGTTTTGCCCGGAACCCAGTGTTGTGCTTTCCAAGTTATTTCCGAACAAAGACCTCCACGCAGGGTCTGCTTTGTCTGAAACACTATTCACTTTTTCCATTCAGGTTTTCTTCTCTTCATAAATTTAATCCTCAGCCTGGAATTCTTGCCTTATTTTTTTTAGTTATGAAGAGAGTAAACAGCTGGACCATTTTGTAGACTTTGTTGACAGTGCTTAGTTCCTACTTTTTCTTCCCCCCTCTCTGTTTTTCAGACAGTCCCTGGCTCACTTTGTCTGGCTACTGTCTGACATGTCAGCTTACACTATTCCACTCCCAGCTGTTCTTTCCTTTCATGCTATGGATTGTTCTTTGCATTATAGTCAAACATGGTTTTTTATTTCCAAAGGGCTAATCTGTTTCCACAGTAACACATGAAATGGAGAAATCTGATCCCAGAACTGTTCTTTAAAACTTTAAATGTGTATATAAACACATATGTATTTGTCCATCTTAAAGGCAATTGCTCTATCTGTGAAATGAAAGTTGTTATGAAAACTCAGGAATCAGTAAGTTCTCAAGCTGCTTAAGCTACATCACATTTCTGATTCTTATTATAGATATTTGCAGAAAATGACTAGGAATATTTTCCATCAAATGTGGTTGCAGTTGCAAAATTGAATACATTAAACTTAATTGTTGGGATCTCCCTGTTTACTTAATGTCAGATATTTCTGTGTAAATTTTTTCTGGTAACCTATAAATTGTCATTGTCAATGTCACTGCCAGAAACTTGGAACTGACTTGGAACCGAGAGACTGATCTGATATCCCTCTGTTTGAGCTGTAAATGGTCTGAAATCTAATTCAAATGCTGGTATGTAAGGAAAGCATGATTATTCCTTCCCCTTTTGAAAAGCTGTCATTTGTAGCTTCTGAAGGCTAGCAGCAACACAAGCTTTCATTCCCATGGATAAATTGAGACAAAGAGCAAATAACTATCTGTGGAGAAGTCTCAGTCTTCTCTGTATGTCTGTAAGCAGTTTTGAATGAAGGTGAACATCTAAAATGAAGCAGACCCTATGCAGAGTCTGTTCACATGTAATGACCATATCTCATCAGCTGGAAGTTCAGTAAAATGCACTGTTTAACCCTGTTCTAAAACTGCTGATCCTCAGAAAAGTTTTGGGCAGCTCCAGCTGGATCTCTTGGTGTTACCAACATATTCAAGTCCTCCCAAGCTGGATGCCATAAATCCTTGTTCTTCATTGGCAGTTATTCAATATGAGAGTGAAGCCTTCTTCAAAACCGATACAGGCCGATCCTGTGTTTGTAGCCTTGGGCTTGGCACTCAGCCCTAGAGGATGCCTCTGAGGAGGTTAGACCAAACTTTGATTCACCATTCATGTAAGGATCAGCTTCACTTTATTTAAACCAGGGCACTGAGCAGATACCTGCTGGGCTGGGAGCAAGAAAACTTAAAGCTCGATGAGCTCAGCCTGTTCAGGGTATGCTAATTTGATTTGGCAAAATTTATGGCTGCCTATCAATCCATGATCCAGGAGTGTCAAGAGGGAAAAGCCATGGCACATTTCAGTCAGTACTGAGACCTTTTCTTCACACAGGTTTTCACCAAATACGGAACTGTAGGCATAAATGCATATTAGTAAAACATCTGAACTGGAGGTGAGCTACTAAAGACTTCTGAAAATATTATTAAGTGCTTTTAAGAATGATCTAAAATAAACTGATATTGAATGGAATATTCCTAGGGACATCAGTGCACTTCAAGTCCATCTCTTGCACTGTCACAGAGGAGTTTAGCTTCTTACTGAATTTTTATTTTAAGCAGTAAAGATTTCCATCCAAGTACTGCTACAAGAGAGCCCTGAAGCCCACTCTCCTGCCACTGATAAGAAAAATCTTAATTCAAAGATTGCCCA
Organism: Zonotrichia leucophrys gambelii; assembly: GCF_028769735.1. Taxonomy (NCBI): domain Eukaryota; kingdom Metazoa; phylum Chordata; class Aves; order Passeriformes; family Passerellidae; genus Zonotrichia; species Zonotrichia leucophrys. The sequence continues at coordinate 80,651,625 of NC_088169.1, forward strand.
TATCTGTTCATGGACACCATGCATGTCTTTATGCTCATCAGCCTGATCTACTCCCTATTCCTACATCAGATATCATGCAGATACCCAGTGTACTCTTATGTGATCACAGGCAGAACCACTTATTAAAGATACAGGTTTTCAAACTTGTTTGGACACAAAAAGTCCCATCAGCTATGGTCTTGAGGAGAGCCTTAGCACGACTCCCAAAACATAGTGGTGAAGCTACACTCAAGCAACAAATTTGAGTAAATATGTTCCTGGAGAATCAGTGCTCAGTTTGGTTTACTTACTGCTTTTAATTCCTGTTTTCATCCTGCTTTATCTTCCATGGAGATTCAAACTTATTCCTTCCTTCATATTGTTTTTGCTTTTTGCCTTCCCTTACAGCTCAATCACACCCTCTGTATGAGTTGTTTTAGTGTCTGAGAGAAGTTTTATTTTTGGGCAGCCCTTGCAAAAATATTCATAGCTATGTAGGTTGCTGATGCATCACCTCTGGGTGACACTAACATTTTAAACACAGTTTGGAGGGATGTTCCCATTTCCGAGCACAGCCAAAGTCATTGGCTCATGACTAAAATCCCAGAGCACAGAAATAATTTGTTATAATGAGGCTAATGAAGCACTGTGACTGTGTTATCATTAAAACTGGGGAGATCTTAGGGTCCCTGAGGATTTGTGAAAATCTCTAACTACTCTTGGAGGGATGCCAAAGTATTTTGATGTTTTTCCTCCATCATGCCCTCCTCATCCTTCATGTCTGCCGCCTAAGTCCTTTGATGATTTGAACAAAACAAAACCCATGTAAACAGAAGTATATATGTGCATTTTCTCCTACTTAATATCTCTACTGGTATTTTCTACTGAGAGTTCTAACTTCTGTTGGAATTTCAAGAGAAATGTGGTGTTTATGCTGGCAATGCCATTGCTTCTTTTGCCTCATACAATTTTAATTTTTTCTGTGATTATAATTTTCTCTGGATTATTCTCTCCGTCTCCCCAGCACCTTTCAGCATAGGTTGCTTATATAAGATTGTGCAAAATAACAATCAATTTTTAACACCCAAATGTTAAAAATGTTGTTAAAACAACATTTTAACAGTTTTGAAGTAGAGGCAGATCTCTTATCAGTGCATCCAAGGGCTTAAGTCATTGCAGTTTTAACATCAAGCCAAGGAAAAGCAATTATTTCTATTTTCATGCATGACCTGTGGTAGTGGAATCAAAAAATGATACATAAGGGGATTATTCACATATTGCATGGGTAAATGCCCATCTGTGGTCTCTCTTGCCCATAACTTGAGCTGGTCAGGCTGCTTGTGCTCGTGTGTGTTGTGTTTGTTTGTGTGAGTTTGCTGTCTCTGTGAAGCACTGAGCTGTCTCTTGTTCTTTGGTCTGTGCACATGCAGACTCCAAGAGGCTTCAAAGCCATTAACAGTGATTATACAAGCACTGACCGCTTGCCTGAGATTTGATATTTTCTGGAAGCACCAGCTTTAGCACTGATGTCATGGTGCAAGTTTGGCGTTTAGGCAGCTGATGCTGTGCAGAGATTTGCATCTCTGTCTTGAGCAAAATATGTACTGTGCTGTTTCAAGAACCCAAATGTTCTTTGAGATCTTTACTTATTTATACTGAATAAATCTGGAAAATGCTAATAAGGCCATTTCATCACTGACCAGGTGAGGGATATGAATTTTAAAGCTTGGGCATCTATGGCCTGTGCAACAACACATGTACTCCTAGCAATACAAGGAGACACAGCTCTCCTCCTATCTGAGCTGGCACCATGACCCTTTTGGCACCCATCCTCTTCCTCTTGGGGTGGGTTCCCACTGCTTACCACTGCCTTCTTGCAGCATAAAGCAATGCAGAAATATCAGACAAGGGCTTTTTCTGTCTCCCAGCCACCTGTGCAACTTTTTTTTGAAACAAGCAATGCAGACAAATTTCAATACTCCTAAACTGACACCAGAAAGAGTGTTTGAAGGTGAACAAAGAGCTATGTCTTCAAAGTGGCTTTTTGTGCTTGTGGACTAAATGTCCAGGTGATAAGAGCCGCTTGGACAAAGGACACAAACTGTGATATACAGGATGGACAGCTCAGTAACTTGATGGGCAGATGTGGGTATTCCACCCCCAATCCTTTTTAACAATTGGATTTTCACAGTATAAAGCCTCCCAGAGTCTGGTTTTCTAATTAAAGCAACTCTAAGAAGAAAAGGTCCAAACCTTCACACTGGTATTTTTTTCCTCCTACGCTGTACATTTGAAATAACAGCCAGTCTCGGCTTGTCTGAACCTGCTGCTGATATAATGAGCCAGAGGAATTAACTAATTTACCAGAGTTGGTCTCTCTCCTTTGCCTTGAAAATTCCTGTATTTAGGTAATTCAGATGTGAATTTCTCTCTGTCACAAAAAGAGACTGAGGGACTAGAAAAGAAAATGAAAAGATTTTAACATCTCTCCCTACTCCCTTTATAAATCTGCCTTTAGGGTTTGTTCATCCTGTCCTAGGGCACAGGGATTTTGCTTTGAGGTTGTAGTCAACACAGTCCTGAGTATTTTGATATGTTCTCCTGCCACAAACATATTTTTTGCACTTCACTGGAAAATCCTCCCTTGTGTCCACTCCTCAGATAGTACCCATGGTCATTAGTAAAATTCTTTTAACTCACACAATTACAGCTGGAGCTTAAGCTCCACTGCACAGTGCAGAAGTGACTGACATCCTCACTTGCTGTGTTTCAAGGATTACATAAAAAGGCTGGTCATAAAGGAGGTTAAATCTCCTATTAAAACCATGATCTACTCAGTCTGATATTTAGGACTGATCTCTGTTAATATTGGGGAGCATCATGAGAGCACTCTCCACTGTGGTGTATGAGCCTTCACATACTTCATTCACAGCAGCTGTCCCCATGATGTGTGACTCCTTCAGGGGACTCCCAGGAATTACTGCCTTTCTAAGATCTCTAACTACAGGATGCATAAGAATGGGGAAGGTGCCCTAAACCAAAAGAAATAGGGACTTTGGCATAGTTTAATGGGTGGCTTTCTGAGAGCTTGGTCTGCTAGAGTGCATTGGATGTGTGCTTCAGGAGATTTGGGGGTGGGGCAGACATGATGGTACAAAGGCTACCTTTGCCCTCCCCTTTGTTTCATGAGCTCAGAGATGTCCCTCCTGTGTTACCCTGGATGACAGATGTCTTAATCTGTGGCTCACTTTGCCTGGGATTGTCACAGCCACGGGGGAATATATGCATTCTCATGAATATGGCCTGTAGCGGGCAGATATGGGACAAGAAAAGGTGTGCAAAAATCTGGTCCTCTGTGTCCCTTGTGCACTACTGAGGAGGAGGGTGTGACAGCCCATATTTTATGTTGTGCATGCCACTCTTCAGCAGGACATTTATGATAATATGCGTCGTCGTTCATCAGTGTTTCTTGGTCCAGAGGAGAGAAACTTCTGGTGCAAGAGGTTTGGTGAAAGGTTTTGTGCACTTGGCCAGAAGTTACTAGTGCTAAGGTTGACTCCAAGTGCTGGTGTGGACCTATGCTGAGATTTCCAGGCTCCAGAAAAGGGTAAAACTTCATCCATGCCTATTTATCTGGGATCATTTTTTTACCGTTTGCTAGTTAACAGCTTGCATGTTGGCTGTCTCTAGGGTCTCTTTCTCTTTGTGAGCTGATTATAACACAGGGTATTTGAAGATCAAGTTGCTGCTAGTTTTTATGTTATTTTTTGTTTTGTAAAAAATATGTAAGAATAAAAGGAAATAAAGAGTATGACTCATTATGAGGCATTTGAAAGATCCAAGTGCAAACTAACTCTGTGATTCAGAGCACCAGCCTGAAATGCAATTGTGTGCCTTTCAGGAAGTGCTAGCTTTAGGTATTCAGGAATAGGAATGTCATGTGCTGCTGCACCTTTAGGAAAACCCTTAATTCCTCTGTGACATATGATTTGAAAACTTGATATTCTCCATACATTCCATAAAAAAACAAGCTTTCCTACAATCAGTCTTTTTGTTGGTCTCCCCTCTACAGATAAAAATTAATTTTGTATAGAATTATTCAGCTTTGAGAGAAGTGAATATCCCACACAGAATTTCCTGTTTATGTAGATTAAATCATTTCCTAAGCTGTTGGTGTGTTCATGTTGCCTGAAAATAGGAGCAATCCAAACTATTTCCCCCATTTCTAAAGAAATGCTGTTAAGAAACACTCCAGGGATGATGTTCTCTAAGAGTCTCGCCACTTACTTTATTTTATTCTACTTTTAAGCCAGAAGATTTGAGGTAATTCAGTCTGAAATTTCAAATTATTCTGGGCTTTTTTCTACTAAGAATATAAGTATGCAAACACACATATATTGGAAAGGGATGAAAGCAAGAAAAAAAAGAGAGAAAAAGGAAGGAAGTGGCGGAAGGAAGTGGCAGAAGGAAGGAAGTGGCGGAAGGAAGGAAGTGGTGGAAGGAAGTGGCGGAAGGAAGGAAGTGGCGGAAGGAAGGAAGTGGCAGAAGGAAGTGGCGGAAGGAAGGAAGGAAGGAAGTGGCGGAAGGAAGTGGCGGAAGGAAGGAAGGAAGTGGCGGAAGGAAGTGGCGGAAGGAAGTGGCGGAAGGAAGTGGCGGAAGGAAGTGGCGGAAGGAAGGAAGGAAGGAAGGAAGGAAGTGGCGGAAGGAAGTGGCGGAAGGAAGGAAGGAAGGAAGGAAGGAAGGAAGGAAGGAAGGAAGGAAGGAAGGAAGGAAGGAAGGAAGGAAGGAAGGAAGGAAGGAAGAAATGGAGCAAGCTCCATTAATACCACATTCTTGCAGAGATGTTCCTCTTGCTTTAGCACTGCAATTTTTTGTTTGCTCACATTTTGCCTCAGTGATGTCTGGGGCAGGTCTTTGCCATGACCACCTCTTCTCACTTTTTTTTCCTATAAATGAGTATTCTACACAAGCCCTTTCCATACAGAGGAAGAGGGATTTTAAATGTGTTTGTGCAATCTTCTTCCTTGCTTGCTGCGGTTATGGGATTCAGTGCTTCAGGGCGTTGCAAATTTCTGACACAGAGGAGAGATTCCCTACACAGGGGAGTTGCAGTCCACATAAACCACAGAAGCATCTCCCATGTTAGAGGAATATCCTTTCTCAAGATGGAACTTGCAAAATACCAAAAAGTCAGATAAATTTAAGATCTGTTTAACGTGTACCAATAAACAAACTGTAAAGGTTCATAGGTCTATAACCAGAATCTCCAAAACATACAATCAAATTTTTTGCTAGATTTCTCTGCTTTTGTACCATCTCTGATATAATAATCATAATATTTGGGGATATTTTTTGTGAACAAATTTCGAGGCATTCTAAAGCAAAGGCCACAAGTGATCTATGCTTGCCCACACTGATTCTAACTGTAATAACCTTAAATTTTTTATTAAATGGCATCTTTTTCTGGACACACTATTGTACTGTGAGGACTTGGCACAAACAAGGATTAATAATGATTTTTCTTGGAGAGAATGATTGCCTCAGGCAATAGATAAGAGGGTATGAGGACCTTATAAGTGCTTAATAAAAAGGAATAAGCTTCATTTCAACTGTGGCAGTCAATGAGAAATATAATTCCTCTTCTTATTATCATTTTTATGGTGTTCTAAATTGCGAATGGTGGTTTCTGGATAAGTGACATGACATGTTCCTACAATATTAAATTTTATTTAACTTGGTAAAGACAATAAACTAAAGAACTTTGTATGGCTACAGTGGTGAAGAAGTGACGCTGTATATTCAATAACATATGGATCATATTGACTCTCCATTCACTCCTGCATATAATTTATTAAATAAAATATGGGGAAACATGAGTGTGAACTAATGCCCAGGAAAGTCTTCATCATTGAGAAGTGATAAGACCAAAGTCTCTGAGCTGGGTTCTAGGCTGTAGCTCATGGCAGTGGGCATGAATGTGCATTGTGATGCATTACAGGTAGACCATGAGCTCATGGGGTAGGGCTTCATTTCACCTCTGGACTTGGAATTCCAAATACTGGGAAATCCACTTATACCATTAGCTAACAACATGTGTCCTTGTATTCAAGGGATACAAAGGATGACTGTATCAGCAGGAAAATTTCTGCAATAATTGAGGAAGTTTTTGGGCCAGCAGCTCAAGGATGAGAGTGGACAGCAGATTTCCGCAATAGTAGTACAGACAGAACTAAAGCTTTTGCTTACTCTTTTAAATTTTATTTTTGTGTTAGAGAACCAAATGAGTGCTTTGGAAGAGACCCAGACATGGCCATGAACCTCTCTGAGTCTGGGAACCCAGCAGGCTGCTGCTGGCTTACATTAAACTATGAAGGCAAGTATTTTTAACTGTGAGAGCCTAGTTTTCTACAGGTATTTTTCAAACAATCAAATGAGTTTTATTCCAACATTAAAAATGCTCACAGCAGTCAGGATGAAGAGTGTAGGGGAAGGTCCTTTTGATAAATGGCAGGGCTAAAGCCCTAAACATTTATCTATTTAACAAGACTTCACAGTTGCCAGATTTATGCACCATTGTATTTAGCCCAGTAGTAAAATTTATAATGCTCCTTTTGGACGGCATAATTCTTTTCCTCTGCTAGGAGAAAACTATATCCAGGGGAAAAAGCAAATTTCCTTTAAAGACCAAGCAGTTGTTCTGTGAAATGTTTCATGTATATTTAAGGACATCACTAATTGTGATAATAATATTATTTCTAAAATTGCATAAAAACTTTGTCTGCAGTGGGTATTTTGAATAAGGATACTTGGGTCTATATTTGGAAAAGTATTTACGTGACTCATGTAAGATAGGCATCTAGTGAGGTTACAAAAGCAATGAATGTTTTGAAAGAAGCAGCAGTAAAACCAGGGTGCTCTGGTGCTTTTAAATGAGTGCTGTCAGCTTCTCAGAGTTGTTAGGCAGCTACATGTCTTCTGGAGCACTTCATGGAGCCTTTTTGGAGTACTCCAAAGTCGGGGGTCGAATGTTGCATCTCATGAGAGACGCAGACAGCCTGAATGACTGTGCTGTTTTGGAGGAGAAAAAGCATGGGGAGGCATAGGGACAAAAAAAGTCTGGAACCAGACATTTCTTTTCAAAGTTTGAGAGTACAGAGCCTGATTCCCAGGAGGAAAGGGAAAGGATGAACAGTGGTGAAATTTAGCTGTTTTGGAATTTTCTGCATTTGCGCACACTGGCTCCTAGAATTTCCTAAAAGTGCTTTGTGTACACTGAAATGTGTAGCACTTGTGCAGTGGTAGGTAGATCTACCTTAGCTCTTCCTTGGATCCTTCTGAAGTAGATTAGGAGAAGTAGAGGCAATGTTAAAATTGACCTCATTGGAAATGTTCTATACAATGCTCAAATTTACTGTAAGACGGATTTTTGTGCTAGGGTACATGGAGCATGCTGTGAAATGCAGAATGCCTCTGCTCTCAACTCTCTATCTAGAAATGCTGACAAATGAAGAGCTACTGGTCTTGGTGGTCTTTGTCCCTTGCCAGCTTTTCAAAAGGGATGCAAAGAGGTGGTGGCCAAGTTGTCAGGAATCAGCTCTCTGATGTCCGGAGCTTCACTAGGTCGGTGTGTTTCTTCTTGGTGTTTCATTTCCAGTGAGCCTTGGCATCTAATGAAAACCAAGCTTCTAAATGTCACAGACAGGTGTGCTTTAGGGGAATGGTTCAAGGAAATACTGCACTCAGAGGCAGAGTAAATGATAACCTGCTCCCTTTCACTGTAAAGGAGAACAAGCTGGCTTCAGACAGTCCTTGGCTTAAGTCAGTATCCTAAATGGTGTCTCAAAACTCTGTAGAGAAAATGATATAAAAATGGGTACAGAAAATTTCCCTTTGTAGGAACAAAGTTTCAAAGAGCCAGGTTTGTGAAGGTGGTTAGACAGAGATGCAAAGGCAAATGAATATACAGAGATGTTTTAAAGAGCTTCTAGTTGTGTCATTTTAATTTTCTAAGGAGTTAGAGAACATTATGTGCACTTACAGAAATCACAACATATACCTTAAGAGATCTTTGTAATTCTAGTCCCATAGGGCTAGGGACATTTCATTTCATTCTGCTTTGTCCACTTGAAGATATTCTGCTGTTACACTAAACAAAATGATTCTTCTGGAGCTGACTGTGTGCTAGTCTATCAGGAGATGCAGGAGTGCCATTTTCTTAGAGATATGCTTCACACAAATGACAGCTGACGCTTAAATGTGCATCCAGGCACCACTCAAAACACAAATTTCTGTACAGTCATATCTAACCTTGCTGAATTAATTATTTTCACAACTGATTTGATAAAAAGACAAAACAAATAATCATACAAACAAATCAAAACAAGCAAACAAAAAGCACAACAAAAGCCCTCAGGCTTTTAAGATTCTCTAAGACTAAAATTGCTTGGGCAGTTTTCCCCAGCAAGAATGGATCTCAAAAGAAAACTAACTATTGGTTTTATTTTGGTCTTGCGTTTTGTCGGAGGTATTCTGAACCAATACCACAAAGTGACTGAGACTGAACTGGAATTCCTCCAAACATCTTTGGCCTCCTAATTCCAGCACTAAGCTACTAAATGTGAAATGGTACAAAATTGAATAATTGCAGCCAGACATTATAAGTAATAATTATCTGTAGTCCGTCACAATACTTCTGTTGTAATTTTATACCTTTTTGTAGACACTCTGTCTACTTCACCTTCCACATACCAGCAGTTTTCTGCGGTAGCAAACTGCTCTGAAGCCTTTTTCCCCCCCTGTATTGACATGATTAGATAGGTAAACTTGCACCATGGTTAGCTTGTCCGGATAGCTGAGTGAACAGAAATGTTAACACTGGCATCACATTTGCTGTGATTAATCCAATCTTTCCTTGAGAATCAGTATTTGCCTGGGGCTTGCAGTTTTCTCTGGAAAGCCACAAAGATGTCTGCCCTCTGCTAAGTGTGTGTATCAAGTCTTGTTGATTATTATTCAGTGTGACAGTGGGACGACTGATAAAATAAATGAGGAGAATAAATAGCAGAATTACTTTTTAATTTCTTTTTCCCTTGATTGCTTTTACTGTGTGTTTGAAGAGGCATGAAATTATGGTAACTCTCCTGTATAAAAAATTGCCAAGAATTTGTCTGGTTCACGTGCAAAAGGGCAATCTCTCAAGACCTATTACAAGGAGGGAAGGAAGGGAGGAAGACAGGAAATTCAGAAGCAAAAGAAAAAAAATCTGCTTTTTTTCTTTAGTATTTTGTTTATAAGCATTCATATCAGACACTCTTCTGGCAACATAATGTTAATAGTGTTTATATATGTAAGACTTTCATACTGATAAGTTCTGTTCATTAAATTCTGTGTTTTACCTGAGTAAATCCTAAAATATTCACAGTCCTATAGGCATTGCACGAATTGTGGGTGCATTTATCACTTCATATAATCAGACACTGAGAGGTTTGCATTTATCTGCATTGGTAATATCTTGTCTCCAAAGACGTAATAGTTGACATGTTATGTTTGACATTTTTGTTGACACGGACAGTAGGATTGAATATACCCTTGTCAAGTTTGGCAATGACACCAAGCTGTGTAATATGCTGGGCACAACAGAAAGAAGGGATGGCTTCCAGTGACCTGCCAATACTCACACTTAGCATAGGACAGACTCTTTATGGGGTTCCAGAGAAAACTGATGAGAAGCTCAACACGTGCCAGCAATGTGCACTCACAGCCCACATCCTGGGCTGCATCCAAAGCCCCGTGGGCAGCAGGGCCAGGGAGGGGATTCTGCCCCTCTGCTCTGCTGTGCTCTGCTCTGCTGAGACCCCACCTGCAGGGCTGTCTCCAGCTCTGCAGGCCTCAGCACAAGTGAGATGGCCAGAGGAGGCCACGAAGATGACCAGGAGGCTGGAGGGTGTCTCCTGTTGATGACAGGCTGACAGAGCTCGGGTTGGTCAATGTGGAAAACAGAAGACTCTAGGGAGAACTTCTAACAGCCTTCCAGTACCTAAAGGGGGCTACAGGAAATCCAGAGAGGAACTTTTTACTAGGGCACATAGTGATAGGACAAGGGGTAATGGCTTTAAACTGAAAGAGAGCAGGTTCAATTTAGTTAGTAGGAAAAAATTCTTTACTGAGAGGGTGGTGGAACAATGAAACAGATTGTCCAGAACCTGGGGATGCCCGATTCCTAGAAATGTTCAAGGTCCTCTTGGATAGGCCTTTGAGCAACCTGGTCTAGCAGAAGGTGTCCCTGACCATGGCAGGAGGTTGGAAACACATTTCTTACAATGCAAATCGTTCTATGATTCTGTGATACTGATTCACACAGGGCCAGATCATGAAATTGTCAATACTCATCTTATATGAACTTGCTCATTTAGGAAGTTCTGCTCATCAGACAAGCGTGTGAACTGATGCACAGGTGACCATGTGGTTTTGTCTAGCCCACAGGGCAGAGTGTGTGTGAATAGTGGGCTCCTTTGAGTGTCCTGGTCTGTCATTTGACGCTAGGAAGCCAGTGTCACTCTTTGGGAAAGAAATCAGTGCTCATTTTAGTTATTTTCTTTTGTGAATGATTGATATGCTTCTGAGTAATGTATATTGTATTTTCTTACTTTTATATCAGAAATTCAGCACCTCCTTGCTGGGTTTTACATCTGTGATTTTATGCCAGTTTCTTCTCCACAGGGTTTGGATATACCATTTTTGTTTAATCTTATACTAAAAAGGTATCAGCAGTTTTATTAGGTATGTAGTAGTTTATTTTAAAGAAAAGAAAAATCGATACATTTACAGATGTTTCTTGCCAAAATGCTCTATTGCTATTTGGCGATCTTGTTTAGGTAATGGATTTTTACATTAAGTGTCTCTTAGGAGTTATTTCAATAATTTATATGATACAACATTTTTGCTTTCTTGCTTTCTTGCTTTTTTTTTAAGGACTGGTTACAATTTCTAAAAGCAGAACTAAGAGCACAATTTAATGTACACATTAAATGGTGATTAGATGGCTGAAATTTGGTAGATTTTGGTGAAAACTTCCCTGTCTTTAAAATCCATCTAATTATCTTAATCTGAAAGTCACAGGCCACACCAATGCTACTTTCTCATACTACTTAGTAGTCAGCGTGTGCTTAGTTTGCAAGGCAATATGGATCCAACAGACCATACCAATGTCTTTTTCTCTATGGCAGCCAATAAAGTAATTCAGCTGCACAGTAAGCTTTCTCTGTTAGTTTTTCCTTGTGCTTGTATATAATACTTATATTTATGTGTGAGATGTGCTCACACTAAGAAAACTTCCTAAAAGACGTTACTAAAATTAAAAAAAAAACAATCGTAAAAAAAAATCTTGTTGTCTGGGTTAGAAGCCTATTTGTAAACTTTACAGCCTACCTAAATGTTCTTGATTTAATAAAACATAATAATCTTAAATTCATCTTGATTGCATTGCTTAACAATAGCATGTCCCTTGAATTGTAAGCCAGATACAGCTTGTACTTCCTGTGCAGATGTTGGCAATGAAATTAAGAAAAGACTTTCAAACACTTATGTAGATGTTAATTTACACCTGGAGATGAACTTTATCACAGTGAAATGGTTGATTGTTTTACAGTCAATTTTGTGCGAGCAGTATCATGCACTATTGTTTTTATTGAACTGTATGCATCAACATTTGTGCACCGAAACCCATGGTTCTCTCAGCTTACAACTTCTATCCCAGATCTATGAACTTTTAACCCCAAAAACTTTGTTGACAGGCTGCAAATTCCTGAAATAACAGGAGGCTTTGTTGAGACACAAGTAAGCATGTGGTGAGGGGGTGAAGGGACCAGCATGCACCTGATTTCACCATGACGTGAAAGAGAGATGCGGTTGAGGTGTGCATCCATACCTGGGAGCTCAGCAGGGCGCATGAAGACCCCGGCTGTCACGAGTAGAGGGGTGTGGAGAGATGCAGTATTTTATTTTTTTGAGATTAATATTATGATTTCACTAGATTCTGATAAAAGACAGCAGCAGCACAAAAAGGAAAGCGTCTGCCCCACATTTGACCCCACAACAGGCCTTGCTGCAGTGAGTGGCAATGCAGGATGTGTGATGACAGCAGTCTTTGCAAATAAGTGTGTCACCTCCCACAGCACAAACTGAGTGGGAGATTTGGGTTGACACAGCAGAGGAGCAGCTCTGTGGCAGGAACACTGATGCACTGGGATTGTGAGGACTTTCTAAATATCCTCCTCAGTGCATAAGGCCTTGCAAAACGTAAATATTTCTGTTTGGTTGCCTTTGATGGTTAGGAGATTGGAGAGGTGAGAATTTCCGGAGGTGCGTGTGGGCCCAGTAAGAAACTGCAACTTCTGGAGGCAGTTAGGGGGAGGTGAATCCCATGTGACACAGGCTGGGCCATGGATTTATTATGCAGGTATTCCAGAGGGTGTCTGTATGAATTTTCAGAAGATAGTATATTTGGGCAGATTCTGGTAAGTTTGCTCATTTGTTGTAAAATAGTAAAGTTATCTTTTTAAGGTCTAGGTTAGGTGTTTTCTCTTGTTCTTTTCAATCTTACAGTTTATACATAAGTACCACGTACATTTTAGAGGCATTTATATCAAGAGGTTCCATCTTTCTGACAGTGAAAAATGTTTCTATAAAAAGAAAAAGATTGTTGATCTGCATCATTGACAAAGGAAAAGAAGCTTTTTTTTTTCATAGTGATTTGCAAACACTGCTATTCCAGGGCAGTATTTATATACTTAAGAAAACATTTTACCAGTAACTAAGCATTATATAATTACCTAAAAATTTTTAGGTAATTAATTTATATAATTACCTAAAAAGGTAATTATATAAAATTGTGATTTCTTAGCCTGAGAGGCCAGTCCTGAATTCCACAGTAGTTGAATGCATGTGTTTGCTATCACTTTGTCACATGTTTGTTTAATCACATCAGTTAATACTACATTGCAAGACCACTCCAGGTTCATTTTATTTGGATCCTGCTGTAGTTTATTTTTGCACATGTTCCATTATTAATGAGCCCCCTAGTACATTGTCATGTATATTGCATCATGGAGTTATTAATTTATGTTTATTTTTCCTGCCTGTTTCCATGTATGTTCAGCATGTACACACAAATACCAGCCTCTTACTGGAGCAATCAAGGAGATTATACTACAGATTGTGTTAATCATTACTCTGAATGCTATTATAAAGACATGTACAAAACTTCACCCCTAGTTCTTTCTTTGGCTTTCTTTGGCTTGCAGTCCTCATGACAAGCAAGTTAGTTTCTTTCCTCTAGACAATCTAGTATCCCAGATTGTCTTTATTTGCATTTCTTTTCCTTTGGAGCACCACTCTTGATCTTTCTGCTGCTTCATCAGCTTTGTCAGCCAGATTTTCCAGTAAAGACATTGGGATCCAGGCGATGCAGCTTCTTGGGGATCAAAGGTCCATACTGACTTATAGGAAATTCTCTTTTGAGGAGAATTATGGCTTTCCTCTCCTAAAAATGGTTTTGAGTATGCTAGTCATCCAGTACTAAACAAGAGCTGTGATGGGAGATAGAACATGCTTGAGGAGGATGATGTCTTTCACTGCTAATTCCTTCAGCTCCTCAGGAGTAAGTTTGCATGAATTCAGATTCATTAGCAGTTCTGAACTTCTGCCTCCTTGGGAACACCAAAAGGCATATAGTGGATAGAAATTTTACCTCTAGATGAGTTCCTATCTCACTCAGAGCTGATGTTTCACAGGGAAAGCAGATGCAGGCTGTCATCTGTCATGGCAATTTAGTAATGTCCATGCCTGCAGTGGTCCAAGTGGTCACTTGTAGCTTGGCTCTCACAGGTCTCCTGGGCCAGCCTGCTTTCCAGAGCAAGTAGAAACTGTCTCATCAGGGGCTTGTGTGAGCTGCCACAGCCATCAGAAGTATGGCATTTTTATGCAGGAGTATTGGTGCTGTTTAGTGTAGAAAGTGGCATTTTGGCACAGACTTGTATAGACACTCCATATCCAGCTCAAATATCTATTAAATTATTTTGAATGCACAGGGCTGCATAGAATCAGAACCAGTCCCTGGCAAACTTCTTTCAGTATGGTGACAGATGGAAAAAAATTAGAAAATATGCAGTAATGTTTCTCAGCTTGTAAAAAGAAGAAAATGCTCCCATTCTCTACAGAGAATCCTAAACTCATCACACAACTCAGTCCTCACAGTACTTGCTTTGCCTGCCAGTTCAGGACCGTCACAGACCCAAAGACCACATCTTCAGGGGTAATGCTGAGGAAACATGGCCATGTGTGCCACTGGCCTAAGGTGTGACACTGATTAATACCCACCAACACTCTCTCCTCCAGAGTGCCTTGGCTTTTATGTGCTAACCTTGGGAGATGAGCAGAACTGTGAACCAAGTCTGTCAATAGCTCTTCGGCAGTTGCTGTACAAGGTTACAGTAAATTGGATTATAAGATCTTTCTGAAACCAGAGTTTTCGTTTCATTTTAAACTTTCTCCAATATCTAATGCACTTCCTCTTCTTTCCAAAAAAATGAACAATAGATCCTCATATAAAAAGGCTAAAGTTTTTCAAATGAGGGGTAACAACACATCTGTTTGAAAAAAATCTCCAAACTGCACTAAAGCTTATCCTTATTTTAATGGCCAGTGTTCTCAAATAATTTTCCCTGACTGGACATTTAACAGGAAAGATTTATTTCATTTTATTTATGTAAAGCTCTGGCCTGTGCCACATTAAAGACTGTGAGCTACACTGCATAGCCAGGGAATTGCCTGCAACAAGGAATTATGGGCAGAGATGGAGAATCAGTTTTATTCTTTAGAGGACCAAGTACATGTTGTAATGGTTGCTGAGGGACATGGTACAGCTCACGGCTTGGAAAAGCAATTGCATTATCAGCAAGGAAAGGAGCCACAAACCATGTTAGAAAAAGGTAAGAAGTCTGGTTAATTGTTTGGATTTGTGAAGAGAGCTGAATTTGCTGGTTTACTAGTGTAGGTAAAAGCTAGGAGCTAAAATAAAGAATTATAGGAGAAGACTATAAACTACTTCTCCGTGTTAAATATGGGACGATGCTGTGCCACATGAAAGAGGCATGAGAAGGAATGACAGTCTGAAATGCAAAGTGCTTACACGGCTATCAGCAAAGAGGTGAAAATTAAAACTAGATGAGAGTAAGGTTACTCAGGGACTGGTCTTAAATTAATCTCAGTGAATTTACCATGAATTCTTCTTGGGTTATGCTTCTTTTTTCCTTATTCATGTAAAAATTTCTTCAAGCTGCAGGTTATCTCTTCTCACAGTGAGGGAATAAAAAGTTGGCCTAAAGGGATCCAGGTCATGCATCCCCTTGGAGGGCTAATCAACATTTATGCTCCTCAGATGTAATATTTTCCATGAGATTTGTATGCATGCATATGTGACCATGAATAACATATGCTTTTCTGAAATAGAAGTGAATTTTGTGATATTTAAGTGTAGCACAGGATGACTGTTTCCTAGATGCTAGTCATGGAAGAAAGGCAATTAAAAAGATGTTATTTTTTTAATGATTCATATATCCATTTTAATGAAAATATTCTGTTTAATATGATGGCTACCTAGAAATGATATGAAAATATTCTGTTGAGCTGAACTGAACAGCATTAGTGCTTCAGACTACTCATCTTGGCAGCAGTGACAAAACCTAAAGTCAGCTATATTTCAGCTGACTGTTTTAACTGGAAGACCCTGTGAGAGAAACACCCAGCCAACTGAAAAGAGAGCCTAGATTTTAAAAGGAATGGCAATTTCTTTAAAAATAAGAGCAGGAAAATGTCCCTATGAGAAGATAGGTGTCATACTTATGAAAAATCTAATGCCTTTGTGTGTCCTTCCTATAGTTTGCATAATCTAGCTGCTTTCCCTTAGAAGACTTTGATTTCCACATTTTCCACGTGTTGATTACAGTATTGATGCAAAGCCAAATGAGACAAAGGAGCAGGAGGACCTCATTCTCAGCTGAGAAACCCAGCAACTAGATTAGAAATCAGGTGTCTCTTGTGTTTAGCTTGATGGATCCCCCAAATCTTCCATTGCTGCCTGCAGGAAGGACTCACACAAGACAAAGGTGTTTACTCAGCAACCCACACCACTGTGACTGTGCTTTTCTCCTTGATGATCAGGTTGGTATTTCCAAACTGTTTCATACTGACAGGTCTTAGAATCTACTAGCCTCATTTCTAAAACCAGTGACTTCATCATCATTTTAAACTGGCAAACAGCCCAAGAGATTAGATATGCTCTGATAATGACCAATAAATTTGACTGACAAATGAACTTTGAACCAAAAATTTCTAGATTTGTGTGTTGGTAGTGGTCAGCTCAAGAAACTTAGAAAACTTCTAGGGGCACCTAAGGATTTGATTTTATGAGCCTTCAGAAAGCTTTCTTTCTGAGGTGCTCTAGCACCTTAGTTGGAGCCTTCCTACATTTCTTTATGAATCTGTGGGAATTTTGCCTGAGGTTTTAACATGTTTTTTAGGATCTGTTCTGTGATCTTCAGTGATGCAGAAGATTTTAGTAGGAGCATCTATATATACACCAAAAAAAAAAAACCCAGTGTAAGGTGTTACCATATTAATTTCTGTTTTCAATGTTCAACAGTCATCCTAACCATTTCCACAGGACAAAACCCTCAATAATGAAATCACTTCAGGCTTGGTTTCAAAAACTAGCATTGCAGAACAGGCATGGATTTCAGTGCCTCTACCACCTAATCTTCTTATGAGAAATAGCCAAGGAATAAATAATATTTGCTTACTTAACTGAGATAAGAACTGATCCCAGAACCCAAGCTAATAGAAAGCTGAAGCCAAGATATGGTATTAAGAAGATGTGGTGTTTCATCACATGGTTAATGGTGGTTTAACACCCAAAATTCTTTGTGACTGGAAAAAATCCTTTGGTTTATTCCATATAAAGACACAGGTACATTCTAGCTTTAAATATATGCTGCATAGAAATTCAGTGCGAGACAATTTTTAAAATTTCTTGTCATCTGCTAATGTATAATATTGCTGACAGAGACTTTCTGAAGAGATTGCAGATATGCCATGGGTTTATTTATTATGTCCTTAAGGACTTCTCTGGTGACCACAGCAAAAAACTAACCAACCAAACAAACAAACAAAACCAACCCAAAAACACCCACAAAACCAAACCAAAACAAAACAATAAAGCCAAAACAAAAAAATCCCTTGAGAACATTGAACCTGATCTAATTTATAAATAATGTAAATAATACAATATGTAAAACACTTTGGTAAGTTTCAGAATTAAACCCATATAGAAATTAAAGATTCCCATTATTAATCTCAAGAAATAAATTTAATTCATACCAAAACATTAGAGTGTAATGTGAGCAGCTGTCCATTATCTGCCGGATGATAAAATGCATTCTGCCAGGAAATAATTCTTCTCTTATCAACACTTTCTACTTAGTAACTGAACTTTAGCTCCTGTAGAAATAATTAGGATCACTGATGAGAGTTATTCAAGTTTTCAAAGTCTTGTGAATAACATGATGGTGTGATATCCTGACTAGATCTAACCCAGGAGCATTTATTCATTCATGCATTGAAGAATGGCTGATAGTGATTAAATGTAATTTTATAAATTTGCTTTTATTTCCTACAAGGCTCAACTCACTCTCTGTGCTATAGTACTTAGTTAATCCTCCTGTAGACCTTTAGATACCCAGGTTATAGGGAAACCAGTAATTCACACTTAATAGTGGCTGCAATGATAACAGAAGTTTATCTGCCCCTACATTTCAGAGTTTTTAAGGAAACATCTTTCTGTGTGCCCAGGCTAAGTGATTCTTTGTTGTAATTCCCTGCAGGGCTGTTCTCCAACCATAAAACAGTAGGCAGAGGACAGCCCCTAATAATACTAAGTTGCATTGTCTGTACAAGGCCACAACTTTGGTCATTGATGCTTTCCCAGAGATGAGCCACCATTTCTTTTAGTGTTGCTGTACATTAAATGAGCTGTTAATTTTCCAATTTATTTAAAAGATGTATGTTTTGTAGCAATCATATTTGATGTCTCACCTTTACGTTAAAAACAAAACTTGGTAGCAGGTCCAAAGTTAAACTTAGGAATATTTTTCAAACTCTTTGCACTGTTGGATAATCCTTACATTTTTACTGTATTTTCTTCACAAGCCCTTTTCCTCTGAAATCCCTCCAGGCTGAAACACCCCAAACTTCTCTGTAACCCTGCACAGGAAGGGCTGGATTGGCCTAGTGGAACCAGCTTGAGAGCACTGGAGTTTGTATATGCATCTGTGCCAGCATGTCTGTGTGGATTCATGATTTATCTTTTATCTTTGACACCTTTGTTCCAACAATCCTTCAATACAAAATTGGTCTTGTGTTTGTACATTCATACATCTCTCCCATCATACTCTTGTTACAAACTTTATTAATAACTTCTAGAGACACTTGAACTCTCCACCTCATGGGTGTGAGACAATGGCTCTGCAACAATGCAGCTACAAGAAAAAATATTTTTGACAGAACTTAACAAATAATTCCTCTATTTGACATGTTTATTCATTTCTAAAGTCTTAAAAATTCATTAATCTCTTACTCCTCTAAGTAGAAGCAGAAAATAGATACCTGTCATTACAAGTTCAACTACAAATAAACTTGGAAAGGTCTCCAGCTAGATATGAGTTAATTTTGCTCCATATTTGGATTGTTTTACTTTATTAGTGGAAAATATTTTAAAAACTCACCGAAAAATTGGAGCACATCACCCACATGTCTTCCTTAGAGCTGCCAGGCTTCTCTCTGCAGTGGAAGTCACTGATCTTTTGGATTGCTTACTTTAACCCATATCACAATGTCTCCACCGGTGTTAAACTTTCAATGATTCTTTGTTACACTGCCTAGTAAACTCCACATTGCCTGGCTGTTAAGCAGTGTAGAGAATGAGATAGAAGTCGCATGCTGCCAACAGAGGATGAAGCACCCCAAAATGTTTTCCTCCACTCCTGGCAGTCTCAGAGATATTTTGGCAAACAGAGGTGATTAAGTGGGTCTAAATTCCCTGCCACAGTCCCTGGGAGTGAGAGATTAAAGGAGCCATCACTTCTGAGTGCCTGGGAAATATCTTTGCCATCAGAGCACAGAGAGCTTGCCACTCCCTGGGGCAGAGCACGGGCACCATCCACCTTCTGACTTCTGTGAGGCTGAAACTCAGACCTGCCTTAACCATCTCAGGTAAAATGAGTTTAAGCTAGCTCAGATTTATCATAATCATTATCTCACCCCCACATTTCTGCATAAAAATTGTAAAATTATAGCCAGAGGTGAGTTACAGTGTGACAAACGTGTAAATTTAGACACAGTAATGGCAAGCAGGTATTTGAATCATCCTACACATTGCATTGAGGTAGGCCATAAACAATGAACCAAAAATTCATGAAGTAAAGCATGGTCATAGATCTTAATCTTAATCACCATTCTCTTGATGTAAGAGAAAATTTTTAAGAAGTGATGTGTCCTCAGAGGCAATACATTTATTTTTGGGGATAAGCTTAGAAGACCATGCATAGTATTAGCACTGTTTAGACTTGCTCTGCTTGCTTACCTATTTGATCCAGTGTGCTGAAAAATATCTTTTTTTTCCAGCTCTACCCCAAATAGCCTTGTCAAAACTGAGCCCAGAAGTCTAACACAGCTAACGATAGTGCAATTGGGCAACCTGCTCCTATGGTATTTGGCAGCATTGTCACAGAAGAGAACAATGTATGAAGGGGAATATAACTAGAAGGACAATATATTTTATGGAAGTAGAATGCAATTATTCAACTCAAAATTAATGAGTTATCAGCCACAGTTGTTCCTTCATCACCAAGCTGCTCTTTACTGACAGCAAGCAGAGAGGCCTTGGGCTTATGTCATATCTTAAAGAAGCTGCTGTATGTCTTTAAGGACCATAAAAGGCAGAACTGTGGTTTTATGTCTCAAGGCTGATGTCCATTTTCTGTACATGATTAATGTGTTTTATGAACAGTACTTTAGCCACAGAAGTAGGAGGATATTTGTCAAAAAAAAAAAAAAAAATCTGAAGAGCACAGAAGAATGAATGAGTCTGACTAAGATTTGGGAACAGATATTGCATTTTCCTTTGATGTTGTTTGTTCCTTTGTCTGGATCTGTCTTTCATGTGTTTGAAGACTAGTGTAAAACAAATCAGGAATCATAATAAAAAGTGCTCACTAACTTGCTATGTAGAAGTCTGTGAGAGTAAATTGCTGCAGAATGACTTATAAATTTCTGTGCTTTGTCCAAGTCAATTAAAAAGCACTCTTTCAAACGTGTTCATTTATTTGTATAACACTTGTTCTGTAATATTCACTCATCAATATGTCAAATCAAGCAAAAGTGGGTATGACCTGGTCAAATGGTTTGTGAAGATAATCTTTTAATAATAAAAGGTATAGGAATTTAAAACAATGGGAATAAATTTGTCGAATGCTTGATATAGCTGACATTTGAAATTATTTTATTAATTCCTAGACACTTGTTTCAACTTACTTAAGTAACAGTGTTTTATGAGCTGAGACTAGAAAATGTCTCCTTTTTAGCCACTCTTCTTCAGCTGTCAACATGTACAGGAACAATTGTTACTGTCAGAACTGACATGAAACATCAGCCACAATCCTGAATTAACTTCCCTTTGGATGTCTCTCAAACTGCATTTACAAGCAGCGATCCAGTCTCTTTCTTAATTCCACAGACTTAGTTCTCGATTTAAAAAAAAAATTTTCAGAGGATTTTTTTGGGTGGGTTTTTTTATTACATTTTTTCTTTATTTATGGCATTGTATTTGCCTTTCTCTCTAGCATTTAGACTGCATAGCATCTGTAAATTTCTTTTTAAGCCTTGCAAAATAGGAAGAGAAAAGCTGTGGCTTTGGTAAGTATGTGGCTCTGCTAAATCTTTTGCAGAGACCAATGCTGAGATGCTAAGAAAAGGAGGAAGGAATGGAAGCAGAATTTCTGCTTTGCTCAAGCAAGCATTAATGCCAGCCTTCTTTACTGCCTGAATTTATAGTGAACTCTTCACTGATAGTCTTATACATTACTTTGTCTGTACTCAGACAAGGGCAGGGATGATTCTTAGTCCTGACATCCTGCAGATGAGCTGTAATAAACACCCACATCAGGCAGTGCATCCTGCATGGGACATGGTTCCTTGAAAGCTTTAACTGCACCAAAAGAATCCCTGAATGTGACCAAAGACAGAAAATCTTATTTTATTTGCTAATCTTCCTCTTAAAACAAATAATGCCTAAATGTGCTTTAGCAACATATAGCAAATTAATCTGCACCTCTAGCTGAGTTGAGACCCAATATGCATCCTCCTTCTGTTCCATCTGTAGCTGGACCTTGGAAACTGGAAATCTAAATATGACAGTAGGTAGGGAAAGGTGGTGCAGTCCCTGGGATGCAGACAGCATGGCACAACATACTTTCCCACAGGTTAAATGTTGCTAGAATTATCAACTTAATTGTGAGGTTAAAAAAGGCTTGGTTTAGTTTTTCTCATGATAACTTCAAGCTGTCAACTCAGTCCAATGAGGTGATAACTGTATCCTTAAATCTATACACAGAAAGGGCAGAGACTCCATTCTTTATGGCAAATCATATCTGAGAATGATTGCAAAGTTGTTTCTTTTTAGTTGGATAGAATGACACATCCACAACTTGTGAGTTTAGTGGAAGTTTCTTCAAAGATTTCTATGACTTTTGGATTAAGAATGTGATATTTACTGTGCTAAATGACATAATGTTCTGATATTTTAGAAGGAATTATTGTCAGTTAAATGGTAGCAAAAATCCAATGTAAATTAGTATGTTTCTCAGCCTCTTTCTGATGCCCTGATTGTTAAACAGGATATACATGTGTATATAAATTGCTGCTGGAATTTACCTGCAGGACAAAATACATTTGCTCTTGGGGGAGATCCAGGTGAATCTCAGACAAGAACCTAAATACCAATATTGCCTAAGATGGCAAAGGAATTGGAGGAACATTTCATTCAGTCCATGTGTAACAATTTGGGGATTTTTTCCTCCCTTTCCTCACCTCTGCTGATGCTTATGCTCACTGAGAGCAAAGGGCTAGAGTTTCATCTGGAGATATTTAATAGCTCTCAGATGAGGCACCTTAGAGGAGCATCAGGCCTGATGGAACAACTGCTGTAAACTTCAGTGAGTGACAGGAGAACCAGAGCCCTTCGTGATGGTTAATACAAGTTGCTGCCAGACATTTTTACACACATATTACATAAACACATATAAAATTAGATTTTTATATATATGCATGGTTTTTATATACATAGATCGCACTTTAAATTAAACACGTACAAATCATAGGTCAAGCTCGTAAGAGGCAACATTGGAGTCAGTGGAAGAAAACTGGAATACAGAGACTTTTAAAACTTATTTCTGCTTTAACCTACTTGGATGGTTCTCGGAACAGAGTTTGCTTCAGTGAGAATAGTTGGGTGACTAATGGCTGCATTCCTAAGGAAAAAATTTGACAATAGAATGTTTGAATCAATAAGTGGGCAATCTTTAGATCTCTCAGTATATAACTAGAGAAAAAAGATGAAGCAACAATGATTTCTCATGCACTGCATTTTTGTTTTTCATTTGGATGAACAAACAAGCACACATACTTAAAGAACTCTTTGCCAACAGCAATAAAAGACTTTGTGCCAGACTGCTATTGCTGATATTATAATACTACATTGTGACTGGAGCTGTATTTCTTGTATTTGGTACTTTTGTTTGTACATTGTTAGGTTTGGCTGGCTACAGTAGTAGTGTACTCAGGGCTGGCAGTTCCTTTCACTCATTTTAAAGTGAAAATATTCATTTTCACAAAGAAATTATGCTTTTTTTTGCGTGTAATGAATTCAAAATCTAAGCTATGCCTTATACACAATGGTTAGAGGAGAGAAAGAAGGGAGGAGACTTCTGATAAGATTTTTTTTGTACCTATAGTTACTGTATGAAATGAATGAAGCTAATTAGAGACCGACATTCTGATGTCTGTTGTAAGTACATGCCAGAAACTTACTTATATGGAAAGAAAAACAATACTGAATAAGCAAATTTTTTCTTTTTTTAAAATTCATTTCTGAGTGGAAAATGGTTTCAGCTGGCAGAAACTAGCCCAGATTTATTAAAGCCCATGGAATTTCCCTGGATAGCAGGTTTACAACTGAGAAACCTCTCCAGAACTTAAGTGTCTATTGTCTTCTTTTCATAAGAAGGAAAAGCATATTTGCCCCTTTTTGTCCCTTCTGTGAAAACAACAAAAACACAAGAAAAAAAAATCTTACCAGTCTTTTCTTTAATCACCTAGATCAGAGGTATACTGTCTTACATCTTTTTCACTTCAAATATGCCTAAAACCCTAGGCACCACACCTTGGAGAGCCCTTTGCACTTCTGCAGCCCAGAGTTTGGCATTTCTTATAATTTGACGTACATTTGAGGATTAAAATTGGACTCTTTTTCAGGGAGTCCTGCATCCCTACAGACTACCTTCCTTGCAATATGACAAAGCCTGTATTTCCTGCAGTAGCTTATCATCCTTTAGAAAGTTTCTTCGCTAATAGGTTGTACCATCTGTTGGGCAAATCGCCTAGATTCCATTTTGCAAGCAGCTCTCCTGTATTTAGTCATGTTGCAATGTGCACTAATGGAGTAGATAGACACCTGTCTCTCCTTTCCCTGTGTTTGATGAGGTTGAGTGGCTTGTGCGTTTTATTTTTCAGTATTCCTTTTAATAACTTTAATCTCTTCTTTGTAAAGCACAAAGAAAGTTCTGAGACTAAGCATCTAAATAAATCCTTAATTTTTTTCCCCTTAAGTTCTGTTTCTTTAGAAGAGGAGAGGAGAGGTGACAGTAATTGGAATTTTAAATTTGTCTTCTTACCCTTAAAACCATATCAGTGTACTCAGAAATGTTTCTGGTTCATGCTGCTTTTTAGGGCTTTTTTCAAATGTTAGTGTTTCCTTTGCATCTGACCAGGTCTAGGTCAATCCCAAGGACTAGTCAAACAGGCCTCACAGAGAATAAAAAAACTCCCATGGGTTTCTTGCTGAAGCATTAAGACTGAGGGCAGCTACTGCCATTACATGTAGCAGCTGGGACATAGCAAAGGCGATCCCAGATCCATCAAACCCTGCACACTTTCAGGACATAGGACTGTCTGTCATTCTTCACAGTTGCAATGCCACATGGGTGTGTGTCTTCTGGCTCTGATTCTAGCAGCCTCTGGAGGATACCCAGTAATCCTTTAAATTGGTGTAATCTGCTATGAAATACACCCTGGATGGTAACATCTGCAGTGAAACATACTGAGAATCCCGTGTCCTTGCCCAGTAGCTGGGAAAAGGGCACTACCTAGAACAGCAGGACAAACCTTGCTGGAAATTCATCCCCTTCTGTCTTTCTGGATAATTTTTGTCACACCATGCTTCTTTGATCTGGGAAAACTGACCAAAAAATTCATTTAAACACCCTGTGAAGTGAAAGTATATCAGGACTTTAAGAGAGGAGCAAAAAAGACAGAGTTGAGGCAGATGGAAGACAGAGGAGTACATATTTATGGACTCTACTCAGGACAGATGTCCCAAACACTCTTTCTTCCATCAGCTAAATTGCTACTTTAAGTTGCAGTTCGAGCTGTAGGTTCTATAAACATAGCACTGCCCCCAACTTTGAGAATCCAGACAGGTCAAGAGGAAGACACAGTACTCACAGCTGACCTTTTGGAGCACTGTATGCAAAGTGATTGACAATTTTCATTTGGCTTAAATCTTCAAGGGCTGAGAGATAGTGTAACACAAAGTCATTTCTCATTCAGTCCCTATAGGGACATTAAATGTTTCATATTCAGTCAAAAGTCACTGAAGTTATAAAACTCATTACATTCGAGTTTAATTATATCCATTTTTTTCCTTTTCTTCACTAGGTGGCAATTATTGGTGAATATATATATTCTAGTTAATCTGCATTTTCTTTCTAGTCTGAAATCTAATATGCAGTTGCATTAAAATTAGTCTGTTACCAAGAGAATACTACAATAAAAACGGGTAATAATGAAATAATTCGGTTTGGATTTAATATAATTCCATATTAAATACATTAAGGGTTTTTCTGTAACTCTTCTCTCCTTTGATATTTTTCTTTTCCCTTTTTGGTGCTGTTCACCAGTGCAGCTCACGAAAGTAAAATCTTATCATTGTCTTCAGGGTGTGAAGAACATTACTGCATACAGGCTTCCCAAAATGGGTTGTATTTTTGAAAATATCCATGCTGATACTTATGACCAGCCAATAAACCTCTAAAATGGAAGATGGGCGAGAGGAGATGGGTAAGGGCAATGTGCCCATGGAGCCCAGGGAACAACACAGGGTGTGACTGACCACAGCTGTCACAAAGAATGTGAGTTTTATCTCACTAAGAAAGGGGGAGGGAAAGGTGGCCTTTGTTGTAGATAAACAACTATCAACAGCTGAGTAGATCAATTGAGGGTGTAAATATTTCTCTCTGTGGTCATTAGAATGGTTGCATCTCTCTGAGTTAGCCAGACCAGCACAGACAGAGTTAATATAAAAACTGAGCTAATAGCAAAGCAATTCTGAAGAGAGCAATGGCCTTGAGCTGGCTTCAACCCATGTAGTCCTTTCTGGCAATTAGGAAGTGTTTGATGGTGAGCATATTACAGGGACCAGTTATGGAATCACATTACTATGTGGTTGAACTGAATAAAGCAATTAATATACATTAAGAAAAGTGTAACATATTTTTATTGTGTTAAGCAACATGTATTTATCACTTTTAAATCAGGAATCCTGATTTAGTAATCCTTAAATTAGTAAATTTTATGTTATACCTTAGTATTTAAATTTAAATATTTTTGTGCTTTTATAGGAACAACAACTCAGCCCTGCCTTTCCGTCTGTCCCTAGATGCTGAAGATTTATTAGCACTCATTGGGACCATGTTTTGTAATAATGTAACTTAAAGAAAAGGTTTTATTCTCCTTATTCAGGGAGAAGAGCTCAGAAAAAAAATGAAAAAAAGGACCACTTCAAAACATAAAGACTAACAGAGCAAGTAAGTGTAACACCAAACCTTATGAAGTTCAAGGCAAATGTTGATGGGAAAGGTGTAAATCTGCCTTCCCTTCCACGTACATGTCCCTCATTCTTCTCTCTTCCTACAAAAGCCCCGGTCATGGCAAATATCTTTTATTCCTCGTGTGCCTGTGGTGTGACTGTCCACTGGACTGGATATGTGTATGGCTTAAGGCCCCATGGAAACCAGAAATTCCCACTTTTTATTACTATTGTCTCTCTTAAAATCCAAACTTATGAGGAACAGCTCTGTGGATAGTGCTAGAGAGTAGAATTAACTGGAAAGAGAAACTGATTAAACAATCTTCCTTTTATTTCATGAGAGTGAAAATGCTTTGTAACAAAATGTTGATTTCAGAGGTAGATTATTTTGGGAAAAAGTTAAAAAAATTCTCACAGTGTTGAAGTATTCCCTTGCACTATTTGAGAAAATTCTGCTGTGTTTTTTTTAGAAGTCACATTGAGTTTTAATTTTTTCCTTCCATGTTTGACTATGTATTCTTTTATATTACTGTATTAGATTAATAAAATGCTATATTATGTATTTGTAAACACTTTGTACACATGTTGTAATCTAAAAGGATGAAAAGTCTTGAAAGTCTTTGATCTGGGCAAAGCATTTCCAGTGAAACAAAATATAATGCCAGAGATAAGAAAATCTGCAGGGATAATACTGATAAATTGTTCAAAACATGAAATTTCCATTCTCTGATATTCTCCTTTTTCACACACAACTTGAGAGCCCTGTCAAAATTGGTCAGAGTAGCTTGAGTAGCTGAGTAGGAAGAAATTAAATTTAAAATACTATTAGGAGTATACTGGTATTTTGGGTCTCTTATATCTACTAATGGGATATATGGAAGATCTGTCAAACATCATCAAGATTTTTAAGTTAAGGCTGTGTCGGAAAAACAGAACACTGTATGACACTCTCTTACTGAACCTTTTGCTAAGGTTCATTTCTTTGCACACTTCCTTCTGTGCTGTCTGTAAGAAACCCAAGACAGGGTCTGTGCTTCAGCTCACAGAGCTGGGCACGACTGGCCCTGGTTTGTGACTCAGGGCGTACCTACACCAGCACAGGCTTGGCAGGAAGGGCCTTGGGTTCACAAATCTGGTGCAGTGGTGCATGTCTCTCAGGTGTGGGGGCTTGAGAGGCCCAGGCTCAGCCTGCAGTGCAGATGTTCTTGGTGTGTATAACCCACGTGAGCTACACTGTGCAAGGGGTCCCTGGCTCAAGAGGAAGCAAATGCTTGTTACCACAAAAGACACATGGCCCCATCTCTACTGTGGTTATAGAAAGAAAAGGCAATGGAACCACCTTGCTGAATGTTTGCATCTTTGTTTTGCTCCATGAGATGAATGCAATTACTTTGCTGGGCTTGGTGGACTTCATTTTTGGAGCCCATTGGAGCATAGTTGAAGGTGCCATCCTTGGCCCCTTTTAAGGAAAGGCAGGATAATAAATTTCCTGGCCCAGGGTCTGGCACTGGTCTTACATGACATGGTAAATAACTGATGGAGACAAGGAACCCCAAAATCCGACTTCTAGATTCTTTCCTTTACTATGGAGGCATTTTAGTGTGCAAGCTCTTTAACACAAAAAAAAAATGGTAGAGGTAATTTTGACACTGTTAAGCCAGAGTTGTTTGTAAGTGCATAGATACTCTAATATAGTGCCAGAAATGCTGTCAGCTTAAATTATTTCTAAATGTGAGCTGCTATATTAAATGGCTAGCTCAATTTGTCATGAGGCTTAAAAATTAGGTACTATGCCTTTAGATATAGTACCTATTCATTGTATTTTTAATTTTTCACTTAAAAAAACCCACAGATTTTTCAAATCAGGAATAATTGGTTTTTGCTTTAGAAGAATAGTCTGAATTACTCCATAATTGCAATAATGGAAAAAAGTAGTGAAGACTGTGGAAACTGTAATTAAAGTACAACCTTAAAAGGATTGAAAGTTAATACTTCTGAATCAAAGGCAAGTCTTTCAACCTGTAGCCTTCACAGTCTTTACCTTACAGCCATTAACTTGAGAAGTGGTGTTAAAAAGTACCCTATGTTTTTATTCTAATGTACCTATGTCTAAATTCTTTTGAGTGCGTGGTGGAGGTGCAGCTGTAAATGAACCCTGCAGCTTCCTCCCCAGGGGCTGTGACTGCCTCTGTGCTCTGTGGTCAGTTGGTCACTCGTTGCAAAGCCACCTTCTGTCCAAGTGACACAGCCACAAACTGAAATGCCTCCCCTGCAGCAGCGAGGTGCCACATCTGCACTGTGAAACCTCACCTATATTGCTCAGGCCCTGCACTGGAATAATGGTGCCTTCTCACATGGAACAGAAACCCAGAGCTTTGAGGGGCAGGAGGAAAAAGGGTGCAAAAAAACCTTTTCCTTGCTCCTCCCTGCCCTTACAGAACAGGTGCCAGGAGTGAGTTTAAGGAAGGGGATTTTGTAAAGGGAGAAACGCAGAGGAACAGGATTGTAAAGCCCACAGAGTGACTATGTTTGGTTGCTTGTTAATTTATCATCACTCTTCTCTAGCCTTTTTCTGTGATTGTCCTATTTCAATGGAAATGCTTCTGGATAATGTCAAAGCCTATCTCACATCCTGTGAGCTACTGAGCACATTTCAGATAGTGGATAATCAATGCCTTTGATGGGAAAACATGGAAGGGCTTTACTGAAAGTCCTTTCATCCGGGATCTTTCTGTTGTCCTGCTGGTGTTATGATGAATGTCCCTTTTTCTCATACTGGAACATCGTCCCAGAGGCTGCTTCTTATCCACTTTGAAAATACAATGGAGACTATTTGCTACACTCTCCAGTAGTATTCATCTCTCCATGTGTTTTCCAAATAATAGGGTCCTTCCTACATTTCTCTAGCATTCTCTGGATATCAAGCTGCTAGATCTGATCATAGCCGTAGCTATAGTGCGCAGGGAAAAACCTGTTAGAGCATCTGAAGGGTAGACTGGAATCATACACAGAGCAGGAAATACATTATTTTGGCCACTGGAGGGCTCACCGTTTGTTCATCTGCTTTGTAGAGAAAGGAAGAATGAGGAGGAAAAGTGAGTGAAGTGTCCAGTTCCAGGGACCTGTTACATCTGCTCATGGACAGCAAAGTGTCTCTGAAAGTGTTTTACAAACTCAGGCTTTATTCTCATGTAATACTCCTGCATCCATTACATGAGGATGTCAGTGGGGAGACAGGGGTCATCTTGAGTTAATGTGCAGGTTTAAAAAAGCTCTGTAGGAAATTACCTGCTGCTAAGTGGATCCTTCTGTGACCTGTTCTCTCACGCTGATATTGCTTCTGGCTCAGGAGCTTGAGCTATTTCCTGCATTACACTGTGTAGACACACTTTGGGCAGGTAGAGGGTTTCTCAAGTGTCTTGAATCACTTGGACAATAAAGTCATTGGTTACTTGGTTTAGAGTTCTCTGCAGTTACCTGGGAAATTGTCTGAGAAAGCTATTTTGATGCAATTCTTGCAGGGAAGAGATATAATTGGTTATTATTTGGCTGGGGGATGCACATGAGTCCCCACTACATTTTGGCTGTAGTCCATTGCTCACCAAAAACACAATAGATAGTTTTCTAGTGGTCTGTTGTGCCATCTTGGTTCTGCTCTGGTGTTTCACATTGCATTCCTGGAGCAATCAAAGTTTCAGTTTGGCTCAGACACAGCTTTATGGCATCCAGGCAGAAATCCCACAGAAATATATGACAGCTTGTATAGTGGAGGACATCCAACTAGATGCTTAAAATTACCATGAGCAGCAACAAACTCACCACAAAAATAGCAGGATGGAAAAAGCCTACTGTCATCAGGTTATTACATTTCTCTACCACTCAGAACTCCCTCCTCTTTTTAGAGATGTTCAGCTGCCACAGACAGTGATACAGTCTCCTAGTAAGACAACTTTTCAGGATAATTGCTGCAGTAAATTCTAGCTTATGATTCCAGTGCACTTGAAGTCAACCCCTATTTTTCCCCTGACATAAAGAAAAACAAACTTTGATTGCAGTGGTTACCATATCAACTTCCTCTTAATTTGAGTTGCACTCCCAAAATAATTTTTCTTTTTTTATGATAATGTATATATAGATGTTAATCTGTTTGTGTAAGAAGCTATTAAAATATCTCCATATTCATCTCTATCTATCAGTCCATGACAAGCATAAATGCATTAATACTGAGAGAGCTACAGTGGAATTCAATTAACTTATTAATAAGACATCAGGATGTTTTAGAGCCTGTTAGTGCAATGCTTTGGGATATGATCCATACTCTGATAAATCTTCTGGAGTGTGGAGGCAGTGAGCAGAACACATGTCCTTGTCAGTAACTTTGTGACCATGGACAGAGAAATGCCTTTCAATTAGCTACAAATGGCTGCTGCCATAGTTCTTGCTTTGCCAGGACTTCCAATGCAATCAAAGCTCATGTCCCTTCATGTACATGAGGTGACACAACACTCATGTGATCTACCTTCAGTCTTTTAATGGAAGTTCTCTGAATTGTCCTTTGAAGACACCTTCGTCTGCAGTGTTTTGTCAGAGCACTGATTTATGGCTGTCACAGACTCTAACAGACTTAAATTGGTGAGCTGCGTCTCAGCCGCAATCTGTGGTGTCACTGCTCCTATCTG
Organism: Zonotrichia leucophrys gambelii; assembly: GCF_028769735.1. Taxonomy (NCBI): domain Eukaryota; kingdom Metazoa; phylum Chordata; class Aves; order Passeriformes; family Passerellidae; genus Zonotrichia; species Zonotrichia leucophrys. Next base: position 80,682,534 of record NC_088169.1, read on the forward strand.
GACCTAATACAGGTAGGATTGGTCCCCTTGTCTAGCATGGAGAGCAAGGGGCAAGACAGAGCTTGCATCCAGACAGCTGAGCTCCCTCCTCAGCCCAAAGGATGTTGGACTCTGCCATGGAGCTTCCAGGAAAGAGTTTAGTGCCTTGGTGGTATCCTGAGCCATGGCTGGGCAATGGAGGACTGCAAGCTGGAGAAAACTGATTCAGGAGAATGCTGATGTGGGAAAAAGGGATGTCATGGGACAGGGCTTTAGGTTTTCTCTGGGCTTGTTTCATTTATTGCTGTAGATGTAGCTCCTGAAAAGTCAGTCCTTGGAGCCATTTCCCGATACAGCATCTATCAGTTATGTTTACCTTCTTAACAGAAGTGTGGAGAACTACTGCAAGTGTGGAGAAGGATACAGTTTGGAGACTATGAATTAGGGCCAAGAATTCAAATTCTAAAGAAGGGAAACTTTCCCTTTGTAAAGAATGAAAAAAGCCGTATACCCTCCACCTAAACTAGCAGGGAAAGATATGCACATCTGCATGAAATTAAAAAGTTTTTTTACAGGTGTGTCCTGTTAAGCACCTTAAAATATGCACTGAGACGTATTCCCATAGATAGTATGCTATTGTAATCAGAATTAAATTTGAATTCTTTATGGAACAATAAGTTTGATGTCAGAGAGAAGTTGTTTCTCTTAAACAAAAAATCTTACTCTTTTGAGGGCACTGTGGAATGCAAGTTTCCTCACAAGATTTACTCATGAGAGGAGTAGTTCCCAGGAATTAAATCAGCATTGCTTTGCATCATGCAGGGAACCCGCCTAGGGTATTTTTGTGCAAGGACATAAATCACTTAATAGTTTCCACAAACATAATTCATGTTTGACCGCTAACCTTTGATGTTAGGGGAAAAAAAGTCCCAGGGCAAATTTGAGAAGAAAATAGAAAGAAAATGTAGTAAAAATAATAGAAGATCTGCCTGGGCAGATCAGGTGTTATTTAGCCATTCTCAAATGGTTCAATTTTTTATGAAATTGGTATTTCTTGAAGAGGGTTAAAATTAATACAGAATAATATTTTTAAGCATTTGAGAAGAGAAACACCCAAGTGATGCTTCTTACCAAACCAGGGAATTTGTGTTTGTGTATCCAGAATTTCCACACAATTGCTCCAGAATTACAGACCTTAATATCTGTCAAAACTACTTACCATTACCTGTGGAAATGGAGAAGCAGTTCCTTAATTTTAAAGAACTAGCAGTTTGGTACCTTGAAATAGTTCTAATGGCTTAAGCTTATAACATAACTTCTGATAAACTGCTCCCAAAAGATAAATTCTACTCAATCACAAGTTACGTGTTTAGGTTATTTATATTTTCTGATGAGAACTGTAGGGTTTTTTACTAAGTTCATTAACTACACAGCAGGGAACTGGTGACTTGCTTTATATAATTTGAAATTAATGAACTACAGTGTAATATATGGTAAGCAGGAAATGGACATTCTGATGATGCAAATAGGGTGAGTGGTTTGAGGGTTTTTTTTTGTTTTTTCATTATTCTCTAATGGAATGTTTGCCAGCTTCTACAGACACTTTAAAAAGTCATAGACTCATTTAGGTTGGAAAAGATCCCTAAGATCAAGTCCAGCCTTTAATGAGCACTGCTAATTCCACCACTAAACCATGTGCATGAGCACCAAATCTACATGTCTTTTAAACACCTTGAGGAATGGTGACCCCACTTCCCTGGACAGCCCGTTCCAATGCTTGGAAATTCTTTTGATAAAGAAACCTTTCTTAATACCCAATCTAAACTTCCACTGGCACAACCTGAAGCCATTTCCTCTTGTCCTGTTGCTTGCTGCTTGGGAGAAGAGGCTTTCACACTCTCCTTGCTACAGCCTCCTTTCAGGGAGCTGTGGAGAGCAAGGTCTCCCCTGAGTCTCCTTTTCTCCAGGCTAAATAAGTAACTCTTCTGAGCTGAATCAGTCTTTACAGTACTTTAGGCATCAGTTTTAATTTATAAACATTTTCTTCACTGCAGGTGTAGTTTGAGTCCCAAACCTACAGATAAAAGATCATTACACTAGAAATGCACCAATCTTCCCTTATGCTTAGCCAAACTGAAATAAAGGCAGATTTAAATCAATTTTACAGCAAATTCTGTATTGAATAGGATAGTATTTGCTTGGAAAGGAAGATGAATTTGGCTCACAACTGTTATTATGAGAGAATCCATAAGAAATTTGGAAGTTAAAGGAAAGCAGGGAATCAGGAAGATTGTTTCATTAGCTGCTCTTTTATGCTGTTTGCAAAACAGGCTGGATAATATACTGAAATCTGATGCTTTGTTTTAGCTGGTTGAATCAGAATTGCTGAAACAACCAATCCATCTCAGGGAGTTGTGAGATCATTTGGGGAATATTCTTTTCTTTTTGCTTGAAATACCACACAGTACATTTTGAACTCCTGTTCTGCCAGGCATGAGCCCTGAATCCATACCCTTACCCCAGGAAAAGGATCTCACTAAGGATGCCCTGAGCAGCTTAATGCCTTTCTGCTCTGCTGCTCATCTCTTTCTTTCCAGCTTCTCCACAGTACTCTTCACATGTCACTTAGTCCCTAAAACTGTTTCTGCAACTTTTGAGGAATGGTGCAGTGTAATGAGGTTTACCTCACCTCTGTCATGCCTTGATGGCAAAAGGCAAAGCTGAGTTTTAGGAATGCTGAGGCAGAGGAATGGTTTAAGTGATTCTCTGCTCTGTGAATGTAAGACAAAGACTAAAGCTCAATGTGTACCAACAAAACAGTGGAAATATCCTGTTCCCAGCAGCCCTCCTGGTGGTAAAGGTGGGTTTTGCAAACACAGTATGGTTAGAATAGTAGCTGTTATTTCCCTTATTCAGGCTGTCGGAGCTGGGTGCAGACCTTCCAGAAAGGTACCTCTACAACTTGCCCCTCTTATTATCCTACTTACTGTTTCTTGAAATTATTTTTGCTGCCCTCCAGGCCTGTTCCCAAATAAGTCTCTCAAAAACAAATCACTTTTCTCCACTGGTCCCAGTTTTGATACATCTGTACTTTAATGGGGTATTTCTAGCACTGTTATTGTGGTCATCCCGGTGTAGGCTGGTGTTGCTGAGGTGGTTCCCCATGCCTTGCCATCTTCACTCTCTGAAGGTCCCTAGGACTCCCCTCCAGCATTGATGTCATTTGCTGCCCCTGCTCACTTAAGCCTCCCTCACACACCAGTGATCACTGACTGTGATTTACACCTGAAAATTTCTCTTTGTATCTCATTGTATCTTGTTTTTTACATGCTGCTGAATTTGCTTAACCTCAGGCCATGACCTAGACTTTGGCCTATCTATTACCTGCTGGCCTAACACTCTCTACACACTTTCAGAACACTTTGGGTTTTGAGACATTTTCTCTCCCTTTGATCTTGCTTGGAGTCTGAGCTGGCAAATCCGCAACCTAATCTTTCTTGGAGATACACCATCCTTTCAGTAATGGTGACAGATCAGATGTATAGATGAGGGCTGTGCTTGCAAGGGATCCCACCAGATGCTGCAGGAAGCAGGCAAAATGCAGGATAAAGCTGGCGCCTTCACTGCTCTCTGGCAGTGCTCAAAAGATCAGCTGGTGTTGGTTAGTTATCTAGACCTGTTTTATGTACAGATTTAAAATATACTTAACTCCTGTATGGAGATCACTGACATATTGACTGTGTTTGAGCCAAACCCAACATATTTTGTAGGCTAGGGACCTCTGAATTCAGGGTATGTCTTGATAAGGACATTTGGATCTTCCATTCCGGGGCATTTATGCACCATATGTGCAATGTCTTCTGTTAATTATCTCCAATGGATGCATCTGGCAGCTTCTTGGTTCCACATTCTTCATGCAAACAAGAATGTCTCAAAAAATTAACTAAGTTTTGGAAACCAGGTTCAGGTGGCCAGATGGAAAATTTCTTGTAAGAGCAAAATAGTCCTCATTCTGATAAGGAGTGGTCATATAGTTTAGAGACAAAAAGGAAATTTTTAGTGCATTAAAATAGAAATTTTGTTATGTTTTGCAGATTGTGATGGGTCCTCTCTTCTCCAGGAGAGAGGCAAAGGTATAACTCAGCATCAGGTGGTTGCATCCATGGATGCTGGATGATAACAGGAGAGATGATGATTAGGACAGATTCTTAAGCAAGTTTAGAAGCTTTGATGTTTCAAGCTTCAGTCAAGCCCTGAACAAAAAAAATCTGGATTATAAATTTTCTATGTTGGAATTAAATGCATGAGCCACTCAACAATCTCATGATTCAGTCATAGCTGGCTTTGACAGATTTTTATCTGGTATTTATCTCATTTGATTGCAAATTTCTTGACTTCTGGGGATAAATGAAGTAATTTTGAACTCAAAATGGCATTGAATCTGTATGCAGAATTCCTTTAGCTGGGTGTGGCAACGGACTAAGGTTTGCAGTGGTTACTACAGCAAATTTTCTAATGAAAGATTATTACAGTCCCTTTTTAAATATTCCTCATTTGTGATAATTCAGATATGGCTGTTCATGTGCTTGTGAAGCTCTTAAATATCTTAAAATTCATGTCTGTCAATCAATGACAAAGTGAGATGCATGAATACTAGAAAAATTACAATGGATTCAATTAACTTATTAATAAGACATTGAAATATTTTATAGCCCAATAGCATTGTGCTTTGGGACATGATGCATTCAATGATAAATCTTTTGGAGTGCTGAGCAGAAAATGGATTCCTTCTCAGTGATTCTGAAGTCACACTTAATTGGACAAAATCAGATACATAATTCTCAGCTGCTGCCTTGTGGAATACTGATGGTGGAAGCTGCAGAGAAGCAGAGATGAGGTATAAGGCACTTACAATTGAAATTTTACTTGATTAGGAGAGAATTTGAGTGTAAACCCTTCAAGACACTGACTCCATTTTGATTTGTGTCTGTACCTATTAGTTGCAGTAGAGATGCTCTTAAGGATATTCATGAGGCATATTTGCCTAGACTTGAGTGAATCTTTGACAATACATAAATGCTTATGATGGATCTCATAATACACTGAATTTACATGGCTGAAAACCTCACAGATGAGAAAGGTAATATTCATAACGTGTAAATTCTGAGGACAGTGGAACTTTGTAAATCTGTGCATGTTCTTATATGTAGTGATGGAACCAGTATATTTCTACACCATACTTTAATCATAAATGCACAGAAATGTACTAATATTATAGCATACTGAAAACTGACATCTTACTCTCACTCTGCAATGGTTCTGCATAAGTAAATACATTCTAATAATTACACTAGGAATTGGCCAGCTCTAAACCCACCACACCCATTAGTACATTAACCAAAAAATCTCAAGTTAGCAAACCAAAACCACTACATTCTCTTATTTTTCAAGATCTTAAGTTTGCTTTCAAAGTTTATTAGTAAGGTAGATCTGGAAGTGCTATTGCTAGTGCTCAAATATTGTGACTGAGTTAGCTGTTGTTTGAGAGTCTGAGCAGAATGTTTTGGCCTAAGAAGGTTTTGTCAACCACCAACAACAGAAAAAGTGAAATTCAGGAAAAAACATTGTTTTGAAGGACTGGGGTGGGCAAGAAGTTGGGGAAAGCTACTTATACATACACACACACACACACACACACACACACAAACACACATAAACATACACACACATACACACAAATGCAGCATATTTACATTTTATTAGTGGTATCACTGTTGGATTGATTGGAAATTGGCACTTATTTCCTTAGTTTGGTTGTCTTAATCTGTGAATTCTTAGAGTTTTGAGTTTGCTTTTTTATGCAAGGATACATTGAGCTCTTGCTCCCCATCTGTTGGAAAGTATCAGTGGCTACCTGGAGACTTGGAATAAAAGGAGTCAAAGTGTGGTTTTTGCCAGCAGGGTAGAGAGCACATGTCCCTGTGGTTAAACTTGTTCATAGAGCAGGCTGTCCCTGATCCTAATGACTTTGGGGAATAGTTCTTTATTTGTGCTGCCTTTGAATTGTGCCCACATACTATCTGGGAGCAGGGTAGTTAATACGGGCAGTTTTATGCCTTTATTCTAGCTGAGTCACTGACTGTTCAGAACAGGGTAATCAATAATTCCATATAGGCTGATACATCTTTTCTGTTCTGTTTAGTTGTTGGTTTCAGTAAGAACGAAAGTGAAGATTTTAAGATGAGCTATAGAAAAGCTTACAGTTTGTCATTATGAAGAGAAACTAATTAAGGGGGAGAAATTAATTTTTTTTTCCATATAGTTCAAGAAGATAATTTATTTCTGAAAGTAAACTGTGTTGACTCTAAAGAAAAAAAAAGATACATGGAAAGATTTCTCAGAATTTTTGATGCAACAGTAATGATCCTATATATAAGGCTTTGGAGGCACTTGTGCAAACACAACCTAGAAAATTGGTTCTCAGTTTGATAAACTTCATAATGACTTGTACAAACTCTTATCTTTTTCTTGTGTTACAAAGAAGAACAGCCATGTGAGCAGGGCCCAAGATCAGAAAACTTCAGCAAAAACAGTAAATCATGAAATAATAATAGGGAAAAAAGGTCTCCTTCTGTTTCCTTCTGTGGCTGATAGACAGGAGTTATATATGTGTGTACAAATGGATATATTTATTAAAAAATGCATTAACTATACATATGTGCATATATTTGTGTTTATACATATATATATATATATATATGCATAATTTGTACATTGTGGATCCCTCCAGCAGCTGCACTCAGGCACGTACATTTTCCTGGATTTGAGGAAGGCTTTTGAGATTGTTCCTCACACAGACTCCTTCTGTTTTATGGTGCTCTGGAGAAGAACTGGCTGAAGGGCTGAGCACAAAGGGTTGCAGTGAATGGGGCTAAATCTGGCTGGTGGGGAATTGAGCTGGGATACAATTCTACAGTCAGGCCTGTTCAATATACTTATCAGTTGTCTGGATGCAGGAGCTGAATGCACCATTAGCAAGTTTGCTGACAATGCCAAACTGGGAGGTGGTGGGGACTCTCAGGGGAGAGGAGGCCTTGTAGAGGAATCTGATTTGATTGGTGCACTGGGCTGTGACTAATGGGATGAAATTTAATGGTGGATTCTGCACCTAGGATGGAGTAAGGCTGGGCACAAAGATAAATGGGAAAAGCAGTCCTGCAGACTGCTCCCAGGGTTCTGGGGTGCTGGTTGGGAGCAGCCCAGCATGAGCCAGCAGGGAGGCCTGGCAGCAAAGAGGGCACATCCCATCCTGTTATCTGTCAGACACACACATCATCACCAGCCAGAAGAGGTGATTGTCCTGCTGCGTTCAGCACTGGTGTGACCCCTAGTACTGTGTGGAGTTCTGGGCCCCACAATTTAAGAATAATGTGAAGGTCTGGAAAAACTTCTGGAGGAGGGCAACAAATTTGGTGAAAGGGCTGGAAAGAATGTCCTGTGTGGAGTGCTGAGGACACTGAGTTGTCTAGTTTGAAGAGAATGAGGCTGAAGGTGACTTCATTGCTCTCTACAGCTTCCTGAGGAGGGGAAGAGGAGAGGGAGGTCCTGACCTATTTTTCCTGATATCCAGTTACAGAATGCAATGGGAATGGTTCAAAGCTGCACCAGAGGAGGTTCGGACTGCACGTTGTGAAGGATATTTCACCCAGAGGATAGTCAAACACTGGAACACACTTCCTAGAGATGTGGTTGATGCCCCAGGACTGTCAGTGTTTAAGAGGCATTTGGACAAAACCCTCAGTAACATGCTTTAACTTTTGGTCAGCCCTGCAGTGGTCAGGCAGCTGCACTAGATGCTCATGATAGCTCCCTTCTGACTGAAATATTCTGTGTATTGTATGCTGTGCTGTGCCATATTAATTTGTCTGCCCACCCCCTCAAACAGGTCTGTCAGTCCACACCCAGACCCCACAATCTTTCCAGCAGCTGTTCTGGACACCCTTGTTCCTCTAACACCCACCTTGGATTGATTACGATCTCTGCCTCCTTGCAGCCATCATGCCTCGACGTAAAGTTCTGATTTTTTGTTGTAATTACAGAACAGTTTGCTGATGATGGAAAGGAAACAGGAAATGTATTCCAAAGCCTGAAATACTTTAATGCTTGCCTTTTTTTCCTTCTGCTACATGTTAAATGTTTTCTTTGTTCTTCTGGAACTTGTTTTAGAGAAGGAATGAAAGGGAATGCACATGAGATTCTTGGTCCTCTAATTTCAATGGCAAGGCTTGCAAGGAGAAAGTTTTCAACCATGGAGCTTTTCCAAGTTTTCCATATGCATTTTCTTTTGTAAAAAAGTGAACCAGTGCCAGAACTTCAGGCACTGCAAACTGGATTACCAGCATTTAATCAATGTATCTCTTTTGTTTTTCCTTAACAGAAGACCTGGCCTCGTTTCTTAAAGGCAAGAGTGATAATTTTAAAAACATAAAGTTTTATGTGTATCCATCCTCCTGTTATTAAGGAAGGTGAAAGCACTACACAGGAGTAAAAAAAAAAAAAAAGCTTTGAAATGATTTTGCATGTAGCTACTTATATTCCTTTTTCCTGTCTTTCTTTTAGCAGAAAGAACACACTTTCTGTGCCTGTTTTGAAAAAAAGAAAAAAAAAAGATCTGAGGAAGACCAGAACTTGCTGCTTCACTCTGACAACTATGATCTGACAACTGGATGCTTGATCCAAACACCAAAAAGTGCCTTCATTACCTACCCCCATTCCTGTCTTTCCCATCTTCTATTACTTTAAACATAGGAACAGTGCTGGATCACCTCTGAACTGAAGCTGTGTGCTTATTACCAGTTTCATAGCCACAGCTGGGTAACTGCTTTCCAGAAGGAAATTAAATCTGCATGAAAGAAAGGGAAAAATTAAGCTAGTTTTAATAAGGTATGTTTTCTCTATCTGGAAGTCTTAGAAAAACAGAAATTGTCAGACCAGATCACGCTCCAGGTCTGTTCAGCCCAGCATCCTGTCTCTAACAGCAAGCAGGACAGGCTGCCTCAGAGGAAGACATATGAACCCCAGCATCCACAGACATGGCATAATCTGTTCCTCTGTGATGTCTCATTTTTACTCTTTAGAGACTTATGTTGGGGTAATTGCTGCAGTTATGCATCTTGTGTTACTGTGTAAACTTCCCTTTCTTTCAATGCGTTTTTTTCTTTCCATTTTTTTTTTCTTTTGTCTGGGACAAAATAGATGTAATTATATTTCCATGCAACTACAACTGAAAGGGAAATACAATTAAAATCCTTAACTGGCTGCTGTGGGCTTTTCAAATAGATAAACAGCAGGTTTTGTGGGAAGCATTTTGTAGCCCCTGAGACACAAGTGAATCAAGTGCAGGTGTTATGGCAGCTTTCTGTCACAGGTCTGGTGCTGGGATCATACTGGCATGGGGACTTCGGGGTGGTGCTGCCTTTTGAAGGAGGTGAGACAGCAGGTATATGTGAGCCTGCTCCTGAAGCAGCCTCCACGACATCCTGCCACAACCACCTCAGATGTGAGGAACCTTTGGTGTGTTTCATAGGTCACAAAGTTTCTATCCCACCTTTAGAAATGTTGGCACACTCATATGGAGTCACTGGTTGTAGTAGACTGTCTTGTCTTTCTAAAAATCAAAGAGACATACCATATATGCTTGCTGATTTTTGATGTGTTAGAGAATTTCAACTTTTCAGAGTAATGCCATTTTCTTTAACAGGCAGTCACAACTAACCTCCTTATTTTAAGAATGCAGAAATCACAGTTCTCTAGCTAATATTGGCTAATTAGCCAAAGCGATCTGTTGTTTTGATAAGTCCTGCCAGAAGAGATTGAATAAAACTCCAAGCCATAGAGGCAGCCTGGACATAAGAAGCACATGGGATTTTATTTCCCTTACTACAGGCTGTGAGGTTTTTTTTAAGCTTGATGAACCGAGAGGCATATATGTATCTTAAGCTACCTAAAGCCTTCAAAAACCACTGCTCAACTGCTGATTAACTCAAGAGGGTTAAATGACTAAATTTCCACTGTTGCACATATACAAAGCAGCTTATGTGCTGATCCTGTTCCATATTTTATGAGCTTCTTGGATCCCTCACTCAAACAGCAGTCCCAAACCTGGAGTTAATTCCCCTTGTCAGTCTCCCATAGTTCTTCTCAGAGCACTTCTCAAGTGGAGACTGTTCCCAGCATGCCAACTCATTGGCACAGCATTCTAGGCTTGCTGAAAACTTGCTTCCTATTCAAAATTTCCACAAAGCTCTCAGTCAATAGCCCTCTAAAACCAGGAGACCTAATTTATTCTAATTAATGGGAAGGTAAGCTCCTTTTTTAAATTTCAGTCAAATCCATACTCTGTTCTCCAGACTACTTTTAGGTGAAGTAGGACAGGATTTAGAGCAGGTAACTGCCTTGAAGAACTACCAGGGCTCTGGTACTCAAAAAGGAGGCAGGGGAGAAAGACAGAAACATGTTCTTGTTCATACAAGGAGTAGAGCAAAGATATTTTATTGATTATTTGGAGGAAAATCCACGTAATAGCTTATTACTTTAATTTGAATGCAGTTAACTTCACCAGCAGAGTAGTATTTTTTGAGAATAGATTTGTAGGGAGAAAAAACCCAAATACTTGGTTTTTTCCATTTTCCATAGCTGGTTTTGTTTTTCGCAGTGTCAGTAAAATAAAAAGGTGTCTCTACCAGGTATTTCTAGCTCTACTGTGCATTTAATATCTTCCAGGGACTCCTATCTGTACTGGGAAATAAAAGGTGAGGTACTGAATTTTGGAAACATGACCTTGTTTGTAAACCTGTATGATGGTTGCTGCACAGAGGGTGAGAATTCCCCCATGATATGTATCCTGTCTTCTTCCAAAAGAGAATTTCACCATAGAACTGTCTTTTTTTTCCTCAGGGAGTGTTACAAGCTTACAAAAGAAGTAAATATATTACAAAGCTCAGCTCAGTTCATTTTACTTCTATTCCAGTGTACAATCACTTAGAGCTTCTGGCCATGACAATTTATAATACAGGCTTTCTTCTGTGTCATCAATTTACATGCATATAACCTGTAGGTTCTCTGTAAAGAAAGCTGGTGTTTCAGCAGCAGTGTGGATTGGATGCAGCTGCGAGAAGCAAAAGAAGTATTTGGGGAACTATTAGGGAATAACAGTCTCCATACTTCTGTTTTTCCATAGGCTAATCCCTGTCCCTTCCCTCTTGTCTTGTTTGACTTTTTTTTTTGTTTTTTTGTTTGGTTTGGTTTGGTTTTGGTTTTGTTTTTGGTTGTTGTTGGGTTTTTTGTTTGTTCGTTTCTTTTGTTTTGTTTTTTGTTTCGCTGGTCAGCCAAGGGAAAAAATTAGCTGAGGTTTTTATGTTCAGATTCTTGTAAGGGGTAGCAATTATTTTAAGTAAACACAGTACATGAGAATACGTGGTTGTTATAAGGTCTGCTGATGTGAAGTTCAGCTCTTTCAGGTAATGCTGTCTACTTTCAATTAATATTTTTTGCTTTCAGAGACAAGACAGCTAACCCTCTCCCTCTCCCCCTTGCAATTTTGCCCTCACAATTACACTGCCATCACAGCAGCAAACCAACATGTATTACCCTCATAACCGCATGTAATTCATGACTTTGGAGGAAGAGAAACTTCATGAGACCATCAGCTGGAGGCTCAAGCCATGAAAACATTTCCAGAAGGTCTTGAACCAGTAGACAGCAGACAGGTAAATGTGGAGCTGTCTGTACAGAGGTGCCAATGGGCTTTTTTTGTACCTACCTCTGCCTCAGGCTCTGTATTTCAAGCTGAATCTCCATTTGCTAATAATGTCAAAGTTGTGTGTCCAAGCCCTGCCTGGGCCATTCACTTGAGGTGGACTTGGTGATGCATGTGGGTCCCTTCCAAGTCAGAACATTCTGTGACTGTGTGTAATCCCACCATCTACCTTAGCGCACTGTCCAATATGTCTGTTACCCCTTCTGCCAGCTTTCCTTCTTTTCTCTCCCTACTCCCTCCTTGTATAACCCTTCTTTCCTTAACTGGTCATTTCTTTGTCTGTTCCAAATTCTCCTTGGAGCTCACCTTGCTCTCTTTACTGGCAGAGACTGTGCAATGCCCAGCAACATCAGATCTCCATGTCTTTAGTCCCCATGCACCACTGTGGTCGGTCTACTAGTAAAAATATTACAGGTAGAACTAGGAATTCACTCTCAAAGCATTGCTGCAATTAAGCTGAGGAGCCTCACATCCTTGCTAATACAACAAACTGCAAATGACCAGAAATCAAATCCTTTGCTGCTCTGAGTCACTCTACAAGCATGCAACCATGTAAAATGGTTTTGACTGAATAATGATGATGGCACATTCCAGGGGAACTCTGTCTATCTAACCTGTTTCCAAGGGAGAACCTGGGCTAATATTCCCACAAAGTGCCCAAAAGCTGTGAAATTACCTACAGGCACCAGCCCTTGATATTGTGTTACCAGCTTGTCGCCTTTCTGATGCAGGGACAGCCTGGGTGATCCTCAGCGGTGTGCTGCTCGCCAGCGAGGAGCTGCTTGCTCAGTGAGGACAGCAGTGGATTAAATTTTTGAAGTCTATAAGCTCCCCTGTCATCCTCAGTGCAGGGCTACTTATTTTCTAAGGCATCCAGGTGCATGTAGGAGTCACCAGATGTGAATTAAATTTGATATAGAGCAAGAATGAATCCCCTTGTGACCTTGGACAGAACATCATCAGCGCTGGAAATGTTGTGCCAATGAATCAGGTCAGCAAGTGATGGATTGATGGGATGGCATTTAGCAGCAACGACACCAGGTTAGCAGGATAATTTTTTTGCAACATTTGAAAACTGGAACACTTTATCATCTTTCCTCTAAAAATCACTGTTTTGTGGCAGGATCAATATTTTGCTCTTGAAATGTATGAGCAGAATAACAGCTCTATGACTTTAGAATCTGATATGTCACTGTAATCAGATGACATAAATCCTGAAAAACAGAATTATTTTGAAATTTGCAGTCCTAAGCTTGCCAGTTAAGGAATCACAGAAATTATTTGTTATAAACAATGGAATTATAACTAGAATCCTTAGGGGCATTTTGGTGAGGGGGGATTTTTGAGATTATAAACAATGATACCTCAAAAGATTTAGTTTTCAGTAAGTGAGGAAGGAAAACAAAACTCAGAATTCTTCACAAATTTTGATTACCAGACTCCAAAACATTTTCAATAGAGAGATTTTGAAAATGTCCTCGATCTTCCAAAGGACTAACTCAGGTAAAAGTGAAACATTTAACCTAAATTAAAAGCAAAATATGTACATGACTAATAAATTTTTCTACTAATAAAAATGTCACATGCCTTTGAAAGACAGTCTTTCCTAATACTTATGTGAAAGTTGCTCTGGGTGGCACAGCACCATTTAAATTCACTTAGTGGTATATGCTAAAGTCAGCTTCTTAGCTGCATCCTTCTCAGCTGAGGTTTTAATGGCTGTCACTGTGAGCACAGTGCTGGAATACTGTGCCATAGTGCTGGCTCCAGTGCACAGAGGTGTCAGGTTAACAGTGGATTTTATGCCTGGGCCTAGTTAGCAAAGCCAGCCTTCTGTTTCTTTTCAAGATAAACTACTAGCAGTTAATCTATCCAAAGTTTCTATTCATAAAGGACCACGTAAAAATTGTTAGGTTTTGATTGCAATTTAATCTGCTTCTATTAAGAAGTTCTTAATTTGCACTCTTATATTGCAGGGAAGGGTCTCTGCAGAATTAGCCTGGTTTTGTTGTGTTTCTCTATAAATTTACTGTTGACCACTGCCAGAGGGAGGTTAATGGGCTAATTGGATGCAGCTTTGATGCAGTTCTGCTTCTTTTATGTTCCCAGAGTTCCTGTACTTGTTTTATTAACACTGTCTTCTTGTAAATACAGAGTTTGTAATCTTGTAGTCCTTGTTTTTTTTCAGAATCTGTGTTTCACAACAAGGAGGGTAAGATTTTGTTGCTTGAATATAGGAAGTTAGCATCATTTTAAGCACAGAAGGGTATCCTTTCAGGCTTCCAGCTGCTATTCCTGCAGGCTGCAGGTCTTCCAGACATGTCCCACTTCATGTGTTTTTAGGACACTCTTGGGTGTCCCACATTGCACCACGAACCTGTAAAAAGGCAGCTGAATGCTGCCCAGACAGCTTTACACTCTTTTACATGTTCCACAGTCTCTAGCACAATGAATCTCATATCCTCACAAGTGGCTCTGGGTACTATAAGCAATACAACATGCTTCATGAAACAGACATAAATGTAAACTCAGCAATGACCACAGATATGTCAAATTGGTGCTATAAAATATCTTTGGAGTGGAAACATTTCTTTTGCTTGTCAGGATTTGGAAAGGGCAAAAACTTCATAGGAACAAATACATTTTAATTTAATTCAATTTTGAAAACAGGATAAAATTTAGCTCAATAAAGGACATTTTGATTGTCTGACTCCAAATGGCTTTGTTTCCATTTTAAAATGTCACTTTGGATGTATGTACACAAGAAGACATGTGTCCATCTGTCTATATTATATCTAAGTGTAATGTATGCCCATAATGTAAGAGGTGAAGCTGAAATTGAGACTTTGATTCTCGTTCTCAAGGAAGATTTACATCACCCTGGAGCAGATTTGCTTGCATTTAATTTGGTGGGAAATTTTACAAAAAATTTCCCTTTTGTAACACAAAAAAATTTATTGGAGGGCTGTTACTTGAGAGAAGGTAAGGTTCAGCTTCTCATGAGCTCCATGGCTGTAGCATGAGTGATTTTTTTTTTTTACCTAACAAAGCAACGGGTAGTGAGCAACTATTTTTTCTAAAGCATAAAATTTTAACATTAGACAGAGCTCTTGAAAGTCTTCGGTGTTTCCTTCATTGGGTCTGGGCAATCACCAGCATAAATTCAGACTGGGCAGTGAAAGGATTGAGAGCAGCTCTGAGGAGGAGGGCTGGGTTCTCCTGGACTTGTGGGTTCTTGTGGATACTAAGCTAAGTGTAAGCCAGCAACATGTTCTTGCATCTCAGAAAGCCAACCCTATTCTGAGCTGCATCAAAAGATGAGTGAGCAGCAGGTCAAGGGAGATGATTCTACCTCTCCACTCCTCTCTTGTGAGACTCCACCTGGAGTGCTGTGCCCAGCTCTGGGGTCCTTAGCAAAGGAAAATATGTTGATCTGTTGGAGTGGGTGCAGAGGAGGCCATGAAGATAATGGGAGGGCTGGAGCCCTCTTCCATGAGGACAGGCTGAGAAAGTTGGGGATGTTCAGCCTGAAGAAGAGGAGGATCTCTGGAGATTCTATTGAAGCCTTCCAGTACTAAAGAGGCTACAAGAGAACTGAAGAGGGCCATTTAACAGGGGCAGGTAGTGACGGAACACAGGGAAATGGTCATAAAATGAGTAGGGGTAGATACAGATTAGGTATTGAGCATCCTGGTCTAGTGGAATGTGTCCGGGTGCATAGCAGGGGTTGGAATGAGAAGATTTTTAAAGTATTTTCAAACCCAAACCTTCTATAATTTTATAAGCCCTATATGCTGTACAGTCCTGTTGTAAGAGTACAAACGTTCTTGATGAAAACCCTGTCCCATAACTTCAGCTTCTCTGCTTAACACAGATGATTGAAAAATATGTCAAAAATTTTACATGATGTCACCTTGCCTACACTGAGTTGTAATGTTACCTGCTTTGGGAATTAAATAATTTTCACTCCCATCTGATTTTGCAATGAATACTTTTGACCCATGAAAAAATAGATAATAAGTACTGTCCAGATCTTAATTATGAACAGTAAGAGCATTTGCATTTACCTTTAAAAGCTTTAAAGGCAGTGACCATAAACACATACAAATAGAGCAGAGGGGCTTAACTTTAATGCACAACTCATTAAACTATTTTCTGCATTTTTTAAGTGCAACTAATCTGTGAATACAGTTGGCAATATATGTATAACTGAAGTGATTCTCCAAATGTTCCACACAGACGGCTTTCAGTTGATTCAGTCTCAAGCAGCTCTCTTTTTTTGTGCTGCTGATTTTGAACAAATGTTGTTGGTTTTTAAAGGGTTGTGTTGGTGTTTCTCCTCCTGATACGCTTCTATGAAAAGCTTACAAGCAGGACAAAGGCTTAATTGGGTTGGCTGAAGTATTCAAAGCACTGTAGACACTGTCATCAAGCATTTCATTGTCTGCAGAAAAGGAGCCGAAGGATAACCTTGTGATTAAACTAGTGGACTGTGACTCAGGATATCAGAGTTCAATTCCTTCATCTAAATGTATTGTAGTACAAAAAATCTAAACCTCATTCTTTAGTTTCCATTTACGGTTGTCTTTACCATCATCCAGTTGCTTGGTTCGATCCCTTTGTGCCACATGAAGGAGGACAGCGGAGGTTAACAGTGAAAGGTTAACGCATTAGGGAACATGTTTTGAAATCAAATGACCTGAATTATTGTTGCGTTGATTAGTATGCAAGAGATATTGTGTGCTAGACAGCATCATCCTGAAACAGCCTCATCTAAGTAAAAGGACATAGAAATATTCACCCCCTGGGCATTCTAAAATATTTTTAGCTTCATTGGTATGGAACCAATATCCTCGGGAGCTGGAATTGAATGTTCTTAATGCGAGGCAGAAGAAACAAGTGCAGCACAATAACAAAATGTGACATGCCATTAGCAGAGTTCCAGTGATTCTTACTTTTCCTCGTTCTCCAAATACATGTGCATTAGTAACAGAAATTTTCCTTTTAAGACCAAATGATTCAAAAGTAGTGACTAACAGGCCCAGACATCAATGATTTCAGGTGATATAATTGAGTCACCTGACAGAGCTGAGAAAAATTCTGTGTGTGCAGTAATCATAGATTTTCCAGTTGTAGAGTGTCACTGTTTTTTCCTGTGGGTTAGTTAAAAAGTGAGAAAAAAAAGACAGCCAGGGAACAGGCATGCTTGATAGCAGGGGAAGGGAAAGTCTTAGCTGAGGGAACAGGCAGAGTTCCTGATTGCAGACAGACAAGAGAGAAGAGGAAGAAACCTGAGGAGGATGCTCGTAGTACTCATCATAAGTTTTAGCTAGACAAGGACTGAAGCACTTTATAAAAGAGTGAATTTCATCGTCACTGGATAGAACACCAGTAGGCTGCCAAAGGCAAAAACAGGAAAAAAAGAAAATGGAGAAAAAATATTTAAGGAAAATAGAAGGAAACATTGAAAGATTGAGAACTAAATAGCTGATCTTCCCCAAAGAGGCAAAGTCTTAGGAAATCCTCTGACCTAAATTCTGACTACTCTGTCTTGTCTTCTATTTGTTTTTTTCCTCTATTCCCCCAGACTCATTTGTTTTATCCAGAATACTGGTCGACTCAAAAACACTAATTCCTTTCCTCCATCACCTCTTTAGATATTATGACTATAACAATGTCCCTTCAGCTTTCCAGAGAAATAAAACTTGCACAGCAGATAGTGACAGCTGATTTCTTTCCTGCTGTTTTAACAGCTCAGTGAGCCTCAACAAACTTGGTCTTTGCTGTATCTGACTTCCTTCCTCTGCCTTAACATGCTGAAGACTACCAGTATAATCCACGGTCTCATATAACTGTCATTGGGGCAGGTAACCCATCTCCAATTTGTACTAGAGTTGCAACTGGCTCTGTAATACACAATTAACATGAAACAAATAAGAATAGCAACTTAAGAACTGAAGAAGAACCTAGATAAAATTTATTGACACTTCTTGTTGAAAAGGTTTTTAAAGTAGTTTTATTCCTCAGGTCCATTTTGAAGTTGTGGTGTATGGGGTGTTTTTTGTAATTATTTTCTTTCTAGGACTTCGTTATTTTTTTTTAAGGTGATGGGGTTTTTTGTTTTCTTTTGGACCAGTTCTTCTCTTGATTCTTCTCTTAGCTGATTATTTCCCAGAAGGCTTGGATGTGAAAGTGACCATAAAACATTGCTGTTCTTTGACGTGTATCAGCTGTAATCCATAAAGTTTTAAGCTTTTTGAACAAAATAATTTATTAATTTACAATCACGGCAAAGCTACTTGCAATTTCCTCAGATTTGTGTGCCATGTGGTATTTTAGATGTGTAAACCTATTGTGAATATTTTAAAAGATTTTTTAAAACTGTAGGAACAAAAAGAATACACGTGCACATGTTGCTGCGCCAAATGTATTGCAGTTTCACTAAGCTAATCAAAAGTGGCACAAAACAATAATCAAATTGAGGTCACAACCAAGAATGAATCAATGAGCTCCATGATTAAACTTTCAAACTAATAGTGCAGGTAATCAAATCAAATTTTGATTTTGGCACTATTTTAATTACTTTAAATTAGTTTTTTCTTAAAAAGAATCAATGAGGAGCTAGATTTCTTTAATCTATTATCTATAGATAAAAATATTTATGGTATAAGGAAAAAGTTCCCACAAGATGTGAAAGTACTTAATCCAAGTGCAGCTTTTCTCTCTCTTATCTTTTCTCATCTGAACATTGATGAACAGCAAGTTTAAAACAGTAATGTAGTCCTTTTGGGATTGACAAAGAAAAGCACAAAACAGAAATCTATTCTGCTTTTCTATTCCTAAATGTTCAATTTAGGGCACAGTGAACTGCCCCTTGGAAATCTCTCAGTTTGTGCAAAGAGTATGTGCATAAACAGCTTGGTCTGGACAACTATTTCAGGTATGAGAAATCCTGCTTTGGACATCTAACTTCTATTTAATTTTTATGGTTTGGTAAAATTGATCTGGGCCTGAACATCTGTTCTAGGCTTAGCCCTCTGACAAGACAATTCAGAAAATACAAGTGATGAAGTCCCTTTGTTCAGAGTGGGGCTAGATGAATGCCATTTGAATGTCTCCTCCTTAAATCTCAATGCTACACATTACTGTGGTTCTTATTCCACCCCCTAACTTTAGAACAAAAGAACCTTTTCAAAGACTTCACACAGAGGTGATGGATAAATCATACACATTAACTGCTTTTGAATAACACCATTTTAACCTGAAAAATCTATTAATTCTGTGCTGTTTACCTTAATAAAATTATTTAAGGCATTGTTTATGCATATGCTGACACATGCACATAATTGAAAAAAAATAATAAGGAAGAAAAAATGAAGACATTTGTCATCACACACAAAGAGACTGAATTTGACTTCTTTTCTTCAGAGCTTGCACTCCAACAGATGTTGTTCTTTGTTATCTTTATGTAGACAGTACATTTATGTTCAGGCCTGGTAAAACATTCAGGATATCTGATCAGATGGCAGGTGACTCACGCTGACTTTACTAGTGACTCAAGCCCTTTATTTTTTCCCTTTTCTGTTTAAAGAATGGTGGGCAGAATTGACTGTGGTACACAAGAAAAGAGAAAGACCCTCACTCTGGTGCAAAGAATTTTCTTTACTGGGAGGCTGTCCTGTCTGCTATATCCTGTGTGTACACCTGAGGCTTTTTAGCCAGTTCAGTAGACATGAATCCTCATGGCTCATTCCCATAGAAGGAAATGTTTAGTGCAGGATAAAGATCTCTGTGACTTAGTAGGCTTAATGTTTGCAAAACCAGCAATATTGATTACAGATATAAATACTCAAGAGTGCATTTATAAGGGGAAGTCATGATGTTGGCTGCCTACCTTACCATGATGGATGTTATAGAAGCCGTTGACAGAAATTCATTGTTTACACAAATATTTAAAATCTGCACCTACAGAAAAGAATTTTCATGTATTTAACACTTAGGGACTTGGGTAATTATTATTGAATCACACAGGGAAAGGCAGACTGTGATGTTGTTTAGCATTAGACTGGTAAACATTAGGTTGTTAAGATACTTTTTTAAGTTCCGTCCACAATCTGTGGAGAGTGATAAACAGCTCTAGAGGGCAATTTGCCCTGCCTAATTTAGACATCTTTCTTATGTGGTATAAATTTTCATCTGAAGGAACCTATATTTGTATACTGTGGCACTGGTCTAGGTAATTAGCTTAGGCTTGGTAGTTATTTTTAAATGGCGAATATATCCAAGAGTTTCTGGCTAAGACTCCTTCTAGTTTTTTTTTTATATATCTTTCTCACACTGAATTTTCCTAGGTGGAATTCAAACCTCATCTCACCTACCTTAGTGATGAACCCAAGTGTGTTTAGGCATCTATACTGCAGATATGTAGTCTTTCAGTAGCCTAGACTAGCCTAGATCTGAAATGCCCCAGGGTATTCCATGTGGCTGTGAGCGGTGCTCCTGTAGCTTGTGTCATTCTGTCAGCATTTTGTGGATGATTTGGACACTCCATAGTGTTGCAAATTGCACCATATGTTTGGGCAACCGAACAGAGCCTGTAGGGTGGAAGTCAACTCCAGATTAAGACATTTAAACCCAGATGTCTGCATGTAGGTGTTTACCTGTGAGTTAAGTGCCTAACCTCCTGCTTTAGTCAATGAAAATTTAATCACTACACTGGAGCCTGAAAAGTGACTCTGCTGACCCTCTGGCTTTAGCCAGACTTAGGATAAATTGAATTGCTCTAGATTGTACTTCCCATATCGACAAGGGACTTGAAGCCTGTGGCTGAAAGCCAGACAGAAAGCTTAAGGGCATCTCAGATGGCACTAGAGGCTTCTCTGAGGACAAATTAATTGAGTTAGTCTTTGCTGCTATAATAGGAGCTTGTACACCGCTATACATGGAGACACCAACATGTAGGCATATTGCATTAGTAGTAGTTTTATCTCAAGCTGAATCAACACCTTGAGGTTGGAAGACATCAATCCTGTGCTTATGTCTTAGGGTGACATCCGGGCCCATGGTTAGAAGTACTAGATATTTCACCTTTTTTGTGATGAAAACAGAATGGTGTGTGCAGCAACATAATTTCTGCAGTTTCAGACAGGATGGGCTGGTAAATTACTGGCAGAGCTGGAGTTTATGTGACTCAAGGAACAAGACACAGACTTATGAAACAGTAGACAAAAATCTAATAGACATCAACACAAGCAGAAATGACAGTGTGAAGCTGAAGGCAATTGCCGACTTGAAAAAAGATATGAATTTAGTGACTGCACTTGATGAGGCAGACCCAGCAAAGTCTGTGAGCGGCAGACAGATTGATGCAGATGAATGGTGTGATGACTCTGCGTTGGGAGGAAATACTGAACAAAGAGATTAGGAGGCGGAGAAAGAAGCTGAGCAGAAATATATCAGAAAAAGTTATTTCAAAAAGGAGAAAGGTGCCAATTTTGACAGTGTGGGCAGAGAAAGCCCACAGACCAACTCTATGAAACAAGCAACCATTTCTCATTTATAACCTTCAGTTCATGCACTGTAAAACACGTTTCCTCTACCCAAATACATAGATCCTCATGTTTACTGCCAATGGTTTTGTTACTTAAGAAAATTTTGGCAAAGCAGGTTGACAAATGCAATTAGCAAATATAGCATAGACTGCTTTATATCAAATATTTTGAGAAAATTGCCCTTGAGGTTAGTGTGGAGAGTCTTGGCTCCCACTATTAAAACTGGCTGGGGAGGAAGGAAGAAAGGAGGTGAAAATAATGCCAGTCCACAACAACGACCTATCGGGAGTGCCGTATGCTCCATACCGCGTGCTGTCAGGGAACCTTTAATTCCAAGGAAATATGGATATTCATTTATGTCTTGCATGTGTCAGACACATTGGAGCTGACATTAAAAAATCAAGCTAGGCAAGTGCTGTAGTGTTACATCTTACATTTAAATCATTGTGCTGGCAATAATTTTTTATTTGAGCCTATTGGGGTGTGAAAAATGTCTGGCCAGAAAACTCTTCCATGTCAAGGCTCTATTAATAAAAGGAGATGGTATGGTGACTAAGACTGACAAATTCTGTTCTTTGGTGTTTTGTTATGGGGTTTTTTTTGTGGTGGGGGGAGAGCTAGGATTTTTTTGGGAACTACTTCATGGTTCTTGCCAAAGAACCTAAAAGAGAACAAATCTTTTTAACAGGCAAAGAAGGGAATTAATTCACTGATTTGTTTTACATGATAGGGTCATTACATCAGTGCTGGCAGAAAGTGTAGAAAATACCTTATTCATGCTTTGCTTGAGAGCTTCCTATGTGAGGAAACCACTCATGAGAACCCTGCACACCTGTCTAATCTCATTCCCATGAATAGAACTGCACCAGCATAGGAAAGGGATTATCATCCAACCCATTTACTTGTGTGCTCTCCAGAGTCATTTAGAGCTCAGATTTTACAGTACTACCTTCAGTTCTAGGCTGAAACCTCCAAAATCTTGTGCCAGATTTTGTACAGGTACACTTAGTATGTTATAACCCAGCTCAACAATTAGTGAGAAAAAGGCAGGTTTATTACAGAAGCAGTTAAGAAACTGTGGTATGAACAAACAATTTTCTTGGACCCTGGCATAAATCTTTGTCAAAGAAAAGAAGAAAAATGATACATCATAGTTGAGTCTAATCACTAAGATATATTTCTCTTCATTAGGTAATATAGATGCATTGGAAAATTGGTGTGTTTGAGGTACCACTAGTCAGTCATAATTACCTTACCTGTGATCTTGTCTTTACAAGGTGCTGCTACTCAGCTGTTAAAGCCTCTCCTGCTGAGAGGAGATTAGCAGTCCTTTGTAGGACACTAGCAAGGTAAGAGCCAAAGAGCAGTAGTATAACTCAAACCACATTCCTTGCAGAGACATAATGCAACCTCATTTGCCTAATTGGAACTTTTCAGTCTGTTTTTGGCTGTTGGTTTCTCTTTTTTTTCTAACCAGTCAGATGTGCACATGGGGACTCATATTTTTCTCTGACCACTGCAACAGAGGGAACTAAAAGCCACTTTGAACTGCTGCCATGGCACTTCTTTGTGTTTGGGATTTGCAGAGCCTCAAGACCATTCCCTACAGAAGGAATACAAGCTGAGATTCTGCATGAGAACATGAGAGATGTCTTCCCACAAATTCTGCAATGCTTTGCCAGTCTGAAAGTAAGAGCCTTGAAGATATTGTCTTTAATAGGCATAATTGTGTCACCAAACTCTCCATACACTTAGCTTTTGGCAGTAAGAAAGAACTCTGCTTAAATAACTCATGTCTTTATGGAGGGACTTATCCACACTGGAAAACGAGCAACATTTGCTTTCCTGTGCAACCAACTCAGCAACATCTTTTCCATCTAGAAATCCTCTGGGTTTGTATCAACCCAAAGACTCATATGCACAAAGTGAAGCTGAAGAACAAGGAACAAGAAAGACTAGAGGATAAAAGAAATAAATCTAAATGCCCTCCAGGCTGTCCTGTGCATAACAGCTATATATTTACACGGTTTCATTCACCTGTTTAATTCTCTTCCCCCTACAGGCCTGCTAAGTAGAAGTCCAGCACACTTCATTAGTATTTACATTCTACTGAGTGCTTCATTAGCCTGGGCATTGTATTAATGATAGCTGAGGAGAAATAACCCACAAAGTGAAGTTTTGAAATGGAGACTGCTTAGGATGTGCTCAATCAAATAAATATATAGTTTCATTTAAAAGACTGCAGGATAAATTGACCTGAATGCTACTCCCAATCAACATAATATATGGAAATGAATGGAGGTATCTCTGATAAGTGCTGCCCTTGCAGTTTTGCTGATGGAATGATGCGCATGCTTATAACTCCTTTTGGTTTTCCTGATGGAGGAGATGTTCCACTGTTATCCGATTTATTGGCAGGAATAACTACCGACCTTCATATTTTCCATCAAGCAGGTGCTCATTCTTACTGTACACAGTGCACAACCCTGTCCCAATGATGCCTTGTGTTTTAGTTTTCATATTTTCCAGATTCTGTACTGCATTAGTATATAACTATGAACTTCAAATAAAGTGTTAGAAAATTCTCTTCACAGGGTAGTTAGACAAAACAATCCTTTTCCAGCCTGAGAACCAAGGACACCATTGCAGCTTCAGGCCCAAAAAGTGTAAACAACAGCAAACTGAGGAGAGAAATGTGGGAGGATGGGACTTCATAACCTAAAGTTTTAATTGGACCATTAATTCCAATATGTAAATGGACCAAAACTTAGAAAAGTTTGAAAACTTGTGACTCGGTGTCCATCCCTGGTGGAGCCACGGCCGGGCTCTTGTACTGCCCAAGGTGTATCCTTTGAAGGCCTTTTTAATAAATGCCTATTTTATTCCTTTAACTCTGGCTAGCCTCTGCTCTAGGTAGCCTCTCTAGGCATCACCAGCTGTGCAGAGGCCTGTGCATTATCATTTCTACTGATGGACTGGCAAAGGCAGCAGGGCATTGCACAGGCAGACTGTCCTGTGCAATGCCATGCACACTGACCATGGAAATCCTCCATACATGATCCATAGGTGAAGGAATCTATGTACCAGCATTGTTTGCATGTCCATGATTCCCTCCCTTGTGGCCCAGGAGGGGAAGTCTGCACATGTGTGTGTGTCTGTCCATTTTAGGACATAGGTTCTGTAATGACAGAAGCCAGTACACATTTAACACATTTAACTGATGGCACAATTTATTTCAGAGCAAAATCTGAGGTTTTAGTCCCTGCTAACACAAAGAATGGAGGGGAGTAGGTCTAAGAGGACTAAAGTGGGAATGGTGTAAAATGTCATCAGCAATCCACTGTTAAACTGGGAGTCTTTTCAATCCTTTTCCCATTCCTCCTCCTGTTCTTTTCCAGAGGACCTCTGGGAAACAGGAATACCTCTTTGTAAACATTTATTTCATTTTGTTTTGGTTTTTAATAACATTGGTCAAATTTTTCGTGGATGTTTACAGCCTTGTAATTCTAGTAATGATTAATAATTATAAGAATTACAGTATTCAAACAAGTGGCTGAAAAGACCTGCAGTTACTGATTAGTGATCACATATGTTCAAACATGGAATATTTCCCGGAACTTACTAATACTTATACTCTTTTTCCTCCCTTTGGACAGCTCAGCTAAATTTAATTTTGCAGGGACTTTGTAGATAGGCATACAGTTACCTTTCAACCATTTTTTTCTACTTTGCTTATGATATATGGCTCAGCTGATTACTGTGAAGGAAGTGTCTCAGACTTGCACAGGCTTTTTTTTCAAGAACATGCCTCTTTGTCACTGTTATTGACATGAATTGGTGTGTGTTTCAGCACTTAATTGGTGGCTCAATACAATTTTTAGTGTTCAGTACCATGCAATTCTGAGGTTCACTTTGGCTGTGCAGAGGAAAATGGGAATATTGGGGACTGCATGTCATTCTTATATCAATAATAGCTGGAAGCTACAGCACTCAGGTCTTAAAACAAAATGATGACACACGAGACAACTTTATTTTCTCATCATACAGTTCCTTGAACTGTCATGAAATAGTGTGTTGTGTGTGTATGGGAGATGTTGCAAAAGCATTGAGGTTCCTGACCCATGCACTTCCCTATTGATCTTCCTGACACAGGAAGCAGGAAGAAAATAGGGTACTGTACCTCTCTGAAGATCATCTGGAGGAGAAATATAAAAAGCTCACATCTTTCTCAGTTCAAATCTTCTGTTTTCTTTGTAAAGATTTAGCACTGGATTTCCACTTGTGTGCTTTAAGGAAAGGTCCTAGGTGAATTCAGAGTGATTACTCTTCTTGAATGGGGTATTCCATGTACAAGTCCAATTTGACTCTTGACATAATTTTGCAAGTCAAACAGAAAGCATATCCTCTGCAAGCCTTCCCTCTGCATAACACAATCAATATTCTTTAATTAAAGGATGATACTATTGATTCTAATTAAGCAAAATTGCCTACCTCATTCATTTACAGTTCATATGTGTTCCTAGAGACAAGATGATTTAGTGCTCTTAATACTGCTTTCCATATACAAGGGAAAAATACTTATTTAAAGAAAAACACCTTAACTCCAGCACTTGGTGCTGCAAATGTCATTTTTCTTTTAATGAATGGACAATCTGATATATGTAAACATAATTTTAAAGTAATAAATTGTGTACATAGGCAATGCAAATGTGCAAACATAGGGTTTTGGAAAATTGAATTTAAAAATGTTGAAGTCATTAGATTACTGGAAAAACCTCTGCAGCTATTAATGACACACTTTAACACACTTTGGAGATAATTTTCACCCCAAACAGTCTGTCAGGAAATAATTTCTGTGAGAAGTGGGCATGTATTATACTCTGAGGTGTGCTAAAGGGAAAGCTTTGTGAACATATTTATAATTCCATTTGAAAAGAGGAATCTTGGTTATATTGACACAATATGAAATTTAATGTAAACCATGGATAATTATTTATATTCTTTTATCAGGACGGGAACCAATGTGCAATCAAGAATTAATGACCTTTGATTATCTGAAAAGCTACATTTTCATTTTCATTGGGTGATAATTTGAAGAGAGGCATTTAAATTCACTATATATGTGAATATCCAAGTCTTAGCCCCTAGGATTGGTATGGCCTTGGGTTGCTTTGCTTAATTACACTTTTTTATGTTTTCTTTTTTTCTCCTAGGAAGTGCCATTAGACAGTAATTAGAATATTATGATATAGGCTTACCTAGGGGCTCCATGTATGGTTTTGCAGAGGAGACATACTGTATATCAAAGACCTGTGAGAGTAATGGATCTGGAAGCCATTAAGAATAGAGCACTTATGAGAAAATTTAAAATTAAATAAAAAACCCAAAAGCGGTGAACAGCCTGGTGGCATTTAATGAAAGCAGAGGGGTTTGTAAGTGTTATCTGGTATACTTGATTTATTTCTGAGATTGATCTGATCAGATTTATTTTCCTAGTAACACAACTGATAGGCTTAAAAGAATGGCTATAGTATAATCTATACAAAAAATTTTAGTAAAGCAAATGTGGAAATTCCCAACAGTGTTTTACTGATACATAATATTTTCCTGACACAGATGGAGGTGACCCTCTGAACCTTTTGCTTGTGGACAAAGAAGTACTGGTGGATCATGCGATGACTGTAATTGTCTTGGGTGCAGTGATCATGAAATTATGGAGTTATTGATCCCTAGGGAAGGATGGGGATGTGCAAAACTGCAGCCTTGGACTTCCAAAGGTTAAATGCTGGCCTATTTAAGAGACTGATTGAGAGTGTTCTTTGGGAGGTAGCCCTGAGAGGCAAAGTCCGGGAAGGTTGAGAGTGCTGGTCAGCAGTGGTTGAGCGTGATCCAGCAGTGCCCAGGTGGCCAAGAAGGCCGATGGCACCCTGGCCTGGATCAGCACTGGTGTGGCCAGCAGGAGCAGGGCAGGGATTGTCCCCTGTGCTCAGATTGGTGAGGCCACACCTCAAATCCTGTGCTCAGTTCTGGGCCCCTCAGTGCAAGAAGGACATTGAGGGGCTGGAGCGTGTCCAGAGAAGGGAAATGGAGCTGGGGAAGGGTCTGGAGAGCAAAGCTGATGGGGAATGGCTGACGGAGCTGGGGATGTTTCACCTGGAGAAAAGGAGGCTCAGGGTGTAGTTTATTGCTCTCTACAACTGCCTGGAAGGAGGGTATGGCCAGGTGGGGGTCAGCCTCTTCTCCCAGGGAACAAGTGATACAACAAGAGGAAATGGTCACAGGTTGTGCCAGGGGAGGTTTAGATTAGATAATGGGAAAAATGTCTTCACACAAAAAGGTTGTTGGGCATTGAAACAGTGGGTTGAGTTACCATCCCTGAAAATATTTAAAAGAGGTGTAGATGTGGTATTTAGCAATATATTTTACTGGTAACTTAACCCAGGCAGTTGCTGGGTTAGTGGTTGGACTCAATGATCTTGGAAGAGTTTTTCAACCAAAATGATTCCATGATTTGGAGCAACACAGCTACTAGGAGTGGGAAATGTTATGGCAAATAATTTGGCATAGAGTTTTTTAGACAGATACATGGGATACTCAGATCTTGCCAAAAGTTTCCATACTAATGAAAATGGGAAATTGTTTTTATACCAGCCTGCTTGACTTACTGATTGTTTGAAATAAGCCTTGATCTTATAGCTCATTTTGCTGAAGGCAAAACTAATAGCTGTCTGGTAATCAATGAACCACAGATGAATATGCTTCCTGGAGCTAACCATTCAGTGAGGGGGTGTGGGTGATTTTATGATTTATGCCCTCTTATTTTAAAAGAAAATGAGAGCAAATGAAAAGCTGTATAATACAGTTAGCATATTCAAGGTGCTTCTTTGTTGCAAAAAACCAACATGAGATACTGTGCATTTTCTCTTCAAGCCATAAACCTGCAAGGGTGGATTTTGAAATAAGACACTGGAAACATGCCCATATTGTCAAAAGTGATCAATCTATTTATATAGCTACTCCTGTTCTTTGGGATTTTGAATGAATAAATAGAAGTAAACAAAATTATGAATGAAAAAGGAACTTTGGGCCTTAAGGTTGAAATAACACCACCCTCAGAGGTTATGATTTGATATTTCTGGCAGGCTAGTGAGGGACTGTTTGATTGAGAAGGGCTGATAGGAGCACTGGGTTCAACAGATGAAATAAGTCAAGGTGGCTCAGCAGCATGGTGCGACACACCCACTGCAACTTAATTGCTTGTCCTAGAGACATGATTTTTTCCATACTTTCAAGTGAGTGAAAACTTCATTTGGTTGGTCTGTGCCAACCCTCACTCATAAAATGGATGGTCTGGGAGTGTGGACTTTGGTCATGACAGTGCCAAAGCTCCTGCCAGCAGTGAGTTGGGAAGGATAATCATGCACCAATGCTTGAAACTGTATGCTCATCCTGTTTATTTATTTATTTATTTATTTATTTATTTATTTATTTATTTATTTTACATAGGAATAATCAAGTTTAGCATCTTCTCTTTGCAGTTTTGTCACTTACTTACATCAGGCAGTAAAGGATTGATTCTGTTCCCTGCAGTACCTTAGGCAGATTCAAAGAACAACAGATAAAGTGAAGCCACTGAAGAGATGAGAACCAGGGAGCTATTACCAAGAGATCAAGATAAGTGGTAAGGTACCTTGTTGTGTTTTATCATGTATCTGCAAGTTTATGCTTTTATATAGTCAAATCGTGTCCCCAGATAACTGAGATAAGCCCTTAGAGAGGTATAGACCAACACAGAAAATAAACTGGTACCTGAACAGTGATGACATCCCTACAGAAAGTCAGAGCATTGGTTTGGAGGAGACAGTGGTATGTAGTAAACTCAAACCCATTTGACTGATGGATATCAGCATAATATGTACCTTATCTTCAATTCCACCTATTCTTTGTTGTCTGTCCTTCTGTCTCCTGTTGCTGCAGCCAGCTATCTGATTTGTGATGAAGAATCATGTGGCACTGAATTTCAGCTGTGCATTGATCTTGCCGGGAATTAGTAAAAAAAAAAAAAAAGAAAATCAATTGGAGCATCACATCTTGGTCACCAGCCAAAAAAAAGGATGTAGGTGACTCATAGTTACTGTATGATGGGTCAGCTTAGCAGGTGCTCTGGATAACTGACATGAGTGAACATAATGGTTATTACGGAGAGGCAGTGATAGTACCGACAGGAACATGGATGTTTTTTGGAATAAAAAAGGAAGAAGCAGATTGAGACATCCATGGTGATATCGGAACCAGTGATTTTTTAACACTTTCTCAATGGGGGTCACTGCATTTTTGTCACTTGGAAGACTGGTCTGTCAAATGAATAGATACCTGATATGTTACTTTTGATAACCTGGATCAAATGCTTATATGTACCCAGATTGTGACAATTAGAGGATAATTTGGGTAGATGAAACAAAATGTTCAGCCATAAAAATAATACACTAAGTAATTGGGCTAGGAAAAACCTGTTATATTTCTCATTAATTCAAAAACTTAGTATTTGTTATTCATCTGTAGATTCATTGTATTAAATCACTCTGCAGTTTATACATGGGCTTGCAGGCTTGACTTGCCCCAGCAGTCATGAGGAAAAAGAAAAAACTGCCAAGGGCAATTTTATCCTCTATTTTCTGGAAGATACAGATAATGTGCATGCCTAAAGCTTAATAAGAGAGTCTAAAAGAGATCAGGTTTGACTTCCTGGCTTGCAGAACTGTCAGCCTATGCTGGTGAAAGTGGGCTGTGCCAATCCATTCCACCATGGGCTCATTCTGCTTTGTAACAGACTGGGCAGAACCACTGGGTTGTTTTCTGTACAATACCTGACACACAGCCTGATCTAGTCAGTGGCATCCCCACTTGTGGCAGAGAGGTTGGAACTAGATGATCTTTAAGGTCCCTCCCAACCCTGACCATTCTGTCATTCTATGATTCTACAAATACTCAGAAATTGCATCCATCCTCACTGTACACTGAAAACAGAGCACACCAAGGACATCCCATGGAGGGTTTGGAACTTTATTTTGGAACAAACCATGAGGATGACCCATGAAAAATCTCTTGCTTTGTGTCTCCTCCACTTCATGATAGGGCTATTTTGAGTGGTTTCTCATTTTCTGTGGGTACTGCAGTGTCCCTTATGCCTGGGTCTGTCCTGTTGTGTCTTTCATGCCTTACCCAGAAACCCAGAGGTTTCTTCTGTCTCAGGATCCTCAGGTACTCTTTGGAAGAGTGACTTTGTCTTTTCTTCCCAAAGGGTAGCAAATACTCCAGGGTGAAGTATCAAGGAAAATATGCACCTAGTCTCTACACCAAGCAACATCCACTTTCTGTCATGATCCATAGATCCATAGATACATGTTTGTGCAACTAACACACAATATAAAAGATATTCTATCTCATTCCAAATCGATTGGTGTAACGGCCTAAAGGAAAATGTACAGAAATGTGTGCCAATAATTATGATCTATCTGACTTTCTATACTGTCTCCATACATACTGATGCTTTAAATAGCAAAACTGCCTGAGGCGTCTGTAGATTTTATCTACACTTTGTATATCTCAATGTCCCTTGTCCTTTTAGGGATAACATGTAGGTGTGCACCACATCTCTGCAAACCTTGGTTTCCCTTAATCAAGTAATCAGGTTTTGCAGGTGAGCTGGAATGGAAGACAATCTTGGGGAGAAACTTTTAACTACTCATAGTAGAAATCAACATTTAAACAATATGATGTTGCGGGGTTTTAGTTGCTGTTGTTGTTGTTTTAAGCAAGAAACTTTGTGTTATTCTTGGAATATGCTGCACCAGTTTGGTCTGCTGCATAACTTCTTGATTTCAACAGAATTGCAGCAGATATCAAACTGTCCTATTTTTTCCCAGCCAAGTGTTGGACTCCAGCCTGTTATGATTTTTTCACTTTTTAACTAAGGGTGATTTTCTCAACAGTAGGCAGGAAATTTTCTACTTGGCTTTTTGAGAAACCACTTTGATTTCCATGCAACAGCTGATGACTTGGGATAAACTTCCAGTTATGTTCCATGCTGGGGATTGCAAGGGCTGAAAAAAAACCCCAAAAAACCCCAAAAAACAAACAACTTTTTGTTTTGCATGAGATTCAGGAACTGAGCGAGACATACTTACATTTCACATTGCTCAGGTGAGTTGCTTTATACTCCAGGCTAAGATACCAGTATCTCTCAGTGCTTTTTCCTTTCCATGCCCACATGTAACTTGCACCATCATTCAGTCACCTGTATCCCCTTTTTCCATCTCCATATTTTGGGAGATGCAAAAGGAAAAATGGTTTCCTTTGCCTCAGCTTTATTGGATTGACTGCCCCACTTTTTTTCCCATGTATTTCAGGGTGGAGTAGGAACTGTTGGAATATGTCCTTCTTTTATGCTTTTAAGCCACTAGGTGTCTCTAATGCTGTTAAAAAATTCAGAAAAAAATATTTTGAACCCTGGTAAATAAGGAAAACAAAGTTGGAAGTTGAGAGTTGTGGAAATTATCTCTTTGTGCCACACTTCATTCCTCCTTTCTCTAATAAATTATTCTTACTTTTAAAAAAAGCCACTCATCTTTATCTCATGACACTCACATACTTCTTTCCCTTTATTACCAAAGGCAAAATATTAATGTACTAATTTGTCAACTGTCCTCCTTATCTACTAGATTTCCATCTAGGAAATAGGTAGTCAGGTTTCACACCTGTGCTCTTGCCTTCATTTTTGAAATGGGACTTGTCTTTTGCAAGGCATCTGAAATTATTTCCTGTCCAAGACCAGTGGCATCCCATTGATGTTGTCACAGTGATAATGCTAAGAGTGTTTAAAAGGTCTGTCCCCAGATTTTGTCTAGATTTTACGCCTAACTGCTTCTCCTTGAAACAGAGCCAAATTTTGTGGACCTGGACAATGGAAAATTGACTCCACAGAACTGAGATTATGCAGACATTGACTTGGGTTAGTTGCCAACATGGAGGTATCTGGATTACATTGGATAAGTTGGTTGGCAGATATGATGCAGACCAATGTAAGACCTCTGCGCTGGAGGGGCAGCTGGTATCCAGACAGCATAACTCTAAAACATCTCAAAAGATACTACATTCTTTGAGCAACAAAATCCAGTCCAAGATGCCTAAATTATGTCAGGATTAATTTCACCCAAATTTAGCCATCGAAGTCTAGTCCAAGCTAATCATTTATCTTGGGTGAGCTCTGCTGCCCACATACAAAGTGTTTTCTGTAATTAGAGATAATTTAAGATATTCCACCTTGTCACTCTCTACTGTGTTAGAAGAACTTGCAAGTCCCAAGCCTTAACTGTCAGCTCCTTATGGACATCTTATGTACTCTAAGGTTGCTGAAATGAGAAGAAATATATACATGGGCAACTAAGCATCTTTCACTGGCTTCCTCTGTAGACGAGAGAGAGGAAAAAATGGGTAAAGTGAGCTCCAGAGACCTATCCATCTCATTTTAAGGAAGGTTTCTTTGATGGTAGAAAGAATTGTTCCATACAGCAGCCTCTGATTCTCCAGTAATGTAGACCAAGTATACAGAAATGTTTTATAACAGGTACCTAACATTTAGAATCTAGATGGAATGAATCTGCAACAGCCTTATATTTCTAGAACCAAAAATCCTCTATTAAATATTTCTTTCTGGTACACAATTGTTGTATATATTTTGGCTATGATACTGAATATTTCCAGTCTAATTCCCACCTTATTAGCTTTTACCTACACATCAATGATTATATCCTCCTTTTTCCCCAATATATCAACACTTACTTAAAATGTGGCTTGGACCACAGCCAAAAGTGAGAGCTGGGTACCTTCAAAGGGAAAGCTGGGATGTCCTCACATTACAAGGAATAAATTAAAGCCAAGAGGGCATAACTCGAAGATTCAGAGTAAGCAGTTTGGAAATGGCTTACCAAGTTACCAGCAAAATTCTAGGACAATTTGGGAGAGGGAGAAGGGAAAATTTCTCTGATATGTGCTTTCCACATGATCAGACAGTTGTGGCTGACCTCTGGTATACTTTTAGTTGCACAAGAGCAGCTTATAGTACAGACCATTTATAAAGAGCAAACCCAAGTTAAGACAAGCAAGATCCTTGGTCTCCTTTGTCTTTGGGGCAAACTTGTCTGAAAATGGAAAACAGGGGAGCTGCAAACATTTGTATGTGGCAGTTGATTGCAGGAAAGGAAGCTGTAATAACAGCTATAAACAAATTTTTGTGAATCATAGCTGTCAAGTGATATCAAAGTAAGTCCTTTGGAGGCAGGAGTGAGAACAGTTGTCCTACTGTCCTTTCCACAGAGTTCAAAGCCATAGCAGATGCTGAAGACAAGGCAGCTTATGGCTGCTGGCTGCTGATGCTGGCTTGGCTACCCTGCTTCCTATCATAATTGTTGTTTAATGGTGTTAATTCCAACCACTATTTATTTTTCTTTATTTAGATGGCTGTTTTAGTTAACTGACAAAGATGAACAATGATCATTCAGAGAACCCAAGGAACTTTTTCACTCTGGTTTTTGTTCTGGTTTACAAAAAAAGTTCCAATAAGTACACATCATTGTAATTTGTTTTATTTTTTTTCCCTTTTTTTTTCTGATTAATATCAAAGACAAGCTCAGATTTTTAGGCTCATTTTTAATTTAAAGAGAGTGCAATGAGCTAGAAAGGCTGCATGTCTCAGAAGAAGCAGATGCAACAGATCCAACCCTATGAACACAATTTTCTAAACATCTGCTATGACTATAAAGTACTAAAACCCAGAAGTTGAACACATTAATGGCTGTGTACACTCAATAATATAGCTTAGAATCTATTAAAAAATTGCACCAAACATCCCTACAGAAAATAGGACTTGTCTACTAGGTAGACAAGAATAGAACTAGGCCAGGTGCTTCTCCATTTAAAGTCTGTGGGAAAAGCTGAAGTGGGGCATAGAATTGACATCATGTTTTTGTTTTGTGTGATATAACTGCAGAGAATTCCTTTTGATTACACTTCTGAAAAGGTACTGCAGAATGAGGTCATAAGCTATAAACTACAGGATACAGACTACAGGACCACAGACTACCTGAGTTTCAACACCCACACACTCACATGGAGAGGGGGGATTACATCCAGCACCTCATTCCATAGGCTGCACTGGGGAAGTAACTAGAGGAGGTTTGTGGATGGCCATGTTATTTCTGTGTGACTCAGCAGTTTTGATTTTGCCACCCAAAGGCACGTGTGTGCTTCCTCCAAATGAGGAGCCATTTATTGCCTAGAGAGAAGATATCTGAAATGGCAGGGAAATGTCCCTTTTCTATATTTTCCCCCATATCCTATATGGGGCTTGTCAAATCTCTTGCCTTTGGCCAGTGTTCAGATCAAGACCTGAATACTTCAGTCAAAATTGTCAGACATGGAGGATGACTGTCCTGCTCTGTTGTTAGCTATGTTCAAGACACGCTCCAGTCTCTGTGTGTGTTTCTGGTTAGCTGTGAAGGCCTCTCTAACCACCACTTGTCCATAATATATTACAAAAAAGAAAGGACAACACCACAGGGAGATAAATTATGCAGGAAACTCTGTGCCTGGGATAACATTAAATGGGTTTGGGTTGCAATGTATATGAAACAAATGAAGGAAGAGACTGGTGCAAAATGGATTATTGTCCTCTAGATTTTAATAAAACCCAGTAACCTTCCTGGAATTTGTGACCATATAATGTAATATTCCCTTCATACACTCCCTACACAACAGTAGAAATATTACCTGTCTTCATTAATCTCAGTACAGATTTTGAAAGAATTTGCTGATCTCACTGGACAAACTTATGGGGGTTCATTTGACACATAGACATGTACATTGAAGCCAGTTTTCTTGGCTTCCTTCACACTCAGCTCTGAGTAACTGAAAATTATAGGGTGTGATTAATTTTGCCCCAAAACAAGTCACATGTGTCTGGCTGGCTCTACTTGTTCCCAGTTACTTTAACAGGAGATAGTTTGAGGTGACTGCTTCACACGTTCATGCCAGTGTTATAAAAGTCTCAGGATAGGTGAAAAGACTACACTTTTTCTGTCAATCACTATGAGGCCTTTAGTAACATTTTAGTTCTAAAAAAATCCTCCAACACATTTAGTACAGTTAATGGAAAGGAGTTGAAATGTTCCCTGGAAGAGTAAGTACCTGTGATTTATAGGTGATCTTTAATAGGATAAATGGCCATATTTCCTTTTCTAAAAGAGAAAGATAAATAACTCAATAATACCTGCTGATCACGTTTAATCTAGAGAAGAGCAGACTGCAGGGGGGGAGGGGGGGGTCATCAATACATAAAATATCTCAAAGTTAGATGCCAAGAGGTCAGTGCCAGACTCTTTTTGGTGGTGCCCAGCAGCAGGACAAGGAGCAATGGCCATAAACTAAAAAAGAACAAGTTCTACCTCGGCCTGAGGAAGAACTTTACACTGAGGATGGCAGAGCACAGGAACAGGCTGCCCAAGGAGGCTCTCTGTAGAGGATTCAAACCCACCTGGACTCATTTCTGTGTTACCTGCTGCAGGTGACCCTGCTTTGACAGGGTGTTGGACTGAAACATCTACAGAGGTCCCTTTGAACCCTAGCAATTCTGTAACTGTGTGATATAAAGCTTAGAAATTACTTGTTGTGTATTTTCCCTTTTTATTATGATTTTTATTTATTTTTCCCCCATGCAAAGGTCTTCTTGATGCACCTTCCTTTTTCCATTTAGATTGAGTGCCAGTGTACTTCTTTTCCAGCTTAATTTCATATTTAGAACTGAATTTGAGGCAGTGTAGAGCACTACACGCTTAACCATAGTACAATACTTTAAAAAAAAAATTATTCTCTTGCATTCCCTAAAAACTGTTAAACCACAGGTAAAATCCTGATATCTACACATAAAATTCACTAGATGGCAAGTGATTTTCATGATTTCTGATGAAGAACAGGTTTGGGGATTTTCTTGAAGAGAAGAGTTCTAGAGTAAGGGCAATACTGGTCCAGCTAATAAATAATACATTTTTGCATCTAAAATGTCTTAATTTTTCATAAAAATATTTTTATTCAGTGCTTATTTTTTACTTCTTAAGAACGCTATAATTTTCCTTGGCTTTGTCTCCAAAATATTTGCCGAGTGTCAGTGCTGTATAGCAAAGGACTTTCTCTGAGGGCCAGGCATAAACAGCCAGGGGACAGAAAGTACAGAGTGATGATGCAAAGGAATGAGAGCAAAATTTTTTCAGTTGTTTTCAGAATAATATTCCTGGCTTAAAGGGCCTGAATTGCCAGAAGATAAAAAGACTCAATGCAAAACTGGTGACAATACCTTTGGGGAAAGTAAGCACATGTCTCAGGAGATAATTACATTGCTTCAGGATGGCTGTGGATTGGGCCTAAGACAATTTTTTTTATTAGGAAAGATTTACAAGAATGTGTTCCATGATTACTTTTTCTTTTTCTTTTCCCTTTCAGTGCTGGCTTTTTCTCTGAAGAAACCATTCTTGTGGAACTAATTTGCTAGAGTTAGGAGTATGATTTCTCCATCACCTAAAATGTATGCCTATAATCGGATGGAAAGGTAAAGAAACGCTGGTGGTTTACAAGATGACTTGTGCCCTAGGGCAACAAGGTGTCTGGAGGTATACCTGAAATCGTTGGATCAGGACAGGAATGAACCCCTGCCAAGTCAAACAAACAAACAAACAAACAAAATAAAAACAAAAACAAAACACACACACACGCACACAGAAAAGAAGCAACCAAAAAAACAAAAAAAACCCAAAAAACCCAACCCCCAAACAAACAGACAAAAACCCAAAAAACCCCAACCAAAAAACCCCCAAAGCCTAAGTGCATCTGGGAACTGTCTTCAGGGTAAAGTTCCTTTCCATAGCACTAAATTTCTCTGTCTAGTTTTTATTAGCCTGCAAATCCTAATTTCAGCTTGGGTCCAGGAAAACCAGTCTTCATTGTTTCTTTCAACTAACTGCCTTATACATCATAGTACAGTAATATCCAGAAAGAGCTTTTGGTCTTCTTTTTTGGGTTTGATTAGCCTTGTAGTTAAATCATAACAAAGGTTGATACAAAAGCCAGCTTTGGAAGAATGAACATAAATGCATGGGGTTTTTCCACTCTCAGGAGACTGTAAGTGATCTCACTACTTTCTCAGGCTCAAATAAGCCTGCTGGCATTCAAGATGAAAACTCTGAAGATTTTTAAAGTTACTGCTAACAGTGTCTCAAATGACCTGTTCAATATCCTTAAAAATTAAACACAAGTTGGGACCGAAGGGAGCTGTAATAGGCAACTTAGTGCCTTCATTGTGCTGCACTTCAGAGAAGGGATTTCCAGGTGCATTGGTCTATAACTGGGTGACTGCTGAGAGCACAATCAGTAACAAATTTCAGCTTTTTTGCCCCCCCCCCCCGTGTAACACAGTAACTAATCGTTTCACAAAATGGAAAGTCTTGCTGAGGACGGTAAGCCACTGGGAGTATTAAAGAAACCTCATGGCTCTGATTAACAGGCTTCCAGATGCTAGATTAATGA
Source organism: Zonotrichia leucophrys gambelii (assembly GCF_028769735.1). Lineage (NCBI taxonomy): Eukaryota > Metazoa > Chordata > Aves > Passeriformes > Passerellidae > Zonotrichia > Zonotrichia leucophrys. The sequence goes on from NC_088169.1 coordinate 80,720,514, forward strand.
GTGGATCTGAAAAGTTTGCATCAGCATAAGCTTCACTCTAGCTGAAAGCAGTAACCTTTTTGCTAGCATACTGCAGTAAAGATGAGTTGAGCCGTAGCATGGGGAAGACCATTTTGCAAAAAAAACCCATATAACAGCTAGATACTGAAATGTGTGCTTTCCCCTCCATCAACAAAGCCTCTCCAGGCTGAGATAATTCCCCTTTGACTGCTTATTTTGGTCTCAGAAGTGCAGTGTGTTTTCCTATCTGTATGGCTGTTTCATTTATGGCTGTATGGTTGAGAAGAATAGTCTCATGGAAACAAACAAATGAGCAAACAAACAAAACCCCCCAAAAACCCAAATAAGCAAATATAATAGATTCTGCTTAGTAGTGGAGAGAAACTTTGCTTCATCTCTTTCCTTTCACGTGTGAAAAGACCTCAGTAAAGCAAAATGCTGACTTTAAGAGGAAGTAAAGTACCCTAAACACAGACACTTCACAAAGATGTTGGATCAGACGGTTCTAGAAAAGAATGACAAGAGGTGACAGCAGACAAGTCTGTGCAGAGTTGCATCAAAATTAATCTTACCCTTTCCTTTTTGATCATGACATAGGAGAGCTCTCATCTGAACATATGACAATCATTACTTATTTTTGTGCAGAGGCCAAGTTAATGCTTATGCTTAGAGTTCAGTGGCTGATTAGTCTAGGCCATATAATTGCAGCTAACAACAGAGCACAAGCTTAGTGATAGTTGTCACCCCCAGCGTCATTTCTACACATTGCCAAGTAAAGACAGCTGTGTGGAAAGCACCTTGATGTTCTGGTCTTTTCTCTCAGAGCAGCCTGTATGGTGCTGTGAAAGAACATTGAATGGGGGTCTACTTTTCCTTGTGGATTTTGCTTCCTGTCTCTGGTCATTTATTTTACTGGGTCCTTAAATGAACTTTAGCATTGCTGTTGTGCTCAGGTGCATTTATCTGTCCAAAGAGGCAGCTTTGGCTGTCAACTCACGCTATATATATTGCTGCACCTGCTGCAAACTTTTATCTTTAACAGTCAAACTATTCTGTTGTGGAAATGAAGGATATACCAAAAAAAAAGGCAAAAAATAAGACACCCTTACCCTTACAGTGATTTATTTCCTGCTTAAAGAGTAAATTTACTAGCAAGCAATTAACAGACTGCTAATTCTAGGCTAATTTTGATTGGAGTCATAAATGTTTGGCTGACTTTATTTGCACATTCTATACTGACTGAGATTAGGTCCTGTTACTGCTTGTATGCTGTACTGTGAACTTCTTTAGCTAGCCAAGAAAATGCTGTTGTGGTACCAGCCATGCTGTTTTTTGTAAGTATCCAGGAGAAGCATTCAATGCTCTTTTTTCCATTTAGGTTAAGAGGAAAGAACATTGCAGACAGCAAGTGATAAGACTGGCTTTTGAAGGGTACTTAGTCAATTTTGATGTCAAAGTGACTCCAAATTAAAATAGATGGGTAACAACTCTGATCATTCCTAAGGGGAAGAACACACACAACAGCAAGACTCCTACTGTGTGAACAACACGAGAGCCTGATGACAGATAAAAGGTTGTGGTTCACGTTTACAGCAGCTCTTAGCAGCTCCTGTCTCCCAAGGCTGTCTTTAGTCCTCTGAGATTCCCAAGTGGATCTATCTCCAGTGCCCCTGGGAATGTCTTATAGTTCACTGCAGCTGCGTCTTGTAAAGTGTTTATCCAATCTGACTATCCCCAAAGAACTATCTTCTTCACAGGTAAAAGAATGAAATAATACCCTGTTTTGACCCGAACTTTAGAATGCATCAAGCCTTCTTTCACCCCATGTTTCGAAACTGAATATCCCTAGGCTTTGTGCTGTGAACTTGTTTCCCCTCCTGCAGGCCCTCCTGCTGCCTGTGCCAGCTTTGAGGCAGCAGTTACACCAGGGTGGAGGGAGAACGAGGAGAGGAGCATTTCCAATAGCTCGCGGGCAGTGTTCACAGCTGACGCTGCTGCTCTGCCATCTGCCTGCTTGGTGTTTACAGCACTCACTGTAGTGAAAATGGGATCGAAGAGCAGCTCAGGAACATTGTCTGTGGGTCGATTTTGTTCCAGAGTAACTATCTCCAGGGCTGATTTAGGATTTCACCTGAACAAGTGAAGTCATCTCAGATTCTAATTTTATCTTCTCTCCTTCAACCAGTAGCTGTAAATGGCATTTTTCAGTCTCAAAGTACCTTAGCCCTGAAGCTGACAACAGTCTTCTAACAAATAATCATATAAAGCAAACTTCAGGGGCAGAAATCTCACATTAAATAAAAACTTATTTAGTACAATATTTGAAGGTTGTAAAACCTTGTCAGCTTGCATAAGTGTCAGACAATTTACCATCTGTCGATTAATCCCTCTGGTCTCCAAAGGTACTAATATGTGTAATTGTGGGAGAGTTTGTCTAACACATTTACTCCCCATCAAGCATTATTTGCTCTTTTCGTGTCACTTCCAGATAGATTTATTCAAATACAAATGATGTGGACATCTCTCAACAGTTACAGCACTAGAAAAATTTTTTTTAAATGGAATCATTACTTGATGGACTTTGTACAGTCTCTTTTTCACATACCAATCAGTTATTCCATTCCCAGAACCTACATATAATCACTGATTTCAATGAACACAGCAAAACAAGAAAACCAGGCCATTACAAAGCAAACAAACACCTCACTGACATGAGAAAAATAGGTGATGCTACTGACTTCTGTTGAAAAGATTCCTCTAACCCTTTGCATATTTTGAAATCACTCACTCCTAGAAAATATCTGTTACTTACTACCAGACTTTGTAATGCTTCTCTCAGGGCTTGCTGAGCTTAGTCACCTAGAGAATAGTAGGAAACAACAGGGAGACCTAAACAGTCAGTGGTCTCTGTGTTGGAATAGGGAGCAGTTGATTCTTTTGCTTTGTTCTTGAAGCACAAAACTGAAATCCTGTCAAATGTGACAAGATAGAGCTGCCCTTAAACGAAGAAGACTTATTTTGGCCATGGTTGAATTGTAGTTATGCACCCTGGGAGAAACAAGTTAAACACATCTGTGGATACAGAAGGGCCTCTGTGCCTTTTGAGGGGAAATTCTTGAGTGGTTTTTTGCTGTGCCACAGTAAACACAAATTCCAGATATACAGTTGAGCAATGGGAATCAATTTTTCTCATGTATCAGGACAGACCTTGATAGCTGTGTGAAATCCTAATAAAACTAGACAGTATCTATTAATTGAATGCATTTCACATGAAGAAAAGATGAAGATTTGTCAGTGCTAAAATAGTTTTTCAGTTGTTTGTTTCAGCAGTTCCAGATGTAAAAAGCAGCAAAAGCCATTCTGAGAATGCAAAATCACTTTGATTCAAGATTAAGTGTTCTGCTTCCGACTCACTTTCATTTTAAAAAATCTTGAATCTGAAATCAAACATTTTGCTTTGAATAAGCTCCTGAGTTTTAAGAAAGGAAAATTTAGACAGATAAGAATATACATATAAATGTAAATATAAAAATAAATCTAAAAATACAGAAACATTAGAAAAATATAAATTTGGCAACAGTCAATAAAACAGAGCAATGAAAGCCTGCACAAAAACAAATACTCCTCTTCTGTGAATGTATGTGGATCATCTGATTCCCTTGCCTTTTTTGGCTTCTTGGAGCTGGTGTTTTCAAAAACTGTGTCCACATGTATGACTTCATGTTGCTGCTTGTTCTTACATCATAATCCAGTTCACTGCTGTCTTAATGGTGCTGTTAAAACTGTTGGTGAGATTGTTCCTTACATCAGATTTATTTACTACCTGTCTCTTCATAAGGCTTACAGTGATGAAGGACAGCAGAAGGGAAACACTAAAATAAGCATATTGGATTATTAAGTATATGACCCAATAGGAAATACTCAAAAGAAAGTGCATGAAATTGGATTTCTAGGTTAAGACATTTTCTTTAAGCAAAATATAAAATTATGTTCATGTTGCCAGTGTAATTGTGTTTCAGAGCCTGAAAATGTTACTTGGCTCAGGAAAATAAGTAATGCATTTGGTATTAGGTAGCTGAAGTCATGTTTTCTGTAACTGCTAAGTGGCTGGTAGGTTGCTACTACACAGAGCCATGTAATAGCTTTGCAATGAGGTAGCTGTGCATGAAATGGATCTGGTAGCAGGTTAGGATAGGAGATGAATTTTTTCTTACTCCTCTCCTGAAGCTAAACAACCATTGTTGCCAGCAATAGGCCCAGTGCAGGAGATGAAGAAGGACCCTGAATGCCACTGATCAGTGACATTGTCTGTCCCCTTTCTGCAGGAAATGCATGTTCATTTTACATTAGACACAGTAGCACTGGCTGAGGGAGAAGTCTTTGCCCATAATTACAGAATTCCTCTCTTTGATTCTGTTTTACCAGCTAAATAGAGAAATTGTGTAAGGGGCAAGAAGGAAAATATTAATTGGTGATGGCTGAGCAATAGGCTGGTGACAGGCTTGGGAATACAGCCCTTATTTTCCCGTTTCCAGATCAGTGGTTTGCTCATTGACCTATGCTGTTTTTAATTCCCAATAACCATATTCCACTGTGTTAAATTGCCATCAGTCAACAAGATCTGAGATAGAGACCTCACTAAACATTGTTTATATCCTAGATGTGGCTTTAACATCAGTGGGTACAAAGATGTATCCGAACATTCATCTTGACCTTATCTCTTTTTTTAGAGATATCAACAATGAAAGACTCTGGGTTGATGGTTAAATTATTAAGAGATTTTATTCTGAGATCCTTGATATATTATTCAAAGACAGACATGTGCCTGGCATTTATATATCGGAACATCTGATTTTCTTTTCCAAATTATACAGCAGCATTACTGGTTTTCAGAGCCAGAAGCTGAGGAAGAACCTTATCCAACCTTATAATCACTTTGAAACCTTAAATATTGGATGAACACATTTTGGAAAGAGCTACAGCCTATATTAATTTTATGCAATTTTATACAAGGGGGAATTTCAGGCATTAATGGCTGAGAGAGATTCCTGGGAGGATTTCTTTGAGCCAAAGAAACTGGAAAAAACCTTGCAAACCCCATTCCTCACTGTTAACAAATTCAAGAATGAAGAATAGAGAAATAAAAGTCCAAAGGTTATCTTTTTTATTCATGATATTCCTCTCAATTTGCAGACACTCTCTTTCCTGACTGAGATAAGAGGCAATGGGATTTTAAGGACTGAGATGAACAGACAATATGTTGGAGAAGGTTGGTCTTTTACCAACCTTTTACCCTGTAGGCACAACAGATTTCCAAAATTTCAAAGTTCATGCTGGAGTTAATGCTTGTAAAAGCACTACTAATTGATGCAGATGTCACTGGAGCCGGTGAAAGGCATGTGTCCAACAGCAGCTCTGTTTCTGAAGGAGCTGGATAGGAAATAATTATCTTACAAACGTGATCAGTTAAAGTCTTCAGTGATACAGACTACAGAGATCAGTGGATCTGTGAGATGGTTTCCCAAGAAAACCAGTATTTTTTCCTCTAGTAATAACAAAGAAAAATGCCTCTTGTTGAGTCTACTGTTTTCTGTCTTCTCTTGGATCACAGATTTTACTGCATGATGTACACTGAAGAAGCCTAACCTTGAAGTGTAGCAGCCTGTAAAAACAGAGCAGCAATGTTAAAAAAACAGTGCCTTACTGGGTCTGTTTCATTGCTCATCTTAAACAGATTATCTATCATCTAACAATTTGGTATGATGTTGCAGTGATGATTCATGAACAGTGTTTTTAACACTAATTCTGTTTGAAGCAGCTCCTGCGATCCCCAAAAGTCACCCACTCAAATACTGACCAGAACATTTTTTTTGAAGATCTATTTGAAAAAAAACAAACCTAAACCAATAAGACTATGCTGCCATCTCTCTAGATCATGTTCATCTCACTTTAGCTTCCTAAAATGTAGGTGTCTGATCTGAGCTAGCTGTACATCTTATTGCTATACCCAAAGGAGAGAGAGATATCTCCACATAGTTATTCATCCCACAAATGGCATGAAACTGTGTCAGAGCCTCCTCAGACACAGTTGGAGTTGTATATTAAAGTTGGATATTAGGAAAAGGTTCTTCACCCGGAGGGTGGTTGGGCACTGAGCAGGGTGCTCAGGTAAGTGGTCATGACACTAAACCTGCCAGAGTTCCAGAAGTGCTTGTACAATGCTCGCAGGCACATGGTGTAATTCCTGGGGTGTCACTTTCTGTTACAAGTAGTCTGATTATCACCTAACTTGATTTATCAGCAAAGAATTGTTTTTGGCTAAAGTAAAAAAAAAAATGTATCTTACTGTAATCATTGTCTTTTCAAAGCACGCTGTGAAATTCTCTTTCTTGTTTTCCTGAGGGCATAAGACATTTTGTTTCTACTGTCTTCCTCCAAAAACTCTTGGGTCTTTTGTTTTCAGTTCATTGCTTCTTTAAAAAAAACAGCTTTCGAATTATTTTATCCACACACAGGTCAGGGACTTGGGATCCCACCATGTATGGTATGGTATAGCAATGCAAATAGAGCACAAAAAAAGTAATTCCTTTCATGTGGTGGCATGGCCTAACACTCAAATGCAGAATTTATTTTAAATTTTGTCATAGCTGTCAGTGGGACCGGGATTTCCATTCATAGATGTCCTAATTACAGACAAAGTGTCAGATCTCAGATAAAAATAAATACATAAAGGCAGGGAATAATTAAAATAAATAATAATAAAATAAACAAATAGATAGATAATAAAGATAGATATTAAAATAATAAAAAATAAACAAATAGATAGATAGATAGATAGATAGATAGATAGATCAACAAATAAATAAAGAGGAGGACAATGAAAAGACCTAATAGCAGGTACTACTTTGGCTTGCGGTGTGATTGTAGAGTTCATGCCATTTGCACTTTTAGACTGATCAGACCTGTAAATGCTTTTGTTCCTGGGAAATATGGGACATGTCTCCAATGTAGAAAAATGTAACTCCAACATTAGTTTCTGGCTAATACACCAGATGGGGGTGCTGCAATTCAGAAGGATGTGGATGGGCTGGATTAATGGGTTGACTGGCTGGGAGGATGTGCCACAGAGAAGAACCTTGGGATGCTGGTAGACAGCAAGCTGACCACGAACCTCTAAGGTAGCATCCTGGTGAAGAAGACAACAGCCTTCTAGATCTGCAGAATAGAAAGCTCAGGGGAATCTTAGAAATGTGTAAACATATCTGATGGAGGCAAAATGAAGAGGAATCCAGACTCTTCTCCATGCTGACTGCTAATGAGACAAGAGTCCAGTGGCACAAATTTAAGTATAGGACATTCTATCTGAACAACAGGAAAAGATGTTTTTACTATGAGGGTAGTTAAATTCTGGAAGAAGCTGCGCAGAAAAGTTGCAGAGTCTCTGTCTATGGTGGTATTCAAAATCTGATTTTCTACAATCCTGGGAACATGTGCACTTCAAAGCTGAATCTTGTATTACAGAGGATCTTTCTTGTTACAAACCCGTGTTTCCTTTGGAGTGAAGAAAAAAAAGATGTTGAAGTATACAATGAAATCGTAGTTTTCAATTTCTTATTTGGGGGAGGTGTGTAGTATTTGCAATTGAGATATTTAAAAAATAGTTGTTGGCAGACTACACAAATTTGCTATTTGCAAAATTATGAAGGTTTCTCAAAGTTGAGGAAAAATATTGAAAACCACTATTCTATGCAGAGGCCATGTTCTTTCCATCATAAATTTTATACTATTTATATCTATTTGCTTTAGGACATGGTACAAGTGTGTTGTGAGGCATAAGTGAGCTCCACACATCAGTTTGAAGTTCACATTCTCAGTTTGAAAACAGACCTTTAGAGATCAGCCAGCTGAAATAAGACATTAGTCCTCCTACGTGGCAGCTCAGAACTCCAGAGTATGAGAGCAAATCCAGAGGAAGTTACTTTGGGGATCTGCACTGGGAAAAAAAAGATGGATTTATTCTGGTGTGGGAACACCATCGACATTCAGACTGATTTGGAGCTATGACGTATGATTATGCCAGTAGCAGCTCTTGTCCTCTTTCAAGGGTGTTAAAAAATTGACGCAAAAATAAATTATATATGAGAGACAAGTGGAGTATCCCAGGTGTTCTTGGCAAACACTGCCATGAAAATGAAATAGAATAAAGGCCCTTTTAGGGGGATCTGAAGAAGCAATCTTTCATGTTTCATAGTGAAGCCACTTGCTCACCATCACCACCTCAACTACAGATGAGGAAAGAGACATGTTGAGGGCTCTTGAGCTTTTTGAATGATCACAGTGAATCAGCAGAGAGTGTTTTCTCACAGGTGTTCTGTAACTGGGCTGCACAGGAAAAATTCTGAGTATATTCAGTGGTTCTCAATGTCACCTTTTCAGTGGGGAGTTCAAGTGAAAAGTCTGGCAGGAGAACAAAATGGCTAAATGTGGAGAATACACACAAGTTCAGTCTCTCCTCTCCTTATCGTGGACCCTTTTCCTATTTTTTAGAGGTATTTATGTCATCTCTATAAAGAGCATTTAACATGTGGAATACTTTAAAAAGTCACAGCTAGTTCTGAAAATGTTACTACTGAAGCACTTCTACTCCCTGCTTTCATTCTGAAAGGGCACTGCCCCTTTGCCTGTGCCTTGTGGCAATTCTCAGCACATTGTCAGGCATCATTAAAATTTTATATGAATTTTATGATCAAATTTCTATGGCTAGTTTGAGGGAGAATTAGAAAAAAAATAACAGGAAAAAGAGAAGTGAGAAAAACAGACTAAGATGCATGAAAAACTGATGAATAGATCCATCAGAAAAACAAATACATTATCTTGGAGTGTTTGCTCCATGGGATATTTTTGACTGTCAGAGATGATCAGACATTGTTTTTTCACAAATACAGAGTAAAACCAAAAGAAAAGTCATGAATTAAATATGGAAAGAAAATGAAACACTTATGCTCTGCAGTATCTGGAAGAAATGTGGTGCACTTTCCACTGGAGTTTCTTTAGCCCCATTCAGCCCTGACATTAAAGTACGACTGTACTTCTAATTACCTTCAGTAATTAGAACATACTGATTTTGTGCCATGAGAGGCAGGGGTCTGTGAAAAAACATTTTCTCTTAAGAATATTTCTCAGCTCCTTTTGAGACTCATCTCTTTTTATGTCATGTTGCCAAAGCTATATAGTACTAAAGCTCCCTCCCTGTTAATACATTATTCTCTCGGTGTTTCATATGTATGCAATACAATTTTCCTTTGTGGACTTTTCCCCTCAAAGCTAAGTTGCAATTAGATTATGCTTACAGCAGTGAGGTGCATGTTGCTCCTTAAAAAAAAAATAATTTTAAAGAACCAAGACGAGGTGCTCTGCTACTGACACAAACTTGGTCCAAAGACTGTGCTGCCCTGAAAAAGCAGTTTCCAGTCTATATCCAAGCTTGGCAAGCCCTGGCTCCTGGTCACTATGCTGGCTCCAGCCCTCCAAAGGACAGGCCTGCCTGCTCCAGTGTGCTTGCTGGAATACCAGTTCTCAGGTGTGTTTGGGTATGTGGATCACAGAGCTCTCGGGAGTGCACTCTGACAACAGTTAATCCATGCAGGCAGGTTTGCTGACTGAATTGCATTAAACCCAGAGTATGGCATATAAATTTTCAAAGGCACAGGGAATCCCAGAACAAGACACTGACTTATTGTCCAGTTCCTGCTGTTGAAAATGGCATTTTCATCCTGAAACAGAAAAGTAACCAGGCACTTCTCACAGCATTCCCCCAATGACTTTTTGACATCCACTGAGTATGGAGTATATTTAGGACTACACACAGTGTTTCTATGCTATCTCCTTATTGCCAGACTTGTTAGAAAAAAAAAGCTTGCCGAGGTTCAGAATAGATGTTATACCTTTTGTATATTGCAAGACTGGTGTATGGAAAGAGGACAGAAAAGAGTTAGCTCTAAAGAGGTGAGTCCAGGGGGCTGAGGGAGGTGATTCTCCCTCTCCACTCTGCTTTCACAAGACCCCACCTTCAGTACTGCATCCATCTCTGGGGTCCTCAGCCCTGCAAAAATGACATGGACCTGTTGGAATGAGTCCAGAGGAGGGACATGATGATGGTTAGAGGGACCTCTCCTAGGGGGAAAGGTAGAGTTGGCATTGTTCAGCCTGGAGAACAGAAAGCTTTGGTGAGATCTCATTGTGTCCATCCAGTACTTAAAGGGGGGTATAAAAGAAGTGAGACTGGCTTTTTACACACACAGATACTGATAGGGCAAGGTCTTTAACTAAAAGAAGAGAGGGTTAGATTAGGATTTTGGAAGATTTTTTATTGTGTAGGTGGTGAGGCACTGGCACAGGTTTTGCAGAGACGCTGGGGATGCCATCCCTGGACATATTCAAGACAAGGTTGGATGGGACTTTGAACAACCTGGTCTAGTGGTGGTGTCCCTGCTCACTGCAGGGAGAATAGAATTAAAATATAAGATCCCCTCATCCCCAGGCCATTCTATGATTCTATAATTATTTGGGAAAGACATCTTAGACAAAACTGTGGAATACACTGTGCTAAGAATTCATGTTTTAACCTGGATAATTTGGTTAATCATGTGCAAACACTTGAATTTATGGACAGGTCCTATTTAAGTTATAAGTATCGATATAGACTGTGACAATATTTTATCCCTGGACAAGATTTTTTTGTGAAATTTTGTGTCTTTCTCTGTGTGAAAGAAGAGCAATTATTTAAATATGAGTTTATTGGCACTTAACACAGTGCCAAAATAAATGACTTTGTTTAGATTTCATAGAATGATTACGCAACATTGGCATTTGTTTATGAAGTAACAGACAACTTTAAAAACATTTCTTCTCAAAGAAAAGTGTTTTTTTTAAATATTTATTTTCTTCAGAGTAAAAAAGCACAGAGAAGCAAAATGTAGAGTGGTAAGCCTCTTTACAGAACTGCCAGAAATGCATAACTGTAACTTGTGAAATCCACATATTTAAACAAATGAACATATGCTTCTCTTTCATGCAATAGAGACAGAAGATGAAAAGTCTTCCTGCAACTTACTTAGTGTGAGAAGTAGAGATGGTTGCACTAAGTAAGGCGACATATCTTAAACTTAGACATAGGAAATATTTGACCTGATCTCTTTATTTCACCCATCACACACACAAAAAACAGACTTTGAAATGGTCTTTTTGTCTGCTCAAATTTATTTATCCCAGAGAAAATAATTTTTACTGTAGTTGTGAAAAGCTCTATGACATAAAGATTCCAGAAAAGGGATTTGGGATTTTCACAGGTCATAAGAAAAATAGAAGAGTATTTTAACGCATCTGTCAAGTTTAGGCTCAGCATACTTTATTTTCCATCCTCCACCAGCTGGCTGGTACAGACATCTCAGACTCTCCAGACTCTGCACTCCTTCACTAGATATTTCCGTTCTGTATGCTAGGATTAAGGTTTCAAAATAAATCACATTTGTTTGCAGGTGTTTGGTACTGGAGCTTTGAGATGATTTTCTATTGAGATTTGCAGACATTTTTATCTAGATTAGCATTTCCTGCATGTTCCAGTGGAGCTTGAGGCATTACTACCTCAACAGCACTAAGGGATTTTAATGAAATTCTAAAAAATCTTTCAGAAAGGATTTCCACTTATCACATCTCTATGAAAAGTATGGGAAGAAGAGTTTAAGAACAGAGATGTAAAAATAATAAATTCCTTGACTTATGAGGAAATCAGTGTGCTTAACATCCCACTATCAGGAAGCCAGTAGGCCTAACTAGCAATGGCTAAAGGAAGCTTACAGAATGCCTAAATCCTCTCCATATATCAGGTTAGACCCTGAACTGACCTGAGGTCTCAAAAGGTAATTTACCTCACTTTATTTAATCCTGTAAGTCACTATATTTATAAAGATTCTTCCTAAATATTCTGAAATTTCTAATTTCAGCTGCCCACTGAGATGAAAAGTGGCCTTCAAAGAGGATTAAAGGACTGGAGAATCTCTATTGTGGAAGGGCCAAAGGAGCAGGGTTTTTTAGAATAAAAATTGAGGGAGATTCTTACATATATATTGGTATATAATTATCTAAAGGGGGTGCCAAGAGAGTGGATAAGGGCTCTTCTCAGTGGTGCCAAGCAGTAGGACAAGAAGCAATGCGCACAAACTGGAACACAAGAAGTTCTACCTGAACATGAGGAAGAACTTTACTGTGTGGGTCACTGAGCACTGGAACAGGCTGCCCACAGAGACTGTGGATTCTCCTGTCCTGGAGATATTCAAAAGCCATCTGGACACAAATCTGAGTAACCTGCTCTAGGGGGACCCTGCTTGAGCAAGGAGTAGGACTAGATTACTTCCAATGGTCCCTTCCAACCTTACCCATTCTGTGATCCTGTGAAAAATACCTTCTCTGGGGAGAATTGTGAAAATTTATAGTCCCTTTTATAAGCCTCCAAAAGTTGTCTTCCTTTCTGTTTTTCTGAGTTCATCAGGGTCATGTAGGTATGCCAAATTCAACAGGATGAATAGCAACATTTCATTCTGGGATATCACTTGGCATTAGAACATATTATGATTTATTAAGCAACATCAATTCAGTCCCATCAGGTTGAATGGTACGGAAAGGACTAGACCTCTTGCTTCTTAGACTCAATTCTCTTCAGAAGCATCTAATTTCCCTATTTACTCAAATAAATACCTTTGATGTTTACTGTGGTATAGGATAAAGTTGCCCGTGGTGGTGCCAATCTCTTCCTGTTGATTAAATAATTATATTTCCCCTTGTAATCTATATTTGAGGCAGTTGATATGAAGTGATATGAATAATATCCCAGGAAACCATGACTGAATAATCCCTCTTACGTTTACACATGATACATTTACACACTGGTGTTGAGTGACGATGTGAAAAACCATTACTAATTCTACAACCTCTTTATTTTTAAATTTCCTAACACTTCAAGTACTTATATTGCATATATATATACACAGTTTCTTAATGTCTCTTAGAAAACACCCATTAAAATGGCATGCTGCCAGAGGAGAAAAATGGCTGCTTGAAAAGTTCTTGTTCAGCTCTGGAAGGAGGCCCATGCCTGGTGTGAGGCAAACCTAATGGCAGGAAGAAGCTGGAAGCAGTGGGAACCTGGTCAGGGGAGTTACAGTCTGCGGAGGATGCATCTGCCAAACTCAACCAAAACCCAGTCTGGAATTCTTTTGGAGGCAGAAACCTAGGGCAGTTTGCTTGCTAGTTTCTTGCTTTTCATTTTAAGTAGAAAAAAACCATAGTTATGTTTCTGACATTGGGGTTTTCCTTCCCTTCCCTGCAAAATTTCAGGTTCTTGATGCATTAAGTAAAAGTTCTAAAGTGTCAAATGGTCACAGGATAAATGCACTTTTTTATTCTTTTGATTGTGGGGAACATATACTTTGCACTTGGATATGGCTTGCCTATTTTAGTTAAAAATTCAAAATTATTTAACCTGTGTCAGAATCTCAGCATGAAAATTTAAGCCTTTAGTGTTAAAACTTGGCAGTTAGAACACAAAGTCTCATGATACAAAGTGTGAAAAAAGTTTAATTCTAGACATAGTTGCCCGTGCTGCTTGATATTCAGCTTGGCTCTGAAATTGTAAAGCACAGGGAGATTGTGGGATCTCAGGACCTCAGTCCTGAGGACAGGAGGACTTCACCGGGGTGAATGGCAAAGGGATTAGTTAATTAGAGGGTGAGACACAGGGTTTAGGATTTATGTACAGGGGGGTTTAGAGAAGTAAGATGGAGGAATTGGGGCGTGTCCTGTCCTTCTTCTTCTTCTTCTTCTTCTCCTCCATCTTCTTTGGTGATGGTGGCACTTTTGGATTGGCCATTACTAAAAGTGCACCCAGCAATAAGAATAAATGGTATTGGGGAAAAATGATAAATATTGTACACGTAACAATGGGTATAAAGATAGGTGGCTGCCCGGAGGGCAGCACAGTGTGCTCATGGCTGACTGCTGAGCAGATCTCTGTCGGGCTGAAAGAACATCTTTTAGATAAACAATTAATAAACATAAAAACCGAAAGAAGAACTGAAGCCTCTTCTCGTCTTTTGATACGCGGGCTGCCCCAAGGCCACTCCGGGCCTTTCCAGGCCCTTCAAACAGCCGAAAACCCGACAGGAGATGGCAGCTTTTCATTTGGAGTGATATGGTCTGCAGAGTGAATCTTGCTATCTAAAGCTCTGTTGAAGGTCCTGCAATTATGTTTTTCACTTTTCCACACGGCATGGAAAATAACCCATTTTTAACATTTGAAGTTACTTACAGTGAAAAAAACCTCAAATATCTTCCAGACCAAATGACAGCCACAAGCTCCCATATTTTGATTTTTTTTTCTTTCCTAACTCCTGTAGTTTATTTTATTCTTGTTTATATTTAAGAAAACCCAATAAATTAAAAGTTAAAATGAAACATAATTAAGACTGCACAGGCTGATCTAAGTAAAAAATCCTTTATTTTGTCATGGTTCTTAAAAAAATACCATAAAGGCTTTTACTACTGTTACTAGGATCAGAATGAAAAATAGCCAGACTTGAGTTCAAGCAATATCTTACCTTGCTGTTAGAGAAGAGTCTGCTTCTCTTGCCAAAAAAAAAGACATCACACCTAAGAAGATATATGAGTTCATCTATTTTACAGGCTACTCTTCTAGGAAATTCAGCTGAGATAGCTTTGTGGAATAAATTGTTGTGCATGCAGAATTCACAGACAAATGCTATTCTTCACAGATGTGTTCAAAAACATCTGGTGTCCCTTTCAGAAGTACCTACCACTTAAATTTTGCTGTTTAAAAGTGATGATGAAGGTTAAACCTTTAACTCAAGGCATAGGAAAAACAAGTTCTGGTTTAGCTGAAGGCATGCAGAAAAGGTAGAAAATGAGAATGTGCTACTGACTCTTCTGTAGTCAAATTTTTTTCCATGTATGGAAGTGATCACTCTAGCATTGGTGAATTGCCAAGGAAGGACTTAACACTATAGGAAAGGCATTACTGAGAAACAAGGATAGAAATAAAACCAGGGATACTTGCCTTTTGGCACATGGTCAGAAATATCCAGTTAGTAAAATTATATAAACATGGTGGACAACCTGATCTGTGTCAAGGAACTTTCAGGAATAAATAAGGGCAAGCTTGCCCTACTTAAAAAGAAGAGGCTATACTGGAAACCCCTCTTGGTCTTTTAGCAACTCCTGTCCTGTCCATAAGTGTTGCAAAGGCTTGCCATTTTGCCAAGCCTATTAATCAGTCATTTCCCTATTGGAACTACAGTGGTACAATTTGTTTAAAAAAACACCCAAAACCTAAACAAACATAAATGTCAGGCACCAGTTATGTGACCCATGCCCAGGATTATTTTGTCTGAAGCATATATCTGGTGTAAAAAATTGTATCCTTCTTAAGATCTATAAATATTCATGGGGAGTCCAGTGTGTTAAGTACAAACAACTTAGACATCATGTTCCCTTGGCCATGGGAAAGCACACCAAATTTTCCCAGCCAATTTCCAACCAGACAAGATGACAGAAAAGAGCACTGGGACATTTTGAGGGGTTTCAGAAAAGATGATGTTTTATGTACTCTCTTCTCTCTGCTCTGTCCCAAGATGCCAGGGCTTAGCTCTTTGTGGTGAGATGAGAGGTGCACAACACAAAACCAGGCTAGATAACTAAAGAAACACTCAGAAGTAAATACAGCAATTGCTGCAGTGTCTACTAGGAATATGGAATTCTACTACAGAGTAGTGTTCAACCTATAGTTCAAAATTCTCTAGATCTAAATATCTCATATTTAGATCTTAATTTCATTGCTTTATCACCTGTTTTTCTCTCTGTCAAACAAACAGGTTTGATGTCTCAACTTCTCATCTTTCAAGGCTCATCTGTCTTAACTGTAATTCAGGAGTTGCTTTCTTTTCCTCTGAAAACAGTTTTGTCAGGCCTTCCTGATAACAAGCAATAGTTGCTAATCCCTCTTCACCTTGAAACAGAGCTGGGTAGGTATTGACCCAAAATATAGAAAATCTAGTGGGTGTTTTATTTGCTTGATGGTCTATGACCTATAATGTGGACACATTGAAAGCCTAGGGCTTTTCTTTACATTTAATTATAAGCTACATGATTTATTCATTTATCAGCAACCTTGCTGCATAGCAGCAATTACTGATCTTTATTGTTATTATCAAGATCCTTTGCTTTTTCCATCACTGTAGTAAAAGTATCAATCAATTTACCAGCACCATGATCTCCTGGAGTAGTTTGCCACTTCAACTTTAGAGCTCTGCAGAATGGAGCAAACAGTTCCACAAACATACATAGTTTTCTAACTCTTACATGCTTACCTGACTCCTCCGGGAAGGGGGGAAAGTAAGAAGAGTTAGATGCTCAAATCTCATTCAGGATCTTTGGTTAAATAACTTGTCTGCACAAGAAAGCTGTGGCAGAAGTGACCACTGAGTCCAGCCATCACACCCATAAAGCCTCACCTATTAAAGCATCATGTTGTTTAGTTGAATAATACAATTTCATCAAGTTAGAAGACTCCTTCCTTTAGTCCAAGGTCTGCTCGATGCAGAGTAGGTTGCTCAGGACCTTGTCCAGTAAGGTCCTGAAAGCCTCCAAGGCTAGAATTTTTTGGACAAGCTCTTCCAAACAGTAGGTTCCTCCAAAGCCTACTCAGCTCCAGGCTGACCTTGCCCAGTGCCCTGAGCCTCTCTGCACAGGACATGCACTTCAGTCCTCACCATCTCAGTGCCCTCCCCTGAACTACCTCCAGTTTGCAAACATTTTTTTTTTACTGCAGAGCTGAAAACTGTAGTGGAGTATTCTGGATAAGAAAAGAAAAATCATCACTGTCCTCAGTGTAGTGACCACCCTCACAGTAATATAGCCCAGTGTGTCAGGACCTTTCACATCTCTCAAGGCATACTCCTGATTCATGCTTAGCATGGTGTCCATCAGGACACCAGTGCCATTTTCAGCCCAGTTACCTATGTATTTAAGAGTGGTAACACTGAATTTGCAGTGAGACATGCAAGGGAAACAGAAGGCGTTGGGTGAGCAAGTCTCATCATCCAGGATGGTTTATTAGCTTGGACTTACTGTGAGAAAGGATAAGCTGTTCTGAGCATCAGCCTCTTTATGCATTGCTCATGTCTCTCTATTTCTGTTTTCAAAAAGCAGTCAATAATCACCAGCTGGATGCATAGACAGCAATGGGAAGTAGAAAAAATGCCCTAAAATTTGTTTCATGGTGGAGAAAAATTTGCTTTATGGTCCAGATTAGAGAAGACAATGACTGGACTAAGCTAGCGCTCATTCTGACTTATTCTTTTTGGTGTTTTCTGGGTGATTTGGAATCTTGCTTGTCACAACAGGTGATCCTCTGGCAGGGTGGATCAAATCTGAACTTTCAGACACTCTCCCTCCCTCTCCCTCCATGGGGTCTCCACAGATGGCTGTCCTTGTCAGGAGGGGCTGGATGTGAATGCAGATCGCTACTGAGTGTATAGCTTTGTTTATACTATAAATCAGTAGAGCTTGCCTGATTTACTATCAAATGCAGCAGGTAGCCAATGGCTCCAGTATACTGAGATGAACGTAATGTCTTAACTTAGTGCATGAGGAAGCATCTTGATCTTCTCTTTCTGACAAATTGGCTTCCTTATATATTAGGAAGTTTCCTTAGTGCTAGTATTCTTTATCCTATTTTTTATCCTCTCCCATTATTAATTCACAGTTTGGGACTCTAAATCTTAATATTTCTGGGATTTTCTAAATTAATTTCAGCATAAGTGGTCTAGGGCTCAGGAAATGTGAGACTGCTTTCTCTATGAGCGGAATTTGTACAAATCACATCCTCATACCTCAGTTTCTCAATACATAAAATTGTGCTGATAATTCTGAGTCTCTTTAGAAGCATTTTGAAAGTTAGCAATGAACTGTTGTAGATTGGGACATTACACTTTGCTTTCAGTTCTTCAATTTATTTCAGTTTTTATTTGTTTGTGGGTGATGAGAAAGCATCAAGGAACTCATAAAGTCAATGTTTAAACTGGCAATAATTCGAGATTCTCCTGGCAGCTCTTCCCATGCCTGTCTGGGAATTTCTGCCAGAGAATATAAAGGTTTAGATGAGGTGCAGTTGTGACCATTCTGCAGGAAAGCAAAATGAGTGTTCTGGGAATCAGCCAAAGGCTACTATCCCCAGTTAAGGCATTTAAGAAGATCTTCCCTTCCACTGAGGATTAGAAGCAGTGTTCTTTCAATCTCTGAGAAAACAGTGGAAGAGTCATTCATGGGTGAAATCAGTTTCCTTTCCTAGGTCAGTAGAAGTGGACAAGAGACTGTGGTTTCCCCTGGGTGAACTGATTTTATTTCTGGCTGATCACCTTGTTCTCTCAAAAATCATTTAAAAGCAGCCATACCAGTTGTTTGCCTCACCTACAAGATGGTGGGCCTGGACTACCAGATCCTGAGCTATACCTGTCAATACTGGTAACAGATTCACTCTAAGGATGAATGAAACCTCATCCATTATTTATTTTTCTCTTCAGAAAAATCAGTAAGATCAATACATTGGTAAATTGATCTCATCCTCATTCTAATCCACATCTCCTTTAGATTCCAAGATGACTGTCCATACATTGTGATTTAGGGAGTATGCCTATTTTGTCTTGCTCAAAGTAACTAAGAATTGGAATTATCCTTAATTGTCAGATACTCAGGCTTCTGGGAATGATGGTATATTTCTTAGAAAGTGTTGTGGAGAACTGACATGGAAATCTTTATCAAAATATTTCTTCCATGCCAAAACCACAAACCACAAATTAGTTTATAAAAAATTATAAATTAATATATGAAATATAATATATAATACTTCTTCCATGTTGAAACTACAAATTATTTATAAAAAATTATTAAATTTTCATTTTCACTTTTTAGTCCTTTAAACCATAACAAAGAATTTTGCATTTTCCTTAATTTCATATTGAACACCAAGATAAAACAAAACCAATGTCAAGTTGTTAAAATAAGTGGGGGAAATTTTTTTAAACATTCTCTTGCCCTTCTAAGAAAAAAAATCAAATAAGAGAGAGTGGAGAAAAAGCTGGGAAAGAAACATGCTAGTGATTACTTTAAGCAAAAATAAGCAATGGTAAATCTAAGTGAATGGGCATTTTTCTTTTACACGAGTTTTAAAATATTTTTCATTAAGTATTTCTTTTTCCCTATGAAACTCAAATGTCTGAATTTTCAATTAATCTTCTTCAAGGTACCCCAGAATTTCAGTCCTGTACCAATACATACATAGAGTTTTCATGAAAGACTGCAAAAGTTTTCATCAGCTAACTCTGAGAAGCCAAGCCCTTCCATTAAGTTAATTATCTCCTTTTTAACTTTGTTAGTACTTAGGCTATCTCCAGAACTCTCAGAAGCCACTTTACTGATGAGAAAAGCATTTTTCTTGTTAATATGGTTTACCAAAAGTTTTCCAATTTTCTAGGAGTTCATAAGATGAGTTTTGTATAGGGCTTTATTTTTAGGTATTGTTTTCACCTTTCCCAGATAAATAAGGAGCTTTAAATATAACCTGGGACCGAACAGTGATATGACACCTGCCGAGGATGCTACAAGCTTTTTCAGTATTGAACGTGGAGGATGAATCTAAAAGCTGAGCTATGTCAATAGAGAATGCTGCTATCTCTGATTGATTTGTTGGGAAATCTGACAGAGATGCTAGTGCCTCCAGCTCCTGCTTTTAATCCTCTACAAAGTGTGGAGAAGACATTGATTGTCACATTTACAAAATAAATTATTCCACCGTTATGCATATTCGACAGGTAAAGAATACATGGGGAATAAAAACCCACGGTGGTATTTGAAATATAACAGGTTAGATCTTCAGCACCTGGAAATAGACTTCAGTGAAGTTCCACCCACTTGTGCCTATTTCTGTTTTTCTCCACCATACTGCAGGTTTTATAGGGGAAGCCAGCTCTAAGCCTTCCTGCCGTGGGCTTTTCTTACATTCACAGAGGTCAGGCACTGGTTCCTAAAAACTGTCATGCCAGGTTAAGCCATTGGTCTGTCTAGATCCATATCACGTTTCTGAAAATGGTGAACTTTTGGCTTTAAAAACAGAAAGGTCTTTTAAAATATCTAAGCTATTATGGAATAATACACCAGGTTTAGGGACAGAAAAACATTCCTTTAACTGACCATGGTGGCTGAGTTGTTTTTGCCTTGAAATATGACCTTTTGTCATCTATTTTATTTTATTAAATTTCTTGATACTACTAATACTACTGTTAAGTAGTAACATCTTGTTGGGAATTTAGCTGCTAGAAAATGGAAAATTACAAAACCATGGCTAATTCCAAGTCCTGCACCTGCACAGATAGCAGTGACCTTGGGCCTAGCTGTGGTATAATAACAAACAGTGAAAGAGACATGAGAAAAGAGAGTGTAACCCCTAAGGAATGAGGATGAGTTAATGCTATAGTTTAACCAATAGATTGCTTGGCTTACAGAATATTCATAAGCTTATTACTTGCTGTATAAGTGTCTGATGCTCTCTTCAATAAATGGAATTTGCTTATCGCTCATATTGAGTGTCTGAGTCTCCCCTCACCGACAAATGGCTTGTCCCCGACAAAGGCCCACATCATTTCTCTGTGACAACATCTCACTTCCTTAAAAATCTGGGCGATTACTTAGGTGACTCTAAGATTTAATGTGGGAGAAAATTCTAGAAGGATGATGGTGGCTGCATATAGTTCTTATTGTCTCTGCTTCTTCCACATGGACTGCCCTTTCATTTAATCATCTGTCCTATTGCCTTTCTGATATGTAACATTGTTAAGAGTCCCTATGATTAGTCCCTGTGATCTTCTTAATATCCACCCTCCACTTAGTATCCTCCTCTCCAGGCAAATACATTTAAGCCTCTCTGGTTTCACTAATCTCATCCAAAATATTTCACTTTTTTTTTTATTTCCCACACAGCTCCTTATGATCTTTACTTTTCAGTGTCTAGGGGTTTAAGGCCCTGAGGGATCAAAATCTTACCAGTTCAGTTGTCCTCAAAAGTCTTCTTTAGTCCCTTCCTATCAGCTGTCAACAGCAATAAAGTTTTTCAGAGGTTTTACTTCCATCAAAGGTTCTCAGTAAGTCTTCAGAAGCTCACTCCAGTCATAGCTGTGAGGTGCTGATTGTACCAATGACTCCAAATGGTGGCAGCACCCAGGACCCCCAGCACTTCACTCTTGACTCAGAAAGGCAGATATGTATTATTTAAAAAGAGAAATATCTTCACAGAAGACACAACATCTCTAACTTTCATCTTGTTAAATCTTAGGCAACAATTCCAACTGACAGTTCAGTTCCATCTGACAGTTCTGCTTATTTGCAAAGAGGAATCTTGATGCTCTTTCCATCAAATGTAGTTCCCATCTTGTTCTTTATGACCCCTAGATTCAGCAGCCAAGATGGGCAGTGATATATTAAACATGAAGGGAAAGAGTAGAAGAATAGAAGGGGCTGTGGACCTACAGGGGTGAGTCTCATGCATAAACCAAGAATGGATGTACCCAGAGAAGTCTCAGGTCATAAAGTGTAAAAAAGACAGATGAGAAATAGCTTTCTTACAACTTACCTTTTAAAGGCCCTTGCTTTCTCCAACCAAGATAACTTATTGAAGAGATTCTAATCTCACAATGTCTACTTTATATATGTTGGGTCTTCAAAAGAACTAAAAGAACGAAATAATTATCCAGGTGGGATGTTACAGCTAGCAGTCAAGTCTTACCTGTTCGTCTGGAGGAAATGGTTGTGTCTGACTATCAAAAGCTTAGGGGAGAAGACTAGGCAAGATCTGGTCTGATCTTCTCCCTTAAAGTCAAACCAGCCTCCTTCCTGGTATGGTGTTCAGCCCTTTCTCATTTTGCTGAATGGTTGAAGCATGGGTCCCCTGTCAGAAAGAGTATGATCATCTTGCAGTGCTTACCTTATAGTCAGTGGTTCTGCTATTACCCAGGAACACAGTGAATTAGA
Organism: Zonotrichia leucophrys gambelii; assembly: GCF_028769735.1. Lineage (NCBI taxonomy): Eukaryota > Metazoa > Chordata > Aves > Passeriformes > Passerellidae > Zonotrichia > Zonotrichia leucophrys. The sequence continues at coordinate 80,742,663 of NC_088169.1, forward strand.
TAATCCAAAAATAATTGTTGCTTAAGGCCTGATGAACTCTAGGCTTCTCTAAGAGAAAGCTTTTGGCACCATTTTCATTGAAAAGGCCAGTTCTGTTAAACAGAAGGATTTGTTTGAAAGGTGCCATTTCTTTTTTTTTTTTTATAAGATACAGGAGGCTAATTCATCTTGGCTCACTGCAGCCTTCTGCACCGTCTGTGCTGCCTGCATATTAAACACTTGGTTTTATATCTCCTTATTTAATTTCAAATTTTGCTTCTGCTTTGGAAGGAGGTTTTTTCACTCCTGTGAATTAGAAAGGCCATCTTTTCCAGAGGTAATCTGAGATTTAAATCTGACATCTGGGTTTCCAAGTCAAAGTCAAACTTGTCTTTGGATGAACTGTGACTAAGCTGGACACATTATTATAACTCAGTCATCTGTTCTGAGTGTTCAGTCAGGAGGAGGTAATGGGAAGTGATGAAACCCAAGGCAGTCCAGTCTCTGGGACAACTTCATGTTGACTGTTTCTCCTTCATGCTGTGTGTCCTAATCAAGACAAAAGGAATTATAAACATAGAAGGATAGTTGGATTGCAGAATATTTACCTAATCTTTCTCAAAGGCAAAGCTCAAAATTATTAGGTCAGAAGAATAATTAAAAATTCTCTCTGAGCCACTCTGCTCAGCTGCATGGGGCCAAAAAATATGATGAAAAGTTTATTGGTTGAGATAAAGACAGGAGGGTTGCTCAACAATTATCAGCACAAGTGAAACTAAGTTCAGAGAAATTGAATCATTTGGTTGACAATAACAGACTTGGATAATGAGAAATAAAAAATACTATTCAACAAACATCTTCCTCAGCCTTCTTCCTCCCAAGCTTAATTTCACTCCTGAGTCATCTATCCGATTCCCTTCAAGCAGTGTAAAGAGAATGGAGGTTTAGTTGCCTTCATAACACTTCATCTCTCCCCATTCCTCCTCATACTCCTTCTCTGCACCATGATGGGGTCCTAAATACCATGAGACACAGTCCTTCATGAACCACTCCAGCATGGATCCTTTCCACTGGGCACAGTCCTTCAGGAACAGACTGATCCCATGTGGGTGCTCCATGGGGTCACATCTTGCCAGAAAACCTGCTCCTGCTTGGGCTTCTCTCCACAGACAGCAGTTCCTACCAAGAGCTTGTTCCAATGTGAAATCTCCATGGCCTGCAACTTGCTTCAGAACACGTGCCTCTGCTCCAGAGTGGGGCCTTCCATGGGCTGCAGCATGACTATATGTTCCAGCATGGTCCTCCATGTGCTTCAGGGGGATGACTTGCATCACCAGTCTTCGTAACTGGCTGCAGGGAAATCTCTGCTCTTGTGCCTGACAGCAACATCTGAATTAAAAAATGTTTTTAATTTTTTTTATTTATACCATTTTTGATGTGATTAAATCATCTTGCAGTAACCAGATATAAGCTGGACAACCGTTCTTTTAATTTGTAAAAGAAAAAGATCCAATCAACATTATTTAGTGCTCTGAAAGCAGTATAGTAGAAATTGTTCTGGATTTTGATCCAAAGATACTATGAAAACAAAGAATATAAATAAGGCTTGTGATGTAAAGAGTGCAGATTTTTTCTAGGTTGTCTTTGGTATTTCTTTTACAGGTGGCCTGTAGTCACTTATTCGTTTTGATGTGTAACTTCAGCTGTCATCTTACAGGCATACTGTTGTTGTTGTCAGATGTCATACCCATAAGACCCATAAGAAATAGTGAATGAAAATAAAGGTGAATCTATAGGTCATAAGATAAAAAAAAAATCAGAAATACAATCTGTGAACTTGTTATTGAAATTTTCTCAAAGTATTTCTCAGCCCAGGAATTTGATCAGGTATATACTCTTTAACTTCTCTGTTCACACTAAGACAGAAGAGGCGACTTTGTAAGTTCCGTCCTTGTTATACTATCATAATTGCAATTTTCTGCTATTACTGGTCATAAAGGCAGCAAAAGGTATTTGGTTCTACAGATACCTGCGGTGACTAATCATCAGTGGAACTGTATGGAAAATCCTAAAAAAGCTGGAGGCTTAGCTTGAAGCACAACATATGCCTCATTTCATCAAAAGAAGCATTAATTGGAGCGGATTTAAAGCTTTAGCTTGCAGAACCTAATCAGAAATGACTTGACTTATACCACTGTCAAGTAAAAGATCCATTGAAGCCAATGGATACGAAGGGAAAATTTGTTTAGCTAAATGCATGTTAAGTCAAGAACTTCTAGTGGGACTGAGAGCCTCTTACAGAAAACTGAAAAGTATACTGTAGCTCTTTAAATGTTGTAGTGATCCATTCTTTAGATCTTTTCCTGGGTCATTTCTCCTTTAAATCTTGAAACTGATAAAACTTCTCTTGGCTATTTGTCCATCTACTCACAGTGATTTTGGGAGCTGCCATGTACAAATGAATAGCAAACCAGACAAGAACAATGTTCCTCTTAGAGCTACAGAAATCACTCAGCATGCTTTTTTATACTCCATTAACTAAGCATTAAAGCATGAAATGCAAATTTAGAATTCTCTCAGGGAAGTAGCCTTAAACCTTGCACACAGTATCTGTGGAACCTGGAAGGTCTGGGTAAGCATGCATGCATGCATGCAGGGTTGTGTGCAAGCAGAATGCTCTGCATGATAAAATAACAGACAATCCAAACCCATTCCAAAATATTAGAAAATCCAATGCCAGCACCTTCATTTGGCTTTTGGAATGCAAATTTCAACTGTCAAGGCTTAATTAAAAACTACCAGTCAGCAATATTTAAAAAGTGGAAGAGAACTAAGTGGTAGGTTGTTGAGGAAAATGTGAATGTTGCATGCTAAAAGAAGGAGCTAGGATGACAGGTATATAATTATCATCACATCAGGTGAAGGACAAGAAAGAGTCTTTGGTTCCTGAAGAGGTGGGGCTTCAGCAATCTTCAGTGTGGCAAGGGGTTCCTCAGGCAGAGTTAATTTGTCATTCAATTTATTTCAAAGGAGAATCTCCTTCTATATGAAATGTCTGTGCACTTTCAAATCTGGTGAGGTGCTGTGTGGGACAGACACAAATAGGTTAGTGTGAACACAAACACCTGTGTTTCATGCATCAGTGAGGGCTGGGTTTGAGGAACAATTCTGTGTTCAGGTGTTCAACAGCTTCTTCTCAGAAGCACATCACAGCTGTGCTCTAATCCCACACTCAGTCGAGACCTCCAAAACATGAATCAAAGTCCCACTGTGGTGGTCATCTGAAGGCAATAATCTCTAGGACCTTCTGAAGGTTTTAAAACAGCAAAACTGACTTCCTCTGTATGCTACTAAATATTCAAAGTTATGGGTAAAGGATCATCTTTGCTATCTAAGAGGAAACCACTCTGAAATTCCATTCAGTGCTCCTTGAGACTCTGATATTAATGCTACAAGCTCTAACAACACCATCCTCTTCCCCATAACTACATAGAGGGTGAACACCTGCACAAAGATTTATTCTGATTAAACACAGCAGTAGTTTGCCCAGGTTTTACAGATCAGCTCCCCTGACCTTCACCCATGGCTGCAGTTGAGTCTAAGTGCACTGAAGAACAGCAACAATCTTGTGTCCCACAAATCCACTTTTACAGCCTGCTCTTCCCTATATATACGTACATTGGCTGCTTGCATGGCAAGCATGGTGCCAGATTGGGTACAGAATAAAAACTTGCTGAAAAGAGGTGTCACTGACAATTATTTAGAAATACTTTAGGAAAACAGTGCCAATTCAGACTTTGAAATTTCTGAATTTGTCAGCTTAAGGCTGAGACTGGGGAAAAAATAAAAGCTAATCTATATTATATTTAACCTGGGAATTTAACATTCAAAGCTCAATTTTATAAAAAGCACTGCTCTAGATGAACTTCCCTTCTCATTTTCCAGTTAGAAAACTTTAGCCTTTAAATCTCGACAGGTTTGGAATATCCTATGTCCTGGATAAAATATAATCAGTACTGAAGAGGAGAAATGTATTCCTCAGACATCTGCCAGAAAAGAAATCTTTCTTTAGCAATCCCCACATGTATAGAATCTATACTTGACACATTTGACTTGACCAATCTTTCATAAATAAAAATAGCACTATGGTACTTGGGTATTGCCAGGGCCTTGAGGGCCCTGCCAGGCTCTAACGGCCCTGGCCCAGCCCAGGGCCTCTCCTCCTTTCCATGGCCAGGGCCCCAGTTCAGCCTCCCAGGAATACAATTCTCTGTCCTGGTGACACCATGGGACATTGATCCCCCAGCCCTGCTCTGCCCAGCCATGGGCCAGCATTCCTGTCCTGTTGCCCTTGCCAGGCCGCCCGGGGGCTGTGCTGACACTGGTGTCCCTCCCTGGAGCAGATTCTAATCTTTCACTGCCCTCCTCCCCAGTGCTGCATAGCCTCTGGCACCTACCAGGGCTGACCCCAGAAAAATTTCTTCTCCCCTTGGCCCACCTGGCCCCTGACAATCCTTGGGATGGCTGGCCACTTCCTCCACCATGGTTATCCCACTCAGCTTCCAGCCTCCACCCCATAGGGAGTAGCCAGATGCTTTCTAACAATTATAGTGCAACACAAATGCTCCAATACTCAATTAAATTAAATTACAGTTTTTTATATTCTAAGGTTGTATTAGGGACTTAAAATAGAAGCTACTACAGTTCTTATGCCCTGATGCTTATTGCCTTTACTTACCCCAAGATCTTTGGGACATTTGTGTGGGTTGTGAAGATGATTCAAGTTGAAATAAAATTCCTTGGATGGAATGAATGTTGTCTCATTTTTAGCAGAAGTTTAGACTTTTCTAGGTGACTGAACTCTTCCTGCTGCTATCAACATAAATGCAATGATTTCAAAACTATCATAAATCAAAATAAATGAGATTCCACAAAAGATTATTTGCAAATACTGTCCTACAGGGTAGCAAGGAGCACTGAATTCTCACTTGTCAGAAAAGTAAATAAAATCAATGAGCTTTTAACAGATACATTATTTCATTAGGTGACAGTTAAAGCACAGTGTGAAATCTAAACATAAATCACACATGGCACCTGCCAATGCTTGTTGAGTTGTATGTGTTTTTCAAGCTTATGATTTAAAAACATCAAAACTGGAATAATAGTTCTTCAATTTCGTTAAGTATTTTTTCCTCTGAAAATTCCTTGAGAACCTAAGATCTGCATTTGCAAACACATGGATTAGTTTTGATTACTGCCATCCTCCATGCTGTGTTGTGGCTCCTGAGATGTTGGTTTCTGTATAATAAAAGCATTACAAGGCTTCCTCTGAACACCATGGCCCCTCATTCTTCTTTTCATATGTTTTAAACTGTGTTGTTACCTGATGGCAGCAAATATCCTGGCAAGTAACTCCTTAGCACAGCTTCCTGTTGTCATTTTGTTCAGATTGTGTTGGTTGGCCTGGTGGGGGTCATGTGAGATGACATGCTTGAAAATCAGACCCAAATTTTAGGTGGTACCTGCGTCTGCTCCTTTCTCTTTCTATTACCAGAGGAAAACTGGTTTAGATGGACTCACCACTGTAGAACTGTGACACTAAATGAGATTAACCAACACTTAATTTTCTATTCTCTGTCTTCCTATTCTCCACTCTCCCAGCACCAATGTCAGTATCTTCCAGTTAAGCAGATATCCTTTACCTGAACCTCTGGGGACATAAAAAAGACATGGTGGAAAAAGACTTCTAGTGGCAGCCTGCACAACTGTAAAAAGGTGCAGGATCATTTTCCTGTCCACATTCTGACTTACAATGCTCTGGTTTGGTGGTTTTGTTGTTTTTGTTTCAGCAGTTTTAGAATAAGCTACTAATTTAGTTACTGATAATGAAAGTTTTACTGATACTAGCTCTCCAAAAATTTATTTTTGTTGCTTAAAAGAACTTTAAAATAATAATTTAGTTTCTCTTATTTCAGCAGCTTAAGTAGAAAGAATAAATACATAAGTGTTAGGTCCTGCCTACACTTAAATCACACTTCATCTTTCTTTTTATTTCTCTTTTCTGTGAAGATCATAGAATATTTTCAATATTATCCACTTTCCTAAATCCCAAACTTCCAGTTAGAGACCTAGAAAATATGCAACACACTCTGGATGTTATGAGAAAACAGCACTGTTTTCTATCTAATTTACATGTTGTTATCACAGAATTTGCTTTAAAGTGTCTGGCAGTGGTGGGTGGCAGTGAACTGAATTGCTCCATCACCTAGACAATCTGACAGTAAGGACGACTAAATTGGGACTACTAGGAAAGATAGTCACAATATAGCCCTTTGTCCTCATGCTGGTAGGAGCAGCCTTTTTAGATTTATGTCAAGTTCATGGCAGCCTGTGCTGAAAAAATCCCCAAATAAGTAAGGAAAAAACCCCAACCTTGTCCCAAAGATTATTAAATCATTTTTTCCTCATAGTGAACTGCTAGAATAAAAAAGTGAATTGCAGATTTCCGAGAATCAAAATATTCCTCAGATGATTTTTTGACCAATGTTGTATTGATGAAGATTTGTAGTGTTGCATCTTGAGGATCTGTAGTGTTGCATGTTGAGGAAAGCCATATTGCTGAGGAAGTTGCACGTAACAGGAGGGACTGCAATTGGCAAAACAGGCTTCAGCATATCTGTGTCTCATCTCCTTGGCAGTTTGAAAGCTGGGGATTTCTGAATGGCGGCTTTTTAATACAGGCAGTCACTCCAAAAGAAAAAAAAGAAAAAAATTCCTAAGCTAACCATGGCTGAGGCTCTTCCCCTCTTAAAAGTAAAAAAAAAAAAAAAAAGAAAAAAAAAATCTGTATTTTAGTTAGTCACTGCATTGAGGAAAAGCATATGTATGATGATGTCATTTCTAGTAAAGAAAATATATCTAGGACAGCTTTTTGATACTGATGTGGAAAGTCCATATCTGCATCATTTTGTTCTTTTCCAAAACAGGAATATCTCCTAATACAATTTCACTGATTAAAATACCTGTAACTACAAGGTGTTTTTGCAGAAATGGATCTCAAATAACCTCACTTTCTGAAGAGAAGTTATCAGGTTTTGTCTCTTGCCTCAGAACATTAACATTTTGAAATGAGGGCTTTTTATCTGTGTCTGAATTTGTGCAGACCTTAGTGTGCTAGGACATGCTCACTTAAATTCTACGGCTAAAAAACCAAAAAGCATTTCTGGTAGAAGAGGCTGTGCAGATTTCCTGAAACAGCCATACTCACCTGCTAATATTCTTATGAGAAAGAAACTTATGGGTTCAGATTTGTCCTTGGAAAGTTTATTCACATCTGCAAGGAATGAAAAAATAAAAACATTAAAAAACAAAGAAAAAGAGGATTAGTTTTAATGACCTGTTTGTTGTTATTTCCAGCCCTCTGCAAAAACAAATTAGGATCTGTTCTTTTACTGTTTCCCTCCCACAGAGAAGAGAAATATTTAATTCTATAAATATTTGATCACGGCTCAGCCACCTGGAAAAGATTGTAGAGGAGGAAATAAACTCCGAGAGGCCAGATCTTCTTTTGGTGTCTGGTTCACTGTATTGGACACAGAAATATTGGGACACATTTCCCAGGGAAGCTCAGGGATCATTATACCAGCTGGTGTGCTCCCACACCGTATGACATAGCTCTGTTATGGAATCTGCACCTGCCTCTGTGTGCAGCCAGGCTTGTGGGTGGGATTGAACTCACTCCAGGTTAAGTATACATGTTTAGCCTCTGCAACAGAGACAAGTCATCTTAGCTTCCATTTTCAGTCAATGGATAGTAATAGGCCTTTAATAGTATGATTCATCTAATTTGTTTCAAATTCCTACCCAGAATGAGCCTAATTTCACTCTAGAAATGCCTGATTTTCTCTTTTTGTTACAAAGAAAGCCTGGAGTAGTTAGTTATGTATGGCCATCTCTCCTTCATCTATCAGATGCCTGTTCTGTTTCATAATAAATATTTTAGATGTTGTCATCAAGCTGAGTTGTGGTGACCTTACTGAATTTTTGAAATTGGTTTGCTATCAAGAGTTGGTAGTAGGTAAATATTTGTCTGTATGACAAGCTTTTTTATGGGAATTCAAGAGGAAGCAACGCTCTATCAATATTTTTCTAAAATAGCAGCTGTAGGGAGAAATTAGAGAATCATATGAATGTATCGTACATATCCTATGGCCACATATGATGGGCATGACCCTTGAGCAGAAGATGGAAAAAGAAAAGTATTCATTTCTCTGTAAGGGATATTCAGGTATTGTATTCCTCCACGATGAAGTTCCTTGATATCAGTTGGGACAGAGGCCCTGATTGCTCAAGACAGATTTTCATCCTGAAAACCATTTCCCATTCAGTGAGCTCAGCTCCTCATTGGTCCCTGTTGCTGAGGTGACTTAAAGTCATGAGAAAACTATGTCATGTTATTCAGAGCAGAACTAGCTGAACACATTTGGGTTGCATAATTTACTCAGAGCATTCTGTAGTCTTATTTGTATGCATTATTCACTGGGTTACCCCTTCCTCCCATCATTCATCTAGTTCATGAAGAGAATAATTTGGGATTATATAGAATAGTGCAAGGTTTTGTCAATGTTTCAGAGAATATTTAATGTAAAGTCATTGTATGTTGTTTGCTCAGGTTTAATAAACACACCAGGAGAGAAAGAAAAAAGAAAAGCTGTTAAATTTTTCCTGCTGCTTAGATACTAAGAATGAAAGGCAACTGAAGGAAAGCCCTGCTTCATTGCATGAACTAAGACACAATATTCTTCCTGTCATGATAATATGCCAAGACTTCACCAGGAGACAGAGTCCATGCTATGACCATTTAAGTATTTTTTGCCATTAAGCAAACAATAAAAACCAGGTTTATTGACTTCTAATGGATGTTTCTTCCATGTTTAAAAGAGTCTTCTGCATTAGCTATGGCAGAGCTCACACTCCCTGGTGAATCTTGAGAAGATTCATCTTAATGTTTTGCTTTGGCATGTGTGGTCCTGTGCCCTTATCAAATAAAACATACCTATAGGCTCCAGGTTGCTAAATTTTTTAGTCTCATAGGTTTTATAGTGAACTTTGGCTTAGGTCCTAAAATAAGTAAGCACAAGGCAGGACTAGGGAAGCATCTGCTGCGTGCACTGCAACACTGCTGTGGGAGGAGGTAGGCGGAGGACAGGGACAACTTCCTGAAAGACATCACCACTGTTCTTCCTCTTTTGTGTGCTGCTGGGGGAGCAGTTTAGCAAGCAAAACATGCAGGCAAACAGTGCAACAGATGGTGCAACCTACTATTGAGGAAACATTTCATAGGGTAACAAAATATGGTTGAAACCAGCTTACAGTTTACACACTGAATGCAAAATCGAACATGCTGTTTTCAGCAGGCTGTGGCTGTTTTCATTTGTTGATGCCAAGTGCTTTGGGGAGCCACTGCTCCAAAGTGGTTAGTGCAGCAGCAGGAATCCCTGGAACTGTATAGACTTGACTCAGCTGGAAAGGTAGGTTAGGACTGTATTCTTATCTGCAAATGATCTTTAGTGCAAGCAGAGGGGTCCCTCAAGGATATTTCCAGTGAGGTTCCTACAGTTTGTTCCCTTTCTCTCTTTCTGTCTCTAGCCACTAATAACTTCTAAACTCAGGAGATTTTGATAGATATACATAAATTGTATGGAAGATCTCATAAAACTTAAAAAAAAACTTGCAGTTTTTCAAGAAATTGCACAGTATTTCAGTGAAGATTATAAAAGATTAAAAATTTTTGGCTAAATTATGTTGTATTTATTCATTCAAAAGAGTGTAGATAAAGGAGAGACAAGGAGAGCCTGTTACACACACACACACAGTGATCATCAGGAGAAGGTAGGAACACAATTAGCATGGACAATGCAGAATGAACTGTAGTTAGAAAGAGAAACTGAAGGTAATAAGAAGTCATTAATTGACTGGATTATCAATAGAAGACTCAAAGAAAAGTGCTGGAAATTTATTCAGTGGAGAGGAATAGCTATCTGTCAAGGGTATAATCAAATTGAAAAGGATGGGTTTTTTTTCATCATTCGTTATAAATCTTTCTTATGAGAATGGAAAAACTTAGAAAGAATTGATATCAGCCCAGCCTAGAACAGAAATAGATCATGTTTGACCTTATTTTGGTATTTTCAGGTTTTGTGTTTGTCTGAGCATTCTGATCCTGGCCTCTGCATGGGCTGAAGTTCATGCAGTAGTAGTTGGCTTTGAGAACTTGTAGAGGACATAAAAGCTATTGCTGGGTTGGAAAGGAGTACTCAACTTACACCTATATAAAGGGGGGAAAATAAAGTGTGAACTTATAGATAAGTTAATTTAACTTTCAGTCTTGGTAAAATTCTAAAACAAAGAGTTAGCACTTGGAAGATAGCAGCACAGACGAATTTGCCAAGGAGATATCTTTTCAAATCAATCTAATTTTCTTTTATGAAGGAACAATGGGTGATATAGGCAAAGAAGAAATAATAATAATATATTTCATTTTCACTAAGGCTTTTTAAATTGCCTTACACTGCATTCCTGAAAGAAAACTGGGAAGACATATCAAAATTACAGTGGGGAAGAGTGTAGAGTGGCACATAACCAGGTAAACTTATCACTTGTTCTCCATCCATCTGGAGGCACAGTTCCCTTCACTATGAATTTTAATTACGTAAACTACATAATCAAATCAAGACCATACTTATTAAATCCACAGACATGATCATACTTATAGGAACTCCAAGAATGACAGAAAACAACACTAAAATTCAAATTAATAGTTAGAAAAACAGTCTGAAAGAAACCAGGACAAGGGCAGAAATATTCCACCATTCCTTAATAGAATTTTACCCAAGTAATCAATAATGATAAAAGTTCACTCTTTAAAATCTATCACAGGCTGAAAACTTTAAATAGAGAAATTGCAATGGCAAATGTGGATCAGCTAAAATAAGAAGAATGGAAATACTGAAAGGCATAGAGATGGGACAAAGACAAAAAATTCTGAAAAGATAAAAATTCTGAAATCATGTAAAAATGCTAACTATAAATAAACACTAGCAAAGATATTAAAACTATATTTTCAAAAGGAAATAAACTGAAACCCATCCAATGTAATTTTAAGGGTCAGCGCTCCAGTTTTAAAGTAGAGTAATAGATTAAATGCCGCTGTTAGTCCCTGCCACATTTCTTTAATATTTCCTATTTTTTAATGTTTTATTTATGGTAATTTTATTTATTTATCTATTCTTATATATTTCTATTGAACTTTGTAGAATGATCTGTGAAGTACATGTGCACTGATGGATTTTAATCTACTGAGGTTCCAGTCATCTAATGCTTTTTAAAATATGTTTATTTTGACAATTTTCTGAATACTACTGTGCCTATTTTCTATTGACAGATTCTCACAGGGCAGAACATCATTAATTAAATCTAATTAATATGGCTGGAGACTTATGGTATACTGGAGGCAATAGATAAAACCACAGATACATATGAAGGCTTCTGTGGATATTAAACAGCAGGATTATGTCCATCAACAAAAAAATACCACCATGGCTGTAATTTGCATATGCAAATACTGGGAGCTTTGGAGAATCGATATCATAACAGCAGGCATGCACTCTAGGAGAGTATGACATTATGGGCTTATGGACAACTTAAATGGGAAGAGAGGAAGAAAGCTAATGAGACACAAAGCATTTAGTAATTTTGAATGCTTTAAAGGATATAACATGAACTGTTATGTCAAGCTTTTTCTGGGTCCATCACTAAAAGGACATTGAAAAAATTGGGCTATGAATGTGATTAAGGGACTGCAGGTATTTTATCCCTAAGATCTTTTACTAAAAAGTAAGTAAATATACAGACTTCCTTCCTATTGTTAATATTTTGAAGTGAAAGGAACTTCTTGTTCCTTTCAAAACATTTTTCTTACCAGGGTCCATCAGAATTTAGACTTACACAGAGGCAGAAAATAGCAAACTGGCTAATTTTTAGTTATTCAATATTTCTACTTACAAACTGATTTTTTATCTTGATGGATGAAGTGACCATTACAAAGGTATTAGGAAGAGATCATTGCAAGAAAAAAACATTAAAACTATCTTGTTTTCAATTTTGGCCTTTTACTGAGTTTTTGTTCATTGAGTGAGGAGGGAGCTCTGAGAACTGGAAATGCCATGGCTAATTTCTATGAAGCTAAATAAGGAAGGCACAAGCACTAAATCCTGTCCTGCATGTCTGCAGCCATGGACTGGCTCAGTTCCACACAGTTTTGTTTTAGTCCTACAGAGCAGACAAACTGTGGTTCTGCTGTTAAGGAGTTGTTACATACCACTCGTGGCTCCTCTGGGCCCCACATGCATGTCATGTTCTCCTCAAGCACTAAAAATGTACATTAAAAAAAGCTAAAAATTAACTTTTTAATGATTTTTTTTCTTTTAGCAGAGTATTATTGCATAAATCTGGATGTTAGTCAGAAATGCCAGTTTCCTAATTAAAGGATTTGTGTTGATTAGAGTTTGTTTCCTCTACTCTCTTTATTTGCTTTTTCAACTGGAGGGAAAAAAAATAAAGGAAAATTCACACAAGGTGATTGTTTGTCAGTTCTAAGAGAAAATAAGTCAATTTTGTATTGTGTATAATGAAGTTTTTTATAAGTGATTCAGAGGGTTGTTTGCTTGTTTGTTTTCAGAAACATGTCACTCAAGTCCTTGTAACCCTTATTATGTGCAACACAATGCTGCACAGTTTAACTGTTCAGTCCTGGGAATGAATGGATGGTGGCTGTTAAAAGGTAAGAACTTGTTCAGAAAATAAACATGGTTCTGCACCAGACTATCCTATAAGGAGAAAGAACAACTAGACCATGAAATAGCCATGGAGGAAAAAAAAATCTGTAGAAAGTGTAGTAATATAAGCAAAAAGTAACTTTGGTAAACTTATAATGCATGGAGGGAACTTCTGATTTACTGGTATGGTGAGTTGGTCCTGGCTGAATGCCAGATGCCCGCCAAAGCTGTTCTATCATTCTCCTCAGCTGGACAAGGGAGAGAAAATAAAATGAAAGGCTTGTGAGCTGAGATAAGGACAGGGAGAGATCACTTGCCAATTACCATCATGGGCAAAATAAACTCAATTTGGGGAAAATTAATTTATTACCATTCAAATCATAATACAGTAATGAGAAATAAAACCCAACCTTAAAACACCTCTGCCCACACAAGCCCCCTCCCCTCTTTCTTTGCTGGGCTTACTTCCCAGGGTGCAGAGGGACAGGGAATCAGGACTGCGACAAGGCCATCACTGTCTCTGTTGCTCCTTTCACTGAGGATAACTCCTCATACTCTTCCCCTGTTCCAGCGGGGTCCTTCCCACTATAGACAGTCCTCCACAAACTTTTCCAATCTGAGTGCTTCTCATGGGCTGCAATTCTTCATGAATTGCTCCAGCATGGGACCTTCCCACAGGTTTCTGTCCTTCAGGAATGGGCTGCTCCAGCGTGAGTGCCTCAGGGCTTCAAAAGTCCTCCCAGCAAACCTGCTCTAGCATGAGCTCCTCTCTCCATGGTGCCGCAGATGTCAGAAGCCTGCTCCAGAGCAGGCTTTTGATGGGGTCACAGCCTCCTTCAGACGTCTCTCTACACTGGCTGGGATCCTGCAGGAGCTGCAGGTGGATCTCTGCTCCCCAGTGGTCCTCCATGGGTTGTAGGGACACAGCTGCCTCACTGTGGCCTGCACCACGGGCTGCAAGGGAAATCTCTGCTCTGGCATTTGTAGCACCTCCTGCCCCTCCTTCTACACTGACCTTGGGGTCTGTCACATATACAGGTTGGCTGCAGTTGTGCAGGTATTTTTTACCCTTCTTAAATACTTTATCCTGGAGGCACCACCACATCGCTGGTGGGCTTGGACTTGTTCAGTTTTGGGTCCACCTCAGAGCTGGCTGGAACTGGATTTGTTGTTGTGGGAAGCTTCCAACAGCTTCTCACAGAAATTCCACCTGTAGCCCCTGTGCTACCAAAACCATGCTATGCAGACTAGTGAAATGGGATAAAGTAGTGAGGGAGACATGACCTTTCAGAGAAAACCTATGTTGTTCATAAACATTAATTATATAACAAACATGGAAACAAAACAGACCTATGTGAATACTAAAGGCTGTAACAAGAACAGGAGAAAGAAGTAAGTTTTTTCAGAATCCTAAAATATCATAAAGGAAAAATATTAAAAACATTTATTTAAATTATGAAAATGAATTTAAGTAAGATTAAGCAAAGATGGTTTAAGCCTTTTATTTGGAATTGCAGTTGTTTAGTAAGGACTTGTGTCACTGTCATATTTTCTGAAAACCCCTTCACCAGGATTTCTTCTCCTGGGTAGCTGAGAAGCCTCAGAGAAAAATAAAAACAATAATTATCTGATTCACTTCTCCTGTGTTTTTCTGCTTTGGAATGTGGTTTGGACATTGTCTACCAACTGGTCGTTGTTTGATTGGTTTCATGTGAATTGTTTTTACTTAATGATCAATCATGGTCCAGCTGTGTCAAGGCTCTGGTGAGTCACGAGTTTTTCATTAGTATCTTGTTAAGCCTTCTTTATCTTTTCTCTTTTCTTTAGTATAGTTTTAATATAGCATAATATGATATAACATAACATAACATAATACAATACCATAAAATAATACATTAGCCTTCTAAGGACATGTAGTCAGATTCATAATTTCCTTCCTGCCATGGGGGACCCCGAAAACATCACATACTTGGACAGTTAAATAAGAAATCTTGCCCAGTCATCTGCCTTGCTTGTATCCAGCTCCTCTCTTCTCTTTTATACTGGAAGTTCAAATTCCTCAGGTCAGTGAGTATCTTTGTGTTCACATTTCAGTAGTACAAACGGTTGTTGTTCAACATTATTTCTTTGCATCAGTATCTTAGAAATAAAAAACATACAGTAAAATAATCAAAGGCTAGGATTTCCAAAGTCACAGTAGGCCATTCTCAAGGCAACACTGAGATGAATGCTGAAATCTTTTATCTTAAAGGGAAGAACTTTTAAACTAAAACTGAGTAGTGCTTGAAGTGGCAGAATGGATTGTTCTGAAGGCCTGATTCTGATGTACAGTAATACTGATAATAGATATAACTGACAGAACCTTCTAGGTACACCTGCAATGTAAATAATAATGACCGAAAAATGCTACGAACCTAGCGAGTTTTCAGAATGTCAACTTAGTATTTGTCAGACAACACCTTGGGAGAACAACTCATTGAATTTTGATGCACTGTAGTCCATGCAAACCTTGGACAGGCCAAAGTGATGTCTCTTCCATACATAGTACTTCCCCTTTAATACGGTTGGGATTTTCACAGTTCCTTGGTGGCTCATGCTCAATAATAAATCAATATGACATGTGCTAAAATCACTTCCCAGAACAAAGCACATAATGCCCAGACTTACTATCCTTAAAGTTTTTTCCTTTCCCTAAGATTGAGGCTCAAGTTTGTTTTATAGGAGCTGTAGTGCACCTGTTATGTTTAAAGCACTGTGCTGAAGACCCAGGATATAGAGCAGACAATTAAAAGGGTCAAACAGATTCTTCCTCAGGAAATATATTTTTGTGTCCATGCTTCAGACAGACTCCAGACATCAGATATTTGTAAGATTAGCTCCAGATGCTGAGGATCTCCTAAACTTGTATGAGTTGTCTGTCGAAAACATGCTGAAAATTTTGATAAGAGTTGGAGGATTAAGCACCATTTCAGCAATTTTTACTATGATAAAGAATAGGCTTGTGTTCAAAGTGAGAAACTGCTTCAGAAGAACTCATGTTCTTTGAAAACATTTCTGAGTAAAGAGACAAGGGTTAAAGTGACACAAGTTATTCATATTTCAGTAAAAGGGTTGGAATTTGAATAAATAAAAGATTCTATCCCCCTCATCCTTAGCTAATATTTTTCCAACACATTTGCAAAAAATAATAAGATTTTGTAGAGAGAAAACACCATTTTAAGAGGGCTATAAAGAGGTTCACAAGAAAGATTTAGAAAAGTGAGTAGTGGTACTTGTGCACAGTGCAATATCAGTCACTCTTCCAGATTTTAGTGTAGATAGCTCAATAATTTTCTTAGGAAAGAAGATAAAGTGTAGCAGTTAAGTTGGCAGCACCTCCACATGACATCACCTCTGAAGGCTGAAAAACCAGCTGAGCCTCCCAGGTGAGATAAAAGATGGCAGCAGCTCTGCCACCTGCCTTCCCAGTACACCACTGACCTCTTGGGCTTGCTCTTCCTACTGTTGGAGGACCATCCCAGTAGTGAATTAGGAGGGAAGGGAAGCAGGAAGAGATGCATATTAAATATTTTTCCTCTTTCCTCAAGTCTGCAAGTTAGTTAATTTTTGCTGGTGCTGGAGAGAGGTCTAAAACCATCTATGGTTTTTCTTATGCTCTGCTATGGCCAAAACAGCACTGAACAATTCAATAGTGAGGTCAGAATAAAAAGATCTGGAGAAAATCAGGATATATTGCCCATATTTTGCAACAATGAGCTTGAATTCTATAATGCAAACCTTGAATTGGTGGTAACGTGACTTCAACCTCAGCACTCCTGCCTCTGTATCATGACAGGTAGCAATCTGAGCAATACAAAACACCAGTTCTAGACATCTCATTCTGACCTGGAGACAAGAAAGTTGGCTTCCAGCAAGAGATTAAGAAACCTAAACCTAAATGTTCCATATATTTGGATGTACACTCATCTAAACTCTCCATTGGGTATGGTTAGTGGAATCTTCAGTTGTCTGCACATAGGCACAGAATATCTGAGGGTATCAGCCTGCCCGTGTTTTATTTCACAATGACAGATGGCCCCCATAGATCTTGTGTCATAGCTGCTAGCATTGTACAGATGTTGGTAAGTCTCTGTGGAGGGTTAAATAGTGCTGCAAACATATGTTTAGGCAGTTGTTTTGCATCTCTTGTCAATACAATCAATGGAGGCTAGAAAATGACTGATCTATCTGATCAAATGTAGGTATCTATATTGATGGCAGTTGGAGCTTACACATAGAATAAAATGATTTAGGTTTCTGAAGTCAACTGTGTATACCCACTGTTGAATCTCATCTTTAGAATTACATGAGATTAATTGCTTCCAAGATTAGAATTCAAATATCTTCTCAGTCTTGGCTCAAATTTAGGTCAGAAATATCAGGAATGTAAATTTGGCTGTACTTGAGCAAAAGGTTTCTGCCAAAACCACTTTAGCATCTGCAAAAAGTAAATAAATGTCTCTGACCCATTGAAGCTGAATTTTTGGAGCTGGCCTCATTTAGGAGAGATAGTTACATTACAACCTCCAGCTGGAATGGGCTTATTATGCAGTGATAACTACACAATTGAAGAGAGAGACAATGTGACATCTAGAGTGACTGGGAGTTTCTTAACAGGTTCCAATATTTTAATGAAAGATACAAAATATTGTTATCATATGAGTTTTAAAACTAATTATCCTGTTGAATTTTGTTGCATTCAATCCCTGTTGGGAGTACTGTTATGAAAATCTACCCTGTATTTTATAATAAATTACTATCAAGACACATAGTAATATTTTTTGTTCCAAATTCACTGTTTTGCAAAACTATCTTGGCAATGCTACAAAAGGTGTACAATGGGAGATTCTGTCCTTTCACATGACATATTTATTACTGACTGTTACTTCATGTGTTTTGGACAGTGATCCCTTAAAGGTCTGTTGTGGTATATTGAGAACTTAGACTTACTGTTTTCTAAATAGGTGTATTTTAAAATTTTTTCCTAGATTAGGAAACGAAAATAATGGAAAGTAAACTGGTGCAATGTTGCAACAAAGGGAGCAATTCTAGAAAGTACTGGAGGAGCTAAATATGTGGGGAGTGCTGAGAGATGAAACAAAGAACAAGACCTAGTATTTACAGGTAATAAAACAGAAGAGTGGGTATGAAAAAGAGCAGCTTACTTACCTATGGATAATGTGCTGAAAAAAACATCTGCAAACAATGGCAAGAGAGAGTAGAAGTACAGGAGAAAAAAGGGAGACTTGGATCATGTTTCCACAGGCTCAGCTCTGCAATACAAATCATCAAACCATCTCTGGTTTGACAATAAAGTACTATTGATTAAATCCAGTACTAAGAGTTGACCCGTGCTGGTTTTGGCTAGGGTAATGTCAGTGTCCTTTGTAGTTGCTGGTGCAGGTCTGTGTTTTGTATTTGTGCTGGAAACAGTATTGATAACTCAGGGATGCTATCTCCTTAGCAGGACTTACACAGAGCCAGGGCCTTTTCTGCTCCTCCTTGCTCCACTAAGGAGGGTAGATGGAGGTGCACAAAAAGTTGGGAGGGGACACAGCTGGGTCACCTGACTCCAACTGATCCAAGGGATTTTTCATGCCGTTGTTCATATGGCATCATGCTCAGTAAATAAAGTGGGGTGAAGAAGAATGAAGGGGGGACATTCAGAGTGCTGGTGTTTCTTTTCCCAAGTCACTGAAGCCCTGCTATCCTAGAGAGACATCTGAACACCTGCCTGCCCACAGAAAAGAATTCTTTATTCTGGTCTTCTTGTGGGTGTGTGTGTGTGGCTTTTACTTTATCCATTAAACTCTTTCTATCTGAATCCAATGAATTTTCTCATTTTAGCCTTTCAATTCTCTCCCTTATTCCACAGGGATGGACAGGGGTTAAGTGAATGAGTGGCTTTGTTGGGCTCTGTTGCCAGCTGGGGTTAAGCTGTGACATAATGCTACCAAACATCTGCTTAAACAGATTTTCCATTGAAATTAATCAGAATGTTGAGCAAATAATCATGCCACCCTGGGTTTTCAGAGAGACTGTGCTGTGTGCCAAGGTCCGACCTCACCTGACATTTTTGAAGGAGTTCCTCAACATTCTCCTCAGACAAATTCTCAAATCTGTTATGTTGTTGACTTTCTTCAGTTCAAATATTCTACTCCAGGTTTTCAAAGATGAAATGGTACTGGCTGTGTGGTTCACATTCTGTATTCTCGAAGTGCAATAAATGCAAACAAAAATACAGTAATGTGAGTTCATATGAAGAGAGGTTGATTCGGATATTCTGAGGGACTGCAAGTAATTAACATGCACAGGAAAAAAAAAATTGTGTGTGCAATAGATGTTCATGCCTGAGCCCTGAGTTTGTCTCCATAAGCAGATACCACTATTTCTCTCTGACCTTGTGTGTCTGTCCTGGTCAGGAGGTGGCTCAGGCAATCAGCACAACCAACATTTTGTACTTCCTAAGGTGTAAATGTGGCCTAAGAGCTTGATCTCAACTAATGATTCCCTTGAGCTCACAAATTCTTTTAATCAGTGTTAGGAAAGTATCTCTTTTTTAAAGTACTGTTTGTATAGCCTTAGGAAAGAGTCATTTTGCTTATAAAGCATTCAGTGAACATTCTCTGACAGTTTCAAAACAAAACAAGGTTGGAAAAAAACCTGTTAAAGTGCATCACCATCAAGTTTAGAAAACAATACATTTTTTTCCTGTTCTCCAGTGTTGGAGTATATTTATGCCATTGAGGGATTACTTTTATTTTTCAGCTGTGACTCACTCAAGGTATGACAGAGTCTTGTTTCAAAAAATTTATTGAGGCTGAAGAAGATGTTTAAAACAGACAGGCACCTGGAAATGCCAAAAGGGGGAAAAAGAAAAAAATACTATTTATTTCAAGGAGAGCCATGGCAGAATGCCTGATTCCTCCTGAGTATTAAAAAAATTAAATTCATTCTCCTGCTCCTGTACTTCCCCCCTCCTAAAGTTTCATATGAGCTCAGAGGATAAAGCATATTTATCAGTCTGGTAATAAAATTATAATATCCTCAAAATGCATTTTTGGGAAAACTGGTGGGACATGTCTTTAGACTTCTGATGCACTGATTAAGCTGTTAATTTCTCAGAGCCATAATCCCTAATTGTAACATTTACATATGGATGAACCAATTTGTGTGTGTGTGTGTGTGTGTGTGTATGTGATGGTTTTCATCTAACCAGATGGGAATCTGATAGGTTTAATTTCCTGGAATATCACAAACCATTATGACAAAACTTTTGAAAGAAGTGCAGGGAGTGCCCTTTGAAACAAAATTAGTGTAACCTACCCTCTGGATGAAGTACTAATATGCTGTGTTACCCTGTGTGGATATTTATCCAGACAGTTTAAATGCTGGATCCAGATATGCGATTGATGAAATTGGGAGTTCAGTGGTGGTCAAAAGTTCTGATACAATAAAGCCTTAAAGTACATGAGTGATCCTGTCTTCCTACAATAATTTTTTAAGTGCCTTTTTAAGTCTTACTGTTTTCAGTGGGACTTAATCAAATGCATAAGTTAAGTAACTACACTTTGCTGAAACCCATGCACTGTATAAATTGACCAGATCTCTTTATTAATGGGAGCTAAGGATGCTCAACATCTTTACATTAGGTCTTTTAGTAAAACATTTGTCCCTTATCCTTTGCCTCTTCATATATGTGCCTGTGTTGCAATCTTCAGTAGAAGCTTATAGGTATACAAAGAAAGAACCCTTTCTTTCATTGTATAGCTATTAGAAATAGCCCTGTGTTTAGGTGTGATCTTTGGCCAGGGCACAAAACCCCTTAATGCTTTTGCAGTTATAATGAGAAAAAAACCCTTTTTCTTCTGCCCATATAACAAAAAGTGGAATAAAGCAGCCAACATTCAGATTTGGCAATATGGATTAGCACAGGTAAGAAGGATTTTGTAGCTGTCATTTGTCAAGGTCTTTATGATCAATAAAGTGCCTTTACATGGGGAATTAACTTCCATAGTTTCAGGTTTTGAAATATTTTGTGAAACAGTGGAGCAGCTAACTAACAGAGAAAAGAATACTCTAGGTTATTAAAGGAATACTCAATGTTCTTTAAAATTGTGAGACTGGTCCCATGTGAAAAAGTGATTCTGAATGAACTGTGGTGAGTATAAAGAGATCTGGAAAACTATTTGATGCAACTAAGTGGTTCAGAAAATTGAAGCTGGCTTTGAATATCAACATGGAGAGGGAAGATTGCATCAATTATGTGTTTACTGTCTGACATATACATATTTAATGGGTGAAGAATTACTTCTCTGTCTATATTTAAAAAAGAGGAACCTTGAAAGTAATTACTGAGGTCTCTAGAAAAAAATATTTTGGCTAATAACTAGAGAATCATGTCACTGAGCTTGGTTTATTCAGAAATAAGGCACCTGCCCTTAAGTGATTATCTACTCTTCTTTTGAAGTCACTTGTGGGTGCAATAAGGGAACCTTTGCTGAAAAGAAGTTACCCTGTGACAGACAACTCCTGGGAGGTGAGATGAACAGTAATATGAAAATGCTACTCTCTCTTGAGGAACAAAGAGGAAGTAGAACTGCTTGCTTTAACTTGAAGCCAAATTTTTAGCTTTATATATGCCTATCACTGTAATTTTTAGTGAGTTTCTGGAATACCCTGTGGGATAAACCTGCCATGTTAGCCACAGAATAAAGTAATGGAATATATTTTGGTGTCTTTTTGGATCTTGATTAAAGATAGATTCTGGGAATTTTCTTCAAGGGAAAGGTATTTATGGAAATGTGTTACTCTAGATACAGTTTGCTTTCAAGGTGTACTTTCCTGGTTATATTAAAATATTTATTGATTGGTCTGTTAAATGCTTAAACTCACCTAGATTCTACTGGCATAACCAGGAACACTGTGTATGTTTGTGGATTAAATGCAGCATCACTGCAATAAGGTGACTTCATTGAAAAGGCATGTGACATGGAAAAACAAATCAAATTAGAACTTTTGGATTTTTTACTGTTTTATTGGTTTTGTAAGCAAGATTTTTTAAATTACATTTTCTTCCCCTACTGGAATTTAAAAAGTATCTGAATACAGAAGAGAGGAATCCTAAATTGGACTGTATTATAGAAAGGAAGTAAAATCATGTTCCTAAAATACTGCTATTCTTGTTTGAGCCTCAGAATTATTTTCTGTTAGTGTCACCTTGTTGTTAACATCACTGTGTCCTGTGATCCCATATTAGCTATTGCCCATCAAATATAGAGTAGAATAGAAACAAAGAAGTTTGGGGCTGTTTTGGCTCCAATGAAAGATGATATTCTGGAAACTGCCTTCACAGAGAAAGGATTTCTAGAAATAAGGAACTACTATGTATATATCTTTACATTATAGGTATACTATCCATAACCTTACCTGGTTATACTACATATTTATTAATAGGCTTGGTAAACACTTTTGTCAGCCACCTTTTATTTCTTTGCTGCTGTGTCATAGCCTCTAGCAGGAAAAACTAAAAAATCAGCCAGGTGCTAAGCATCTTCCTCTCTAGCCTACATCAGGACCCTGACTCTGCTTCCATTAATGATATATTCATGGGGCAGAGATGGACAGAGAGTTTGATAAATTTTTTGAAGTTTTGACTGTCCTTCATGACATCCTTCTCTCTAAACTGAAGAGGGATGGCATTGATGAATGGGCCACACAGTGGATAATGAATTGGCAGGATTTGACCACTCCAGAATTGTGGTCAAAGGTTCCTTATCCAAGCAGAGACCAGCGACAACTGGCTTTCCTTAGGGGTCAATATTGGGACTGGCACTTTTTAACATCTTGTTGGCAACATAGACAACAGATCAAGTGCACCCTCAGCCAGTTTTTCAGCGACACCAAGCCATGTGGTGAGGTTGAGATGTTGGAGGGTAGGGATGCCATCCAGGGGGACCTGGACAGGTTTGAGAGATGGGCCTGTACAAAACACATGAAGTTCAACAAGGGCAAGTTCAAGAGCCTGCACATAGGTCAGAGCAATCCCAAGCAAAAATACAGAATGGACAGAGAATGGCTTGAGAGCAGTCCTGAGGATGACTTGGAGTTGTTGGTTGACAAGAAGCTCAGCATGGCTTGCAGCCCACAACACCAACCGTGTCCTGGGCTGCATCAAAAGGGGATTCTCCTCCCCCGACTTCACTCTGGTGCGACTCCACCTGAAGTGCTATGCATGAGGTCTTGCATGAGGATGGAACAGAAACACATAACCTATCAGCCCCACAGCACACCGTATTTAATGGAAATCTCTCTATCACCTATCTCACATTATGTCTCATAGCTGTAGGCCTCATTCCCACAGCATGTAGTGACAGGGCATGGAGGAATGTCGTTAAACTGAAAGAGAACATATTTATATCAGCCATTAGGAAGACATTCTTTACTCAAAGGATGGTGAGGCATTTGAACATGTTGTCCTGGGAAGCTGAGTATATACCATCCCAGGAAGTGTTCAAGGCCAGGCTGGGTGGAGCTTGGACCAACCTGGTCTAGTGGAAGGTGCTCCTGCCCACAGCAGGTGGGGTGGAACCAGATGATCTTTAAGATGCCTTCCAACCCAAACTGGTCTAGGATCCTACGAATGTATAAAATTTCCTTTCACGTCAGTGGTAGAAGAATGAGGCCCTGGTGTTACTCCTGCACTCTGAGGAAGGGTGATCTCCAGATGGTCGTGCAGATGGTACATTACACCTGCCATTCTCATCCTGTCCACATGGGCTTTCTGTGGAGTGCTGACAGCCAGCCAGCCTCTTGGAGTATGCTGAAATGTGTGATTTCTTTTGAACATGCTAAAAACACAGAAACAAACCATTTCAGTGGTGTGAGCTGTGACAGCAATCTGATTGGATGCTTGGTTGTTTGTGTGTTCAACTTTCATTCTAATCATGAAGATGTCCTTGATACTCTCCTCAGGGAGAAATGCAGGTATCTTCAGAAAACTTGTCTCAGCTCAGCATGCACAAGGTGGGTACAACCTGTTTACAATTTGGCTTATTTTTCCTAGTCAGAAGCAGTTGGATACAAGTCTCTTCAAGTTGTTTCTCTTAGTACCCAGGCTTGTTTTATTTTAATTTGGGAATGCATGCTCCCATCATGACTTGGATACTCTTGGTGATTTTCCTCTCTAATGACCTGGATTGGATTTGATTAGAAGAGAATTTTTGAACAATGCCATTCCACTGCATTCAAAATTTTCTCAAGAAAGAAAACAGTGGTGTTAAAAGGATATTGCAATTCAATTTGTTTTAAGAAAAAAAATGTTTTCAGAAGCCTCAATTTTCTGTGCATTTTTGTTCCTTTTTTTTTGGTTTGGATTTTTTGTGGGTTTTTTCAGAAATGCTTTTTCATCACAGTATTTGGAATAATAGAAGAATGATTAAAATTATTCTTTCTGGCTATCAAAAGGTACTGATAGCAGTATGATTCAGACAGCTGCATCATATTCAAATATCATTAGGACAACAAAATTAAGTCAGTTTTTATAATAGCTCAAGGGGGTAGATTATTATGGCATAATACAATCACTAAGAACAGGCTCTTAACTCTTATAAGAGGAAACCTCTAATATTGATCTCCAAAGCAAAAGGAAAACAATAAAAAGACAGAGCAATCATCATAAAGCATTGAATATTTCCCAGGTTGCCTTGTGGACTTTTGAAGGTACAACACAAGTATTTATATTTCAAGGAATAGCTCATATTGAGTCAGGCCAATAGCTGAAATCAATAGAAAACTTCTCCGCATACATCTTTAACTGATAGTGCACCTGGTCCATGTCAAATAATGATGCATATTTTAACAAGTTTGGAAGTCATGACTTCTGAATTCTGGGTCTGCTTAGATTTCTGACTCCTTGGATAGTACTCAATATGTCAAACATAATTTTCTGATCTGTGAGAGCTGATTAGGCCTGGGAGTCCCAGGGCATGAGACCCTTTCAAAGTTCTGCAATATATTCTGCCTCCATTTATCATGCTGAGTTCAGGTGCTTGGGAGAATAATTCTGTATACACTGATGGTGATCATTGTTTTTCCATTACAGTACTAAACATGAACAGCTTTGATTGCTTAAACACAGGCACCAGTGCCATTTGTGAGAATCTGAGATATACCAGACTGCTGCATGTGAATGAAAGATGAGGCCTGAGGAAGATCATGTCCTTCTGAAGAAACAGGTGGAGATTCTTGGGGTTATTAGAGCAGTAAAAAATGCTTTTCTTAGGGAAATTGAATCAAGTCCTGAGTGGCGTTAATGTCAGCATATTAGTTGGCTGAACAGTAATTATGCAGTCTAGTAGTCCAATTTTCTAAAGAAATTCCTTTCACTGTGCTTTTTTTCCACCTCTTTTGGCTCTGTTACAGAACAAGATGAATTGTCCTCTGGAGTGGACTGTGTCTACAACACAGAAGAGCATTGACAATCAGTGTTGTTTTCATATCTGGACAACTGGGGCTGAACTCACCCACAGCCCTACTGACATTTGAAAGGAACAAGTGTATTCTTCTTTGCCTTGCACTGTCAGTCTAGAAGGGCACAGGTCTCTCCTAGCTCCTGTGTCATTTCTGCCAGCCCGTGCAGAAGTGTTTGATACCTGAGTACCCTCCATGTGTGCCCTGTCTGCAGAGATGCAGCAGCATTGAAAGCCATGGGAGTGTCCCCAGGGTGTTGCTCTGTACCACTCACGTATTTGCTGGCAGCATGGTCCCAGGGGGCAGAAAAGGTGAGCACATCCTGGAAGTGGATCATTTTGCCTCCCTCTCTCCATGGCTGGGAAGGCTGTTGGGATCAGCCTTGTGGACTGCATCCTCTGTCACCTCTGCCTGTCCCCTGCCCACTCCTCTGAGTCATGGCTCCAAGATGTGGTGCTGAAAAGTAGCACCAGTGTGGGAAGTGCTGTGTGGAACCAAGTGGTGGAAGAAAGCCTGAGCCCTGCCAAATCCAGTGCGAGCCAAAAGGAGCCAAGCTGAACCAAGCAGAGCTGAGCCCAAAGGAGCTGAGCTGAAGGAACCTGAGCAGAGCTGGGTGGAGCAGGATGGAGCAGCCAGAAGCAGCGGTGCTGGAAGCAGCCACGTGGAACTGAGTCCAGCATCTGAAGCAGCAGTGCAGTGCAATGCAACGTGGAGGATCTAGCTTTTGGGGATTTTTCTATCACTGTTTCCAGTGTCTTGGGCCTGGGGAAGGTGAAAGCTCTTTGCAGGAACAGCTGCCATCTTGTCATTGTTTGTGGGAAGCCAAGTGGCCCTGGGCGCAGGAACGGCCACCATCTTATGTTTGTTCCAGCACTCTCGTGGAACTAAGGTGAAGTGGTGATCACCTTCCATGTGTATAACACCGTCTCTTTTTGCATATTTTTGTTTTTTTAAGATAAAAAAAAAGAGTGTTGCCCTTTCCATAACTTTCTGCATTCACTAAATTGTTAGCTTAACCCACAATCTCCACCTTTGTCCCTCTCTGAATGGAAGAGGCAGGGGGAAAGAAAGTGGTTAATTTGGAGTTTAATTTTCTGATGGTGTTAAACAACATGTTAGTAGATTGCTTTATATTGTTAAATATATCTGCTTCCAGATGTTTGGGGACATATATTCCACCTCTTCTTTCTGATTTAAAGGACTTACCATAAAAAGACTCCTTTTCATAGTATTAGCACTGGATATAAATAGGAAAAACAGATATTCAGCAGATTTTAAATTCATAGGTTTTTACATAAAATTAAGTGTTTAAATCTCTGCACATCATTCCTCCCAAAAGAGGGAAAGGAATGTTTACGGTGTTAATCCTGAAAATTTTTACAAATTGTATAGTTTAACATTCCCAGAGAAATGTTCTCTGTTCTTCTGGATTTGCTTTCTATCCCCAGAAATACTTCATTAAGGTTTTTTGTCATTCTAAATTGTCATCACTTTAATAGTTGCAGAAAATAATAAATTAATTAGGATAATTTAGGGTGCATTTGGGCAGTAAATGAAGATTTTCATGGTTGCAGGAATATGTTATTGGTTCAGGGACTACATTTTCTGCTGGACAAGAGTGAAAAGAGCAAAGAGAACAAACAGAATGAAAGAGAGGATAGCAGGATTGACATTCCTTTTACAGTTTCAGTGAGATTGCCCTGTGAAAGCATCAGTGACAGTTGTGAGCTTTAATTCGGAAGTGCTCTGTGCAGTTTTTGTTTGTTTTCAGTTAAAACAGATGACTAAAGCTAGGCCTCCGTTTGCTTAGTATTTCCATCTAGTCTTAGTTAAGCATCTTAATAGGGTTAGTAATTAGCAGAACTGGGTGACATGCCAGTTTTTGGCTTCATGAATTAACCTTGCAGACCTTTTCTGTTGAACTTTAATCTCCTGGTCCTGACTTTCTCTCACCATATGTTTTATGATGAGCAGTAATAGCAATGGGACCCTGACACACAATTACTGCAGATGGCTTGAGACTGTAGTGAAGTCTCTGTCCACTCCATCTCTGTGCCAGGGATTTCTCTTTGAACACATGCTGGTGTTTTAGTCACTACAGATAAACTCATAATTTTAGCTTAAATTCTTGACTTTTCAGTGTAAGACTGGAAGAAAGTAAATGCCCCTTCTATTTTCAAGAAATCCAAAAAAGATGATCCAGGGAACTACTGGCTGGTCAGCCTCACCTAGATCCCTGCGAAGGTGACGGTTCAAATAATCCTGGAAGCAAGTGGTATGGAATGGAATGGAATGGAATGGAATGGAATGGAATAGAATAGAATAGAATAGAATAGAATAGAATAGAATAGAATAGAATAGAATAGAATAGAATAGAATAGAATATTTAAGTTGGAAGGGTCCTAGCACCTTCCTCTCCTCTTTCTTTCTCTGTAAGCTGTAGAGGTTTCCAAAAGCATGAAGAACAAGAACATGATTGGACTAATCAGCACATATTTATGAAGAGAAAATAATTTCTGAGCAACCTGTCGGCCTTCTATGAGGAAGACTTGGGTAGATGAGATCAGAGCAGCTGATATTCTCTAGCTTGACTTTAATAAGGCTTTGAAAAGTTTCTCCTACAACATCCTCATTAAAAATGTGATGAAAACCAGACTAAATAACTAGGCAGAATGTTGAACTGAAAAGTGGCTCATTTGCTGGCCTTACAGGGTTATGACCAGTTGCACAAAGTTCACCTGTAGGTCAGTCAGTGGCTATGAACCCCAAGGCTGTATATTGGTGCAACATCTTCATTTATGACCTAGAAAATAATACACAGTGCACTCTTGATTGGCTTTTAAGTCTTGCAAAGCTGGGAGGAGTGAGTGATGCATCAGGAAGTTGTACTGCCTTTCAGAGGACCTGGACTGGGTGGAGAATTTGGCTAAAGAAGCATGAAATTTAACATTGAGAAACTCTAAGTCTGGCATCTGAGGAGGAATAATTCTAGGCACCAATAGACGGGCACCAGACAACTAGAAAGCAGCTTAATCAGGGAAGATCTGGGCATCCTGATGAACAAGTTGAAAATGAGTCAGCAATATGCCCTCATGGCTGCAAAAATCCACAGCCTCCTGGCCAGCACCAGGCAGAGTGTCAGCAGAATGTCAGCCAAGGTAAAAAAATTCCTCTAGATTATCATTAGAGCCTTCTGGCACACTTTGAATATGGTATGTCATTTACCTAGGTAGCAAATATCAAGAAAACACTGTAGAACATTCTCAGTCACTGAGGTTATTGTCAGGATGTTTTTCACATCAAAAATCTTAAACTTCACAAGATCAGAACTATGACATTCAACATATAAAACAGTTTTAACTTGTAGTACTCAACAACAAAATGGATAATTACCATATTATCTTCAAATCAGAAGTTACCACAACAATGCTGCTGAAAATAAACAGAAAATTTTTATTTAAAAAAAATTGCAATTAGCAAGAAAAGAGTGGTGATGTATTTACTTTTGTCTTTTCCCATGTTCAGTGATGACACATTAGTCATCTCCCAAAGCATAGATGAAACTTTGTTCTTTCTCTGCCTCCTCTCTGCATTGCAATTAAACATGTGACAGATTAGCTTAATTTCACTTAATTTAGAAGATTACAGTGTCAGCATCATATCTGACTTGGCCTTATAACCCATCTTAAGTAATCACATGAGTAAAAGAAGGCTTTTATAGGACGTGAGTCATCTCACTTTTAGGTGGATATCTAAGACAAATCAGAGGACTTTTGCTCTAAAAGTGCATCTTTCTCTCGGTTAGCTACTCAGACATGGATTCAAACGTTGTTGACATGTCAAAACAGGTGCCATGAATTTCAGATCTCAGGACTTTAACAGTTGTCCAACCAAAGCACCAAGTGGCATTTGAGATCCTGAAGGTACCCCTGCAACTTCAATTTTTTCCTTTCAAACGGAGAAGTGCTTTATGTCCCATTTTATATTCTTTAGAGGGTGCACTAGTAAGTTTGTAAATTAAAAAAGCAAAATGGAATCCTACATTTGTTCTATTGAATGGAACTCTAGGAGTCTAGCTGTCCATACAGGGATATTTCTTCTCACGGACAGATTTCGTTTCAGTCAGAGTTTGAAAATTATGTAGCTTTGTAGATGTAAACGTTTTTAAAGACCTCCAGAATTAGGCACACTGTTAATGTCTCCCTGTAATCCTGCTCTGAATTATTTGTTGTTTCTACCAATAAAGATTATTCCATGGGTAGGGAAAGGGCATGGAAGCAATGTTTGCAGGGTTTCTTTTTCCTGTTAAACATGGCTCTGAGATTGAAAAAAGAAAGAAAAAAAGGAAGGGGAGAAAAATTTCCCTTTCAAAATCATAAATGTTGATATGTTGGGTTTTTTTAGGACACCCAGATAGACTGCAATCTGATGTTTAATGCAAGTTGTTTCAAAGAAAACACCTGTGCAAATTATATACTGAGTTGGTAAAGACAGCTGTGATAGTGCTAATTTTCAGGGTGTAACTCTACTGCCAAAACAGAGGTGTAGGTCCCCATAAAACATTCAGGAAGCTCCATAAATAGCACTCCCAGTGTGAAGGTGCTGCTGACAGAAAAGGAGTTGGAATGACAGCCATGTAAAAGCACACTGTGGATACCCTAGAGGCTTTGTAGAAAACTGAAACTGCACGGTTGCTGCTGAGGTGACTGGAAAAAGAGATTGACTTCAACCTGCATGGATGTGTTTAATAAACTGATTAAACTGTGACCGTCTGGGGACCTGGGGGAGACTTCTAAAGAAGCTAAATGTTCTGAAAAATGAAGGATGCTTGCATCTCTGCCCAGGGCTCTGCTGTCACACAGTCCTATAGGTTTGCAGCTGTCTTTACAGGTGCTGAAAAAAGTTCCCCAAGATAGACTTGTCTGCATACTTGGAAATAAAATTTCAAGAACACGTAGATACTGTTTTTTAAACATTTCAGCAGCTGAGAGAAAGTATGAGTTTCTTCTGGCTTTTAACATTTTTACTGTCATCTCCATTAAGGAGAGCAATCATCTACTTTTGGGAACCGCTCCTGTGGAAGAAGTCTGACTTGGCAATGGGATACCTTTGTACTCTGATATTTAAACCTGGATTGTGCTTTGTGAGTCACAGCCCACTGAAAAGCAGGATGCCTTTTACACTTACTCTCGACAAATCAACATCAACTGCAAAGCAGAGATTGCATAGTTTGAGTAAGGTTTTTTAGCTCAGGTCTATTTTAGACAAGCAGCTGTCAGTCTGGAAACTGATTCATGTGTACCACTGCAGAGAGTCAAGATGGTTTGTAGACTTCAACTATACCGATGTGCACCAGGGGTAAAATCTATGCTAAGAACAGGATTGAGGTAAACTTTGGAGGATAATGACAGATTAGCTGAAAAATTCTGGCTTAGCAGATATGTCAGTGATGAATAGAATTGAAATGCTTGTAAGCTAATTTACATAGCACAGCTGCTCAACACAGCACCTGTTCAACATGGCTGTAAGACACTAATAGATGTAGTTAGTGCAGAACTTCTGTCTGCTGAATATTTTCTATTGATCTGAACAAGTGCCCAGTGGATGTGAAGTAAATTGCAAGTACTGTGCATATGTAAAAATGTTTACTTTGACTATGAAAAGTATAAGAGTAATGAATATTTATTTTACTGTTAATGGATATTTCCATTAGAAAGGATAAATAGTAAAGTGCAGACCTACCACGAAACTTTACATAATATTGATAATTTAATTTCTATCCAGATAAACAATATTAGGAGGCAGACACTAGGCTCTTCCACAGGAATTTTAGAGAGGAAGTCTATGTTGTGAAATCTGACAATGTTCTCTAACACCATGTGCACCATGAATGGACCTAAATGCCATTTAATTTCTGTTCTATTTAATTTCTCCTTTTTGGTGCCTTGGTTTCTATAAAGAGAAAATTCAAGGAGGAAGGTCAGGTCTGATAGGAAAGATATGCTGCAACAGAACTAGAAACTGAGAACATATCCTGACATGAGTCTGGACATGGTCTGAATTGCTTTTCTGTCTCTTTTCAATACACAGCAAGCCTGAGATCCCAACTTAACTATCTGAAAGGGGATGCCCAAAGTTTGGCTGTGTAACTACCTCAACAAATACACAGTTTTGCAGAGAATTGTACAGAAGATGATGGAACTAGAGTGCTCAAAGGAAAGAAAAGGACACTTAAGTATTCTGCCTGTAGGAACGTACAAGATTTTTTGGAGCTCAGGCTGGATACATCATCCTGTTAAGGAAAATCCAAAGTGTGAACATGGAGTTAATAAATGGATAGATAAATAAATAAAGCAAAATTTAACAGCTTCTGAAAAATTTCTAAGATTGTGCACAGTTTGCTGAAGAGATTTAAATGGATATGAATGAGTCAGTCTAGTTTGGGATTGCTCTGGAAATCTTTGAGATAAATTACTACTGAGAGGAGAATGACTAGAAAGGTTCATGAGATAATGATGAAGGAACCAGTGTAATGTGCTTTTCCCTTAATGCCAGGCATTACAACCTTCTCCCTTACCTGCATGATTGTAGGCCATTCAAGTCCACTCACCTCTGGAGACTGAAGTACTTTAAGCTCTCATTGCCTTCAAACTCTTATTTATCTTAACCTTCCTGTCTAGTTTTAATAAACTTATTTTGTGAGAATCACGGGACTGCTTTCATACCTGTTGCCTGCACTTGTGTTCACTGAGGGAAGGGCTGTAACCTTGCTACCCACAACTCTGCTAACATATCCGTGATCATTCATCTTCTCACTGGATCAGCTCAAAGCTTCAAACATATCTTGGCTTTTAATTAAATTAAAATGGGAGGAAAAAGCTTCCCTTTTATGAGTGTGCTCTGAAGGGAACAAAATCTTGCAAGTGAAGCACACACAATGATCCTGTCTATTTAGAAGTCTTAGAATTAGATGAAAATAGGAAAAAAGGAAACTTTGTTCTGTTCAGAACGACAGTTTGATATAAAACAAAAAGGGTGGCTTTTTAAAACATTTCAAAAGAGTTTTCTTTTTCTGAAGGTGTATTTGTACTAGAAATTCCAAGGCTTCTTCCATGGCTTTGTACAAGCCAAGAAAGAAAAATGGAATTAGTTTTAGGATCTGAATCAGAATCTTGGATCCAGAGAATAGTAAAAGTTGAAAATGTTTTGCAGTTTTCTGTGTAAAATAAAAAAAAAGACATGAAGATCAATACACCAAGTTTGAAGACAGAACTTTGCTGCAAACTGGATTGCATTCCTCCAAAAAGAAGTCTGGTATTCTCTGTCTGACAGTCACCCATGGACATAAGAATCAGACTTCAATGAGCCACACAAAAGTATTGTCCCTTTTTTTTTGTCCTTCACACACTGAGTTCTCAGTGTCTGGTAGGGCACTCACAGGGGCCTGAAGTGACTTCTGAAGTAGGATTCATAATTGGGTGAATGTTTTCTTTGTATGCCGTTGCCCGGCAGAGAAGATACAGCTTAGAAATGCACCTTGAGAAATGAATATCTCCTGAGTACTTTTCCTGTCATTCATTCAGAACAGAGCTGCCTTCTAGTGGAAGATATCCCTGGCCTGTGGCACTTGGGTTGGAACTAGATGGTCTTTAAGGTCCCTTCCAACCCAAACCATTCTAGGATTCAATGAATATCACACCTGATTTGTGTTTTCTTATCAATGGTACAGCACAGACAAGCTTCACATCATCCATGTTAACGGTGTTTAAAACCAATCTGGAATTTCACAGATGGCATATTTCAATTTAATTACATTTTCTGATAGTGAATACATCTGAACAAATGAAAAAATGATGTGATGCCATATTCTGCTGCAAGGCAGAAAACAGCTTGATACCGACAACCATAAAATCTTCATTCAGGAGCTGTAATTTATTAGCATCAGTATTACTGTTTACTCATCATTGAACAGCCAAGACTGGGGTGGAAAGCTAGAAGGTGTCACCTAAAACAGGAAGAGATAACAAACTGACAGACAGTATGGTTTGAATAGATAAACAGTCATCCCAGATGTTTCTTTCTTTTTCTCAGTGAAAAACAAGATCAACAATGAAAGTTACATGGGACTTAGATCACTGCAAGCAGGAGCAGAGAATTGCCCTGGCACCAAGTCTGCAGTCCTGACAATTCTCACAAGTGCCTACTGAAAGCTATTGCTCTCTGACATATGTTGCTATAAGTGCTAATTAAATCTCAGTGCTGTGTTCTATTATTAAAACAAGAGTCCTTATTGCCACTAAACAGAGCTGCCTCCCTGCAGGGGCAGAGCTATCAGCTGCCTGGGTTTCCCTGACATGTCTTCCTTTTCTGTCCTTGGAGCACCATCTAAGCAGATTTCTGAACAAGTGCAGCTCGTGCCTGGGTTTTGGGAATTTCCAGCAGAAGCTCTGTGAAGAGCTTGGCAGGCTGCAGCAGGGAACGGCAGGACAGCGGTGAGTGGAGGCAGGCAGCAGGAGAGGAAGGAGGAGATGTTCACGCAGCGCTGGATCTGAAGTGCTGGCAGCTGCTGTGTTGGCCTGGGTCCCCAGAGCCCCAGGTGTGAGCAAGGCTGGGGCTGGGGGAGAGCAGAGCTGGGAGGGAAAGGGCAGGAGTTCAGTACAGGAAGGGATTTAGGTCAAGGCTGAGGCAGAAGAGGGATGTGGGGCTATTGGAGTTGAATGGGTCTGGGGGTTGATGGAAAGTGTTGGAGTTGGTGATGGGGATCTTGGGACACATGAGATTGGACTACTGGGGCTCTGTGTTGGATTTGGAAAGTGTGGGAAGCTCTAAGCCAGAAAGCCTGGAACCTGGGTATTTTGAAACAATGGAGATTTGATGTGGGGCTCTGGGACTGGTGTTCCGTAGGTGAAAAATATTGTTATGTGGTGGAGCTTGCTTGGACAGAGTGATTTTGTTCTGAATAAGATTCATAAGTTTCCTTTCAGGAGAGAGCATTGGAGAGCAATGCATTCCTTCTACCCCCTACTTCTTTTAGATCCTTTTGTCTATTTAACACTTATTTGGAGAAGAGGTGGCATTAATCAGGATGGACTGTAAGATCTGAATATACTTCTCTCCAGTGGAGAAGTGCTCACTCTATATGGGGCAAATGAAAAAGAACTATAGACAAAGAAATGCCCCCCTCAACTTCCTTTACCTGGTTAGTGTTTAAATTACTGGCTTTTAACCATTTGTATAGTCCTACTTTGATGACTGGAAGGCCAGTGTGAAGCAGATGTCTTTTGCACATCTGTAAGAGTGTCTATAACCTATCTCTAAATGATAATGATGGATGCATAGAAATTCCTTGCTCTGCTGCATAATGCAAGGTGTATCCCTGCTGAATACAGGAGTCTTGTGTACTAGTTTTTCTTGTAGATGCTTACATTTAGACATGATCAATACTCCCCATGTCTGCATTTTTTATCACAAAATTCTCAGCCAGAGGATACTCAGAGCAGCCAGATCTGTCTGAATGTGGTCTGCATCTACTTTTGCACACAAAGTCAGACTCAAGCCGTGTGCTTATTCAAATCTAATGCTCACAGCTTCTTGTTGTAACTGGGGAACCAAAGTTCTCTGCCAGTGGAATAGGAAGAAATTTTCCTGTCCTTTACGGACAACTGATAAAAATGTCAAAGTATACTAAATATTTACTCTTCTTCCCCCTGCCCATGAATCAACTGAACAATTACAGGATAAATATACTCTAAATATAAACACTGTTTGGAAATGAAGAAATTTGGTAAGATAAATGCTGTAAAAGTTACAATATGGTAATCTAGTCTGCCCACACACAAGCATCTGTGAATAGATGCAGAAATATACAACAATTCCTATTCTCTATGTACAAATTCCACTCTATATTTTTAATAAAACACTAAAACCTTTTGTGATGAGCCCCACATAGCCAAAAAAGATTATGTAATCCTGGAATGGTAGGAACCAGCATGAGGTCAGAGGCAGAAGACTGAAAAGGTCTGTGCATGAGCCAGCTTACTGTTATCCCAGGCAGCCATGCTGCAGAATTTCATTTAAAAGCTAATTGCACCCTACCTTGAAAGTGTGTTGATTTCTAGCTTCTAATACTCTGACAAGAAAGTTCCAGTGCTTCACTCTTTTTCTGAGCAGAATATATCTTCAAGTTCTCAACCTGAATGTATTACTAACTAGTTTGTCCCCTATTTGCCTTGTGCCAAACTCACTATGAATTCATTAGGTGATTTTAACCTCCTTTTCCAGCTGCAGTATTCCTAGCCTTTTAAAAACCCTCAGTTATCTTGCCTCTTGCACAGCACTGTTTTGAGAATGCCATAGAAATTGCAATGCAAAACTTAATTTTTTTCAGTTGTGTTACAGCATTTAATTCTTTTTTCCTAGTTTCTTTCTCCTCTGAGTTAACAAGATATATTTAGGGTATATTTTTAAACTTTTCTTAAAAATTTAAAGAAAAGAGAATGACAGCAGGATTACCTGCATTTACATGTCTACTGTATGACTGTTCCTGGCATTACCATTAAAGAAACATTATGTTTGAATATTTTCACAAACAATAATATCAGAATTAGTTGAGTCAAGTGACACAAAGGCATAAAGGACAAATCAAGTGGTCTGGAGGAATGTGACACAAAGGCATAAAGGACAAATCAAGTGGTCTGGAGGAATTCACTGTAGCAGCTTCACAAAATGCGTTTCTTCAAAAATTGGTTGTTTTCAATGAGAACTTGAGTGTTCTCATGTAGCAGCAAAGCATTTTAACAACAGACTAGACATAGCCAAGATGAAATGTCTAGTTTTGCTGAGGTTTTTTTTTTCCTTTTTCTTTTGTAATTTATGTTATCCTGACCCTGTATCCAATAGCTGTCTCAAATCTAAATGCACCTGAATGGTAAGCTTAACTGTTGTTTTTCAGGTGTGCACGTAGGTCCCAGCTTTTAGGATTTTGGTATTTTGCAATGAGATCATTTTTGCCATGACTTCAACAATAGTTTCTTTGAAATATTGCCTTGAATCCACTAAAAGTTACTCAAATTTGAATCACTTTGAATTCTATATTTCTGGATCATTACACTGACTCTTCCTATGGTAAAAAAGTTCAGACTGTCAGAATATGAACTAATTTTAGAAGTATTAGTATAATTAGTGCTATTATTGAATTTCTGTGATGCAGTCTGTAAGACTGTGGTACCTCCCTAAAGTCAAAGAGATGGACAGAAAGACAAATGCTGGAGACAGGATGAAGGAATTGTGATGAGTGCTCTGTGCAAAATAAGTTGCTAATTTCCAAAAATCTCTGCAGCCATAAAATAATTCTCTTAAGAAAATAACATGGAAACAGTGAGAAAAACAAAAAAAGCCAGCATTTCTTCTGACCCACACTCTGAAAAAAGCCCCACAAAACAAAAAAGGAAAAAAAAATCCTACTAAAGAAAAACAAAAAAAAGGGAGTATGAACGAGATAATTTTCCTTTATCCGTATGTTGTGATCAAAATATAATTATTCCTGTAGGCACATATAGAGAAATCCTGATGTCCTGGCTGATACCCTTCATAGCCTTGAAGAATTCTCCAAACAAAATGTTTAAGCTACAGCAAGGGTAAAATAATCACTGCATGTACAGAGGAACCCATGGGAAGAAGTACTGAAACAATAGCCTGCATGTAACAGCTTTGAGCAACTACACACAAATCCAGCCCAGTGCCCTGGAGAAAACCCATGCTTGAGTAGAACCAAGCATAAAAATTGAGGTTACAGCCATGCACCTTGGGTTGATATGTTGTGCTGCATGACAGAACATTTTTTTCTCCTCAGCATATTTAGAGAGTTTCTGCAGTATCCATTTTATTGTCTCCATGGTGTGAATTAATGACAGGCCAAGATTTGTGCCTGTACCATGTTTTTAGACCCCCAGGGCCAACCAAAAATATGCAGTGAATACTATATCAGACACTTTGGAATAAATGAGCATTTATTATATGGCCATGTGGATATGTGCACATGGGTTGCTGTTCAGTCTCCCTGTATTTGTGCCAGAGTCCTCCACAGAAGAAGGGATAAGGGCTGCTGGGGGTTCTTGCTTGCCTTTTGCTATGGCACACAAGAAATCAGGAATATTTCTTGACAGAACTTATCTCTCTCAAAATCCACATTGCACAAACTGATAGAAATGAGGATTTCAATCCTGACATATAATTTCTGTGTCTCTTTAACGTTTTGAAGGCATGCTGTGGCCAACAAGATTACAGAGAAGAGCAACAGCACCTCTCAGTAAACCCCCCTGCAGGGCAATAAAGTGATGTATTAGAACATATTTTGTTTTTACTTTATTTCTGTATTGAGTCTATTTTGGCATAAGAATCTGCTACAATAAAATTGTGTAAGGAATATGGCTTTATGCTTCAGGGCATTAGACTCCCATAGATTCCCCATGGCTTGAGGGAGCTTTTCTATGTCAGGCATATGTCTCACCAACTGCCCTTTATTGAATTCCTCCTGCAGTTACTTTTAAGAGTTTCAAAAGCCTAAAAGTACCATCTATTTTGCCCAAACCAGTAACAACGATTTTCTAATGCCAGGTTTTTTTGCCATTTATGAACTGTTCATAAGGAACAATGTTCCAATATTCATCCCTCACTCTGTATCTCCGGTCCTGATTTTATTTAGCATTTAGCATGAGCTGCCAAGTAGGCAACTATTAACCCCACTCTGTAAAATGAACATGCTAGAAAGGTTATTTTGGTAGAGACAGGGTAAAGTTAAAAAAAAAAAAAATCTGCACCACTGGCATATGTGATTTAATGCTCACTGCAATATTGCCTGAGATGGTCTGTGTCTTTCTCTCAGTCAATGAGTTGTGGTTGTTCTTTAAAGTTTGACAGCCCCTTCATTTAGGCATTTAGGCAAAGGTCCCCATGTTTTACTCAGAAATTTAACTTTTTTTGTGCAGTCTAAGTATATCTTTCCTTGTCAGTGTATTGCACTTTATGCTAACTAAAAAATGAATAATAAAACTTGACATTTTTCTCCAAAGAACAGCACAATTAAAGGTCACACTCTCAAAAGGACCTGTAAAACTCCTCTAACAAATTATGCAATACTATTTAAGTGCACAAACAGTTTTTCCAAGTGTACATTGAATGAAGAATGAAAGCAATTTTAGTACTGTGCTTCAAAATTTGGCAATGAAGCTGAATTAATGGAATTAGGATAATTTTTCAAAAACATGTTAGGTAGGAGTCTAGATATTCTTCTTCAGGTTTTGAGTGAAAAATCAGTGAAGCACTTACAAGCATACAACCTTTATCATGGGAAATACGGAAAGTAGGAGTAGAATTTCCATCCTTAAAAACAAATGCCATAGTTATTGCTTGGTATATTGAAATAGTCTACTGGGACTTCCAAAAGACAGGAAATTTGTTTTACTAAGCATTATTTGGTCACACTGTCAGTCCATCACAAAGAACTCTCCAGAATGAGAGCTGAGATAAAATGTTGGAGGGGAAATGGAGGGTTAGAGAATAAAATGAGGGCATGAAGTTCCACAGATGGTCAGGCACAGTAGTTTCCTTTGAACTGTCCAATAGATTTTCTTACCATACAGATGATAAGAAAAATCCTCAGATATTTTCAGATATTTGAATAAACAAAACCCTATTGATCAGCCTGCTATTGGAAAAATAGACAGCAGAGTTGTAATTGCAACTTAACAGCCAAAATCTCTCTGAGTAATCTCTGACACACTCTGAAACTTTTGCAACCAGAACTTCCAAAAATTACTACCTTGGCAGGTGGGCTTATGGCCATTTATATTTTGTGCTTACAGACTGTCCTGGCTTGCAAAAGATAACCATTGTGAGGAACTTGCCAACAAAATTAACCTAATAATGAGGTTTAAGAACCAAGTCCTAGGCTTTATTTTAAAGGGTCTGTCTACTGGGACAATAAAGGAATGCATTACTTTGCACTGATTTTCCTCAAAGGATATGTGGACTTTTGTTACATGGACTATCAGGCAGGTAAGTAGGGTAGCAGTGGAGTTTTTTCCCCCTCATATTTGGTGGTCAGATTTTTCTGTGATGCAATGTGGAAAATACTGGAAAATGGAAAGG
This sequence comes from Zonotrichia leucophrys gambelii, assembly GCF_028769735.1. Taxonomy (NCBI): domain Eukaryota; kingdom Metazoa; phylum Chordata; class Aves; order Passeriformes; family Passerellidae; genus Zonotrichia; species Zonotrichia leucophrys. Next base: position 80,782,136 of record NC_088169.1, read on the forward strand.
CTCTGGAAAGACTCTGAAAGAAAATACCTCAGGTCAACCTTGAATTTTATTGCAATTACTCTTTAATATCACTTTGTAGCTGCTCCATTAATTTATATTTATTAATCTACCTTGTTTTTGTACTTTTCCTAGCCACTGTTGAAGAACCATGGGGATTGTAAAACCTTAGGAGAAAATATTGCCTTTCCCTGGCAAAGAAATTCAGAAAGGAAAGTGCAGAAGCTTCTGTACCTAATGCCTTGTGGTAGGAAACAATGCTCCCACAGCTGGTGGATTGTGTAGGACTTTTCTCTGAGACTAGTGGAACTGTTGTTACTCAGAACTCTGAGGTGAAGAGGGAAGGGTACTAGGGGAAAAGGTACTCTGATTAAATATTTTTCATAATATTGAAAATTTCTCCAACTTAAATTTTTATTTGGTCACTGGCACCACTTGATGATCCATCTTTGCTCTTTCTTAGCCAAATTGACGGCTATGAATATTGGTGGCTATTGGTGACAAAGACCATGTCTACAGGTGCTTAAGACAGACTTAAACTCTAATGCCCTTCTCTTTCTGACTCCATTTTCAAATTTCAAAATGTGAAGAGTTTTCAATATATTTTTCCTTTTGATTTTTTCCTCTACTTTGTTAGATCACTCAAAGATATTGAGTGATATCCAGTTCAGGTGTCCTCAGAGGAAAATAAAAATGCTAGTCTTGTCCATTGTCCATTTTTACATACCACTACACACCAAAATAGGTTAGAGGATTTGTTTTGCTGTTGAACAGGCAGAGGTTGTCAGTCAGTGTAAAGATAGCACTGTGACTTCTTCCACACAGGAGGGAGGAATCCTTCAGCCAGTCATTTTTCAAATTATGTGCATGCATGGGAGGAGTCTGGGTGCATCAGTCTGTCTAGCAAATGTCCTGCAGTTCCAGTTCAGAGGTGTTCTGTGTTGCAATCAGTTGGAGGACAGGACTTCAGGCATTCTTTAGAGAAAGTAGTTTGGAATGGGTAGCTTAGTGGTTCCATTTTGCCTCTTTTTGAACCATTATAAGCCTGAAAGCCATTTCACCACTATGAGGGTTCAGGAAGTACAGAAAATAGAATTGCAAGTAAGGAGAGGGGAAACTTCAAGTTATGCATTTGTGTTATTCACCAGTGAAGTTATATGTCTATGCACTCCTGGAAATGGATAACTACTTTTCTGACTGAGGCAAGAGACCAGCCCAGTCTTATTCTGCCAGTTATGAAAATGGAAGCTCTAAAATGAAGGAAGATGGGAAAGTCAGTGAAAGAGAAGAAGCTTCCTAGAAGCAAACACCTCATCCAGTTCTGCAAGTCTAGCAGAGTGGTAGCTGTTTTTATCACTTGGAGGCAGGGGAGAGAGGACATGAGGTCACTCAAAGGACACTAACTTTTATTCACTGAACATGAAAATGTAGCAACTGAAGCATGAATGCTTCCCATGAATCATAGTAGGAAATAAAAAATACACATGATTAGATAATGAGACCAGAAACAAAGCATTAACTGAAACCCCTGTGGGAGACTGAAGACTGCTTTTAAACAGGCATGGGGGGAACAGTAATTAAGTAATGCTAAATATATTAGGGAATCCTGCTGTATCCATCCATATGTTTGCACAACGAATGAGCATTGGGCTTGAGTAGATTTTTGAGGTCTTTGCCTCTGTGTTAGCACTGACAGCCAGATTATCCTTTGATGAGGGACACCACATTACATGAAGAAGTTGTCCCTGCTGGTTCACACTGTGGACAGGTGGCAGGAACACCACTGGAATACTGCACACCACATTCTTAGTTTCTTGGGAGAAGATTTTGGATTCTGCTCATTACCTAGCTTTAGGTCATGCTTTTTCAGGCCATACCCTTTAATGATAGCCTCAAAATTATCCTTCATCTCCAGAGCTTCCCAAAAGTTTGCACCCTCTGAAGGAAGCAGGGACTTGAGACCTTTATTTTGTAGCTTAACTCTGCATCAATATTTAAAGATGGAAATACCATCGTGTCACTGTGACCCCTGAACAGCTGAAGACAAATGAATAAACACAGCTGTTGGTCCTAGATAGAATACAAAGCAGCTCAGAATGATGGCAAGATCACTGTCAAAATGCTGTGAGCTGGAAATAAGCCCACATGCTCATTTTGGTTTCAAATAGGAGCCCACTAGTGCTCTTATCAGTTCATCCCTACTAATCCTTATGTTGATGACTGAAAGATGAAATGTTACAATTATATCAATTCACAGAAAATCTTGCTAAGAATAGAGAAATTGTTTAAGGAAGTTTATACGTTTCCATGGTTATAGCTGCAGCTGAGACTTAGAGAAAAACAAGTAAATATAAGCCAATGCCTAAGCAAGTCATCTATTGAGATAAGCTGGGTAAAGAAAGGTTTATAGGTTTCTATTTCTTCCAGGTGACAATAGATATTTTAAAAGACACCCAAAACTAGGATGGAACCACCCATATCTTAGAAGGAAGCTTAGGAGAGAGAGAAAGACACTTCTGCAGGGTAATTTCAATATCTACAGATATTACAAATATTACAGGCCAGAAGGTGAGATTTATGCTCTGGTTGAAACATCAGGAGGGTAGTTCAGAAGCGGGTAGTTAAAAATATGGGTTCTGAAAGAAATTTTTAAGAGCATATAACCTGTTGATGTTTTAATATTTTCTTGAATTAATCTACAGATGCTGAAGTGTTTTGTGTGACATGTTGCTTGAAGAAACTTTTTATAACTGGAAAAAATGTCCAGATATAAGAATAGAGGAAAGTTAATGCATTCATAATTTTCAATCTTTTTTTTTAATATGTTGAAGAGCTCTTCTTCACATTACTGTTCGAATGACAGTGGGCTATCTGAGTAAAATCACATTTCTATTTGAATTTTGCCAAAATTTCTGTGAGCGAAAGAAAAAAAAAGATGGAAGTTTCAATGTGCATGAAACCATGTTGAAGGAATTAAAATATTCCTGCTGTATGACTTTATTAACTTATTTTTAATTAATTAAGCAATGGTTTTATAAGTACACAGTTGACTCACAAAAAAGCCTATTACAATAATCTTCTCCATGTTAGATAGATTTTATAAACATTGTCTTCCATATACTTCACTAACTTTGTGTCAGCACCCTTATTGCAGTGAATGTGCTCATAAAAACTCTTCATTCTTTTTTTTTTTTTTGACAAAAAACTATTTAAAAGTAAACAGGAATAAGTTTAGAAGAAGATATATCTCCTCCACTGTTACATGGAGAAGAGTCAGCAAGAGATATTTACTTTTCCCATATACAAAAAAATCTTATCTATAAAGAGGATTAACAAAAGAAAATGGAAGAAAATTAGCGGCTTGCCCTTGAGGCCAGGGTTTGGTTCACAGGCCCTTTTCATCTGTAACATAGCCTGTAAGTTGTGGTGCAAAGGCTGCAGTGCAAAATGAAAATAGATAAACGGAATTTTGACATTTGTTTTGACCAGTCATATAAAAAAGAAATTATGGACACAATGGGAAAAAAGCAAATTATGGAAAATTAATTTGAAATATAATCTGAAAAAGACTTTTCTGAAATGACAGAGGAGGGACATCAGTAGTGAATAGCATCACAAGTCATAGAAGATGGTTAAAAGGTGTTGGGGAAAAAAGAGGTGGAAATGTGTCATTAGTTGAGATACAGTTTGAATTACCCTGAGGTTCTTGGAAATGTTCCTAGACTTAGATATCACTGATGTGATCTACCTGTTTTTGTTGTACTACTGGATAAGTCTTAGTTAAGAAATGTAATGAGGCAGTTTTTTTTCCTTTTATCATTCAATAGCAGAAAAATTACCCTGGTTTTTAGAACCTTTAAATCACTAGATTCCATAAATGATCTCACCTATCATGTTCCTGTTCCCTATTGCAGCACTTCTAATTTACTCCCCTGTTAATGATTTGATACTCTTCATTTTCCAGTTTGAGAATGCTATCAAAGATTTTGTGAAATTTACTACCATTAGTTCTATTAATTTCTTAAAGTTAATAATTGAATTTTTTGAATTGTTAATGGCTCCAATAAGAGAACACAGCCAAAATACTGTATTATCCTGTTAAGCATTTGTGTGATCATCAGCATAATACTTGGAGTCTTCTTATTCATTAATGATTTTTGTTCTCATATCCATGGGAAATAGTGAAATATTATCCCTACTCCATGTAAGGAGATATGAAACAGTAGATTATGTGGACCGTTCAAGATAGTATGGAAATCAAAAAACCAAACCTGTATCTCAGCTTGTGGTTGACCATATATCCCTTGACTATCATGTTACTCAGCATTTCAGAACTTAGGAAATGCTGAATTTGCAGCAAAATATCATAAAACACAGATTCGGATTGAGGAATGGGAATATTCTTAATAATTTTTTCTGTACTGGATAAACTTTCAGAAGAAAGGGTTTTTTCTGTGTCCTTCTTTTGACTGGTTAATTGAAGGAAGGTGCAAAACAAGCCAGAGGAAATGGTTGTTCATGAAAGGGCAGCAGACATATGGCACCCCTCGCCAATGAATGCAATGCAAAAAAATGCAACTGAAGAAGCAGCTGGAGGAGGGATCTGCTATTCTGCAGTGAAGAAACCTAAATGTTTTAAATGGAAAAAATTTAAAATATCTTTTTCCAAAAACTCTGTTTTCACACGTAATCTAAACCAAAAAAAAAACCAAAACCACAACCAAAATCCCAACAAATAAACAAAACCAAACATTTTTGCTAAGCACTGTAATATGTTTTGGCTGCCTTATGTCCCTGTCCTCCTTGAAGCAATCTGTTTGGTCAAAGCAGGGAGTCTGTGACGCACTCCGACTTTTGTCGTGCTTGGTTATTTGGTTTTGCATCTTGTTTCAACTAACTTGGACTAATAGCTCTTACTGTTCTTGTATTAGCAGGGAAAATCAGTGATGAATTTTTATTCATCCTCTTTTTGCTTTTCAGGTTTTTATAGATCTGTAATATATCTCCTCTGGATCATCTCTTTTCCAGTCTGGAGATCCATAGTGACTCAGTTCCCCTTCATATGGCTGGAAACAAAGGTACAGCTCTTTGATCATTCTTCCCTTAATGTTTTGCAGTTCTACTGTTTTCTTAGAGATTAGAGGTTATAGCTGAATTCAGAGTTTGAGACAAATTTAAACAAATCATTAATTTATATAGAAGCATAATTATGTTTCCTGCTTCATTCTCTGTACCTTGAATTTGGCCTTATGACTGAGAGGAAATACTGAGCTGGTGTTTTTGCAGAAACAGAAAGGTTCCTACTAAATCCTGTAGGATTTTTTTCTGTGTATTTAAAGCAAAAATTCTTGCCTAGCACACTAGAAATTTAAATTCTTAGAACAGAAGAATAGTATGTATAGAAAGTAAGAGCTGAGAGGATGCAGACAGGGTCTAAAGAAGCACATATAGCGTGTAAACATGAAACCAGGATTTTCTCTTCTGTGAAAATGAATGAAGGGAAAGACCCACCAAGCATTTACTATATTGCAAGTTAAACTCTGGATTTGAATTGCTTCATTATGTTTATGGTCCTTTTAGAAGTAACTTATGATGAGTTTTTAAAAAGATGAATCTTCCTACCATGCTATTTAGAATGTAGTCCCAGAATCACTAGGTAACCAGAAATCATCAAGGAGGCAGCATGTTTTAACACATATGACATTTGTCGAAATCAATCCCTTATAATATGGAAAATAACCCCCTTCACTACAGTTGTAACATTTAGCACCTTTTCCATGTAATTCAGCTCATAGATGTCTAATTAAAGATCACTGAACCAACTGTTTAAAAGGCAACCAATTTAATTGCTGTAATTGTATGATTTAGATGAATAATAAATGGGCTAATGATACTGTAATATTAAGTGTTCAAGTTGGTGATCAAGTCAATTAAGATATAATTGTAAAGCAGCAATCTACAAATAATGAGTGAAATCCTTCCTATTCAGAATTATGTTGATGGTAATAATATACAGTAACCTTATCACATTTTTGCACTTAATTTGATAGAAAAGAGCACATAGACAAATTTTAATCCTGCTGATCATGTGAAAATCATTCTGCCCATTGTCCTATGTCTTTCAAACAAATATACCGACTCAGCAGTTGGAGGCAAGTGCTTTACAAGGTCTTTATTTGAATTTTTGGACTGGCCTCTAGTAGAGAGATCTTCAAAATCTGTATAAATCTGGGATGATTTCCCCACCCAATAGCTCCACCAGAACTGCCAATCGCAGTACAACTTCAACTTTGTCAGAAATAGCCTTTCCCTTGCAATCTATCAGAAACTGAAACAAATATTCACTAAATTCAGATGAGAATGGTAAAGGGACCAGCTCATCCTACTAACACAGCAAGTGTGTGAGACAAAGAATGTACAGCAATTCAGAAAAACTGGAGATGCCTTGCCCTCAAGATGTCGGTGGTCACTCTTGATATTCTTAAGGTCATAGCTGGCAGTGTATTGGTGGCAATCTCATGGATGATCAACAACAATTGACAGCCTGGGGAACTCCAGGAAATCAATAATTTCCCCTGAAAGTTCAGGGCAGATTTGCATATGGCTGCTTCATTCTCTTCAAGTACTATTACCTCAGCTCCTCCCTCCTGGTGTGAAGGAAGCTCAGGGTCAATTGTTTCTCATTCTGATCATCTTGTTCCTTCATACTCCTATGAGTCCAAGAATTGCAGCTCTGCAGGTGGAGAAGGAGCCTGAATGACAAATAAACTACTGGTTCTAGTATTAAAAGCAGGCAGTGATAAGAATCATTGTGTAATATTTGTTTTCCCTATTGCCAGTCACCAACAAGACATGTGTCTGAGTGACTCTATGCTATTTGAAAAGAACTTCAAGGTACATTCACAGTGTTGTCTAACAGGTGTGTGAGCTGGAAAGGAAAAATTCCCCTCTTTATTAATGCTCTCACCAATAAATAGACTGGAATTGCTTTAGATTAAACATTGAGCTCTCAGGTATCTTGTGTTAAATGAAAAAATATTCTACCAAGCTGGACTAGTACTGGACTTTTTCATATAAGTTAATCCATTTGTCAATTAAAGGTATTTTAATTCTCTGAAGACTTTGCTCAAATTTGTTTGCACTCTGCAAATAATTTCATGGGAAGAGTCAGGTTTTATAAACCAAAAATTAGAATGTGATCTAGAAGTTAAGGCAGTTTCCTGGAAACCTAAGCTAAATTCTCCTTTCTTTCTGATTCATAGATGATCTCTAAAGCAAGATCTCACTGTCACAGGAAGAGTGCTACAGCCTCTGGTCTTCCAGGTCTTTTGGAATGGATTCAAGTGCCACTTTATCCAGTCCATACTCTCCTGATTTGCTGACGGAGATTAGGTCAAATTTTTCTTGTAGCTGGCTTGCATTGATTGGTTTGTAAGCCTGCATGGTTTTGCTGTTTTGGTATTAATACTTAGGTGTATTGTGCAAGTGGAAACTCACACAAGACATTGCTAGTCCATCCTCTGTGCTTTCACTCGATAGTATGACATTGTTGCGGCAAGCCTTTAATTGAGTTTTCCAACTGAGACAAGAAACTACAGAATCTGTATTGGATGGAGAATTCCTTTGTTTTTTATTTCCCAGAAATGCTAGGGAGTAGCTTAGAGTAGGAATTGTTAAATTTTGATTTTTGAAAGACTATGTTTTGCTTGATTCATATTTTTCTATTTCTTTTGCAGGCTACAATACATCCTAGATTAAATATATAAGGCATGCTGATGCTAAGGCATAAGCTATGGATCAATGGAAATAAAGTTTCTACAAAAGCATATTTAAAAATAATTTCATGTAAAGTGGAATTATAGAGCACTGAGTAATTAAAGAACATAATGTAATAACCTTTCATTCTATCTTGCTTCTTATTAGCCATAAGTACCTTAGTGTTATTCAAGGTGTCTATATTGTGTGTGTTTCTGAGTATGCAGTTGTTTTAGAAATTGCTACCACACCTTTATATAAGGCTAAATGATCACAGACCTAGGTTATTGGTAGGTCTGCATGAATTCACTTATAAACAGGAAAAAGAACCTTAAAACTGCAACACAACTAAAGAGTGTGCGTATTCTCACAAGCACAGCAAACAAGTGTGGTGCCCGAACCTGCTGCAAAGAGGAGCTACTAAATCTTCTGAGACCTAACAAAAGAGATGTAGTAGAACCAAATTAGCTCTGTGCTCAGCATGGACTCCCTTGGATGTTGTATTACCTACTCTTAAAAGGCAAACCAGTTTGTCCATAATGAGATGCAGTATCTCTGTGTCATGGCAGGTTAACATACCCAAACTGCCAGTCCAGGTTCTTTCTTAGAACTGGTTCCACTGAACTTGATAATAAATTGAGACAGGTGTTATCTCTTTCAAGAGAAATATCTTCCCTTAACTGTTCCTTGTTGTGGAATGAACTACTATAAAATAAATACTCATAAGCACTGTGAAACTTCTCCTACAGGCAGCCAATATATCTTAGTAATAAGTTTGTACGCTACATAAGCAATTTTCTATCCGATCAAATTAGCATAATTTTTAATTGAATCTTATCATTTTCCTTTTCTATTTTTTAACTAATGCAGCTAAACTATAATTACATTAGTCTTTCTCATAAAGCATGATAAAAGAATACTAATCAGGCAGTAAGGAATATGATGCCGAATTATTACGTGGAGAACGGATAGAGGATATTAATTTTTTCCTGGGTTGGAAGCCCTGATTTTGTCCTTTCCTTCTACAATATTTTTCTTATTCCTACTACTATCTTCCCAGATCTGGATTTGGATCACAAGAGAAGTTGCTGCAGCTAGCTGACTATAGTGCCAAGGGATATATAAGAACACATTTGAGGTGAGGCAGATTCATAAGCATTTTTCTGTATGAGGGCAAAATACAACTCTAATCACTCATCAGTATTATGATTTCAATGAATCCTAAGGAAAAGTGCTTATTTTCAGGCTGTCATTATAGTATTTCCTCATAGATGTTCTCTCCTGGTAGAAAATCAGTGCAAGTATCTAGATATTTTTTACCTTACTGAATTTGTCCGTTATTTACTCTTTGTCAGTAGTGCACACACTCTTAAAATATAATTTCCACTGCTAATGACTCCAGTATCTGGCCTTCCTTTTGGAAAGGCCTCTCTCTCAATGCTGGTGATTTTCTTCCACAGCACCAGTAAAACTTATGCTTTGTTTGTAGGCAAGGTCTCTCACATATATGCATTTGCTTTTCCACCACTGCAACAGGCTTTTCCTTGATCTCTCTTACTTTCACTACATTGAAGCAAAGGTCATATTCTACCCAGACCATATTTATTGTTTTATCTTTTTCTTTCCTGTCATTTCCTTTTCACTGTCATAGAAAAGAAAATCTCCTTTTGTTCATAATTTTCAAGTCCTTTCCTGAATCTTTCCTTCTTTTCTCTTATTATCTCTTACCATTGTGGAAGGCAGCATCAGATGATTTCTCTCCCATCTCAAACTACGCAAGATATTATTCCTTGTCGTCAACAAATTACATTTCCCGATTTTCTAATTCTCACTGTCACCAAATTTATGTTCAGATAGGAGAAACACCACATGTATATTCATATAGCCCCCATAAATTTTCCCCTTCAATTTGCTTTTAGAAATGCTCTATATTCTTCAGTATTTAAACCCTCTGTAACCTTCTGCTTCTTTCCATGGCTTTGTTTCTGTGGTCTAAGGATCCAAGGCTGGGATCTGATGTGGTCCAGCTGTGTAACTTTGGCTCTGACTTCAGAGGAAATAAGCTGTGAAAAGGAACTGTGAGAAAGGCTCTAGAGCTGACCCATAGGAGATAACAAAGATAAATTAGAGACAGAAGTTGTTGTTGAGATAAAGATTGCAGAATTCAAGACAGAAAACATTACAAAATATGAGATCCCAAAGCAAAACACAAAGAACGGAAAAAGTTGGTGGAAGATGGAAACTCAGAAACATGGGAAAATACAATTCAGCGAGAACTGCAGGCTACCTTTCTCCTGATTCATGCCTGCTTGGCCATCAAAGAGTATTCAGGTAACTTACTAGGATGATGAACCAAAGCTTAGGCAATGAGCTCCTTAGATTTTAGCCATTGCTACTGTGTTAGCCAATAAATAACTGCTTCATTATTGAAATTGTATGTATTATTTTGTGCTTTAGCCCTAGGAGGAAGCTTGGCCCCACACAGCCACTTGCTCACCACCCTCTCTATTCCCAGCAGGTTGTAAGACATAATTGAAAGTATAAAAATGTAAAAATGTGTAAAAAATTTGTGAGTTTTCATTCAACAGTTTAAAAAGGAAGGCAACAGCTGCACACGTAAGCAAAGTGAAAATAAGGAATTAATTCACAACTTTCCATCAGCAGGCAGGTTTACAATCATCTCCAAGAAAGCAGGGCTACATCATGCATAAAGATTACTTGGGACATACTCTTAATCTCAGCCAGTCATTTTAGGCTTGCTTTATGAAAAATATGGACACTTGTATGGAGTAATACACATCATACTAGAGTTGAAATTATTGAAATTACTTAAATGACTCAGTCTAGATATGCTGATTTCTTGTCATTGACTGTGTGAAAAAAGACGTAGCTTTCAAGTTCAAAATTGTGTGTCAAAATTATCTGAAGTGAGCTAAGATAACACCAGTGCCTTGTGTTCTGAGATTCCTATATTATTCTTTCATTTATTCTCATTCTTTCCTCTGTCAATATCTACCTTTTGTCTTTTGTTTTATTAGATGTCAGTTCTTTGTTAATAAGAGGAATCTTAAAATTGAAGTAGGCAATATTGTTTCAAGACATTTGTTGCTGGCAGAGGGAGTAAGAATCTAGATGATCCTTACAGTATCTTCTAAAAAATTCTTAATATAGGACAGTAAAGGGGCCTGAAATTTAGTATGCTATGTAAAGCATCCAGCACAATGGAGTATTCATACATGCTGAAAGCCTCTGGCTTTTATCACAAGAGAAGTAATAAATCATCTCTGAATCTTGATCAAATCATATCTTCACTTTTTTCCTATTTAAATGTCACTTGCAGATTAAATTGGATCATGAGGGAATTTTTTTGTTCTTTCCTTTTCTGCTTTCTCTAAACTTTTTGTAATGTTATTTTAAAGCAATAACCAACTGTTGAATAATATGCGACATTTGGATTTCCATCAGAGAATATGAATTCTACTTCCAGTCCTTCAAAAGGAGAAAGGATATAGAAAATTTAAAGGAGAAGAGGTGAATAAATGAACATTATTTGAGTGCAGTTTCCTGACTGCCTAGGAATGGCCGAAGGAAGTATATTTGTCAATATAAAAGAAAATCAGATACTTTTGTTTCCACATACATAAAAATGGTTGTTTACACATTGAAGAGCCTTTGACAAGCACATGAAATCATATTATTAAAGACATTTTTTAACTAGGGAGATTGCTATGAGAATACATAGCAAAATGTGACAAGATAATATGATTTACAGTCAATAATGATGCAATTATGGATCAGGTACAGATCAGAGGCTGCAAGAGGAATCCTTGAGAATGTGGGGCTGTGTGATTTGCACTGCCAACTTGAGCATAAATGTTCCAAACACATGTATGATTTCAAAGAGCAATGACAAGCTTCTGCAGGTAGATAACTAGAAGCCCCATTAAGATACTTTTTTTTTTTCTCCCACAATAATTTTCTCTCCATATATTAATACTTTAAATTGTTCTAGAACTCTTAATTACTTCTTACACTGTCAATAGTCTCACATGGGGTAGTTTTCAATAAAACTCCCAGCTGGATCAGGAACTCCAAAGGAGAAGTGTAGCTTTACTTGAAAGTCTCATTCCACATTTTATTGGAAAAAGAATCAATACAGCCAGTATGCACAGATAAATATCATTAAAACCAGTACTGCTCCTTTATTTTGGGAGATAGCCAAAGCCCTAGGGGAGCTATTATCTCATGCCTCTGGAAAAGAAAAAGTCAAGTGTCTGCTAGAACTTAAGGAGAAAAGAACCTGAGTCTTGACCCTAAAATAACTTTGCAGTCCTTCTTGTCAAGTTCAATTAAAAGAAATGTTTTTATTGAAAAAAGTGAAAAGGCCAAAACCCAAACAACAGTATTTTTCCTAGGAATAATATATTTATTTTAACAAATTACTGATCCAGGAATGTTAGATAAAAAGCTCACCAACAGTACACTCAGTTAAGAAAAGATTGAGATGACACAAAGATACATCTTTATTTGAATTATGTATCAAACAGTCTGTATAGCTATGCCTTTATAATTGTTTAAGTAAATAATTTGAAATGCCGTCTTTCTGAGGGAATGTTTGATTTAGCATACAAAGCCCATCTGGTTAAAGGAAAGAACTTATTTTGCCAATCCAAACTGAAAAACAGAAATCATGTTTGGAGCTGACCTACTGATGACTCATAAAGCTGGCAACTTTTGTTCTGGCTTTTTGCTCTAACTCCTCTGTTTTATTGAATATTTCATTAAAAGTGGTTATCTCATCAAATATGACTACTTTCAAAAGTAAATCTCTAAAGATCCGAATTATGTCTCATAAATCCAGCAAATATAGCTAAAAATTTGGGTTTTCCACTCCTTTCTCTAAACCAAATAGAAACACAGCAAAGTGTAATTGGAGGGATCTTAGAGACTGTTGTTTTATGGACCCCCTGCCATGGGCAGAGACACCTTCCACTAAACCAGGTTGCTCAAACCACCACCAAGGTGTCCTTGAACGTTTCCAGGAATGGGGCTGGCACAACATCTGGAATCCTGTCCATTGCCTAACTAGTCCATGAATAAAGAATTTCTTCCTAATTGCTAATTTAAATCTCCCTTCTTTTAGTTTAAAGCTGTTCCCCTTTGTACTCTCACTACACGTCCTTGTCAAAAAGTTCCTTTCCAGCCTTCTTGTAGCCCGCTTTAGGTTCTGGAAAGTGGTGCCAGGTCTCTCTAGAGCCTTCTATTTTCCAGAAGGTGCTATAAAATCTCCATAGCATCTTCTCCAGGCTGAACAACCCCAACTCTCTCAGCCTTGTCTTCACAGGTGCTCCAACCCTCTGATCGTCACAATAAATGATTGATAGATTTGAAGATGCTGAATAGAGACACAGTTGTGAGCCAGTTGTCCTAAGGAGGATAGTACCATATTGATCAATCTCTCTATAACAAGCTTGTAGCAGGATCTGGTCAGATTTGAAACACAAAGATTTGGTAATTTCAAATCTCGTAGTACTAGTAGCCCACAGCACAACACCTTAAGTGCTAAAACTTTTGAGGGATTAAGAAAGAATTTGAAGTGTAACAACAAGATTATCTCAAAATTATTCTCCTCCTTCATGGTAGCAGGGTGGAAAAGCTAAAAATATGTTCTTTGCTATGGGTAGTACTCAGCAATCTGGAATCACATTGGCATGAAGTATTTTCAAGAAAAGAAAGATGTTGTTAGCACAAGGAATATTTAAATTAATCTGTAGAAACTTACTTATTCATCCATTTTCAAGTTGATAAATCTTGAAAATTGGTCTCTCAGAAGTTTGATGTGGCCTGATAAAGGCATTATGGGACTTCTGTAGACTTTTCTCCAGCCCACAGTGTTAGCAAGGAAATGTGGTCTAGATTATTGCACAAACACTAATGCAGTTATAAAAAATACAGTCAATATCTTTATGATGATGACTGGAACAGAGTGTATAGTGGGAGGAATGGGATTTGAGCACTTTCGCCTACAGTTCCAAATATTTTGTCTATAATGATGTGTTGTATCCTGCTATTGTTTTATATGCTGCTTAAACATTGTGTTATATCCTGTAATATTTGTGAACTAGCAAAACACTGAGGTTTTTTTTCCATCACTAAAAGGCCTCAGATCAATATTAACTTGAAGTATTTCTTTTCTGCTGGGGGCTGAGGTGCACTTCCTTGTGGTTGCTGCATCCCCACAAAAGGCAATCATTGTTATCATCTCTTGACTCAGTCCATGGGGTTTTAATGTATGAATGATTAAAGCAATAAAAAAAATGATTGCTACTTTTAAAGCAATAATGTTGGCTCAAGTGCAATCTCCAGCTCAGTGAATTCCTAAACTGCTGAAAGATGTGAAGGTATCACCATGGGGACCATGATTCTATACCCGACACTGGATTCCTTCTGTGCCATTTTTCTTTCTATGCCATTGATCCTTACTTGATTTCTGGCAGTAAAGTCTTTGCTACAGTGAAAGCAAGTTGGGAGAAGCAGGAGAAAGAGAGTGAGTGTAAAGAAAATAATGTAATTCAGGGTCATTTTTGAATGGCTGTCCTCCTTGACGCAGTCTGGCAAATGCAGAAGCAGGTGAGGTTTGTTCTGGGGTACTCTGTATGGATATGAAGGATCATTGTAGTGGTTGTTAAAATGTTAAACTTCTTCTCACTCTCCTATCTTGGTTTGAGCTTCCCATGCACACTGAAATTGTTGACAGAGAAACCAAGAATCCAATAGTCCTGAGTCACCATCTGGGGAATAAAAGCTGTTTCCAAGTTAAATTTCTGCCACCAAATACCTTTGTGAGAAGAAGGCAGCCCATGACCTGATCCTCTCTCCTGTGGCCTGATTCTCCCCTTTTCTTGTACTCCTTCCAGCTCTCATTCAGCATCTGACTTGATGAAAAATAATTCTTTTCTATTCTGCCCTTGGCACCTTTTTTGATCTGTTCAGCTTGGCTAAAAGCACAGCACAAGTAAGATCTTTTTGTCCTTTCTATCAGTAAGTTGAATTGATAGAGATTTCTATAAATAATTAAAGGATGATAATTAACAGAACATAAACATATGAATATTTCAGGATTTTGACAATAGCTGACAAATGCAAGAACATGCAGTGCAAAGAACTGTTTGTGTGTGTCTTTTATGACCTCTGAAGTCTCTAAAATATTATATTTTTTCAGATTTGAGCAATATTTTCCCTTTTTTTTTTAAGATCAGTAATGACCCCAAAAACCCAAAACCTTCTGGTGAAATATCCAAGCTGAAATCTAAGAATACTATCCACTCTTTTTATGAAATATTTTCTTGTTAGGTCCCCTAGGTACAGATATATATCTGTTAGAAATTCCTAAGGAGAATTGATTCATATTCTAAATCCCTCATGGTAAAAAAAAAAAAAAAAAAAAAAAAAAAGAAAATTTCCATTTGCTGAGAACTATAATTCTAGTAGAATTTAATGCTAGTACATAGTGATCATATTTACTAACAGCAGACTCTCTGCTGTGACAATAACTCTTCACTGTATTATATACGTGTGTATATATATATATATATATATATACACATATATATATGTCTATATATACAGACACTGCAAGAACTGACTTCTAGCAAACCCAGAAGAGCTTTCAAGGACACATGAAAAGCTTCCTCCTCATTTTTAATGCTCAGAGCAAATAACCTGAGTCTTAGCAGAATGCTACTGGACTGAGACTCTGGACTTTTACAGTAATCTCTCATTGCTTGCAGTGTATTTCCTCATCTTTACACATGCAGAAAGCTGGATATAGGAAGAGCTCACTGCATGTGTGCTTCTGGTTTGGGTGTGTGTCTTAACAACAAGAAAAATGGGCAAGAACTTATTTGTAACAAAAACTCTGAATGAGTTAAGCAGCGCTTCCTAAACTGTGTTGCACTGTTTTTAGAATTACATTCATTGTCTCTTGTGGTTTTGTAGACACACAATGGCAAGGTGTCTTCACAAATTGAAACACATTTAAATACTGAATGGAGAAAAATACATTAAGGAATAATAAGGATAAGAAATGGTTCTTATTTTTAGATTGAGTTGGCTGAATCTGGCATTTATTCAAAAGTATGTGTACATTGTTGGACCTCAATTACTCATTGATTGAGAGCTAATATTTATTAAAGAGCTTACTGATTAAATAAATTACCTTGCATATAGTTATCAAAACCTAAGGCAGCTAGGAATGACAGGGAATAGGGAAGACAACCCACAATCAAGTGAAGAAGTGGGAAATTGTGCTGGCAAGCAAAAAGGACAGATGATTTTGCCAGATGAAACACTGAAAAAAAAGCACCAAACAGGAGCCCCAAGAGTTCTTACACAAAGAAAAAAAATTTTACAGAAAAGGATTATGAGATAAGATCCAGATGCCTTCTGGAGGCTTCTGGGAAAAGGACAGCATGAGTGGATACCTCCCTGAAGTTCTTATAAGTAATCCATGCACCCTAGGGAAAACCAGGGGGTCTATGCACAGTTTTAGGGCTGCCATCTCACTCAGCGGGTAGACAGAGGCCTGGTGGGGTAGCTCACACAGCTGCAGTCCTGTGATGGATGGATGTAGGCTCTTTGGAAGAACAGAATAGGAAGGCAAGAAGGGGGATTTGTCCTTTGTTTAAGAGCAGAAGGAACACATGGAACTGTGTCTGTGCACAGGAGAGGAGCCAGTCAAGAGTTTATGGGTCAGGATTACAGCACAAATCAACAAGAACAACACTTGTTGGTAATTTCTTCAGGCCATCTGATCAGGTAGAGATAGATGAGAACTTCTTCAGACAAAGTGAAGAAACCTGGTTTTCACAGACCCTGGTCTTTATGGGGGAATACTATTAGCACAGAATCTTATGGAGGGACAACCTAACAGGACACAAGCAATGCAGAATGTTTCTGGAGTACATGATTGACAGCTTCATGGTGCAAGTGAATTATTAGCCTGTGATGAAAGATGGCCTGATGATCTGATACTTACAAGCAAGGAAGAACGGTTCTGGTATGTCAAAGCTCTTGGAGGCAGAGCCTTTGGCATTTTCTAGGTCTTCCTCCCTTTTTCATGGTCTTGAAGAGATGATAAGTAAGGGGAGTTGCTTTATTTTCAAGGATCACTCCCTCCAAATGCAAGAATGGAGCATCCTGATGTGCGGGAAGGCAAGTAAAAGTGGTAAAAGTACTCACACTTGATGTACTTGATGGTGGGGATTAAAGAATATGGAGCCAGACTTCTCAGTGGTGATCAGTGGATACAAACTGAAATTTGAGGAATTTCACTTGAAAATATGGGGTTTAATTATTTCTTTATTACTGTAAGCTTATACAGATTGCCTGGAGATGTTTCAGAGTCTCCCTCCTTGAGTTATTCAAAACCCAAGTCGATGTGGCCTTTACCAGCCTGCTCTCTTCTGACCCAGCTTTGAGCAAGGCTTTGGACCAGATGGTCTTGGGGGGGTCCTTTCCCACCAGCACCATTCTGTAATTCTGTGTTCTTGTTCCTGCTCAGGCAGGCACTCTGACCAGCTGCATCTGCTCTGTTACAGCTAATAGAGCTTCCAACTGTTTCATCTGAATCCCACTCTTCCAGCAATAGCACCTGTTCTTTGGTTATTTCTCATCTTAAACAGCAATTCATGCAGCATCTGGGATTACTTAAGGACCTTGTTGCTCAAAGGAGAATTCTGTTCTTACTTTCCCCAATGACCTTTATAGCCCAGTACTGCAAGCCTCCTTTGGGTTAAAGAGAACATTTACTGAGGCACATTTAGACATAATTAATTGCTCCCAATTTTAATATATATAAAAGATATTAAATTTCCTCATATTTTTATTACTTGCTCCTTTTAAAAAGTGATGCCTTGAATATTATCAAATAAAATTTTTAAACAGAACAGATTTTGCACCTGGCTTCATTCCCCTTAGTTATAGAGGCACTAAAAAAGAAAATCACAACTTTTTCTTTGTTTTCCTTCCTGTGCTTTTCACTGCTATGTTTAGCTATTTGCCTTCCACAAGTCCAGTTCTTTTCCCTGTACATGTTCATGGCAGCAGTTTATAAAGTTACACAGTATAACTCATACTGAGTTCAGTATAATCTAAATATTATATTAATATTTATACTGATAAATAGAAATATCTATAAATATTAATATTTCTATAAATTCCAATTCAATAAGTAGGTAATATTCCTAAATATTATATAAACACCTGAATATTATATAACAATTGTTTTGCAAAATGTTACTGCTTCAGGAGACAAAGGTATTTTTAAAGCATTTCCATCCATTTTCTTCTAAAACTTCTATAGTGCTTTCTGTGAAAAAGGAAGCTGGGTCATGCAATGTAAAAACAGTGGTGCTTTCTGGGATTACAGCATGAGGGGCTGTGCTAAAAAGGGGATGTTGATAAGATAGATCATGAGTATTAAAATCAGCTCTGCCTAGGGATTTCAACATTTCACAGTGGGAAGCAAACCCTAGACATCAGGGGTGCAAAGGTGATTAAAACTTCCCTAAGTGCTTTGAGCAGCTTGAAACCAGGAACATGGTTTTGCATTTTTCTTCATGTGATCTCACTGTGCTACTGATGAAGGGGTTCTCTTCTCCCATACTTTTCCCACCTCCTCCCCTAATTTACAGACAGGATTATGCTTCAGCTGCTATCCTGCTTCATTTCATGGGTTATGCTGCTGCAAGTGAGGCAAACAGCTCCATTAATTAATATAAAATAATCTCTTTAGTGTTCACAACACCCTTCATTCACCAGGGAGCCGAACAAGTGCCAGCCCAAAGGGAAGTCAGGTTTGTGTGACTAAGGTGAGTGGCAGACAGGAGGAAGCCTTTTTGGCATGTCTGCCTTAGATCTATTTAAGAACAAGTCTGAAGAACTTGATTTTCTCCCTGACTATATGTCCTGAGATCCTGCATGGTCTGAGATCTGCTGTAACCTGAGAAAAGCCAGGAAATGTTTTAACACTCAGTCCAGAGAGCACAGAAATGGTACAGTGCAGTAAGACATTTTCTGGGTTAAAGGAGGCAATTTTGCTGTTTGTAGAATGGCAAACATCACAGCATTACCATGTGGGAAATTGCTCAGGTACCAGGGCTGGCAGGGGTAGATGTGGGAGAGATGTGTGGTCTGTGCAGCAAAAGACAAAAGCCTTGCAGCAGTAGCGTTCATTATATTCATGATGATCTTGCTTCACAGGTTCTGTTGACTTGACCTGTCATTCTGTGATAGATGCTATTAACTGATAGACATTTCCCCATGGGATAATATTATTCCCAAATAATGTTGTGTCATTTGCACGGTGATGAAGCAGTCTAAACTTTCCCTGGTCAGGAAATCAGTCTGCCTGCTGACGCAGTGAGAGAGGATTACCCTCTCCAGTGTGTTCCTCAGATGTTTGTGGGCTTTGGACATAAAATGCAGTATGTCTTATCTAAACATTGGTATAAAATTTGATTTGTTGTTTCTTTTTCTGAATAGTATTACAGTGGTGGGTCTGTATATAACTGTATATATAACAGAGACTACTGTTATTGTGTCTATGATGATGGCATTTGTGGGAGACACAATAGGAGGATTGGATTGCATCAATCTGGTCAATAAGGAGTATAAATAAGTATTCACCTCCCAGACTGACCATCTTTATGTAACAGATAAATATCATGTCCCATGCCTGATTTGGTCTTCAGCATATGCTTAGGAATAGCTTTTTGCTCTCACTGAGGAGAAAAGGGTGACCTCCAGCATATAGAGAGAATAACTGGAATGGCTTTGTCCTTGTATTCTTCCCTCTTTCCATGTTCCTCAGTGATGGTCAAGGGCATTAGTCTTTTTTAGAAGATTCTTGAGAAGACCAAACCCTTATGTACTAAACACTGAACTAGAACACATGCGGTTTAAAATAATTTAGCAATTCTACTAAAGAGATCCTGAGTTTTCTGTACCTGAAGTCTTTAAATAGGAGATAGAATAATGACTCATGCCTGTTTGATTATATATTTTTAAATGAAAAGTCAAGCTTCAAGACAAAATATTTTTCCAGTCTGCAAATGACCTTGCCTTTCACAGGGCTCAGTTTCTGTTTGCTCAACTGGTTTTTTTTCCCCAATGAAGTTCTGCAATGGTAGCAGTTTTCCTCTGCATCTCATGGCAAGACAGCAGTTTATTCAGCATGCTAAGCAGGAAATATGGTTCTCTCATTAAGCCTTTTCTACCCAGCAAGGAAACTGAATGTGTATCTGTCATCTCAAGGTAAAATAGGAACCATTGATTCCTGGGGCCTGGCAGGGATTATTTTGTGCCACGTAACATGAAGATGAATCTTCCCTTGCAAAATTTATCCTAGCAAAGAGTGTGTGATGGAATGCTTGGAAACAACCAACTGGGAAAAATATATGTTGTTAAGTGTTGATAGAAAAGTATTAAAAACTAGGGTAGTTAAAGGGAATTCGTTACATGCTCTTTCCCCCTCCCCTCCCACCAAACACCTTTTAGCCTTTATTTTCAAAAGTTTCTTGTATCAAGCATCACTTAGCTAGCATTCTTCAGGATTTCTCTTACCTTCCATTAAGTTCTTCCTGTAATTCTGTCATCATCTCTGTCTTACCTTTTTGCCCATCTTAACAGTCTGAGATCAAAGCCTGGTCAAATCCCATCTTAGGTTACAGTATTGAAAATATTTTTGAGAAATTTTATGGAAATTGAATTTTCCTAGCCCATACAATTATTTAAGCAAATAAATCTTCAGGGCTGAGGCCAAACTATGAGAAGATCCAGAGTTTCCAGTACAAATCCAAGTACACTTTTTTGAAGCAACAGTAAGGATTAAACAGAGTATGTGAAATTCAGATGCCTAGGGAAGAGTAACAACCAGACACAAGAAACTCTTGCCTCAGAACAAGGATTTCTTGTACAAATTAGAAATGCATAAAAACAATCTGGATATGGCTTTCTTACAGAAAATTATAACTTAAAAATGAACATTTACTTTTTTTTCACTTTTCAAATAAAATTTGATTTTAGAGGGCAGAATTATAAATTCAGATGTAGAGCGAGGACTATGTTGAAAAGCAAAGGAGTATGTGGAAAAGATAATTTTTGGAAGAAAACAGATAATTATCTATTCTAATAAAAGTGGTTTTGATGGGAAAAGACAAACATCTATAATTAGAAACTATTGAAGTTAGCAGTTCAGTTCAGTGTTGTTAAATATATTATTGGTGGGGTTAAGGCTATTATTTAGCATTCTAAACTGCATTTTAAGGACTTCATATTGATATGCCATGCTGTTGAGGAGCATTGTTATGGTATTGAAGCTTATTTAAGGCTTTCATAGTCTTTTCTCCTAGTGTGCCATTGTTGTTTCAGCTTTGACTGTGTTTCAGATCCATTGCTGAACAAAGATACTGCAGACAGGCAAGGAGCTGTAATCGCTATTGATGAGGCTGTGCTGTGGTACAGAAAGCTGTGGAGTCCTACACAATATACTGGAGTGTGATGGAAGGCTGATAAACCTAGAGAGCTAATTAAATGACTTTTTCTCTCTATCAGGATCAAGAAAAAAATATTATTAGCAGGCTTTTGAAATGAGAATTTACTTTCTATTATCTGAATTTCCTGCGGTTTTGGGGAGAGTTGCAGTATGCCTCTGCTTAGCATGTCATCAACTTGTCTTAAGCAAATTGAAGCTTAACCCTTAAAATAGGAGAAAGGTAGTTCACTGAAAGTGGAAAAAAAAAATTTTTCTAAAGAGAACTAGTACCACAGTGACAAGCAACAAAGGGGAAAAGAGAGAAGGATTCTGAAAGTGAAAATACTTTATGAAGAAAAAAAACCAGTTAAAAAAGAGGCAAAGTGAGTAGTATAAAAAATACCATCTCTGAAGCAAAGAATTAGAAAACAAGATTTAAACCCTGCTTTTTTATTTTCTCTTGTGCCTAACACATATGAAATGGAGGAGATTGACAGCTTTGAAAATTAAAGCTTACTCTTTAGGATAATAATTTTCAAATTGGATGTCTTTATATAACAGTCTTTTCTTCCAGAATTTTTGTGAAGTTCTTTAATAGAGCAAAGGCAGGCACTGCAGCTGGGGAAACCCGGAGTGGAGCAGTACCAGCTACCTCAGAATAGTCCAATAAAAGATTTCTCTTTGTACTATAAAATATCACTTCAAACTCAGTTGCCATATCCTCCAGTTTCCCCCTGGTTTTCTGGACTTATACTACTGTAACAGGGGACCAGATTTCAGCAGTCCACTTCTTTCATGTCAGAAAACCAAAGAGATGAGACCAAGACTGAAGACTCAGATCCAGTCTTGTATTTCTCATTTTCCTCTGCGAGACAATACATATATTGAGCTCGCTGGGAAGTAATTCCCATTTCTGTTCAGATATGCAAGAAAGCTCTCCTGCTTCTCTTCTCAGTGAAGTCTGTAGCTCCAAATTTAGAGAAGGGGGAAAAGGGAAGCCCACCAGGGAACCCTGGCTCCAGCCAGCCCTTCACACTTGGGAATGTGAGAGGGAGAATTGTTATGTCTTAAACAGAAGCTCCCAAGATTGCAGGAAATTACTCTCTCCGTCACAATAGCCTCTGATCTGCTCCCAGGATGGCACAGTATCTGAAGCCTGTTATACACTAAGGTGAAAGAGGAGAGGAGTTAATCTCCAGCCTTCACAGACAGGAATGTTTATTGGAAGGGAAGAGTTATGAATTTAGATATAATACTATTTCAATTGCAAGGAACATTCCTACAATCCAGACAAACCACAAGTGACATGAGAATCAGCTTCCTCAGTGCTGTGGATGTGAAAGCTGTGGCTGCATCAGTTCTCCCCTTTCCAGCCCTGCTGAGTGCAAACACTGGAGAGTAGATGGCTGTGTTTCCAAAGGAAGCATCAGAATTTCCAGCGACTGTTGAACAAATCCAGACTCACTGGAATACACACTTCTTTTGGCAAGAGGTTTTAATGACTTTTGGGCGGGCTACAGGGTCTAAACTGTGTGTACAAATGGACCTGGCACTGCCACAGCATATAGGAAATCTCACTTCCATTCTTTTCACTTCAAGGCTGTTATGTGTGACCTTGAAGACTTTATCTATTTTGGTCCAGCTTGTCCCTTCAGGAAGAAACCTCAGTTGGTTTGTGAAAGCCTCTCATGAAATTTGGCCGTATCCCTGTTGCTTCCCATGCTTTCAGAGAGCCAGTATTCCTGTCACTGGTAAAAAGCTCGGGTTAGACTGCTTTCTGTTCAAAAGACAAATGTCTGAACCCCACTTGAACAGAGGCCTTGTGCTGGCTCTCTGCTCTCTGTATTCCATTGGGTGTTCTTTATCCTTCAGAAAGAAAGAGAACAATCCATACATGCCAGAAAGACAAATGCAAAAGCAAAACACTTCTATTTGCTTGGGTTAACTGCAAAGATCTTGAATTGTTTTGGTCCATTTAAACACTACAATATCAAAACCAGCAATCAGCTCCTCTGGATAATTTTAGAAACTGTCTTTCCTAAAGCCAGCAGTGGTATAGTAGCATGAGAGTAATGAACAGTGACAAATTATTTGTGCTATTTCCAAGGGAAACTGTTGGCACTAACTTGATGCAGAGTCTTTGTTACCTTATGAATAAGAAGTGCAGTTAATATATTATACCCCATGTGTCTTCCAACCCTACCCAGAAAATAATTACACTTTATGGAAAGTTAAGTAGGCAGCAAACTAAGCAGTATGAAAACCACATACAGTAATACTCCGTTGGCTGCAAACACTGAACAGTTGTTTTGTCCTTCTACTTTGGAGAACTTCATAATTATACATTTAGTGCTACTGAGGGATCCACTGTGCAATTACACAGCCCAGCAATAATGGCACCAGTTACTGTGCAAATACAGGGAGCCTCAGGAGATTAAAACAAATGCATCAGCAGCAATATGTAGAAACAAGATGAGAAACAGTGGGTCCAGGTGTTACTCTGGTATAGAGTTTATGGAGATTTGTTCAATTAAGACAAAAGGATTAGGGCAGTGGCCTTGTCCTCCAACAGACATGGCTTTGACCAAAGCCTCCAAAGGGAGTTGGTCTGGTTCAGTAGGAACCATGGCATCAGCTACCAGGGGAGACAATGGGAGGGCTATTCAGCTGCACAGCCTGTTTCCTGCCTCACACGGGGCTGGGAAGAGGTCTCAAGGAGGTGTGAGTCCTAAAGGGATTGGAATGGAGTTTGTGCCATAAAACACACCTATTAGAGTATGAAGAGAGTTCTCACTTCCAAATTGTCTAAGCATCTCAAAGTCATTACTAAATCTATTGTGACAATGCCTTTATGAGACAAACCGACTTAGATATTTCTATAATTAGAACTGACTTAGATATTTCTGACTTATCTTTGAGCAGAAACCTAATCCTGTCCTAATCTATGAGCAGAAAATCCTGTCTCTCATTGGAGGGAGAGACAAGCCCCTCTCTTTTACAAGAGCTGAGTAAGGAATAGCTGAAGCTACATTGTGGGAACTGATGAGGAAAGGAGAATTGTTTGTGGAGAACAATGGAGGGTGTCTCAGTACTGAGTCACAGAACAGCTCCTAAACCTTCCTAAGTCTAGACCAACCTTCACAGACTGTAGGCTGGTATCACCCTGTGCATCTACCATGACTCTGCTCTTTGCAATTTTCTCTAGATAGATAAATCCTTATGGAACTTAGCTGCAGTTTGCTGCCAGAGCACAGACTACTGCACACAGACTGCATGCTCTCAGCTGTGCCGTTCAAGACTGAAAGATGCAATTGGTTTTATTTTATAACACAGTAGCTGTATTTCCAGTGCAGCTTTCCTAGACTTCTACACTAAATCAACAGTCCATGATGTCTGCTGACAGGAAAATGAACCTCTAGGCTCTTGACCAGCTGATGTGGTGCATTCCAACATCTTTTGTCTACTAGGGAGAATCACAACTACCAAGCATAAAACTGTTTCCTGGTTATCAGAGATTCCATTTCTTCTGTTGAAATTGTGCTGAAGTAAAAAAAAAAAAAAAAAAAGCAAATTCCACAGGATGGGAGAGCCCAGCAGAAGAAGGAAATTTGGTTCAGTAGCTCTGAAGTTACTTCATGGACTTAGGAGGTGGGAAGGTGTTGCAGAATGAGGCCTTTGTCGGGGATGAGCCATTTGTCGGTGAGGGGAGACTTGGACACTCAATATGAGTGATAAACAAGTTCCATTTATTGAAGAGAGCTTCAGACACTTATACAGCAAGTAATAAGCTTATGAATATTCTGTAAGCCAAGCGATCTATTGGTTAAACTCTACCATCAACTCTTCCTCATTCCTTGGGCCTACATTCTCTATTTCCCACGTCTCTCTGTCCACTTGTTATCATACTCAGCTAGGCCCAAGGACACACTATCTTGCAGGTGCAGGACTTGGAATTAGCCACGGCCTTGTACTTTTCCAGTCTCTAGTCAGCTAAATTCCCAACAGGAAGGTGGGGCCATTTCTAGAACAAGAGACCTTGTCCCTGTATTTTTCCTTGCCCTGAATGGCTTCCTTCCCAAACAAGAGAGATATTTAATCCTTTCAGAGAACCCTCTTGGTTCAAGTATCTTGGCTGTTGTGACTTGGACACAGGACATCTGTGGCTTTCCTAAAGACCTGCCGTTTTAAGGAGTGTCTGATTCTTGTGTCATCTCCTTTACCACTTACCCTCCTCAGCTTATTCTCCTCATTTAAGGCCTTGAAAAACACTTTCTGCCTCTTGTGGAGTAACTTTACCTCCTGAAAAGCTGCCATTCCAATTTGAAAATACTATAGGAAGGAAAAAGACAGATTTTTTTCTGTTTCCTACATCTGTATAATTTAATGTTTCTCAAAAAAAATTCTTTCCATTTTCCACATAGTTTTTGCAAACTTCTTACTCTGCTTGGTCTGTCATCTAATCTTTTTTACTTTTTCTATTACATTGACTGCCAATGCCTCCTTTCTGATCTCTTAGACCATCCTCCCTTTACAGTCTAGATTTGCCTCATGATTATGTTGAATACAATTTCTTTCAGAGTACAATATATCACACTATCCAAACTATTCATCTTTTCACAACTATGCCTTTAGCTTTGAGCTCCAGACAAAGAGCATTCATGTAAGTATACCTTTAATGGAGAGTTGACTGAATGCAAGCTTGACTAATGCCTACAATAAGAATTTAAATTACTTCAGTGTTACTATCTAAAAAGGTCTGTACTTTCTTTATGGGAAGCTTCTTTTAGAATTAGTTTAAATCAAGCCTGGGAAGAGATGTAATTCAAGTATTCTGCTGCTTGGCTTGCAACTCATTTGTTCACTTATTTTATGCAGTCATTATCACATTTATATATCTTACAAAGTTCTGTTAAGTTCTGGTTTCTTCACAGGTGGGAGTGGGAACTGCTGTCTCTCAGCAACTGCTTACCAATTCAAATTAAATTAATTTTATTAAAATTACAATAGCACTCTCATCATACTCAGTTAGTTAATTGTAATAGAACTCTGAATTTATACAGCCTTTTGTCAAGAAACCCTGATGTATATTACATGTCTAGGTCAAATCACTTCTTCTAATACCCCTGTGAGAGAGAGGTGAATAAATATACCCTAAAGACTGATTTTCTTCTGGGCTTGTGTTTAGTTACTCAGATATATTTATAGCCTTTAAAAAAATCCTGAAGTCAGTTTTAGCACAGAATAAATACTTATGTTAATTTTCCAGTAATTTTTTTTTTCTTCAGGTACTTGAAATTACTGAACTGCAGCTCTTGGCAACAGTAAACTAGAGGCCTGTAAGGAATGTGTGGCTGTATTTCAGAGCTGGAGCTAGTACAGCCTGCCTTTCAGAAGTGCATGAATTGTGGCTTAATTCCTGGAGTTCAGATACTCACTTGGAGGTGAGATAAATGTGACTGGATGTGCCGTCTGCAAAATACACTGTAGATGTATCTCTGGCTATGTCCTAAAGCTACATTCCTATTTAAAATTGAAGTATTTTTTTACATCTCTGTACCATATATATTTGGTTGGAAAAGTAATCTGTTTGTTCTGACCCAGCATATTATAAACTTATTTTTAAGTTTTCCCAGTTTTGACTGGGATAGAGTTAATTTTTTTCCTGTTTATTAGCTGGTGCAGTGCCATATTTTGGATTTAGAACAAGAATAATGTTGATTACACACTGATGTTTTAGTTGCTGCTTAGTAGTACTTACCCGAAGCCAAGGATGTTTCATCTTATGTTGTCCTGCCAGTGAGGAGGTTGAGGGACACAAAAGGCTGTGAGGGGACACTGTCAGGACAGGTGACTGACCTAAGAGGTGTTCCACATCATATGTCAACATGCTCAGCATAAAAAATGGGAGGAAATTTGATGGCCTCACTGCTGAAGAACAGGCTGGGCATTGGTCAGAGCAACTCCATGTGCTGCATATCTTGTTTGCCTTGGGGTTTAGTCCTCTCTCTCTCTTTCCCTCTCTCTCTGTGTTATTTTCCTTTTAATTACTTCTTCTTTTTATTTCATTTTAATTATTATACTGGTCTTATCTCAACCCACAAGTTTTCTTACTTGCACCCACCCAATTCTCTCCCTTAATCTGCTGGGAGCAGGGGGACTGAGCAAGAAGGTCTGTGATGTTTTGTTGTTGGCTGGGATTAAACCACAACACAAATTCATAATAATTCAGTTAACAAGTGCATTTTTATTTATCTTTTAAAACCAGTTCTGCAGTTTACATTAAAAAAAAAAATTTCCTGCTGTCTTCAACAAGAATTTGACTATGATTTGTTTTGAGTCTACAATGTCTCTTACCTCTTTCTTTCCACAAATTAAAAAAAAAACCCAAATGCATCATTGCATTTTCATAGACATCTACGTTATTTAACCCACATTTTATATGTATTATCATTAAATTAACTTAATGCCATTCCCCTTTCTCATTCATACCTTCATCCCAACTTCTAAAATTGCAATGTTCAGCGCTTTCTCCACATTCATTTGACTTGGAAACCACACTGTTTATGTTAAACAAGAATGCTTATGTCCCTATCAGTGAAACAGTTGGGTATTTTGTTTCATAAACATATGACACAAATTCCCATCTAAATGGGAAGATAAGAGAGTTTGGGCATCAGGGGCTGTAGACCAAAGAACGTCTTCCTGTTTCTCTGCCCATCTCTCTTATTGTCATCCCTTTGTGAGTTAATTTAATGTGCTGACCTGGCTAGGAAGTAACTGAGAGAGAGTGACAGGGTAATTTTCTTCCACATTAGTGAGCTGAATCAGCTCAGAGTTCAATATGAAAAGAAAAATACTTTAAATGGTTCAAGTGAACTGTGTTTTGAAGGTGCCTGTTTCTCAAGCTGATTTTAAAAGGAGTTTGTGGGGTGAGTTCAGAATCAAATGTCTACATGAAAACATCTATAACTAGGGAAGATAAACCTCACCTTAAGCAATTATTGCTTGAGTAACCCAGTCTGCCCATGAATTTCAAACCGAGTCAGACATGCTGACAAGACCAAACTCCTCAAAAAGACATGACTGTAAGTTTCCAGCAGCCGAGGTATTGGAACTAGGGTGGGAGATACCTAACTTTGCTTCCTCCCTGACACTCCTCTCCTGGAGCTGTCTTCTCCCAATACTGTAACACAACACACTAATTTGTATAGTAATCAGGTTACATGCTGCAGGAAGGAAAGAAAAATTCTACAAATGTATCAGCTGTTACTGTCTACTGTTTCTCTGTAGAATTGCCTTTGTAATTCTCTTTTCAAAGAAAAAATATCCATTAGAAAAAAATATCTGTGCTTTACATAACTGATAGTTTACCACAACAACAAAAGAATGGATTGAAAAATCAAACCTTGGAAAAGAAAATGCCTTTTCTTAATACATGCTCCTTCTTAATATCAGCTTTATATCAGTGAAGGAAACTTCATTGCCTAGTTTAGATACTGATGTTAACACCTCACTGTCATCATGTTTCTTTGGCTCTCTTAGTAACAATTAAACAAATCAATGCTAATTTTGATCTGAAAGAGGAGATAGAGTACAGGTGGCAGGTAAATTAATAAAAGGATTGATTCATTTATCATTTTAGCTAACTCTTTCCTAAGAATAAAACAGAGATGCTTGTAGCCGGTTAAATGCCTTGGAAGGCAGCAGAAATGGATTTTCAAAAAAAAAAATCCCAAAACTTTTCCATTCTTGCCTTTCATGAGAGAAATGGAAAGCTGAAAGGAAATTAAAATGCATCAGCTAGCATTTTCAAATGAGGAGCTCTTAACACATGTCAGAGCAATGCCATCATCAGGATGAATGGGTTTGTGGAGACTGACCTCTCCAGCATAGCATGTACGCATGTAATCCTTCACGTGGATAACCATGCAGTGGTTACATAAGTGTTGAGAATATTTTTGGCAGTACTGAGTTTGCTGTTGGGAAGAAAAATATGACTTGTTTGACATCTATATTTAATAGTATGTTAGGGAGGAAAGAAAGAAATTGTAAGGTTCCTTTAAACCTTTTTTATATAGACAATTGAATGGAGGACAGTATGAAAGCTAAAAAAATTAAAATCAGATACTTTATATGGTGTATCTTATGTTTTTTCTCTCATTTGACACTTGGTGTGAGAAGATGTAAAATCAGAAGAATAGGAATAGAGGTTCAGCACATGAGTAGGAATTCCACTGCAGAAGAGACAAGATTGATGTCTGGGAGAACTCTCATGTTTAGAGCTCTGCTGAACAAGAAAATTGGGGATTGAAACCAGGAGACCAGTTAACTTGAATTCTTGCACACAGAATGATCTGCAGCTGAGGCTGAGATTGGGGACCAGGGTTCAGAGCAGCACAGCTATGCTGTGGTGGGATCCCTGGTGCCTTGCCCCCACAAGTTCCTTGGGCAGGGAAAGGAGGTAGGGGCTCTTTTGCTGCCTTGTAGTTCATTCCCTGACACCTTCTTCCCTGATGGTCCCAGCTCATCCCTTGTTTTATACACCTTGAGGGGCATGCACTGATCACCTGACACCTGCTAATGCTGGTGCTGGTCATGAGAGGATTGCTTGCACGTCCCATTATGTTATTGGCACGTCTGTCACTTGACAGAGAAGGAGACAGAGCACACATCTCTTCCTGCGCCTCCATGAAGTGCAAGACAGCCTTCCCAGTGGAAAGCTGGACACAAGCTGAGGATGTGACTAAGTAGTCCTGGAGTTCAGCTGAACTCTGGGGAGCCAGGAGCTGAATGAATCTACGCCTACATTTTCAAATTTCTGATGTTCCAGATTGGTTACTTTTCCAGTAAAAATGTTCTCTAGAACTTGGCAAGAAGCACAGTCATATTTTATTCCTTTCAAGAAAACACCCACTTAATTCTATTATGTTATTGTTTTCTCTAAGTCCTCATTCTGCTGTAAAGAAAGACAATGCAGTGTAAACAGCAAGAGATAGATAAATTATTAATTAAGCAACCCTTTGTCATTTAGCTACAGGCAGTGTCAGTATGCTTCTTCAATTTACTCCTGCTTTTTCCTTGTCAAGACACAAGCAGCAGGTTCTCACCACCTCCAGGGTCCAGAAGCGAGGGCGGGTTGTGCTGTAGGCCGGGAGACAATTAGGATAATTAGAGCACCTGAAGATCCTGATAGGATTTTCGAAGGAACATAGGCACTAATATGATGGGTAAGAGGCAACAGTTTTAGGATACAATTGCCTTGGGGATTTTTAACTTGCCTCTACTTTAAAAAAATAAAAAGGCAGGAAAAGATCTCTATCTCTGAGAAAAAGTGGCTATCAACACTTGAAAACACAATAAATTTTTTGGATAACTTATCTCTCTATTTAGCAAATGCTTACAAACTGAAGCTGAGATTCCCAGCAGGAGATTTCTCTCTTGCTGAGAGGTGACAGCACATAAACAGTCAGGGAAACAGACCAAGTGAATAAGATTAGGCTTTTTTGTCTCAGTGGATGATGTAGTTTTGGCTACACCTGTAACAATAACAAAAGAGGAGCAAAGACCTTTTTGTAAGCACTGAGGCTAAGTTGCATGGCCCAGCTGCTTTCGTACTGCTTATCAAGTCCCTCTAGCAATTCTGTACCTTAGGTGGCAACCCAAAGAGAAAAGTAGGGTTTTTGTTTTGGTTTGGTTTTTAAAAAAATTTTTAAAATAATGTGAGGTCAGTATATCAGCCCATCAGACTGGAGGTTACACAGCACAGTTCTGGGTAGCATCTCTTGCATGTGCTGAGGTGTCTGAGGCAGAAAGGTTTGCTGGGATAAGTATGTAACACCAATACACAGCAGAAAGAGCCAATTGAAAGTTGTTGCTCTCTTACTGATATTTATTAGTTCTCTCTACAGAACTAATTCAGAACATTTTTTGTCATGGCCTTAGTAGAGCTAGTTGAAATGTTAAAAAAAAGCCAGTGAATGAGCTAGCAACCAAGCAGAGGAACTGAGCCAGGGGTACAGTGCTGACATCCCTGGTTCTGTTTTTTGTGAATGTGGATGTACCCTGTATCAGCTGAGCCACTCTGCCCCACACCGAGTTTGCTATCATGTGATTCATTTCTAGCTCCATCATAATATCTGGATACATAGGTAGCTCCAAAAATATCCAATATGTTTTAACAGCCTTTTTCCAGATTGACTTCAGAACATGAACTTGGCTGCTTAAATTCTCCAAGTGTTTACCTTTCTGCTGGAACACTTTCCATAAGCCGCAATGACAGGTAAGGAGAGACACATCAGCCCTGACAAGTGTAGGACATTTCAAGTCCAGGTTACTTCTAAGTTGTCTTTGATCCTGTCCATCTTGCCTAGGCAGTACAATCCTGTAGACCTAATTCTATGCTAATCCCAAGCAAAACATAGAGTCATTTCACCAGAGGTCCATAATGCCTGGAGGTTTATTTTTTGCTTATGAGCCTTACTATTTCTACTATTTACTCAAAGAGCTTGCAGGAGTGGGAAAGTTACACCTCTCTTCCAGAAGGGTGTTGTGAGGAAAACTGATCCATAAAAGAATAGAAAATATCCATTGGTTCAACTTGCAGTTGACAGCAGTTTGGTGACAGAGAAGTAATGCAGACAACTGGATTAAATACAGAAACAGAAAAAGCACTTTATACTTGCAGTACTGGGGACTTCTGGAAAGAAATAAATTAAGAAAGACCTTGGAGTTGTACTTACCTCAGTGTGAGCTCTCAGTGGAATTCTGTCATCTGAAGGATTAAAACCATTCTAGATGTACGAACAAGGAATCCCTTCAACTCTGGTTTCTATTCACATGGCAGTGATACTATATCACCGTGTCTTGCCAACTTGTATTGTCCATGTCAAAAAGAGTGCAGATATACTTGCACTCAAAAGGATCCCTGTAAAATGATCCACAGATTGTAAAGCGACATTACAACACGAAGGTAGATTCTGTGCTCTATTGAGCTTTATTCTGTGCTGAATTCTGATCATGGAAGGAGGTGCTTTTTTCTTCTCTCCACAACACTTCTGGCAGAGGGAAAACAAGATTCAGCATCTCAAAACAGAAGTTATACAATTTAGGATATAATAGCCTATTAGTGAAGATAATTAAAACTTTGAAGCATTTTTTTCCAGTTTATATCTCTGTACTTGGGAAGGATCCACTGTCTCCTGATGTATTTCAAATGAAATTGTGTCAGTCAGAAGACAGATACCTTAATCTAGCTACAGTTTGTACAGGTCTCATGGCCCCTTCTGGCCCTGGAATGAATTAATGCAAATCTCCATCTGTGAATATTCCGCTTAGTTCTGAGTTTGGTCACAGAGGGTGCAGAAAAACATACAAAGTCCTCAGAATACTGATTACACTCATGGCTTACTGTTAAGACTGCAGTGAAAATCAAAGCTTATGCATTAAACGTGTAGCCATTTGCCCGCAGGGTAAAGGAGTGTGAATATGGGCTCTAGATAAACAGAACTGAGTGAAAACTAGAACTTTTAATTTTTAGTAGGAAAAAAAGCAGCTTCCAGCAGTTTGCATGGTACGCACATGAAGTTACTGCGGAGTAGTATATATTCATTTTAAATCTAGAAATAAACTTGTACTATAAGTTTCTGTTGCTATTAATACTTAAGGTCCCATGAACTGTAGTGTTAATAAACTCTTGAATCTTTGTTAGTGTGAGATGTTCTAAGTGTGTCAGGCAGGGGAGAGACAATTAATGGACTAGTAGAAGATATCCAGGTTAGGGAAGGCTCAGTTAATGGGAAGTCAAGAGCATGGAAGATAAGACATCATGCATTGTCAGGAGCCAGAATTTTTTCCCAGCATTAAACCTTGTCTAATTTAGACCATTCAAGAACTGTTAACAAGCTGGTTTGTTTACTTTTTAAAGGCTCCCAAAGTAAGGAGGTGTCTCAGTATTTCTATCTTTTCTCTGTTAGAATCCAAAAGCGTACTTTAAGAATAAAATTTTGAAAATAGACCCTACTTTAACCTGAGGACGAAAACGGGGGATGAAATTTACTTAAATTCTGATACATAAACCTCTTACACATAAATATATGTGAATCTATAATGTTTACATACACCTTCTTCAGTATTTCCATGTTCCCCTTTTTCATGCTACGTAAGTTTAATAGAAATGCTATATCAGTTCACCTGATCAGTCTTGCAGCAAACTAAAAAGAGAGATGACGAGGTAGATTTTCACACTATTTTGGGTTGAGAACACTGATACTCCTGCAATTTCTCTCTGTTCCTCTGGAGGACAGAGGATAGTGATCTGAGACTACATGGCTGACTTCTATATGGATGCAAGTAGAGGATGTTTGATGGGTTGTGGCAGGCACAGTCTGACAGCAAAACAGCTGTTCTGTAAAGTACTTATTCCATTGCATGATTTGGGCATTTGAGCAGTTGGGCATCATCCTGGCTTTTAAAAATCACTTTTGTTTTGTGCTTAATTCTGTAATTGTGACACCTGTTGCCACCTTGCTCCTACTTTGATAATCCCCGTTGGTCTTCAGCCATATGAAACTAAGGAATAAGAAGGTCAGATGTTTAGGATTTTCCTTGCCATAAGTTATATCTTCACCTTTATAAACACACATTTCTCACTAAATCAGTCACTCTCAAAGAGAATGAAACTCTGGCCAACAGGGAATATGCTGCCTTTCCCTGTTCCTAAAATACTGTACACAAAATGGGCTC
The DNA here is from genome assembly GCF_028769735.1 of Zonotrichia leucophrys gambelii. Lineage (NCBI taxonomy): Eukaryota > Metazoa > Chordata > Aves > Passeriformes > Passerellidae > Zonotrichia > Zonotrichia leucophrys. The sequence goes on from NC_088169.1 coordinate 80,816,163, forward strand.
AACTTTGTTTGGTGTGATTGTCTGGAGCCAATGGGAAGAAGGTTCAGGAACATTTCCAATGTACATCCTGAGCCAGCCATTGAGAAGCCAGCACTCACTTTTCAAGTTCTGGAGAGAGGTAAGTTGAATTGGTGCTAAAATATGAAGTAAATGGGAGTTTTGGATCTGTTTCTCTTCCCTTCTTTTCTAGAGCTTTCCATATGACAAGTTTTCTGTGTGTCTCAATGTCTGAATGGACTCAACCAAATGTGTGTTGCTTAATCAGCAGGTCAGAGTGATGTGGACACAAACCACACCCAGCCCCAGAGAGCTTGGAGCTCCCAGCACCAGGCTGGCATTTGACAAACAACTTTGAATTTACTTCTTGCAGCTGTTGAGGGGATTTTAGTCTCCGAGTTTGTCATGCAACTCCTGAGCCCAAAATTCACATGGAGTTTTAAAATCAATGAATTAATTTAGTGTCTTGCAAAAAAAGTACATAAAGACAGAACATTTGGAAGGAGAAGTAAAATACAGCTCTGTCCTTGATCTGCTCTATGAGCTTAGGTGAGTTATTTCATCCTCAGTCTCTGTTTCTATTTTATCTTTCTTGGCTATTCAAGTACAGGCTCCCTTAAGATAAAAAAAACTGTCTCTCTCTAATTTGTCAGACAGTTCCTTGCACAACAATGTCTTCATCCCCAGCTATATATTTGATGTTTAATAATGCAAATAAAAAAAATTAATTTGCCACACTGCTAACATTTAGTTTTGTAAAATGCAAATTGTTATAAAGGCTTTGTTACTAAAAAAATCATTAATTATTTGAGCTAAAATGGCTAACTGTTGTAAGTTTCTATCTACCCTTAGATGAGCTTCTCCAAGGAAAAGGTGATTGTCCCTATAGCCAAATAGGTTTTTTGGGTAGCAGGAAGAACAGAATGTTTTTCTGTTGTGAGCAAGCACAGGTATATTTGGACACTTTTAATGGATTTATAACACACTGAAATTAAAGAGGCTACTGAGGAAATGACACTCATTATGATCCAGGACACTCCAGGGCACATCTCCTTTAGGCTAAAGATAAAGGTGTATAAATTTATGAGCTGTGCCAGGCAAGATAGCTCTGGAAAGAGAAGAAAAATAACCAAGTAAGTGTGTCTCTGTGCCCTGGTTAATTAGCATTGCCAGCAGACCAGGGTAATTAACTTATCTGCTGTGATGAATTAATGCTGTCCTGCGTGCAGGGTTCAATTGGATATCTCTGCCAAGCACTGGTAATATAATGTAAATGTTCCAGCTAGCCCAGCATGATGCACAGCACAGATCCATCCAAAATCAAGCTGTGAAGACTGATCAATCTTGTCTTGGAATCACAAGCCATTTATCTGTGTAGTCCAGGTAGAAAAGTGTTCACCAACTACTACATTCCCCTGATGTTTAAATACATAACAGGCATTTCCAAACTTCATTTGAAACATCAGGCATGAGACAGTGCCAAAAGCTTAATAACAGGTGAGAGACAGTGAAGTTGTTCTTGTTTCAAAAACGTTTAGGTAATGACTCAGGAGGTAGAAATATCCCAAACTGCTCAGCTTTCAAGCATAACTGCTTTTTGACAGATAATCTCATGGGAGAAATCAGGCAGAAAAGACACGATCACCTTTTCCTACCAGCAGACAGACCATGTTGAGTAAGGATAGTGATATAGAAGACTGTGAGGTTGATATATTAGACCTGACAAGCACACTGCATGGAGTATGGAATATTGTGTGGCATATGTGTATATTGGAGTTGACCTGTCAAAATATGAGTAAGAAGGAACCACAGACCTCAACATTTCACTCATTTTGGAAGGCATGAATCTCACTAAATATAGACATCCATACTGGAAATATCTACACCTGAGCTAGTCACTCCCAGTTCAGTGGAGAAGATGAACTTTCTGAGTAGAATACAGACAGTTCAAAAGAAGCCACCTAAATGAGTTCACATGGCTCACTACAGGCAAGACTATTTTAATTTCCTTTGTATTAGAGGAAGTAGCTGAGAATAATTAATGTACATCAACACGTCTGCTAACACTGCAGATGTTTAATACTGTGTCAGATAAATCCCACTGTCTAATTTATTCTCATCTGATATTCATGAATAGAATTGCATAAAAACCTGCATTACTGAAATGTAGTAGTGATAAATATGAATGAAGAGTAAGTTGTATGCCTTATTAGATGACAATTAATATTCTTGGCCACACCTTACTTTTTCTCCCTGAGAGAAAAATTTTGTGTGGCTATAAATGTGTATGGAAAAAGATACACATATTTCATATACAGAGCACAGCACATGATACTTCCTAAAACACACAAAGGTGGCTAGACAAGGACTTCACTGGATGGAGATTCACAACAGCTGCCCATGCAAAGCCACCTCTTCTCATTGAGAACCAGTTCAGGTTCTCTGTGATAGGAACTATTCAAGGGTATACAGTCAGTTTGAAGGTGCTGTCATTAGGTACACACTCACATTCATCCTCTGCTGTCAACAGAAAGGAAATGGCACCTTCATAGGTCACTTCAGAAGATTTTAGATGTGAGCATCCACTGAAAGTCTGTGTCCTCCACTGACTTTGCAATCTGTGCCAGCCTTTGTTATGAAAAATCTCTATCAATCAGTCCTTGTAGGATGACAGTGTATTAACTTTGTTAACATAAATTAGTCCACATTATCCAGTGTACTGTAAGCATATAGTGAAATTTGATATGGTTCATTTTCATGTAAAAAATCCTAAAGGTCAGACCAACTCAGTAAATAAAGATATCGTCTCTTGCAAGCTTATAGAGGCCCATGAAGGATAAAGGACACCCCTGGCAAACCAAGATAACACTAGCACCATAGTCCCTCTAGAGTCACAGAATCATTTAGGTTAGAAAACACCTTTAAACCCTTGAGCACAATCTTTAACCCAGCACTGCCAAGTTCTCTACTAATCTGTATGCCCAAGTGCCATGTCTTTGAAGGAACTTCAGGGATGGTGAGTCAAACATTACCCTGGACAGCCTGCTCCAAGTCTTGAGAAAACTTTTCCTGAAAACATTTTTCCTAATATCCAATCGAAACCTCCCCTGGCACAACTTGAGGTGTTTTCCTTGTGTCCAATTGTTTGTTACTTGAGAGAAGAGACTGATCCCCACCCTTCTTTCAAGAAGCTATAGAGAGGAATAAGGTTCCTCCAAGCCTCCTTTTCTCGAGGCATAACACCCCCAGCTTCCTCAGCTGCTCCACATCCCACTTCTGCTTCAGACCCTTCCCCAGCTCCATTTTCCTTCTCTGGACACGCTCCAGCCCCTCCATGTCCTTCTTGCAGTGAGGGGCCCAGAACTGAACACAGGATTTCAGGTGTTGCCTCATTAGTAGCAAATACAAGGGAACGATCGCTGCTCTGGTCCTGCTGGCCACACTATTGCTGTTTCTCTAACAAGTCCTTGAAACCCTCCCAGCATCATCTGGCATCATAGACAAGTAATCATATAGAGAGTGAGCCTAGGGATGTCTGGGTCTGTAGAAAAGCAGCAAAAGTGCTGCAGACATATGGTTGATTGGCGAAGTTTTACCAATATTAATAACCGGTAGTATGAGTGATCAGTCAAATCATGTTTACCTAAACATTTGGAGTGCATAAGAACCATACCTAAAACTGTAATCAAGGTGCTTAAATTTGGCTGGGACACCTGATACACATTAACAAATATGTACCTATGTACATCTGTACTTTTCATCCTAGCCTCTCTCCTCTGTCAGCCAGGGTCTCTTGCAAATTTTAATAACATAGTTTACTATCTAATAAACTCAAGTAAGAAAAATGTGAACCAACAAGAGTAGGGGATTTGCTAAATCACAAACGATAAAATTGTTACATAATCTAAATTAGTACCAAGAGTGCCTAGACAGAACAGAAATGTTTGGACTACAAGACTATCTACCTTTCTATTGTAAGTCTTTTTGTATGCAATGTTATCACTCACAATTAATTTTATTACCAAAATTACAGGCCTTGTACATGTGTAAGGAAATAGGTTAGATAAAATCTTTTAATGAACTGAGCTCAGATTTGTATGAACAGAATTAGATTATTCAGTAGAAGCAATGTATATTTTTTTAATAGTGAGCTGAAATCAGCAACACGGGGAAAGAAAAATTACTGAATGAGACCCCAGGTTTCTAATGATTCAAAAAGATAACGAGAACTTTTTTCTTTCTACATTATTAATAGCATTTTTACCAACTGCTTTTTGGAGTCATGGTATTTTTAAGCCCTTCACTATTCAGTGGTAAAGGAAAATAAAAAGCAAACCCACCACAAGTGAACCGCAAAATAAACCCCAGAAACTGCTATTTCCTCCTGCACATAGTTAACAGATTGTGTACCATCTCCTCAACTTTTAATTTTAAGTGTGCAGTAATACAATCCACAATGGCTTCACACTGTATAAAACAGAGAAACTGGAATACTGAGCCATCCAATACATCACCACTATCCCCCATGTGCCATCCTGATTATCTGCTGGATATTAAATAGAGTTAAAAATTCTTAATTATGTACTGAAAACTTTATTTTCCAACCAGAAAATACACTTTTCTCTCTGCAAGCAACAAAGAGGAGTCTCTGAAACTGTCATTGAAGACTTAGTGGGCTGTAGGGCTGACAGTGGAAATAGAGACATATCTAGGCAATGCTTATTTCAATGGTATTCCTGAGCCTGTCAGAAAATGGAATGTAATACCTTTGACACTCTACACTTGAGCCCTTCAGATGGGCTCAGTAAGGTGCTGAGTGGGGTGCAATCACAATTGATAGGAAACATCTGGTGGAAAGATTTCGGTGGAACAGGCCACCTGAATCTGGTCCATACAATGTGATATTCCAGAAGCAAAAATCACTTGGCAGATTTCTGTGTTTACAACTAAAGGTCATACTCTTTCTCACAGCTTGTCCAAAGTGAGAGCAGGCAGCAGTTCATATGCAGTTTGATGTATGTTCCCAGCTGACATGAGCCAGAGCAGCCATCGGAAGCAGTCCTGAGCCACTCTCACTCCATCTGCTTATTTGTGGCCCCCTTCCACTCCTGATCTTATGTTGCCACATGTATTTGACTGTTGTGCAATGGAAATGACCAGGGAACTGATCAGACTGAAAAATTACCTGTCCACAAAAAAAAAAAAGTTAATTTTCTCCCTTCTATAACTCAGTGTTTAAAGTGCCCTGACCTTGTCTGCTATGCAGTCAGTTCCTTTCCAGTGTAAAGGTAAGATATACTATGATTCCTTTTTTCTTTAAGATACATATAAATTCAGAGGGAGGGACTGAAGCTCAAGGTGACATTGCCCCAATCACATTATTTGCTACATTGCTTGTTGTGTTGCAGCATTACAATTGCTAAGCTTTAAAATGTCAGATATCTGTTCCTTCCCCTTCCAGTATTCTATTTGATTTCTTACACAGTGTTTTTGCCTCTCTGAAAAGAAAATCTGGAAATGAGAGACATTGATTATTAGTGTATTTCTGCTCTCAACTTTAAATTAGCTTCCAGGCTTTGCATAACAAGACAGAAATTATTCATGTGAGAAAACCAAGAAGTGATTTATTATCATGTCTCATTTCCAGTGAAGAATTTTATTCAGATCACCCAGGAAGGAGGTTTTCCTATTTTAAATAAGATAAATTACAATTGACATTGGAATTCAAAACATTACTCCAACCTTTCTAGTTCTTTTGGTCATACAGAAACTAAGCCCATGAATTACATTGACAGCAATGTTCATTAACTGTGTTTCTGAGCCCAGCTTGAAAAATCTGAAATCCTTCGCACAGGCTCAGCTCTGTCTATCCCTGCAGCACCCGAGCACTTTCCTCGCCTTAGGAAGACAATAATGGTCTTTGTCCCCATCTTGCAGAGGTGATGTCTGAATTGGGTTGGGAGCAATTTGTGGGAGCAAACATTTTTCCTGCTATGTAGAAATAAATAGAACCGGGAAGGTTATGCTTTTGGGATACACACATGGAATACACACTGACATGCAGGGATGAACACCAATGTTTGAATAAAATCTTCCCTCTGGTAAACAGAAAATCCATCTTTTAATCCAGACCTGCAGAATGCGCAATTTCATGGAAAATGCTACAACCTACTGCTGATATAAGGCAAGAAGTTGATGAAATAAACTGAAGATTCAAGAGAAAAAAGAGGGCAATGGAAGGTTGCTTTAGGAATTCAGGTGCAAAAATCACTTATGGTAAATGGTAGGAAGTGCTCTTTAAAACAAGTGAAGACAGATAAACTATCTTGAATGGTGAAGACAGATAACTATCTTGAATATTCATTCTTGTTCTGGAACAGAAGGAAACTCTCCAAAGTAGTATAGACAAAGGTGAATGAGCTCAGGCAAAGCAATATATGAGGATGAGAGATTTGTGATGAGGATATTTCTCTTAAGATGCATCCCTCAATAAGCCCATCTCCTCTCTCTGTCTTGATTTTTGGTACCACAGACCTTCACACCTTCCATCTTGAGAAAAACAAGTAGCAAGATGGGTTTGATCCCACTTATCTCCATTTAGGTACTTCTTCATCTCTTGCTGTGGATCTGTTGGATAGCTTTGTGGATGAAAAATTGGTGGTCTCAGTACTCTGGAGGTCAGTAAGAAGCAATGGCTGCAGCGAGAGGAGACTTCTCTAGAAGAGACTGCTCTGACTTCAGAGAGCATGAGAAAGAAAGGACTGTAAGATAGAGCATGCAAAATTTGGTGGCCTTGGAGTCTAATTCACTTACTTCGTGATGCCATCTCAGATAGTTCCTTTGGTATCTTAAAGAAAAAAAATCTTAAAATTCTTAGTCATGCTTAAAAAAGGGAAAAGTTCTTTACAGAAAATAGTCACTGAGTTTCCCTATTTGAAGTTGCAAATGCTCAAACCTGAGTCAGCATTTAGATTTAAGAAAACAACAAAACTGTACATGGGTGACTGCTATGTGGGCAATTAAGCATCCAGTTAATATTTTAAGACTCTTCAGAGCTTTAGAGCAGGGTGAAGATGATTGGACTATCAGACATTTGTGCTGTTCTGAAAAAAAAGAAGAAAAAAGGAAAAAAGACTCATCTATTAATCAACCTTTGCCCTAATAAACTAATGGAGTTCTAAAATGAATGGGAATTTTGCTATTCGCTGTAATGAAAGGTGAATCTAACCTGTAGCTTCAGTTATAGTAGAGCCTGGATGCAATTTTAAGATGTTATATAGAATAGCTTTAAAATTGGTCTAATATTATTAGACCAGCTTTTAGCAGGATATATCTATTCTTTTTCTCCTGTTTTCTGCTCTTACTCCTTTGGCAGTCTTGAATTTTATTGATTGTAATATCTCCAGGCAGTGGCTATGTTCTTAGTGATATCTGCCTGCAGAGTATGCGGCACATTTTATTCAATATTGTAACCCAAAAAATAGAAAACAATAACTTCCGAAATTATGGCTGCATTTCAATTGCCTTGTGTCTTTGAAAACCTTAATGTGTATACATTATATATAAGAAAAAGTAATGTGTGTCGAATTTGCTTGGAGACCCACAGCCCAAAAAGCCACATAGACCTTGTGTTTAAAAATATAGATTATGTCTATAGACATAGATTCCCACTCAAGGATGGCATTTAAGTGGAACCAAGGAGATTAAATGACTTTGGTGTTCCCAGTCTGCAGGGGCTGCCTGATCAGAATGTGGCCCAGAGTCTTATCAAACTATAAATTTTACAAGTACTCAGTGAAGACTGATTCCAAGCCCTGAGGGCTTGCATGCTAAGCAGAGGACAGTTAGACAAGGAGTGAAACACGATCTAGTCTAGGCCTGTTTCAGGGCACACTGGTTTGAAATCCATTTGGAATGACATAGACACAATCATTGCTTGTAAGATGCTGCTTCATCAGCTACTTTCCATGTGTGGGCATTTCCACTGAGAGGCATTTGTTGTCTTTTATACAGAAATTTTCTAAACATGAAAAAAAGCGAGCATGAGAGGGAAGAATGAACTGACGTGGGTAATAAAACCCAAAATGGCTAAGAGAAGACTGTGATTATTTTCCAACAGCAGATATAAAACATCACTGAGTTGTGGTCTCTCTGCTACTTCCATCTCCTATTAAAACTGATGCTTTATTTTTGATTTAGAAATGTTTACAGTTAGTAAGGAGCAACACTTAACCCAGTAAAGTTGCAAAAGATCAATCACTTCTTTCCTCTAGTTTTCTTGAGTGGAGTTTCTAACACTTTTCTGAATTTGTGGTGGTTATTTCAAGGACAGAGTTTGGAAGCAGCAACTGAAGTAGACTTGGACTACCTCTCTTTAGTGCCAAGAGTCTATTGCACAGACAAAAATGACATAAAGTCTTGTAATATGACACCTAGAAATTCTCAAATGAAAGTAGAATGGACCTGTTTCAAGCAACTAGCTTGGGTGCTCTCCTTAAAATTATCAGTAAAAGGGGAGTTATAACTACAATTTAGCATGCAGGTTCTGAGTTTCCCTTCCCAGCCGTCTGCCATTTTCTTCTGAATATTTTAATCTAGGCTCTAAACTCAGAACCTCAGTCTGCTACTGAATGCTTTATATGGTAATACTCTTTTAAAGACTTGAATGAAATCCCTAGATTCACTCCGTTGTTAAAAGTTAAGCAGGTGCAGAATGAGAATAATCTTTTTTTACTTCATGCTTTCAAGGATTGTTTTTCTCCTACAATCTATAAACACACTTTAGAAAAGTTACATGTTGGCAAATGCTTGAAATACTTTATACTTTAGCAGCAATATTTATGATTGAGCAGTGGAGAGACCTTGAGTGAGTGACTGAGAGGCCATAACAGTCACAGACTATTTCAGGGAGAAACATGCAAACTTGTCTACATAAAAAGCCAGTATTTTTCTCTGTTTAATTACTTAATTTCAAGAAGCTAGTTACAAAGTTATAAAAATTCTGGATGGCAAGTCGACCATTGTTCTTTTCAGCTCCACAGGGAGACAGCAGGAACATCTGCAAGATGCTGCCTCCCACCAGGCTGAACAAGGCAGGTAATGATGAGAACACACATGAGAATAATTATATCAAAAACAATTTCAGAAACACAACTGGGGAAATTCCAGAAGGCTTGATAGACCTGAAGTGTGAGATTCCACTCTTCATTAGGAAAATCTGCAGAATTCCTATGAATTTTGTGGAGTTGTATGTCAGTTTGTCCAATAAGCCAGGGTAGAATGTGGCCCAAAGTCTGCCCTGTTAAAGGATTAGTTGATGGAGGAGATGTCTGCCAAGAATTCCAGAGTAAGAAACTTTGAGTATGTGCTTTCTGAGGAAGGGTCATTATTCTTTCGCACAAAAAGAAAACACTGGATAATTTTTGGACAGCCTCTGTTGAAAAGTGAGTATTAAGTTTTGAAGCCTTTCCAGAGGAAGCCTATTTCCCCATTGCCAAGCAAAGTCATTTACAGCTTAGGCTGTGCATGAAACACACTAATGGACTTCAATTTATTGCTGAGTAACAGTAAGTACAGTGCAGTGGAGAAACAGTTGTGGCAACTGTTTAAAGCCCAACTGAGCAGGACATCATCAGAAAGGTGCTGACAGCACTGTTGACATTGATGCTTTTTTATGAAGTCTCTGTAATATGAATGATTCCACTTGGTACTCACAGCTACAGGCCCAGGGCCAATGTAACCAGACAGGCAAATTCTGTGCATCCCTAATTGTCATCAGGTGTCAGGGATTTTCAGAGGAGACCCAAAGCAGCTGGCAGCAGACCACATTGTATGTTTGTGAGGAAAAAGTAGGTCACACCCTGATGTTGCTTCCATGTCCACCCAGCCCTCTCTCCTCCTCCACACCTCATGGATGCTATCTGCTGGAAAAATCGACAGCTGGACACGGAAAAGCAAATAAGCTGAACTAAAGAGTATTAATTAGGATGATGTGTCAGCAGCAAGAGGCTAGAGAGTAATATTGATTTAAGAGTCTGCTGCTCCATGACTACAAGTAAGCTGACTGCTGACTTGTCTAATAATTCTTCTGTAAACTGACAGTGTGAGCAGAACTGCCTTGAAGTTCCTGGATATATTCCATAATCAAAAAACTTTGACTAGCTGAAACTAGGTATCTCCCTTGAGAATATAAGCATCACTGTGAAAAATGGATGTGGTTTCTGGTCAAAATATAAATCCTTCCAGAATTTAAAAACAAATTTGAAAAGTAAAGGTCTTGCACATGTCTGCACATGAGACTGAAACAGAAATGGGAAATAACATATCAGAGAGAGCAAAGGCTACTTCTACTTCTCTCAAATCTCTGTTGAATGTTCTCACTGCTGATTCTTAGAGCACAGCTGAGATGTCTGATCTCTGTTTCAGGATGCTTTCCACAGTGTCCAAGGATGATTATTTAAACACAAAAACATGCCTGGAATGAGAAAGATTATTGGCCATTTACCCTATACAATAATAGTTCCCTTCCCAGGAGTCTTCAGATTTAAGGTAATGGATAGTGAATTACATGAGGCCACAGATTTAATGCACAAGCTGGAGGCTACGTTTGAATCTAAACCTGCCCTGTATCTTCACTCCATAGAGATGCAGCTCCCTGCTACTCAGCTGTGAGCTGGAACTGACCTCTCAGACCCACTGGAGCAGAACCTTTGGAAATGAACTAACCTTTAGCAAGGACACTGCCCCATGCCTGCCCATGGCATAAATGGTTTCTGCAAGAGTTTTATCTGTCTTTATAGTGATTTTGAGTGACTGTATAGACTTTTTCTTAGCATTTTAAAGAACACCAAAGAACACTACAGATTGGTCATCCACATAGAACATGGGACATGGAAAATTATTGTTCTTCTCACCTCTAGGAAGACAATGATGAAATGAATCTTTTTCTCCTTTTTCTAAGTCCTGTCCTAGTCTCCCAATTGCCACTCTGAAAAAAAGATTATTTGACAATTAGATATATGTTTTTGTGTTTGATAGACTCCAGTGGATTATATTTCAACAATATAAAAGATCACATTCTGTTTTCTCTGAAATTTTAAATATATGAAAATTTTGATTATTTTGCAATACTCCCATTTTATGCTATGACTGATAGGAAAAATAAATTAGAACCTCCAGAATAATCTTCCATTTATAAACTCGTTTCTTGCATTTCTGATTAACACATTAGTGGCAATTAAATATGGAACTCAGTGTGATGCATGGGAAACTAGCAGAGTAGTTCTAACATTAAAAATACAGTGAAAATTTTCTCACTGTCTTACTAAACTGATACTTGTTTAACATATAACAGTAACATTACCAAAAATTTTAAGGGTATGTCACATTTGCAAAAATAAAACTTCATGTGCAGCAAACCTGTTTTCTTTGAATAAATTCACTTTGCACACATGTTAAAAGAATTCTACTAAAAGCATTTGAGATGTTACAGAGCATAAAACATTCATTCATAAAAATCCACTTAGAATAAAAATATGCTCGTTTTGGCCAGAGTGGAGCAAAATTTCTTCACAGTAGCAAATGTGGGGCTGTGTTTTGGATTTGTGCTGGAAGCAGTGTTGATGATTCAGGATGTTTTACTTATTGCTGAGCAGCACTTACACCGTGTCAAGGCCTTTTCTGCTTCTCACCCTATCTCAGCCTGTCAGAGAGGAGGCTGGGAGTGCGCAAGGACTTGGGAAGGGGCAAAGACAGGAGAGTTGACACCAACTTACTCAAGGGATATTCCACATCATATGGCATCATGCTTGGCGATAAACCAGGGGGAAGGGGGTGGTGGTGGGGGATCAGTCCTCTGGGGGTCGATCCTCTGGGACTGGCTGGGCATCATTTGATTGCTGGCAAGCAATCGTTTTCATTTCAGACACTTGTCGTTCTTATTTTTTTTTGCTTGGTATGTTGGTTCGTTTGGTTGGTTGGTTTTTGGTTTTGTTTTGTTTTGTTTTGTTACTGAGAAAGAAATCCTCTCCTGCAAAGAGGAAGTCACTTAGAGCACTCACAAAGCAGGAGACATCAGTTGGTTCTCAGTCCTCCTTGGTCTCGTGCCTCTTTGCAGTGTTCAAAGCAGTAGGCTACAGAGCAGGTTGCTGCACAGGGACACTGGTAGCTTCTTTGGAAGCAGTGGCAAAATGCTACAGCCCTGAGGCAAGAAGGATGACAAAAAAGAATGAATGTAATTCAGAGGCTCAGTTGTCAGACTACTTAACAAGCACTGGAGAGACCGACCGTGCTCTGATTCCCAGGCACTTGAGGGATTTGGCATTCAGATGGCCTTTGGAGGTTTCACATCCACTGGCAGTGACCAGAATGCTTGAATTAAAGAGTGCCTGGCACCCAGCAGAGGGACTTTCCTGAGACTCCTGGTGAGAAGAAGCATATGACACCTACATAGCCATTCTGAGTGCCCTGGATCCACACATCAAAGCACAGATTCACCCCACTGCACACTGGGCACTGTAGTGAGGAAATCACATACAGGAGCTTAACTGTCCTCTGGGGGGTCATTCAAATGTTCAGTCAGATGAAACCTATCTCAGCTGGCTGACAACAAAATCCAGTGAAGATAAATAGGTTTCTAAATTAGGAGCTTCATCTTGCTTGCTAAAATTAAGATGAATCTGAATCCCAGTCCTGAGATACTGAAATGCTTAAATAAGAAGTACTTAATGAGGTGTTTTGATCTCTCCCTTAGATTTTCAATGCCTCTGTTTTTCTCCGGTAAAATAGGGGTAACACAATTCTGTCTTGCAAAAAATATTGAAATAAATTCAAGGGTTTGAGGAGCAATGATGGAAGCATTATCTTCCTCACCTGAACGAGAAAAGTGAGCAGAGCTCCCCTGAAGATGAGAGTAAAATACTTCTAAGAAAGAAAAAATACAAAGCTGAAAGAAAAGCCTTAAGATGAACACTGGTTTCTTATTGATAATTTCTTTGTTTAAAGAGCGAGACTTCAGCAAGCACAGAAAGTTTTGATTTTTCTCAGTTTATGATCTATGTTCCAGAGAAGTTGAAAAATACATCTGTTAATTTTAAATCTTAAGCAGGAAGCTTTAACTGAGTTTTTGAGAAACACATTTTTAACACTTACAAGATGACTGCAGTGTTGTGTTTTAGGCTTTCTTATATCAAACTGTTCTCATTGACACTGGTACTCACTTCATACACCAATGTTTCACTCTTCCTTCCCTCTTTGAAGAGCAGGTGACTGCTTAATATTTAACCTGTATTCAGTTGCAAAATACTTCTCATCAACTAAATAATTTTAAATGACACAGTTTCCATAAATGTGTTCTCACATCTTTAGAACTACAGAACATTGTGATCCTGGATGGAAAATAGCTGGAGGAGGTCTGGCTACAAAATTTCCACTGGGGAAGTTATACTTTGAGGACAGCATTAAAAAAGATATTACATTGAACCATTACAAAAATATTAGGACAAAAAACAGACAAAAAGAAAATTAATTGGGAGTTAATGAAACATTACTTCCAAGCAGCTTCCCATGTCATTCAGACTGTGAATTTTTAATTTAAAATTAAAAAAACTCAAAACCAAAACAAAACACTGAAAAAACTTGCTAAGGAGGACTTAATTTAATTATATACTTATAAACATACCTGGGGTTTTTTAAAAGTAAAAGCCTACACTCCTCCTCTGACTTGCTCCATGGGGATGAATTTCTGGTGTGTGGTAGTTTGGTTCCACTCACATGCAAGGAAACTATCAGGTAAAATGTAATAGCAAGAAAGAATACCTATGAATTTAAAGATTTCTAGTGAAGCTGGTAAGTAAAATAAATATGTACAGGGATAGAAACATGTGAGTGAGAAGATACACCTTATGATATTTTTTAGAAAATTAATGATTTTGAGTTTATATCTAACTTCAATAAAACACATCTTCAGAAAATGAATGCTTTAATCCATGCAAATTACCTACTATAAACTCACATTATAATCAAAAATATTACTCTTACATCTGAATTTAACTGGGTTTTATTACATGTTTTTCCCTTCTAGTTAACAACATTGAAGGTTTTGAAAGGGCAAAAAGCTTCACTAGAAGAGACTTGAGATGCTTTTTTCTGTTGCCTAGAGATACATATTACTACTTTGTGGGAGTTATATCTTAAGCCAGTAAAAAATCACCAAAAATTTTGTCATTGGTACCAGTGGATACAAGTGCCTTCCTGAGAGAAGATGGATGAAATACTAAAAAGAAATAACTTGGTGTAATATCATCGTTCCTATATTCCAGTTCCTTCTGTTTATCATAGGACTTTGTCACAGTTACTACAAACAGATATAGAGGGTTATTAATTTTTAAAAAAACCTTTAGGGACTCTGACTTCAACCGTAACTTTTAATGATTGCTAATTTAAATTTATGCTGATGAACCATAAGGATGATGTAGCAGGAAAATTATGATGCTATGATTTTGTTACAAGAAAGCTTTTATTAGGAAATAGTCAAAGGGAAATATATATATGTACGGAATGTTTCTATCCTCTTATCAGAAAAGGTATATCAAGTAGCTTACCCTTTCAATCTTCTTTCCAAATTCTTTCTTGCCATAAGCCTGAAGAGTGTGTGGCCATATTTATATGCCCTGTGTATGCTATTATGCTCAACCCTTTTGAAAAAAAAAAAAAAAAGTAATTATTCAGTGTAAGTTTGAAATCTATAACTTATTTGGAAGCTTTTGTTTCACTGGTTTGTATCATTAGTATTTCTCTAACTTGAATTTTTTTATCAGTACATGAGATGTCTTGTCTTATCTGTTGTCTATAGTTTCTGTATAGTAAATGGAAAGAGAAGACATCCCAAAAGGGTAACTATTCACATTTATCTTAGATACGTATTCTAGAATTGGATGGGTACTAGAGAAGTTTGTTTCTCTGCTCACTATAGCCAGTACCAGCTGAGGTGAACTGACCTGAACTGACCAAAGAAAGAAGTCACCTTTCAAAGCGTAGTTTCAAAACATCTCATATAAAATAAATAAAAAACTTCATATATGTCAGGGAGACAAAAATCTTCTCAACTGTTAGCTGAATTTTCCTTCACTTGATTTTTTAGTTTGAGAATTTTACTGGTAATCAAAAGGCTTGACTATGACAAAAGCCAATGTTCTATCTGAGTCTTTTTAATTAAATGGCTCATTCCATAAAACACAAACACTGTACAGAGAAATAAGTTAATCTAGTAGACCTAATTAAGCATTATATATTGGAGCCACACATCACTGATTTGAGTTATATCAATGGACCATTTCATTTATCGAGGCTGACAGCACAAGTTCTTAAACACAATGATAAATGAGTTCCCTTCAATGGAATGATACTTCACCTTGGCAGTTCTCTCTTTTTTTTAATACTTTAGAGACAGCTAAGAGTGATCAGTTCATAAACAACCTAAACAAGCACTCTTCCATTTGGTTAGTTTCTGTAGTCTATCTCCCTCCCTAACTCTTCAGGGTTGCCTAGAGGTGACCACACTTTCCCCATCTCTCCAGTCTTTACAACAAGATTCTATTAAAAAGCAAATTTGTGTGAAGATTTGTTTGCATAGCCATCATGTATCTTTTGAAGTAATTTTGAAGACAAAAAACAACTCTGACTTTTTGAGACATACAGCCGACTCTGTTTAATGTTGATAAGTGTACATCTCAGGCCAGGGTGGAATTTACTTTACCCACACAGTGTTAAAGAAACATTTCTTTCTCCTCTTTTGCTTTTTGTGAGACTATGGAAGTATGTAGTTCTGCCTGAGCCCATTTAACTCAGTGAAATACAACATAAATCACATTGATCAAAAGGAATGTATTGTAGCTTGCTTAAAGGAACTTCTTTGGCTGACACACAGCAAATAATCGCTTACCTATATTTTCCGTTCACCTTAATTTTTTAATTTTTCTCTCTTGTGCTTGATGTTTTCCATGGAGGTGTTAAAGTTTTACAAAACATCTAAATATGAAACTCCTATTCACTTTTGGTACTTGATGGAAGCTACAATTTTTTTTTTTTTCTGCATGTTTTTATTTTGATTCATAGGCTGTACCTTTGGCCGGGTCATGTAATCTTGGATAACCAGAGACAAGCCATTGTACATTGTCTTACTGAGGAATAAGGAAACTAAATGTCTGGCTTAGGAAAGACTTGGAAAAGCTTCTTTACTGTCCTTTTACAGTATTTAGGACTAATAACTACAAAATTGTTTTTGAAAACCCTCTGGCTTCTCTTAAAATTGTTTTATCCTCTTGCAAATCAAAATCGTCTTATCTGGAATTGTTCTATAATAAAAGCTCTTAATGTTCTCAAACTGAATATGTGCCTGGATTACACAAACTGTTGGAACACTTGCCTCATGTTAGCTGAGTTACTGTGGATGCTGCAGGATATCCTATCTATTTCAGAGAGACATGCATCTCACCTAAACCTTGCTTCGTACCCTTTACTCCTTGGTAGAGGTCTCAAAATCTTTGAGATTCCAAAATCGCACTAGATGCCTCAGTTCTGGCAAGAACTGTTTTAAGTCTGGATTGAATGGAGCTTTGAGAAACCTGGTCAAGGGGAAGGTGTCCCTGCTTATGACAGAAGGCTTGGAATGGAAAATCATGACAGGAAAATTATGATCTTTAAATTCCCTTCCGTTCCACATCATTCCATGATTCTATGATTCTTCTTTCACAGATTTACCTCTGAAATATTTTGAAATACTGACAGAAATGTAGTACCTTCTACGCTGTGGTTTGCAACGAAGCACCATGACTATGTACTTTTTACTCTTGGCTCTTTGAATTGTCTCCTGATGTGTTGAGACCCAATAAGGCATTAGTAAAAGAAAAAGTTGTTCTCACTAATTCTGGGTATGTTGCTGCTTGACTGTGAGACAAAGGAAGAAGTTGCTCAAAGTTTCTCCAAGAAACTATCAATTTCTAGACAAAACCAGTTTCATCCAGCTGTTTCAGAAAAGAGAATAATCAGTCATTGAAACCAGAGGCTCAGGCAAGAAGTTTCCCAATACTGATAGAAACACGGGGTGATGTCTCTTGTATGGTATGAAAGTTTGGCAGGATACTCAGTTTCATATATGCTTAGAAATATTTATTTTCTTAACTTATTCCATGTCAGTAGGATAAACAGCCCAGAGAAGTGGCACTTCTGAAGTTAGTCCCACTGGGAGAGACACCAGGGTGCATTATAGTGTGAAGCACCATTGTCCTCAGTTGTTCCACTGATTACTGCAAGTGATTGCATATTAGTTTTTTGCAGCTGTGCCATTTGAGGTGAACCGCTGCTCTGGGTCTGGTTAGGATGGAGCTTTCCTTATTGCAACCCGTATAATGCTGTGCTTTTCATTGATGCCAAACCAGTGTGTTGATAACACATCAATGTTTCAGCTGAACGGTATTTGATAAGTGCTGATGCCTTTTCTCTACCCCATTGTGCCCCCTCAGTGAGTTGGTTGGGTGTGGGCAAGAAACTGGGAGGGGACACATTGACTCAAACTGACCAAAAATGCATTCTATACAGTCTTAACATCATGCTCAGCAATAAACCTTAAGGGGGAGTGAGAACCAAATTTTTCCAAAGTAGCCATTTCTCAGAGACTGGCAGGGCATCAGTCTGATAATGGAAGGTGGTACATGATTGCCTTTTCATAACTTGGGGTTTTTTTTCTTTGTTTCAGGGTTAGTTTTTTTTTTTATTTTTGGATGGGGTTTTCCCTTTTTTTGTCACCTCTACTCATTGACCTGTCTCTATCTCAATCCATCTTTTTATTTTCCCCTTGCTTTTGTCTTTCTGACTCTCTCTCCCATCCCACTAGCGAGAGTGACATAGAGACAGGGTAGGGGCCCAGCTGGTGGGTGAGGTTAACCCACTATGGCCATGTAGCTTCTCTTTGTCCTCTAGGCACATGATGGCAGCAAGCAGAGCTCTGAGCCTGCAGCAGATTGAACCCCGCCACATTCACTGTCTTGGAGAGATGGTGCTCACTCTCCTGTGCTAGCAGCCTCTTAGAAATAGAGGCTGGAGGAACAGTTGAAAAATCTTTGTTCCTTCACTCTGATTTTGAAATCAGAACATAGGAGTAGGAATATGGAAATACGAAGCTCTTCAGTGCAACACCAGGAAAATAACCTGCAGTCTTGGTCACAACAATTCCTGGAAACTGTAACTCAGAGTTGTGTAGGGAGGTACAGCATACCTAGGAAGTATTTTAAAAGCCTAAACACCTTCCAGAGTAGTTCCAAAAAGACTTTATCTGCTTCATCACCCAAAATAGCACAGAATACAAGTATATAGCATTTAGAATTATCCTCAAATTTTTACTCATGACTTATGTCTGAAAAGGAGATGAAGTACAGTTTAACATTTCTATAATTATTCCAGTTTTCAGCAGAAACATGTATGGAGGAATTCAAGAGAACATTTGTGCTATGAGAATAGGAACAGAGCCAACCTGCCCCAGGAGGTCAGTGAGACCGTGATCCTGACACAGTAGCCAACATGACTACTTTTGCTGAAGGGTACATGTGGTCAAGAGCAGAACTGTTCTAGTGGAGGCATACTGCCTTCAAAACCTGGTCTAGAGTTCTCTGCATTTCTGCTCTGTCCTGCAAAATCAGGGCTCTTGGAACTGTGGTCCACCCCATGTTGCAAACATCTCCTTAGCTCGCCTGGAATTACTAGAACATATGCAAGAACATTGATAGGTGCTCTTCTTAGAAGTAAGTTTTAAATAATTACCCTAGGATAAATCAATTTTAAAGCTCTTAAGGCTTCACACATGGTTTTTCAGTTTGCTGTAGTGCCTTCAAACTGTGGCTTGGACTATAACAAATGCAATATTCTAAAATGGAATGGGTGGGAGGGTTAAGGCGTTGCATCAGTCTTACAAGGGTGAAGAGAAACACGTACAGCACAACTCTATCTGTGCATGCACGTTACAAAACATTCTTCTAAGGAAGAATTAATAGAAGACATGGAAATAATCTGGCCTGGGAATAGTATCACACAGGCCACTATGCACGTACATATGTGCATTAAAGTTTGAAAGATCTTTTATGAGTTTTTATCTTAAATTAGACCACGGCTACCATGCACAATTGGCAAGTATCTGATGTGTGAAATCAGCCGTCTGCAAGATCTAAGAGAAGAGGAAAGCTGAGACAAATTGAGCTCTGTTGGCCTCTCCAGTCTGATTAGTCCATGCTGTCACTTGAAGTGAAGCTGGTTCTTTGGATGTCATTCTGCTGTTGTCTTACAGAGTGATGTTAGATATTTCTGCTTGTTCCCATTAGTGCCTCCTTGGAATCATAATTAATTTATATTAGCAAAGACAATTTCCATTTGCTATGGCAGTTCTCCAGCTCCCTCAGGCTTTTCAAGTAATAATAAATTATCTAAATAAGAAGTATTACTTCACTTCTGTTACAATTTTTCACATTTTGAAGGTCCCTAAACCTATCCCGTAATGCATGTTTAACAAATTGGAATTAAAATGGCCAGATAGTCCTCACCCATATTCTTAATGTGGCTTTACTTCAGTGGCTTTTTTTTTTTCCTTGCAGTGATGTGCCAATCCACTGATCATAACAAGCTATATTTGGAGACCCACACATGCTCTTGCTGGGAGAATTAAAAGGGTGAATTTATAGCTTCCCAGTTGGATGGCAGAACCCATTTTTCATACTTGTGTGCCCATACAAATGATTAAGAGAAAAAAAACATGTTCTATCCTTTTAGCTACAGTCAAAATCAATGATTAGTGTCCCAAATACTTTCTGTCAAATACTGGCCTTGGCATAATCGCACCATAGCTCATAGCTCATCTTATATAATTAATAAATGTTTTGTTGCCATCAGAAAAAGTGAGGGAAAATGCAAATTGATGATTGGAAATGATCTGTTGATCTTGTATTTGGGGTTTAACCCAAGCAGTTTATTTTTTTCTTAGATGCCCAATAATGGATGTCCTGCATGCATATATTCATTCATGTCATGCTTCAGCACTATTGACAAGTGTCAATAATTGCTACAATTTTATTTTCTAAATGTCTCCATTTTAAGGATTGTGATTTGGCAGCTCTGTGCAAAGAACTTGAGGGTCCTCTGCTCTGCTATCTCTCATTTCTGCAGAACCCAAAGTACTATAGCAGCTGGAGTGATTAGTAAACCCGATGAGAGTCTCTCCATGATCTAATGAGTGGAATAACCTCAGGAACCAGGGATTTGCCTTTTCTTCAAAATGGATGTTAGATTGCTGCATGAACAGCAGTCCTAGCTGTATTGTGCCTTGCATGGGTGACAGTGAGCTTATTGGTAGTGGAGTCTGGGTCCATCTTTGTCTCATTTACAAAATGGGGATGAAGGGATTTGGAACAGCCCTGAGGAGAAAGACTTAGGGAAGCTGGCTGACAAAAAGCTCAATATAAGCCAGCCACATGCCCTTGTAGCCCAAAAAGTGCTTCATGCTGGGCTGAATCAAAACAGTGTGGCCAGCAGGGTGAAGGAGGTGCTTCTTCCCTTCTATTCCCCTTTGGTAAGGCCACCCCTGCAGTGCTGTGTTCCTCTCTGGCACACTTAGCACAGGAAAGACATGGACCTTTACGAATGGGTCCAGGGGAGAGCCACAAAAATGGTCAGAGGGCTGGAACTTCTCTCCTATTAAGAGACGAGCTGAGCTAGTTGGGGCTGCTCAGCCTGGAGGAGGCTCCAGGCAGATCTTATTGAGGCCTTTCAGTACTTGAGCAGTACAGGAAAGTACAAGTTCAGTACAAGAAAAATGGGGACAGACTATTTCTGCAGGGCCTCTAGCAATAGGAAAAAGGGCAATGGCATTAAAGTAAGAGTTTGGGTTTGACCAGTTATGAGGAAATGATTTTTTTATGAGGAGGGTGATGAAACTGTGAAATATGAGGGCCCATCTCTGCAAACATGCAAAGTCAGGGCAGATGGGACTCTGAGAACCCTGATCTAATTGAAGATGTCCCTGGTCATTGCATGGGGGCTGCGATAGATGCCTTTTAAAGGTTCTTTATAAGACAAACTATTCTATGATTCTTGCAATGTCTTCAGCCTCCTGTTCCTAGAACTGTGTACATCAATCCTTGTAGGTTATAAAGCCTAATCTGAGCCTGTGCTCCACATCATTGCTGTCACTTCATCCCCCAGTTATAGGATGAAAAGACACCTCCTAAGATACACCTGACATGAACTGCAGATAAAGCCTGTACCAAGTTGTCAATGTATTCTGATGGGATTATACGAATTCTTCAATGTTCTAGGTTTTCACCTGAGGTGGATGGGTAGAGAACCCATCCTACTATTTCCATTCAGCCAGCTCAGAAGCTGCATAAACTAGCAGCTGACATTCTTTGCAGTGATTATCCAGAGAACCAGCCCTTCTGCCTTCATCTGTGTGCATATATGGAAGATTGAAAACATAGAAATATCTATGTGTAATTATGAAGGAAGACAAGATGACAATACATATAAGGAAGTTTGAGTTCATGTTTGATGCAAGAAAAATAAACCCTACATGTGCATAAATAGCAGGGTAAGATTATATGAAAAAAGCTTGGTGTTTGCAGTTGTATTGTTACACACGTAGGAGAGACAGGCTCATGCTTTAAATGGAAATGGATGATTCAATGCTTTTTGTTTATTTGTTTGGGGCTATTTTGTTTGCTTGTTTAGGTCAAGTAACACCTCTTTGTTCACCACATCCTTGTCCTTTTTCTTGTTTTGTATGAAGTGTAAACACATACTTTCCACAGGAGATGTGCTTATGTAAGACAGATCATGATCCACAAGCTTTCAGACTGGGAGAGGTGCTCACTTTTTGTATGAGGTACAACATCACAGTAATTCCCTGATAGAGATCTTGACATCTGTTTCATAAGCCCACTGCATGGGATACCAAGTCTCCTGCCATGGGGAAGAGGCATTTACCACAACAAGAAGGTAGGAATTGAGTGGTAAAGTAGTAATTTAAAACTTTTTTAACTTCTTGCCTGATTCCAGCCATGCGCAGCTGCACTAGACCATGTTTTCAGCTGTTCATACACTTCTAAAAAGTTCAGGCCCTCGCACTGAAAAAAGCCAGTGTTTTCAGTCCAGAAGTTCAAATGTCATGAATTTGACTACAGATAGAACTGAAAAGCTTGGACTAGAAATAATGAGAAAATTTCTGCACTGTTCATTATTGTTTTGCAGCTTTTGCACATTCAGAGCACATTTTTATCTTCTCTCCCAACTGGACTTGAAACAGGGTTGGATACTTCGTAAGTCTTTTCGATATATGTTTTTTACTAAAAATTATAGCCACTGTTTTGAGGATCTGCAGTTAAAAAAAAAACAAAAACCCAAAGTCACAAAACTTAACATGAAATAAGAAAAATGGTCAATACTGAACCATACAACATAAAAGCTGTCCAAGTTCAAAAAGATCCATTTTCAAACGCCTAGGAAGAGAAGAATGGAAGAACAAGTACAAGGCTGCCAATAATGAGAAAGCATAGTTACTAAGAAGGAGACAGAAACAAGGTTGGGTTAACCAAGGACAAATCTTGATTTTAGTAATTCTGAGTACTCTGCAGGTAACTCATCCTTGCTTCACCCTTGAATGAATCAGATCTAAATTGCTCATCCTCTCCTATATCTGCCTGTCAAAGCCTGATTCTTCAACTGCAGCCTTTGCTCAGTGATTCTCCCCCACTGAATCCTCCAAGCTTTGCCTCCCCACCGTTTTTACAGAACTTCATTTTTTATCAAAATCTTGTATGTGATGGGATTCTTCTGATCCCTTATATTGCAGGACCAAGCTGAAAAGGAATTACTATCTACTATTAATGTTGCTATTTAAAGGATACACAGAAAACATGACATGTACTTCCCTTAATCTCTATATATTTGAATTTATATACAATATTTTCATACACATATCTAAAAATGCACCCAGGGATCTATCTAGTTCTAGGTATTTCTACCTGTTGCAATGATAGGAGGTTGAAAATAATAATATAAAAAAACAGCCATGTGGGCAAAATTTAGCAGCAAATATACATGGAAATGTAGGGTCATTATATCTTTAATGGAAACAGCAGTATCTATGGAGAGCTACGTCCAACACCAAGTAGGATAATTTATACAAATAACAACAGTATTGAGGATGGTATTATTCTCATTCTTTCTTAAAAAAGGGAAAATAATAAAAAATTAGGAGAGCAGACTAAAATGTTAGTCTTCAGCAGTTCCTTCCTTTCTTTTTTCCTTCTAGGGCCTGATATGAAAAATTTCAAACTTTGAGAAATATTTAAAAACCGAAAATCTCAGTATGTTGCATTTGGTTGGATGAATCTCTATTGATATGTCCATGCTTTACATTTATAGGCTTTACAACACATTTCTATTTCTTAAAAAAAAATAGACTTCTTATTTTGCTTTATAAAACAACATGAAGACATTGTGTTTTTATAATCACTTCATCTGTTTCAGAAATACTGTAGCAGACAAAATACATGTAAGTGCACAAAATCAAGTTACTTGTGAATATATTTATCTATGTATATATTTTGTTAGTTAAATATATTTTAAAAGTATGTTTACTTGTTTTATAATATTATATAAAGACAATTGCTGTATACAGAGGAAATTATGTGTAATTCAATTCTTAATCTGAAGGAATTAAATACAGTTCCAAGAATTAAATAACAATTGTGTACATTCTAATTTTGTTCCTAAGAACCTTTCTTTTTAAATTAAGCTATTATTCATTAAACCTAGTAGCTGTGGGGAAGCCAAGTGGCAAAAAGCTAAAGCTGTGCCAAATCTAAAAAGAGAGGAAGGGGAAAGACACAAAGAATTACAGACTCATCAGTCTTAAATTTAGCCTAGGCAAAACAATAAAACAGCTGGTACAAGGCTTGACTAATAAGAAAATAAATGAAGACATAAGTAATGGCAAGCAATACAGAATTATGGAAAACATACTTTTGCTGACTAACTTGTTTAGATTAAAGTAATATTCAGATGGATACAAATAATAGTGTACTGTAATGTAATAGGCATTAAGTAAATAAATGTACAGAAATTTTCCATTGAATTCTACTTTATTCTGCAGAGGCACTTATTTAAGCTCCATAAATAACTCACAGAAAATAGATGGGATGGGCTGTCTGTTGGAGCTACACAGTAGTCCAGAGCTCTTGGTTCTTGTCCCTTTCCCAGACCAATGTTTTTAGTCATGTCCTATATGAGCAAAACAAAACAAAACAACTCCATAAAATTATTACCAATCCATATGGAGGAAACTGAAAGATTGTTAAAATTATAAATAATGAATGAGATAAAGAGTTCTTTTGATAAGTAGGTCATAAGTAAAAGCTATTTGCATGGAGATGGAAAGTTCTGAATGTGAGAAGAGAGAGTGAAAGCTGCACTTCTCCAAAGGGGCTCTCCCTTTGAAGCAGTAACTTTGAGATGCTCATGGATGCATATTTTCCCCTGCTTCATGCCAGCCATTCCCTCCAGTTCTTCTCATGGAGGACTTCTGGTAGTTCCCTCTTCCCAGAGGCTAAACGACCTTAATGCAGCAAGTATAGCTATAACATGGTCCAGTGGATAAATCTGGGTCTAAAATACTGAAAATGGGAAATAGGCTGTCATTTTTAAACCAAAGTGTGACTAACACTTGCAATAGCACTTCAGTGTTGTGAAGGTTGAAATAAGAACTGCTTGTAGTTTAAATGCTGAATTTGGTCAAAGATTTCCTAGGGGTCTATGCCATGTAAGAGGTCAGATTACCTTGTGACTGTAGTACTTCTTCACCTTATAAATGCGAATGATAATACTCTGTTTTCTTAAAGCCCAGTATCTGGGATATGTGATTGCATTTTCAGCTTCTTTTGAAAAAATAACTTGCAAAAATTTGTATAAAACTAGAATCAAGGTTGAGAAAGTAGAAGACAAATGGAGATAACTTTATACTTCCTATTTTTAAAGAAATCTTGTAACTTCTAAGCCAATCTTAATTTTTTTTTTCTGTGCATTTCTTGACAGATCAGAGACAGTTCCAGTTTTCTGCTTCTATGCTGGCTCCCCCAGGCAGCAGTACTGATGTGTTTCTGCAAAGAATGTGTCAGATCTATCTATGTGAAGGCAAAACTCTCATTTTCAGTGCAATAGTCTGTTTCTTCACTTCTTATTAAAGAACAAATATATGAAATGATCAAGCCTCATCTTACTTTGCAGCTTGCCTAATGGTATTGAGCCATTCTCTCCCTACCTTTTCCTACTACACTGGGGGACTGCTACAGGACTTTGCTGCACAGTTACTGCACTCTGAAATTTTTTTCACTGAGTCACTTAGCAAAAGAATGAGGAGTCCTGGGCTGAGCTCTGGGCTGGTTCTTATAGGCTTTTTGAAATCATAAATACCCTTCATGTCTTTAGTTTTAGTCTCCTTCTAAGTATTGTATTTTTGAAAGAATAGAAATTAATCCAATAAATAATGACACTGTAACTATAGTACCATTACTATACTTAGAGGGTATAAGTATAGTACAACTACTCACTGTGAGAGAAGTCTTAGTTAAAACAACAGCAAAACTGGAAATAGCTCTAATTATCCCACTGTTATCTGACATTGTCTGAATTCCCTGTGTGTTGTGAAAGCTGAAAAATTTCTTCTCCTAGAAAAGTAGTGTCTTTTTTTTAAAAGATATAAAAGTGAATGGCCTGTCATTACCAGCTGTATGTTATTTGCTTTCTCTCTAATAACAAGAATTCAATTAAATTTCACAGAGAGAGTCAGCTTTTTTGTGCTGACGGTCTGTCTTTGGAAGGTTTTCCATTCGGCAAAAATTTTTCATTTTTTTTTTTTTATTTTCCATGCCATTTCACTCATACCTTCCCCTCAAGGGTCTGTCTTCCTCCTTGATTACTTCCACTTGTTTTGCAAAACATGTGAGCTTTGTTTTGGCATAATTTGGTCTCTTCAACTGCAACTCATGTCGTCCTGGTCCATTTTCTTGTAGTCACAAAATGTCCAAATTATCTTTTTTGTTTCTTTTCAATAGCATTTAATTTCACCATATCTCCTTTCTGGAGTTTTTGTAAGCCCTTACTTTTGTAATTTGCAATATTTAATTTCCTTTCCCAAAAGAAAATCATTCCTTTCAGGAAAGGAAAAAAAGTCTTGCAATTACAATGAGGATCAATTGGACAAGCTGTAGTCCATGTTACTACACATCATGGCATTCCATGCCATTATATGATTTCCACTTCAGCAAATATTTCCTTTTTTTTTTTCCAGTATTCAAGCCATGTCTCTCACACCTTCCCCTCGATCTTCTGTCTACCACACTGATTTTTTCCCCTGTTTTTGCAGCATCTGTGAGCTTACTTCTGGCAAGTTTTGGTCCTTTGCACTGCACCTCATGTCATCTCGGTCCAATTCCTCGTGGTCCCCAAATTTCCCATTTTTTTTTTTCAATTGCATTTAATTTGATCATATCTCCATTCCAGAGTGTTTGTAAGTCCTCTTTTCTGTTTCCAGGATTTCAATAGGGATCAATTCGGTCAAGCTTTGTTGCATGTCCTTGAACTTAATGGCTCTCCATGCCATTTGAGGATTTCCCTTTGGCCGAGATTTTTTTGGTTTCTTTCGTGTTCTTCCTTCAGATATCCATGCCACATCTCTCCTCTCTTCCCCTCAGAGGTGTGTCTTCCTCCTTGATTTTTTCCTCTGATTTTGCAGCATCTGTGAAATTAGTTTTGGCCTTATTTAGTCCTTTGCACTGCACCTCATTTTCTGCAAGAATGTTTGCTTGCAGTCCATAAATGTCCCAATTTTCTGGGTTTTTTTTATTTTTTAATTGCATTTCATTTGATTCTATCTCCCTTCCAGAGTGTTTGTAAGCCCTTCTTTTCTGTTTCACAAGATCTCGTTTTCCTTCCCAAAAGGAAATGAAATTTCCTTTCGGGAAGGGAAACAAAATCTTGCGATTTCAACGGGGATCAATTGGGTAAGCTTTGGTGCATGTCCCTGCACTTGATGGCATACCATGCCTTTTCGTGGCTTTCCCTTTGGTGTTACCGAGTTATGATATGTTTTATGTCATATGTATAATATGATATTTATCCCCCGATGTGGTGGTAAATAGCATGGACCCCATGACCCCTGGAGGCTGAGCAATTGTTCCTTTATGCCTTACATATTTAGAAACCCATCACCCTTACAGACAGTCCAATCCAGACCGGACCTAATTGGTCCCTGTTTCCAAACTCCAGCACCATTGCCCAATTAGGAAATCACCCCTTGGTAAACAGATCTCCTCAACACATTCCACGTGTTCCCATCAACAGGTGCAGCAAGAGAAGATCAGCATTGATTTCCAGACCCTTCCCTGGTCAGCTCATGAGCCTTCCCCAGGACAATGTCCATACAAGGTCTGCCTGTTGCTGGCACCCTCTGGCCAGAGAGATGAGGCCACAACTAATAGAAGAACATAGTCTTTGTGCTATATGTGTAAGGTCATTATTTGAGTTCCAGAGATGGATGGCTTTCCAATCCACTCTGCTTTGTTGTACTGCATCTGTGATTACCCAGGAGAATAAAAATAATGAAAAAGCGGCTCTCTTGTCTCTCTTCTTTATTACTCCAGGCAAAGAGTATCATTATCAGCCTTGGACTTGATGTAAGAAGAGCCCTCAGGTTAGTGAAAGTACAAGTAGTGAAATGGTAGCTTAGATTCCTTTTGGGCCCTCCCTTCCCACATGATAGCACTTGTGTAGAATCTTTTCAGTCATGTTCTCTGCCTAGCAGTCAACCAGGATTCAACAACCTGGAGTATATAAAAACAAATTCTTAATAATCATCAAACCTTGGCCTTCTATAATGATACTTAAAAATCCTAATATTTTCTGTTTTCCTTTTATAACTCAGCATATTACCCCACTCCATCCTCTTCCTTACAAGCCTTCTGTTCTTCTACATTTCTAGTAAAACATAATTCCACACCCTTATAGATTATACACTCTTAATATTTCCACTCTTCCTTTCTTCTGTCTGTTACTTTCATCACCTGTATCCCCAAGTATGGGTAAGGAAAATATGAACTGTAACCCGGGGAATATTTTTTAATGAATAGTCAAACTTTTAAGGAATAATTCTGTAGCAAAATTACAGTTTTCATCCTGTCTTTCAGCCATCCCACTCAGTGGGAGGAATTTGTCCACCTCAGCTGCATCCTATTTACTAACAAACTTTTAAAAATGTGTCTGTCCAAGTGGTTTACCATTGCTTGGTTAACGTGGCCAGAATTCAAACATAATATTCTGTACTTGCAAAAGCATCACAGATTGGAATTATAGGAAAAATATTTGAAAAATATAAGACCTTTTTAGAGTTGCAAGATGGGACCTGCAAGAGACAGCAGGGAAAAGGAGCTTTGCAGGTTGGACCTAATGCTGGGAATAGTAGGAGCATTGCTGATATTGAAGAGATGTCACATTGATTGTAGATTAGGGAATCAGCTTTTCATTTATTCCTTTATCATTGTTTTTGGTCAATATGCCAGACTCTGTATCACATATATAGGAGTCTACATGGAATAAGCTCTGTTCATGCAGTAACCGAAGCAATAAATTCAAGTTCTGTGCTTGTTGGTTTTAGAGTTGTTTTTATTCAGTATGAGTACAAAAGACAAAAAATAAAAAAAGTAAGGGGTTAGATATCATGATTTTTCTTTCATTGAATTAATTATATTTTATATGGGTTTTTTGGTTGTTTAGTGAAACATTGAAAATTTCTCAATTCCCTTAGAAACACCCTAGGCATTTAGAAATTTTCTGCATACTTTTATGATGATGGAGATGGTAAAAGCCTTCTTTACTTTTTTTTAAAAATTTTTTCTCACAACCTTAAATAAGCACATTGTTCCAAATGTTCCGATGTTCCACAATTGGAACCAGAGTCTAGAATGTGATTTCACTGACACCAAACAATATTTTGGAGCAATAGGAAACAGAAAAAAATAGTGCTCCAATTCACTGTCCCATGATTTTGGCACAGCACTTGATGGGTCAACAGAAAGGTTTCCAGGGGGTCGTTATTTGTCTTGAGCCAAAATGCAATTTTTCCTTTGTTTTTCATAAAGATATTCCTGCCCCCGTGCCCCGATTTCTCAGTGGCATCCCAAATCCCTTTAATTTATTTTTGAACTGATGTAAGAATTTTAGCTGAATTTTTAGAAGTTAGAACAGTTTATAAAGGAAAACTCCTATTTTGAAGCAAAAAGTGGAACAGTTTCACTCTGAAGGATATAAGAATACTGGAAACCTGTAATCATCCTTGGTTATATACTGAATTCAATCCATTTTCTGTTCCAAAACTATAACCTTGAGAGGTTTCCTATTTGTCACTGAAATATTACCATTTCCACCTTAAATATCCAAGGGAGCATTAATCACCTGCCTATTAGGAAATTAGTAATTAAAACACTCAGTTGAACTAAGAAATACCTAAGTCACAACAGTCCTTATCTGAGCCTTTCCACTTCATGGGAACTGTCATCAATAGCCTCAGTGGAAGGGAATACAATCCTGAATTATTTCTTCCATCTTTGGCTGAACAGCTTTGTTGAAAAAAATGCTTATTCTGCAGTCGTGTCTTGGAGGCAGAGGGAAGCCAGGATTTAGAGACTGGGACCTTCCAAGAGCATTATACACAGTGTTTGCTTTCTGCATACTCCTGCATCTTTTATTTTCCTTTTTAATGAACCTATCAATTAGGCAGATGAAGCAAAAATAGCATAATAGAAATAACGTAGTTTTCCAATCCTTTAGGAAGGAATATACTTCCTTAGGGATTTGGCATAAAACCTTTCTCATTTTCAGGAAGATTATTAACTGTTTCTTGCCTCCATGTAGCAATGTAAGTTTTTCCATTGCAAGAGCCAGAGTAGTAAAGTCATGGAATCACGGCTGGCCAAGGATAAATATTTTAAGGTGCTGACCTGTGATGGCTCTGTTCTTGTAACTGACAGCTCCATAGTAACTGTGGCCAGAAAAATATGAGTGCACATCCTTTTCTGCCGAGTGTTTTCATAGAATTGCATGAAGATGAAACAGAACGGAGTAGGAATGACATAGTGATCTACTAAATATGAAAACTAATTTGAAAATCTGTGGGGAAATCTGGATGTAAGTGAAGGTATTTTTAACAGTTCCTCCGTGACATAATGGAGCCAGGATTTCATCTTGTAGAAGGCAGAGGAGATTATTTCCTTGTTATAAAGGTTTTATTTTAGTCTATAAATTGAACTGTAAAGACACAACTTTTCCCTTCAATTCCAAAGCAGAAACTATCCAAGAACTAGAGAAAAATAATTTTCTTTTTTTCTTTTTACTTTTATTTTCTGTTTTTATCTTAGACTTGGCAATGCTGAACACAAAAATCAAATATAAAGAAACTAGACATTTTGATGACCAGAGAATATAAAAATATTAACAGTCTAAATCTGAGGTCTGTAATTTTCTCCTGGTTTTTGTCAGTGTACTTATTTCAAGGCCTTACAGCATTGTTGTGGTCATCAGGGCCCAGATCTTCTGCACTATCCACACTCTTCCATTTTATACAGGATGTCCTTCACTGGAAGAAAATGTTCTGTTAAACCTGTTTTATTCTATGGCTGAATTCCTATGTAAATCACACTTTCTGAGTGACGCCTTAGGACTGGGATTAAGTAATACGACCCACCTCAAGTAGCATCAAGTACTCATAAGTTTATTGAGATCCGCAGGGGTTTTATTAGTTTTAACCACCATATTGTCATAATACTGCCACAAATAGCTGAATACACAAAAAATTAACTGTAGGCTATGTGAAATTAGCTACTTGGTAGTGACCGGGGCCTTGTTCCAAGGTTCTCATACTTAGTTACTGTTCCCAAAACTTTTACATGTGTTGCGATAAAGCTAATTGAACTGGTTTTATCCTTACGCAGTTTGTTTTATACCTTCCAGAGAAAAGAAAAAGTAGGATGCAATTCACAATTGAAAGTGTTTAAATCACTGAAGCTGAAGATACACAAGCTCTGAATCTAACTTTTCTTGATTCAGAGTTCCTGGTTCCATACCGTCTATTAGGTTCAGCATTTACCAGTCTGAATTAAAGAAACACACTACTGAAAAACTTCTACTAAAATACTGATTAATGTGGCATGTGGGTTGGATAATTGAGACTTAAAAGGCATGTGTTTGTTTCAGGTCATAGAACAGAGAACATTTCCTACTGAGAGAAAAAAAGCTTATTTTATCTTGCCTGATAGTTGAATAAATAAAGTTACTTTAGAAGTAAATTTATAAATTATAAATTTATAAATTTACTTTTTATATTTACCAATATAAAAAAGGAGACCAGAATTAGATCTCTTTTGCAGAGTGTACTCATTCACAGATGTACAGCATGCTGGTCCAGCATGCAGCATACTAGAATCAATACTGATTGAATTAACCTGGCAAAAGGGAAGTTTCCTCAATGTCTTTTGACTTTGTGTTAGTTTGAAAGTGTCTTTTAGATATAATAATGCACCAGGTTGCAGATGTAAAACATATGAATATACATATTTCTATATATGTATACCTGCTTCTAAATATCTAAAAAAAATATTTTAAATTACAGCCACTTTCATTAATGTTAAAATTGGTTATACACAGATAGTAGTCATTGAAGCACTTTTTTTTTGGGGTGACAAATTAGTGGGCTTTTTTTTTTTCATTTTTTTTCTTTTTTTTTTTTTTTTGTTATTTTAAGGAAGACTAGATTATATGAATTGACAGATTCTATATATATAGATTGAAAGTTTATAGGAAAGTGTCAGTCTCTTCTTCCCAGTAACTTATGGTGGCACAAAAGGAAACGGCTTCAAGTTTGTACCAGGGAAGGTTTGGATGAGATATTAGGAAAAATTTCTTCGCAGAAACGGTTGCAAACATTGGAAAAGGCTGCCCAGGGAAGTGGTTGAATTGCTGTCTCCAGAGGTGTTTAAAATGTATAGATGTGACATTTAGGAAAAGGGTGAAGTGGTAGACTTCTCAATGCTGGGTTAATGACTGGGCTGAATGATCAATTCCAACCTACAAGATTCTGTGATTGAAACAAATATTTCTTATGTGTTAAGTGAACAGTTCTATTTTAGAACTTACTTATAAAATAAGTATTAACACTGAAGTTAATTAGTTTTTTTGGTGCTTAAGCTGAAGAGGAATGTCTCTAGCTTTTAGATGAACAAAGCAATGGTTTCTTTCTTTGAAACTGACCAAATAATTTTTTTTCTGAACATGCTGAACAGGCAAAACTGTTTGTTTCCATGGTAACAAAGGTTAATTAGAAGATCTCTTAAAGTCATCACATTAAGTGCATGTAACAAGCAAAACTGAAAAAAACACATGAGTGAAAAATTATTAAAAATTAAGTGTGAACTGAGTCACATGAAAATTTGATCCACCTTTACCAAAAACTACCATTTTGTGGAACCAATTTAAAATTAAACTCCCTTGTCTCTGTTTCAATTTTAATAAACTCTGGTGATAAACATATTTCAGGAACATATATAGTTCTCATGTGCAACTACATCAGCTTTGTTGATATATACTTAACATCTTGATACTCAGGAATCCTGTACAATTGAGCATCTCTTTTGGTCTATGGTATGTCAAGTATGTACTTTTCTGGGTAGGGGTTGCACACAATCAAATGAGTGGTTTTGGATGCAAGATTTGTTAGGGATTTCTCTTTTCAGGCTGCTCTGGAAGTTCTATAATTTTACAGAATCTTATAGCCTTTCTGTAGAAAAACCTTCAATCTACAATTGGGCTTAAAAGACCTTAAAAAAAAAAAAAAGAGAAAATAAAGAGATCAGAAAACATTTCTTTCCATGTAAAAACTGGATTTTAAATTTTGCTGACTTACACTGCTTTTAAAGAATTTCTGTCACCTTTTGTTACAACAGCCATTAAGACAGATTTTGTCATTGTGCTAGAATGACAGCTGAACACAAATGATTTGTCTGAAGAGCTCTCTAGTTCACCTTCAGAAAGATTAGCAAAACCTTCCCCCTATACCATCTGCAGTAAAAACCCATTCTTTTAAAGGGGCATTAGCAGAGCTGATGGGGAAGAATATTTTCTTTCCCCAAATTAACATGCTTCCTGAATATGCATTCAGCTGCCTTGGCTGCTAGGTGAAGAATACCTGAGTAAGAAGAGCTGTTTGTTCTCCCATGCCTCAGACTGAGAAGATTGCTACTAAGAAACCAGATAGTTGAGCACGTTGTAAGGGCAGATATCCTGCAAGGAGAAAGTTTGAACTCAAGTAATGCTTAAAGACTGTTATCAATACCATAAAATCATAGAATCATGAAGTATCTTAAGTTGGAAGGGACCCACAAGGACCATCAAGTACAACTCCTGGCCCTGCACAGGACACCCCAAGAGTGACACCAAGGGCCTGAGAGCATTGTCCAAACACTTGAACTCTGTCAGGTTTGGTGCTGTGACCACTTCAGTGGTAAGCCTGTTCCAGTAGCCAACCCACCCTCTGGGTGAAGAACCTTCTCCAGATATCCAACCTAAACCTCCCCTGACACAGCTTCAGGCCATTCCCTCAGGTCCTGTCACTGGGCACGAGAGTGAAGGGATTGGTACTTGCCCCTCCACTTCCCCTTGTAATGATACTGAAGACCACAATGAGGTGAGCCCTAAGACTCCTCTTCTCTAGGCTGAAAAAAAATTGCATTAGGGCTCCTCATAAGGCTTCCCCTTCAGACCTCTCTCCATCCTCCTGGCCCTCATTTAGATAACATTTTAATAGCTTAGAGTCTTTTTTTAAATTGTGGTTTAAAAAGTTAACTTTGATAGTATTTGGAATGTTTTTCATATCCTACACTCCTGGGAAATACTAGCTAACACGGTAAATCTCAATAAGAGTGATTTTAATTGCCTGGATTGAAAACAGTAATTTAAAAGTGCATTAACTTGCTCTTGCTTTGCTCAGTTGCTATGCATATCTGTTACCCCGTGGTATGTGTGCCTCTCTGTACTGGTGTGCCACCAGACTCATTGCACTTCAGTTTAAGATGCAGAAACATGGGTGATGTTTTCATATAAACCTCTGTGAGGTGTAGAAACATTGTCACTGAGATATAAAAGAAGCAAATTGATAGATATGCTATTTCTTTTCTGAGTAGATGCTTCCTGGTTATCCAGAAGTTTTGGTATACTCTGGATCATCATTCTTGTCACAATCTTTTCTGACTGCCTTAATAATCTTTTTGTGCTCTTGCTCATGTTAAGAGGTGAGCAGTTCAAACTCTCCAGTGCAGTCACTAAGAACCCAAAACTGTTTCTAGAGCAGAGAGCTGGGCCACATGAAAGTGCACGTACGTGACAGGTATGCTGGCTGTCTCTGGAGAGACGCTGGTGAGGGGAGCTGCACAGGCTCTGTCAGGAGAGGCAGGCTGCCTCCAGCTGGCTCCAGCAGACCCATCCATCTCAGGAGATAACTGGGCCAAACGTGGGGTGCCCCTGTGGAAATATATTTAAGAAATGGAAAAAAGCACTGGAAAAGCAGAGGAGTGAGGGGTGAAAAGTGGGAATCAGCAGTGTAAGCACCAAGGAGAGAGCAGGATGAGGGGGAGGAGGTGCTCCACGTGCTGGAACAGGCACTGCCTGGCTGCCCACAGAGAGGCCATGGTGAAGCAGAAAATTCCCCCTGCAGACATTGTTAAGGACACACACTGGAGCAGTTGCCAGTGGACTACAGGAGCATGGGAAGGACCAGCAGAGTCAGAGTTACTTAGTGACCATAAGTCCCATTCCTCACCTCCCTACACCATGTGAGGTTGGGAATATTAGGGGACTCAGGAGTGAAGTTGAAGCTGGGAAAGGGGAAGATGTAGCTTTAATTTTTGCCTCAGTTTCTTACTGCCAAAATCTATTTCAATTGTCAATATGTTAAATTAATTTTCTCTAAGCCATTTTGCGCATGATAGTAACCATTCAGCAACCTCCCTGGCTGTATCTCAAGCAAAAAATGGTTTTTCATCCTCTGTTCTCACTGTTCCATTGAGGAGAAACAGAGAGTGAGCACTGTGGTGGGACTGTGGCCCTTAGCCAAAGTTAACCCACCACAACCATGAGTGCAGCTCCCTGCTTCCACATCTGGTTCATGACTACTGCGGCCAGACTGGGCCTTGCAACAATAAAATTAATCTTATACAGTGCAATTCTTTTTACACCCTCTCCAGCACCTGGTGACACAGCCCCTGCCCATGCTCTGCCTGCTGTGACAGAGCTGCTATCACAACAGGGCGAGAGAGAGCGGTTCCAGCCCAGCCCTCAGCTTCCCAAGAAAAGCTTTTGTTGTTCGTCAGATTTGCTTGAACGCAGAGGAGCAAATGATAACTCAGGCATAATGAGGACAGTGACCAACACAGACAACCTGTTGTCACCCCTGTCTGTGCAGGGACAGCTTGGCACCCAGGGCTGTGTTCACATCTCAGACCCCCATCATCCCCAGCCCACCCCACCTCCCTTGGGCCTCACTGTCAGGGCTGGGGCAGACGGAGCCCGGCATGAGGGTGCAGACAAATAAATGTGGTGTCTAAACACTGGGGAGCTGTTCAAGGGTTTGACATACTGACCCAGTGCCTCTCTGGCTGTCTGAAAGCTCAGTATCCTGTGATCCTAATATTCTCTAATACCCTCTTGTGTAGTTTGTAAAAGGATACATGAGCACTCTCTCAGAATATTAATCAATCGGCAGTTATGCTGGAGAAATTGTTTCTAGGCTTTTAATGAGGATTAAGTGTATGTTTAAAAAGTAGTCCAATACTTCTAAGGAGAAATTAAGAAAATCCCAATTGCAACCATGTGAAATTCACCTGGTAATCCACTTCAAACAGGAATCTGCAAGCAGAATGCACTCAAACTTTCCTAATAATTTTTTGTTTTTATTAATGAGCTTAAGCTTGGAATTCTTGGATGAAAAAGCATTCTAAAAATTATAACATTCTAATACTCCTATTAAACTTTTCATGAAAATTCATACTCTTATCCTACAACATTATGAAAATCTGAGTGATGCCATACACACAAACAATTTTTTAATCTGTTCTAGAAATATAGATTAATTACACAAGGTCACAAGTACCATTCACATTGTTTAATTACAGACATTTAAGGCTGGGGACTCATGATCAATGCAATACCATACCATCACTAGTCCTGGCTCCATGACCTTCTCCTTTTACAAATCTGCTGGCTCACACTATGACTATCTGCCTTGTAACCTGATTTCAGCTGCATTATTTGTATTAGGGGAAGGGAAATGATGTTCTGTATCACTGAGACTCATCTCACTCATCTCATGAAAATGCAACACCAGCAGTGTACACTGGTTTCTGAGAAACATTCTCAGTCTCACAATTTCAATATAACTTTCAATTCCTTACATAGCAAACAGAATACATCAGTGTTCTGGGTAAATTTTGGAAAACTGTAAGGTTTTCTGTTACCTATAGTGGGGTGCTAACTGCTACTAAAATATTTTCCCATCATTAGTACAACTACTGCAAAAAGACCTCAACAAATTAGAGATGGACAATTACCAGCCCTATGAAGTTTAACAAGGGGAAGTGCCAGAATCTGCCCCTGGCATGGGACAACCCTGGATATGTTTATAGACTAGGGAAGGAGAGGCTGGAAAGCAGAGCTTTGGAATGGGACCCGGCTGATGACAAATTGAACATGAGTCAGCAGTGCCCTGGCAGCCAGGAGGGCCAACCCTGTCCTGGGGGCATCAGGCACAGCATGGCCAGCTGGGCAAGGGAGGGGATTGTCCTGCTCTGCTCTGCACTTGGGTGGCCTCACATTCAGTGCTGGAGGCAGTTTTGGGTGCCACAATAGAAAAAGACATTAAACTAGAGAGAGTGTCCAAAGGAGGGCAATGATGATGGTGAAGGGCCTTTGAGGGAAAACCTCCACTTGTGGCATTCACATTCTCTGAAGAGAGACATAATTTTCTCTCACAGGATTTTTCCTGGAGAATCACAGAGAAGAAGAGAAAACAATTCTTATCACTATTTTCTGCTCCTGTTGTTTTAGCACCTGTAGAATTTGTTATGAAGATTGTTTACCTGAAGTGATCTGTTAATTGGATTCTGCTGAGGATTGTTTTGTTTCCTTGGCCAATTGGGTTAAAGCTGTGTCCTGGCTGTGGCAGTCACAGGTTTTTCTTTAGTATCTTTAGTATAGTCATAACACAGTATTGATGCAATATAGTATAGTTTTAATAAAGCAATTTTTCAGCATTCTGAATCAATGGCGTCAGATGCCAATCATTCCCAGATGTTGGAATTCGATACCCTGTGTCTGATACCCAATCACAGCTGAGGGCACCTGGTCTGTTCAGCCTGGAGGAGACTGAGGAGAGACCTCATTGCAGTCTGCAATTTCCTTGTGAGGGGAAGAGGAGGAGCAGGCACTGATCTCTTTGGTGACCAATGACAGGACCCCAAGAAAACTCAGCATGAAGCTGTGTCAGGGGAAATTTAGGTTGGATATCAGGAAAAGGTTCTTCACCCAGAGGGTGTTTGGGCAGTGGAACATATCCCCCAGGGAAATGCTCACAGCACCATGCCTAACAAAGGTCAAGAAACATCATAACAACACTGTCAAACACATGTTGTGACTGTTGGGGATGTGCTGTGCAGGGCTGAGTTGGACGTGATGACACTGATAAGTCCATTCCAACTTAGCTTATTCTATTATTCTACTGAAGGCATTATTATACCTCAGCTTTTACTAGCACTATTTATAGGAAAATTAAATGCTTTTGCTTTAGTTACAAGGTAAGCTGTAATTTAATTTGGAAAAAAATTAAGAAATATTTCTGAAATTATTTAAGTGCTTGTATCTGCAGTGTGTTTCCATCATATTTGAAATAGAGAAGCAGTATAGAACTCTTCAGATTTCCACTTTCTAGAATGTCACTGAAGTTTAAATTAAGATGGTATCAGTAGGCCATCTGTCATGACTTCTTATGTATAACACATGACAGCCCATTGCATTTTATTTAATTACCCCTTTATTAAACATAATAAATTATGATTTATTTATGTCTTGTATTTTAGTAATTGCATTGGTCTCTTTGGAATAGACCCTTTATTTCAATTACTCTGCTACAGACCAAAATATCTATCTGAGAAGCAGTTTAATCAATTTAACTAAAACTGATGAACACTCTCTCTCATGATAATGTTGCTCTTTAGTCTCCAGATAGTCTCTGGTACTATTCTCCATGCTCCATCTGAAATTCAGATAAATAACTAACTGCATTTTTCCATCTTTTAGGAAAACGATATTCACACACTGAACTTTTCTTCTTACTTTAGTCTGTACAACAGACAGAAAGAAAACTTGTTCTGCTCATTCCTCATTACAGAAGTATTCATTTGAACACTGATACAAAAAATTCCAGCCTTTACCCAAGGAGAGCATTTTATTTATTTATTTTATATTATTTGCAAATACTACAGATAGAAAGAAAACCTGTATTGCTAATGACATCGACACTTAGCTGGCATTGCCTCTTTCCCTGCTCTAACAATCCTAGAATGTAGAAAAACATCTTACCTACAGAGTTGTTACTGGGGAGGAGAAAAAATAACTGATGTTCATGAATATTTGCTAATCATATATCTATTAATCTGCATGGGATGACAACTAAATAGAAAGTCATGATTTTAGGTTTGCATTAATTCATTAATTCACGTTTTTACTGAACTATAGCTTGATGAGTGCACTGATTATTTATGCCCATATTCATTAGTATTCTTTCTTGTGCAGTGTGAGAAGCAGGCAACTGAATTACAATATAATACACATGACATATTTATACTCACATTTTCCTTGCTTAAAATAGTTTTGCCAGATGATTTCTTTGCTTCTGCACCAGCCTGCTCAAATCTTAATAGCAGAATTACTTTAACTTCTGTGTTATAGACACATAACACAAAAATTCCTTACTGTGTTTTTTGAAAATATGCAGGTATTTCTCCCAGAAGAGAGATTTCTGCAAAGAAGCCCAGCTCAACATCCTCAGGCATGGCATGAGTTGTTCAGCCTATAGGAGAGCTCTGGGGAATCCTTAGTTGGCCTTTTAGTATTTAAAGGGGGCTATAGGAAAAATCATAGAGCCATAAAATGGTTGATGTTGGAAGAGATCTTAAACATCAGTCAAGTCCAATCCACCTGCTATGGACAGGGCCACCTTGCACAAGACCTGGATATCCAGAGTCCCACTCACCCTGGGCTTGAGCACCTCCAGGGATGGGGAGTACAGAGCTTCCCTGGGCAGCCTGTTCAACCAGTGACTCACCGCTCTGACAGTAAACAATTTTTATTCCTAGGAGCTAATTGAAATCTACCCTCCTTCAGCTTAAGGCCATCCTTCTTTGTCCTACCCCTACATACCCTTATGAAAATTCTCTGGCTCTCTTGTAAGCTCTCATAATTTGCTGGAAGGCTGCTAGAAGGTGTCTCTGGAGCCTTCTCTTCTCCAGGCTGAGCAGGCACAGCTCTGTCAGCCTATATTCATGGGATAGGGTCTCCAGATCTGTGAAAAACTTAATGGCCCTCAGCTGGACTCATTCCAACAGGTCAGGGTCTCTCTTGTGCTGGGCCTGTTGTGACAGGACAATGGGTAGGGATTTAAAACTATGAGAAGGTCCATTTAGATTAGAAAAAAGGAAGAAGATTTTTATGATGATGGTGGTCAAACACTGGCAGAGCTTGGTGATAGAAGTGGTAAATGCCCCATTCCTAGAAACAGTCAAGGTCAGGTTGGATTGGGCTCTGACAAACTTGATCCAGTTGAAAATGTGGGATGTTGGACTAGAGGAGCTTTACTCATTTCTTTTGAACCCAAACTATTCTGTTGTTCTGTCCTTAGTGTAAATAAACAGAACAGCAAATCTTCCTGCCTTTACACAGTCCTGCAAAAAGGGATAAAAAGCATGCAAATGGTGAAAAGTAGGAACTGCTCTTTCCTCTGGCTTTATCTTTACAAATTGACAGACTAATTATTTGAACATATTTCAGTCAAAATATACACATTTGAAAATAAAGTTATTTTCAAAATCCACATTTGAATAGTAGCATAATAAGACAAAGAAAAAAAAAAGAGAGAAAGAAAAAAGAAATTAATTTAACAAGTGCATAGTCATTTAAAAGAAAAGATGAGTTGCATAACTCACATCTCAAGGTTTTCATGTGGTCTTTTCATAGGATGATAATAATAAATAAAGAAAACTCAAATGTAACAGAATTTAAGAACGAAGAAATTTGCCTCTCAATAAAAGCTTAAATCACCTATGCTTCCTATGTTTATCATCCTTTTTGGTACCCCAGATCTTCTTTGTATCAAGACTTTCAGTGCTTTTTTCCTGTCCAAACTTCCTGAAATTATTAGCAGTAAGGCAAAAGTCACAGTTCTCAGACTGTGAACCCATGACATCTGAATCAAGTTGGGTGGATTTAGTATTTAAATTCATTGAATCATTTTGATATCTAGATGCCCAAACTCCAAAATGGCTGGAAAGTTAATGAAAATGAATGACCATATTTTGATATGAATTAATTAATATTAACCACAAGTTGCTGCCATTAGTTTAACTTGTTATTTTTCTTAGCCACTCTAGCTCTTTGTGATGTGCACTGCTGCAAACAGAAGGGTTTTTGCTTACCTTACTCCCTACAAGTGAGGCTAATTCTTCTACATGTCACAGTTCTCTTGAGCTGTTTGTTAAATTAAGGCCAAAATACATCTGATGAGAAAGCTGCACATTCTAATGTACAGCTGTAGAATAAATCATACTACTTTATTATGTTACCTTAGCAATATTTCTTCATTTTCTTTTTTTGTTAGCTATTCCTTTTTTAACATTTTATCTGAAGTAAAGAGTTTTGAGTCTCTCAAAAAAGAAAGAAAATTTTATGTAGTCACATATCACATTTTAAAACCTATAGTACATTACCATTTGTTGAAAATTCCATAGCATGTCTTTTTCCACAGAAAGTTTTGATTATGTACTGGTGTTTCTATGAGTCATATGGTCTGATTTTCCTGCTGATTCTAAGGAGAAGAAAGTATCTTTGAATTGTGAAGTTCATTGAAAATCCCACATATATTTTAGAATTCTTTGCAATTTCCAGATTATTTGGTCATTGCAATATCATTCTGAAAGTCAGTGTGCACTGGAAAAATGTGTAACAGAAACAAGTCCATGACCTACAGGGCTTTCTTGATTGTTTCTCATTCTGAATAAGGAAAAATATATAAGTGAAAGTGAATAAAGCCAAAGAAATTTATGAAATTTGAAATAACGTTTTATATGCATTGTATTTCTCCATTTGAAGAGAGTCCTTTTGTCTAGTTTTATGACTTGTATCTGCAACAGTCAACAAGACCAATTTTTTTTTTTCTAAACACAACTTCCATAAAGCTAGAAAATACTATCCCATTTTATATAGAAATCAGTAGAGAGTAGGTACATTAAATGACATGACAAGACAGCATAGGACACCACAGATGAACCGAACCTAGAATGTTTCCACTGGTGACATCGCTGCCTTGCTCCTTCGTAAAAATCTTCTCTTGCCTCTTTTTCCATGTAGGCTCTTATGCACATAAGTTATCTATCACACATAAATGTGTAAATGGCTGTAAAGCCACACCTGTGATTCTGAGAGTTCAGGTTTTTAATAACAACCACTCTTGGGTAGGAGTACCCTGCTGCAGTCACCTTATCCATTTGCTGTATCTGACCTGGCTCATATTTTATACAAATTGCAAGTGATCTAGGAGGGCTGCAGGAACATATGGTTAATTTTTTTTGCCAGGCACCCTTTATCTTTTCTCATAGAGTCATTCTTCACCTACAGAGGGAACAGAAGGACTCTTATTACTGTGTTTTGTCATATGTGACATCCATCAGTTCTGCACTTTATTTTCTACCCAATACATTTGTGGGTTCTTAAAAATTCTGCATGAATTCAACTTCTACTTATTGAATTTCAGAACCTGGAATTCTTTGGCTGAAGGAAATTGAGAGGTGGTACTACCTTTATATATCCCTGTCACGACAGCATTGAATCTGCCTCTTTGCAACAAGATGTGATTCATTAGACCTATCCAATGCACGGCACAGCCTCCCAGATGGCACAGACATGACTAAGACATGTGAGTAGGACTAGAAAGTAGTGGCCAGTACGTCCTCAAATTGGAATTTGAACTTGTCATAGTCTGGGATTAAAACCATTATTGAATTCTTCCTTACTAATATTCCTTGTTTAATTTCTCTTACTTATTTGCTATGTTTTCTTTCACTGATAAAAATTATGTACATTAGTTCTACACACTGCTAAAGACCTATGATGGCATCAACTATATCATGCACCCACGGGGAAAAGAAACAAATTTTCACCAAAATATTGGAGCCCTATGTTCAGTCCTCTCAGACAACCTCCTTAATATAGCAGATATTTCTCTTTGGAAAATCTGTGCCTTCCCCTTTCTTTCTTGGCCTAACTATTTTTAGATTTTCACATTGGAATGCAGTCAACCAATGCAGACTACATTAACTATCTTACTTATAACACATATGCTGGTTGGAAATTTTTCATTTTTATAATTTATTACAGAAATGGCTTATGGAAAAAACCCACAACTGAACCTTTGAATTTCTATCAGCTTGTCAATTTAGAATATTTTGAAATATTTTGTGTTAATTGTCTTCAAAAAGAGAA
The DNA here is from genome assembly GCF_028769735.1 of Zonotrichia leucophrys gambelii. Classification (NCBI taxonomy): domain Eukaryota; kingdom Metazoa; phylum Chordata; class Aves; order Passeriformes; family Passerellidae; genus Zonotrichia; species Zonotrichia leucophrys. Next base: position 80,859,099 of record NC_088169.1, read on the forward strand.
TTAAACTGAATTTCCCCATCAATCAATTGGCTTTTTAAAATAATATATTTGGATACCTGTTCTTTCAGAAAAGGGTGAGGGGGACACAACCATTGAAGATGGTTTCTAGGATACATAGAGTCAGACAGCCATAAAGCTCTAATGTTTTGGGGCAGTATTACAAATACATAATTTTTTGCTGAATTTAATAGAAAATGAAATGAAGTGAAGACAGCTAATTAAAACAACTGAATTTTTCTTCATTTTCTATTTGCAAATGCCAAAACATATAATTTCAACTTTTTCTAAACCTCCATCCGTTATGGATCAATTAATCTACAGTTTTTAAAAGAAGTTTATTAAAGGGGAAAAAAAGATAAATTTATATTATTTCTTTAAAAATTTTGAATCATTAATAAATTATTCAGGATTATATTTTCTCTTTTTTGCCTCTGTTATGTCTGAATCTCTTCTACAATTTCATCTTAAAACCAACAGATATTTCCTTTTTAACCCTCACAGGATAAAGATCCCATCAACAGTGTTTCAGTTCTTACATTGATTGAGTCCTCTATGATTGATGCTTCAATAATTTGAAAACAGGGAAAATGATAACTTTGGAGTTCATCTTAATTCGGGTAATTTTGACTTTTGTATTAAAAAAAATATAGAGCTACTTCAGATGAGTTCTATTCTCTCTACCTCATTCACCGTGAAAGTTTGAGATAGGGTGTGCTTATAATAACTTTTTTGAAGTTACCTCTTGAGTCCAGATGTTGCCAAGTTCTTCTACTTTTTCCTGAATACTGGCAAATCTTGGAAGTGTTTGGCAGTGACATGAAACAACTGTGAAATAACAGAATGACTGCAAAGCAGTGATGGAGGAGGTATCTGTGCATCATAATACAGATGCCATATGACACTTTTCAGAGATTTATGATACCTGTTATAGTGCTTGTCTCTTTTTTGTGATGTCAGAACCTTTTTTTTTTACAATTTCTGGTCTTAAATATTTTACATGAAACTCAAATTTAAAGTGTGTTCTTAGATGGATTGCTGTCCTTAATTGAAATATTACATCTTCCTAGGGGATTATTCCAAAGTGATGGACTCTACCTTAAAAAATCCTTTCTCCTGCAACTTTTGGATTTTTTGAGGGCTTTTTTGTTTAAGTCTTTAGATGCCAATTTAATAGGTGAGATTTTTTGTCAGAGAATATCCAAAAATCAAAAAATACATCACTTATATAGCATAAAAATGATGAGACTTTAATGTTACTTCTCAACCTTAGGAAAAGATCTGTTTGTTTGGGAATTATTCAGTGAATTGGCCTGAGTGTGATACTTTCTAATAGGATTGTTCAGACCTCTCATTTCATCCACAAACAGCTCCCAGAACTAGTAATCGTTCTGCCAATTACTCATCTGGTCTTAGCTTCTGGTGGACGCCAGGCATGACCCTTGACCAACCTCCACCTAATTTCAGTCTCTTCGTTCACAGTCTTTGCTGAATTTTGTGTGTCCTGATCCAGCCAGTAAAATTTTGTCTTTGTTGCCAAAATTTTCTTGAGCTCTGAAGAGCAAATGCTGGAAGAATGGAAAAAGAAGGGTTTCTTACTCTCATACAGTGCAGACTCAGCACTGCTGACTTTTTAAGCTTACCTGGGACTAAGGCTTTAATAATAAAATATGAATCGAAACTTTGGTTATCATAAGTGAAAATCATATTTTTGACAGAAGAGATGGATCTGCTCTACAGACTGCCAGTCCCAAGCTTCTGTGAATTATAATTTTGCAAATAAAAAGTTTGCTTGTTTGACTCTGCATAGGCAAAATTATTATAAATGTGAGGCTGAATGTCTGCTTTGACTTACCTCTTTTAGAAAAGCTTAGCTTCTCTCAGGTACGCATTGTGGAATGTTTCCATCCAAAGATTTGACTAAGTAGTGGTCTAATACACAGGTTATCTTAGAATGGCATCTTCAGCAATAGCTGGTGCTAGGAGGTTCTTCCTAGGCATTTGATGCCTTCCTTTCACTAGAAAATGCTTAAGGCATTTCTCTCCTTTTTCCTCAGAAGGCTTTGTAATGAAATTTAAATCAACATTGAAAATTATTATTACTATATAGTTTGCCAGAAAGACATTTAATCATCAGTAATTCCAGTAAAGTAAAGGATTCTGTACAGTTATCAGCATTTAACTACCAATATGCTCAGCAATATATTAAACAGAAAAACTGTTCTTCAGTCAGAGTGTGAAGACAATTCCTTTTTCAAAAGTAACTTTTTTTTTGTGCGATAAGGTTCTAAGTTGTAATTTGAATACATCAGACAAAAGATACACTGTCTACTGACTTGATTGGGTTAGGATTTTAGGATAAGAAATAAAATATTTGGTGGAAAAGACTGGTTTTCTAAGGACTTTTGACTCTGGAAATAGAACTAATTAATGGGGAAAATAATTCAACAATCCCAGTTGTTGTTCTTTAATGATGCATTTGAATATTCCACAATGTTGTATTTTGCTAATTTCTATTTTCCTGTACTTTGCTAAAGCACCTGAGCAGGAGAAAAAGAACTGCAAAATTGGACATAGAGCTGGATAAACTCCATCTGTGCTGCTGAATTGTAAATATGCGGGTGAGGGCATTAAGGTAAAACCTCGGGGCTGAGGCGTGGAGGGAAGTGAGAAGCTGTGTGAGGCTTAGCTGGACAAACCCACTCGAATAATGTAAAACATTTATGAAATAACTATGCACACATTGGTAGATGCATCTTTGATCTTTGCCTCCCATGCCTCCTGTTGCTACAAAATTGCATAGCCTAAAGGGAAGATTTAGAAATTACTCTTAAATATTTTTTTTCTCAACAAATAATACTTTGGGCAATATCCTAAGTGTTTTGAAAATGATAGGAAACCAAAAGAAATATCAGTTCCAAAGTGACAAATTCTACCTGTCTTTCTGCACAGCTGCCCCAAGTTTTTGTGTGCCATACAACCTGTCATTTGAATAGTGTGCTGTGAGTTTAATCATAACAGAAGATGTATTTTGTTCTTACCCTTGCCACATGTACAATCTCTGTATTCCAATGGGTCACAAACATAATTGATTTTTTTCCATCTGTGGATTATTCAACCTTTCACACACCTGCCATTTTTTTGTCCTTTTCCCTCCTCTATTCTTATCATATACCTATGAATAGCACATCCTGAAAGAAAAAAATTAAGAACAGAATAAACTGAGTTTAGTAGAAAAGTTACTTTTCTGAAGATGTCTATGAATTGCAATATTTTTAAATGTTTGACTTTGAAATAAAAGAAAAATAGAAGTGTTCTTTGATTTTTAGTATAAACCTTCAGATTTTGAAAGGACTACTTATCACCTCTGTGATAAAACTGTCTTGTGTCCTTTGAAACAAATGTAATGTTTGTGCGTCCAAATGGCCCATTTTTCTTGCTTTTCCATTCATTTTAGCTCTTCTAATCATCCCTTCAGTCTCCTGCCTGCTTGTGGGTTGTGTCCTGCTTTCCTTTCCTTTAGGGTGATATATAGTCCTAGCAAGACAAAGGTCAAATTGTGATCAGGAGAGGGATAATAACTTCACATATCAATGTACATTTCTTCTTTCTTGACAAATGATCACCATTCCTCCTGAAAATTCCCTGAACCACATGGTCCCCTTTGACCTTTTGGTCAATAAATAATGCATTCTCTCTAAAGTGATTGAACTACCTTATTTGGCTGCAGAATCTGTGTACCAGAAAATGTGGTACATAGGACAATGAAATATTACACAGTGGAAAGACTGCAGCTTTAGTTTAGCTTTTGCATGAAGACAGATTCTTTTGCATTCTGACCTTTTTTCCCTCACTACCCAATAACTTGGTCTAAACTGAAGTAAAATGCCCAACATTTCATAAACCAAATGAGATTTTGTAATTGGAGATGTATTTAGAACAAAAAGGGTTTTAAATCTAAACATATTTGGGAGTGGAGAGCTAGGAGGAGGGGAGGTGTCTGTTTTATTACTGCAAAATTACTTGGGAGCTGTGCATTCATAATTTATTGTGTTCTTCAGCAGCAATTTGTCATCTGCTCACCTCCCACACACAAGCCCCCCAAAATGGAGTTCATCATTAGACCTGAGTTACAAGTTCACAACACTGACAAGACCTGTTCATATGCAGCATTCCATGAACAAGATAGAACATTCCATAGGGTTTAGGATCCATTTCTACGTAGGAGAAAAGATTGCAGGAGACTGTGGAGGTTGTAGAACCTATAAGATTTATAAGAACTTATAACCTTTATAAGAACAAAATATTCTGAACTTTAAATTCCAGCATGAGATGAATCTAAGCTAAGATGACCTAAGTAACACTGGGGGATTTCTGCCTGCTTTCAAAGAATTTGTTCCACCAAATAAATTATCTTTTACATTTATTTGAAGAACAGGATCAAGGCCACAATAAATAAACTGTAAAGGTTGAGCTGTTGTGTACTAGTACTTTGAGTTATTTTAGTATTTTTTTCCTCAGAAACCTTATTTTAAATCCCAGACTTTCTCCTGGATGTATTTCAGTGTTTTGAAAAGAGATCCTTGATCAAATGCATACTAGTTATTTTGTACCTTACTTGCAGGTTAATTAAGTGTTTTATTCTGGAATTAATATATTATATTTCCAAAAGCATGTTACTGAGTAGTTTGGGAACACATAAATCATACTGAAATAGATTGTGATGCAATCAAACAGTATTGTTTCGTGATAGACTGTTGAGTTATAACCTACTATTCCCTGGTGAAAAAGTACCATTTTTCTTTGCTTTCTAGGCTTTTTATTCCCTTTTTTTTTCCCTAAGAAAAACTGTATCTGAAAGTGCTAAAGCTTAAAGCTATAAGGAAATTGCCCTGAAACTGAAAACCTTCAGGAAATTGAATGGACATACTACACACAACATCCAAGATATTATGTCTTGGTTCTGTTTCTTGGGATTTAATGTTGGAAATTTTTATTATACCCAGCCACAGATACATTTCTCTGAACAGAGTTTTGACCAGCCTTGAAGAAAATAAACCCATTAGACACATCAGGGGGAGCCCTCATGCTAGGCAAGAGGTCAGTTGCTCTCCCCAGAATCCCGACTTTTGAAAAACATCTTCTAAAGGAAATCATTACAAAGATCTTCTCTGTGATGCCTGTGGAGGAAACATCTATAAATATCTCAGCAATATACTGTTAAGAAGTGGTACTGGAAGAGAGATATTTTTCCTTCCATCCACTTAATTCAGGGCAAAATCTTTCATCCAACAAAGCTCCCAGTGCCTTGATCAATAAAAATGTTAATTATGGGAATACGATTTTAAAAAACACTTCAAAATATATATTATAGATTCTGAGACTAGCCACTGTTGTAGTGAAATTTTTCTTTACTGCACAATCCTTCAGTTGATCCCCTGCCAAACTTCTGTAGAGATACAAAGGCTCAAAACAAGCTTATATTTCAAGTATTTAACATTTTTCTTACAGTGAATCAGTTGAATATTTCTGCAAAAACCTGAGAGGTCAGACATGGTCAGGTCCTCATGGCTGTCCAGCTTTTAGTAGTTTCTGGGTCATAATCCATTCCAGATGGAATGCATTTCACCACTTCTTTACAGTTGGTCATAAAAGCTTTGGCTTTGTACCACATGCTTCTGCTTTTGCAATCTTCTTGCCCTCATTACTGTACATGGTGTGCAAAGCTTCTCTTATAACAATCACCAGATCTTCCTTCTCTGAATGTTGTAGAAAGGTTTACATATAGAGATCGCCTTATTTAGTCATTGTGAAAATAACATTTTATCCATATCTGAAACAAATGTGAAAAGTTCACAGATATTCTGCGCTTGTTCTCAGGAGTGCCCCTCTGAGAAGACAGAAGTTACTCCCCAGGAGTAACTTGTACACACAACCCATGTCTTTTCCATGTGTCTCCTAGTAAAAAAGGAGTCTTCATCTTCTTTGTAGCCACCTTTTAAATACTGGAACATGGTGACAAGGCCTTCCCTAAGCTTTCTTTTCTCAAGAGGGATTACATCCTGTTCTCTCAGCTTTTCCTCATGCAGCAGGCTTCCCAGTCTCTATTTCCAGTTTCAGCCCTACAGCCAATTAAATTTTTAATAGTTTTAGGGATACTCTTCTTCAGTACATGTGCAGAGATAAGTGTATTTTTCAGTTTGGCAAAAGCAATTTTAAGGGTAAAGTTAAACCTTTCAAGCTCTATTAAGTATCCAGAAAATCAGAGCCATCATGGCCCTTCTCTGGACTCTCTCCAGCCAGTCCACATATCTCTTCTATAGCAGGGAACAAAACTGAACACAGGTATCTCAGGTGTGGCCTGCCAAGGGAGAAGTAGAACATGATAATTCATTCAAAATTTGAAGCTGAGATGTCATTTTTTCAGGAGGATAATAAAATTTTATAAAGCACTTCAAAAACATGGGTTCCGAATTCTGAAAGTAGTCATTCTTGTAGTGGTTTTCCTCCATTAATTGTTCACAGCACTTTCCCATTTACTAAGTCCTTTTCCTGATTGTAAATGTAGAAAAAAGATAATGCTACACAAAGAGAAGGAAAAGACTTCTGAAAACATATAGGTTAACAGAGGAAATTGAATTTACCCCCACAGATGGGCAGGGAAAAAGACATGGGATCCTGGCCTCATGCCTTAATCATGCATTATCCCACAGTAATGAGGGCATCAATAAAAGAAGAATGGTACCATGAAGTCAATTCCCTGTCTTTAATAAAATGTGCTTTTGCAAGTTGTAAGGATATCTAAGCAGGGCCCTGGGGTTTCAGGCCCATACATCTTTCATTTTTTCTTTTTTAAAATGAGGCAAACCTTTTCTCAGAAGTTATTTGCACTCAAGAATGATGACAAAACAGATGATTATGTTTGCTTAAATGTTGTCAGCCTGACAAGAACAAAGCCTGTTTGAAAAATGCAAGTCCTTTTTTCCCTCACCACATGAACAGTTTGAGCAAAAGAATCTGGCACTGGAAAGAATGTGCCAAGACCCACTCACAGAAGCTATTATTTATATAGTACAATATGCTCATATCATCAAGACCTTGCTCTCTGAAATATATACCTCAGCTTGAAAACTGTCAGTACCTACAAGAAATGAGATGTTAAAAAAAAGAAAAAGTGATACCTACTGTTCAAGCATCGCTGTTTCGTTAATAAATCTTCTCTGAGGAGAATTATTAATTTATACCAAGGAAATAGTTAGCATCTTCCAGACTTACTTTTACTGTCATCATGCTATAGGAGAAGAATATTTTTGTTCACATGTGATCTCAATCCTATTCAAAGTAAACGGCAGTGTCTAATGATGTCTTCAAACAACAGGCAGCTGTCATTGCTCACTTGAGACTATTAGGACAGGAAGCTGCTGTTTAAATAATAGCGACATTAAACCTACAGCATTTTCTTGATATGATTGTTCTTATCTTTACCATTGTCTTTTCTATTATTCATTTAGATTGTGTTCTAAAGGTGTAACAATAAACCATGAAATATAGCACAAAATGAAAATTAAATGTAATTCAAGTTCATTTTCAGTCTCAAGATACGGTAGCTTGCTAGAATTGCTTTTTTCAAAGGAGGAAAAGAAAATATTTAGAAAAAACCCTGGCCTATCAGTGAGAAAATAAAATTCTACTGACACATGCACCTTTACCTCTATCCATCCATACAATTTTTTAAATTAAATGAAAGTGGGCTTTTTTCTAAGTCTTTCTAAGTAGTTAGAGCTCCACTGGCAAATACAATCATTTGTCAATGCCAACAGGTGCTCTGTGCCATCTTCTGTTAAGTGTATAGGCTTATACATGCATATATTCATTAATTAATTTATTTATTGATAAAAATATAGAAATTGATAAAATAAACTGCAATTATGGTAGAGTACTATTCTTTAGAGGGATTTCTAGAATTACCTTGGAAAAGGCTGCAGATTGCAGGAATGGAGAGGGAGAGGAGCACATCACAAGATGGATAAAAAGGGTAAGTCAGGAGCCAGAGCCTCAGCTGTGGCATATTACTGTGGCTTCGCTGATTTCTGTAACCCTCCGGCCTTTCTACAGCAATAACTTTTATCTCAATAATCAAGCAAGGCATGACAGCAAGGAAAACAGTTCTGTGAGAATGGAGTCTGAGAAAGCAAGAAAAGAGGTAAACTTTTCTAAACAGCTTTTAAATTCCATGACCCTTCCCCCCAGCTTCAGGACTATAGTGAGGACTAAGAACACTTCATGACAGGATGGAGATGTGCATTCCTTTTTTTTTTTTGGAATCTAAATTCAGATAGTAGTAGAAATAGTTTTTTTTAATGAGTCACATTCAGCAGTATTGTCTACTTTGAGAATCACAGAACTTGATACCTCTCCAGCCCAAACTTAAATCTGTAGTGTTGAACTAAGAGTTGCCTTTTATGCCTCCCTTTCCATACATTTCATTACTATTTTTCTTTGAAAGTAAAAGTATTTAAAGAATTTCACCCTTCCACTGCATGGAATACTTTGTAAATAATGATCACGGTAAACAAATGTTGCAACAGAAGCCTAAATCAGTTTTCATAAATTTTAATATAGTTAATAAAAAGCATTCCATTAATACCCTTCACACTTTACAGTGTGGATGAGGCAGAGTTAAATATTCTCTGAAGGGGCAGTCCAAAAATACTCCAAGGGAAGAGGAAGCCAACTGACAGAACAAACCAAGAAGTGCAGCAGCTGCACAGTGAAATACTGTGATCTTTATGTTTCCAGAGGGTTCAAAGCAACAGAACCAGCTCAGCTGGATAGGATTCAGCCTTGTTCTGCCCTACCTGAATAATAAGGAGACCCCTCACCTTCACATATTTATGTTTGGAAACACAAATGGGTTCTTCAAGGTAAAAAACTCTCCTTGATGTAGCCACCAAAGCTTTCTCTTCCTTTTGCTTTTCCTTTTCTTACACCACATGAACCTTCCCCATCTTGAGCACTCCATCACCCTGGAATCTATAGTATTTGCTACTTTAAGACCATTATTTGAATAAAATTAAAATTTTATCACTATAATACAGTAAGACAAAACCAAGCTGGTTACATTATGTAAAAGAACAAGAGCTCTTTAACATACACCAAAGGAAAAAGAAAGAAAGAAATTATTTGAACTTCCACTAGTCTTGCTCTTTGTTGTAAGCCATGGCATTGTTTTCTTTAAAGATTTTTTAAAGAGAAGACTATCAACCTGCTTACAGTGACTGGACCAGACCTGGTCAGTGAGGGAAGGATGTGAGTAACAATTAACTGTTCTGCAAATGTAGATGTTCACTAGCAGCAGGTGTAAGGAAATGGGAGATGGAGGTATGGAAAGAGGGTCCAGAAAGAGAATAACAAAGGAGGAAGGAGGCAGTCTGGGAGCTCAGACTGAGATGCCCCGGTCTATTGCTCCTTCATACCTTTAAAAATAAATGTGTGTCTGTATACATTGAAATGAGAAGATTCAAAATAAGTGCAATGAAAACTTTGTTGAACATTTACTTATTATGCACATGAAAATGCTGGCCATATCTACATGATTATTTTAGAATTAGATATCTAGTTACAAAAATCTTACATTTTAACAGTGTAGTGATAGTGGATGTAGAGTCATGTAGTAATATCTAATACTTGTCTAAAGTTTGCTGACCTCTGTAACTTAGGTTTAATTAAAAGCTCTTTTTAAAAACAATTAAAACTATTTATTAGTTTTATTTAGACTCAACCTAGATATTGTGCTTCCACATCTAGACTGGGCCAGAATCAGAATTGGTTTTTTTGTTTTTTGTTTTCTAACACCTTTGCTGTGCTGAGACACAGCATCCAGTTGATGGCAAATAATTCTTCAAAGCACTCAACTGGGTGAAAATGCAACAGTGTCTGAAACAAGCAAAGAATCCTTTTCTGCTGTGCTAAGGTAATGCTTTGTCATGCTCTGGGATGATGCTCTGGCATGGTAGTCATGCTCTGGCATGGTAGTCATGCTCTGGCACAGAGTCGTCCATATCAAGTAATTCTTGCCATACTGGTACCAAATGTGGTACCTCTTAGGTGTGCAATCTCCCAGCAATCTCCCAGAAAACACTCTTGACATAGTTGAGAGGGATAGTCCTGCCATGGGCCAAGGACCTTTCACAGTAGTTAGTGAAGAGGATAGAAAGTGTAGACGAAGAAGACCTTTAGGGGTTTTTTAACAGTATAGAAACTTGAAGAGGATCGAAAGTGTAGATGAAGAAGACCTTTGGGGGGTTTTTAACAGTATAGAAACTTGTTTGTATGGCTTTTTTGTTTTCTTTGCTAGCCTCTGACTTCAGTAGTAGGTGGTGAGACCCAACAGAGAGATCCGTAGAGCGAAGACATTGGTGCTGAGGACCTGGTGTGAACACTGTGCTTTTTTGCGTTGCTCATTTTTCCTTGAACTGACCACCTTTTGGAGTTGAGAATGCAATAGGTGTGCTTCTGGAGCACATTTAGTTAACTCTGACCAGAAAGGTGGCTTGGGACTGCTCTGTGTCATGAAGAAAAACTCAGTAAATGATGGCTACTAAGAGATTAAATCCAGAAATATGTGTCAGATGAGAATCAGAAATCCAAAGCAAATGCAACCACAGCCTGCACAACTGATGTACAAGGGCAGCAGATCACAGGCACAGTCTGAGCTTTTCTTGGTTACCTGACCCAGCTTTTTAATTTAGATATGCAAAGTCAAGATGGTCTGGAGCAGTTCTAAGTCTTTCCTAAACTTAACTTTAAACCTACAACTCCCCTCTTACAGGGAAGAAGCAACTATGCCTAAGTCAGGAAATAGGGTAGGTGGGCTGAATTTGGGCTCATCCTTGTCTAGAGCACAGCTCTGGAAAACTCGATATTCTTCAGTTGCTCAGGTAGCTTTAGAACATGCTGGGGAAAATGGTAGTAAGAGGACCCCTGAGAAGGGATTTTTCATCTAATAAAATATTTAGCTGATAGTAGATGTAAAGTCAGTGAGCCTCTAGTTGAAAGAAAACACCTCCTCCCCCTTGGACTTTCTCCAGCTCACAAATCTCCATCTGCTAATTGGCCTTAATCCACAGAAAAGAAAGCCTTCATAGAACATGGAAAATGCTGAAATGATGCATTGATCCATTTTCATGTTTTAAGCCAAAAAATGCATTTCTTTAACCTGGAAAACTAGGTAATTGAACAAGTAGCTTTAAAACTAAAAGCAGAAGTTAGTGGGAGGAATAAAAAAAAAAAAATGGGCTGGAGAGTTGAGTTAAGAAACATGATTATTAAGTAATAAAATTTTTTTTGCTCAGCAAATGTACACACTTTAAATTAATCAAAATCAGCCCTCCCTCAACAATTGAAGCTGGTAAAAGAATTACACACTTAATATGTTTTCCATGCCTTCTCATTCTGCAATTAATGCCCTTTTTTTGCTATGTTAGAGCAGGTCCTTCTGCATGAACACAAGTTGTTCTTTGAAGCAAACCAAATCCCTCAGGTTTTCAGTTATAAAAAAAGTCCTGATAAGAATAAAATATAAAAAAGCCCTTTAGGGACTTTTAAGCCAGAATGAAAACTGTAGCTTGCCTTGTCTCAGAATTTTCCACTCATTTTCTTTTCATATAAAGCCTGAGCTTCATCAATAAAACTAAATGATAATAACAGATTAGTCAAGACACTTCTTGACAAAACCTCTCCCATTAACACACTAAACTCCACTCCCACAGAATTGAAAGATTAAAAATAAACTAATTACCCTTACTTTAGCATCCCTAGTAACTGGTTCCAACCACCTGGCTCACAGCTGCTATGGAAACTGTTCAATTAATCAAAGTAAGGTTGCTTTTTTTCCCTGATTATTTAAAGAAAAAAGAGAAAGGAATGAAAACCCCTACACAGTCGGAAAAACCTCACCCTTCTAAAATATTTTAATCAGTCCAAAATATTAACATATGAGTACTACTATTGCAGAGAAGTTAGCATTTATAATAAGATGGTGAGAAACTTTTACTCTCTTCTCTGGCCTCCTAACACCATGATATGAACATCTGGTACAAGAGTTTATCCTTTGTTTAGTATTTGGTGAAAAAGAGGGAAGGAATGATAGCTTCTCTCAGCTGTCTCTTGCTCCATTTCCATTACATTGGTGAAGACAAATGTGTGCTGCATTTCTTACAAATATATCAACCTCTGTGTGAAAGGCTCTGCACAGACAAATTGTAAGTTTATTGATGCATAGTTGCATGGTATGTGTGAGGAGGAGGAAATGGTATGTGTAGAAACATGTTTTGCCCTCACCTGTGACTTGTAAACACATTTCTGGGAGATTAGGATTAAAATGCTAATTTAGTATGGTCCAGAATTTTCATGAGACATTAAGAAAATTCAGTAGTAAACCCCTCACAGGGCCCTTGAAAAGCTGAATCGGCATTGCCTTTAATTATACAAATTCAATTACTTATTGTAAGGATGATCTGTCAAGCCTTACCCTTGGTTTCAATGAAGAATAAAATTATTATAATGTAGGAAAAAAAAACCCCAAAACATGAAATAAACAAGAAATTGGTAACTAGTGTAGTCCAAGTTTAGATCTGAATAATTATTCAAGTGGAAATATTTCTCTCTTTTTCCTGCAGTCCTATGGATTAGTTTCAACTATTTTTTAAAATAATTTAATCTCTGCTGAGAGACTCTCATTGCAAGTTCATGTAGGAATAGGACAAGAGGGATTAGTTTCTAACTGAAAAAGAGTAAGTTTTGATTAGATATTAGGAAAAATTCTTTTCTTTGAGAGTGGTGAGGCACTGGCTCAGGTTGCACAGAGAAGTGAATGCCCCATCCCTGGAAGGGTTCAAGGCTAGGGTGGATGAAGCAATGTGGAAGGTGGATTGTAACTAGATTATCTTTAAGACCTCTTTCAAGCCAATGATTCTATGATTCCGTGAACTAAGAATAAATATGATATCAGTACTTTTAACTTTGGCAAGAAGCAAAAAATATAGGAAATTTTTCTCAGTTAACAAGATAGCCCTACAGACATATACTTGGTAAACTGAGATTGTTAAAATAAATTGTTCTTTAATGCATCCAAGTACAAAATGCATATTCAGGGCCAAAAAAAAAAAAAAAAGGAAGATATGTTTACAGAATTTTCAGAGAAGAAGCAGGTGAAGGCACATGCCCGACACAGAATAATGTCACCAAAAATTAACTAGCTGAAAACGTAGTAGCTCTCTATTAAACAAGGGAAAGAGATTTCTGTTTGGGGCCAGTTCACTTATCTCTTTTACAAACCTGTCCCATAACAGAATGGATCAACTTTTGGAAACATCTGCTTTGTACTCTTCCCAATAGAAAGGAAACTTCAAAATACCAGTCTTTTGCTGGGCTAAGCATGCAATCAGTGTGGGTTCAGACCTACAAGAAAGACCTGCCTTACACTGCTGTGTCTGTGTCCTTCCAGTTCCCTCAATTTTTGCCATTTTCTGAACTTTCTGTTCTTTTTTCACATTCTTGTAAAAACAGATCCTGAAGAGCTTGGAGCATCACAGTGAGCTAACAACTAAATTCAGATTCTCATGTTAAACTAGGGCCAAAAAGACAGTGGGATTCATAGCTCCTAAGCCAAAAGGCAATGAATAGAAATGGTGTATGTAAGGATCTCTTTGCTCCTGTATGGATCACTGATGGAAGCAGCATACGTCTAATTTTAACCGTTTTCAGAAGAAAGCTACAAAGTCAGAGTTGATACAGAGAGTAGCAATGTTCTGATCCAAAGACTAAAGGAAACATCTTCTAGCAAAAGATGCAGAGATCAACACAACCTGGTAAAAAGACAGCTGAAAATTAGTAAAATGTGTACCATGTTTCTGTGATGGAGATATCATATATTAGAAGGACCCTGTAATGCAATAGTTTCATTTGTTCTTTAACTCTGCTGAATACAGATATGCAGTGCAGCCCTGCCAGTGCAGAAGTGCTGTAATGTAATAAATAAGACAAAAAAATGTGTGATTATGTTGATCTTGAGCAAAGTGATATTATATGTGCCTTATGCATTGGTGGGAGGTTCTGGGAAAAAGAGCAACATGCTTCTGGTTGGGAAATATTAAGTATGTAGGTTAATCCAACTGGATTCCTTTGCATATAATAAAAATTGAAACAAAGGTATCCAAATGGAAAAAAGCAAATAGCCCATTTCACTCTGATGTATTCATTTCAGTTTCTGGGAACTGTTTGATCTAACCATGTAGCTGATAAATGTTACGAAGAGAAGCGTTCCGGAACACACAGAGAACAGTAGCAGATTTTCAAATATTTATGTTTTCATCTTCTTTTTTTTTTCCTTTTTCAAACTATCAAATAGCATGAGTCTGCTTTAAAAAGAGATTTTCATGCAGCAAAAATGTTTAAATCTTTCAAACTGGAAACTTAAATGCGTTCTCCTTTTGGATTATTTTTGTAGTTTTCATAACTGACATTCCACTGGGACTGGTATGTCTGCTGGCTGTGGGTGGGTAATGGTCCCACAAGGATATGTTTTGCTTTTTTCAAATAAATATAGGCATACATTAGCTGGAAAAGCATCCTGGGAGAAATTTACTTCTCAGTTTGTCAACATTGCATGCAACCAGGCATTATTATTGCTTATTTGTATTACAGTCATGTGTAGGGAGACTGAGGCTGTCATTTTTGTAGGCAGTTGAAGATTATACAGCAAAATAAAGACTCTCCAACAGGAAGTCTTTCATTAAACTTTTATGTATAGGAAAGGAGTTAACAGTTGAGGGTAGTGAAGTAACTTGCAGAGGTTCATACAGCAGATCAGAAACAGAGCTACTGAGGAAATCCAGGATTTCTGATTCCCTTTGTATTACACCGCTGAACCAGTCCAAGGAAAGATGATTTTCTATCCCCATTGGGTATAAATATAGATAATCTGTCCAGAAGTCAACCAAACCTCACTGTGTTAATTTATTTACACCACTGATAATTTGCTGTAGGGTTTTTCATCAGAATTTATGAATTGAACTTAAGGAAATTGGAATTTAGGAAGAACAGAAAATCATAATGAAATACCAGCATAATAACAATAAAAAAGAAAAATGTTCTGAGAAAGCATTGATCAGGCGGGAGATCTGATTTAAGATAAGACTGTTGGGATGAGCTCAAAGGGGGTCTCCAGAGCCTCCAGAGGCCTTCTTTTTTCATTTAGTACTCACTTGAGTCTTCTCTCAGTTATACTTATCCCTTTTTCAAATACTGCTAAATCAACCCTGCCTGACACCATTCATCCCATGGGAACCTTAAATACTGAAATTATTTTTTTAGATGTTTGATACCATCACAGAGCAAGTATCTTTATTTTCTCATTGTTCCATGATGTCCTTGCACTGAGCTACCACTTCTCCACTATATCATCAGCTTAAATTATACACATTATTTTACTCTCACTATTCTCAGTGTTTTTCTAAGGATCAAAGTACAAACTACAGGACTGTGAGCCAACAACCTGAGAGACTCCAGTTGGCAAGTCTTCATCAAGCAGTGCAGCTCACCTTCTTCATGTTGGTGGGAAATTCTGCGACAGATTTTTATGCTGGAAACTCTTTCCTGCTCAGGTTTCGACCAGGCAGAGCTCTGAAAGATAACTGGATTTAGCTGAGAGGTGTTTTGTCTTTCCTTACATATATCCTGATTTGTAACCTTAAACAAAACCCAAACCAAAACAAACTCCCAAAACCCAACCAAGCAACCAAAGCTCCCCAAAACAAAAAAGAACCCCAGTAACTGAAAAAGATTGTTTTCATTCTCACTAATCCAGCTAGACAAGACACATCTAGGTACTTGTAGACTAAGGAAGGTCATGAAGAAGCTGTAATACTTCTGAACTCAAAATATACATAGTCCATCACTTCCAGCTGTTGGTCCAAAAAAAGCAGGTCTACAAAACCTAGTGCCTGTAGCATGTGTTTGATGGAGAAATTGCTAGGATATACAAACACCTATGCTATCTCCCTGCTCATAGTGAACCAGTCCTTGTAGATCAATGGACCAAAACCTCCAGGAGTCCCCAGGTTTTTTACTCTTGTGCTTGTTGCAGCATGAAGCTGCTGGTCTTCTAACATTTTGCCTTTCAGTTTTATCCACTCTTTAACAGATTTCATAGTCCAGGCTAGCATGGCATGAGGTGATGCCTGCAAATTGACCAGACATTGCATCATAATAGTATCTGTAAAAGCTGGTACAGCACAATAAACAAAAGGAGACGAAAAAGTCAGGATAAAGTAGCACCTTGATTCTCAGGCTGCTTATCCTATATATAAGGAGCTAAAAGAAAAATTCCCTGGAAATTCTGTTCCCAATCTAACTTTTTGGAGGTAAAAAACTTATGGTCTCCTGCCAGCTCTGCCTAATTTGTAGTATCAGACCCTGAGAGAAGATGACAGCTGCAGACGGTGTGGAAGAAAAGCCACCTTGCAACATATTTTGTCAAGTTGCAGTCTCTGGCATTGGCCCAGAGCCGGTATTGCTGGAGACATGATGAAGTGTGAAAAGTCCTGGCAGGCATTTTAGACAAATAAAAGATGGGAGGCAAGGGAAAATCAGGACCAAAAGAGATTAATATTTGTGAGGTTTATAGCAGAAGAGGGAAAACAATAGGAAGTAAGAAAACCTCCAGAGGGTATTTATTGCGACAGCAACAGATTAAAACCAGGATGGACCTGAAGAGGAAGCTTATTTTTTCCAGCTGGACATTCACCTGAGAGCAGAGATCAGGTTATGAACAGCAGTCTGAGAAAACTAAATGGGCAATAATGAGAGAATTTGCAGCCTGAAAATGTCAGAAAGGTCAATGAGACAGCGTGTGTCTGTGTACAGAGAGGGAACAATGGTGGAAGAGTGCAGGATTTTCTAGGCTGGGAATGGTAATGGCACCATGAAGCTGTCCATTTATGATGGGAGATAACTGCAGTCTTGCTCTTGTTCATGATGTCCCACCTACATGTGAAGGTGGGAATTGCTTGTCACTCCTTCCCCTGAGTTCTTGTTCCCTCAGAAAAAAAGGCATGAGGAGGGTGGGGAAACTTCAGAAGGAGCTTTATCTGGAGGATCAGGGACAGTCATAAGGACATGCTAGGTGACAGAACAAAAGTGGAGCCACTGCCTGGCTCCACTGGTCAGACCTGCTGGGTGGTGGGGTCTGTTTGATCTGCTGGAGATCCCCTGTGTCCACATGGAAGTAGGACAAATAAACCACATCAACCAGGGAAAAGACAAAATCTTTTGGAATAAGTTTAAAAAAAAAAAAAAAACAACAAAAAACAAGGAAGTATGAGGTGAAGCCTGAGAGGAGGGCCCTTAGGTGGAATGCAATGTACAAAGTGCAAATTTCACAACAAAACCAAAAAGGTGTTCATGTTTCCTGGTACATGGTAAATGTTTAGATTGCATTCCTATGAAAATTCTGGCAAATTTTGTCTGTCCAGTTTATTATATCAAAGACTGAAGCTTTGGATGGATTTTGTTGCTCATGGGCCACCACTGGTTATGAGAGGAAATGTAATGTTATTTTTGGCAGTAACTTGCCATGTCTAGAAAAATCAATGACTTTTTTTTTTCTCCATTATAGTCTTCTCAGGAAAAGTATATCCATTTCCTAACTGTGCAATATATCACTGGTAGACCACAGAGTAGCTATTTTGAGGTGATGAAACAGAAGTAACCAATGGGACACAATTCTTTCTAGTGAGGTACAGACATAGTGCAGCAAGGGTAGCCTGGAGAAACCAAACAACTACCCCCTGCTCCTATTATGGAGGACCAAGTTTAGAGTACCAGGACATGGCTCTGACAAAAGAGAAGGGAGAATAAAGATAGCTACATGGCAAAGTCAGAAGGAGTTGGCTGGGTAGTTGTCCAAGTTGCAGAGCTGGTGTCCTGAAATCAGCAGCACAAAAAATGATGAGGCACAGGCAGCCCTTTGATGGGAGGAAAGGGAGAGGGTGGTAAGCATCCATGGTGCATGGTAGTTCTTCTGGCTCTTCCTATTGACTTCTAGTTTGCTGAATCTCCACCATCTGTTTTCTATTAAAAAAGAAAAAAAATTCATTCAGATTCTCTTCTTCTCATGAGTCATCTCTATTTGTGTCCTTTACCCTGTAACTTTTAAGTCCTTGATTAAAGTACTATTTGATTTCATCAATTTCTCCCACGGAGGAATTTTGTCTCAACTTTTTCTATCTGCTGCTGACATAGAGTTGTGGTGCCCAACCAAGTTTGAAGGGTAGAGATGACAGCCTTCTAAGATGGAAAATTAAACCCTAGTCCTTGTCTTGGAAATATATATATATTTTTCTCTTCTTTCTCCTCTAGCAGAATTTGCAGGGAGCCTGAAGTAATCAGCTTGGCTGGAAAAATTTGATTCTACCCATAAAAATGGGGGTTTTCAGGAGCTCTGTGTGAAAAGACTTAAGCTCTCCTGATCTTGGATGATCTTATTAATATCTTCCTAGAAATGCAGAAAACTTTTGTTTTTGGACTTTCTCTAAACTACATTACATCTGTAGCTCGTTGCTGTGGATTTGAGTGAATAATAGGATGCATTTTTATACAGAGATGGAAGATTTATCATGTCTTCAGATATACTGAATGTCTACAAAGTCTCCTTCAATACATTTTTCCTGGAATTTTAATTGCAGTGTTTTGGAATTCATTTCAGTTTCAAGTGCCACTGGCATGAAAAGGCCCTTCATTTCTAGCATATTGTTGAAGGACTATAAAGATGAGAACTCTCCACTTCTGGCAGGAAAGCTTGCTGATGGGCTCAATGTCTTGAGGATCAAAAGGTACAACCTTCCCTTTCTTTAAGGCTTCAATGAAGAAATTAGTGCTAAGTCAAGATGGGTTTACGAAATTTAATAAGTGCATGAAAGAAAGATCGAAGCAATTTTTTTGTGATAACAATGTACACTCGCAGGTAGGAAAAGGCTTGACTATTCTGTTTGTCATTGCCATTTACTCTCTAAGTTAACATATTACCTTGAAGATGTTATATATATATATATATATATATATATAGTAGTTAATACTTTATATATACCAAGAAAATAATGGATCACAAAAGTTTCCCTCAGACATCCTGACTTACAACATATATACATATGCTTGAGAAGATAGGAAATATCATATTTTGTTATCACCCTCATCTTCTTGACTTGATTGTCCCATATCAAATAGTTTGGAAAAGGAAGAAATTAATTTTCCTAGAGCAGCGAAGAGGAGCAAGTGTAATGGGGCAGGCAAAGTGAACCACTAAAACCAAGATGTGATCACAAAACCATGTCAGATTTGCTGTTACTCTATTTGATACATACCTGACATTTCTTAACTCCTTTGCCATGCAGATAATTATGTCTACTCCTCATCCTCAGCAAAGGTTTGTCCCTCATGTCTGCGCAGACCCACCTGAAGTCAGAAAGTACCTCAAGCCTATAGTTCTACCCGCATGGATCTTCTAGCAGGATCCTGTCCTGGAATTCTCATGTCATGCCATGAGTGATGCAATGATGTTATAACAGACATGCCTGTGAGAATTACTGAAAATCAAGAGTCCAGTGGAGCATAAAAAATTTTAGTAGCTAGAGGCCTCCCTAGGGATTAGAGATTTGCTTACACACACCTTACATTTATCCTATATGTTTTCCTTGGCAAATAATTTTAATTTTTTGTATGTGCACCATTCCACTGTATATGAAAACACATTAATTTCCTTTATTAAGCCTTCTGTGAACATAAAGTTATTGAATGTCTGAGAGGTTCCTACTGTGATTGGGACCATAGGTAAACCTCACTGTATGTCCATACAGACTGTGGTCTGTGACTATCATTGAGTTCAATTGTAGTCATAATCTTCAAAAGAAAAGGAAATATTTTTCTCTTCTGTTGTTTCAGCCTTGTTTATATATTATGCATATCCACAGTTGTACAAGTCCCTTTACAGCGTAGATTTAGATTTCTACGGTTTTTTCTCACAGAGCTTCCTGCAGCATAGAAAGGGTTTGTCCCTATCAATGACACAGAAAAGAAGGCACAGTTAGATAAAAAACAGGACTTAAGGACTTGGAGTCAGTCTTGATGAGTGGAGCTGGGTCAAACAGTAGGATCTCAAGAAACAACTCAGAAAAGAATTCCCACGAGACAGGAGACACAGAGAGTAACAATTTCTATGCATTTTGAATACTTCTCTAAGCAATGAAAAGTTTAGGCAGAAGGGTAGAGCAAACTCAGAATTGCCTGTGAGCCCTCCTCCACCTGCTTCATTTTCACATGGCAGCTTCTCAGATAACCTGCAATTGCACTGCCTCCTTTTGCATTTAGACATGCCTACCATTACACCAGCCTGTTTACTGACATGGTGCTGACATAAGAATTGGAGTACAGAGGATTTCTCATGTATCAGAGAATAGGACTCAGTGCTTTTTTTTATTAAAGTCATTTGGTCTTTGTTTGTTCTGTAGGTTGCCCTGTGTGATACCATGCATCAGTGGTATAAGTACGTCAAGCAGGTACTCACACTACTGCAGTATTACCTTATTATTGTTATTGGCTTTTTTCCCATCTCAGATTCCTTTGTTCAATGAATGCATCCAATGCTTCCATGTATGTAAGAGAAAATGAAAATGTGTTCTTTTTTTTCAGATTTTTTGACACATGCATAGGCACACCAAAAATTATGTAGACTGTCACTTGCCTTTTGTGAGCTTTTCTTTGATTTAATGTCTTTTCAAGACTAAATAACATTGAACTAAAAATAAGTACTATAGGCACCTGAACACCTATTTGAGAATGAGAGATGGCATTACAGGATGGACATTTTTCTTCCTGGCTTTTTGTTCCTTTTTCACAGACTCTCATGCTAATACTAACTTAAGTAGCTCACAAGGGTGTTGTGCAGATTAATTAAGTGCTAAGTATTATTAAGCAGACTGCAAACCTAATAAAGTTTAAGTTGAACTTTTGAACCTATGCTGTTCATGTGGGTGCTAAATTAGCTAAACGAGCTTACATAGTATTGCAGCATCCAGATGAAACAACCACGGTGAATTTAGGTATATAAACGCAATTACTTGGCTTGGAATTTGGCCAAAACACCATAGACAGAGTACTAACCATGCTCCTATAAAAGCAGCTGCAGTTTTTTAACTAGTAGAATAGTACATATCTTACTTTAGATGGATTTTTATAACGCAGATGATTGGACCAAAAATGACAGAAATACTATTTTCTGGATTTTCACAAATAAATTTCAAAGAAACCCTAAAATATTCCGATTAGAAGCCACGTTTGGTGTTTTTTTTTTTAATGAACAATCATAGAAATGGGGGCAAAAGTGAGGTTTTAGTTGAGATGTTTTTAATCCTGAAACAAAAATCATGTCAAGCTATATTTTTAATTGAAGGAGGAAAAAAAATAAAGGGCAGTTCCACAACAGAAGTTAATCTGTTTTGAATGTCATTGAATAGAGAATACCATGTCCCAGGGGATGATTCAGTGGGTGATTGTTTCATCCTTTGCTCTTTAACTAAAAAAGATGGTAGAAGTTCTCTCATCTCATTTCTATTGACTGTCCAAGTAATCTAAGTCTTGATGAGAATAATAAATTATTTCTGTATTCAAGAGAGAAAGATGCGACCAGGAGAGAAAGATGTGACCAGTTTATCAGTTTTAGATGCTGGTCTAGAATGGGATAAATCTCCTGTAGGTGTCTACCTGCACCAATTATTGAGACCATGATTAAGTGTCAAGCTTTCAGATGACTAAAGGCAGATGAGAAGTGAGCTTCTCCTTAAAATGACCATACTGCTAGTTTATTCCTCTCACTTGATGTGCCCAGCTAGGTTAAATGAATCTGCTCTTTGGTGCAGATGCCATGGAAAGTTGCTAGCAGAAGTTAAATGCATTCCAGTACTTGAAGAAGCACGAACTTCAGGCATGTAAAACATGACAGTTACTGGGACATGAGCACACCTTGGACAGAAGTATTTTTGCAATGGAAGAACTAAGTCAAAGTCTTCTGTTGAACTTGGTAGATTACAAGGGTAACTCCCAGATTTGAATATTTTTTTAACATTTCCTATTTTTTTTTCTCACGTCTCATTTTACTGACTTTATAACTTGAACCCTGGTCATGGCATTGTCAAGCCCCCTGAAGGTTGTGACCTTCGGGGTGCAGAAGCCATGAGCTGTGTCTGTAATTTATGAGATCATCTATACCATGATACTATTAAGAACTGGAGCCTTTTATTAAGGTTTATAGGTCTTCAAAGCTGCTGAGGACTCTGCATGTGGTTATTGTAAAACCCAAATAAACCTGCCTTCTCCTGTGTGAGCACACAGATCTTTGCTAGGAAGTGCATACAAACAATTACTATTTTAGCATTTATTATCAGCTGCTTTGAATGTAGCACACTTTCAGGTATGAGTTTGACCACCCATTTGGTATTCATCTCCAGGGCCTTCTTTCAAAACATGAAATAAATCTGAAATGTGTCATAGCCTTCAAAAGTATGTTTGTTCTTGTGTACATATCATTTTCCAAAATCTCAATTTTAAAGACAATTAAAGCATGGATTGCCTCCATGAAATGCTGTTATGTAACAGCAAAGGGTTTAAAAGTGTTCACTGTGCAGATAACCACCGTTTCACTAAAAAGAATGGTTCCAGTGACACAAAAAATTTGCAAGCATTAATTATAAAGTTAATTCAAGGTAAGCAAACCCATCCAGATATTTTTATAATTGTCATAAAATTAATTCAAGGTAAATAGTCCCATTCAGACTTTTTAATAATTGTCTCATTGTCCTGAGGACTAGAAGAAGTTCATGGGTTTTACTTCTTTTTACATTGCTCATGTATGGTCTTTTGAATACCTTGCAAATG
This sequence comes from Zonotrichia leucophrys gambelii, assembly GCF_028769735.1. Lineage (NCBI taxonomy): Eukaryota > Metazoa > Chordata > Aves > Passeriformes > Passerellidae > Zonotrichia > Zonotrichia leucophrys. The sequence continues at coordinate 80,882,082 of NC_088169.1, forward strand.
TGGAATTGCAAAGATTGAATTTTACAGTATTTCAGGAAATTATTGTACCATTTTATAAATGAAGAAATCAAAAAGAGTGGAATCAAGTGAGGCAAAGTGGAAAAAAAGTTTTGTAACCGAGGTAAAAATAGATAACCAATTTTCATTATTCTCGGGTACTCTTCAGTCTACCATTCTTCAGTTTGAAATCTCTTTTCTAAGGGAATGGATTTATTGAATATTTCTTTCACTCTTTGTTGGTCTTAAGAAGAGAGTGACGGTCAACTGAAAACACTTGATCCTAACCTGATTCAAATCAAGGACTTTCAAATGCAATTTATGTTATGTATTTGAAGACATGTTTAATCTTAGAAGAAACAAAAATAAAGTCAAAAGGGAAAAGGGTGTGTGGGGAGCAAGACTTTTCTCATTCATAAAACTTCTGACTCTTGAAGAAATGTGAAAATTAGTAATATTTGAGCAGGTTATTGGTAAAACTAACCAGTAGTTAGTTTTACCAAAAGTCAACCTAGCAGGTAGACTTCTTGTGTTGCAATGTTTGGTTTCCTCTTTCTACATGGTGATTTGATGAAGTGAAGGGAGACAACCACCCGATTGATGAGCATCGAACTCTGGTTTATTGATTCAACCATTCACTTTTTATAACAGTGTTAATTAAGCTCATACATATTGCAAAATCCAAGCTCATCATAGGCTACAGATCAAACTCTAACCCCTCCTTTTGTTTTCAATACCTGTGGTTTGTTTATTGAAACCAAGATTTGTGTTCTTACCCTGATATGAGTGGTTCTCAAAACTTACTTTTACTTTCCCAAAACAGACAAAGTTAGAATGTTCACCTGTTATGAGAAAACTGTCTGAGAACCCTGCTGTTTATAAAAATGTGCCCGAGAACTTAGTTATTTACAGAAGCAGGCTTGGGAATTGCTGCTTACAGCTGCCTTTTACTTTTCCATCAGCTGTATTTTTTCATGGCCTCTTTCTTTAAGCCATGTTTGAACCGAGCTCTCCACAGTGATTCACATATGTAAATTCTCCTTAACAAACTGAAGATAAGGCTCAGCTAAACATCAGTTAAGGCTTTGGGCTTTGCATATCTTTCCACTGTGACTGCATAAAGCAGGTTTCAATGGCCTGAACTGCCACAGCATTTCAGACCAATGGTCCATTGTACCACTATCTTTCTGCTTGATAGTAGCTGGTGTTCAAATACTTAAAGACACAGAATAAAAACCCAGATGGATGTTCCATAAACTTTCCTGGATTCTGTCTCTGTTGTTTTAAGGACTTCCTGAACTGGGAGGTTTCTTGTGGTCCATTCTTTTAAATGGGAACTCTTCCCCATCACTATGAGGAATAGGGTCCTGAATCCATTGACTTTTCTGAATTGTGTTAATGAGTTTCACAGTTTAATTCTTCTAGCACAAAAAATAGATTTCCATTTTCTCCCCTCTTTAACCTGCTTCCTGATCATCTGATGCAGTGCCAGCTGTTTCTTTATTCTTCATTACGTTTGAGCAGTATATCATGCCACAGATGTTGCTTCTTGTCCAGAGATTTATGCATAGTTTATAGAAGTAATTTCCAGTCTCCTCCAATTCCACAACACCAGGGAAACATAGAGCTGTTCAAAATTTAAATTTCAATTCTGCTGAAAACATTAGTTGTGATTCAAAAAAAGCAAAATTATGTCTCTCTAGTTTTTAACTGGGATGATTCTTGTCATATTCACTTCTGTTTCTAGGAAGAAAGCAAAATTTATCGGAATCTGCCAAAAAAAAGGAGAGTAAGTAAAACAGAGCTGCTACACAGACAGCATGATTCCCTAAGTGCCCCAGCCCTGAAGCCCAGCTGGAGGGAAAATTGTCAAATTCTGCTTCTGCCAGAAACTCAGCTTCTGCTGGATATGGAATTTGACAGAGCTTTTCTGCTTGTGGCTGGCAGCTGACAGCTTCATCTGAAACAGATTTTTCCCACTCCCCTTGAGATACCTTCACAAGGTATTCCTCAATTGTGAATTTTCCTTAAAATCATGAGCTTTTCCTGTTCCTTTTTCTCCTTCATGGCTTTCTATACTTTTTTATCCCAGCTGCAAGATCTGGTGAGTCTCATAAACTCTGGAGGTGCCTTAGTGCAGAATTCCTGTCAGTTGTATTTTAGACCATCATTTGTCAAGTTAAATTTTAAAGTGCCAAGTGATGGGGATTTATTTAATGGCATTTCTCTTTACAGAGTGACTTTAGTGGGTTTTTTTTAAAGTTCACTTTCATCATCCCCTGCTAATTAAGATCTTTTGAGAGGAATATAAAAATTAAGCTTCCACTGATATCTCATTCTTTGTGAAACTCTCTGACAAGGCTCACTGCCTTTACATAAAATGTGATTCTTCTCTGAAATTGAGTGTACAAATTAATATATGAGATTCATTTTTACTTCCCTTATTGCTCTACTTCTGGATGTCTTGCTACCTTCAAGCAGTACCAGTCTATTACAAGAGACTCAATGACAAATTTTTGAACTTGAGTGACTTTCTAAATTGTTCCTGCCAAAATTAGCAGCTGTCATTATACCAGTTAATTACTAAGTCTTGCTGTGTATTTTCTTATGATCTAATGTCTCACATAACTTAGTGTGCTAATTTTTCTAATTCATCTCAAAAATTATGGAATTTGAAGACGGAATCTCTCATTGCTAGAAGGAAAATGAGTGATGATAAAAAAGGCCCAATGCATGGCTGAAGTATTAGGGACACCTCTGCAAAGCCTCTGAGCCTGGTTCTCTGTCAATCCTGATGTTTCTTCCATTAGATTGAGGTGATTTGGTGCAGAGGTGAAGGCTGCACCAGGTGAGCTAAATTCATTGAGAAATGTGATATCTGCTGGCTTAATGTGAGTTAAGCTGAGGTCAGTTCTAGGTGCCAGTGTAAGGAAAAGCACAAAAGGATTATTTCCCATGCAGTACTTGCCTTCAGGCATTCAGCAGGCTTGCTCATTCTTCCTGAGGAGGATGGTGAAGCAAGGAGCTTTTATGTCAGACAGGCAGTTGCACATATTTTTTGGCTTTTTACCTCAGAATAGCATCAAAGGGCGTGTAATAGATGCTTAAACAGGGTTTATTATGTTCAAATTAAAACTGAAGCAACATCCTTATAGAAAGGGGTTTGAGCTTGCAAGCTGAACAGGGTTGAAGGGGGCAGTCATCTACTTACTGATTTCTGAAGTCAGCAGAACAGTCTCAGTGTCCTCCCAGGGGGTGAGATGTTACCATATTTACACAGACCCCTTTGCAAGAGATTATTGTTCTCTGACATGTCATTATTTAAAGAAAAGTAATTTATACAGTCTAATGTCTATATATGAGAAGTGTCCAAAATTTCAGATTCAGATCTTCAGGATATAATGTATTACAATGTAATAATATGTTGCTGATTTTTTCAGGATATTTTCACTGGCAGGAAGTTGTTCCAGGGTAATTTTCTTAATGATAACAGGTGCTGCTCATATACTACCTACTCAGTGAATGCTCTTCTCTTCAAATCTCCAGTTGGCCTGGGCACTTATCAGTCAGCATTTTCAATAGGAAATTATAACTTGGGGCCAAATTAACTTGTGTCCAGGAACTCTGCTGTTATTGAATTATTAGATATAATGGCATCATTAATGAGAGCCCTTGCTGTTGTGTGCTGTGCTGTGTGAGGTTTATGTTATGATTTGATTTGAAAAGTTACCAAATGCTTGTGATAAGGTTGCAAGCTATACAGCATCACATGGGAAAACATTCTTGTTTGGATCTAAGCATGTTTTTGATTATATGAATTCTGAGTTCTGGACCACTTTCCACACCATCTGCAGCCAATCTGCATAGCCTGGGAAATTCAATCAGACATCTTGCCCATCTGTAAAACCAGAACTGTTCTGTTACTGTTTCACCCTAATTAATGGAATTTATTTCATTTGCTTCTTTGTTTACTGATAGCCCTGCACTCCCATTAAGATGAGTACAGACTAGCTTCAACACCTTATTAAAACATTTCTAGAAGTATTATCCAGGTTATCTAAAAAATAATTTTAGTGATCAATTAAATATGTCAAATTGTGTGAACATAGCAGATATGGGAATATACATATTTTGTAGTTCCAGTCTTAAATAGGTGACTGCTACCAAAATCTCTTTTTGACTTACTGCAGTATGGTATTGCAAATAGTTTTAGGAAAGTAGATAATGTTGCTCAAAACAGATACATTAAAATCAGTGTTAAAGAAAAACAGGGCAGGGGGATAGTAGAAGGTTAGAGAACCACTGACAGATTAAAAATTGTGAAAAAGAAATACTAAGATTTGGGCCTTGTGCTACTGTTTCATATAAACTGAAAATAACAATTAAAAAACCCCCAAAGCTCTTCAGTCTGTCTCAGATAAACCACACTTTCTAGGCTGCAAATTTATTTTAAGAACAGCTAAGACACAGAAAGAAGAAGAGTGAAAGGAAGGACTTGACACATTGCTATTACTACATCACAAAACTGCTTTGGGGGACACGAGCTTGCTCAAAAGTACCATTTGTTTTCTGAGCTGCTGCATAAACAGAATCAAATCCCAGCTGCTTCTAGGCTAATAGAAACTATGTTAATCAAATAACAGAAAATGTTAAATAAAACCCTTAAAAAATCTATGTTGTCCCTTGGTTTGAATTTCTGCTATGAACTCCTTGCCAGGTAGAATTTCAACTTCTAATGAAAGCTCAGTTACTCAATTGTTTCATCCTTAGACTGAAGAAAATTCTGGCTGAGATTTTTTGTAGCAGTACTAAATAGATAAATTTGTAAAGCTAGGGAAAAATCCCTCTAGCTAATTCAGAATCATAAAATCCCACCCACACACATGCTCACACACCTTTCTACCTCTTGGTGATCTCAAAAGTTTGCGTTTGAGGGGATACAGTCTCTAGAGGCAGAAGGTCAGGTGTGGGCAGCTGATATTGAAGAAGTGTTTTATGCAGGGATTTCATTATAGCCACATAAAGCCAGAAAAAACGCTTTCATAGGTCAGACATCTGACCCAGAGCTACAGGATGTGATTATTTTTGTGCTCTTTCAAACAAAGCCACAGCTCAAACACCCGTAGCTTTGGAAAGGCCCTTGGGGACCAGCACAGGCAAATGTTCCCTGTGACACAAGGACAGCACCTTCCTCCTATGAAGAAGGTGTACTGCACTTCCTTTGTGTATTCCACCTTAGCCAAACAGAAAATAGGGAATTTAAGCATGAGAGACTGCAGTGCATTTCTCAGCACATGTGCATATACTCACTCTTGCTTTACAGGCTCATTTCCTAACTAAGCCCCATATTGCATCCTCTGCAGAGCAAAACCTTTAAATCAAAAGATGAATGGGTCTAATACAGATTTTCAGTGAGTTCAAAAAAATTAAATACTCTTTTAATGAGCTCTTTTTTGGACTCTCATCTACTTAGGGCAGTTATTCTCCCGTCTAAATGTCTGGAAATTGCTGAGCGTTTTGTGGTCACTACCATCAACTACTAATGAATAAAAATGATGGTGATTATATCACAAGAACCAGAACTCTGAAAAGCTTTAATCACAACAATGTAACAGATTAATTAGGATGTCCAAAAAACAGAAACAATGCATCTGATTTTGAGATGCTTGAGTGGGAATTTTTACAAGTGTACAGAGAATTTTAATAACATGGAAAATCAATTATATTTGTAAGAGGTATAATAATCATAAATACATAGTAAATGTTAGTACCAAGTCTGATATATTGCCTTGTGTCATTAGATCTCAAAGTATTTTATAAAAGAAGTATTCATTAACATCAAAATGAATACCAAATTAGTTTTGTTAATTTGCATTATGTGCAGAGCTGTGTCATCAGGGTAGAAAAGCAGGCAGATAGCTGTGTGTGCAGGTAAGTCAGTAATTTAGCTTATTTATTGGAGTGTAGAAAGTTTTAATGAAAGCTGAAAGGTTTTGCATGCCTAACAAAAGAAAGGAAGTAAAAAAGAATATTATCTGATTTGATCTAGATATGGTAAACTGCAGTAAAAAAAAAAAATGAAAAAAAAGGAGCAGTTGGCCTTTGCTGTTTGAAATTGCCTGTAATGTATTTCTGAAGCTATGAGGTTTCATATGATTAAAGAATGGACTTCACACCTGTGCAATGGAATATTCTTCCCTGCTTTCAGTAGTTTAATCACCTGGGGCCTGCAGAGTCCTGGTAAATCCATTTGCAAGACATCACGGAAGCAGCATTGGAGAAAAACCTTGAGAATGGCAATCCAGAGGGACTGCTTATTTTCTGTTTCCTGAAATGTACTTAGATTTTTTTCAGTTTGACCTAAGATTTCCTTTGTTTACCCACAGAGATATGGTGTATGTCTAGAGAACATGTACTGCAGAAAGTTCCTCTGAAGCACTATAATCATAGAAACAAACACTGTCACAGACATTCTGTGGAGAGCTGCCTTGCATTCTGGTCACATGCTTTCCTAAGGAACATTTTTCTTCTGGGAAATGCTATGTCACCTCAAGAGTATGAGGACAACTTTGCATTTGTAAATAGAGTTTACTTGCTATTCTTTTTAAATAGCATTTCAGTTTAGAAAGTTGGGGTTTTTTCTTTATCCTAATCTGATTTTATTATGGATAATTTAATTGGGAAACTCAAACAGCTGAAAATAAAACAACAACAACAAAAAAATGTGTTGTAACTATGTATTCCAATAAGTCAACAAATACAAATTGTATTTTCAAATCACCTTTTGCAGAGCATTATAGATTTATGCTTTGGTTTTTATTTTTTTTCATTTCCTTTGATTGTTTGTTTCCCCAGTCTGGAAAAAAATTGCCCAGGAGATCTGTGGAATTTTCCATGAAGTTCAAGTTCCGGCTTGTTAGCTCCGTGGTATAGGCATCTGAGAGGGAAATTTGGAGTAAATGTATTCAGACAATTAAACTTCATTTTCTTATCCCTAATGTCACACACAGAGAGGGATTTAATTTAAACATGAGTTCCTTTGGTGCTAGCATTTGTTTGACCTGTTGTTTGACCCATGTTTTTATTGAACAGATCCTTGCTTAGGACTTTTTGGTGAATTGTTCATCTGAGATTTTTGTAACAAACTTTCTGCCTGACTGCGTTCACTGGCACCAGATTTAAAACCACCCCCTTCCTAAGCTGAGTTTTCTGCATGACACCTGCTGTAAAGATGTTGTGGAGCATCTCTTTCCAAGTTCTTTTCCTTGAAGGCATAGGCAGCTGTAACCCTTAGTCACTTTGTATAACCTGGAAAAATGTATAACTGAATGATTTTAGGGATGCATAATGGCTGTGACCCAAAGAATATATTATAAATGCATTTAATAAGTAATATTTATGGAACCTAGCTTGTAAAGACAGAGTATTTTTTCCCTCAGCAGCTGTGTGTTTTACTCTCTAGTGCCATATGCTGTTATGTAGAAATTATGATTAAAAATTCTGTCCAAAAAGAATAATGTCCTTTTTCATAAGTTTTTGACCACTCTCCATGTGGTGGTCTCAGGGAGACCTTCAGCATCTCCATATGGTCCCATGTTGTACCGCCTTGATATACACAGATGGAAGAGAAAAAATAGTTTCTACTGAACAAACTCATTTACAGGCAGAAGAAACAAGAGGTTCAAAAGTGTTTCGATAGTAAGGAGCACTTTAAGAAAGATTAGAGAAATTCTTCAGACATTCATCACAAACAATCCTCCAGATGCTCACTACAATCTAACAGCATCCTCTGTTAACTCAAGCCAAATCCCTTTCATCAAAATACCGCCTTGGCTAACTCTTAGGAAACCAAAGAAAAATAAATGGGTGAAGCCTTTGAGTCAAACAGGGATGTGTGATTTTCCATATTTTTTAAATGCTTGAGCACTTGTGGTGCAGTTTTGCCTGTGTCCACTACCAGTGTATCAGATTATGTCTGGAGAGGCAGGAATTTTACCAGATAGACAGTTTAGCCAAACCTGCCTTTTTTCAAGCAAAAACCCTCAATCTGGATGGACATCAGCTGCTCCTGCTGCTTGCTCTCAGCGTCAGTGGTCAAGTCCTAGCCTGCTTTCCTACACAGCCAGGGACAGCACATGGCTTCTGGTGAAGAGGCTAATTTGCAATGTAATGAGATTTTTTGGATACCCTTTCAAAGGCTCTGTGCCCTAACTCCCTGTTCCACAGGGACTCAAAAGGTCATTTGGAGGTGGGACAGAATCTACTGCAGCTTGTAGCATACAAAAAGTGCCACAGCCGGATGTAGATTGTTTGAGTCTTTCTCATTTCTTCTGCATGACTTTAAACTATCCAGAATCAGTGTCTCCCAGGGCTTTTAAAAGCCAGAAGTGTCCTGGAGATTTTCTACCTGAAGTACTTCTGGGTCTGCTCAGGCTAGATTCCCACTGTGCAGGCTAATATCATACATATCTCCTTCATACATGCCTTTATTGCTGCTCTCCTTAAGTGTGGAGAGGTAATGTTAGCCCAGATGAAAATAGCCCGTGTGATATTTTAGCACTGTAGCTTGTACATTTTTTAAATCCTGTACAGCATTAGTTTATAAGTCTAAACTCCAGATAGAGTGTTAGTTACTGTCTTCACATTTGGGTCACAAAAAACAATTCCTCCAAGGCTGAAATTCAAGGACATCCTACTGCCTCAGGCCCCAAAAAACATAAACAAAAGTGAATTGGGGGGAGAAAGCTGGGAGTATATGACTTCATTACCTGAAGCTGTAATTGGAGGATTAACTCCTGATATGTAAATAGATCAAACTTATATCTGCTTGAAAAACTTGTGACCATTGCCCATTTAGGATGTAGCCCCTTGGGGAGGCTTTGTCTGCCCCTAATGTACCTGAAGGCTCTTCATTAAATATATCTGCTTTATTCTTTTAACTTTGTCTGGCCTCTTTTTAGGTGAGCCCTAAAAAGGCACATGAATGTGGCTTATTCTTAGCAGTTTTTTCAGGATTCCATGGCTATCAACAGCACTGGAGAGGGCTGACATATGGAACACCCATTTCTTTGCCAGGGCATGGATCCAGAGTGGTGCTGGGTGCCTCCTGATGGGGAGCAGGAATGCTCTGAGCTGTCAGCAGGAAGTGAAATACCTCAGCATCTCTAAGACTGGACCCAGCGTGGTGCACAAAATCACTGTTTCCTGCTAGCATGTACCTAATTGTATTGAATTGTAGTACTATTTCTACAGTGAGATAAGTTAATGAACCTCAGCTGATTATGCCCTAGTTTACTTAATAGTTCACATTATTATTTAAATGTGAAGCAGTAAGTATGCCAGCCTGTAATTGCTTCCACTATTTCTCTTTTTTATTATAGTGCATCTGTAGCATGTGATTTAATTATGTTTTACTCTATACTCTACATGTAAATGAAGAAAATGGTCTCTTTTTTTTTGTCTTACATTCAACAATGGTATTAGGGAAGGGCAAGCTGCTGGAAGGGTGAGGTCCACGAGTGGGAGGAGATGCAGCAGGCAATCTGTGAGCAACTTTGACCAAGCCATATGGGTTGCATTTTCCAGAGCAGGACACCAGAGATCAGTGCACTAAGCAGCTCTCTGCCTTTCTCTTATGTGTGAGAGGCTCTTCTCCGCTGCCGACAAAACCTGAGCAGCGTGGTGTGAAACAGAGATACAGCTGTGAAATGCCTGTAGATTCAGAAGTTAATGGGTAGTTTTTCAATCCTACTGAGTGCCCAGAGCTCCTGTTCCCTCCAGGGGAGTAGAAGCTGTAGAAAATCAGGCCACTGCTTGGGTTGCCTAAATAAAGATTTGGTTTCCTAGCTGTTATGAGTCTCAGTTCCAGCATACACATATAAAGGGTAACAGTCCTTTGGCAAAATACTGCTGCTTAAAAACATCACAGTTGTTTCTTTACCACTCATCATATCCACCTTGAAACTATTTGGGACGAACAGGGACAGCATGGAAACCAGCATGCCATCAAAGCCCAGGCCTCTGCCACTAACCCTGAAGTGACATAGCACTAGCACCTCTCTTGGTTCTGGCTCTGGAGCTCCCAGGTAGCAGCTTTCCGTGTGTGTTGGAAGAAATTCTTCATCTGTTGGTTTGGGACCACTGCTGTCCTATCTCTGACCAATGAGTGTTTTTTTGCAGTGGGCAAGTTTCTGAAGGTAACAGATTTTTACTTAGCAGAGCAGGCAGAAAGAAGCTAACGTTCATACTCATAATCCTGTGACTGGCCTACGGCAGAAGGAGTGCCTGGCAGCAGGAGGGGAGGACAACACAGACACTTGCAGAACAGATGGAGAATGAAGCCCTCAGGACCATCAGTGAAAAATACCCCAGGCTCTCCATTAGTAGCTTTTCTGCTGGGTTTCGGGTGATTTAATTCCAGAAATGCTCTGAGATTTGGCTAAAAGGTTCTTATATTAATGCCCTACATAGGTAAATGTGAGGAAATATAGCCAGCATTGATTTTATTTTGCAGTTAATATAATGTGTGTCCCACAATTAGTGGTTGTGCTGTAATGCAACTGGGGAAAATAAAAGCAGACAGAATATTTGGCCTTAATTAGTGCTCCTTAAATGCTAGGTGCTTGCAGCCATACAGTAGCACTGGTGTATGTGATGATTATTGCCATTATCTGACAAAGTATATTTCTCCTCCTGGAGATGGAATCTATCTACTGATTCTAAAATGGTATAAACATGAGCAGTGTAATAAGGCAGTCTGCATTTTAGTTGCTTTACAGTGTTCAAAACATGGGGGAGCTGATTAATTTTACACCAACATTTTCACTCTCTGACACATGAATTGCAATCCTTGGTTTTGAAAAAGACATTAAAAAAACCAGAAGCTAGTAGGATGATGGGGTTTTTTGCCTTTCTTATGATCTAACCAACTATCCACTGGGCTCTCATTGAATATTATTGCAATTCCTTTTGTCCTTATAAGTTGTCCAGTTCAAAGCTATTTTTTTTACCCTATAGAGAGAATGACAGTGCCAAATGAAACATTTATTTTGTTTTATTGCTATGATTCCTGCACTAGAAGTGTGGCCTCTGGCTGGAACTGCCATCTCCTGCTTCGCTGTGTCAGTGACCGGTGTCATCTGCCCCTTTCTGCTGTATCAAATCTGACTGCATAAATGGAATTTCAGTGGACACAACAGCTACTGCCAAAATCCAGGCTCGATTGTGAATGGATTTTATGAAGTCTGACATAAGGGCTCATGCTGTCCTACTGTCCCCAGCTTGTTAGAGCAGGCAGCAGGCATTTTTCTCTAGCTTAAAAGAGAGCAGTAAATTCCAACCTAGCAGTAGGTGCTGTCGGCACTATGTGCTGCACAAAGCAGATTGTTTTCAGCTAAGAATTGTTTTGGAGGAGAAAAACCAGAACTGTATTCAAATGCTTATGGGGAGGAGGAAGAAGGGCGGAAAGAGTCCTGAGGATCAAGATTACAAGGGATTACTGCCCTTAAGGACACAGATTGGTGTGTTTCACTGAAGGCCCAAGAGTGGTCTCTGCTTTGTAGGGTCATGGTAAAATATAAAGATCTATTAAACAGACTTCTGATTTTGGATAGCCCCCATTTTTGATCTCTGCAACCCAGATGACCTGAGGAATACGGAGTTTTTAAGGCTGGTTTTAAAGCTTTGAAGTAAATATCCATTTGAACTTGTAAAAATGAAGCTCTGAAGAGACGAGGAGAGATGATTTTTGGGAAATTTGACTGATATCCTTAGAAAAAAGCTAAAGGCACCTAATGAATTATAACAAAAAAAGCAAATATCTTTCCATTCCTATTTCCATTTCAGCACAGTTATATAGTCTGGATATAATAGAAGCTCTTGAGAAAAGGTGCCCTCTGATTTTTACTTCAGGGTTTTAAAGTGACAAGCCATAAAGGGTGAATGCTAACTCTTTGATCTTAAAGAGCTTGAAAGAGGAAGATTTACTCTGCTCAAACGATTCCAGGTAATTGTAAGTAATCCGAATTGAGTCTCCCGGCTGCAGGGCTCTACATAAGTGATTCACATTTGAAAAATTTCTGAATAAACATTGATTGAAATTTCATGAGGCTCTTTTTTAAACTTTGGTTAAGCCACTCTGGCTGAGGCCCACTGTGCAAAAGGCCATGGGAGAAATGATGACAGAGGCAAGAAGGATGGAGGAGAAGGTTGTGGTTATGCTGTGTGTTAGTGCCAACCAGATCTGCAAAAGATGCTGTCCTTTCTTTCACACCTGGGTGATGAGCAAGTTAAGGAGTGTTATCAAATGAGCTGGGGTCAGCAGGAAGCATGAGCTCAGGGGTGTTGGAGGGCCTTGTCCTACTGAGATTTTAGAGACAGAAAGTGTCTCAGTGCCTCCCTTACAGAGAGAGATGTCCATGGTCCTGGTGTTCTGCTCTGAAGGTCTTGTGCACACAGCCTGTCTGCAACTCTGCAGCGCTGGGCTCACATGGATCCAGTCTTCAAATAGCTGGCTGCAAACTGAGAGAGGGTAGAGTTAGACCAGTATCGGGAAGAAATTCTTCACTGTCAGACTGGGGAGATACAGGAAATGGGTTGCCCAGAGAACTTGTAGATGCCCCATTCCTGGGGCAAGAGTCAAGGACAGTTTGAATGGGGTTTTGAACAACCTGGAATACAGAAAAAGTGCCCTGTCCCTGGCAGAAGGGGCTGTAGAATACAAGAGGCTGTACATCATCTCTTGTGTAAGGTATTCAGTCTCATTAATGTGTTTTTATTCTTGAGAGCTGTAACAGGGTCTAATTTCATTCTTAAATAGCTTTATTTTTAGAGCATTTTCTCTATTTATCTATTTATTTACGTATTTTGCAAAGATTTTCGTTTCCTTAAGTTGTCTGGAGATGCCGAACACTTCGAAATCAGATGAAGCACACATCAGGGACTCCCAGCACAGCAGTTGCTTTAATTCAGTTCTATACTTGAAGATAATAAAAAAAACTGCTGACTTGGAAGTTGACTCTGGTTGTATGGTTTTCAAAGAAGACAGACTTGTTTAGTGCCTGGAGCAGAGATTCCAAACTCTCTCTATCGAGTCCAAGAGAAAAAAATATTTTTCTTCAAGCTGTCCCTAAAACATATTGGTATTGAGGGGGTGGAATTTTTTTTAATATGACTTTGGTCTTTAGGCACAAAAATATTTTTACTGTTCAAATTTTAAAGTAAAAAGACCAGATCTGATCTCATATTTTCTTGGGATGTTCAGAAAAGTGTAGATTACCAGAGCTTAGATGTGGGTATGATTTTTGGTGGCAAATATGGAGAATAAAATTGTCACTTATATTTATCTATACCTGCCCTCCTAGTTCAATGCAATACAAAGCTGAAGAGTTTAATGTGAATCACTACTCATATAGACCCAGAGAAACATTGAAGTGTTTTAAATGAAGCCAAGTATTTAGACAATACTCAATGGCACCACCTCAGTTTAAGAGGCATTAATTTACTAAGATTGCATTAACTCAAGCTCTTGCAGCTGGCCATAATATAATGTATCTCCCTATTTTCAGTCTTTGAATCAAATCTAGACAAATAAAAAATGCACTGAAGTCTCACTGAACAATATTTTTGGGTGTCTGCAAATTCTGCAATTACTACAACATGAATCATATGGGAAGACAGAGTGAAAACCAGCCCCTGTGAGTAGGGCAGAGCACTTTCCACTGGACTGTCTTTCTGTGGAACTACATACTCTGGATAATAGCTGGAGAATATCTGATTTATACGAGGAAATAAAACCAAGAGGAGTTTGTGAAGCATGAATGGAAATCTGAGGAGGTGAGAAAACTGCAAGACAAAAGTCATTATTTGAAGAGGGATGATTTGGAAGCTGGGCTTAATGCATGAGTCAGTCCATGCTCAGCTGCTTCAAAGTGAACATGCAGGACGATGAAATGGGCACGTGGAAGAGACATGGCTTGGGAATCACTGAATCAAAGACACCATATGTATGGGCTTTTTCCAGAAAAAATGAAGACAAACTAGTGGAGCGGAGGCAGATTGTTGCTCAGCATGTGTGTTTTGCTCTTCAACTCACCTGTTTATGTATCTCTTAAAATATTATAATTTTATGCTAAGCTAATTATCAGCCTACAGCTTGATGATATTCCAGTGTCATTCAGTGGATCAGAAAAAGACACATCTGTTTTCTTAAAATATTTCACACTTCATTTCAGAAGTTGCCAGTTTTTTATGTGCTCTCAAGGGCATACCCAATGCATTCCTTTTTTTCATCTGTAATGTCAAGAAACAGGAAACTTCTTTAGGATTCAAATGATGTTTATAAGGTGATTCTTATGTTTTACTGAATGTAAGATTTTATTTATGGTATTTTTCTTGCAGAACAATCAAACAATGATTGTCATGTTAGCCATCAAATAAACCCAGGGCTTTTTTAAGAATAAAGAGTAGGAAAAGTGCCTACAGCATGGAGTTACTGTTTTCCTTTTGGCATCTAGGCTGAGAGTTATTAAATCTCAGGGTGGGTCACTTCTCTTATTATAACATGCCTTAAAGCTCTGGAAGGTCTTAATACTTCAGGCTGTTAATGCAGGGAGGGCAAGCCCATGTAATGCAATACTTAAAACTTATAAGTAAAGTTGCACCTTTCTGAGTATTAAAGCTCATTCTTAGAAGAAAAAAGTGCCTCATGGCCTGTTCAAAATACAGCTAAACTAATGTGCACTAGGGCTATTTTACTGAATTGGCTGGAAATGCCTTTGTTTCAGCTGTACATGCAGGGGTGCTGTTCCAACTGTGTATGTGTTGTCTGTCTGTGTGTTGTGCAACATCATTGTGCAGGACAGACATTTTCATTTGGGCTAAAGTGAAATCTAGGCTGGGCACACCTTCATAGCTTATTGCTTAGAGGTGTATAGGCATTAGGAGGCTATATTGAAACGAAGGACTTGTACCAATTTATATTCCTTATACAAAGAGAGGTCTTTACCTTAGGTACCTGCCATGCCCATGATCCCTTACTTGTCTCAGTTCTATGAATT
The DNA here is from genome assembly GCF_028769735.1 of Zonotrichia leucophrys gambelii. NCBI lineage: Eukaryota > Metazoa > Chordata > Aves > Passeriformes > Passerellidae > Zonotrichia > Zonotrichia leucophrys. Next base: position 80,897,135 of record NC_088169.1, read on the forward strand.
GCCTTTAAATTTCAGTGGGAACCTAGGCTGTAGAACTGATAGCCTCCTCTCTCTCTCAATCAACTCTTTCAATATTTTAAACTTTTTTGTTCTTGCCAGCTGAAGCATATTGCTTGGCTTGTGTTACTTGGTGGTTTTCCACTCCTTTCAGTTAGCTGTCAGTATGTTAGGACTTTTCAAGGGTTAAAATTGACTTTTAGGTGACTGTACCTGATGCAATTTTAAAACTTTTTTGTGCCATAAGAGGCACCTGTGTGAATGTAACATTCTGTGTGAAAACACTGGATTGAATTTCATATCCAGGGTTATTTGGTGTTTGGATTAAATCATACTGTTGATTCTTCCTGACCTTAAAATGTTACAAACTATGAACTATATAAATTACATTATTAAATACTACAAGAACAAAAAACTAAGAAATATGCTATGATGCAAAGTTGTTAAAAAGGATTTACAGGTTATTTAATGATAGATAAAGTATAAGTCTTACTTTCAGAGAATGAATGAATTTGAAGGAGAAAATTTTATTCTTTGAGAGAAATATTCTCTTCCACTTTAATTAATTCTGATTGCATCAATACATATTTTGGCAACTTTATAAATAACATCTGTTTGTTTTACATGCATGCTCTTAAAAATTTGTGGATTTATATATAAATAGCTATTTAAGCACACATAATGTAAGTAGGTATTTCAGGTTCATTTTCCACACAAGTATATCTCTTTAAAAGGTCTTCCCCTTAATTTCTTATGCTGTTCGAAGTGCAAGTACTGCGCAATCATTGACAATTTATTGGAAATCTTTAATCAATTTCCATGCATGTTCTATGACAGTGGAACTTTGGCAGGTCCTTTGCAGGTTAAATACGGAGAGCACTGCATATGAAAAAGACATTTTAAAACTCTAAAAAGCAGCCAAATTAAAACAAGTTTATTTAGGGTTACTTGAAACCATGGCAAGACGTTATGCTTCACTGTCCAATTTTTAAGTCTATCTTCTCTTCCCAATCCATCAGAAATACTTTAGAACATTTACAAGAATTCTGTAACAATAAGACACAGATTTTTCACCCTCAAACGTAACAACTGTTTACATTTAGGTTTTTGAAAGCCATTTGACAGCTGTCTGAGAACACATTATTTTATTTTAAAAGGTTAAATTTATAAGCTTGTGGTAATGTGCTTTAGGAATGGAAATGTAGGCACAATGTTAACTTCAGACATCAGTATAGACCATATATAAAAGCAAAATTCCAGATGGAGGTCCATTCAAAATGCCAACCTTCCACACAAGATAATGGTGCAATATTTTATTGGTGTAAGACACATGACTGATGAATCAGGACCTATAGATTTTTATTAGGAGGAAATGGGATTAAAATTTTTTGTTTATTATGTGTTTCCACTCCATTGGCCAGGGTAAGACGCAGCTGAGGAAAAAGAATATAGGCCTCATCCTCAGATCTTAAAGCCTATGGATGAGAAGAAGACAGGTGCCCATAAATGGCAAATGACACCAAGTACAGAAGTGATACTTGCCATCGTGATAAGGACATGGTAAATTATTAAGGAAAAAATTCTGTGGCATACCACTGATATTTTGTGGACACCACAGAAAGTAAAGTATTACAGAGATTTTCGGAAGAAAAAGGAAATGGGTTTACAGATGTTTTAGGTAACTTTCTCCTAAGCAACAGCAGTTTAAGAGGACAAAGGACACTGTGGTTCTGTCATGGTTTGACCAGGAAGGAGTGGGAATTCTGGGAAGCTGTGGTCAAACCAATGAAGGTTTTGGGTTTCATACTGACACCTGGTGTAGCCAGTGGGGTTTGGACACACCTCCGAGAATACACAGGGGTTAAAAGCAGGGCACTGCCCTGGCACTTCCTCTTTTGGACATCGCGGCGAGGAGTTCAGATCTCTCTCCCCGCCCAGCCTGTTGCTGCTGGGCGGGGGAGGGGCCGGCCATGCGGTAGCGGTAGACCCGGGGCCTGGACAGAGATGGGGTTGAGGGGGCTTCGGGGGGGCTTCGAGGATGGAAGGGTGGAAGATCCCAGAGAGTCAGCCCTCGGGCAGCCAGCGCCCCCCCCCCCCCCCCCCCCCCCCAGGAGAGCAGCCAGCCGGGAGGAGAAGGAGGGAGACTGCCCGGCCGCAGCAGCAGCAGGTGTGGGAGTATCCTCGTTCTAAGATAGACAGAGACTGAAACTTTTAACCCTTTCCTTTCATGATTAGAGCCTTGCAAAAATGCTAATCCTCCTCGAAGCTGAATAAGAAGGGAGATAAGAGATGAGATGTGGAGATGATTGGATGGGGAGAGATGATTTGGAGTGGCCTTTTGGCTGGACTTTTCTCGTGGCTATGGACTCAGTTGTTCCTGTGACACAGACTGCATTTAGGGGGAGGCAGTGCCTCAAAACCAGGAAGGTTCTTTGTGAGGACCCCCCGGCCCCAGGGGGTTGGAAAAATATGGGGGGGACAGTTGTCCCAAAAGCAGAGACTGTGCCTTTTTGGAGTGAGACAAGGCATCCTTGAAAGACCACCCTAAAAGCAGCTCTGATCCATGTCTCGGTGGTGAGAGCACTGGGCATGGAAGGAACATGTCACAACCGGCAAAAGGACTTTTTTTCTCCCCGGGCAGTGCCGAAGTGACAAGGAAACATCCGAGGTTTTCAGTGTGTTTCCAGAAGCCTATGGAACAAGAAGGACTCCTTTCCTCTTCATGAACTGATGTTTGAGTATACTAAAGTGTCGTGCCGGGCTGGGCAGTTGTTTTGGGAGAATGTATTGGATTGGGAAAGTCAGGTGGTGGGGGAGGAGGAAAATGGTTTTTTTGTAAGGTTTTCAATTCTTTTCTTTTTCTTCCTTATAGTCTTTCCCTATTTTTCCTGTAGTTTTAGGTAATAAAGTGGTCTTTATGTTTAAGTTAGAGCCTGTTTTGCTTATTCCTGGTCACATCTCACAGCAGACACCAGGGTGAGGCATTTTCATGGGGGCACTGGCTCTGTGCCAGGCTCAAACCATGACAGGTTCCTTTGAAGTCTGATGCTACAGATCTCTCCCAAACTTTCAATTCTAAATGAATGGTAAAAATCAGGAGACCAACAAAGACTATTTGGGGCACTGTGAGTAAAGATGGATGAATGACAGCATGATGCCTCAGCTAACGGATTCATGTACTGGGGCTCTGGGAAAACAGTAAATTATGGAATAATCATTGCAGCAGCTTTTTGGATGGATACTGACAGGCAAAGTGACCTGAACCCTGTAGAACAACTGCTGTGTTAGGTCTGATGAGAAAGACAAACTCTTGCAAGAGTCAGAGAATCAGATTACACTGACTCCAGAGTTATCCCTCAATGGCACTGGAGGTAGAGGAAACTTGATTTCTTCTCTCCTGTTTCATTTTGTTCTAACTTTTACATAGTCATCAATATTACTCTTGTACTGTGTTGGGTTTTTTCATATTTGAGAATATACATGGCAAGTATTTAGTGACTGATTACAAAAATGAGTGCTTGAACAGGAATATTTAGACTTGGATACTTAGACTTCTAAACTTGAGGCAGTCAATACAATGAAGAGTGAGGTTTTCCTCTTGGGGTAAGTCTGTGACCTTCACAGAGCTTCTAGACAGCATTCTTTCTCTCAGGTGATGAAAGAGAGTTCAGAATGTCTGGCTGATAGACATTCCATTTGTCAACACTAAACTCAAGTGAGATGCAGTAATTCATCGTTTTCTTAATTAATTTCTTTTAGACCTCTCATGCTGTGTTGGAATTTTAATATTTTCATCTTGATTCAGGATTATTCCTTTATTCCTTGTTTTTGAGGGGTTTCTTTTGGTTTCATTTTTTTAAATGTTTTTTGTTTGTTTGTTTGTTTTTTGTTTTTTTTTAATTTTAGCTTCCGCTAAACGGCAATCTCTCACAAATGAGAAATCCTATTTTCTAGACTTCCTCCTGGGAAAATGAAAAGAAAGTTCTGCTGATAACACATCAAAAAGTCAAACAAGAGCTCTGCTAAACTGAAAGGCCTTCAGGATGGGGATTATCTGTTGTCTACTTTCTACCTGTTTTTTCCTCACTGCTTAGTGGTCTGCAGTTCTTTGTGAGTTGTATTTTTCCTGTCTTCTTACATAGAAGGAAAAAAAATACTAATTCTGTCCTACTGAGAAGTTGACACTAGGGAGACATGGTCTGTAGCCTGATGAATGTTTCAAACTAACATGAATGAGCAGTGCTCTCCAAAGTGCTGTTTCCTTCTGCCTTTTGGTCTGCAGCTGTTCGCCTCTGCTGTTTCCCATTGGAGCTGCAACTGAAGTTGGTCCAGCTGATCTGGGGAAAACTAACCTACTAACACACAAATGAACCAAAAAGATTTCCATGAAATCTCCTTGTTTCCCTAAATCCTGAAGGGTATTATTCAATTTCACATATTAAAGGAGATATAATGCCCAGTGGATGGTGGGGAATGAGGAGAGAGGAGAAGAGATGGTGACTGTCTCTTTGGCAATGACCTGAGGAGCCGCTGGATTAGGTGCAGTGTAAAATACCACAGATATCAGCTGGCTGAATCAAAACTCAGTCACACAAATTCTATATCCGCAGTTAGTCTATGTGAGTTTTGGCTGGAGATGAAGGGCCTTTCAATGATCAGAGTGTTTTCTGAAGACAAGGCAGTATTGTTTGATTTCCTTGCGCTAAAATGACCTCTCCCTGAGTTTGCCTGTTTCTCTGTGCCCCTGCTGCTACAAGACAATGCTTTCCTGCTTTGTGGAGCAGTTCTAAAGACATTTTCAGTAATGCTGAAATGGTGCTGAAATGGTGCTCTGACATATTTGGATATGGGTATGTGGATCAGACACCCACATTTAATCTTCATTGTGACTTATTTGTCAGCATCAGGGATCAGATTCAAATTTTAGGGCATCACTTGCAAATCCCTAGCCCAAGGGTCGCCACTTAATCTCGGGCTGATATTTTCCTTCCCACATACTTTTCTCTTGCTCTTAGAGATTGTTAAGCCTTTCCAGGGAGCAAGGCCACAACTCATCATTTGGTGGGGACCCAGCAGCCTCCTCTCCCTTGGCCTCACACAGTTCCTTGCTCGTTTAGTCTGTTCTCTTAGTTGCAAACTGTCTTACACCATTCCTTGCCTTGCTTTTGTACCTGCTCTGACTCACTGCAGTTATTTTCTAAAAAAAAAATAAAATAAATTGTCAATTAAGATAGTCTCTCATGTCACAGATTCCAAGTGGAGTTCTTCTTTGTCTTCTCTCTTCTCAGAGAGGACTCTTCTTCGTCTTAGGATCCCATATATTTTTCATACAAGTACTGGAGGTTATTATACTCATCCACGGCTCACCACTCTACCCATGCATATCCAGGCAGATAAACCTATCTGACCCAGACTGTTGCTGCTATCCTGTTTTCTCCAATTTGTAAATCCCTTCTTAACAGAAAAGCACTTTACCCACACCCAGTAGGTGTCCAGGCCTTTAATATTTCTCTCCCTATAACTTCACCAGAGGCTGATTGAGTGTATTTCAATATTTAGACTTGCCTGTCCTTTTCTTGGGGGAAAAAAGGGATGTTCCAATGGTTCCTTTTACCTTCTGGCCTTGGCTATCTGGCTATGCATGCATCAAACATCATTATTACTGTATCTCACATTTTTCCTTATCTTCTCTTTCTGCTCCTGTCCCTTCCTGGTACCTTACTTTCACTGTATCTTATGTAGTATATTTTGATCAAGGGGACCTGTGGCTGGGCACTCAGCACATCTTTCATATCTCAAAGATGAGACATAAAAATTGTGCAAGACAGTGAAGAGATTTCTTGATTGTCATTAATACTCTCTATCAGGCTTTTCTGCTTTAAAATAATTCATGGGACATGCATGACAAACATTTGTTAAACAAAACCTAGCTAGTCACATGGGTCTGGCTTGTAGATAATAATAGTCAAAAATTACAAAAAGGCAGGTTGGAAAAATGCAGATATGGTAGGTATTTATTTGTGTAACTTTCAGTGGATAATGAAATTAAATAATTTTGAATATGTAATTTTTCTAATCACCAAATATATTTACATAATCCCTTTTTCTTACAGTGATTATAGGATTTGTGTGGCAAGACTTACTTTGAAGCTGCATATTATTTATCTCTCCATTTGGTATTCCATTTTTCAGCATAGATAGGTTTTATTTCTGATTTTCTCTTGCATGTGCAATCACTTCTTTTCCTAAGAAGCACTGTTCAAAGCTGAGAGGTACTCTGGGGATTTAGCCTTACTGTATGTACTAGAATTTTAAGCTTTATGCAAAATTATTTGCTATCAGGGCTGAATATCCCTGCACACCCCTAAAATAAATTGACAGTTTCGAAAAGCTTCTGCGGACTGGAGGATCTGACAGAGTAAAGAAACACAGTATAAATGGTTGTGTTATGTTCTCCTTCACGCCTGTGTTTGTAGTGTCAACACATTGTCTTTGAGCTCTTGAAGAGACTTAGGCAAATATTTTTTAAGTGATTCACGCCATAAATTTTGCTTAATGTTATTGTTTTCAGGTAGGCTGCAGAGCTCAGGTCTCTTCAATCAAGTGTTCTCATGCTCTGTAAAACTCTGCCTTCTGCCTTTGATAAAAATAATCCCAAATTCAAAATTAACCATTAATTTAATGCACCAAACTATTTTTGAAGTAGGTCACTAGTCCTCATCCAGAGCATGCAGAAGCCCCTTATGGTGACTGACTAAATGAAGGCATAGCAGCATGGTAGTGACCATCCTGCAGTTTGTCTGTGCATAGATCCAGGAGTGACATGGTGAGAGCTGCATAATTCAATGGGTCAAGAATGCAGCTTTAAAGGTATCTGCCAACTGGGAAAATTTTTCTTACTTTCTGCTAGCCTGTGCCTTTGAAGCATAACATGTTTTCTCTCTTCAAAATCTTTATCTTCAATATTGTAATAACTAGTAGCTGGGGTTAACCAGTAAGTTTTTTGTGAGTTTCCCTTACTTCTGTCCTCAATGTCCTTATGCAGCAAGGAGTGTCACTGATGAACCTCAGCACCAAAGATTTATAGATCATATTAACCAACTCCCCTGCTCGAACAGGTCTCCTGGAGTCAGCTACCCACAACAAAAATGGTCATACAGCCCCTAAAAGCACAGCTGTTTCCCCACACTACAGCATTAATGGGGGATCTAGTGTGAGCCAAAGCTCTTTAAACACTTCCTACCTGATGATTTTCCCAGAAGTTACAAGAATGTATATTTACTTAGAAGAAAAAGCACTTCTTGTTGTAGTGTAGTTTTTAGTTTTGGACAGTTTTTTTCTAACAACTTCTGTAAATGCATTGGAAGATAAACTAACCATGGCTCCCACTGTATGTCTGTCTGGGCTTTTTCCAGCTCAAGTGTTAGATTTTTACTAATGACTTCCAATGGGATGGATATAAACCATGTCTGGGTAATTGATATTACTAAACTCTGATTCTGTTTTCGTTTATATGGGTTTTCTCTCATCATGGGAACAATTCCAGTTTACCCCATGGCAACTTTAATCAGAATTTATCCTTCAGTATTTCATAAATTTTCATTTTGCAAAACTACTTCAACAATTAGTGTGAATGAAGATGTCCTGAACTGGGATTTTTGCTTGTCTGTCTATATTGAGCTTCATTTTTGATTTATTTCATTTTTTCCCAGACAAAAACAAAGGTAAAATTCTGAGGGCATAAGTGACCTTATCTGTTTAGATGTCTGAAAAGAAAATGTAATGAACTGGAGATCTCACAAGTTAGAATTTCTGCTTAAAATATGTATAGTTTTAATAGGTTTTCAGCCTGCATATAGGACAAATCTCAGTCTGAAGTCTCCTCCACCAGACCTGCTCCTGCTGTTACACTCTTTTCTATTATGATTAATAACGTCTGAAATCCGAAACCAAGTCAGCTGCACTATAATAAACTTGGTATCAATTTTACAGGTCACAAATAACCATGTAATTCAATAACCCTCTATGTGTTCCAGACCAACGTGGGACCACATGCTTGTAGGGAGCAATGAATGGGTAATTTGATGAAGAATGAAGACCATATTCAGGGAAAAGACTCTGAAAGCATTTTCTGCATTAGAGCAGGAGGCAGAGTCCGGAAAGGAAAGCATGTTTCCCAGAGATGGTTACTTTTAATGGAATGAACTATCTCTAGTCTTTTAAAAGTGTATATGTATTTTGGAGTGTGTCTGAATGATGAATAATTCATCCTGAAGAGAAAGAATGTGAGCAGTTAAAGAACATGACATCAGACTAGAAATGGCCAGTCAGAAATTTGGTGAGGCAGATTAAACAAAAAACTTTGCTTTGAAGGTGAGATTTGGGATCAATATAAGGTGATCTCACTCAATTGCAGTCAATGCTACAGGAGATTGCATTAAGAATCAGAACCATTCCCTGAAAGCCTATGAAAATACTTAGAAGGAAAGGATTATGTGTTCCATATCTAGCTTGCAAAATAATGTGGTTAAATATGATTCTCAGCTTTCTTTTATATTTAAGAAAATTAAATTTCTTTGGTCGCAGGTGTACAGAAAATCTTGACAATGTGAACCAAGTGAACCCTACAAGCTTGGAAATCAGAAGACAAATTGTGCCCTTTTCCTCATTTAAACTCAATCTCTTGGTTGCACAGCCAGCTGCGTAGCTTTGCTTGGTCTGCCTTCCAGTTGTTCTGCTCTGTTCTTCTAACAAAAATGTGCATGAGAAAGATGCTCTTTATTTCACCTCTTAGGGATTAAATGTACCTGAAGGAGACTCATGACCGCAATTTACATCTGTTAGTATGCCCAGATCCTTTCCTGTGTCCACCTTCTGCTTGTAGCATCTAAATCCCATCAGGACATAAGTTTCTGACACTGATAGAATGTACAGCATCTGAAAAGATTGGTCACTAAAATCCAAAGTGATAAGTGAATCTCAGACATATTCTTCCCTGTCATATTTATATGGCCTAACCAAGGAGATTTTTAGATATATGCAGCAGATCACCTTTGTTGTCAGAAAACCAGAATATATGAGCAGAGATGCAGGAATATTTTCTTTGTTAGTTTAGGCAGCTTCCAAACACAATAATTGTGTTGTGTTTTTAGTAGCCTAGTTCCATTATGACCATTTCTGGCTCCTCAAACTTTATTAAATATATTTATATATTAAAAATATATTATACATATTTAGAAATATATGTGAAGACCACATGAGGGTTGCTGTAATGTTACATAAAACACCAGTCAATCAGGTGATTAACCTTTCCAGATGGCATATTGGATCAGAACACTACCATGTGAAAATTTTGTTTAAGAATATGCTTAATGTTAGTAATATAATAAAGAATATTAATGTTAGTAATATAATAAAGAATATTAATGTAATAAAGAATATGCATTAATCTAAGCTACAGAAAGAATAGCATTATGATGTACCTTATCTGAAACTTCAATATATGATGACATTCACATTAATTTTTCTTTTTTTTAATGAGATTAGTCATATTAAAAGCATGATTATGTTTATATTAAATTCTAAAAGTTTAAAAATATGTTAATTAAATATTTACCTTTTAAAATATTTTGCTTGTTTTGTTTTGTTTCTAATATCTCAAAAATGTAATGTAAATTTAGTAAGAGAAAACTTCTCTAAAACCTTAAATTAAAGCAGACTTTCTTTTTATTTAAGAATTTTTATTTTGTTTCATTACCCTTTAGCTGAACTGTTTGATAAACTTAATCTTTATATATTTCCTTTTTTTCCTATTCCAGTCCTCTGTCACTAAAACATACAGCCAAAGTATCTAGTTGTAGAATTTTTAGTTGTAGAATAAACCTTAGAATTGTGGAACAGTCTGGGTTGAAAAGGACCTTAAATATCTTCTAAATTCAACCCCTAATGTAATATAGAATATACTATTTAATCCATGCTTTTCCCAAAGTCCTCATTGGCCAAGAGTCTAGTGAAGAAAATAAGGGACTGGAGACCATATTCAGGTCATTGCAATAATGTTTGAAGGATGAGATTGTATTTTGCATCCTTTGTACAGAGGAATTCAGACTGGTTCTTCCTGCCATGGGGTACAGCAATCTGGAAAGCATGATGCTGAGCTATCAGAAAAGTATTTTCCTGCCCGTATTGTTCCTTGGCTCTGGCAGCATCATTATACCACTTCTGAAGAGGAGGTGTTAAGTGAGAGGCTTTCTTGTGGGAACATCTTCATGCATATTGGCTGCTGCTGATAGCTGGAGAATCTCTGGATCACACTCCATGGCTTGGTGCATAGGGAACCACAGAGCCTTCACTAGAAGAAAAGAAACTCAGCCAGCATCTCCCATCTCGAATATCTTTGGCTTCAATTCCAAATCTAAACATCAAAAATTTAATGCCCAATGACAGCATTTCCTACTGGTGGTCGTGGTGTGTGTGATCTGAGCAAATGAGACATTTGCACAGTCATCCAGAGCTCAGATTGTTTTACTGCCAATCAAAGGAGAGAAATGGGCATTTCACTCCTTTAGGTACAATTAAACTCAGCCTGGTGTAGACAACTAGAACAGGTCAGAGAAACACATCCTAGAAATGTCGTCTTCTGAAAAGACAAGAGAAACCCTGGATGTCAGGAATGGACCCTTACATTGGAGATGCCAAAACAGCTTGTGTTAGACCTGTGCAAATGCTGACTTCCTGAGCTGATGAATGGCCTCCTCCACTTCCTCCAATATTTCAGCAAGATTTTCCAAAATGTTCCTCAGCTTCTTGTTTGCTGCCAGATTGAAATATCTTTTTATAATTAATTCTTCATGAAGATCTAGTAGAACACTGTGCCTAAAGGTGAGTTTCCACAGCGCCCTTGTTGCCTGCCACCTGAGAGTTACTCTGTGTTTTCCACAGAGGCTCTTTAAAAAAGATGATGAAAACCTGATTTATGCTTTGCATTCATAGCACTGGGCAGAAATGATGGTAACTGGCCTCCCCTCTTCCTTCCATTAATCATCAACAGATTGTCCAGAATATGTAGCTGCTCAGGTGCTGATCTGGATTCCTCCCAAGCAGGATAGCATGTTCAATAATATTTTCCTATACTGTGGCCCTTTGTTCTATCAATTTCTTGTCTCTTCTTCATTTGTCTTTTGAAATGCAGATCAAATACTCTTTTTTCTGCTTTCTGGTGTTTAAGTTTACTGAGCACTTGTAGGTGTGTCTTGAGCTTGTTTCAAAAGGTTCTTGCAGGGAAGCCTCTGCTACAAAAGCGTGGATGTTTTCCTGCTTGGAAACCTAGATGAACTTATTTATGAACCTAGCAACTTATTTATGGAAAAACACTTTCTTCTGACTCATCTACTTGAACTGAAGCCTGGTTTATTTGTACAACTTCTCCCTAGTTTGAAGTTGGAATCTTCTGACTCAGTAGAGCCTTAAATATAGTCTCCAATATAGGATACTTAATTAAGTAAATACACCAGAAGGTTTAATAAATGTAACTGACCACTCAGGAAGGTTAAAGGCCTTCAAGATACATGTGGGAGTGTGATTCAAGGCAGTCTGGATTCTGCTTCTTGTTTCCTGCTTTGCTGCTTAATCTTTCTCATCTGGTGTAAATTAGTCTAATTTTATTACAGCCAATGTGAATCCACTGGCTGGGATTCACACTTCTGAAAATATCCACAGAAATCACATCGGTTAAATTCTTAGATGGATCAGAGAAAACTTGTTGATACTCATAGACAGAAGACAGCTATTCCTCTGGATTCAGTAAAAATTTGAAGCTAGTGTGCTCTAGGAAGTGTTATTCCTGCTGCTTTCCTTGTCCCATTTCCATGTATATTTTCATTTCCACATATATATGTTCGCCTTTCCAGCAAGATATGAGACACCATTTATGCGTAAGATAAAACCAAGCAAAAACTGTATCCTGTGCTTCTGCCACATTATGCCTGGCATTTAATCCAGGAAACTGAGAGAGAGAAGAGTACTGTGTGTCTAAGTCAGTCACTAGTGTTTAAAAATACTCTCAGAAGAGTCTTTGTCTGGGGTCCCTAACGAGGAAAACATGGGCCTGTTGGAGTGATTTCAGAGGAGAGTCACCAAGATGATCAGAATTCTGAAGCATCTCATCTAAAAGACAGGCTGAAAGAGCTGGGCTTGTCCAGCTTATAGGAGAGTAGGCTCTGGAGACAGCTTATAACAGCCTTCCAGTACCTAAAGGGGGCTACAAGAGAGCTGGATAGGGACTTTTCACATGGGCATGTGGAAAGGAACATGTAAAAGGACAAGGGAATGACTTTAAACTGAAAGAGGGCTGGTTTCAATCAGATATTAGGGAAAAATTCTTCATTGTGAGGGTGGTGAGGCACTGGAACAGGTTGTTCAGAGAAGTTGTGGCTGCCCCATCCCTGGAGATGTTCAAGGCCAGACTGGGTGGGGTTTTGGGCATCTCTACATGAAGTCAAGCAAATGTCTGAACTGATTCCAAAACAACTCAGAACAGGAGCCAGCTGTAGTTTTGCTAGAAGAGGTGCTACCACTGATGAACATTTTCAAAAGGGGTAAGAAAACCTCTTGGAGCTTTAGAACGAGGGACCTCAGTTGAAGCATCAAGTAGGTAACTCCTCAAGGGTGATTCTTCTAAGACTACTATGTTGATGAGTCTTAAGTATCTTCACCCAGAATTGTTTGAGAACACAGTGGTTGCAGTCTTCCCGGAGGAACTGGCAGCACGTCATTATACTTGTTTGGCAGCAGAGCAGGAATTTAGGGAACAGCCTGGGGAGAGAAGTAGCACTTTTCTCTCCAGTGACCTGCACTTTGTTACACACAAGGGAATGTGAGTAATTGGAAAAGTGCAGGAGCCTAGAGGCAGCTGCTCTTATGCCCTGTAGTTTTATACAGGGTGGGCAGCCAAAGCAGAGAAATACAGAAGTACATAGCAGCAATTTCTTGGCCTGTATGTCCTAAGAAGAAGCTTTTTGGTCAGTCTTCATATGCCTAAAATCCAGAAGATGTCACGAACTGGTCTCAAACCCTTCTGCACCAATTGCACATCCCATTCTCCACCTGGAAAATCTGAGACATGAAGAAGAAATGAACATGCATGTACTGGTGCTGGGGACACTGTCAGCATACAGGGCTGTGAAGGCCCAAAACATTTCTCCAGTATGGGCATGCAGATTGTTCTCTTAGATGGGGCATGACTCAATGCCAAGTGAAACCAGCAGTACATGCTTCCATTGGCTTCAGTGGCAGCAGATTATGTCCTTAATGGGTAAGTGGATTATAAAAGAATGAGGCGTACAGGCTTTGAGGGATGGTTTTATTCTGTTCTTTTCCAAATACTTTTATTTTATCAGAAAAGGGAAGAATTGGTGGGCTGGGTATTTTAAATACAGCTTTTAACTTGTCATCAATGTGTTTTAAAAGAGAGCTGTGAGTTGAAATTTTTATTCTTCTCTCCTCTAACCTCTTTTTTCCTTTTTTTTTCTTCCTTATAAAGAAAGTTGTAAAGTATACTTGAGGAGAGGTAGTTTGAGGGGGATTTTTTTTTCTATATATATTCTTGATGTATATGGTTCTGACCATTATTTTTGATTACCTGTTCTGGCATGACCGAGATTTCCTGTATTATTTCTAATACTTCTTTTCCTCCCTGGGGAAATTTCATGTCTGCTTTTAACATTTGTCCTTTATTTTTACTTCGTGAAAACTGAGGCAGGGAATTAACTTTGTGTCACTGCCATATCTATTTTTTAGTTAATAATATCTTACATTTACAATATCCTCCTCTGTAATCTCCTTGGATGACCTTCCTGCCCTAACACATTTCTATCGCTTCTATTGTCTCCTCACATGTTACTCTTTTCACTTTCTCATCTCTCCCCTCCATAATCCCCATTTTATCTCTCACATTTGGTCCCTTTGTAACCTTGATTACTTTGTACAGAGCATTTTTCATTCACATTGGCACACCTTTTCCTTGACAGTATATTTACTGGGTAGGTAGCATGCACATACACAACATTCCCTGAGGCAAACGTGAATTTTACTTTGAATGCCTTCCAATTTCGCTCACTTGCTCCTTCCTTTCATGATTCTCTTTCACTTTTACCCAACAGTGTCGGTTCTAACAAAGCTTGCTTCACTGAAATTGAACACCCATACTTTTTCTTCTGTATAGAAGAATACTCCTTTGTTTACTTCCATGGTAGAAAGGTAATTATATTATTGCTCTATTTGCCCTGCTTCATGCCTTTGTGTGCTGTCTAGATCAACTAACCAAAAGGACATTATTGAAAGCTTATTTTTTGCCTCTATTCTTCTACATTATATATATAAAAAACACCTTACATTTTTGCTTTTTGTTCTCTTAAGAGTCTTTCTCTTTTCTTTCCAACACGTATTTTCGCCTCCCTTTGTCTGCTCTCTCCATGTGCCTTTTGTCCATTCTCCATTTCCACTCAGTTGTTCTCTTTTGAGTGTTTTGACACTGGCTTCAATATAACTTGTGTTTGAACTCGTATGTCTTTGCCCCTCTGTTCCTTAGATTGCTGCTAACACTGAGAACCAAAGGTTGTAAGCCTGTGCTCTGCAGTAAACTTGCTGGGGTCGCAAGAAGCTCAAAAAATTTCCTGTCTTTTCAGAAGAACCCTGGATCACTTCTGCATGCCCCTCTCCATCCCACTCCTCACAAGGAATCTAGGTGACCTCTGGTGCATGACTGCTGTTAAGGCTTGTTTTCTATTTAGTATATCCATAGGCAGTCTAAAATGGGCTTGTGTGTTGTATTCCTAAATTTCAAGTTGGCCACCTGCAGATATTTTTGACAAATTAAAAATAGACTGGTTAGAACAAAAATTCTCTGGGATGTGTCTCGTGGCTCTCTGCACCCACACCCCACCAATCTTAAATCTGGCTGGGTATATTCCTTCTTTGGAGATTCCAGCAGGTTTCCTTTGGGTTGTTTCCAAAGGGCATGATTACAGAACATAGTTTAGGTGATAAATAGATGCGCCAGGATGGATGCCAGCATGTTCTACTTCAGTGCCTCTACACTAGAGAGGAGCAGAAAAAAGGACTAAGCCTATAGGCAACATAGTTGAGCCAGTGAGTACCAGGCATCAGTCCCCCATGTAGGTGCCTCAGGAGTGAACAGGCAGTTTATTCCATTGCTAGAGGAAAGCTGGTCCTTCAGAGTTTTTCTGGACAGGAAATATAGGGGTAGATTTTGATCTGAAGCTGAATTAGAACACCTGGCATTAGTTGAAGGTTAAGAATGTTCACAAGGGAGCAGTCATGCAGACTGCCTGGTAACTTTATATTCATGTTCAAAAAGGCAACATGGGAACTCTCCTGACTGGACAGGCTGTCTTGACTTCACCTCTGGGCAAGAAGTTGTCTGCACCTTCTCTTGCTTTACTGCAGGTTATTTATCAGCCTTTCTTACCACCCTGCCCCAAGTGAGAAAAGTCCTTTGTATCCTTAGCTTCTGGGAAGCTAATGCTCTAGGCTGGCCTGCTTGTTCCAATGCCAGCTCTCAGCCAGTGCTCCACCCTGCCCAGACAAAGGCACTTACCTGCAGCACGGCTCTTCCTGAACTAGAAGAAACTTATTGCCTCAAGCTAGTAAAAATGTAGAGCACTACCATAAATTGGCTCTCAAAGAGAGCAGTTTGGCTTTCCCAGCACTCAACAAGTCAGCACCCTCTATGCATATAATTCTCTCCCTAGATATTTTCATTTACAAAATATTACATCTTGTCTTGCTTGCAAATCATAGATTTATTCTCACAGAGGTATCTAATCCTCAGTCTCCTGAAAGTTAATCCTGTAGTCTACCCTTTCCCCAAAAATACTCAACAAAGAACATAAAATAAAGTATAAAGACAGCCAGGATCATGTACCTTTTAAAACTTCAAATTAGTCCCATCTGTGGCATGGCTGAACACAGAAATGTAATATAAAATATTATACCCATACTTATCACTTGAAAGATTTGGGGGCTTAACAGAATACTTTCTTTTCTCTGTGAAGATTTAAACCCACATTTATCTGAAATTAAAAAAAAATAAAGCAAAGTATTTTCTTTTTCCAATTAGCAATGCAGATGAAATATTTATAATGATAGGACAAATGTATTGAAATTTTATTCCAATTTTCTAAAGCATTTAATATTTCTGAGATTTAGGTCAAAAAGAATGGAGCATAATAGCCTAGCAGGGTAAAAGTCTTCTTTTTCAGTTTTGATACCTTAATCAACAATTTGGACTTGAATGTGTTGTGAAGTCCAGACTTATCAGAATTTGCTCTCCTACTGTCAATATGGTGTAATGCCAGAATGATATCAGTTTCTCATTGAGATCCTGCTCTTCTTCAAGTCAGGGTAAAACTCAAGGAAAAACAAGGAAGTCAAAGAATTTATTATAACTTTATAAAAGCATTGGTAAGGAAAGAATCAGTCTGAATAATCAGTCAAAGTCATACAGTTCAAACCTTACCATTTGTTTTAAAGCATTACATTTTATCTGATGTGAAGGAAGTTAGATTTGTGCTTCCTTGCAGGAAGAAGTCAAGACATTTTGCAATTAATTTCCATAGATCAAGAAATCATACAAAACTGAGGAGGGGGGAGGAGGTGCTGGGTGTTTGCCACAGACATTATCCAATTTTTCATGAGGTCCAAGTGTGGAAATGAGAGAATAAATTGTATGGGACTCTCACATTTCTTTGCTAATATTTAATGGAAAAAACAGATGGGAATTACTAGCTTTTCAGCTAGAAGGAATAATTTTTCTGAGTGCTGTGACTGTATGCAGTAAGAGACATTTTGTAGGTTTTGTTCATTACGTGGTGTCAGGTGATTATTATTCTGGTACTACGAAGTGGAGGGATAGGGTCCTTTGTTTCTAGATTAGCAGATGTAAGGATCATTTATCTTTGGCTCTCTGAAAGAAAAGTCTCTTATAGTGAGTGCATGTTGTTTGGCACCTATGACAGTCAGCCACTCAGATCAGCTAATGGGCAGAATTTTGTCACTGTGTTAGAGAGGTGTTTTTAGAAAGGTTTAGCCCACTTTCAGGAATGTGACTGCAAAATATTCTCAGGAAAGGGAACAACATGGTGCTGTCATGGCAAGGGTGAGGATATTGTCCCTTGCATTTCTCTTTTTTCTTTTTGAGAAGCAAAAGGAGTGCTTTAGATTTACTGCATTCTCAATTTTCAAAGATTTCTTTTTGCCTGAAAGTATCCAAACCTATGCTTGCACATGCATCTCTGCAGCTCTGCACAAAATCCCAAAAGTTGGAACTGTCTTATGTTTCCAACATTGGCATCTTTTTGATGAGCTGATAGCAACTGAGATCTTTCCTGATTCATCATTTTTAGTCTGGGAAAGCTACTAATTACAGAGGAAAATAAATGAAAGAGGACATAGCTGTCTTGAGGGTTGATTCCCTGCAGAGCACAGAACCCCGCCTTCTCTTTCCATCAAACACATAAAATTTACACCAGAGTTCAGTGACACCTGAAATTATAAAACAAATCAAAACAAGATTTGAAAAAAAAACCAAAGGCAACAACAGGTAAAAGAGATATGAAGAGAGAAAAAAAAAAAAAAACAACAAACCCACCCTTTTTTCTATACCTAAGAAGGAAACTAGACTAAGGTAATCAAATAAAGAGCAGAAAGAGAGACAAAGAGCTAGACCATGACATCATTATTTATGTTGGTCTAGCAGCTTATTCAACAAATGTTCTTTTCTTTTTGATGCAGAGCAATCTTCTTTTTATTGTCATTTTTACTGCTGTAGCACAAAAGGGGCTCCTTTATGGGCCAAGATTCACAAGTTCCTTATACTGCTAATAATAAAAAATGATTGTTACTTTCTGAGGAGTCCCTTGTGATATGGGTATTTTCCCCACTATGCTGCTGTGAGGCGAGGATAGAGAGCCAGAGCCTGCCCTGGGAGATGACTCACCATCACCAAGTCTGAAAAACTCCTTCCCCTCACAACTTTGTGGAGAGGCACCCTGCTACTCCTTGGGCCTCCTGATCACAGTGTGGGAACAGCAGGTGTGTTTAATATCACCAGTCGTGGAGGATTGAGATGCCACTGTGATCAACATGAATTCACTCCCTTATTATGAGATAGAGAGAGAGAAGGTAAAAGCAAATTAATTTTTTATGCTAAACTATCAGGTGTAAGTAACTAGTTATTGTATTTGATAAATCAAACAATACAAAGCTATAATTAGCTTTGGTTTTGATGTTCTATCTGGATGCCTTCCAGCTTCCCCATCTGAGCTCTGGAAATCCCCAAATGAAGATCCCACAGCCTCTCTGGACAACCTGCTCCAATGTTTGACAAATTTCATTGTGACTTGTATTATCTTTATTCCTAGCTGATATTTCCCTTGCTGCAGCTTTGGATTCCTGCCTCTTCTTTTTGTCCTGGCCATGTCTTGAAAGAATCTGGATACTTTATAACTCTTCCATGAGATAGTTGAAGACAGCAGTTAGGTATCCACTGAAGTTTCTCCTCTTCAGGCTGACAAAGTCCAGATCCCTCAGCCTCTCCTTGAGTGTCTCATGCTCTACCCACGAGATTTGTCTATCACTGGGAAAATTAATGAAATTTATAATTTTAATGTTGTTTTTTTTTTCTGGAATACCACAGAATTAAAACTTGGGCACAGTATGCCCAACATCAATGCACAAATGCTAAAGAGATGAGGCCTGTTGGTTGTGACAGTGTTTAGAGCCAGGAGTCTGAGGAAGATGGTTCTTTTTCCCTGTCTACTCTGCCTTCATAAGACTCCACCCAGAGTGCTGCATCCAGCTCTGGGGTCCTCAACACAAGAAGGACATAGACCTGTTTGAATAAGGTTGAAAGGTCAGAAGATGTCAAAAAGATAACCAGAGGGCTGGAGAGCCCTTTCTGTGTAAACAGGCTGAGAGAGCTGTGATTGTTTGGCATGGAGAAAAGTCTCCAATGAGACCTCATCGAAGCCTTCCAGTACTAAAAGGGTGATTATGAAAAAGAGTGAGAGTGACTCTTTGTACAGAGAAATAATGATAGGACAAAATCTTTTAAATGGAAAGATTTAGATTAGAAGTTATTAAGAAATTCTTTACCCAAAGAACTGAGTAATGAGTCACTGGAAAAGGTTGCTCAGAGAAGCTATGCATGACCCATCCCTGAAAGTGTTCAAGGACAGGTTGGATGGCGTACTGTGCAACCTGGTCTAGTGGGTGGCATCTCTTCCCATAGCAGGGGAATTTGAAATTTATGATCTTTAGGGTCCTTGCCGACCCAAACCAATGTATAATTCTGTGATAATGAAGCCCATGATGCTGTTGGACTTCTTGGCTACAAGAGCGCAAGGCTAACTGCTCCAATCACATTTCAGTTCAGTGTAAATTCTTCAACATCATATTCTTGATTGCTGTTTAATTAGGAACATACCTAACCTCTTAATTCCTTTCATCTAAACCAGTAATTGCTTGACATAGCTTTCATAAAAACAATATCATCTCCAGCTGAATTGCATCTGCTTGTCCTAATGTTCTGCAGGTTATGAACCAATACATGCTACATACAAGTTTATGAGCTTGCCTCTACCTGGCAGACCAATTTACATAATATTTTTCTTAATTTCTGAGTATATATGAGTTTATATGCATAGTTTTTAATAAAATTTAATTTGCATAAACACTTAAGTGAAAACAAGAACTGTGTTTCATTAAGTAATTAATTGCTCATGGAGTGGAAATTCAACAAGAGGAAAGATAAACAACACTGAGATAATATTTTTCCTATTTTCCTAAAGGGGCTTTTTGTGACTGGAAACTCAATGACAACACTGTAAGAGATGCCATCTATCTGTAGTATACTGCATGAAGAGTGAAAGGGAATAAGTATTTTGGGATGTGTAGCAGTTGGGCTACACGTCCTAGGTCTGTGTCCTAGAGGAATAAGCATTCCCAAGTCTGGTATCCAAAGTGACTCTTAAGGAAGATAAAGAAGACATATGATAACTGTTCCCAAGTATGATAGCTCTTGAGGAACCGAATGAAGAAAACAAAAATTTCACACCTATAGTCACAGAAACTGAGCAAAATAGAGGCAGAGTTCTAAATATGAAACAGGGAAAGGTGTGTTGTGACAGCTCTGTCAAACCAATGTAACTTTGGTTTGAGGTGCCAGAGAAGAGGCAGGTGGGAAAGGAGTTTAGTAAGAGGTGTACCCATGGCCAAAGTAAAAATTTCTTTTGTGGCAAGTCGAAGGTGGAAAGATCAAGGCAAGATAATATGATTGGATTAAATTTTAGATCAAAATCTGATGGATAAAAGCTTGGATTAGAGCATATGTTAGCTACCTGCAGAGGTTGTGAAGGATTAGCCAGGAGCAGCTGTCTGCATGTGGTGCCACAGCAGAGCTCTCCAGGCTCAGCCTCAGACCATTGCAGAAGTTTACCAGTCTGGTCAAGAGCAGGGGAGGTTGCTCTGAACTGTAATGCACGAGAAATATTGCTATAAATATTGCTATGAGCAGGACAATCAAACCTATGAGGTCTTTGAAGATGCCCTCATAAAATATTGAGAACATTAAAAAAAGAAAAAGACAATTTAAGCTGATCATTTTCTTAAAAATATTAGACCTAGAACAGAAGTTTGCCATGTCTTTACATTAAAAAAAAAAAAAAGAAGAAGGAAAGAAGAAAGTGTTTAACCCTCCAAAATGAAAATTGATGGAGATTTCCTTTGAGAATTTTGATTCTGTGGCATCAAGAGTCAGGGAAAAAGTTGTACAAAAAGTAAATCTCTTAGCTCTTGGAAAGAATAGTGAGTTCTGATAAAGTTGTTGCAACAAATAAAGGAACTTGAAATAGCAGTAATTTTAAAAGTCATTAATGAAAAAGAAAAGGAGAAATCGAAGATTTAATACCCTTTAAATGAATGGCATAAGGCCTCCTTGTAATATAAAAGATCTTATTAGTGAGTGACCTTATTAAAGACAGACAAAAATAGGAATTTACCTGAACCCACAGAAAGTTAACGGAGTTGTATTACAAGATATACACTAAGAAACCAGAGGTTGTTAAATTAAAATAGGACAGAAAAATCACTTACCTCAAAGTTTTTCAAATAAAGCACAAAATCTAAAACAGACAGCAACTTTAGAGGGGAAAATATTTATTTTATGTTATAGGATATGCCAGAGATCCTGAAATATGCAAGGTCAGACAGTAGTAACTGGAATGGTACATATTAAAAGCAGTATTTCTTGAACAAATCTCTTGAGAAATTACTTGTATGGGTTTTGTCCAGCTGCTGGAAAAGGCTTATGAGGTTGTTGTTTCAGAAACATTACTATGCAGATGGTGGTGGTTCAGACCCATTGTGTACTTCTCCTTCTGTCCTGATTTAGCCACAACTCCCACTAAAATTGATCAGTGAATGGATTACTTGCAGAATAACCCATTTACTTTAGTCCCTGGCTGAACAGTTTTTTCATGCTTGCTTTCTCCCTTGTATGTGGTTTACAGGATAACGGTATTCCCTGATGAGTTTTAAATTGGATTTCTCAGCTGAAGAAACGAAGCGCTCATTCACTAAAACAGCGATAGAACAGAAGATTTTTGGTGTCTGTGGGAACTGAAGCTGAGAAAAATTACTGTGGTCAGAGAGCTCCTTGGATTTTCTGATGTTTTGATGTCCCGTGCAGTAGGGCACTAAACCTGCCCTGCGGGTGTGATGGATTTGCAGTTGGAGTCCTTCCAAGTACCACAGCTCCCGAGTGCAATGCCGAGACTGATGGCTAGGCTGGAACAACCCGTTCTACCCTGCGCAATCAGGAAGCATTTGAAGGACAGAAAATTTAGCAGCAAGAAGGTTTTGGAGAGACAGTAGGTGGAAATGAATGTAATCATAATAATTCCAACTTAGAAATAAAGAGGGAGAGAAATGAAAAAGCCGAATAATTTAATTTTGACGTTTTTCAAGTATCTATTATTAAGTGATGTATTTTATCATGGAAACATGAGAGTGCTACTTTGAACACACTTTTTGAGAAAATCTGCCAATTCTTTGGTATCAAACCAATATTTTTGGCTTAAAAAGACTGAAATGCCTTTTTGAAGAGAAAGAAAGAATAAAATGATTGGCATTAAATCATACATGGAATTTTATTTTTTACCAAAATAAAAATTTATATTAAATTTCTCTTTTAATTGAAAAAACAAGGAGCATTTTCTCAGCCCTAGGCAATATAGAGATTTTTATTCTCTTTGCATTTTCTTCCCTGTGGCTATACTGGCCTCAGTATCCAATTTTTACTATGGAGTAGAAGAGTAAAGAGGTGGATTATTACAATTAAATGTCAGTCAGCATGTCAGGTTTGCCAATCCACTTGCAGGGATCCATCACATCTGCAAACTTTAAAAATTACTGAAGTATAAGAAGCGTGTGAGGAAAAGAACTGTCTTTTGAAGAGGGCATACCACACTACAGATAGGAAAATGAGACACAGGGTAGCCAAAGCTGACTGGTCTGTCAGTCAGGAGCACAATTTAATTCTTTGTCCAGCAGAGTTGTTCATTGTACTGTTCAGGGTATGAAAAATCCTTTTTTTTTTCTTTCCTGTTGGTTGTGAAGTTCTCTGCATATTTACAGAATGGCAATGACATTTGTTGAGCTTCCCTGGGCATCTCCATTTATTGGAGGTATTTTGGGGTTTAAAAATGCCCAGACAAATAGAATTTTTTTTCTCTTTCTCTAGGGAAAAAAAAATCAGAAATAACGGCATGAAAGTTGATTGTAGAGTTTGTCCTTTTCTCGGAGAAATTGCTTTTGGGTTACACCTCCAGTGGAAGGTACTGCATTTAGCTTTGAATGCAGGGCACAGTGCTCTGGAGAAGTAAATATATCCTGAGCCTTGGCACAGCCACCTGGCACAAAGAAGGAACATATTAATATATCTGGTTTTCTCCTGATTTTCAGGTGGCCCTGTGCCATCCTGCATGGGAGCTCGAATAGTGTCCAGGATATTGTTTAGCTGTCCAGGCATGATGGCTTCTTCCTTACAGGTCAGCACAAGTCTGTAATTGGCACTGAGGGAGACACACCAGAAGTCTATAAAATGATGAGAGTCAAGGAAGAGACCAAAAGGGAATCATTATTTACTGTCTCTTCCAATACAAAAACTAAGGAGATGTAAATGGAACTAGCAGGTGGCATGTCTGGAAAATCAAAACTAGCGTGGTACTTCACATAACTTGTGAAACTCAGAATATTGTACATTATAAAATATGTATGAGTTTAAAATGAAAGGGCCAAATACATGGAAGAAAATTCTCAGGCAAAAAAAAAAAAAAATTAAAATAAGCAAACCAAACCAAACCAAAACCTAAAGCAAAACAGAAAAGAGGCTGCCCTGAGAAGATTTCTACTGGCTTGTAAATGCTGGAAAAATGTCTCATATCCTTGTGTTCTTTCCATTACTAGAGACAGCTACTAGCCTAGTCCACTCTGTCTTGGTTTACAGATATTCTTGTAGCTACATGGTCTTTGCTGGTGGAAAGAATCAGACACTGAAAACAGAAGAGCTTGCAAGAATAGAGACATGATTAAGAAATAAATACTATCCGAGCAAAGTCAAAATTAATATAAGATATATTTTTCTCAAGGGTACGAACTATGCAGTCACTGTCAAAATAAACTATTGAGACAAAGAATTTCACAAGTTTCAAAAATAGTTTGGAGATGTACTTGGAGGACTAAAATAAGCAGAACAAAAAATTATGCTAAATCCTGTTATTCAGTGTTTAAAACAACCAAGTATTATTAGAGTGTGATATAAATGTGAACCAGATTATCCCATTTTGTAAAATGTAAGTTGTTTAAAATCTTCTCTGAATCTTTTGGTTCTGGCCAGCTCTGGTTAGAAGCTGGGAATGGGACTGTTTGGTTTAGTATAGTGAGTTCTTTGATCCTGTGGGTATTTCTGTGACATAGTGTGCACCTGAAAAAATTGAATGGAAAGGAATTGAAATTAAAATAAGAGTGAACTGAGCTCTAAGCAATGCAAAAAGGTATGAACCCCTCTCCCCCCAGCAGTATCTGGTGGAGTTTTCATTTACCTCTGTAGTCTCTCCTTGGTCTCTGTAGACGTATGGTAGAGGTTACATGAGTACCAGTCTGTACAGAGGCCTTTCAGCATCAACTTTCCATCTTGGTTAAACCACACCAGCTGGGTAAGGCTGATTGTGCTGCAGGATGAGGTGCAAGAACACCTTGGGAGAGCCTTCACCAAACAGTGGCAGCCTCTATTGACCTGTGCCCTAGGAAAATACAGGTTTCCTTTTTAAAAAAGGACAAATAAAAAAAAAAAAAAAAGCCCCGAAAAAACCCCCCACAAAAAACCCCCAATATTCAAAATGGATTAAACAGGAAAATAAGGTTAAATAACAGGCTTATTAATGAAACATGTCAGATGTCTCCTCTGTGACATCCAATAAGACATGAAACTGGCCATATCAAGTTTGTTTAAAGGTCCATCTAACCCACTATCCTTTCAGTTTAAGCAACCAGGAGTGGATTTTTAGAAAAGTGCTTAAGAATATGGCCAGCATGAAGTAACACTGTCTTAATGTCTTACTTGATGGATTCATGTTCCTTTTTTTTAAAGAAATCTTACCTCCTTACCTTTGGATAAGCAAAAGCAAAAAAAACCACTACACAAAAAAACCAAAAAAATAATCAATGAAACAAACCCAAATAAACCTCTATAGCTGAGCGGATAATAAGAATTTGCCTGGAAATTACCCGTTGTTAAACATATAAGATTTGTTAAACATTATTCTCTTTTTCTTTTTAATCTTTTCCTTTCTCTCTCTCTTTCTTTTTTTTCTGTTTGAACTGACCCAGTTTTTAAATCCCTGTCAGAGATCTTATGGTTTGTAAAGGAATCCATGCAGTGTATTATAAATCAATTCAGGCCTTCTGTAACTGATAAAGACAGATATTGCTACATCAGTATCATCTCACCATTGAAGTAGTTAACCTGATACAGATCTTCCTAACGCATGTTTTTTCATGTGTTAGCAATGGAATGAGAAATCCAAGCCTTTGATGATGGTTGATGCTCTTTCCTTTCATATCCCTTATGAAAAGCTTGAGGCTTCAGCCCTGTGACACTATAGGGAGGAATTAAAGTGTATCCCTACTCAGCAAAACCTGTATCCATGTATTCCTGAGGTCAGAGCAGGCTAGGCACATGCTTAAACATCTGCCTCATAGTGAGCTGCACATGATTTTAAAGTTAAATCTGTTCTTAGAAAATATCCTGCTGGATGTGAATGAAACTATAAGTGAGATCCGATGGAAACGATCGTTGCGCACACTGCTCCCTCCTGTGGGCACCACTGTGCACCAATTCAGCAGTGCTTGTCTCTGTGGGTTGGGAAATTATTTTGAGAATCAAAACCAGCAATGACAGATTTCTGAAGTGCTGAGAAGTCCCATTTTGGTGTTTTTAAAGAAATGTTTTGATTTTTAACTTCAAAATGTCTTAGGAGAACAAAATGAAAACAGGAATGTTTTGATTAGCACTTAAAGATTTTCTGAAATATTTTGTCACATGAAATTAGGGTTTTTTTAATCTACTTCTAATGAAAAGAAAAAAAATCAGAATTTTAAAATGAAAGAAAACTAAAATTCCCTAATATCTCTGTTAAAGATGGTAGAGCATGGGTTGAAGGAAAAAGTTGGTTTTCTTAGAAAGTTATTAATAATGAGAGGGAATATATTTTTTCTAATTACTTTTTTTGGTGTGTTGTACTAGAGGAATTCCAATATCTTAATTTTAAACTTCAGTTTCGTTTATTTGTTAAATGAGATATCTTTTTTCTGCCCTTAAAAGTCATGATGGAAACAAAATCTTAAAAAATATTTTTCTTTAATATAAGTAAAATGTAAAAAAAGAGAACAGTGTTAAAACCGTAGCTGTAACATTTACAGACTGCTAAAGGAAAACCACATAAAAATCTTAACTGTATAAAAAGAATAAAATGACAAAAAAAACCAATACAAATATTTCTAGCCAACAAACAAACATCCCAAAGGGAACTGAAGCTGTGCTTGACTGTGCTATTATTTTATAGATGTGGGGGAAAAATCTCTCCCTTGGAGGCCTTAAACCTAAAGGAAACAGGAAAAGGGGAAGATATGAAACCCAGCTTGACAGACGGAGGGAAACATTGATTCCTATTTTTTATTTTATAAATATGGTTATTCAGTATGCATTATTGTATAATTGCCTCAGATTACTTACCTAATTCTGTCTATGTTACAGTTTGTACCATCTGATCTTGATTAAAGACAAAGTGTTGTACGAGAATATAAAAACTGATGTGTAGAATATAAAAACTGATGTGTTTGTGGTACAATGGTTAAAATTTTTGTTCTAATAAATCCCTCTGAGCTTCCCCTGTGTTTTGGGTTTTTTTTCAGATAGTTAATTCTGTCAAGTGGAACACTTATTTAAATACTTCCTATAAAAATTCACAGCTAAATGAGCTAGAGAAAAATAATAAATGGTTATCACAGAGTGTCTACATAAACCTTCATTTCTGTCAGGGCTATTGGGAGCACTAATCGTAATTATATGATTCACTTGGCTTAGTGGGTGCAGCATGATCAGAAAGGTACAACATAAAAATAAAGGACTGAAAGACAAATCCTATTTCACTTAACAGTTTTTCTTATAGCCACCTTTGATTTAAAAAAAATTGCCAGATTAATATTTTCATGTTTTACAGATCCCAGAAAAGACCTTGATAGATGTCTGGAGAGACATCTATCACTGTGGGCTTTTTCCAGGGAGAAGGTGTCCTGCCAAGCTGTATAAAGATGAAACAGAATGAAAGTTTTGGGCCAAATATTTATTCCAGAGGGTTCAGTGGATTAAGGATGCATTCTACTTGCTGATCATCTGAGTCCCTCTTCACAGCTACATGTGAGTTCTAGTGATGAAAAGTTCAGACTTGGGTAAGGACAGAATCATATTCACTAATAAACAAATCCAAAGAAAAGGGATGAACCAACTCATTCTCATTTCTGGGAGAAATGCTCTGAGGCAGTTCAGGCTGTGTCTATGTGTTGTAAAACATGCAAGTTGAACATAAACTTTGTTTCACTGTGAGACATCTGAGGGAAATTAAGTCCTCTTGTTGCATCTAAGGGCTGATACAGCACTGGAATGTACGACACACAGCATGGCATTTACAATTGCTTAAACACTGGAGTAAAGTCCACCAATGTCCAAAAATTCCATTCCTCCTAGAGATTAGGCTGAACCAGAAGCTGAAATGTCTAAAGATGCATATTTTGGGAGTTTATAATTAAAATTGAAATATCTAATCTCAGCCATTATTTTGGGGCACAAAAGATTGGATCAGCAGGTTGCTAGTTTTAGACACAGTAATCTCTGTTTCTTCTATAACACAACTTAAAAATGAAATAAGACAAAACTGGCCATAATGAAGTGGAACAATAATTTGGTTTTACAGGATTTTTTCTTGTTTTCCGAAGGAGTTGTTAGAGGGGGAACCTAACATTTGAAAACTTGCTACAGATGCATAATTTTAGGATTTCCTTTCTGATGCACAATTCATAAACTAAAGAAGGGAAAAGAATACAAGGTTAGAGGTGTGACCAAAGTCACAAATTGTAATAATTCCATGTAGAAGTCTATGTTTGGAAGATATTTGCAGGTTTTTTATTCATTAACTTAGCTAGGTTGTGTCTTGTGATCCACAAGCTAAATAATTTAAATAAGTAAATAGTGATTGTCAGTTGTGGTAAGAATGGATTAATGCATCTTTCTAGATAGTGGAAGTCACAGTATTTGTGAAAAAGAAAAAAAATTAACTTTTCTTAAGTTCTCTACTCTATGTAGTGGACAGATAAAATGACTTAAAATGTTCCTGGAAAGTCATATGAGGAATTGATTCTCAAATTTCATGGACAATGCAAAAAGAAATTTGAAAATCGCTCATTAAAGTGCAGTATGAATCATTTGATATTTGGGAAACTGACTTCTAACATGCTTAAACTGTTGCTTACCCATGGGGGAGTAAAAATTTTTTTCTATTTAAATTCCATAGCCGCCTATATTAATTTCTAAGACTGAAGGTTCTTATATCAGCAGAATGAGAAGATAATACGAAATTATAACAATGGAAGGTGAAGCTAAATTCTAACAAACAACTACAGAAACACTAAGAATTTCAAGATTTTTTTGTCATGAAGGATTATAAGATGTGGTTAAATATCAATATGTTGAATTTTCCAGCATTTCAATTCTTTAACAATGTTTTCTATGCTTTACTTGGAATTTAGTGAAATTTGAAAACATGGTATAGGCTAATTACGGTAATTTCAGAGCAAAACTCTATGTCTTGGGATATGTAAAATTATCTTTCTTTGAGATTCTTGCAGAATTTAAAATCACCAAGTCTTAATTCTTAGTTCAGAACTGCATTTTCTGGTTTTAAATATCATGACTAGAATGTGGTCTAAGAAATCACTATTGTATTGTGCCAGTGGGATGGATCATAGGAAACCAAAAGACTTTTCATTTGCATGCTGCATTTAATACACTGTTCTCTTTTGCCAGACATTTAAAGAATTGCACTTTGACTCTGAACTTTATTAACTCTATTACCATATTTTCTGAGTCAGTCTTTTTGCTTTGTTTCAGCAATTTCCATCCCTTTCATCCATCTGAGAGATTTGTGGTGCAAACAAATCAATTTTCTGGGCTGTTGCTCAAGTTTTTACAGGGAGACATATCTGCACTTGTGGACACTGAGAGCTGAGGGATTTGAAGGGGGACACTCGAAGGCACTAATTTCTTCCATTTTTGGTGAAAAAAATTACTCTGCGCTGTTTTACTTTCCTGGTTATTTGAGGCTCTGCACTCAATATAACTTTTGTCAATTAAGTGTTCATCAGCAGATGGACAAATACTGAACATCAATGCAGAAAAAAATCTTAAATATTGGCTTCACTCTACTCCTCCATAAAATTGGATTAGAAATATTTTCTGAAAATATTTTCCATGATTCACTTACAGTTAACGAAGTCTGCTATAATTTCTGTTACTGTATAATTTGCTGAAAAATTCATGGCAATGGATAGAAAAGCATGAGAACAACACAAGGTTTGGATTAATCCATGCACCAAAAGCCTGTCTCCTAGTGATTATTTTCAGTTGACAGAAGGGCACTATTTTGTTGCACTTTGTAACAGGCCAGGAAAGTAGAGAATATAATTGTATTATTATCACACTTAGGAAACTTAGCCAAGGATTTTGTGCCAGTACTGTTCATTTAAAAAATCAAGTTGTTCGTAGTTGACAGAAGTGAAAATCTCAGTATAAAACAAGCTATGAGAAAGAAAGAAGCCTGATGAAACAATAAAGCAGTTTAATTGATTTTGTTGTCGGCCCTTGTCAGGTGCTTGATGCCCCATAGCACCATAATTGGTGAAAACAGCTTCAGTTTGAGGTAACTAAATTTAGGCATCTGCATAAAGGTGTCACCAGTGAACTGATGGTCCGTTCTCCCATTACAGCTAGGGGTATGGAGCATGTCCCAAATGGGCTCCAGCTGCCTTTGTGGATGTAGATGACCCCTAGCAAAGGTACAGACACGCGGCACAGCTCACCTTTCCCTGACACCCTACCTTGTTGAGGTTGGGAGAAACACATCACTGTCAAACCTAAAAGATCCATTGCAGATTTCTGATTTATTGTTATAAATGGCATTATTACTAATTCACAATACATTTATGACTACTCAGAAATGCTCTTTTAGACATAAAATGTGAAGCAAGTGGAGAAATGTTATCTTGTACAGAATACATGACTCACTTTGGAACTGACAAAGAAGATTTCTTCCAGACTTTCTGCAAAGCATCAATTACCTCAGACAATTTGCTGCCAGGGGCAGCAACAGCTATACCTCTGGATTTTTTAAGATAAAGGAAATATGTCATGCTGTCCACTGTTGTAATGTAATGGGCCTGTTAAATGTTGCAAGATTTTCCTAGGGAAAAAAAACAAACCAAAAGAGGCACAAAATGAAAAGAGCAAAGGAGGGCCTTCTTTCTGTGGAGCATTTTATGTGATTTTAGGATGTATCTTTCAAAGGATCAGAAAGAGCTTACTATTGAAGTAAAATCCCAATAAAAAGAATTGAAGATTCTTTTTCTAGAACTTCACTGACGTGTCTCCCTCTTTTTCAGCATCAAACTAGCAACAGAAGAGTTAAGAATGAAGGTAGAAATCATTTTTTTTTGCAATTGCTGGTATAATAAATGTCTGTGAATCATCAAATGGGAATTATTTTTCTGCATTAGGATTCTGCTAGTTAGAGGTGGAAACAATTAGTGAAACTATAGAGAGAAATATGGCAAAGAATCATTAAAATTTTTAGTTTTCAAATATAAGATATACTTTCAGTTCATCAGTACTTATATCTCCAAAATTTTTTAGCTCAATACAAAAAGTAATAAAATTCTCGAGTACCAGGATCAGAACCTGCCTATGCCCATTTCCAACCTCTTCATTCATCATCTGGGAAAAAAAAAGAAAACAAAAAAAAGAAAAAAAAAAGAAGAAGAAAAAAAGAAAAGTATGATGAAAATGAAGTCTAGCTTCATTGATTTCACAAATAACAAGTTTGATCCCATGGTGATTTGTAGAAAACACTGGTGGGGGGAAGGAAACTGCAACAAAAATGTGACAGAAGCTAAAGGATCTGCATTTAGAAATTTGGCCATGCTATGCCTTGTCATAATGATCAGTAAAAAAATCTGAAGTAAAGACCTAAGTAACAATCTGTCATTGCAGTGCACACTACAGCTGCAACAAGATTGTACAGATACTTAATTAAAGAGTGAAATGCAGCCAAAGCTGCACAAAACACAGAAAAATGTTTGTATTGAAAACATCATTACCTTTTGATGCTGCTTCCCATACTACCTATCTTAAAATTGTTGCAAGTTTTCTGAGCTCAATGAAATTTGAATTACATTCAAAAGTTCAAAATACATTTTTAAATAGTTGGTTTTGATCAGGGCTTACATCAAACACCAAGTGCAAAGGGTTTCATAATAAAAGATTTTGTACCCTTGAAAAGCTAGAGGTTAATCATTTCAGTTTTTTATTTAAGCATCTAGGGAAAATTTTGAATTAACAAAAGAGATAGAGCTGAAAGTGTGTTAAGAAATGACATAGCAGATATATTTTATTAAAAGCCTTTCAAATGCAGTTTATAAATGTTCTAGTACTGCAGTGTAAATGTATGTCTTAACACGTTAAGTGAATTTGGTGCAAATCAAGATAGCTTTGATTTACAGACTGGAGATCAGCATGGTCTGTGACATAGTAAAATCTTCCATAGTTTCATTCTAACACTTCTAGATCATGGTGTCCTGTAACTTATGGGCTCTCAGCTGATACACGCTGGAATTGTGTTCACATTCCCATGAATAATTGCACAAACCTTTGTTGCTCACAGGAAAGTGAGCAGATCCACATGCATGAAGATGTGTGAGCAAGGCTCTAGGCTCATGCCACACATCAAATCCAGCATTGGAAGTTACATTTAGGGGAAAGGAGGAAGAGGGAGAGAAGGGGACATGAAATGCAGTGAGAAAAGGAAGAGGGAAGGGAACAGGAAAGGGGGAACTCTCCAGTGCCAGGGAGGAGGAACAGTGATGGATGCCCAGAATAATGAGTGTCCTCAGGTGGGGGCTCTCTCCAGTGCAGCAAGAAGCAACAGCAAAGATGACTGATGAGGAAAAGAATGATGACCCTTTCATGATGCTTTTACCCCAGCATCATAATACTTTTAATCAGGGATGGCTGAAGCTTCCTATTCCTTTTTTTCTGCCAGTGAAACTATTAGTCCTGGCTGGAGCATGCTAATTGGGCACAGATGTTGCCCATCCATTGGCTGCTGAGACTCTTCACATGTAGCCCTGGATGGTACTTACCAAATATACGACTGGCTATTATCTACTGTGCTGTTTTTCTTGTTTCTCTTTTGTGTAAACTGAAAACTGCAAAGTGAGAAGTGAAGCCTGGTGTTTCTTATGTTGGCAACACTTGCTCCCCATGAGAACCCATGAGAACAGCAATGTCAGGGCTTGGCAGGCACAAGGTCATGAAGGCAACAGCATCTGAACTTAAGCAAGGGAGAAACAAGGGGAAAGTGCTACAGGGACTTTGGAAAACCACTGTTATGACACGTTAGGGGAGAGAATACGAAGCTGCAAACTCCAGGCCTTGAGCACTACTGATATTAAGGCAAAAAGGCATCTCTGCCACTGGGCTTCACTGCTGACCCAAGAATTCTATTTTTTCACCACTTTGTGTAATTCAAATAGTCAGCCAGATACTCCTCCAGGCACTGGTCCATAAAGGTGCTTTTACCTCAATTCAGAGTCAATGCTGGAGAACTCTCAGTCATTTCTCCTTATCCTGCAGGTGGAGGTGCCAGCTCCAAGAGCTGAGATGTGAAAATGTTTGTAGGAACATGTGTGGTCTACTTCAGTACAAACATTAACTAGGTCAGCAAACCCTCTTCGCCTGAGGAGTTGTGATTAGCAGCCCAGGGCAACGTTTTCCAGCTGTCCCACCACAGTTCTCATGAGCTGGTCTGTCAGTCTCACAGATGCAGCATGAGGGAAGTAGAAGAAAGGAGAACTGAGCTGTTTTCAGAGTGCCTACTGCAGGCACCTGTCCCTCTGGGGAATCCGAGGGAGATCTGACACTTCTCTATCAAACTCTGTGTCTCTGCCGTTACACAGTTTAGAAAGAAGCATGGACTACTGAAACAGGAAAGGGCCCTATGCTTAGATATCTAGTGGTCTTGTTAACCCAAAATGATGAGATGATATTTGCTGCTTTTAGAGGTTAAGTGTGTTGTAGAATTTATGGTTATGTTTCTTTGTTTATTTAGATGGAATACAAAAGAACTTTAATTAACCTAATGTTCTGATATATTCTTGACAGCATGCACCTCAAGAAAGGTATTACTAAACTTCCTGAAGGAACTAAGATTGGGTAATACTACACATTCATTCTGGTTTTAGGGAACTGATTCCTGAAAAGATGCCTCAGTTGAAGAGATTTCTTCTAAACACAGAATTATTTCTTAACAGTTCTTTATACAACTTCATTCTTATGTAACATCAAAAGAAAATAAACAATGCTACTTAGGCTGTATCTTTCTTCTGGAAAGTGTTTTGTTGAGGGATGACAATGGGGAGAGCTGTCCACATAGGAGCATGTGATACACTTAAGTCAGCTTTCATCTCCATGGGGAATCCTGTTTTACAGCCAACTCATAAAAGGGGAGTGAAAGGCAAAAATCTGGCATTGTGTCTAGGTGCAGAATACTTCAAGCACACTGCAGACATCTATTATCTTGGAGGGAAACCAGGCTTCTCTGAATCCAGAGGACACTTCAAGAGCCTTTGTTATAGGAATCCAGTGAAAACTGTAGGAAAATGTGTATCTCATTGCAAACTATAAAGAGAAGTGGGATGCATTAAGCACAACATTAGAATTTGATCTGGTGGCAAAGACTCACTTTTAATAAACATCATTATATATTGGGGTTACCAGGTAAACTGTCAGTATATTAGAAACTGACTGAGCTATGAAACACTGAGAAATTAAAGCAGCACAGTAGGAAGCAGATGGCATTTTCAGTACATTAAAAATAGCATTTCTTGCAGTACAAACTATTTGAAAATTCCAGTTATTGAGATGTTCTCTGTGTCTTTGTTCAAAAGAACTCTTCCTAAAATAAGCAGAAGTGGGAAAATAGATGTTTTTGGCATAGAAAGAAAGCAAAATTTCTGAAAAGAGTGAAAGTATGTAATCCTAGCAGATTAAGCTCTGCCTCCAGTCTGCATTATTGATTGCATTTATCTTTTATAATATCCAAAATATTAATTATGTCTCATCTTTCAAAATTTTATTTCTATTATTGCATAGTAAATCACACACTTGATAGCAAAACTACTTTGAAAGACAAAATAAAAGTATTGAATTAAAAATTTTGGAACAAACCAGATTTTTCTCAAAAGAAGGTATCAAAAACCAAACTTTCAACTGAAATTTTTCCATTTGACAAACACGATGTCTTAATGAAATAATATAAACAATTTTGAATTAGCTTCTCCTATGAATGTCAAGTTCTGAGTCAAAGGGTAGTTGAAATATGCAATACCATTAATTTTTTAAATTCCTGTTACAGATACAGCCCTTCAGAAAAAATTCCCTTTGTAATTTGCTGTGTAGTGGTGCATCATTTAAAACCTGTGCATGAAGGGTATAACTGAGAAGAGTGATTGTTTAAGGATTATTTTAGTTTCTAGACTGGCAACAATCTCTTGGCACATAAAGTGACAGGGTGAAAGAGATTAATTTGTCTATGCATTCTTTTGCTTGGATCACTTTTTAGGTATGAGGCAACATCTATCATTCCACCCTGTATCATCCTTTGGTAAGCAAAATTGTGGCTCCAGAACTCAAACAGGCAAAAGGACTACTTGCAAATTGGGAGATTCGGCTGCTTTAGAGTTCTGAATGTGCTTCAGAATTTAGTGGATTCAGGACTGAGCATAATCCAAATGTTTGTGGGGCTAAACTAACCATAATTATCAGCTTTTACTGAGCAGCTGTATTCACATTCACATATAGCGTTGCACTGCACAAAACTGGGATACTCTGCTAAGTGTTTTGAAAACTGAAACAAGAAGTATTACATGAAAACAAGAAGTATTAAGTGAAAAGAAACTCTATTTCTTGCAGCTGTACCAGACCACAAAGCCTCATCTAATAGATTGTTTCAACCATGAAAACTAAAGATAAGAAAGTTATTACCTCATCCCAACATGCTGAGATGGTTGGATAGGGTTTAAAATCTCAGCAGAACATTTCCCAGACATGAAACATGTCCTCTTCAGAAATAGAAAGGACAATAATAAAGCTGGAAGGGCTTAAATCTGTGATGCAAATAATTTTAAATGGTTCAGACATCGTGCTTACCAGGATCTTCCAGGTCAGATCAACCAAAAGCTTATGGGTCAGGATTAAAAGGAGGACAGGGACAGGTGACATCATAGTGGGGGCCTGCTAGAAGCCACCCAGCCAGGACAACTGAGTGAATGAGGCCTCTATGGACAGACAGGAGCAGCCTCATACTCACAAACCCTGCTTCCTCATGGGGGACTTCCAGCACCTCAATGTCTGATGGAGGGACAGCACAGCAGGGCGCCGGTAACCCACAAGGTTCCTGGAATGAATATACCTTTATGATAACTTTCTCCAAGTAACAGTGGAGACAACAAGGAGAGGTGCTGTGATAGACCTTGTTCCCTCGTGCTACACTGGACCTTATTCTCACCAACAAGGGTGGGGAATGCAAAGCTAAAGAGCAATCTGGGCGACAAAAACTATGAAATCGTGGAGATCCTTAGGGCAGTGAGAAGGACACACAGCAAGCTGACTGCCCTGGACTTCAGGAGAGTAGACTTTGACTTCTTCAGAGATTTGATTAGTAGAGTACCAGGGGAAGGTAGGTCCTGTAGGGAAAAAACCTTAAATGACCTGATATGGAGTACCAGAAACTGAAAGTTGATACTTTTCTTTAAAACATTGTTACTTTTTTTTTGTTTTGTTTGCTTCACTGAGTATTTGAAAGTGCCTAGGATTAATTTTCCACTGACTGGGCCAGAGGAAGACAGTGATGTATTTTATCATGAAAGATATCTTGGTACTCTGTATACTGTGGAAGAGAGGAAACTCTGTGTATTGCATTACAACACAATAGATAACCTCATTCTACAATGCTTACAGAGCATCACACACACCAAAATGTTTTGCTCAAAGAAGGGCTGGATCTGGAGTTGGGAGATCAGCCTCTGAAAATGGAGGTCAGCTTGAACAAGAAGGAACATCTCAGCCTTGCACAGCTGTTTTTCACCAGGGCACACAATAGTTTGTCCTGGTCCCGCTGGCTACACCATTGCTGATCCAGGCCAGGATGCCATTGGCCTTCTTGCCCCCCAGGGAACAGCTGGCTCATGTTCATCCACTCTTGACTAGCCCTCCCAGGACCTTTTCCACCACACAATTTTCCAGCCATTCTTCCCCCAGCTTATAGCACTCCTGGGGTTGTTGTAATCCAAGTCCAGGACCTGGCACTTGGCCTTTTTGAACCTCTCACAATAATGAGGTGATCAGCACAGATGGTTTAAATGTGTTCTAGGAGAAGGACAGAGAATTCCACATCAATTTAGCAGACATTCCCCAGAATTCAATGAAATTGTACTTATTAATATAGTACTTCCACAATTGGCTTACATAGTTCAGCAGACTTCTGCTGCTGCTTCAGCTACTTCAGAGAAAACTTGGAGAAAAGTTATATACCTGAGGGAACAGAAAGTTTTTCCTACATCCCATCATTAATTTCTTCATTGTCATGGTAGCCAATAAAAGTAATATGCATCCATCAAAGAGAATGGGGAGACTAAATAATTAAGCCTCTTTGGAAGGAAAAATTACTCATCAGCAAGTTTGCTATTTCACATTAAAAATGAGTGTTTGAAGTCACACTGAAATGTGACTGTATTCCAGTAATTGATCTTACTAAAAAACTCTCCAGAAACAGGGTGCAATTCATAGCCCTCAATGACAAATTGAGGGAAATATGGCAAACACTCGAGAAATTCTGTATGTGGACAAGCTGAGATGTATGTGATGCTGCATTGCTGCCCAGGGAGACTGGTGTCTGCAGCTACAAAATTTTATCATACCTAAAACAAATAAAGATAATAATTTTTTTTTTTTTTGTCTTTGGGATTTTTCACTCTTTGTGTTACACCAAACTTTAAAACTAATTTGCTATTACTGAACACTTGACTAACACTTGTCTTACAGCTTTGGGCTTCTTTTGAAGTGCTCTGAGTGGCTCACTGATGTCCAAACACCCCCTTTTATTGACCTTCCCTCTGTATCGTCCTCCTCTAATGACAGACTGCATTAGATAAGCAAGTCTTCTTGATTCCTATTGGAGGTATAGTCCTTCAATCCACTATGTAGTAGTATTTTAAGCATCCATTTGAGATTGATTGTGAGTCATTTGCAAAGAAATACTAGTGGGAATGACAACAGAGAAGAAAGTGTTCATTCATGGATAGCAAATACTGTCAAAAAATATTTTGCCTTGCCACAATTTTGCTCCCCACCTTCCTGCTCACCGACCTCTTATTGTACTGTATACTATAAAGATTGTGATATCCACTGTGGAAAAGTGAATGACCGAAAAAGTTTTTCTAAATCAAGAAAAATGCAGGAAGATGGCATTTTTGGCATTTATAATTGGATTAAAAATACTCTCGTGTAAAGTCCAGCGTCATCCATGATCCATTCTGAGATTCACACGGCAGTGACACAGATTTCCCATTTTCTCACAGCACTGAACTCCTCCAGTTGCTCACATGTGGTCTCCCTTATGTGATTCATTTACCAGTATTTATAGTTTTTCTGCAAAAATAAAAATTAAAAAAGGTTTATATGTTGTTCATTTGGAATTAGAGCATGTTCCTACCAAACCATGATCAAATCTCTCACAGGAGAGTCAGTAGACCATTCTGGAGTTTCAGCATCTGTTTTTTATCTCAGTGGTTTGTGGTGACACATGAGTCAAGCAAACTTTATCCAGATTTATTGTTGACATTCACCCTTCTACAGATTCCTCAGAAAAGGGTATTACTCTGAGTATCCTCATAACTGTTTATAAATAATTTACCATCTGTTTAAATATGGGTAATTACAGTAGACAGAAAATTACTAACATGAAATTATCCCTTTTGGCTTCTGAAATAATTCCAAACAAATGGGTAAACAATTTTCAACATTTTCACTTTTACTGTACTGATTTGATTGCCTCAAATTAAAGATTGACATCATTGGAGGCCCAGTTATTGTTAAACACACTGTGGAAATCTTCAGAGAAACGTGGCCTTTATTGTTTTTCCCTCTACATCATTCTCTTCTCAAACAAGCTTTTCTAACCAAGAGAACAGCCTGAAAGCTTTTAAAGTGATTTTTGGAATTTTGGTCCTCAGGTATTGTTCAGTATTCCCAGACTGCTCCAAGATCAAGTGCCAATTTCATCTGGATCCTTACATTTTAGCTATATTGCTAAATTAATCATGTTTTATTATTTTTAAGCAGTATCTTACAATCTGAGGCATTTCTAGTTGTTGTTACCTTATATGGACTCACTTTACAGAAAAAAATTTGGATCATGGAGTTTTTTTTTTTTCACATGTTCAGAACAATTTAGTGACTGCAGGAAACAATCTCAATAATTTTTGGTTTTTTGACTTCACTAAATTTTCAGTTGAGATGTTAATGCCATATTCACAGTTGTACTTGCCATTAAATTGCAGTGGTAGTGGAATTAGGGTGGTACTGGAGAGAGAATTTTTTTTAGGTATTCAGAATTACAATACACTGGACAAGCTGAATCTGAGCATTCAGTTGACTCCCAGAGCCAAGACATCTTCTTGTTGTGCACATTTCAAATGCCTATCAATTATTTGTCGTAGACCAGGCTTTATCAGCAGCCTGGTTGCAAAGAAAGAAATCAAGATTTTGATTTCATAAAAATCTCCTTGAAACTTCTATAACACATTGAAATGTTATTAGAAACAATATATATAAAAAAAAAAATAGCCCCTCTTTCCTGTTACTTGAAGGTATCTTTTCAAAACACAATTGAATATATCATATAACTTTATCATTATTATAACTAGTGTTGCCTGACTTTTTTAATAAATTAAAAGGAATGAACATATTTTTTGATTTCCCATAGAGAAAACTTGAGAAAAACTACTCTACAGTCACAGCAGATATATTTTTAAAGTTATCTTAATATCAAGGAAAAACAAATCTATGGAAATCATACTTCAGCCAACTTTCCCCCAGCCTGAATTCCACTTAAATCTCTGAGCCTGGTATTTCCCATTGGCTGCCTGCCTCTTAAAGCCCAGAGCCAACAAAGATATACCAAAGCTTATGTGGAATTTAGGCTGAATAAAGGCCTCCAGGGCTAGGTGTTGGTCATAAATTAGAGTAAAAACAAGATTTACTTGCTTTCTGTTCATTTTACATAGTAACACCTCAAGGCTGTTGTACTTGTGCACATGCCTGAGAACGGAGTCAAGGCTTTCCATGTTCTTACTGCTTGCTGTCCCTTGCAAAAAAAAAGTCTCTGTTTTAAATGTCTTGTGCGTGTTTTTGTTGTTGTTGTTGTTGTTGTCATTGTTTGCTTTTTGGTTTGTGTTTTGTCTTGTTTAAGTTATCCATTAGGTTTTCAAAATACTTCTATTTCAGGAGTAGTAGACATTTGACAAGTTTCAAAACTTCCCTCTGATTTATGAAATTAACTATCCTCGTCCTCTACACAAGGCATATGATGCTCCATATTCTGCAAGCTGTGCAAATTCCTAAATGAGATGCAGGGGGTGGGAATTAGGAATCATTAACACAGGCTCTGGCAGACTGACTAACCTTACCCTGCTGAGAAGTGGGTGGAAAGGAATCACAGCTGGAGTTGCTTGAGGACTCTGAAGCTTTATCTTCTGTGCTTTGCTGTACATCATTCCATGCCTTCCTGTTGCCTCCCTTCTCTTGCCACCTGTACTTTATGTTGTTTTCTGGTTGAGGGAAGTGTTGATGTACCATTAGAATGGTACATAGCAAGACAGGGGTGGAATATGAAAAGGGGTGGTGGGTTGACCCTGACTGGACAGTGGGTGTCCACCAAAGCTGCTCTATCTCTTCCCTCCTCAGCTGGAGAGGGGACAGAAAATGTAATGAAAGGTTCATGAATTGAGATAAGGACAGGGAGAGATCACTTACCAGTTACTGCCATGGGTAAAACAGATTTGATGTGGGGGAATTAGTTTATTAATTACCAATGAGAATTAGAACAGGATAATGAGAAAATAAAAACCAAACCTTAAAACCTTTCCTCCACCCAGGCTTAACAGCGTGTACATCTTGGAGCCAGCTGGCCCCGGCTCTGTTGGACATGGGGGAAACTTCCAGCAGCTTCTCACAGAAGACACTGCCAGCCCTTTGCTAAGAAGATCTTTGCTAACAAAAACTCAGTTACCTGGTTTACCCAATAAACCAGGTAACTGAGAGGGTGAAAATAAGTGGGGAGATGGAGGAAATGGGGATGGA
Organism: Zonotrichia leucophrys gambelii; assembly: GCF_028769735.1. Lineage (NCBI taxonomy): Eukaryota > Metazoa > Chordata > Aves > Passeriformes > Passerellidae > Zonotrichia > Zonotrichia leucophrys. Next base: position 80,937,513 of record NC_088169.1, read on the forward strand.
GGAAATAGTGGCTCCCTAAGTGCATGTGAAGCCTGTCACAGAGGTGGGAAATGCTGCTATTTACATCAAGAGCAATGGCCACATCTTCCTTGAAGATTATTAGTGGTGGAACTTCTCAAATCAAGCCTAGAAATTTTAAATAGTGGTGATTGTGAAGAGAAGCATCCAGGTATTTAATATCCCTATGAATGTGGATTGATGCAGGCACTTTATAAATTTCAAAATAACACATAGATCCTCTATTTCGATTACTTCATACACCACTGTAGTTACTCCTCACACTCTGTCAGTGATCTGTTAGCATCCCACATGTTTTTTTCATTCTTCAGTTTCCTTTGGTAATTTTGGAGAAAATAACACCAACCATTTTTCTGGAAACAGGACCACTTCTTTAAGAAAAATCTCTTCCAACTTTTCCCTACCTAGTAAATAACCTAGGCAGAAAATAATTGTTTCTTTCCTATTTAGGAGTACTGTTTTTATAATTACCTTTTTAGCAAGACATTAATTAGATGAAATCTGTATTTTTGACTTTAACTAAAATTTCCAACCATCACACCCACCATACAAAGAACCTTGTCTAGGTTTTTTATAAGATGCATGGTAAAGGAGATATAATACCCCAGGCCAGGGAGTAATGAAAAACAGTAACAAGCTTCACAACTCTTATTATTAACAGTTCAAGGTCAGACAGAGCAGCACCTTCCAATTCTCTGTTATTTTATAGAAACATACAATTATTATGAAAAGAAGAATTTTCAGCTCAATTTCATAATTTTTGATGCCTGTGTAACCAGTTTACCACATAAGCATTAGCTGGCAGAATTCATTGGAAGACCTAACTGAACTGAAGATGGAGACTCTTTTGATTAAAGGGAGCATTGCTTTTCAATACCAGAAATGTGCTGCAAATTTCATTGTATCTAGGAGATAAATAGAGTACTTAAATACCTGTTATTTTTCCATGGAAAAGCTATTTTAAAAGATCAGAGTCAAGCTTCATCTCTGACATAATAAATCAGTCATCACCTGGTCCCATTACTCCACAGCAACGATCACTTCCTTTTTTCCTTCACCATAATTTAAATGATGTCAGATATAGCAGAAATGAGATCCCAGTCCTAAGCATCAGCATTTTGCAAATGATACAAAACAATATTTCACAGCACATCAATTGGGAGTTCTCAGTCATGAATAACATTCTGGGTATCTGATAAGTTCCCTAAAATGCATATTACTTAGTATGACTGACTTTCCCTATCACAAAGACTGTAAATTACATTTTCATAAACATAATGTTCATCACACCATAGTTTCTTACTAGTGAATATAGAGGAGAATTATATGTATAATCTAGTAGACAAAGCAGGCTTACCAATAAATATAAAAGAATGAAAATATGATTATTATTGCAAATGATTCAAAGAATCTCTATTAGCATTCGAGTTGATGAGAGGGCACAGTACATGCAAATAAATTCAAAGACAATAAATAAACCAGTGAATTTTTTTAAATATATGAATAAGTGAACAGGTGCTATAATTATTTACGGGGGAAAACATGAAGATGACAAGAAATATGCATTATAATTCCATACTTTTTACCTCTGACAGTAAAAGAGAGATTCTCTTCTACCATATTGGGCTTTGATCTCCTAATCATTGTCAAATCCTGGTGCTAATAGAGACTCTCAGACTGAAAAAATTGTTGAACCATCACACCTTGGGGCAGATCACTATCAAGTTGCAAGGCAGTATGTCTGAATGCTCTATTGATCTTCAGGCATAAAGGAAAGATGGGGGAGGGGGGAAAGAAATTAAAACAGTGATGAAGTTGAGGGTTTTAAGCAACACAGAAACCCTTGATCAGGCATCTTACACTGTGCAACCTATGCTGGCAAGGCAGCAGGTGCAGGGACTGCCTGACTGTGAGAAGGGAGCAAGCTGAGATTGTTTGGGTTGGCACAACTGGCTGGCTCCATCAGGCTTGCCTACACTGTCCTTGTCCTATAATTTGAATGTCAGGATCCCTGCAGATGGGCAGTCATTTCCGGTTTGTGAAGTACTCCCAGACCACACCATATTTCACCTCTGTGGTTATGTGGCATTTATGTCTTTGTGGCCCTTGAGGTGAGATGTTCAACATACAGGTCCTGGAGCCAGCAGAGCTGCCCGTCTCTGAAACACAAATCTGTTCAGGATAGCAGAAGTACAGCTGGAGATGAACTGTTGCTGGTTTAATTTTAGAGAAGGTTGTCAATTAGTGTGACACTAATTCATGTTTTATATATAATCGTCTAGATGCATGCATGAATTTGCTGTCACTCAGAGAGACCACAGTAGCTTAGAACATAGTTCTCCAATTGAGGTATGTGAAAAATCACTTTAAGCACGCTAGTTGAATGTGAATATCATTTAAAGTGTTTTCAGTCAGAAGTTTGATGCTAAAGTTGCACAGCCAACTGTGAAAAATGCATTCCACCACTGATATAAAGAGTCTGATAACTTGTGGCTTAAGTCCTTCCTCTATGTTTTTGTGTATCTTTTAACCTAAAACATGAGATTGTGCTATGGATGGTATGATCTTCTCTTGGATCGAGTTACTGCTTCAACAATGACAGGATGAAAAGAGTTTATCAGTGAAGGATAGATTTAGACCTACATCCTGAATTATGATGCTACCATAATAAATTGGAGCTGCTGCTGTTATTTTCATAACCATAACTATCATTAGATTTTAGTTCAGGTACATGCATGCACTTAAGGCATAAAAACTTATGCAAACCATAGCAGGGAGTCATACAGTTTATCTAACCTTGTAGTCAATGAGCTGCTATCAGTTCAAACTACTCTTTCTCTACCATCTGACAGAAAATTCAAATTATTCCTACAGCAGCTACCTAACTTTTTTATATCTCACTGAAATGTAAGTACTTGAACCTTAGAGATAAAGATGCTGCCCATTGGTTATTTACACTCTATGGGCCTACAGAATAGAAGCCTCTGATGAGCTCTAGAGATGACAAATTTTCCTAATCTGCGAGACCAGTACTTCCCTCTGGAAACCGTAGAATGGTTCCAGCCTATTAGTCAGTCTTTAACCTGTGAGAGGTGATTCTAGATGCCCAGGTGTCATATACATTTTATTATTACTATTAATGAATGCTTTAATTTTCAGAGACTTGGATTTGTACCTCCATTTCTAATCTGTTTTACAACAGAGCACCCTAGGTGCTGAGTTGCAGACAGTCCTTTCCTAAGAAAAGATATCTGTATTAGACCCACTAAGGTTTTGATTAAGAAATAATGTAGAGTCTTCTTTACTGGCACCCTGTTTACCCTAGTGCAAGCCATGCTTGAAAACGAAAGTGTTGCATTGCGGGAAATTTTTATGATGCAGTACAGAATGTGTGGCTTGTCTGGTTTCCTGTAAATGACCTTTCATAGGAAAACAATAAGCAAACAAAACAAATTCAAAAACTTTAATCTTCAGTGGCATAGTTTACAATATCCTTTCTGTAGAACATATGTAGTCATTATTGTTTTTTTCCATAGCGGAAACTCTTTGCTGTCCCATTAATTACTCCATACTTCCTTTAATGGTTCGTATATCAATTATCGTACTGCAGATTTTTTTTAAATGTTTCTAAATGTATTCTACGATTAACAGTAGTCAAATACTCATCTTGGGTTTATTTTCTCTATTTATTTCAAGAATTACAGAATGTTTACAAGAGAAGGGTTTGGGAATATGACAGGATGCTCTGCTAGTATGTTTGTAAGGAAATCTTAAAGGACCATATAATTTCAAGCCCTTGTGAAGCCAGTCCGATAGTAGGTGTCAATTGTTTCACATGAGCTTTATGGTGTTCAGCAGACTACCTGGCTGCCTAAAAAGACAGCATTAAATACATTGTCTAAATTCACCACCTTTCTCTCCTAATCGCACTGCGAACAGAGGTTTGTTTTGAATCCTGTTTATAAGCATGCATGAGTTTATATCAGCATTATGTTAAGAACACTGTATACCTGGTGTTCAGATGGCACTTCTGGGATACTGTGGGCTTTGAAGATAAGGATAGAGGACATGAATCTAAACTGACAGCTTTAGGCAAGCAAAATACTGTTTCAAGAACATGGAGTCATGCTTCAGTCTCTGAGCTAGATGGCATTTGCAGAGTCTGGAAGATTTCCTTCCTGTTTATTCTTCTATATTCCAAAGTAGATGGCATAAATGTATTAAATACTAAGGGATTGCTTGTCAAGATAAACCAGTTTCTTCTAACCAGCTGATATTGGAAATTGTTGAGATTGTTTCACAGTATTTTCTTGCCAGAGAGCAAATAATATTTTACTCTGTATCTGCTTCAGCTCTTCTCATGAGTTGAATAGGATCAAGCTTTGAGCTGCAGAGGTGTTGATGATGTGGTCAGGTATAGTGAGGGACAGTAGCAATTTATAGTTAACACTTAAGTAAGAGACTTTTCCCCTTGTAGTTCCTTATGGATTCTGACTAAGGATGAAAAGATAGAAGGTTGTTGCATGATTACAGGCAGACAGTCACAGAATTGAGGTTTCTTATTGCTGCCATTAAATCTGTGTATTTTAGGAAAGGCTACTTTGGCACATTCCTTTAGAACATGTGCACATTGCTTTGTGACACCACTTAAGGTGAGACTCTAGTATGCTGTGGCTCTTATGAATTGAAATGAAAGAGAAATACAGAAAACTTGGAACATGTGTCTGTCCTTCACAGAAGGACATAAAATAGTTCTGGTTGGAAGGGATCCTCATACCCTATCAAGTCCAGCCCCCTGCAGTGACCACGGATTTCTTCAATTAGATCGGCTGCTCATAGCCCCAACCAACCTGACCTTGAATGTTTCCAGGAATGGGGCATCTCCAACCTCTATGGGCAATCTGTTTTCTTCATATACAAATGAGTCCCACATGACATTGCAGTTTCTGGGATTTCTTTTAAACTACTGGTTATATCAAGGATATTATTTGGCTCGTATTTACTACTAGCTGATCTTTGAGTAACTCCATATTATTTTGCTCAGCAATATAACTGCAGATAATGACTTCAGAACAGCTATAATCAGCTTAATCAGGGTAAGTTTTCTTATACTTGGCAACAGTGTTAAAGGGGAATATTTTTTTCCCACAAACCTCTTCAGATTTTTATAATCACAGCCCATTTTTTATTATGCTAGAATATTTAGACAATTTTTCAAATCTATGGATTTCTTCATTGTTATAACAAATTCTAGCTTTTCTTTCTACCAAAATTAATATAATTTCATATTCCCTTAAGGCATGCAGTCATGCCTTTTTTTCTTGTCCTCTTCCTTAAGCCAGTGTTATTAACAGAATAGTAATCTGGGAATAATGTTTGGTGGCTTTGGAACAACTGTTTACTTGTCATTCAGTTGTTAAGCATTTTTGTTAAGATCAAAAGCCTTACAGACTAAATCATTACCTGAAGTGTTTTGAACTTTTGTAAAAGAATCACAAAATATAGTATGAACTTAACCCTCTTTAAAGATCTGTCTCTTTCTCCTTTTTGTCTATAAACATCTATTTCAGATATTTGCTGTAACTGATATTTTCTCGCCTGGTTATAGTTCCCTGATACAGTCAATTTGACCTAAACATTTGCCACCCCTGTTAGATCATTAAAGTAAGGATTGCCTGTTATAAAATTTAAAAAAACTTAAACCAAAACCATAAAAATGAACAATAAGAAAACATGTGGTTTTAATAGCGTACATGGTGGAATAATTGCAAGTTATGGGGTGAGACCAGGCTAGGGAAAAAAAAGATACTTTCTGGTTGCACCTGCCTTCTATTTGGACATATCAAAATTTTTTAACTGTTCATTATCTTGATTTTCCGATTTCAGGAAAATAACATCTTATAGTATCTAAGCTTTATATTTACATGAGACCCTTTTTAAACCTGAAGGCCTGTGTGAAAACAGACTTCACAAACAATTGTAACCCACTTCTAAGAACAACAGCAATGGAGATTGTGGTGAAGTTCCCAGGTTATCATTGTCATGTCCAGTCTGGTAATAATGATAATGATAATAATGATAATGATAACAAAGACTTTAACTTCTTATAAACTAAAAAATATGTAGTTGAAGTCATCAGCTGGTGAAAATCAATACTACATTACTGGAGCTATTGTATGAGACTGTCAGCTACCAGAAAGTGATGCACCTCTGTTGACAGCAGTGCTTGCTTAAGACCAGCTGGAAATGTGAGTCACAGAAGGCCAATGGATATTTCACTTAAAACCTTTATTCTTGCCTTGCACATACTGATCATATGCTGCAAATTGCTATTTTTCACTTTGATTTGTAACAACTAAAGTTCTTTGCTAGTATCCTGAGCTCTTGAACTAAAGGAGGTTATTCTCCCTTACCTCTGCTGTTACAGGGGGCACAAACTGTAGAATAGCTCGGAATCAAGGGATTCAAGAACTTTTTTCAAGGTCATTTAGAAACATCAAATTTCTTCATGACAATCTGGATATTTTCCCATCACTATCTGGGGTATGAACTTACCCTCATTTCTAGGTGGGCCTCTTAAGTACTGCTTCAGCAGCAAAGGATTATCTTGTCCAGGAAAGATATCAAACTATTTCTTGATCACCTCTAACATGCTTTCCAGATGTTAGTGAACAAAATGAGTCACAGAAGACACTGACACTTCTCATGGGTGACAATGGCCAACCATTGCTCCCCTGCTCTGGAGGTTAAGCTTTCTGCTGCAGTAGTATTTGAATCAGCCAATCAGTATTTGATCAGCTTGTGATCAGAGGGTCCGGGTGGGAATCTTGTCAGTGCAATGGACTCATGTGGTTTTCCCCAAGGATATTTGTAGTGGATTCATCTGTGCCATCAGCCTTCACCATCTCACATTCCTGGTGTTTAAGTCTTGCTGTGGGGTACACTGTATCTTTCTTCTGATAAGGAATGTCCTCCATCAGTGGAGAATGAAGGAGCAAAAACTGTGAGACCAGTCAGAAAATCATGTTTGAAAAATTTGAAGTGCTCTGGCGCTGTTGTATGAAAGTTAAATATCCCTGGATAATAAAACCCGTGAAGCAAGTGATTAGCAAGTGAAGATGATGAGTTTTTTCCTGTCTCAGATTTGGAGACAGCCTGATGCAGTGCTACTAAAGGGAGTTTGTCTGTCCTCTTCAGCTTACCTTTGCACAAGGTCCAGCTCCTTGTGATGCAATACAGAATGGTAGCTTACAAAATTGTGTTTCCCATCATCTTATTTTTGTAGAACTGAGGAGAGACTTCTATCATAAGGGCAGAAGAAGGCTGTGAAAAGTACAAGGGATTGAACTTCAAAAGGCACTTTTGGATTTAAGAGTATGTACTCTCTGAACTAAAGTTGCATATTGTTATCATCTGCATTCAGACTGGCTTATAAGCTTGCCTTATTTTATAGAGAGATGACATAAAATGTCAGCTTTACATATTTTATTTAAATTATGATACAGGAAAAGCCTAAAAGAAGCATTTAATGCTTGAAAAAGTGAATACTTTACAACTTTTAGAGAATACTTTCCTTATAAAAATATTTTCAAAATTTATCCAGAAATATTTTCATTACATTTTAAATATTGTATTTTTCCATAGAGATGCTTTTTTATCTACAATTGAAGATTTAGAGTATTGGAACAAGTCTCATGCTAAACAATGAGCAAAAGCACATATCGTCTTTAAAGGGCAGGCCATCTCTAAAACTTACAACAATGTACTGACCAAAGTTTTCCCTATGTGCTTTCAGAATAATCTTTGCTGAGACTACTGGGAAATGATGTCTTTAATACAGAGAGCACAAAATCCACACATTAATTAAAATTCTGGGTTGTTATGCACCATCATTGCCATACCAGAACTGCCTGACAAAAATTAAAGTGCAGGACAAAACAACAGCACCTGTAAAACTTTACCAAAAAGTGGGGAATGTGTGAGGCAGGGTTGATAACTTACCTAGGAAACTTCCACATCAGTGATGAGATTTAAAAAAAGCATAACTCAAGTTAGCAGTTGGGATTCAGGTTGAATTAGCAGAACTGCCAGCTAAGAATACAAAGTATTTCTTGTCCTCTCTCCTCTTTAGGTTTCACTAACACTTGGGCTTTTTAATGTTTGAGTAAAAACAAGTTCCCTTGAACAGGGAAATTGCACGAGGTGAACCCACAGAGGTACCTTCCAATCTCACCCATTCTGTGATTCTGTGATATGAAAAGGCACATTGCTTTTCTGATCAGATTTTTTGGGATGGGGGGGAGGAAGTATTGTAGGCTTTTTTTCCCCTGTAATTTGCTTCAGTATCATAATATAGCACAGTACAGATCTTGCTGAAGAGAGAATGATGCTCAACACATCTTATTGCCATAGCTCTGAGCCATGCTGATACAGAAAACCATAACTGCTGCAAGATCATGCTTCCTATGATAAAATAAAGGAAAAGAATTGGGCAGAATTACCTCCCTATTTGCATGTTAATTTTACCATTAATTAATTAATAACTCAATTACCTGTTCCCTTAGTCTCACAGGGAAAGATGGTGCTTACATATGTAACTTAATTGGTAACTCATAATAATGTGTAACTTCATAAAAAAAAGACAAAATTTGACTTTCACATTTTATTGCCTGTTCTCCAAATGTGATTTACATAAAGACAAAGAGTTGCAAAATACGTGCATAGTTTAACTTTCAACTTTGTAAAGCTAACTGTAAGCATAAACAGTGGCATGAGCAAATATGCAAAATCTTTTCCCTCCTTTCCCACATTTTTAAAGCTAAGATCATCTGACAGCAGCCTAGAGGTATATAATAACCCTGAATAGCGTAAAAATGTGATAATTAATGCCTCAGAATTCAGATTTACCTTTAAGTGTAAAAGGCAATTTGAATTCTGGAGCAAGGCAGTAAAGAAAACTGTTTGGAAAATATTTACCCATGTGACCGTGTTTTAAGATACTGATCTTATTAAAAATGCTAAACACTATGTTTAGGTATTTAAAGATTAAAAAAAAAAATGACATGGAGAAAAATTGCATGTGAGATCAAATCGGAACAGGTGGCAAAGCAGTATCTGGCCATGCAAAGGCTTCATGCTAAGAAAAATCTGCACCAGGTGGATTCCCAGGGGCTTAGCCCGGCCTGAGCAATGTGAAGCAAGCAGTAGAAGGTGACAATAATTTAGTCTTCTGTATTGAAAAATATCAATTTGGACAACAATTGGAACAGCTCTCGAGAGAAAACTGCACAGAAGCTGGCAAATCTCAGTGTGAATCCAGTTTCTCAATGTGCTTTCAAGTGAGTCAGCACATGTGTTTGAATAATGCTCATATGCTTCTGTCTCTTGGAAAAGGGGTTTGAATTCTGTTCACATGCATATGTGACAAGTAAACAATTCAAAATGTCTGAAAAATAATATCCTGAGTTTCTTGATAGAGATCTGTGAATTTATTGCACAACAATAGATAGTGTATGTAAAAACTGAATCTTTCCTGGAATTTCAAATGAGGGCTGCTGAATTACTGTCAAGGTCTCTTCCAAATTTTGTTTTCAGTATTTCTTCCTCTTTACTTACTGTAATGCACAGTCACTGCTTGGATAAAAGACAATTTAAGAGTTTCAGTAAAAAAACAGAAAGATTAAATTATGGAGTAAATTTATAAAAGAAAAAAAAAAAGAAGCCACAGATGTTCTTCTAAAAATTCATAACTTTAAATTAGCATTTTCCACAAATAAAAGTGATTCATCTTCAGATCCAGGTCTTCAACAAATTGTGCCATTTCTTACATGGTAATCAGTCACAACTTTAATTAGAAGTTGTCATTCACCCCTACATACCACATCTCTGGCAGAGATCAAGTACGATTTTGTACAGCTGCTATCCTGATTCTCCTGTCATCTTTGGCCTGACTTTGAATTGCTTCCTCTTTTTTCTCTCTTTTTTAGATAATCCTGCTTCTTCTTCTCACCCCCACTGAGCTGTCAAGGGTTTCACTGCTGTGATATGGAATCATTGCCTCTGTAAGACTGAAAAAAAGAGCCCTGCTTGCACTGGATTCTGATCAAAGAGAATCATTTATAGGAGAGATGCAGCAGGAACCTCAGGGAAATTTTTTTAGCAGCAGGACCATGATAAATGGGAAAGACAAAGCAACAGATTTTCAAACACTTTTTTAAACTTATAACTACATGATTAAGGTTTCTATTGTATAATGTTTGTATTTTTTATTTTCCTTTTTTTTTCTTTTTTTTTTTATTTCTTCTAACCTTGATGCCAGGCTTTTCAGTGTCACAGTGAAATGGGGTCAGACACTTTCATGCAGCTCCTGTGGAAACAGAATAGCTTAGAAAACCTAGGAATTACAGAAGTGCCAAGGGAAAGAAGGGAAGGGAAGGGAAGGGAAGGGAAGGGAAGGGAAGGGAAGGGAAGGGAAGGGAAGGGAAGGGAAGGGAAGGGAAGGGAAGGGAAGGGAAGGGAAGGGAAGGGAAGGGAAGGGAAGGGAAGGGAAGGGAAGGGAAGGGAAGGGAAGGGAAGGGAAGGGAAGGGAAGGGAAGGGAAGGGAAGGGAAGGGAAGGGAAGGGAAGGGAAGGGAAGGAGAACTGGGAATATTTCACAGGAAGTAGAAAGTACATAAGGAGAGGACAGATATTATCCTTTAGAGGATGTAATGGGAATAGTTGATACCTATTACACTCATGCCACATCTGTGTTGTGAACCTTCCTGTTGCCATCCTTGTCATGACTTTGGAAAAAGAGGATGTTAATCCTGAGCTTGCAAAAAGCACTCTCCTGTTGTTCTGTGTCAGATTTTCTGTAGGCTGTTTTGATCAAGGCTGTTGGTGTTATTCCTTCCTACAGATTGGTTGCTATAAATGGGACCATCCAGTAATTAAAAAGAATAAATACTGTCAAAAAATGGAAATTTTTGATCCATTATTATATTTTTTGCACTCTCAACCCAATATGCACTTTTAAATTGATCTATCTTGTGCAGAGCATTGTAACAAATGCAGAAAGTGATTTGCTATGAATCATTTCTTCAGCCAGGAATAAAAGAGAATGAAAATAGAAAAAAAAATTCTTGGCTTCCTTCAAAAAAATTTCAACTTTCTTCCAAATTTTACAAAACTGTTCTGACATTTTTTACGATGCTGCAATACCCAAGATCCAAATAAATTACCTCTGCTAAAAACAAAGAGATACAGAGCTCTATTTTTTTCTCGTATTTAATCTTTTCAGGATGATTATACAATAGAAGATACTGGTACATGCTGATACTCTGTCCTATTTTTTTAAACTGGTTCTAATGAAATAGACACAGAAACATCAGAATTGAGACTCCTATTGTTTCTAGTGACTACTTCTTACTTACCTTTTATTTACAAAATACTACTTAAGGCAGATACATGTTGCCCATCAAGCCCAGAAAACCAATCTCTTCCCCAGGTTTGAAGCACATAATCCATCTGCCTATACCATTAAAAAAAAATGTCTTCTACTTTTACAAAACATCTCTGAAGCTTTGTTTTGAGTGCATTTGGGCTGCTGTCTCCCTTGGGGCTGAATTGCCTCATGCTTCACTGAAGCATGAAGTACTTTACACACTTAGAGGAAAATTGTGTAAATTTCTCTGAGACTGGTATAGGGAAAGGTTTATGGCTTTGATTTCCTATGGGCAAATAGAACTAATAATCAACAAATATTTTCCTAAGTCTAGGTGTGAAAACTGCAATACATGAGCCTGAGTTTCAGGAAGAGACCACTTAAATTCTTAGATCGTAACTCCAAAAATAATTAATGCAGTAAATATAGTGCTGGTAGACCTTTTGTTCCAGTACTTAGAGCAGTCATCTACTGCAGATTAACAGAAGGTGAGCCCACAGCTCCGGTTTCTCACATAAGTATCCAGGACAGGAGGTTACAGAGAACTCACTGCCTGCACAACTTGAATGAGTGCATAGCAAGGGTGGGAGGACGCTGTAGCCTGATGGCTGGCTATGCAGAGGGGAGAAGTTTGTTGTGTTTATGTACTTTTCTTTAGAAAGACCATCCAGAACTTAGAAATGACACAAGCAGCCAATGACCCAATGAGGAGGTCACCTCAATTCTACCCATCTCCTGAATTGTGTCACCTGTGGTCTGTCACAAAATAAAAGGCTTTGGTGTGCAGAATCCCACATATGGGAATGCTTCTCCAGCCACAGCTTGGTGTCTCTCAGCGGTATCCCAACACTCATCATGATTTCTGTGAACCCCAGGCTTGGATGTTCCTCCCCTCCTCATGCCTGCAAAATAAACAACTCATCAAAGTGATCTGTCTGCACCAGAGCTGGATTTTTGTATTGTGGGTTGTTCCTAAGTTGAATATCACATGAAACACAATGTGTAGGATCTGCCTCACACATGTAGCACTTATCTACCCCTTAAGATATTCAAAGCCAGGTCAGACAGGGCTTTGAGAAATCTGGTTTAGTGGAAGGTGTCCCTCATGACAGAGGGATTGGAACTACATGATATTTAAGGTGCCTTCAAACCCAAATCATTATATGAGGCTGTGAGGACATGAACCTAATTTTTCATTAACATCTTTGTTCCATGGATGTTACTGAATTATGTGTTTTGGGGTCTTTTTTTCCTGGCTATCCCCTGTCCTTTGGGAACATGGCTGAATTCAGCCTAATAATTTCCCTCTGGACAAAGAACACATAAACTGCAGCTGTATCTTTCACTTTTCCTTGATCAATGTCTCTCTAAATCTGTATGAAACTTCCAGAGTCCCTTCAAAACAGCTGTAGCATATATGTTTTTTACCAGCAGTAAATTATATTTCTTTGACTTTTGATAGAAAAATAAAAAACTTTACTGACACTTTGTAAAATTTACTATATGGCTCAACTTAGCATATGAACCTGCTTCTATTTTCAAGTATTTCAATGCATGAATTTTTGTATTTTCCAATGTTCAGATAGTTAAAAACTTTATAGATATCACACAAAAATTAGAGGCAAAACCAGCATTTTCATGATGCGTACCTGACCCAAAATAAGCTACTTGGAATGCATGAAAAAAAGTGAATATTGTAATGAAAGCAAGAGGAACAAAACACAGTGGTAATATTTAATAAAGCTAGTGTGTCTAGGCAAATCTGAATATGATATGCAAACCAGAACTTTGGACTCCAGCCCTTGAAGATGCATTTCATCTCATTAGCTGAGTACATGTTTAATTTTAGGTATATGCAAACATGCCTCGGAAATTAAATGCAAGTATGTGCATATTTTCCTTCACTGGGAACTAATTTCTCAACCAAGACCCAAAAAAGATGACAAACTGCTACTATGACTGCTCCCAGCCCAGCAATTAAGCTTTTTTTTTTTTTTTTTGGGGGGGGGGGCAGGGTTTGAATTAAGATCTTTTTACAGATGGTCGAAATGATTATTTCTTTGACTGTCATCTTTATTTAATTAAGCAAAAATATGACTAGGATCTTTTACAAGGTATTTCTTCTATTTTGCACAGTAGCATTTTGTGTTTAATTAAGCTGTTAAGGGCTCTCAGGTAAATATTTGTCTTGTGAGTATTATTATAATTGGATTACTTACCTGATCACAAGATTAGATATTTAGAGCCTTTTCTAAATACCTTCAAATGTCTGTCAATTTACAAATTCATGTTATTTTAATAAAATATGGGAAGATTATAATAGATATTTTTTATACTTTATTTTTATTTTCAAAGTGTTTTTTATGCATACTGAGAATACTAAAAATTCCTTACCTGGACTACTGAGGCCCTGAACTGGACAGCATAATAAAATTTTATCTGATTTAATTGCATTCGCTCTGCCTTGCTATGCCTTGGCTGGCATACAAATTTTCCAAGGAAGAAACAGATGCATAATTTCACAAAATGTCTCACACTTTAAGATACTATTCATTTCAAACCACTTTCATCATTTTGTAGTGTCATAAACAACCTGAATGCTAATGACTTGGATTTCAATCATTCCAAATCTCACAAGAGAAAAGAAGAAAAAGACTGCTTTGGGTGTCCCTTTTAGAGATGAAAATCTGACAGTCATTGTACTTTACTGGAGTCTGGCATTGTACATTGCACTAGTTTGATAAAATCCATTAACAGAAAGATTTTGGCATTACGAAAATATTCAACAGAGCATATTGAATAGGTCCCAAAAGATTTAAATAATAATGACCTGAAATATCTTTCTAGTCAAATATGGTACCTGATGCTTTTGTAGAAATCCCATTAGAGTCTGAATCTGACTCTCCAGAGATGGAGAAACAATCCATGTATTGCTCCATCCAGATTTCTATTTTGTCCTCAGTGGACTACTTTTCAGGAATATGTTAAGCAACTAGATGAAAACAAATACATAGATGCTTAAAATATCCTCAGTGTAAAATGGCTACTATGTTAAAGATATTTCTGAGGAAATTATGAGTCTTTATTAGATTTTTCCTATCTATAAGAAATTAGTTACAATTTTAGAAATGGGTAAGAATGGTGATCAGAGTCATAACTCTCATGCATTTGGTTTTTTTTTTTTCCCTCCTCGCACCCCCTTTTACCTCAAGCAGACTTTTTGACATTTTCTCCACGTGGTTCTGTTCAATGGGTAGAGCTGGGGTAGTGGTGGCACTGTACTGTCAAGAAGAGACTCCTGCATTTGAGGGCACTTTAGGGCTCCTGATAGTTATTTTGCCTCTTACAAGATCTTTTTGTGAGATCCTTTCACAGATCATTTCTTAGACACAGCCAGATCATGAGCAAGTTTCTCTCCTGCATTCTTGAGGATGCTGGACACAGCTATTTTCTGCTTCACAAACAGAACTGTCGCTTTACACAACTTCTTGCAATTTTCAACATGCAGTGCTTCATCACTTCTTGGCATGCCTATTGATAAATGTGATTAACTACTTTTGTTACATTTGTGACTAAAAATATTTTTCTTGTTTTGTTTTATACTGAGTCTTATATATCTGCTTTTTAAAACATTCTCCATTATTAGCATTAATATTTTTTCCCCTATGAACACAATAGGAAGAGCAGGGCTGTGGTGTGCCCCAGTGAGAGCTCTGAAAGCACAGGGCCTCAAATCTGAACTGGCTTGTATCTGGCTTAGCACATTTTTTTGGACAGCTTTTTCCTTCCTGTTTTGGTAGGTGTAGCCAATGACTAGAGTAGTGGTGAAGCTAGAAATATGAAGATTAGTTGAATTCTGTGTAAAATTAACCTCTAATGTAGTTAAGAAGACTGTCTTCGGTCATAGGTGAATGTTTAATGTGGAAAAACACAGGATGATGCATTTTAAATGGTATCATGACTTCTGCGCTCTTAAAAAGATTTGTGAAGCCTGTTACCATGCAAATTATATTCTAACTTTTATTTTTCATCAGAAAAACTTACTTGGTGCACCCAAAAATAGTCTCAGAGAAGAAAAAAAGAAATATACAGGAATCATAAGAAGACTAATCCAAGTATATAACTGAAGAACCACCCACTGACAACTGGCACAGAAGTATGATTTACTGCAAATATTTTCACCATATTTTAATGTCTTCCATTATAACATTATTGACTTTATACAAGTTTTAGAACTTCACCCTAATTTTCAGATTCCCTCCTGTTTCATATATTTGTTTCGTCATGCCCTTATTCTCCAGATGAACTAGAAAAAAATTAGTGGTCTTGTACATAGTTTTCGCTGCTGCTTTTATGTTTTCTCTTTGCAAAGGTACTTCCTCCTCTGATTTATCCACTAAGCATCTAACCTACACAATTAGCCTCAAGTTAATAGTCTATAGTAGTCAACTTATTATTTGCTCTGCAAGAAAAAAAAATCAGACTCTCTTCTGAGAATAATAATCTTCCTCAAATTCACGCAAGAGGATCAGATTTACTGCCAGTCCTTTTGGTAAACAGCAAAAGTGGTTTCTTTTCAGAGTAGGAATAAAGGGCAGCCTGCACATTGCCTTTATTTCATCCCCCAAAGCTCATTTTTGTGCTGTTATGAACTGCTAGTATTTCTTAGCAGAAGAAATGAGAGGAAGTTCATCCCAGCCAAACCCGTGCTCTAAATTATGCTTTACATTTTTAACATTGCACTGACACCTGTGCAAAGAAGAGCTGTAGAAACAAATTACCACTTCCCACTTTGTTTCTGCTTCTTGCTTCAAGGGAGTGGGGGTGTAGGGAGGGAGATGGCAATTCACACTTTTGACACAGGGAGAGAGGTTTTTTCCTTCAGATTTACATGTCTCCTGTGTAAATCCCTTCACCTCAGTGGGTCTTCCCAGATGCCCTTTGCAATTCCAGACCGACTGAGTCATTGCCAGGGCAATTCAGTTTAGCCTACGGCAGATGTCTACAAGAGATAAGATGAATCATGCTCTAAAAAACCTTATTTTTCCTTGTTGTCAGAATGGGTAGCTGAGAATACATGCTCAGATGTAGATATTTACAGTGTGAAGTCAGGCAGAATGAATCTAAGGCTAGAAACCTCCTCAAGATGCTGTTGATGTCCAACAGAGAAACTAATGTGAAATCTGTCTACATCTTGTTAATTTAGTGGTTGTACTAAAGATTGTATGTTTTGGGAGAGTTTTTCACTCTCAGTGTGGGAAAAAAACTTAATTTCCATCTCAAGATCTTGCTGTTAGAAACTTTTAGCATGTGTTTTGTGTATTTAAGCTGAAATCTGGTTTGGTCAAGATGTTTCTCACTGTATTTGCTCAGTATCCATCTCTTGGCTGCAGTCTGTGAGTTCTGCTTTGCAACAGATATGAACAAAGAAATATGTAATGGTTTATACGATTGAAACAAGGATATAAAATTCAGCACTTTATGGTGTATTCAGCACTCTATACAGTATTGACTTAATTCTTAAACCCACGAATGCACACTGTGTTCTTGCTTCTCATAGTTTTGCTTTGAAGTCTTTCATGACACAGGATGAGATGATACCATTCTTCTATCACTCATTTTTTATTTAGGTATATTGAAATGCCAGGAAACCATACTTAAAAATCCTTTTTTTAAATTTAGGTATATTGAAATGCCAGGCAGCCATGCTTAAAAATATATATTTTTTTTTTGGCTATGTAGCCCTTAATTTAGATTCTTAGTTTTGTTTGTTTGTTTTTCTTTTAATATATATAAATGAACCCCAGTGAAGACAAAGAGCCTTGCTAAATATTCTGGGTTTATGACAAAATTCTAATTTATACATCTCAAGAAAAGTCCCATCATGCAATCATTCCTGCTGTGGGTAGCTGCAAAATTATTGTGTCAGTGAAGATATTTGCTCATAAATTATTGGGGTATAAAATACTGCTGCTTTTTGTTTATACATGATAAAAACAAAATAATTTCTGTACCCAGAAGTGTGTGTATTACATTTTTCCTCTCTCTGTCAGGCTGGTAATACCCAAGACACCAAGTCAGCAAGAAAATAATTTCAGTGACATTCATTAATTTTCAGGAAGTTGTCAGAACTAAATTGATAAAACCAGAATATTATAGGTGGAATAAATTTTCCTTAAAGTTATTCCTCTTTTATTCTGAGATTCAGAATGAAAAGAGTTGTTTGGGGAGTTTTATTGTTATTATCAGATTTCACATCATGCGGTTCTAGAAGACTTGTAATTATGAATGTTTTTTCTACAAAGCAAATAGAATACAAGATTTGACAAGAATGTCCTGTCCTGTGATTATGAATTCATTTCTGGATCTCAGAAAATGTCTCTATGCTTTAGGTAGCTTCCCATCTAAGCCGTCTATGAACCATTACTGACTCATTGCTACCAAATCTAAGAGAATCACAGTTTTGTGCTGGGAGGTAACCCTTCATGCTAAATTAATTGATGTTGATTTGAAAAATTAGTGGGGAAAAAAGCAGATAACTGTTCTAGGCAAGAAACTGTTCTTCAAGGTTCCGTGGGACTCAAAGCCTTTCTATTTCATTGGGTTTTTTCCAATTGTATTAGTTTGCCTTATAAAAGTCTTGCTTCTTTTGACAGATTTTGCTTTTCTCATACATTTTGAATGCCAGCGCTGTGACAGCAAGTGTGCTTCTCTCTCAAGGATATCTATGTGGACTGGGGGCACAGAGCCCAGAAAGGTAGCCAGACTCTCCAGGGGAGGAATTTGTACCCTCAAGAGTCTGTTTCGGCAGCAGACATGTTCCTGGTGGTGAAACTCCTGGTAGCTGGTTGGACCTGTGCTCCCATACTTCCCTGCTCTCCATCTCTCTCTCTGGCTTTTCCCTCCCCTCTTTAGCACAATAACTACATTATCAGCTGCATGTGCCTGTTTTAAAAGAGTGAGGGTGTGTGTGTGTGTGTGTGTGTGCGCCATATTTCCAGCTGGACCTGCACACTTTCCTGGGAAGGATCTGAGTGCACTCAGAATCCTTTCAAGTTAAAGAGCCCAGCCACTTAGCTTAGAGCCTTGTTCTCCTACAGACTGTGTGAGCAATAAATCTCTGGCTCAGTGGGTTTCAACCCTTTTTGTATTAGTGGTCCAAGTATTCTCTGTATAATCACAGATTAAAAAGCAAAGCAAAGAAAAAAAATGAGAAAGAGAAGTCTGGCCATTTATCTAGTAAAGTTTACTGTCAAAATTAGTGTGGTGTTACATTTCCCTATTAATTGTGCTGAATTTTGGCACCAAGATGCTTTTCTGAAGTGTGACTCTCCTCGGGATGAAAGGTTTTAATGATGGAGGAAACAAAGCTGTAAATGGAAAACTAGCAAGGATGCAGCTGGTCTTCAGACTAGAGGTACACCAGGTGAGCTCACACCAGGCACTGAAGGGAAGAGCAGAATAGTGTCAGCTCTGTAGCCTCATCTTCATGGTCTCTAATTACACGGAATTTTAATTAACAGAGAGGCCTTCTGTCTTCTGCTGTGCCATTTTTTTTTCACAGTACTCTTTTTGCTTATGTCGGTAAGGGAGAGTGTAAACATGGCCCTGAGCCCAAAACCAACATGTAAACATAGTATCAACAGGAACCTGCCCATGGTGCTTCTGGCTTAATCACCAGTTAGCTGTGTGCTTCAGCTGTTACTAGAAAGCTTTAACTATTTCTGATTGCTGCATTAAATGCCTTGACTGCCCCTCTCCCCAAAAAGGAAAAAAAAACTAAAAGAACTCAGAGGTTTTTTTTAAATACATTGAGTGAATTGCTTTTTTTTTGATGCATAATACCTGGGGAACATTAAAGAAAGACTGTCTCATGGTACTTCAATGGAAATTACCTTTGTTGAAAATTTTCTGCCTGCATTCTGACCTTTGCACTGGGCAAAATTTATCTGGCTAAATTTAGGTCAGGAAATGCACTCTTGAATTCCAAGCAAGGTGATAATATTTGTTGGAGGACTTTGTTTTTTCAATTTCCACTTATATGTTAGGAGAATATTTGTTTTCTGTCTCTCAGCTCTGTGATCTTACTTCCCCATAAAGGAAAAAAAAAGTATATATCAAGGGGCATAAAACTCCTAACTCTTGTTCCATACCCTCAGGACACTTTAAAAGATGTCAATGTACAATTTCTCATGTCTAGACATTACTTAGTTGTTCAAGCTTAATTCTTTATAAAGTGTCAGTGAGACCTGCCAGAGTGATCATCTTGGAAGACAGAATCTTTCTCTTAGCTCCAGAGCACTAAATACTTGAAAAAGGAACATAATTTTCTCCACTCTTTTCCAAGATTTGATCTTGGTATGAGCAGTCTAGGATAAAGAGAAAGACTCCCTGCTCAGCCTGAACAGATCTCAATAGTACCATGTCTTCTCCTGTTCCAGTTAGATATGTTTCCTATTTGGGTGTGCAAGCAATACACTGGAAGAACTATCCATGTCCATATGCAGGTGTGAGATTAATTGCTAGTTCTCAGTAACATGAGGGCTGCATTGTACTAACTGTTCCTGCTGTTTGGGGATGCATAGCAACATTCAGCATGAAATTGTCAGCAGAATTCAGAGTTTCTCTACGTAGACAGGACCAACCAGAACCTGTTGCCTCAAAAAAGAAAAAAAAATTGTTTTACAGTTTGGTGCAATCCCCTGGGCCATCCAGACGTAACAAGAGAAAACCTAGGGCCTGTTCCCTACCCTACTGCTCTGGTGAGCTCATCTGCTCTGGGTTGGCACATGGTTTCATTTCTGTGCCATAGGCACCTGGGATATCTGATTAATCTTTGGCAGAAACTGGAAGAAACTGGGTACACACTCCAATGCTTAATGGATCTGCAAAACCTAATTTCCCAGAGCTTGGCAGCTGCAAAAGAGAGCCATTGTTTCACAACCCTTTGAGATAAATATAAATGTTGACCTCTTCAACCTAAGTTTGATTGTTAGATACCTGTTGGAATGAAGCAAATTACAATAAAATATATTTTTGTGTGTCTACAAAAATCATGAGTAGACAGAGACCATTTTATTTTTTATAAACATTTTAAGGCTTTTTGTGTCCTATTTTGAGACAATATTTAAATCTGTTCATTTGCTTTTTGCAAGGTTTCCTATGTCTCCTCTGGTTTTCATCTAATGGAATCAAAGCCTCCTGCCAGATTTCTGACTCACTGAAAAGCCTTTTACACAGGCTGCCATGTAGTTAAGAACCTGCATTGTGTAACTTTGAGAAGCTGCATTGTATTTAGAACACTCTGTTTATTAGACAGTCTTGTACCAGTTAGGATCTAATCATCTGGATGACTTGTTGACACTAAGTTTGGGATGAAATTTGAGGTTTACTGTAGCCAAGTGCTTTGCCATGCCAACAGTACAGGCTCCCCTTCTTTATCTAATTTTTTTTTTTAAATCTGCGTTTCTCTGTCCAACAAAACAAACAGAGCTGAGCTATGCATGTTATTTAAAATGGAAATTAACACTGTTCTGGTTTCACAGCATGATCAAGACATAATTTAGTCATACTAGCATTTTTACATTGCTTATCTAATTGGCTGTGCTTTTACTCTGGATTCTGGGCTGCAAACTTCCAGCATAATTCTCTAGGAATTTGCCAAGCAGCCAGAACAACATAAAGGAGTTTAACTCTGAAGTTTCCCTTCAGTCCTTTTCACTAGCTGTTTGAGTTTGGATGAATTGCATAGTCCTCAGTCTTAATAAATGTCTAACTATCTTTGGAAGTGCTTCTTTTAGTTCCCACCATAAAGCAAGTTTCTCTTGAGTCATGGAAGGATTAGTGCTCACTGGACCACTCGGTATTGTTTGCACTTCTTTCCTGCTTTGTCCCTGTTTTAGTTGCAGTGCTCAGAAAAAGGCATTTCATTCAGTTTTCAGGGCTCAAACACTTCCTTTTTCTCACTACCTTGACACTATTATGAACAACAATATGTGGGTCAAAGAAAATGAAGCACATAATTTTCTCTGAATAAAACTCCCTTATCTTTCCATGTATTTAACCCTCAAGATGACAAACACAAATACTCATTTGATTCTGTCAAGATAGCTTAATGCCATGGGACAATTTAATGTATTTTTTTTTTCTCACAGGCAAATGAGGCAATCATAAAAAGTGAGGATCATCGATTGTAAATCAGTTAATGAAAAACTTAAACAGATACTAAGTTCAAAAAATGTTGCATATCTTGCACATAGGGAATATTCCACACGTTTTCTTTCATTGAGAGCACAACTTCAGGCAGAACAGTCTGCTGATCTTCTCCTTAGGATATGATTTTAACTAGTGGGAACTTTGTTTCTTAAAGAAGTTGTTCAGAAAGTGCAACTTCTGGCTGATCACAGAAGAGAGGATAAATCTGATGAGGGGAAAAATACCCCAGATTTTTAAAAAATCAGATTTTTATAGAAAAAGAAAGTATTGCTAATTCAGATTGCATAAAAGAACAGCTTTAACCCAACGGTTCCAAGGGAGAGATGCTACTGTCATTCCCCCCAAGGATTGTGCCCAACATGCAAAAAGATTGGTACTTTTTGTCTCATGGGAAAAAATCCAGTAAACAATCTTATGCCCATAAAAGAGAATAGGAATGCAACCATTAATTTAGGTAGTATTTTACCAAAACATTACCATCTTTTAAAGGGGCAATATTCAGACAAAGGGTCTCAAGGATTCAGAAAGGTCTGTGCAGTGTTTTGCTACCAGGTAAATTTTTTTTATGGATAGTTTATTCAGGTTACATTATAAACTTCAGCATGAAGAGTTTTGCTGTTATAATCATGCCCTCATTCTTCACATCTGTCCCATTACATCTAGATTATGCTGACTGAACACCGTATGGTTGCATCTCTTCCTGAAATAAAAATAGTTTCTTATATCAAAATCAAGGTAATTTTACTTAGTTTTAGGAACTGTCTTTTCTGTTGGGATAGTGGTAAATGTAAATGCATTGTTTTAAAACTGTACATCTGGAGCTTTTTGCCTTGTAGCAGAGCTATGCTCTTGACTGTGTGGTAAACATAATGTAACAACTTCAAAACACAGTCACCTCATAACCTGAAATCCTTATCATAAGTGTGCTCTAAGGAAAAGGCACAAGAACCAAGTTATTTTCCAGGATCTTTATTTGCGACATACTTTGTAAGTATTTTTTTCCTTTTTCCTTCTGTGTATGAGATATGAAGATCTCTGTTCACATTTCCATAACAATGTTTCACAGAAGTGTGATGGAGTGTGTTCTGCCATGCACCTGAATTTTATTATTTAATTGGATCCCTCCAACTGATTTCATGCATACTGGTATGAGACTTTGTGACGTAATGGTCTCGCATTCCTAAGACTTGTCAGATCAAATTTTGTAGGAATTGATCAATCCAGAAATAATCAGACGAAACTTGCATGAATGCAGGGCTAGATTCACTTCTCCTAAGTCAGATGGCCAAAGGATAATAAATCAGCTCCTGAAGGGCAGCTGACTGGTTTTTGTTTGGCTGCCACTTCCCCAGCCCAAACAGCCAATTCCTGTCTTCAGCCAGTTCAATATTTTGGATCAGAAGGTTTCATACTGAATGAGGCATCTGGCTTCTTGTCTGACCTGTGCAGATGGCAGCTGAAGGCCAGCAAAAAGGTTTTTGTGATTGAAAATGTTCCTCTCTTCTCCTTTAGAAAAGACATCGCAAACAAAGACCCATCTCTCACCCAAAATCTTCCTTGTTTTAGACTGGGCAATAAAAAAGGCAAGTCACTAACTACTCACCATACTCTATTACTAGATGACTGATTAGTGCCAAAGTTAAATGAGTACTGGAATTTTACACTGCCAGTGTCAAAATGAGTAATCTCAAGGCCCATAAAAGGATTAAGAATTCATAGAATGGTTTGGAATGGCAGAGATCTTAAAGATCATCTATTTTCAATCTCTCTACCGTGGGCAGCACAGAGCTTCTCTGGACAACTTATGTCAGTGTCTTATCATGTGAAAAAAAAGAAGTTAATCAAAATACAAAGGTCATCTAATCTACTGCATGGACAGTTGGCCAGAGAAGGTTTTTTTCCTAGGGGAAAAAATAATATCCCTCTATTGACTCACTACCTCTTCTGCCTCTCTGATTTTACAGCCTGTTAACTCCAAGGTCAAGAGGGTAGGAGGAGGTCAGGGTTGAGTACAGCCCAGTGAGTGGTTCTGTCTGAAACCCTCCCTTGCTGGGTATTTATGTCAGCCTGAGGTTCAGCAAGAATTAAGAGCTATCACACATTTTAGGGTGTTGTAGGATTTTGGCAGCCGCCCTTAAGGGGATTAATCAGAACTGGACTTGAATAAAGGCTGGGTGTCTAATTTGGGCAGAGGTGGAAAGGTTCTGCAGATGAGCAAAGTAAGGAGCTTAAGCATCTATGGTGCAAATTTTCATTTGCCTAAATCTGGATGAAGAGCAGATGCTGATGTTCACTGAGGGCTGAGGATAGGCAGTGTGAATCATGGATTGGTACTTAATCATTTAAAACATCCAGATGGCTAGTTTATGGTAGATGAATTCAGGTTTCAGAGGGTAATCACATCACCTTGTTTTAGGTATATAAATTAGCTGCCAAAAATAGAAAACTGATCTTTCTATGTTCTCTCTGTAGTCAACAGGGAGACTGGTTTTCTAGAAAATTATCAAAATTATAGTTTTACTCTGAATTCTAGAGAAGTCTGCTGGTCCTTGCTGATTTTAGATGATGTGTTGATGATTTTTCCTCCATCTACAGTGATTGTATCTCTGTAGACTATAGAAAATCACTGTTTTCCCAAATTGAAAAATCTTGATTGTGCACGGACACAGCCTCAGGACTGAGATTCCAGAAGGCCGAAATCAATTAATTCATAAGCTGGTCTGAACATGCATGATTACAATGTGTAACCCAGCAAAAATAAATATTCTTTAAATTTTGAGATGCAGTAAACACAGGAACCTTTTACTTAGAAAGCTGCTGAGAGATGAACAGAACAGGAAATTGTTAATAAAAGTCAAGCAAAATGCATCAATTCATGGTTACACTGCAAACAAATCTGCTTTTCTGTCAGGTGCACAGGGTAAAGCTGCCTACAGGCAATTTTAATTGACAAGCACAGCATTCATGAAATAGATAAACCATACAAATTCTGACCTTGTCTGTATCAAACAGAGTAATATTAACATAAGGATTCCCTTCATCCATTTTATTATGATTTATACTGGAGAAAATTACGATGAAAAAAAATATTTTGTTCCCATGTACCTATTCAACATTCTGCATGTCCTTTACTGGGGGAAATACATGGTTGTTATAGCTCATGAAAGGAAAATACTACTCCTTAGTTTTACAGTATAGGAGTACCAAGGGAATATAGGATTTCCCAGCATAAAGAACAAATCTTTCACTAGAATGTTCACTTACTCTGTCAAAAATCCAAATGATAATTATTATTTATTGATACCTTTTGTTTTAGCTTTTTGGGATGGAAACTGATTTCCTTCATCCTGTCCTGAAGCCCAGTGTGTAACCCTTCTCATCTAAGTGTCTCCAGCAGCATGAAGACATGGCACAATGTGTAATGTATAAGATCAATTATTGAAAGGGTGACTGAGGTCTCACTATTTCTTTAATGAGATAAATTTAATAATTATGTAAAGACAAATGAGGACACAATGTGAAGCTAATATAAAATTTTTACTTCACATAACGACCATTATCTTGAAGTGATGATACAACATGTGTGAAGTTGAGCTGAAGACTGCACACAGTAAATCTATCAATATCATGAAGGTGAAGACTAACTATTTTCTGGTTATGTCAGTGATTTTGTGAGAGTAATTATGATCTTTATGTATAGTTTGCAGTTACAAGAAAAACAGCAACAATGGTTGTGACAGCTAATGTAACTAATGTCTGTATATTTCCAGTTTTGTCCATCGCTGCAGCTACCTGATCAATCAGCCACAATACCAAAAGAGATACAGTAGTTTTTCATCTGAATTAAATCCCAAAGCAAGGGCACCATCTTCAAAATTTAGACCACAATAATTTGATGACAATCCTCATAAAAAATATATAACAAAATAATTCATTTGGGAAGCATGGCTGTATCTTAAGCACAGATCTTCAAACTTTCACCTTCAAGCTATCATAACTCCAGATGACTGCAGTCACTACTAATTTTTTCAGCCTTCCAAGGAGCAGTCGTTAGCAGTCTCACAATATCTATAATTGTCTTTTTATGGTTATAAAGCTGCAGCAATGGAAGAAGACAGCTTGTGCTACTTAAATGGAACCCTGCAGTGCTGTTTCCTGATAACACAGAAGATTATGTGTGGCACCTGCACAGCCCTGGGATTATGAAGGGCTGGATAAGAAAACACAAGGAAAAGCTTGGGGAAAGGAGAATGATCTTTAGCCAGCTTGACAGGAGTAACAGAAACTCTGCTGGAAAGAGCAGGATAGGACCTCAGGCAAGCTTACTCTTTACAACTAATTTTATGTAGCACATCACAGTGTGATAACCTTGATATGAGAACAAGCCCAGAGGTGAAGTGTTTCCTTCAGATTTGTTGAAGTCCTTGTGCTAATTAAGCTGTATGTAAACAACTCCACTGAGTGATAGCTCAGGTCTTCTCCCTCATCATTTTGCCATCCTCTGACATGAAACATCTCTAATAACCCTTACAACTTGACTGCCCTGTCTTGCATACTGCGTCAGATCTTAGCTCTCCTGTTCTCTTTGAGCATCCCACTAGATTTCACCACTGTTTTCCCATATGGCATCACTCATTCCATCCTAATCACCTTGCAAGAACCACAAGCATGCCTTTGGCTCTGCTCTGTGCTTTCCCAGACACTTGTCTAGACCACTATCTTAATATCATCTTCTAAATGTTCTAACAGCTTCTAAAATTTCTTCCTCTGGTTCTCCATCTCTTGTTCTGCCAACTATGAGTTCTTAATTCTCTCCTTGAGGTAGTTTATAATTTGTTGCTGCAGATTTTATTTTGTTTTGTTCTGTTTTTTTTTTTTTTTATTTATGCTTTGGTTGCATTTTCTATAAACCCAGAGCTACATTGTTTTCTTGACCTTGACTTTGAAAGGACCTCTACCACACAGCAACATATGTATATCTACTTTCATGTGTGAGCTCAGTCATTGTCATTGTTAAGACTTTGATAAGAATTAAATTTTCAAAGTTTAAATAAAAATTTCCATAAGAATAAGAATGAAAAATACTCAGGAACATAGTGTATGCATGATTTTCATTTAGCTGTTGTGTGTTAGATAAAGTATACTATCTCACCTTCTCTGTTAAAATACAGAAAAATATCTGCCTTCTGCCTACTTTCTGAGTTCTTCAGTAGCAGCAGTCACTTGGATTCTGAAACATCTTAAGAAACAAAGGAAAATTTGTTTTTTTTTACAATGAGTAGAAGTCTATGACTTCTTGTCCTGGTTCTGGAATGCTACTCAGATTTTCCAATACAATTTTACAGGGAATTTCTTCAGCCATGACTTGAAAGTTAGGGATATTCAGATGCCTTCACATGCCTATTTCTAGAGTTTACCATTAGACATCTCTCCTTTTAGGCAGTCTTTACAGATGTGTCGTTTGAAACATCAAGGCCTGGATTTACCACATTTCATTTGTATGACTGATGACGATGATGAGTCTGTGAGAGCAGTTGTTCTGTGTTCACTGGAGAGTAGTTTGAACAAGATGTTTGCATATTAGAGAAACCAAATTCCATATGTGCACTCAGGAAAAAACTCAGGTCTTAGGAGGAATGATCCACCCTCTGAAGGTACCAGTCTTGCCATTGTCTATAGTGATACCTACAATGTCTATGATATTTGTACCAATTACAGTGCCTGTGATATCTTATTCTTATGGTTTGCTTAGGTATTTAAAATTTGTGTTATGAATCTAAGCCTGGTCTATTTCTAAGGAGGAAACAGCATATACAAGTCAACTGCTTTTAACTTTTTTTGTGTCCTGTTTTAGGACTGACCCATTGTAAATTATAGAACTCATAATCTCATTAGAAGTCTTGCTGGGGAGGGCCATCATGCTTTCCATTAGTAGCCAGAGAGGGAGTGAAGTGAGAGCAGAGAAGAAATGAATAAAAGTGACAGTGTGATAGGAAAAAACCCCATTATTTTGAAGTCTCGATGTAGGAACTCAAAAATAAGACACAGACGGACAAGCAAACAGGCAAGTCTTTAAATAGTCTCTTCATGCATGAAAATACAAATCTAAGTGAAAACTTTCAAACCTTTTTAATAACATTGATCAGATTATATTCGCCCAATATCATGTATTGATGACAGTTCTGCTCTGAAAATTCTCTTATAACTCAACATCTCTTACAAATTTTCTTCACTACATAGCATTTCTTAAAATTCTTATCTTGTTTTAGATCCATATATAAATTTGTCTAAGAGAAGGAAGCTAAGTTATTATTTTTTAATGTTTTCCCACATGGAAATTGCTAGTGTATTTTCATGCACTTTTTTAATGAGAAAATATTATATTTAATATTCTATTCTCATCCTCTGATAGGCATTGGGTATTTCTTTTTATTTTTGAACTTTTTAAAGAAGAGACTATATTGCAATCAAAAGCACTAAACTCCTTTGCTAGGTAAGAGGTATACGCTAGAGAGAGCTTTCAAAAAATCAAATCAAGTGTATGAAGTACTATAGAGATTATGTCCTTGTACTCTTGTAGGAGAAGAAATAAGAAATCAATTTTCTTTGCAATATTTATTTTTCAAATAACAATTCTAAAGCAGACTGGTAGTTTATGTGCAGAACAAGATCATTCTTTCCATATCAAGTAGAACAATTTTGTCAGACTCACTTTGCTGCTAACATGGATGTCATGCAGTTAAATATAAGCTGACAGAATGTACGACATAACTAGAGTAGATCTTATCCATAACGATCAATTTTTTCCTCAAAAAAAGAAAAGCTCTGTCTTTGGAGTGGTTTTGAACTGCCAAGGGAAGATAGTACCCTGACAGAGGATATTCCCTTAGACAGTTTGAGAGTTCTCAGTAGAGGTCATCAATTATATGGATACTACTGTCCATGTACATCTCTGTAGAATCCTAATACTTCCTCAGCAGGCTTAGAGTTTAATGCCAACTCAGCGCCACTGGGAGAGTGAGAAAGTGAGAAAACTCATGATTTCAGATAAAGACAGTGCATGGTACCCTAAAGTATGCAATATCCTTTGGTCACTTGGGGTCATCGGGCCCACTTGTGTCTCCTTCCAACATCTCCTTCCTAGCTGCATCGCCAGTGTGGCAGCGTGAGAGGGCCTTGACATTCTGCAAAAGCTGATCAGCAATGACAAAACCTTTTCTGTATTATCACCACCATTTTCAGCACAAATCCAAAACACAGTCTCATCCTGGCTTCTGTGGAGAAAATTAACTCTGCCACAGCCAAAACCAGCAGAGCCACCTATATTAAGTGCCACTGAAATTTTTTAGTGTGAGAAAGTATAATTTTCTACACAGACAAAACATTTTTCATTCCCAGAGTTTAATTTAATTTCTGAAATTATTTCTTCTTGTGTGTGTCATTAAAGCAAGAGTAGAACATGGAGTGTAAAGGCCTTTTTGGGTCAAACACTGTGCCCATGCAGGCTGCTGAAACAGGTGTGCACATGCATGTACTGTTGCTAAATGATTGTGTCTAAATGTTAATGAACAGAAGCAGCTGAAAACACCTCTTCTTTTTTTTTTTTTAATCACCACGGTAATACCTCCCTTGAGGACAGGGAAGGAAAGTGAAGAACAATAGTTACCCTAAGTGGCATAGTTAAGTAGCACAGGGACAAGGAGGTCAACACAGAATGGTCTCAATTCAGAGCCAACAAAAATTGCTGTAATTCCTCAGCAAGGCACCTAATTGGAATCATGCACATTGACAGTTTCACCAATTTTACTTCATGCTCTGGAGCAATATAAAAACCACCTTGATTGTTTATCTGTCCCAAGTGCCCATGATAGCAAACACTAAATCCCAGAAATGCCCATTGATGCACATGAAGTCTCTGGCACAAGCGACAGAGCCACCTTGTTCAGCGGGATCTATAGTTAAGGGTCTAGCCAAAGACATCTGACTCTAGACACAGATTTACCGTGGCTATTATATGTTACAGCCCACATAAGTCTGTGTATCTGACATAGGAACAAATGTGCAGCTGCTCAATCTATCCTTTTATTAGGTGAAGATGAAGCCTATCCTTGCAACTACAAATACAAGATTTGAGCACCCTTGCAAGTTCATTTGGCATTGATACACAATCTGAAAGGAAAGCCAGAGGGAGCTGCTTAGGTTCTATGCTTAGTCCTTAAACTTTAAGGACTGTCATAGAATTTTTCAGAAGGTTAAACGACTTCACATGATTTGAAGCTAGTCTCAGCATTAAAAAAATAGTGCCAGTCAGACTAAATAAGATGACCATGGTTTGATTCTTATAAATGCTGTAACATCTGAGGAAAAAAAGTTTGAAGCACTTCTGCTCTTCCTCCTTCCATTTTCCATCTGACAACGAATATCTTCTGATTTGAGGGCCAGTGCATAGGGAGCACAAAAATAGCATGTGCTTGAAGATATGAAGCATAGAAACCACAGAGCTTTTACTATCCCTTGTTGACACATTTATGCAAGGCTACAGACCACCTCTGGTGTGCTCAAATTCACATAGCTACAGAGACTGGGAAGCCTTGCTAAGAAACCTTCATGTTACTGGCTCTAAAATTAACTGCAATTTACAAGTCAGCATAGTCACAGAGTAGAGAACTATAACATATAACCAGTGAGGACAGGAGAGAGGACGGGTAATTAGATATAATCGGTCTTTCCATATCTAATTGGTATTGACTGTGTCGTCAAAGCTTTAATCTTCTCTATTTTCCTACCACCATCTCTTCTTTTTATTCTTGTTTCCTTTATGGATGAAAAACCATTTAAACAACATTTAAGGACTACAGACATCATTATATTGATTGAATGAATGAATATTTCTTCAGAAGCAGAGAAAGACTCCTGTGATTCTTTTGTATGGAAAGTTCACAATTTTTTTCTGGGTAGCCAAAATCCTGTAACCTTGTTTTTCTCTCTAGAGTCCTGCAGTAGTAGGTTATATGAGACTGATCACTGGGCAAAAACATATTAAAGAGTACAGCTGTGTCTTGAGACTCAGAGCATTTGAGCTGCGGCAGAAATATATGCAGGGGAGGAGTTCATTCTGCTGTAAGCCTCCATAGACTCTGGAAACAAGCATGTAAACACCTGTTTCAAACACTGTTTATGAAGATACTTGTTTAAAAAGAGTAAATCAGTCTAGTTCTATGAGAAGATCATCATTATGCAAATTGTCTCTCAGGGAGCTTAAAATAAGTAAGTTCCTTATTTCTGAAGAAATATGACTGAACTGTCAAATATTACTTAGTAAGAGGATTATACTGGATTTGATTTTACTTAAGACTGTTTTATAGAGAACAGTTTCTCTCCACTTTTAGTGAGCCACTTACTTTTGAGATATTGGTTTGGATTCAACATTAGTCTTAATTGACATAGGTTTAGTTATTTCACTTGAGTCCTTTATCATAAAGCTCCATATATTATATAATTATATATAAATAGAAGGATCCATGCATGCTATAATCCATGCACTGAAATGGAAGGCAGAGAAATAAATAGAAAAGCCTGGTTTGTGACTTTATGAAATATATAGGTTAAAACAAAACATTATGCAGCAGTAGACTTAGATGATTGATGTGTGTGATTAATTTTTGATTTAATTCTCTTTCTAATGATTTCCAAAATATATCAGTGTGTGATCCACAAAACAGACACTTCTAAAATTAATCAATTGCAAGAAGTAGGGTGAATTTAACACTAAGAAAAAAGAAATATAAGTAAAATCATAAACACAAGAAGAAGAGAAATTGGGGGGGAGAAGAAGAATTTCAGTCACATAATTCAACCTCATGCAGTGAGCTTTTTGCTTTGGTAATCAACTGAGATCCTCAATTTGGATGAAATGCTACATCAGACCATTGAAGAATCTAACTTCTGAAAAAATGGACACATTGGACTTTCCTCAGGGTGTTTTAGGGTGGGGCAACCAAGAATATGTAATTCATTAATTTGCTTCTGCAGTTTGGATCAATTACACTTATATCTGGCTGATGAAGAAGAGGCAGGTACAGAAGGAGATACAGTTAGATGATCTAGAACACACCCAGGAGGGAAGCAGAATGGGTCTGAGGTAATAAATAACTTGTTCCTGGGAAAATATTTTTTGACTACAGTGAGAGAGAACCCAGAAAAGAGAAAATAGTTCACTACCTACTCTATTCCTTTATCCTTTCTGTGTTAGTACAAGAGCCTTCTGTATGTTTCACTGGGCTAAAAGGATGAGAGAAGAAAAGAAGAAAACCATCTGCTTGTGAAATCTGTTTGCTTACCACAGTAATACTGAGGTACCGTTCAGACTATCATGGAAATACTTCACATATTTCCTAACTGCAGCCATTTAGCTAAAACCCAAGAACACAATAAGTTAAAAAGAAGTTCTAAGAAATCAACTAGAAGAAAGTATTCAAGGTTTATTTTGACTAATTCCGTAGCATCGTGCTTTGCTTGTCTGACTTTTACTTGCCTGAACTTCAAAGAATTTCAAGCAGCATTAGAACAAATTCATCCCTGTTACTCAGCAATTTCATCCTTCATACATGTCTTTGAAATTCTGTGCTTCAGATCCAAAGAAATAGATGTTATGCAAATTAAATCGCTGTAATTCCTTTGGAATTGCCGCATACATTCAGTTTAAACCATCAGGAGCTGCACAGAGGCAGAAGGGATAAAACTCCTACCCCTTTGATCCCAGGGGCATTACCCCCCTCTGCCTGAGCTAGAGAAGAGTTTGTGCTATGCATGCCAGCCCTGTGGCACTGTCCCCAAAGGTCCTGCTAATAGAGAGCACAGGCTGTGCCCCTGTCACAGCCCTGCATTGACCTTTGGGCAGGTGGCTGTGTGAGGGGTGGAAATGAACTGCCGGGATGGACTAGGTGCACAGGAGGGTAAGAACAGGGTAGAGGTGAGGCAGGGCAAGAGAATTTATTGTTAAACCTTTATGTCATATAAAGTAACCCAGCTTACATGTCTGCAGTGTCAAAGCAAGGCTTCCACTTCTCCCTTTTAAGTCAACTCCAGGTAATTGTATCCATACTGACAGGGCAGGAGTGTGCTGGGTTCAGATATCTCTACTCTTTTGGGACACAACTGTCCAACTCCAAGCTTAAACCAATGTATGAGCTGGTCCAAGTGAATGATAGATGATCAGGGACTTTGTCATAAAGAATGAGATCCAGCTTTAAGCTGACACAACATCAAAACCACATTACAGCTCTTATAAGAAATAAGCCCTTCTCAGTTCAGAACAGACTCTATATAACTCATGCTAAGAAGAAGTCAATCTTTTTCTCAGTCATATGCCTGTTTTTGATAATGCATGACTTCAGCATTGAGGGATGCCCCAGTGAACAGTTACATCTTGACAGATTTGGTTTTTAAGCCCTTGCTGGTACAATGGGCAATAAAGAAATACTAATTTAGCCCCTGTTTGTAGAAGACAAAGTCCCACACTCACTATTGGCTGTAAGGACACCAATCTGCAAAATATTAATAACTGTTTGAATGGCATCATTTCCCAACAGGATTTTACACACTGGGAGACATGATGTAGAAAAAGACAGCGCAGGCACTGTCTTGTGCTCTGGTCGTGCTAACATACCTGCTAACAGAATAAGAGACAAGCATATTTTACTAGTATAATTGAAGTCTTAACAGTCTATTATGGAATTTAGTGTTCTTAGTTCTGATGTAAATACTATATATAGAGAAGAAAATACAGAAAATTTTACTACAATAGCAAAAACAACAGCAATAATAATAAAAATAAATAAGTACAGTAATTTCAAATTTCTATACACACCCTTTTCCTGGTGTTTTTCTGTTGTTCCTCCAAGCCCTAAGCTCAGTGATTCCATTTGGGAGTAAGGTGAGGGAGTTGTCAGCACCTGTATTTTTTCACCAGGAGGAAATATTTCCTGTTTTTTTCTTTTTCACTCTACAATCCATTTTTGACTTCTTTTTTCTTAAAGCATACTTTTATATCTGTTTTTTTATATTATTCTGTAATTCCTCATCATATCTGAATTTAAAGTAGATGGTGGTTTGCCTTTTACACACACTAGAGAGTATGCCTCCTCTTTTTATCCCTAATGCCTATTTTTGACCATCCCCAGGACTGCATTTTTTAACTGATATTTTGCATGGTTTTTGTAACTATGGGGTTACAAAGCCAGAGTCAGGCTGTGCCCTATCCCTTACTATCCCACATCTGCACCCCTCTGTGCCATCCTTAATCTCTTCTTCACAAGATGTCCCCTTTTACAGCAAGCCTGTATTTCTCTAACAGCATCTTTGATAATTGCTTCTTTCTGCTATCTGTATAATATATATATATTAATATATAATATATTGTTATACTATATATATAACAATAATATACATTGCTATACTTTACAAAGATAACCAAAGGAAATTAACCCCAGACACAGCTAAATTAAACAAATTGCTGTCACAGCTAAACTAATGGAGTTTCAGGCTGGCCAGGTTCAGGCAGAGCAAGTCTGGTAGCCCTCACTGCTGAGGATTTTCAAACTCAGTAAAAAACCTATAACTTGTTACTGGCAGTAGCAATTGTGTAGGATGGGACTACACAAACACACACCACACATGGTTTTATCAGGAGTGACCTTAACATAGGCTACTAAAACTGGAGTCTGGAATACACAAAGGAGGTGGTCCAAATCATTCCAGTTTCCAATGATCCCATTATTTCCTGTGAGTGTAATTTCTGAACTCCAGACATGTTCCCATCTCATTTGAGGACTTGGCTTTATGTAAGGAAATGTGGCAATAAACCCCACTCAGGATAACTAGGACGCCCTCTTTGCAGAGGCCCAATGCACACCAAATAACTGCAATGGAAATCAAGCAACATCAGAGCCTTTAGAGATAACAAATCCTTGCTTTAAAGAGAGGAAATTGTGTGACAGCAGTATTTTAGGGCAGAAGAGTTCAAGACAGTGCAATACAGGTGCGACTGGCCCACATGCCTTTCCCTTCATGCTGATAGTTGACAGTGTGCATTATAGTGACTTAATGGTGTATTTATCACAAACAGCATTGTCTAATGAATGAATACTTAATGAGCCTCCATTAAGCTTAGAAGTGCCCTGTTTCAAACCATTAGCTCATTGCAGTAATAAGGTATTTTCTACTGCAGAGGAGTTAAAGCAAACACAGCAGTTCTTTGAAGCCAGATGACTGCTTAAGGCAAAATAAAAGAGAAAGCAGAATTATTAATACAAAGAAATAGAAGCAAAATCTACTATACATGGAAAAAAAAAGCAGCTTTGAATTTATTTTTTCTTTTTCTTGGTAGCATTTTCCGGTTTGGTAAAAAGGCTATATATGTAGGCAAGATAAGAGCTTTGACTTTCACTATTGGGAGTAGAATAGAATGTCAGTCATGAATTGTCTGTTCTATTAGTCTTTTTGCCCTGCCTTTGAATTGGAATCAGCTAAAATCATAGCATATGAGACTTTTAATAAGGAATTTCCCTTTACTTCTCTTGAATTGCTTGGTGTCTTATTCCAGGCCTTTTAATACCTTAGTTTGGGAACAAAACTTATTCCAGTGCCTCAGGCAAGAGAAGCTGAGAGCTAGTGAAATATGTATAGTGTGATAGAATTTAGAGTTATATTTGAAGAATTATGTAAGAGAGATATTTAGATGCCTAAATAGATAAAAAATGGCCTGATGGCATCTTTAAAAGCACTTGAGTCATGTAAAGTTAAATGTGAGGCTGGATGCCCGCAGCATATCTGTTTCCCTAGGTGCATATCCATTTCCCTAGGTGCATATCCAAACAAAGCAATGAAAGATTTCCAGTCAGAAGAATTAGAAAATTATGACTACAGGTACTTTTATTGAACTTCTGATTTATCTACAGACTAATAATTGTAGGTCTAATCTAGAGTTCATAGAATTCAATTAGATACTTTATACTGATTTAATATACTTTATATCAGGTTTCTGTAATAATAGTAAGTTACACTGAATGTGGAATTAATCTCAGAGAATTAAAATGTATTTGTGGATAATATGCGAGTAGAAAGTGGGCACAAATTTTAAATTATTTGCTATAAATTATTCACCCAATTATTTTGCATGTAGATAGATAAGGAATTACTCATTAATGATTATGTGTTCTGCATAAGCATCGGCAACATGATGAAAAAGATTTATCATGAAGGATCTGTCCATCAGTAGAAAGATTCACTGTAAAATATTTCAAAGACTCCTATTTGACTCCTAATCACCATCTATTAAACAAAGAATGGCTGGAAGCTGCCACTGTTCAGAAGGAATATTGGTGGGGGAAATGCTGTGTGGCAGGAGCAGTATTTTTAGTACATTTCTCCTAGCTCCTGTTGTAGAGGCTGTGTCAGTGTGATTATTCTTTTAGGAAACAGAATGGGGAGAGATGAGTGGAGAATATGTAGGCATAGGACTCAGCCTTCAGCTATTCTATTCTCATAATTTCCTGTAGGAAAATTTTAAACCTAACGAGCTCACATATTAAATCCTTGTTGAAATTAATGAGTTTAATATTTCATCATTTCATCCATCTCCATATCTTCAGTGTGAGCTTAGGACACTTGAAATTTCCCTCCATCTGGCTCAACCTCAGTTTGAAAAAAAAAAAAAAGAGTAGGAACAGTTATGTCCAACACATAAAATGAATTCCTACTAGATTTAAAAGAGCAAGCAATGAATTCTAAATTTAGGAGTGCCTGCTACCCTTCTTTTAATTTTATGCTTGGCTGTGCCTGCAGTCCACTGTGTGTGCATGGCTGGGTGCAGGACACACCTCTGTATCATGGCTCTGTGTGTGTGCACAGGGGTATCCATGCATTGCTGCACCAACTGAGATCACAGCTCCGTGCATTCCTGGCTCTGTGCAATGCTGTGGCTCCGTGTGTGCTCACTGGTGTGTCCCTCTGTGTGTATAGAATTAGAGAGTATCCCGACAGGGAAGACTCCCACAGAGACCATTGACAAAGTCCAACTCCTGACCCTCTCCAACAGTCACACCATGATCCTGAAAGCATTGTCCAAACACTGAACTCTGTCAGCCTTGTACTGTGAGCCCTTCCCTGGGAAGCCTGCTCCCAATGCCCAGCCACCATCTGGGTGCATGTATTTTAAGGTGAAGGAAGAAATGGGCTTCTTGCTGTCGACGTATGCCCGAAATACAGACATTCTGTTTCGCCTTTCCAAGTTAAATTATGGTGCAGCTATTTGATTGCGGTTTAGCCCATTTTAGTGACCTAAAGAGTTATCTTTAAATGGACATGAGATAATTCAATCTTCATGCTGCATTAGCTCTCAGCAGAAATGCAAGGAAATTTCAGTTACAGGATTTAATAGCGTGGTAAGGAGGCGATTAGAGTGCATTGTATGGACTGTTTTATTGTAGTGATTTCACATAATACCATGAAAATAACTTCAAATCATCACCTCCAGGATTGTACAGCTTGTCACTCTCATTTTCAATCTTCGATAATGCCACCCCGCAATGTATGAGTGTGTATCTGCAGAGATAAAAATAATTAAAATAAGAATTCAGAACTTTCAGTGTGGATATACAGAATGTGGCATAGAAAAAAACAAACAAATGAAAAATTCCCCACATTCTGATATGGTTCTATTCCACTCCATTTTCCTGCCTGTGTAATTTGGCATGTGTGCTTGTCTGTAGGTATTCACAGCCATGTCAGAAACAAGGCTAGTGAGCCAGGCAGAAAAGATGTAATTCTCACAGCAGATCTGAAGGACATAAGGAAATTGGCCCTGTTAGCAGTGAGCCTGCCATTCACCCCAGATCCATGTTTCACTGTGAACAAATTTGTGGACCCTCATCTCATAAAGAGCTATGAACCAAATCTTTACATTTATTAAAAATTCGGAGGAAGGAATCAAGAGCACCCTCTGTCAGTTTGCTGAAGACATCGAGTTGATCTGGAGTGTTGCTCTACTGGAGGGCACAAAGGCTCTACAAAGAGATTTGGACAGGCTGGATTGATAGGTTGAAGCCAACTGCATGAGTTTCAATAAGGCCAAGTGCTGGGTCCTACCTTAGGTGGCAATAACCCCAGGCAGCACTACAGGCTGGTGAGGAATGGCTGGAATACTGCCTGGTGGGAAACGACACAGGCATGCTGGACAACAGTGGCTGAACATGATCCAGGGTGTGCCCAGGTGGCCCAGAAGGCCAGTGGCATCCTGGCCTGGATCAGCACTGGTGTGGCCAGCAGGAGCAGGGCATGGGATTGTCCCCTGTACTGGGCACTGGTGAGGCCTCACCTCCAATCCTGTGTCCAGTTCTGGGCCCCTCAGTGCAAGAAGGACATTGAGGGGCTGGAGCTTGTCCAGAGAAGGGAAATGGAGCTTGGGAAGGGTCTGGGGCACAAGTCTGGTGAGGAACAGCTGAGGGAGCTGGGGGTGTTTAGCCTGGAGAAAGGGAGGATGAGAGTTAACCTTCTCACTCTCTACAGCAACCTGAAAGGAGATTTTATCAAGGTGAAGGTTGATTTCTTTCCTAAGTAACAAGTGACAGAACAAGAGGAAACAGCCTCAAGTTGTGCTAGGGTAGATTTAGATAGGATATTACAAATAGTTTCTTCATAGAAAGCATTGTCAAAAATTGGAACAGGCTGCTCACAGAAGTGGTTGAGTAGCCATTTCTTGAAGAATTTAAAAGACATGCAGGTGTGGCATTTAGGGACATGATTTAGTAGTGGACCTGGCTGCATTGGGTTGAGTTGGATCTGTTGACTTTATAGGTCTTTTTCAAGATAAGTGATTCTGTGACTCTATGATTCTAAACTTATTTTATGCAGAGAGACATTGCCAATAGATTCACAGACTCACCACATGCAAACATAGTATCCACAACTTTTCAGGACTAGTGAGTTAGTTCATTAGCTTCTCAATGCTAGAAACAGAGAACTATGCCTTAGTGTAGCTTCTTACCCGTTTCAGAATAACAGAGCTACAATGTTGAATGAATTTCTAGCTGCTTCTAGGGATATTGAGGATGAAAATAAACAGGAAAGGGCACAGAAACAATGCTCAGAAGTGGCATTTAGTAAATACCATGCTAATGGCATTTCCTGCCTCCTCAGTCTGCAAAGACTGTCCTGGGAAGAGATGGCATCACTTTTTTCCATAGCTCCAGGCTTACTTGTCCTGCTGTATCTCACCTGTGCGAGGAAGGAAAGCAGCTTTTAGCTAACAGTTGCTCTCTTCCCTCTGAGGGATCTGGCACTGAGGGCAGTCCACACGGGAGACTAATGAGACTTCTCACGGACCATTAGTCCCAGAGCGGGCATGTGGAAGGACTTACAGCTGAGCCTGTAATTAATAAAGTGGAAGGCTGAGACTGACTGGCAGGAGATGAGGAATCGTTTCTGGGAAAGGAGCAGAAGGCCTGTGGTTGGATCCAGCACAGTGATGGAGCAACACTGCTGCTGCTCACTAATGGGAAACAATTGCAGCTGGAGGAGCTGCTGGGAACAGTGCTCCTCAGCTGCTGCTGCACATCTGCTCAGCTGGGTGGCCTCAAACCTTTTCCCCAAGGCTCTCACAAGTGCCAGGATGTCAAACTTTGTCACCTGAACACTGTGAGGCAAGACACACGTTTTTGTTTCTGTTTCTCCATTTACCAAGGACGCTGGAGAGGTGAGAATGATCTGACAGTTGTTACTAGTTAAAAAGATGGAAAGGAAACAAGAAAAAGGTAAATGATAGGCACAAGTGATCAATACTCACTGCTGAGTGTGTACTATTGGTGAACAGTGGGTCTCAGATTGTTCTCAGCTGCAAACCTCTGTACTGCCCAGATTGCAGTCTTGTAAAGACATGACCTGGAAAAAACTGCAAAGCAACAGCTCTGAAGTGCGCTCAGTTTCCTCATGCAGTAGTCAGCTTTTGTTTGGACCTTGTCTTGTTTGAAACAAGACTAGTTGGTAAGAAAGAGGTGGCAGTGACTTTCCCAAACTCACCATCAGAATGCAATTCCCTGAACTTTCCACCAAGACAAGAATTACCAACCGGCCATTAAAATGAAAAAATACTACCATATTGTTTGTATGTGTGTATGTTGCCACCGAGGCTCTCACAAGGATAGAAGGAGATTAAAAATGAAGTTGACAAAAAAAAAAAAAAAGGTGTACAGTTCTGAATACAACAGGAAATCAAACGCTTTTTTTATTTTTCTTTGAGGATAAAACTTCAATTTAAGGAGAATAACACTCTCAAATTTCCCATCACCTCTGTATGTAACTTATGGAAAAAATAGACCTGCAGTGGAGGGTAGGGATAAAAAGGAAACCCCAACTTTGTTACAGATGAGAAGACTATTAAAAATGTATAACCCCCATCTTAATTACAAATGACATAATCTGCATGTTGATTAATTCTACTGGTGACTTGCTTTAAGCAGTACCTCCACAGTGACTGCATTGTCTTTTGAAGGTCTTTCCGAATTTGCACAAAATCTCAGCTGTGACACAAATTATTAGAGTCAGAAATTGCTGTTTCTATTGCCATCTCTTAGAGGCTTCTTTTATTAGAACCCAATATACTTCCCAGGAAAAAATTCAGGTGCACCAAAGAAACTTCAGTAAATGAACTTTAAGTTGACTAGAATGGAGTTCCTGAGAGTGCAAAGAAACTGAAAGAATCTTTATAGGGCAGGGAAAGTAATTCTTGGCTTTTAGGACTAACTGGGTGAACCAGCACTGCTAGGCAGACTGACATCAGGCTTGGATCAGAGCAGGGTAGGAACTGCTTCACAGGAAAGTTGTCAGCTTAAAAACACCAAAGTGAAAAAAGGCTAGTAAAATGTCAACACAGAAGATCCCTGCAGAGTGTTATTGACCAAACATAGTGGCTACTGTGCCTTCATCTCCTAATTATCAGTTTATTTGTTTTTGCAGTTACTAGGTGCAGATCAGTTGTATGAAGTGTGGCCCCTCTCATGATGACAGCTGGGTTTCCATTTTCTCTCAACACAACAGATTTGAGTTACTTGGTATTACAGAGTGCTTTCCACTCCACACTCACAAAAATATTTTATTAGATTGTAGATGAAGTTGTCTTGTTCTCTGAGGTTATTTTCTACAACAGTTTCATTTCTTCTTTTTCTCTTATTTTGTTTTTATTGGATGCTAAGGGCAAAAATGT
Source organism: Zonotrichia leucophrys gambelii (assembly GCF_028769735.1). Lineage (NCBI taxonomy): Eukaryota > Metazoa > Chordata > Aves > Passeriformes > Passerellidae > Zonotrichia > Zonotrichia leucophrys. The sequence continues at coordinate 80,978,428 of NC_088169.1, forward strand.
AAAACAGCCTCAGTAAAAGGAGCTAAAAAAAACCAAAAACCTTTAATGTACTTGGAGAGAGGAATTAAATTATACTTCCAACTCCTCAGTCTAATAGCTTATACAATATGAAATGGAACAGAGTAAGCTCTTTTACTATTTCAGCTTCCAGCAGTGTAGTTATAGGTAAAGATGTTTCATGCTTCCCATTATAAATACTCATTTACACAGCTTTACAGAACGTCACAAAAATTCACTCTTGATTGAAACTTACTCAATGAGGTCATAACCTAAGAACAATTTCAGAGAAATGTTGAGTGAAATTGGGTTGATGGAGAGTCAGGCATCTCATTTAAGCACACTGAGTTACCTGGGAATCTAATACCAAGAATTTTATCGATGTTCAAAATACTGAGGTGTAAAAAGATAACCTGCTGTGGCTGATGGAATCAGCACAATCAAGGGCTCATCTGAGGCAATTAAAGCATCAGTAATGTGTTGTCAATAGGTCACATCAAATGCACCACTTGTTTTTAGGATACTGAGCTAAGAAATGCTGGCAGTATATATAGGAGGAGGAAGGGGTGACAAAAAGCTGGAAATGAGAAAACAGTGAATGTGACTGCTTGTCTCAACTAGCTTCTGTTTCCAAGACATCGTTGTCTTTCAAGCTGGAGCCTGTTTACACACCTTTTCCTGACACCATTAGTTTTTCCTAGGATATGTTTTAAAGTTTGTTTGTTTGTTTAGTTAACAGAAGTAGTCACATCATGGGCAAAACTCTTCTAGGGATCTTCACTTGCTTCCACTTCAAGCAAATTGTGCTGTAAACCAGAATCATGGTACAATATAAAGGTACATACACACACACACACACATATACACACACAAATATACAAACTTAAACAATATATACCCATACTTGGATGTAAGTACGTACATCATGGCTGTGGGAACTCAGCACATCCCTCTGGACGTTCAGAGTTGCCAAGGACCCCGTCGGGGGGCTCGGAGACCCTGGCATGCTGCCGGGAACACCTGGTGGCATGATTTTTATCCTTCCAATGAATTGCCAGCTTGGCATGGGGATGTGAAAGCCACACAGGTTTGAATGGTGTAATAACATGGTGTTCACAGGGTGGAAATATAGATTTTAGGATTTTTGGTATAGGGGTTATGGGGACAAGATGGAGGAAACAGGGCGTGTCTAGTCCTTCTTCTTTCTTCTTCTTGTTCTCCATTTTCTGATGTGATGTTGGCACTTGGGGATTGGTTTAGAATAGAAGTGCACTGTCTAACATAGGTGATAGGTATTGGGGATTAAAAGTAAATATGATTTACGTAGTTTGTAGTATAAAAAGATGATACCGCCTCGGAGGTGGTCAGAGTGCTTGTGGCTGCCTTGCTGAGCAGACCTCTGCTGGGCAGAGAGAAAATTTTGTAGATAAGAAATAATGAACAACCTGAAGACCGAAAAGTGAAGAGTCCAGACTCATTCTTAAAAGCGTGGGCTGCTGCAGAACCATCATCTCATGCATCTCGGGGCAGAGAACAAAACAGCCAACCCGAGACATGGGAATTTTTCTGTTCTATTAAAATCCTTTTAGAATGGTGGATTTTACCCTCAGAACCAGAATTTCCGAAGTTCCACCTCTCCAATCTATCCCCTTTGTTGTTAAAATCCCTAAAATAGTGATGCAAAACATGAGTGATGCACAACTTATTTCTGCTCTCATTCAAGGAGATTCCAGCCTTGTATCTTGATAAGTCAGGTCTGTATGTAACTATTGGGCTCTGGCATCAGTTCTTTGTCTCGGGAAATACTCATTTGATTGTACATTGTGGAGTGGATAAAAAGAAGAGACTGAGGATATATATCATGATTAAGTGATTAAGGAACTGAATTAGGGCATGGCAGGATCAAGTTTAATGATGATGAAGTAGAAACTGAGAACCACCACAGTTCTTGTGCTTCCTTGCTTTTGCACTCTGTGTTAGCAGGCATACAGTAGGTGTCTTCCTTGTGGCTTGATGGTTTATAGCCTAAGTCCAACATGACCTTAAGAAGTATAGCACATTTTCTTTTTTCAGTTTTTTCCATAAGTCACTAGTATAGCACATGCAGAGGCCAGTGATCATTGGTTTTATACCTGCCTGAATCTGTGGTCAAAGCAGATCAAAGACATTTCTTTCAAAAATATCTAACTTGGTAATCTGAGTTCTGTTTTCACAAAGGCCTTAGCATGCAGTAGCTGAAAGAGGGAACTTTTTAGGTCTTCAGTGACACATCCTTATGTGTCATTTAGTCATCTATCTTTACCCTGATGCAATGTTTTATTATGTTTCATCTGACTTTTGGTGATTACCACTAACAGCAGCATGGTGAAATGGACTTCCACTGGTTCCTACTCTTTGCAGTTCCTGTGGAAAGGGGCTGCATCCAGACAGCCTCTTCTATTTGGACAACTTACAGCAGCTCAAAGTACAATGCTATTAACATAGATGAAATAATCTGAGTAAACCTGAAGAAAAGATGCAAATTCAAGCTGTCCATTTGCTAGTCTGATTTCAGGTATCCTGAGGAAGAATTAAGTCCACCCTGCTGGCTATGTTTCAGGATTTCTCTGCCCATATTATCTTTCTTATTTTTTCTTTCGTGGGTTAATTGATAAAATAACAAGTGAAAATATCACCATGGAGGTTATGGAAAAGAAAAATAATGCTCAGTGACTGATGTCTTCTTGAGTTCAGTGATTTCACTGAAGCCCCCCATAGCCTATTTATTTTTCCAGGCAAGGTAATTTTCTCGAAATTATAGACACAAATAGCAACTTCAAATTTCCTCCTTTCCAATAATACCCACTGACTTCTTACACGAAAATGAAGTATACCAGCCTGTAAACAGCACAGACTGTAAAAATAATTGCATTCATTCTTATTAAAATGTCCAGTCATTTGCTGCAAAAGTACAATTTGTGGTGGCAGGAGAAAGTAATTTTTAAAATAAGTTATTCATCCAACTATTCATAATATGATTTAATCAGTAGATTGTATGCAGACTTTAAATGTAAAATGTCCAAAATCATCGTAGTGAATTATTAACAGTTGATATCTTTGGGAAGGGAGAATTATACTCCTTATTTGCAATACTGGGAGAAAGGGAAAGAGGAAAAGATGAATTAGATCAACCAATGTATCACATTTTTCATTCTCTAAAAATTTTCATCTTCCTGCTGAGCTTTGAGAATGTTGTCCTAACAACTGTAATGTTTAATTCTCACAAATTACTCAGGAAGCTAGGACCTTAAAACTTATCAGCTTTTAGTAAAGCATCATATTTTCGTGCTTTTGAAGATGTCACTTGAACATAGTTGTTATTCTAATCAATAGCACATATGTTTTCCAGAAGCTTGGCCAAGGCCTACCAAATTTCATACATATTGCATTAAAGCATATTTTTGCCCTGTGGTTCCCTCATTTGTTCTTATAGCCCTTAGTCTGCAAAAACACATGCTTTCCTTCTCTATATTGGACAAATTTGCTGGAGGCTACTCACTCAATCCCATTGGCCTACGAGATAAAAAATTCATGCATGATGCATTTACCTCCTTTCAAAATCTGGCACTTTTTATGTGTGTGAGGGAAGATTACCTGAAGCATATTTGGCAGTTTTGCAGAGTTCTAATACGTGCTACCTGTGTATGTAAGCAATTTTCTAACAACATATGGTGGGCAGAAGGAAACCTTTAGAAGCATTTTGTTTTTCACTCTAGATGATTTTAATAGCCTGTAGAGATCTCCAGATTTTTTTGGAAAATCTGTAACAGACAATATATAACTTTGTTGAACAAAAAGCAATGACAAACAGCCATTACACATTGCTGCTATATTTTTGTATGGTGTCTGGCATTTCCAGTCTGTAATTCTCAGGATTACAGGTTTATGATATGTCTTGTTCACTGAGATTCTTAGTTCACTGGGAAAAAATAATTTGCAGATTTAATTCTGTGCTTGTTTAAAAATAGCACAAATAAGGAGAAGCTATTATAATATATGACAAGAAAGCACATCAATTGCATTTACTAATCTTTTATGCCTCAAAGCATGTCCCTTACACAAAGAAATCCTTTCATTCCTGTGGATCTGATTCTCCAGGGCATGACACCCATTTTAACCTAAGGTAATTTTATCTCTTCTGATAGCATTGTACTTCAATGACACTGGTGTGATGAGGTAGAAAATTAGTGCTGTTTCTATAAGGGAGCTTACACTTAAGGTGGCTGTTTCTATTGCTCGTGTTCTGCAGCCAGAGACAGGTGCTGGAAATCACGAACCTGCTCCTCTCCTTCCTGAGATGGCCTCTCTGGCCTCTCCTTTGCGCTCTTTGGCCCCTCCTGAGCACAGTGGGCACACAATCATTTAGCTCTGGGCTTAGTGCTGCTCGGTGGCAGCTGCTCAGGGCACAGGCACAGCAGGACTGCCAGCACCTGAGCACCCCTTCCTGCTCTGCTTGTCCTTGGGAAACACCCTCTGAGGCAAAGGAACTGAACCTCCTCGGTTTCCATGGCCATTTCTGGCACGGGTGAGCAAAGAAATAACGAGCACAGTGTGCAAGGCGCAGTTCTCCTGCCTTCAGCAACCTGCACCCCTCTCCACAGTCTCATTGACTGGCACCAGAGAAATGTGTTTATTAAATGATAAGAGGAAAGCAATGTTTTGCCATTCTTTTTGCCTTTACTTATAAGTGGATTATTTGTGGCAGAGAATAAAATAGACTGAAAGAAAAGGATAGGCAGTACAGTGTGTTTTTGTGGCAGACCATCGGTTTCCTGAATTAAAAAACATCACTGAAGGACACCAGAAATGCAATGATGTCACTGAAAATAGTAGAATCTTCCTTCTATGGAAATTCTCCAGAATCAATATTGTATGTAATTCCAATAAATCAGATATACAAACAACATGCTAATCTCCTAAATACAGATTATAATTAAGTTTCTTCTAAGCTTTCATGAATTCATAATCAAAAGATAGCATTAATTTTATGGCATAAGAAAATGACAAAGACCTCATATAGACAAAATTACAAGACACCAAGAGAGTAGCCCAGACAATTTCCCAGTTTCTTAGTGATGGGATCTTGCTGTTTGATTTGAATTAGCAAAATATTCAAAATGCTTGTGTATGTTATCATAAGAGTGGAGCTGTCTGAAATTATTTATGCTGGCATGTCTGGTATTCCTAACAGCTATAAAAATACAGCTTTTGGGTTAGATTTACTTACATTTTCTATCAGCCTGGAAGCCAAATACAGCACTATTAACTTAAGTGGTGGTGATTTTACTCACATGAAATGAATGGTTTAAGAAGTTAAATAAATTTTTGTTCATTTGTTTTAAAAAGCACTGGGTACATCTAATAATTTAGATAGACCATTTTTTACTAAAGATTTTCTTTATTCTGTACTTAAAAAACCCTCAGGAGTATTCAGGCTATTGGTTATGATTGTGAAAGGTGTTTATTTATCCTCACAAAAGAACAAAAAGACTGAAGATAAGATGTTGGATGTCTAACTTGCATCCTGAATTTCATTCTAATTTTTGTTAAGAAAGGTTTGATTCTGGCATTGAAATTTATGTCTAAGTAACAGTAAAGACTATGATATCCAGGGTTTGGGTGCTAGCAAATCCACTTTTTAAGATGAACAGTGTTTCTGTTTTCCCTGGGTACAAAAAGTTATAGTTAAACAATTTAAGAGTTAGGGTCAACCTCTGTAATTTTCAGCCTTCATTTGCTGGTATCTGTATCAGACCTATGTACTTGCACATAGGTATGATACAGGGTTTTCTCCTGACAACTGTGTGACTCTTCCTCCTCCTGCTGTTCATTATCCAGAAACATTTTCAGAGAAAGATCTTATCATCTTTTGAGGTTTTATTTTATGGGTTTGATCAAACAAAACTCTTTCATTCTTCCCTTTCTTGAACATTTATGAAGGCCTCTTCTACTTTTTCACTTTGAATTAATATGATCCGAACATCAGAGAGTGGGATGGCACTGGAGGAGGTCTCCATTTCTTGAGGTATTTTAAGAATAAACTTTTCTCTACATGAAATAATCCTTGGTGTTTCATTGTCATCCTACAATCATTTAACACAACCACTTTCTCCTCTTCCTCAGCTATTTACATCTGACAATCACCCCATTGATAATAATTTACACTAGTTTCCTTCTTATGTTGTTTGTGTTCTTGCTTTTTCTAGTCTTGGAGTTGCCCTGCATGTTTTGATGTGATATTCTGACATCTCTATATACTGATAATACACTATGAAACTGAGTCATGAGCAAATTTCATTAACAGACAAATTTCCATCTAGTTGAATGGTGCCTGGCTATTTCTTTTAATGTGCCTTGCGAAGATGAGCATATCCCACCTTTGGAAAATTCTCTATTTTATTCTTCTTGATATCTAGGATATCAAGAAGTTATCCTGGGTGTCTTTGATAATCTAGGTTATAACCTTTTGTTATGAAGACTTCTTTCATTTTCTATCTTGTTTATGTAGCTTCCTTGCTTGCTAGCATCTTTTTTGATTGAATAGTCATCCATTTAGGAGAGAAGTCCCTTTCAACAAGATTTCCCCATTTTAGGGACATATTCTTGACAGTACAGTCCTTTGAAAAAAAAGAACTGAAAAAATTCAGAAGTTGCTGTCTTCTAGAAACCCAGTTTTTTTTCTGTTCAATTCTGAGCTAGTTTCAAGAGCAGCATCCTCCAATGCATTTGTTATTTGTTCATTTCTACAGATAACTGAAAAAACCATGATTTGGGGAAAAAAAAAAGAAGAAAAGAAGAAAAAAGAGAATATTATAGTATTCTCATTTCCTTTCAAAACTCTGTCTAAAGCAATAGTATACTGTACATTTATCTTTTGATTTCCTGGAAAACACTGTTGACTACCATCTCCAAAAATAGTAGCCTAGTCATTGCATAATATCTTATCTCCTGGCAGAAAAAAAAAAAAGGCCTCCTAATGATGTTTTTATGTATTGTTTGCTTTTCAAATAATATGAAGGACATCTTTGACCTTGTCCAATTCCAAGCCTCTAGGAGCTCAAATTCTCCCCTTTTGTTTCACAGCAGCAGTAGACAAATCACTAAACATTTCTATTAAAAAGGGAAATAATCCTTTTTCCTAATCACTTTGGCAGCCTGGCTGTAGTCTTGACTTATATTAATTTTTGCTTCATTTCAGGCACATAGGCTCATAGTCCTCCTTTATCCATTACAGTTGCAGCTGCACTTGTCTATTTTCCCAAGGATCATGTGTGAAAATACCTCATTTCCCAATTTTCTTTTTTAACTCCTACTCTAAAGCTTTTTTGATGGGTCTCAATGGCCTTAGCCAAATGTTTCTCTACTGTAACATGAAGCTAAAGCATGCTCTTTCTATTTATACCTCTGTAAAGTTGAACATCCCTGAACTGTCAGAATTTAATAAACTAATTAGTCATCTTTCCATCTTCATTATCTTGTCCTCTCACTTTCTTTGTCAGTTATCTGAAAAAAATAATTTTGATGATCAACTGTGCCTTGGCACTGCCAGGCACCTTTCTGTGGGCTGGCACAGAGATCCTTGAGTTAGGATGCTTCTCAATATGTGAGATCTATGAGAAATTGAAGAAATCAAACTGCCAAAAGATCTGGAGTGTGTATGGGAAATTTCAGATGAAAATATTGAGAATGGTTCCAGATCAGGATAGTAAAATACCCGGAGTGAAATTTCCAGTGCAATAAAGATATGATACAGAGGTTGCAAAAGATTGGCTAAAAAATATTGCCAGAATAAACAAGACCTTTTCTCTGAAATGTTCTAAATGTGGTCTGAAAAAAACCCTGTTATGGTTTCCTGATTTCCATTTGGAAATAAAGGTTCACAACGGCAGCAATACAAAAGGTAAGAAAAGCTCTGAAACTATTGTTACTTCTAACAAAATCCTCATGTTAAAATAACCACTGCATTTTACAGTTTAGAAATACAATCAGGCAGACTTGTTTTTCCCATATATAGCAAACTCTTTGTTCATTTTCAATAGTAATGAACAAAGTCTGAAAAATCAAAACAGAAATTTCCATTTCTGCAATAATAAAAGTTTGCTGTTATTTAGAGATACATAGAATGATCATATATATTTAAAAAATCAGTATAAAGAAATTTTTATTATGCCTTTGATTGTATATAAAATATCACATCATTACATGTTCAATTTTGTTAGCATTGTGCTGTAGAATTCAATAAACTGCTGCTGAGATTGATTAATATCCAAAACAAAGATGAAATATTGAATTAGTCTCAAAATCCTTTGTTTATACAGAAACAACAGATAAGTCGTACCATGTGCTATAAACAAAGAGGTAATGAAAGAAACAAAGGAAGCTGGGCTGGAGTCTACTTTCAGTTCTACAGAGTAGGATCTGAAGACATCTATCCTCTACACAGAGTGAATGGAAAGAGCCAGGCTCTTTGAAAAGGTAATTTATTCACCCTTTCATAAACACCTGCCATTAGACAAATCATCCTCTGGAGATGTCACTCTCCCTCGTTGATTTGAGAATGTGGCTGAGTCAAATGAGCTCGCACCACACTTCTGGATGGAGAGGGTAGGATGCTGGAGCACCCCCTTCATTTCAAGCCTGTGGGTGAATTCCTACCCCACTGAGATCATGAGACTTCAGTGCTGACTGACCACGACTTAGGTCTTATAAGGAGTGGCTGAGGATACCAGGGTTGTTCAATCTGTACAAAAGAAGGCTTGAGGGAGACGTTATTTCCCTCTAATACTATATGAAAGGAGGTTGTAGCAAAGTGGGGATCAGCCTCTTCCCCCATGTAGCTAGTGATAGGACAAGGGGAAAATGGCCTCAACTTGTGCCAGGGGAGGCTCAGGCTGGTTATCAGAAAATTTCCTCCTTGAAAGAATGTTAAAGCACAGGAACAGTCTTCATTTGTGGAAGAAAACTCAGTTCCAAAAACTGTGAGGACATGACACTGCCCAATGGAGTTTAGTGTGTGTGGTGGTATTCAGCCAAATGTTGGATTTGGTGAGCTTGGACGTCTTTTCCAACCTTAATGATTCTATGATCTCTATCACTATCTTCTTCAAGACAGGATTTTAGTAATGTATGTAAAAGTTGACTAAAATATCAAATTGTCTTTCCCACTCAGTCATCCTGGTATGTTTTTATACTGACTTATTTCAGTGAAAATTCACTACTTCATAAGGCACTGCAAAAGCTGCTGTTGATCCCCAAAGAGTCTTGTGTAGCCTGACAATTACAGGTCCTGTCTCAAATATTCAGAGATCAGTAAATATTCAAGGTGATTGAGAAAGAATTACAGTGAAAACATGAATATATCCATTCTCTTTTCCTTTCTGAAACTATTCTTATTTGCAAAATCTTGGGCACAAATTCTTATTCCTCATGACTTTCTAGTCTACTGATTCCCTCTGAACTAGAGGGTGGATCCAAACCAGGGTTCAAATCTGTCTTTTGTTTGGTAAGTATCATACAAATGCATAAGGATAAAGGCGGGGATTTGTTCATTATTATCTTCTAAAGGTGTCATGGCTGCAGATTTTGAAAGGTAGATACTAAAGCAGACATGAAGGGAGGGCTAAGAAGGGCATAAGTATGAAGTGAGTGATGCTTTTCCAAATCTTTAATGTGTAATGTGAATCAGTTAATCAGCGCAAATTAATGAACCCCTATATAGAACATGACCAACATCCACATTTTTTACAAGAATCCTAGTAGAATTATTTACAGTGGGACAAAGAGATCCTTGAAATTAAGTATGCAATACACACTTCAAACACATGCCACCCCCAATCCCTGCATCATTGTCATATTATACCCAGCACATTTACTAAAGGTCATGAGAGCCCTTCAAAGTGCACAGAATCAAGAACAAGGAATTCATATCTGCAAAACCTTCGGAGATTAATAACTCAAAAAAAAAAAAGTGAAAACTTTAACAGCTGATTGAATCAATTTTATGGAGGGGCCGGGGCATTTCTGCATTTTTCCTAGTATTGGCCCAAGGCCAATCTCCATTGCAGATACACTGGACCCAAATAAAACCAGACTTAAAAAAATATGAAGACTAGGATAAATCAAATTCTGTGGAAGTTTTGACAGAGCAGATTCACATCAGAGATTTATTCTGGTATAGCTCCCATGAAATCCATCATTGTACTGAACCTGGAAATACCATATTGTCTAGAAAAGTCACTGGAAAATTGACAGATTCCCAGTTGTATAATAGTGTATATATTGGTGTAGACTTATTTCTGTGAGCCTACAGATCTTTATACCAGTGACTGAAAAACAACATGTAAAAGATTTCTGTGGACTTTACTCTAATTCCCTGTGGCAGTGCCAAAACTGCAGGAAAAAAAGGACTGCTTGTTAAGGTGTGTAGAAATCCCTATTTAACAAGGATGAATGCATGCATGACTCTGAAAGAGCAGACCTGAATTTGACAACAGGGGAACATTGTACTTTTTGGATATTGCTCCTCACCAGCAAAGCTCCTCTGCTTCTGCACTTCTTGAAAGGCAATGATTACAACTTCCGCAAATAAGAAGAGACTGTTGAAACAGGAAATTATTGTATAATAACTTTAATTTGATCACCAAATCCTCCACCATTTCTACCCATCATCATTCCTGTAGTGATAAGTGGTCTATCTGCTAAAGCTGGGCCCTGGAGTTTGTCCAAATGACTCACTCTGAACTGAAAAACTTCTCTGTTCTGCTTTGGCAGTTCAGTGCCCAAAGAAGTCTGCTAATGGACAAGCAGCCTGGACTTTCTGGGGGTTATGGAGGTCATTTAATCATATAAGATACAGGTACATGTGTGAACAGTACATAGTTATGTGGGAAGTGGCACAATACTTCCTGGATTGGAACTTTCCTGTAATTGCTTGCTTGGGGCATTAATAAGAAATAACATCCTACAAAATTATCTCCTTGAAGAGCTGAGTGTTGTAGCAGTGTAACATTCTGTGGTTAATCTTCTCAGAGCAAAACCTATCAGTAAATATCACACTCTAGTTCAGAGATCTTTAGTGGCATTTTTAACTATTTCATCATTGTGCCTGTTTTTGAGCTCTCTGCAGCAGGTGCAGCAAAGAGAGAGAATAAAAGCCTCTTTCTGCCTTTGGTTGAACTAGAAGCCAGAATAGATGCTACCAAATACAAGGTAGAAGTTATCACAATGAAGGCTAACAAGTGTGTAATCAGATTTAACCTTTGTTGAGATTAGGATTATTATTGTCCTTTTTCAAGATACTAGTTTCTGAAGTATGTTTTATTTCTTGTCTCTGCTCTTGGAAATTGCTCCCCTAGCACTTCTTCAGTAGAGAGTTCAGCTAAGTGCTACAAAGTTCCTGGCACTTTCATCTTGTCCAGGCTGATGTTATCTTTCTGCTTTGCCCTCTTATATATGCAGGCATTTCTTACACTCTTTCTGTTCAAGCCAAAACTCTGCTGAAACTAGCAGGGGAAACAGTGAGGCATGAGTTTGGAATACCTGTTTCTCTTCTCAGTAGAGTAGCTTAGAATTCAAGTTACTAATTGTATCTTTAGAGAAGAGTCTAACCAATTATGCATATTTCACTGTGGTGAAGCAATATACTTTTGTGTGGGAAGCCTTAGAGGCCAAGACTGTAGGGGTATTATCTTTTCTTTCCAGTAACTCAGAAGCATAAAGGATCAAAACTGAATGCTTTATCTAATTGTAACTCAGATGGTGAATTCAATTTAGTGTCATCTGGTAAAGGCCAGCTATTTGCCTAACTAGGGATGTGGAACCTGAAGGAGCAATGGAAATGAGAAGAAAATGTATAGTCAATCAAAATGCATATTAACAAAGTTTGAATCTATTTTTATAAAAGTATTGTAAATTTTAAATGGCTGGATTATAGTACTTTTTCTTTCCTTGATCTACTTAATACATATTCTGGTGCCAGAACCTTCAGCTGTTCCATTTCAATAAAGATGAATCTTTGTGTCCTAGTTTTCCTGTACTCTTCAATACCTTTTTTTAGCAGACAAAGAGTTGACTGTTTTTTTCTTCATGTATGCATTTGTGAACATGTGCACAAATGAATGAGGTTGCACAAAATCATCCCTGCATGTTTCTGTCTATCTAAAGAATGTATGCTCAACTGCAGAAATATTCCTTTATTTCCCAGTCTTGGTTCTTCAACTCTTCAATGGTTTTCAGTTTTAATGCACCATCTTTCAAGGAATAAAAGATGTGCATGACCTTTGTCCACAAATCATTGATTCTATTTTTCCTAGCTATTGCTTTATTTCAGCTGGATCCAATCCTCCAGATCTCTCCCCACTACTGAAGCTTAACAGCTTCACAAAAAGTTTCTTCCCTGGAAGAACTATGACCCTGGCAAATAATGATGAATTCCCTATAAACTTATGTATCACACCAGCTAGAAGCTCTGCACAGTCAAGATTCTCCTGGATGCACCGACTTGGAGGCATAGCTTGGCAAGGAGATTTGATATACTATGATAGCTCAAGACATCAAGTATTCTGGGACTGGTGGCATGGTCAGTCACTTTCTGCAAGCCTATCAAACTAGCCTTGCACCAAACATTCAGTGTTTAAATCCCAGAGGCATTACAGATAAATAATCTCTGAGTTATTGGCAGGGATTGTTAGTCTAAGCCTTTTCGGATGATACACCGCTTATTTTCCTTACAGGCCAAACTCACATATTGCTCAAACCATGTGAAATCGTCTACAAGAGATGGCACGACTATGAACATCCCATTTTACACAGTAGCTAGCAGATGGGAGCACTGAATCCCTTACCTGAAGAAACTTAAAACATCATTTCTTGTTTCTGTTCATTTGAGCTCTCTGATTTTTAAAGTACTACATAAATATTTGGAGCTCTAGGAAATTAATTAAGTAATGAGCTGCCTAATCATCCACCTTCTGAACTTAGGCTAGACTTTTCTTAGTCCTCTTCAGGGCGCAACTCTGCCATCTCTTTTCTTTTGTCAACTACTTTAGCTGCAGTGTACAGATAACATTTTTAGTTATGAGAAAACAAACTTCTGAGCAAAAAATTGACATGTTCAAAAAAAAAAAAGGCAGCCAAAAGCCAAGCCTCTTTTTAAATGTAATGGGGAGCAGATCCTTCTGGATTTTCAGAAAAAATCAGGTTTTATTGTGAACCTGTAGTTTTCAGAAATTCTCAGCCAAGAAAGCAGCATTATCTTGCTTTTGGAGAAATATTGTTGCTGTTCATGACTCTTTGCTCCAATATGTTCCCTCTCCTGCCCTCACTCAACACTCAGTTCTGATACCTAAGTTAAAGATACTAAGTTCTTTAACTTAGGTATCAGAACTTACATAGTCACCCTTTGCTTCTGTAGCAGGCAAGCTCCTCTGGATGACAATTCATCTAATCTTTAAATAGGCACATACAGTAAACCCGACAACAGCCCTCTCCTGTCTGGGTTTTCAGTGCAGTGTGCATCCAGCTCAGCATTTTGCCACTTTGTGATGAATCATATTGTGTCAAACCTTTCAGCATGTTTGCCACAGTTCATTAGAGTTAGAAGGGGCTGTCTGCTCAGCATTGCTGGTATGTCTGGGGAACTGCTGTGCTGTGAGACTTATACAATGCTGAAAAATCCCTGCTCATCAAAGGTGGAAGAGTTCAACCTCGGAGATATGTGATATACTTTAGGGACATTATGGACATAGATATTTGCAGCCTCTTACTCCAAAGAACATCAGAGCAAGGCTGCTAGAAGATTTTTTGGGGTCTCTTTCCCTCATAGAAAATACTTCTTAGCCAGACATGTGAATATCATCCTGCCTGATCTCTTCTAAGCTGCTCATGCTCAAGGAAGTATTTTTCTTCCTCTTAATTAAACAGCATCATGATTGCTGTGACAATAACTCTCTTTAAAATCACCATGTTTATGTTCTTACCTTTCTCTGCACCTTCACAGTCACATCTATTCACATGATGTAAATGTCCGAATTTGTATTTCAGTGTTGTCAACTTTTATAGGCTCATGTCTTCCTAAACTAGCAATGTAATTATAACTGTCTACCTCCTGGTATTTATTATTAATATGAATATAATTAAGTGGGTGATTAAGCAGTCACTGGTTACTCCTGTAATCACCAGACCAGCCCCCTAAGGAAACTGGGTTCAATAACATGTCACTGGAATGATAAAATCTTAATGAGTCATCAACGAGATGCAGAATTGTTAGGCTCAGCAGAGTTCAAGTCCTGTTTATCATAAAAATGAGAGGAGTTGAGGCTGGGAGAGGAGGAGAAGTAGCACAAAATGGAGGGATAGATACTCAGTGTGATTTGCATTACCTCTGTTGGATCTCTGACAAATAAAACCTGCTGCAGATCTGCCCTTCATCATTAGCACAGTAGTTGCAAAACCTTTGTTTTGATATAGAGTTCTATTTCCCCACGCTCAGCTGCTGCTTGACATCTGCATTAATTCAGAGTATGTCAGAGATGGGACCACCTCCTCCCCATCTGCCCCCTACGATCACCTCCCCATCTTCCTTTCAGAAAGAGTATCTGTGATAGGAAGTGATTTACAGAAAAAGAGTTTCCAAACCCTCTGGCATCTTGGATCTGCTTATACAAGTGTGCCCTGATTAATTCAAAATTCTTCTTGTTCTAATAATGCTCTCATTTCAAAGCATCTTTGTAGTCCCTTCACTATCTTTTGTTGGCATGCAAACGAGCAACCTCAGGTATGGATGTTTAACTTTTTTTGTTCTCCCTTTTTTCAAATTCTTATAGGCTTGGAGAGATGTGATATACTCTGTTTTTTTTCCTTCCCTCAATGTATTCTTCATGTTATTAATAATTCATATTCTTGAGAAGGGAGGCAAAAAACCAGATTACTCACAGCCCTGTTAGACAAAAAGAAGTGACAATGCCTCCGCAAGAAAGACTGCAGGTCAAGTTCAGACTTGGGAGAAGCGGCTGCAACTCTATTGAACTACTCCCAGATTATTCATAACATCAAGGCAATATGTCAACTGCTCAATAATGTATCCTACTCCAACCTTCAATTAACCTTTTTATTCTTAAGCATTTAGCTTGGTAAATCACACAAATTAATTTACTGAGAAGCTAATAAGCGATGAGTCAAAAGAATCAGGAGCTGGATGATTAGGTGTTTAGTTATATGGTTTATTATTTATTTAAACTGAATTTTGATGAATTATTGAAGCCTTAATATTATTCTTTTTTTTTCTTTATTCAAAGTGTGTTGTTTCCAAGTGCAGAGATGATTTTCTAAGAGCCCAATATGACATGATCTAAGGCACAAACATTTGCTTCAGTAATTTGATATTTCAGTATTTTGTGCCCTTGAGGCACAACTGTTATTCCAACTATATGCAAGGAGCTGATGCAAAAATAAAAACAAACATAAAAATACATACTAAAAGAAAAAGAGCAATTCAAATACATATATCTAGAAGTTTAATACCTTCTCAAATATCATGTGCCCAAAGTATCAACATACCAGATATCATGACACAGGATCTACAGGAGAGACACATCTTTCTGCAAGTAACTAAGGTACAGTATAATCTCTGGATTGGCACAATACACCAGTGTTTAAACACATTTCTTGCTCCCTGATAGTCAAATTTATTTATTAATATTTAGGCCATATTTATACCAGCTGACACAGTGTGACCATGTGTGCCTTAGGGCTCTGCCCTTGCAGCAGGGGAAGGTATTTCAGCTCAGCTAATGGGAGAAGCCAATCTGCATGAAAACTTCCCAGAGAAATAGCCAGGACTGGGGTAACAAGCTCCCCCTTTGTAGGTAGTGACAGAGAGAAGTTAATAAGAGTAGAACTTCAGATTTAAATGAAACTCTTCCCCCTAAAACTGATATATGCCTCCATCCTGCCAAAAAAACCCAAATGGCTTCTGATGACAATAGCAAACACTAATTTATGGCAGAGAACAAACATTTCATCATTTAGTTCAGCTCAATTAGAGCTTTCTTTTTATTTTAAGGGACAAAAAGCTTTAATTTTTGTATTTCAAACCTGGCAGCTGAAAACAGAAAGAAACCTACTGATTCCTGGTGGTAGACAGTAGATTTTACAAAGTGCCTGGGTGAACTGACAAATTCCTGTCTTTGTTTCCCATCTTCCAGTTATTCCCTATAGCTCAGGATACATATGGCCTTGGAAAATAATACATCCATAATATACTTTTGCATGTATAGTTTTTCCAATGGGTTTGGGAGACTATCTGCCCTAATATTTATGAATAAAGATGAGTGCCTGTGTAATTTCCTTTTATAAAATGTAAGTCTACTAAAAAAGTGGGAAAAGTAAGTAGTTACTGTTCCCTATGAATATTGTTGATCAGTGTCATGAATTATGCATGTTATTCCTCCTGGGTCCAGTGTCCTCTGGCATTTCTTAAGCAGTAGTTCAATATTTCCTACCACTCTGATAAATCATTCAATAGAGAAAGGGTAAGTCCTGGTTCTTGAGCCACTGTTCAGAGGCACTGACTGATGTGGTTTGTCAAACAGCTTAGTTTTACATTCCACAGCTGAAAGTCTGACATCCAAGTCTTTATAGTCCACCAAGGTCACAGGGACACAAGAGTTGTGAAGTGTGCTTTCAGCTTCTTGGATGCTGAAAAATGGCTTGAAATTCAGCAGGAAAATTTCTTCTTCTGTAGAGGCAAGGGTTTCTCTGATGTTTTTTATCTTTTTCATTACAGAGATATGAGATAACAATGGTGTCCCAAGAATACGGTATTTCTTTCTTTAAGGAGAATTGGAGGTCAGATATTTCTATAATGTTCACAATATCTACAATAAAAACTATTCAATGAAAATAACCTGGGGTTTTCTTTTCAGAACTTAATTTATTCTATATAGCTCTTCTATGAATGTCATGAAAGAGATTGTGTAAAACTGATGGAGGACTTCCACTCTTCACAGATTATGCGTTAACTAAATAATGCTTTAAAGAAAAATAGTGTGGTTTCATTTCAAAATGAGCGGTTGCAACCAAACCCTGAGCAATAACAGTTTTTTCCCACTGCTGTACAACTTCTATTAAGTTCCCATACCTAAGTGAAATAGCAAAGTAACCATGTTAAATACATCTTTTCCTCTTAAATGATTTTTTCTCCATGCTCAGCAAGATCATGGAGCAGATCATAATGGGAACCATGCAAAGGCACATGGGAAATAAAGAGGTGATTTGTGACAGCCAATATGGCTTCACGAAGAGCAAATTGTGTCTGATGAATTTGGTGGTTTTCTATAAAGGAGCTGCAGCATGGTGAATGAGGGAAGAGCAGCTTATGTTATCTGCCTGTACTTGTGCAAAGCATTTGACACTGTTCAGCATAACTTCCTCATCTCTAAGCTGGAGAGACATGGATCTGACAGAGGGATCACTCGATGGATAAGGAACTGGCTGAACGTGGCACTCAAAGGGCTGTGGTCAGTGACCCAGTGTCTGAGTGCAGAGCAGTGACAAGTGGCATTTCTCAGGGTATTTGGACAGGTGCTGTTTAATATCTTTGTCAGTGACACCGACTGAGGAATTCAGAGCATTCTTAGAGAGCTTGTGGGTGATACACAGCTCTGTGGTGCATCCAGCAGGCTGGAGGGAAGGGGTGCCATGCAGAAGGATCAGGACACACTTGAGAGAGGGGCTCATGAAGAACATCATGAAGGGCAACAAGGCCAAGTTCAAAGTCCTGCACCTGGACTGGAAAAATGACAAGCACAAATAGAGAATGGGCAGTGAGTGGATTGAAAGCAACTCTGTGGAGAAGGACTTGAGGGTACTGGTGAATTAAATGCTGAATATGACTGAGCAATATGCACTTGCAGGCCATAAAGTCAGCTGCGTCCTGGGTTGCCTCCAGGGCAGTGTTGCCAGGAGGGTCAGGGAGGAGATTTTGTTCCCCTGCTCTGCTCTCATGAGACCCCACTGGTAGTGTGTCATGGAAATATTTTATGAAAAATCCTTTTGCTAGGATTTTTCTCCGGAGAAGCTGAGACGCTTCAGAAATGAAAAGTAAACAATAATTATCTGCTGCTGTGGAACACAACAGGTGCATCTTTGATTGGTCTCATGTAGTTGTTTTTAATTAATAGCCGATCACAGTCCAGCTGTCACGGACTCTCTGGTCAGTCACAATATTTTATTATCATTCCATTGCTTTCCTTTCCTTGCAAGCCTTCTGATGAAATCCTTTCTTCTATTATTTTAGTATAGTTCTAATATATAATTTTCTTTTAATATAATATATATAATAAAATAATAAATCAGCCTTCTGAAACATGGAGTCAAGGTTCTCATCTCTTCCCTCATCCTATGACCCCTGCAGACACCACCACATTAGTGCTGTGTCCAGCCCTGCTGTCCCCAGGACAGGAAGGGCAAGGACCTGCTGGAGCAAGTCAAGAGAAGGAACACAAAAATGATCAGAGGGCAGGAACACCTCTCCTATGAAGATAGGCTGAGAGAGTTAAACCTGGAAAAAAGAAGCCTCCAAGGTGAACTTATGGCAGCCTCTCAGTACCTAAAGGGGTTGTACGAGGGCAGGAGAAGAACTTTTGACAAGAGCATGTAGTGATAGGACAAGGAAATGGCTTTAAACTGAAAGGGAGCCGTTTCAAATTAAATATTAGGGGTAAATTCTTTATTGTGAGGCACTGTCACAGGTTGCCCAGAGAGGCTGTATGTACCCCATCCCTGGAAGTGTTCAAGGTCAGGTTGGATGGGTCTTTGAACCATCTGGTCTAGTGGCTGGTGTAACCAGGCCATCTTTAAAGTCCCTTCCAAGCCAAAGCATTCTATGATTGTACAATTCTATGATATTGAAAGGCATTATGTTCTGTATTTTATTTCATGTACAGAGAGACGATATGTAGGATATTCAAAACACACAATTCAAATGTAGAATCATGAGCATTCATGGCAGATTGAAATGGAAATTTTACCTTTTTTCTGTCAGGGACCAAAGATGAGTCCTGTGCCCTGTGTGTCTACCCAACTTAATGCCACAAAGAACATTTAACAGATGTGGTTAAAATGCTCATGAAAGTTCTCTAAAAAATACATCTGGCTAATACAAAATCTTTATTTCAAGATCTCAAAGAGCATAAAACACATTTCATTCTTAGAAAAATTAATACAGGTGGAAAAATATTCAAAACTCACGAATCAATGTCAGAACTAAAATCTTCCTTGAAGCATTCTGATAAATGCAAACAGATCCAAGGATCCTGCAAGAAGATAAAATTAGCAAACAGAAATTATAATTTATGGCTGCAAATAATGCAGAATATGTGTCAACTCTCTCTTGCCTATAATAATTGAAATAAGAAACGAGGGAAAATACTTGTCTTTTTAATGTTGGAAGAGTAATAGGTGAGAAGTTAAATCTCTCCATAAGGCCATCACTTCATTTCCAAAACCTTGCATGCAAGGTAATAGATTTACTTCAAGAGAGCAAGAGCTTCCACAGGTACCTAAAGCAGAGGAGTCCTGCAAGCATCATGTATCAAACACATTTGACAAAACCATTATTTGCCACTGTTACTGATATCTTTGTTAGGCTTTTGTCTTGGCGCTTATTTCCTATTTTTATATCCAGCTGGGCAAGGAGCTTGACATGCTCACACCTTCTCAATATATTACATGGCTGCTTGTTAGTACTCAGTAGGGAGCTGATCATAAAGAATCCCAATTCCATTCTTGGCTCTCTGAGAGATGCCTGCTGTGTGCTGCCTGGGGACTGAATAGTCCAAACTGATGTAGTTACCCTAACAAGCAAGACAGAAAAGCAAATAAATTGGGTTCTGACATATTGGCATGTTGGCCCTGAATTCTTTGTCTGACTATGTGAATCCTCTTTTATATCATCTTCAGTTCAAAAGCTTCCTTCTAAACTGCCATCTATGTTAGGTTTATGACCTTGTTTAGTAACAATAGCAGAAAAATAGACAGGGATTTTAAAAGCAGTTAGGAGTGATATTTGTTTTCTTCTTTTCTATTTCTAGAAAATATAGGAAATTTTTGCTGAAAGTCTCTCTTTTCCCCTTAGATTTTTGTCTTTACTGTTTTTTTTAATATGAAATTTGTCCTTGTAATTGAATGGTATAATTCATACAGTAACAGAGCTGTCATAAAGTTAAAGTTCCATGTATGTGTGCTTTCTGGGAATACATTTTCCTCTGTATCTTAATGGTGGTGAAAACTCTCTCAAGAGTTATCTCCAGACTCTGTCACCCAAGAAAAGAAGCGATGAAGACCAAGAACATTTATTTCCCTTCCAGAAGGATACAAACAGAAACAGTCCCAGGGAAAGCCTGTCAAAAGACCATTATTATATTCTTTTTATTCCCCTGTCCATTGCTCAAGCCACTTTAACACATTTTATTCATGCTCAAAGTTTTCAAACAGGAGATTTGCGCTTTGTTATTACACTAGTTCTCAAAGACATAGCTGAAGTTAAACCAAGCTCTGCAGCGTGACCAGACATGAAACAGACATGTGGCACTGCACCAATGCACAGATAATTTTTGCTCACACAAAAGGATTGCAGGGCTGGAGGTAAGTCAAGCTCACACATCAGCAAGGGGCTTTCACAGCATTTAGAAGGTGCCTTACCCACAGACCAAGCAAACCACCACAGCTATATTCAAGTCAGTTTTGTGACAGGTTGATGCAGAAAGTAGTCAACATGTGGATGTAATACCACTGAAACAGGAGTATCACTAAAACAAGGGGTGAAGTACCTCAGAATAGGGGATTGTATATCCAGAAAAAGGCATCAGATTGATGAAGGTTGATTTCATGGCTATATGAGTTCCTCTGCTCTTAGCACATGAGCTGCTTAACAGAAACACCTGCCAGTTTCCTAGCTTAATTCAGTGTATCTAGTAAGGAGATTTTAAAAAGATCTCACGTGAGTGATGGATTAGTTATATTTCTTTTGCCATCTAAGACCACATGTTTGGTTAAGATCTACGAACAGACAAGACAGGAAGGAACAGACAGATACTCCTATCCCATCTAGGATACTTGCACTATCCAAGAACTACTTATTTGGGTTTGATTTAATTTATCTAATCCATTGTATAATATAATTTCATAACTGAAAAAAAAATAGCCTTGACTTTCATGGAAGGATATTAGCCAGCACTTTTGTGTTCATCTGTAGCTTTTTGCTGAGGTTGAAGGGAAGAATATCCACTCTGTATTACCGGCAGCTATTTTAAATCTCCTGTGCTGCCTCTTCAGAGCAAAATCAGCTAATAGCCCATGACTTGACTGATAGACAATTAGACCAACAATGAGGGTGAATTTTACTGTTGAAATAAATTTTTTCTCTTGAAAATAGATCAGCTTTTTTTCTCTGTCAAAGCACTTATTTGCATAATAAAGAAAAATAAATGCCCCTTTTTTCCAGAGCAAACATAACCCTGTATGGTATTTTTACTGACACTCAACTTCAAGTAAAATTAATTCATTCTTAGTAAAGAAAATTTGAAACAGGACATTAAGTTGAAGGTATTTGTAAAAGTAAAGGCAGAAAAGAGTGTTTAATGATACTATCCCAGGTGTCAGAGCAAGCAACCAGTGAATCATGTTTTCAGTTTAATCTTTCCATGTAGTGGACATACAGCAATACTGAAGATAGCACCTTGCAATCCGGATATGGGGACAAGGCTTCCCTTGTCACCTTCTGGATCTCTTGTCAGTATGTGTCTCTGCATTGAAAATTGATCAAACCATTTACCATTTACAAGGCATTTTCTAAACAAAACACATCACAAAGTCCTACAGAAGGAAAGAAAGAGAACAGAAATGTTAGTTACAGATTAAATCATCAGAGGACTGTTGCATAGTGTGAGAAAGCACTGGAAGAGTGAGATGAAGGCATTGATTTAGCTACTTGGAGACACGTAACAGGGAAAAAAGGAGAACACTGAGTTGATCAGGTGTACTTCTGGGGTTAGGAAACCAGCCTGCAAATACAGGGAAGGAACTTGCTATGATTTGGACTTTCACAAGAAGGGCACTGAAGACACAACTAGAGAAGTAGTTTTGATTTCAGTTTTGATTTGATTGTGGTTTGAGCACAAATGCACAGGAGGAGATCACAGCCACTTCCTGAGTAATTGGGCTGTTTTGAAATAGCAATTGATAAGGTATCCCAAACCATTTAGAGTGGCAATATCCATGGAAGAGGAGAACACAGTGTTTTTAAAATGTCCTCTTCAATACATCATCTGACAATCCCTTCAGTCAGACTGGATGTTTGGTGTTCATGTATGGTAAGATGGTGCCATGTGCTTTGCTTGTTTCAGAGCCCTGAAAAGTGATGTGAATTGGTGCTGCTGAGAGATAGGCAACTGTGTAGTTACTCCTGAGGAAGAGGAGATGAGGAAAGAGAAGAAAGCATCTTTCATCTAAGATCAGTTGTCTTTTCATGACAACTTGTTCAAATAGCAAAATTAACAGCAAGGCTACCTACCCCCAAAGACCTGTAACTCTCTCAGTCCATTTTCTCTGCTTTCCACCTTCTGTGGGACAACCAATTCTAAAGAGAATTGAACCAGCCCTGCTTCAGCCCTGCTTTATCTAAAACATCCCTTCCCTAGCTGCCTTATTTTGATGCAATGCTAGCACATATTTCTCTTCCCCCTCCTGCTTTGCAGGAAACCCTGAGCACTCTTGCTAATTAAATACTCTGCAGGAAACACGCAGAGAAGAAACAGACTGGAGCAACAGGCAAGCAATCTGGCACAGCTTCAAAGCCACCAACTTGATGGATGTGTGCATCAGCAATTTGAGCAGCCTGCTCCTTGTCTGAGTGATGGTGACCCATGAAAGAAGGTTGCAGGAGTCAGCTATTGCCCCATGTGCTGTGTGGCATCTGGGGTAAAGTGCCTGAACTCAATTTGGAATCTTGAATGACCTAAGAATCAATACTATTCTCTTTTCTTTCTTCCCATCCTTTTCATTTTTCCCAAATGTCATTTTCACCATGGCTTTCTGAAGCAGGCAGTAAGTGTCCAGATATACTAGGAAAGATATGTGTGGAGTCAGATCATTTGGGTCATGATCACATTAAGGTTTATACAAAATCCATTAGCAGAAACTAGTTCACAAAATTCTGTTTCTCATCTGACTAAGGTTTTGGTTTAAAGATTTTAGTGCTGTAGCTCATAATTCCTTCATTAAATGAGTCAAGAAGACTGGGGGGGGGAATACTAATTTCCCTCCATCTTACACATTTCAGCAGATAAATAAAGGAGTTTGATGTCAAACCCCACTCAAAGGGGTTTATGTATCTGAAATACCTAAATCATGACTGAATTGAAAACTTGTTTTCTACTTCACTCTAAAATGAAATAAGATGTCTTAACTGATTGTGTAGAAGACTCAGTTGGGAAGATGATATTTTAAAATTTATTTTACTTTCCTTGTAGTCATGTGTCCTTCTCTCTTCTTTTATCAACCTTGGTTTGTTTGGTTTTGTTTTTTCCTTTCTGGACCTGTAAAATTCAAAAATTATTCTTGTCACAACTATGGCTAAAATCAATATGCCTTAATACAATATTTGGACAGTTAGAGCATTGATGAAATACTCATACTTTTCAGTCTCCATAGGGCACTATGGCTGTTGTTTCTCCTAAAAGGAGCCTAACCACATCATTAGGAAATTTATCATAAAATAACTATTAATTGTTTGGCAGTGCTTCAAAGTGTCACATCACTCACACAACACATCCTTAGCACATTCTTGCTCAGCACTGAAATGAAACCTCACAATTTTCAATATTTCCCTGCAGGGCTGTGCTACATTAGTCCTACATGAGGCAGATGCAGTGTTAATATTTTATGCATGGCTGGGTGCAGGCAGGCTTTAACCAGGGAATTCTTCCCTCCAGGTATTTCATAACTCCAGTGGGGAAATACTTTTGTCTAAAATCTCTCCTCCTCTATCATGGAAAACACAGCCACTGTGCAGCCACCTCTGCACCCACACAGACTGAGCCCTGGGTTTATCACCCTTACTCCCTTCTGTGTTACTGCTATTATCAACAATATGATACAATAGAGATTATTTATTTTCTGCATGAGTAGTTAATCAAAAAGAAGAAAATTATTCAGATTATACTTTTATGAGAAAGTTTTGAAACAGGACTTCTTAACATGTTCATACTGTTGAAATATTTAACCCAAACCACTCCTTCCTGTGAGCACATGCAGTTTCAACAATTTATCAAAAAAAATCCAAATGAACCAGGGAAGCACTGAAAATTTGCTGAGAAAGCTCCAGCTCTAGACCCAAACACAAATTTTAATGACAGAATCAGTGAATTAGGCCTCAAGCTGCAGTTCCTTGGAGGTCTGACTGGCACTTCTAGAGCAGAATCAGGAGAAAGCTATTTTCTTCTTATAATTATCTTTCAGGCTGACACATTATATATTTGGATGTTTTGATTCTTGGATAAATATCAATAATTCATGCATCTTCTTTTAGATACATCTCAGGTGAGTATTCTCATTTTGTTGTTTTTGTCCAAAGATTGCATCCTTGGGGATCAAAATGGGAAGTCTTAAGGCAGCAGTTTTCATCTGCACATGGCTGTTATATGTGTTATGTCCCAGTGCATGCATTTCAAGCTTAAATTGATTGAAAAAATGGACAATGAGTTGGCTTGACAGGGAAGCACCCTCTTGCAGAGCAATCTGTGGCGCAGGACCATGCCATTATCACCCACCTGTCACATGTAGCAGCTTCTCCTTGGAGCACTCACACTGTGGAAAAATTATCAGCTGAGCCAGCTCTGGCAACTTCCACTGGCTGCTTGAGATCAACCAAAGCCGTGGTTGAAAGAGGTTAATGAGGATTTTTGTAAAGCCTGTCTTTAACCAAGCAATCTGAGCACAACTTTCTGACTGTTCAGACACACAGAGGAGGGTATCTGTCTGAGGGTTAGTGCACATATGTGTTTGGGGATGAGCTTTGAAATCACTTTCAATTTCTCTTTTCTCACTGGATTTAGCCTCTGAAGGGCATCTACTCAGCATGGCACAACACTGGCAGAGCCCTTTCCTGTAGAAGCTGTGTGATTCAGCCAAATCTTTTTCATCAGTACCCTCATACCGCAGTTGGAAACAGCATGAGCCAGCAAAAGCAGGTGTCTGTCAACATGCATCCAGGGTTTTGCCAGGATAACTAAAAGGGTTTGAGGCTGCAGGGCTTCTTCTATATCTCTCACTGATGTGGCTTCATGGTTTTGTTGTTAGACCTCTCTTTGGTGGCTGTGCAGGTGCTGATGGATTGGGCAGTGGGTCTTGGCAGGGAAAGGCTACAGGATCTTCATAACCACCCCTAAGGTTGCCCACAGGATCGATCCATCCTCCAGCTTGTGTCTCAGTTGTTCCTGCAGCAGCTGCTGCGCTACTACATGGTTTGCAGCACAGCATGCAGAGAAAACTCTCAATCAGCTCTGTGAATTATGATGATTAAGCAGTTGCAGCGTGAAACGGCTGAACTTCCTCTATTGTAAGGATGGAAGGGGAGTCAGTCTCCTTCGAGACAGGGACAAGACCACCAATTCTCAGAGTAGGCATCTGGGATGTAGATACTTAGTTCATATGGGCACAT
This sequence comes from Zonotrichia leucophrys gambelii, assembly GCF_028769735.1. Lineage (NCBI taxonomy): Eukaryota > Metazoa > Chordata > Aves > Passeriformes > Passerellidae > Zonotrichia > Zonotrichia leucophrys. The sequence continues at coordinate 81,004,181 of NC_088169.1, forward strand.
TTGAACTTTTTAACCTGCCTACCCACATCTCCTCCCAGTAGAGAGAATAGATTTCAATAGAGCTAAAAAACAGCCTGTGTAAGAGAAGCATCCGATTGATTTTTGTGCATTTTCCTCCTTAAATACAAAGGATTTCTGATAAATGTTTGAAATCAATGCACCAGCAAGAACCAAGCAGCCTTTGTACCAATGCAGCTGTGAAGCCCTGAGACAGCATGGAAGCAGGCTGACCTCTCTCTCCTTTTGAGCTGGTCCTTGGATGTGCAGCAGCTGCCCTGGCGCTATTCAGCTCTGCACTGACATTTTTTTCCCAACATGTGTCAGTTCCATGAACAGAGAAATTCAGCAAAATGAGGGCAAGTGTGACCCGTACTTAGCATTATCAATGCAGGGGGGAAAAAACCACAGTAAAAATCTATATTCCAGCACAGAGCAACACAAGTAGACAGATGATCTATAGCTGCCATGTGGTTATCATACTGATTAGTCAAACAGCGTGTCCACAGCACTAATACACCCTTAGCTGAAAATATCAGGAGAGATCCAAAGCTTTAGTCTAGAATAAAGTCTTACATGTTATGATAGACAGAACAAGGACAAGCTGCTACAGACTCGACTACATCTTAATCAAGCTGTGAATTAAACAGAAGGCTCCATCTTATTACTGTAGTCATCTATTTGTAATTTCAGCAGAGAAGGGAAAGCCACAGAGAGATTTTAAATAACCTTTCTCTGGTTCCTCAAGAGCAAAAGTACTTCCAGCAACGCCGAGGCTTTTATACAGGTTGTGTTTGCTGTGCACATTTTCCAAACAAATGGGCTTGGAAGCCAGTGGAATCTGGGTCAGCTGGGATGCTGTGATCCTTGAAGTAGCTTGTTTGTGCAAATGACTTGTAAAATCTGGATTCTCAAAAGTCAGCCACGATTTCTCATTTACACCCTCCTATTTTTATTTCCTTTTTTTGTTTGTTTGTTTTTTAACCAACATTTATTTCTGCCCTCCTCTGGAGGTTTCTTAAGAGGGAGGCAAAAGTATTTTATTCTTCAGAAAAATATGTTGGAAAATTCAATAGTGCTTCATGTCTCTTGCCAAGCATAGTAATTACACAAGCTACAGCAAATATTTAAAGAAAAAGAAACACTTTTTTTCTCATTGCTGCCTTTCTTGATGATAATAAAAGAGTGAGACAATATTAAAGAGCTTGAAATGAGAAATACGTATGGAGAAATTGAAAAATGAATTAGCACACAATTGTCTTCCCACAGGATATCTCGTTTATTTAAGGGAGAAAATCCTCCATTTTGGGGGAAATATTTTTAGGAATAATTATGGATTAAAGTTGTTTTATTATTTTTATCTTGTTATATTTAAAGCTGCTTTATTATTTTTATCTTGTTATCTAAAAAACCACCCTAAAATAGGCAGGTGGAATTGATGGAGTGTCTTGGTTGTCTTTTTTTGGATTAATTCCCACGGAACAGAAATATCTTTAATGTGTCACACTTTTAATTACTTCTCTAACAATATTTCCCAGTCAACAGAAGAAATTTATCCAGCATTTTGGAAAGGGAGAACACAAATTGATCATACTGGGGACAGCTTTGTATATTTTTTTATTCCTTGCTAAGATATTGTCTATTTTTCCTCAAAGAATACCCCTTTGTTGGATGGCCATGTAATGAAAGTTGTATTTATTATTCTCTTAAGGCATTAGATCAGAAAAAAGCCTAAATCCAGAGCACTCTCTGCATTTCCAGACCACTGCCTGTCTCTGAGTTGCCAATGACTGGGTTACCCACTGTCCCCTTAGAGGCTGACCTTAAATCCTGTCCTCATCTGCGCAGGACAAGGCTGAGACCTGCTGCAAGGGTCAGTGGAACAGATGGAGGCAGGAAAGGCTGGCTGTCATTCCCTGCCCTACAGCTGTCCCCACAGGCGACAGTCATCCTGCAGTCATTTCTGCTGGAGTTCCTTCAATTGTCCAAAAGCCTTGAAGGTGAATAAGTTTCATTCAAGTAAAGTCCATATATCCGTATATGTTACCATATATCCATTTTTCTCTGTACCTCACTGTTTTTCAAGATTGGTGAGGAGGAATACACTTATTTTAGGAATTCTACTTATTTGATTGACCCGAGGGGAAAAACAAGGGTGTGCTGCTAGTCCTTTTTGCAATGTAAAGGGACTATGTGAGTCCTCTGGACATCCACCTTCTCTTTTAACATCTTCCTAGTGCTGACCTCACTTAACATCCTTCCTAATTGGCATAGATGTTAAAACATATTTTGAATTTTCGTTTTTAATTTCTTTCTTTTCCTCATTTTAGATCATTACTTCTAGTTTAACCACCTTAAGTTTTGTCACCCACTCTATCATATTATTTCCTCTAAATATATTTTCTTTCTGGCAGTTATCATAAACCTTCATAACCCTGTGATTTTCTCTGAGCAGCATTAAAATTCCAATAGAAAAGGATAATCAAAGACTGTCTGAGTCAGTGCAATTTACATCTACCTAAAAATGGCCTTATTTAATCTCTGGCAAAATGCACTTTATTTTCTTTCAGTATGGAACTTCTTAAATGGAAATCATGATTTCCACAAGTGAAGGTTTTGTGCTTTATTAAAATTTTTGGTGTGTCAATTAAAAGATATTCAAGAAATCCAAACTGTGGCAGTGTAGTTTCAAGTCTGAATGAAGGAAAGAGTGACAATTAACAAAAAAGAAACACATAATAGAGTTCTGTTCTTCAAGGGGCTACCACATGCCAACTGAGCATCAGCCAAGGCAGGAGGCTGTCCAAATCTATCAACAGGTGGGATAACTTATGCAAACTTCAGCAAGGGGAGATATGAATTTCAGGAATCCCAGGTACCCAACTAATTCTCTCCATGACACTATAAGTCTCCACAAGACATCAGGCTCTGCCTCAGGAGTCACAGGTGTCTGTGTTGGCAGAGACAGATTCCCCTCCTGCAGGTAACACAGCAACCTGATGATGCATGCATTTACCAAAGCTATCAGGGACTTTGCTCCTTTCCATTCCATTTCTCTCTGACATTACCAAACTAGGTAAAATCTTTTAGTGTATATGTCCCAATACTCTGAAGCTTCATGCGTAGTGATGGAATAAGGGGGAACAGAATTAAACTAAAAAAGGCCGAGATTTAGACTACATGTAAGGAAGAATTTTTTACTGTGAGGGTGGTGAGGCACTGGAACAGGTTGCCCAGATGTCATGGTTTGAGCTTGGCACAGAGCTAGTGCTCTCTATGAAAATGTCTTCACTCTGGTGTCTGCTGTGAGATGTGACCAGGAATAAGCAAAATAGGCTTTAGCTTAAACATAAAGAACACTTTATTACTTAAACTACAGGGAAATAGGGAAAAACTATAAGGAAAAGAAAAAAAAATTGAAAACCTTACAAAAACCACTTTCCTCCTCCCCACTACTTGACTTTCCTAATCTGATACATTCTCTCAAATCACTAACTGCTCAGCCTGGCACTACACTTTAGTATACTTAAACTTCAGTTCATGAAGAGGAAAGGAGTCTTTCTTGTTCTATAGGCTTCTCCTGGAAACACACTGAAACCTCGTGTGCTTTTTTGTCACTTCGGCACCGCCCGGAAAAAAGTCCTTTTGCCGCTTGTGACATCTTCTTTCTATGCTCAGTGCTCTCACCACTGCACATGGCCAGAGCTGCTTTTAGGGTTGTCTTTCAAGGATGCCTTGTCTCACTCCAAAAAGGCACAGTCTCTGCTTTGGGACATCTGTCCCTCCCATATTTTTCTAACCCCCTGGGGCCGGGGGGTCTTCACGATGAACCCTCCTGGTTCTGAGCTACTGCTTCTCCTTAAGTGCAGTCTTTGTGTCACAGGAACAGAGTCCATGGCCACAAGAAAAGTCCAGCCAAAAGGCCACTCCAAATCATCTCTCCCCATTCAATCATCTCCACGTTCTTCGGGCTAGGTCCTTGTCTCATCTCATCTCTTATCTCCCTTCTTATTCAGCTTCGAGGAGGATTAGCATTTTTGCAAGGCCCCAATCATGAAAGAAAGGGGTTAAAACTTTCAGTCTCTGTCCCGGAGCTGCGGCACTCCTACACACGCTGCTGCTCCGGCCGGGCACTCTTCTCTTCCCTTCTCCTCCTGGGCCGGCTGCTATCACATTCGGTGGCGCCGGCTCTCTCTCTCTCCCTCCTGGGGGAAGGGGGGGGGGGGGGGGGGGAATGGCTGCCCGAGGGCTGACTCCCTGGGATCTTCCACCCTTCTATCCTCGAGGGCCTCCTCACCTCCCATCTCTGTCTAGGCCCAGGGCCTACCAGATGGCTGCCCCTCCCCCGCCCAGCAGCAGCGGCTGGACAGGGGAGGGTGATCTGACTTCTTCGCTTCGACGTCCCAAGAGAGCCTGCCAGGGGCAGAGCCCTGCTTTTTAACCCCTGTGTATTCTCGGAGGTGTGTCCAAACCCCACTGGCTACACCAGGTGCCAGTCTCAAACTCAAAACCTTCATTGGTTTGACCACAGCTTCCCAGAATTTCCACTTCTTCCTGGTCAAACCACCGCACCAGAGAAGCTGTGAAATCCCCATCTCTGGAAGTGTTCAAGGCCAGGTTGGATGGGGCTCAGAGCAACCTGGTCTAGTGCAAAGTGTCTCTGCCCATGGAAGAGTGACTGGAACTAGATGATTTTTAAGATCCCTTCCAACTCAAACCATTCTATGGTTCTATGATCACATGGATAAATGAATGAGCCTAAGTTTGGCCAAAAAACTCATTCAGTAAAATTTGTAAATGTAGCTAAGGATTTCTGCTAGCCATTCCTTCAAGACAATTTCTGGGGTTAGGGTCATGACACACAACAAAGCAAATAACCCTGAATGGAGCTTATATTTCTCTGGAAATAAAATATTTTTGTCTTCCTGCAAAATGTAGAACTCTAAAATGGTGTGCTTCTCTCCCTGTCTGAGTATTGCTTGTCCAGAACAATTAACATTTTAAATTTGGAGACAGAATGCTTACAAGATTGCAATTATCAGTTACTTGGCTTATCAATTGCTGCTTTTCTCTTTTTATTCCTTTTCCTAATCTTCCAAAACTGATTAAAGCCTTTCATTATTTGCTTTCCACCAACATTTTGAAGAGGTCGCAGCAGATGAAAAAATTCTTTAATTAATTTTACTTTTGCAGCAGCATAATGGAAAAGATGGGAGGCTCTGTCATTTTTTTCTGAGGGTGAAGCTCAGATTTGTAGGAAAGAATTTCCTGCTCATGGTCCCAATACACCATCTCACATCATACGTAAATACTATCTTGCATTCAAGGTATTCAAGGGTTGTTTTTCCATCTCTGTTTTCTTCCTCAGCACAAGATTCAGCACATCGGGATAAACATCAGTGAGAGCAGGATGCTGCTCCTAAAACTCTGCTCTATTTTTTTGGCCAGCTCTACTTTTCTTCCCTAAAAGACACCGGGAGTGTCACAGGGTGAGTGCACACCGCACCAGCTGTTTGCCTGGTCCTTGGCCACATCCAGACTGGTCAAGGCACCATCCCACAGGACCAAAGCAAAGGTGTGCAAGCACTCCGATGGGTATCAGTGGGAATGAGAGGGAGATCAGGACAGACACGCTGAGTGGCTCCCAGGTGCCACTGGATTAATCTCTGTACTATCGATCACTGATTGCCAGGCTGTGTCATCCATCTTCCTCTTCTCACCCTTGAGGGGAAATCATTCAGAGGAGACTTATTAAGGCCAAAGAAAATGTATGTTGACTCAAGGAGAGGCAACACTGAATAATTGGTCAGGACCTGACATTTTAAATGTTTCTTCTTACTCTGTTTTTAATGCTCCTTCATTTGGGGGAGAAGTTGTTATAAAGTAGTCTCTTGTGACAGTAATTGGGACTGTGTATAGTGTTCATTAAGGCCTAAACAAGGATGAAGAGGATGATGATCAGGACATATATAATTGATGGTGCTGCATTAAGTATTATAGAGCAATTCTAATTAGAAAACATCCCAGGTCTTCTATCAATCATCCTTCTCTCATTCACCTTTTCTGTTTTGATCCCCACACACATTACTCACACAGCCTGAAGCAGGTCCCTTGCTGCATTTGCTGTGCAGCCCTGATGGTGGTGATTGGGAATACGCCTCACGAGGAAAGAAACCGCAGCAAGACATGCAGCACAGGCTGCAATACCAAATATCTTGGTTCTGCAAGGCTCACATACTCATCATTTGAATAACTAATGTTTGTGGTTCTACTACACTTGCCCGTTAATGAATGGGAGAGATGCATTTCAAACACAACGTTTTCCAATTATATCTCAGGTTACTGTTGGGAATGGGGTTTTAGCCAGCTCTTGAGGTATGACTTTTGTGTGTGTAGGTGTGCATAAGGATAAGCAGACTTGCAAGAAATTCAGAAATTTCCCATCCTCTTTTGCTACACAATTAAAAAGAAAAAAAAAAAGAAAATTTGGTTTTGGGGGTGTGGTAGTTTGACCAGGAAGAAGTAGGAATTCTGAAAAGCTGTGGTCAAACCAATGAAGGTTTTGAGTTTGAGACTGGCACCTGGTGTAGCCAGTGGGGTTTGGACACACCTCCGAGAATACACAGGAGTTAAAAAGCAGGGCACTGCCCCTGGCAGGCTCTCTTGAGACGTCGCGGCGAAGAAGTCAGATCTCTCCCCCGTCCAGCCCGCTGCTACTGGGCGGGGGAGGGGCAGCCACGTGGTAGGCCCTGGGCCTAGACAGAAATGGGAGGTGAAGAAGCTTCGAAAATAGAAAAGTAGAAGATCCCAGGGAGTCAGCCCTCGAGCAGCCATTCCCCCCCCCCAGGAGGGAGAGAGAGAGCCGGCGACACTGAATGTGATAGCAGCCGGCCCAGGAGGAGAAGGAGAGAAGAAGAGTGCCCAGCCGGAGCGGCAGCGTGTGTGGGAGTGCCGCAGCTCTGAGACAGACAGAGACTGAAAGTTTTAACCCCTTTCTTTCATGATTGAAGCCTTGCAAAAAATGCTAATCCTCCTCGAAGCTAAATAAGAAGAGAAATAAGAGATGAGATGAGACAAGGACTTAGCCCGAAGAACGTAGAGATGATTGAATGAAAAGAGATGATTTAGAGTAGCCTTCTGGCTAGACTTTTCTTGTGGCCATAGACTCAATTGTTCCTGTGACACAGAGACTGCACTTAGAAGAAAGCAGTGGCTCAGAACCAAGAGGGTTCATCGTGAAGACCCCCCGGCCCCAGGGGGTTAGAAAAATATGGGGGGGACAGATGTCCCAAAGCAGAGACTGTGCCTTTTTAGAGTGAGACAAGGCATCTTTGAAAGACAACTCTAAGAGCAGCTCTAGCCATGCACGGTGGTGAGAGCACTGGGCATAGAAGGAAGATGTCACAAGCGGCAAAAAGACTTTTTTCCGGGCGGTGCCGAAGTGACAGAGAAGCACACGAGGTTTCAGTGTGTTTCCAGGAGAAGCCTATAGAACAAGAAAGACTCCTTTCATCTTCATGAACTGAAGTTTGAGTATACTAAAGTGTGGTGCCAGGCTGAGCAGTGATTTGAGAGAATGTATCAGACTGGAAAAGTCAGGTAGTGGGGAGGAGGAAAGTAGTTTTTGTAAGGTTTTCAATTTTTTTTTTTTTTCCTTTTCTTTATAGTTTTTCTCTATTTCCCTGTAGTTTAAGCAATAAAGTGTTCTTTATGTTCAAGCTAAAGCCTGTTTTGCTTATTCCTAGTCACATCTCACAGCAGACACCAGAGTGAAGGCATTTTCATGGAGAGCACTGGCTCTGTGCCAGGCTCAAACCATGACAGGGGGGAAGAAAAGGGATAAAAGAGGAATTTTTATGATTTTTTTTTCCACAATGAAAGCAAAATAGTTTATACTTAAAGTTTTTAAAGCTTATTTTTAAATCAAAATACAAAATTCCATATAAAATGAAAATAAAATGTTTTTTTTATTTTCGTAATCAATGTTTTATGATAATAATATATCATTTTTTTCATAATCAATTTTTTCATAATCAATATTTTATTAACAACTTGTGGACATTTATAAGAAACAACCCTAAAGCAAGCAGGCATAATAAAAAAAATTGTTGAGAGTTTTGATGAAGTTTTTCTATCTAGCTGTGCTTCTGTCATCCTCTCCTATCAAGCAGCTAGAGCTGCCTGAGAAAAAAAAAAAGCTTTGAGAAAAGGTCTGAGAGCAGCCCAGCACTTCATAGTGGCTGCTGAGCAGTCACCGAGCATCAGGGGATCTCAGCAGATCCAGACCCTGCTGAAGGATATTAAAAAGTTCCCCAGCAATTGTATCTGGCTTTGATCAAAAGGCAATGCTAAACAGGCATAAAATTAAATAACAATATTTTAAAATAATAAAAAAAAAATTAAAGCCAGATTTGTCGAAGTTGTCGCTCTTAAATAATAATTTATATATTATAATAATAAATAATAATAAATAATCCATCATTAAATAATTTACACTTTGGGACTGAAGCACCATTATAAAAGTAGGCCCAATAAATATTTTTTTCTATGATGATTGTCAAAAAATAAAAGATTGGTGTTACTGTAATCCAAATAAAAATCTGTAGTTTGCAGTCATTTTAGCCACATACTGAATCTACTTCTGCAGATCTGATTCCTGATTTCCTGATTCATCCCTGTGCTTCTAGATTGACTCTTTCCTAAGAAATTTACATGATGCACTGTGGATGTGTTATGAGCCATGGCAAAAGGTGAGGGTAATCCAGGTTTTTGTTAATAAATCCTTTGGGGTGGATTAGAGTCAAACAATATTAAATTATCAATGTTTGTACATGTTACATACTTAGGGTTTATTGTAAAGTGAATTGTTACACAGGCAAACAGGTGTTGTTATCCATAGTAGCATAACAATATGAAAGCATTAAAATATCACTTAAGAAAACATATGAGAAAGGGAAGGAAAGAATAAGAGTAGAAAGATCTCACCACCCATAGGCCTTGCAGTGAGACTTGGTTGTTACAATAAAGAGTCAATACCCACCTCACAGGATTTTCCTCTTTATCTTTTCCAACACCCAGATGTAGCCTGAGGCCGGGGGTGCTCATCCTCTGCACCTGGGCAGTTATTTCCAGTTTCCCCCTTAAATGGTTGAGCCATCAGCACCCCAGTCTCCCTTCTGGTGTGGCCTGTGGATACATTCTTCTCTCCAGACCTTGGACAATTAGACAATAGTATCCCCTTTATCTTGTCTCAAGTTCCTGTCACAGTCCAAATTCCAGTTTGGGAAGCCGTGGACTTCTCTGGTCACAAAGGAACAGTTGTTTCTTTGCAGTTTGCAACAGTGGGCAAAAGCCCTCCCGTGATTTTAGAAATGTCTAAGCCATTAACATTTCAGTCTCTTATGGGATGCAACTGGATTTCAGATTAGCATGGGACAACAGCTGAGTCTGCATCTCAGAATGGGACCATGAGGTATCCATACTGCATCACCTGTGAAGCTCCAGTGTGCCAGGGGAGCTAGAACTTTATTTTTTTACTAATTAAGATAAAAACATCACTGTTCCATTCAAAAATTCGAACACACTTCTTTGACTTTTCCAAAAGCAAAATCTCATTAACAAGAGGTAGATGAAAAGTTTTTTAAACAGGCGATAGTGAAAAAAGTTTTGTGCATTTTCTTGTTGAAAAGAAGATTAAAATCAATGCAGGTCCAATACTATATTTCTTCTTATTATTAGTTTATTTATGATAATGGTCATAGAACATGGGACTGGAATGAAGTTCCATGTGGGGTAGTGGTTTACTTTCTTAGTCACTACATGAGATGATCCCTGTTATTCAAATCCTCAGCCATCCCAGTTCATTTCTCTAACTCCTCTTAGAAGTGCTTTACTACACCAAATCCCATTATGTTCCCACTGAGAGGAGACCCCTCTGGGATTGTCTACATAAATCATGAAAACTCTTGAAGCTGGTGGCACATGGGGCTAAGGTAGATAAAATGTATGTCTAGGGACCTCTAGCTCTAAACTGAAGAAGCAGGATTTCTTCTCTTCACAGCTCAAGCCACTGCCAGTACAGTGGTGAAAATTGAGAATACAACTTGGACTTCACTACCTGAGGCTGATACTTTAACCATTTTAGAAAGATACCTTTTTCACTGAAGGATGACTACTATTTCATTTCCCTTAAAGAATGAGGAATTGAACCTTTTTTAGTGTTCTGGGGACCTTTACTGAATATATATGGATTTCACTACTCTGATTGTGCTGTAGTGAGATGGCTGGTGATGCTTTCCTTCCCCTAACATGCAATGGCATTCTAGTATTATGGGAAGCCATAATCCTGGCAGTGTGGAAATGTTTGATGAGTCATCAGGGTCCAGTAATGCATTTTCCAGCTGTCTCTCTTGCTGTCTTTCCATCTTTGTTTCTCTTGTTTTATTTTCATCTTCTAAAGAAAGGGGAATGAGGCTTTCAGAATACTGTGTATGATACACTTTGCTTAGAAGAGCTCACAGAGAGATATAAAGTCTCTAAACTGACAGATGCTGCTATCCTGCCCCAGGCTGCCCTGCAGAAATGGGGGAAACAGGATAGCATGAGGGCTGCTTTTATCCCAAACTGCAGCTGGGAAGCAGTGCTGTTTCAAAGGGAGCTTAGCAGCCACTGAGACATGGTGTATTTTCAGGCAAGCTTGAAAACAACTGAATAATTAAAACTAATCACTGTGGATGCTGTTTGGCTCCTTACCCTACCCATGGGCTCCGCACACACCTGCCTCTGTCCCCTTCTATGGGACAGGGTGCCACGTTCCATGACCATGTGACTGGGATGTAACTTCCTCATATCTGAAGGCAGACAACAAGCCAAGATAAAGCTGTAGGTAGACCAAAGGCCTGATTAGAGACTTCCTAAGCTGCAATACATGATCAGACCATTGGGTGTTTAATAGCTACTGATGGATCTGAAAAAAGATCTCAATCTTTCTGATTTAGATTAATTGTCTGATGCTGTGCAGTGATATCATCTGGGTATCTTTATTCTGCAGCAGTGAAATTGGTTATTTGTTGGCCACATCTTTGTGTTCTACTTTATCAGTGAGAGGACGGGAAACTGCTTCTCCCTCCACCTTCCAGGATGGAAGAAATCCCAGAATTGGCAACAAAGGAGAACAGGGAGTGAGAGACCTAGGAATCTCCTGCTGCACCCATATCAGGTCAAGTGGTCCTCACACAAAAATGGATTTTAAACATTCCTTATTTCTGAATGCTTGGAGGAAAGTTGAACTTAAACTCAGGAGCACAAGATTGGAGACAGGTTTTGAGTTCCAAGACATCTCTGTGAAATGGTGGCTTACAGGACCGTGCTGCATGACTAATGAACAATAAGACATCCTAGGATATTTATGAGACCAAGTGACTTCATGAGATATTCCGTAAATGTCATGTTCCCCTCTAATGGGATTTTCTCTAATCAAAATAGTTTCCAGTCTAAACAGAAGCTGGGGTTGGGGAGCTGGGCAAAGCCACATATGAACAAGAATTAAACAGAAAAGGAGTAACTAAAGATGTATAGCCTCAGTCACTAAGGTGAGAAGCTCTAGTGCCAGAATATGTGTTCTAGAATGTTCTAGCATGGTGTACAGGGGGGGTCCTGAACCAGGAGTACCCCACAGGGAGCCAAGAGCTGTCAGGAGTGTGCAGCTCACATGGCAGTGACTGATGGGACCTGGGCAGGGCCAGAATCAATTGGCAGCCAACGCGCCTGCTCCTACAAAAGCAGCTCCTGGGGAGCAGAGGTAACCTGGAGCACTGCCAGCAGGATGGGCAAACAGGCCGTGGCAGTTCATGCAGGAAGGGCACCATATCCCTGACAGCTCAACCAGGGAGCCGTGGCATCCACTCAGCAGAAATGGCTGGATTTGATGATCTCAGGAGTCCTTTCTGCTTTAAAGGATGCTGAGACTCTGTAATTTACTCATTTCACAGTCAAAAAGAAAAAGTTTTGGTTCACTTTACATTTTGTATGCTCAATTTACTTAGTATTTCTTTTATTCTTTTAAAGATAACTTCATGAAGAAATAGGAATTATTTTTATATGCTTTCAATTTACAATAATCACTGAGCTGACTGAGCCCCAACAATAGAATTTGCAAATCAGTCTGTGTCTTACACAGTGGTGAACTTGGGTGTGGGAGGAAAAATGACACCTGCTTATTTATATTTAACAATTTTTCTGCTTTTTCACCAGCCTACAAGGATTTTAAAACGCTGATCCATGGAGACATCATGTGGAAAATGGCAGATGAAGAAGGGGAAAAGAAAAGTAGTTTGGTTGTTTTTGATGACACAGATGGGTCAAATCCTGGTCTCAAGGCCAAGGTTTAGAATCAAGGTTATAACTGAATTTATTATAATTATCTAAACTTGTTTTCTGTTGGTTTTTGTTTATTGGAGGTTTTTTTAACCTCTTTCTTTTTATATCTTTAAGCACATCTTTGGCATTTGGGACTAACTTCTGATTAAAAGACCAGGCCGACTAGTGATAAAGGTTCTAGACAAATGAAAGAGCTTCTTTTTCTTTTTCTTTTTCTTTTTCTTTTTCTTTTTCTTTTTCTTTTTCTTTTTCTTTTTCTTTTTCTTTTTCTTTTTCTTTTTTCTTCTTTTTTTTTCTTTTCTTTTCTTTTCTTTTCTTTTCTTTTCTTTTCTTTTCTTTTCTTTTCTTTTTCTTTTCTTTTCTTTTTTCTTTTCTTTTCTTTTCTTTTCTTTTCTTTTCTTTTCTTTTCTTTTCTTTTCTTTTCTTTTCTTTTCTTTTCTTTTCTTTTCTTTTCTTTTCTTTTCTTTTCTTTTCTTTTCTTTTCTTTTCTTTTCTTTTCTTTTCTTTTCTTTTCTTTTCTTTTCTTTTCTTCTCTTTTCTTTTCTTTTCTTCTCTTTTCTTCTCTTTTCTTTTCTTTTCTTTCTCTTTTCTTCTCTTTTCTTCTCTTCTCTTTTCTTCCTTCCTTCCCTTCCCTTCCTTTCCCTTCCCTTCCCTTCCCTTCCCTTCCCTTCCCTTCCCTTCCCTTCCCTTCCCTTCCCTTTCCCTTCCCTTCCCTTCCCTTCCCTTCCCTTCCCTTCCCTTCCCTTCCCTTCCCTTTCCCCTTTCCCCTTCCTTCCCTTCCCTTCCCTTCCCTTCCCTTCCCTTCCCTTCCCTTCCCTTCCCTTCCCTTCCCTTCCCTTTCTTTTTTTTAATCTCTTTTTTCATTTCATGGAAACTCATGAGTAATTTTCTATTTACCTAACCAGCTCATGTTTCTGGCAGCTAATTAATGAATTTAATAAAACAATTAATTCTTCTTTCTGAAAGATAAATTATATTTCAGAGTCAGGGAAAGCAAAAGTATTTGAGCAGTGAAATGGGACCTGCTGTTTTTAAAACTCTAGACTCAAATCCACTTGAAGATACCTCAAAAGCAGTTCTTGGACATTCCACTGCAATATCATTCTAGACAGCAGGTAGGTTATATTTATCTGTATCTGTATAGACAACTTAATTTTCTTGACAGAAAATGATTTGACTTCTATTATTAATTAGCCCATTGCTCATTTTGAAGATATTAATATCTGTGTGAGTGCAGTTAACATAAGTGCTTTTGAAAATGCTGCTGTGAGTATTAGTTTTGTTATTTCAGGGAATACAAATTTTAAATGCAAGCTCCTTAGATTCTCTGGCTTTAGTTAAGTTTGGACACTCAAAGAATGGCAGCAAAGGTGGTGAAGGATGGAACAAGTCATATGGGGAGTGGGTGAGGGAGCTGAAGTTGTTTAGTCTTGAGAAAAGGAAGCTCTCCACAATGGCCTGAGGTCAGGGTTGTTCTCCCAAGTATCAAGCAGTAGTACAAAAGTAAATTGTCTTAAGTTGCTCGAGGGGAGGTGCAGGTAAGAAAAATCTGTTCACTGAAAGAGTGGTTAAACATTGATGCTTATGATGCTTAGAGAAGTGGTTTAGTGGCCATCCTTGGGGGTATTTAAGAGATGTGTAGATGTGGCACTTAAGGACGTTGGTTTGGTGGTGGACTTGGCAGCGCTGGTTTAGTGGCTGGACTCAATGACCTTAGAGATTTTTCCAAGTACCATAAAATTTTCTATGATTTTATAACATGCATCTGGTTATCTTTTAATTCAAATGAGAAATCCAAACTGCCTAAACTCAATTTTCTTTGCTTTTCTACATGCTTTGTCTGCCTCCTGAAGGACAGAGTACAGCATCTCGAGATCCAGGTAGTATCAGTTCATCATTTAAATCTGTTTTCATCACACTGGCTTATTGCAAAAATCTCACTATCTTAATGGAATGAATTTTAATGAGATTGCCTAAATTTGAAGTAGACATGTCTGCAGACAACATTTCTGTATCTATATTTTTCATGAAATCATAAAGAAATGTGGGGTTTGTTTATCCATCTGCTAAAATTTCTTGAATTATATTGTACAAGCTGTTTTGCATTAAAATCATAAAGAATAGGGAAAAATAATGAAGACATCCTAAAGCTTTGTTAGCATATGCACACTAAACTTCACCTCATGCTAATGGTCACAACTTTGTTATTTAGTATGCAAATATCATTCAATCAGTGCATAATGGGGTATTTTTTGGTCAGTTACTTCTCATAGTTCATTGTTTTGATCTGTTGCAATGTCATGCACAATGAATTAAACTTCAAGAAAAGCCAGTGTAGGCCAAATTACAGTGTTGTCCTCTCTCCACATTTTTCAGCTAATAAAACACAGTCACATTAAAAGAAGGAAAATTATAGAACAAAAATGAAGGAAGAAATTTCCTCTCCTTTCCTACTTATCAAAGATTTTTCTTCAATAGGGAAAACTAGAGGCTAAGATATATTGGTTTGGCATTGTCATCAAAACAATTGGAAGGTTTACCTTCAGAGCCTGCCAGAGCCCATTTTTGTACTCTTTAATCCCTCCTTCACTGGGCCATGAATAAAAAGGTTCATTACGTGCAATTTCTCAGGTTAGAAGCTTGCAACTTTTTCTCATATGATGCTTTACGTGTTTGGGAAGAATGTTTGAAACATCTGCACAGGTGCTTTATTGCTGAGTTTCAAGATCATCCTTATTTTGTTCTTTGTTGTGTAACCTACAAAATACCTCCAAACAGCACAAGAATTGGTCCTCAGGAGCACCAAGCCTTATTGTTTACGACATTGGCCTTGTTGGAATTTCATTTTCCTGAGTATTTCCTCTGATCTCCATTTCTTATCTAGTCCAGTCTTTGTTGGCCCCTATTTTTAGAAGGGGATTTTGTTTTAAGTTTGCACTTGAAAAACTATTTTGCAGCTATGACTGAATGAGATTCATCTAGACAAGCACTGCTGTGGAGACATCTGCATCCAGTGAATTCACTTAGGCTACACTTGCATTTACTATCAATAAAATCCTTCGGGGTTTGTAAGCTGAGAATGTATGTTTTGTAATCAATTATGTTGCAATCAACTATGGTACACAGTGCAGACACTCATTTGAAATGAACCCTGAGTTTCAGGGTCAGCCAGGGCAGTTGAACTATCACAGGAGGTCCCTCTTATCCTGACTTTCTTATCCTGGATTTCTATAGGTGTCCCTACCCTTTAGCATCCACCAGATTCAACTCTGTGACTGAATTATAATGACCTAGGATGCCTTGTTTCATAATGTACAGGCTGAGTCAGAGCACCTAAAGCGGTGTGTTGCCCTGGATTTACCCTGCAATATCCTTTTCTGTATTCCACCTACTTAGTCTAACTAGTAACAATATTTCAGCAAAGCCTTGATTTTAAGCTGTTTTCTGCCATGGCAACATTTTAGTTACCTTAAAAATTCTCCGTGCCAGACCATTTTCTTTTTAAAGCTATATTTTTCATATAATTAAAGTAAAATAATAAAATTACCTAAACCTCTGAGCTCTTCTTGAATAAGACTGGACTTCTCACCTAAAGGTTTGAGATCTTCAGTGGAACTGAGTGTGAGACACATTAAGAAAGTTCAGACAAATTTATTGTCTGGAGGAACCATTTCTTACAATAACTAGTATGAAGGAAGGGAATCCAGCTCTCCTAACTTCAGAGACTAAAATGAGTTTGGATTGTGGGTGCTTTCATGTCTTTCTGAATTCATCAAGAGATTGTTTATCCAGGAAGTAGGAAATTCCCTAGGATAGCTGAGATCGTTATGACTGACAAGATCTCTAAAAATGCATAACATCTTCCACTGACTAAGAGATGAGATCCTAAATTAGGCAATTCTGTTCAGCACCTGAACTGGGGCATCATAAATCTGGTAAAGATGCAAGCATAATGAATACTTTAAAATTATTTAATCTTTAATTCAGCAAATTCAGACCTGACATATGGAGTTGCAAGGGAAGTCTTATTTCCCTTTAGAAAGTGCACTTATTTCTGGAATGTTAAGTACCATGCTTTTCAGAAAGCTCCCCCTTCATTATTGCTCCCTGATTACTTTAATTTATAATTATAATAATGCAATTTTCCTATTAACAGCTCTTTTGATAATAACATCCGTACCAGAGGCTGCTTTATCTTCTCCCTGCTTTGTGGAGCTTTCCTTTGTGCTCTAGCACCTTCTATAGATTGTAGATACATTTTCCTGTAGCCTGAATGTTAAGCATAAAAGCCTCATACACTGTTCTTCTCACTGGAATTAGCATCAATTCCACAAACATTTCTTTCCAGTTCAGTCAAACTGATACTTCTCACACACATTATGCTTCCCTTTTAAGGCTCTTTTGCAAGATTCTCTCCCTGTTACTCAGCATCACAGTAAGGCTGATACCTTTCACAGACAAAATGACCTGTCATGGTGTCAGGTTTATTTGTTCCTGGAATGCTGTTCTTTCAATTTTGTCTAAACCAAACCTAGTCTGCATTAATAATTTCTGCCTCAAAAGGAAATGAGTGAGATCTTCCAGAAGCACTTCTCAAAACAGAAACAATTTAATCCTTGGGTTTTTACACTTTTCTCATCATTCCCACTGGGACAGAGGGGAAGAGCCTATTTACAAGGTATAGGCTGATTGGCTGATTTTCAGTGTAAATATTTTACCATGATGAAGGAAGCAGCTGCCTCTACTATTCAGAAAGCCAGGAGTGCTTATGTTACATCCTGTCTTTCCAGTAACTTTTAAGTGAGTTGTTTCATCATAAAATACACCTGCTTCATCATTTTCCCCCTCTCATGTTATTTTTCTGGGCTTCCTGACTGCTACTGTAATACAAATAAAGTTATGTGACCAGACTGTAAGTGCCTTTATTTCAATACAGGTCATTCAGAAATGTTGTACTTTATTCTAAATGCAATTGTGGGGATGTAAACTCCTAATGTAATCAAACATTCAAGAGGTGGCTTCATTCTCTGGAGGAGTATGAAGCTGTTGTTTTGCTTCTCATTAGCAGTAGACAGATTACATTTATTTTAGAAGCTGGATTTCTGCCATTTCATTACTCTACATCTCTCTGGATCTGGCTCCAGAAATCTTTGTAAGGTCCAAGTACCTGCTGTTGTGTTTATGGACACTAACAGAATTTGGAGTATACACAGTGAGAAACACCAGGTGAAAATTAAACCAAATCTCATGTCCTAAGGGATTCTTCATTATAAAATGTAATATCTTTCTAGCTAAATTAACCAGATAAAGCACATTCCTTCAGCTCAATTTTATTTCAAAGAGGAATTGCGAAAAGATTGGTTTGCTAACATGTGGATATCAAACCAGCTTGGAATTGTAATGAACAAAAAGCAAAGCAGCCTAGCTGAGAAAAGTCACTAGACTGCAGAGCTGGGGCTTTAGATGAACAGCACATGAATTTGGAAAGTTAGCAGTGTTCCCTGCATGCTGGAATCAGGTTAAAATGTTGTTACTTCAATTTGCATCACCAGCCACTGGCATGTTGCACCCTGGAAAGCACGTCTTCCCATTTCATAGAGTCTGCCATGAATTCCCTGTTCCTTCAGTACTATTAAGCAATGTTCTGTTGCGTTTGGTCATGGCAAAATGATTTCTAGGAGAAAAGGAAGGAAAATCTTTAATTACAAATGCCCACTGTGTAATTTCACAGTATTTTTCCATACTGAACTATAATAGCTAAAGAACAAGTGATAAATGATTGTGGAATCATATGCTTAGAAATGTGTGGTGCCATTGAAACCCTAGAAACATGACATCAGCTCATTTTGCCCAGTCTCTTTTTTTTAAATCCCTCAATGGAGATTTTCATGGAGGCAGAACAGTCAGGACATCCAAAATTAGGTGTTCATTTGGGTCTTTCATTTTGAAATGGCTGCCTTGGCTTGCCTTTGTTTTATTATTTGAGGTGATCACGTATTGCAGTAAAAAGTAAATTTTCAAAGTTCCTCTCAACACAAAAACCCTTCAGTTCTGTTGACATGAAATATTTCAAAACAGAAAGAAAAGATTCCTGTTATGTTTTTTTTCCCCTTGGAGAATCTTCAAATATGTTCCAGTTTGGAAGAACGCCAAGTATCAAAATCCTAAAATTTTTTAGAAAGTCCAAAGGTTCTGTCTGAAATCTGTACTGCTACTCAGGACCACATTTCCTCAGCCAGCACAGGCTCAGCACCTAGAACTCGTCTCTGGGTTGTTGCCTTCTGATACAAGGCAGGCGGCCTGGTTTCAGGAGACAGCACGGCGACCCCCTTCCCCAGGGTCGCTCGGGCCTAAGAAACACGTTAACACCAGCGTGGTGGAGAATCAAAGGCCTTTATTCTCTCTTCTCATGGGTTTTTATAGTATAAGGGGCTTCTATGTCGAAAAGGGGGTCTGTCTTTACCATCTATGGTTAGTAAGGGATGGAAAGTTACTGGGCAAATGGAAAGTTACTGGCACCTGGTTTAGGGGGCTGCATTCCTATGTTAATTTTCTTATCTAAGGGAACAGGGGCCCTGTCTTCCCGTAACATCATGAGATCTTCCGAATGCCTGGCCCTACCTGCTACATCGGGTGTAAGATACCTGGCATTAGCTATGTCATTGATTTCCTTGGTAAGTGAGACTAGTCATTTGCTCTCTATTTCACTGTCCTTATCTACAGAAAGGGAAAAAATGATACTGACCTTCTTTGTCAAGTGTTTTGAAATGTGTTGAGGAGAAGGGCACGGCATTCATCTGCTCTCAGCCTCTCCAGAGATTTTGCAGCACAAATGGAATGCATTCAAAGGGCCTCAGTCAGGAACAAGGTTTGCCAAAACAGAGCAAGCTGTCTGGAAAACAGAAACTGAAGGGAATAATAAGAGCACATCAAAAAAGAAGTACATGATTCCAAGTAGAAAAGACTTCAAGATGTCCACAGACATTTTAAAAGTTTCATAGAGGGTTTTCAAAGGCCTCCTAGGAAATCTACTTACATTTAGAAAGGTGAATATCATAAGAATAGTGAAAGGGAAAAGCCAAGTGTCTGAAATACCTATACAAGGACTACAGCCTGTAACTCTTTATCTGGAGTTCAGGGTGAAAAGCTTTGACCCAAATGATAGCTGGTCCTTTTTGCTGAATGGGAAACTGCAAGTCTTTTCTAACTCTGCATTTCATACAGGCTGTGCTGGCTGAGGTACTGTATATGAAACTTTTTATAAGGACTCTCACATTGTCCTGCATGCTAAAGGTTTCTCCTTGCCCAGGTGATAACACTAATGGGTATGCGAAAATTCCTGATGATAAAAGAAATAGCAGTAATAGCAATAGTAGCAGCAGTAATAAGACCTTGAGCACAATGAGAGGCAAATTAGACAATAAGAATGAAGTACTATTTTTGGGACATAAAATCATGAGTTCTCCACAGCAGATATACACCCTATACCTCTAACCATCTATAGATATGAATTAAGTATCTCCTGCAGAAAAAGTAACTGCCCTGGCATCCTAGAGCCATAAAGAGGGTTTATTGCT
Source organism: Zonotrichia leucophrys gambelii (assembly GCF_028769735.1). Lineage (NCBI taxonomy): Eukaryota > Metazoa > Chordata > Aves > Passeriformes > Passerellidae > Zonotrichia > Zonotrichia leucophrys. The sequence continues at coordinate 81,024,133 of NC_088169.1, forward strand.
GGTTCTTGTAATACAAGAACTAGGAAGGTCCCAGCAAAATTGCTAGAAAACATGATAAAACCAAATCAGAACTCTCTTCCTCATCCCGCCAATCACAAAATTAAATGTGAAACTCATTGCCACAGGACGTTATAAAGACAAGAGGTTATAAAGAGGCTTTAAAAAGCACAGGGATCTTCCTGAAGGATGAGTCCAGCAGGGACAATTAAATAGGATGGTCCAGAAGCAGGCTTCATCTCATAGAGTCGGCAAATTTCAAAAAATGTCATTATCCATTTTAAAGTAATTTCTTACTAAACCAGTACTGTCTGATCCATGTTAAGCTATTTGCATGCTGCATCTGATGCAGTACCTGAGCTGTAACTGAAAGCGAACATAAGTTTGGACTGTTTTTTATTTTAGACCTTATGAAGCAGTATGATCAGCAACAAAAGAGAAAATCACACTTGGAAAAGACCCAGCAGTTGCTCACGGTAGACACTGGCACAGTATGTTATGTTGTACAGTACCTATGAATAGCTTCTTATTTTTATAGTCACAGTAAGGTGCAGTATGTGGCACCTCTGATATTTAATGAACCCAGAATTCCAGGAAATGGAAGTAAAAAGCTAGACCTTATGAATGTATCTTTAAAGATGACTCAGGCAATTAATCTTTTCTATTATGGAAATCACCTTTTCTTAGCTTTTAGGTTCACTAACAATATATTCACAATATTATGCTATGTAACATGTCTTAAATAGTGGCATATTCTCACATAGGTAGAGGGAGCTGATATTTAATCTTCAGGATTACTATATATTAATATACTATTATTACTTCAGGATTACCAATACTACCTGTATTGGATGACAGTAATGTCCCTTCATTTAAATCCAGGGCTCATGAGCCTACCTTACTCAAGTCTTAGCATCAACTGCAAGCTGACCCATGTTGCAGACATCTTTTTATGAAAATCCTTTTGTTTGGATTTTTCCTTCTGAGAAGCTGAGAGGCCTCAGAAACAAAGTGTAAACAATGGTTATCTGCTGCTGTGGAATGCAACAGGTGGATCTGTGGTTGGTCTTGTGTGGATGTTTGGAATTAATGACCAGTCATGGCAGAGCTGGCTCTCTCTCTCTGTCCGAGCCACAGACCTTTGTTTTCATTCCATTCTATTCTTAGCTTAGCTAGCCTTCTGAGATGAAACATTTTCTTCTATTCTTTTTAGTATAGTTTTAATGTAATATATATCATAGAATAATAAATCAAGCCTTCTGAACAGGGAGTTGTCCTGGTTTAGGGCAAATTTGTTAAAGAATCTGCAAAGGAGGGCCCCTCCAGAAAGCAAAACCCACACGGCCCCTCCCCCCAACCGGTTCGGGAAAAAATTCCTCGGAGAGAGGTGGAAAGAACCTGTTTATTTGACTGTCCCCGCACCCCCCAGCACACAAAATGAACAATACCCGATGACACCGCTCTGAGAAAGATGACAAAATCAGAAAGTCTCTTTTGGGGGGTGGTTGCTTTGTCTTCAGTCCCTCCGGTGCTGGGCCAGCTGCTGCAGCCAAACCTTCGGTGTTCCCGGGTCCCTGTCCGGAGCAGGTTCAAGATGGTCACAGGAACAGGAGAGGAGAAACAGTCCAGGAAGCAATGTGGACTGTTTAGCTAGAACTAGCTAATAAGCAGAGGCAGAAAGCAGAGCAGAAGCAAGAGCAGAAAAAGAGAGCAAGCAAAAGCAGCAAGCTGAAGCTGGAAGTGAAAAAACAGCCTTATGTACCGCCTTCCTCTGTGTCCCTGATAAGAGAAACCCAAACAAAACTTCCACTCTTCAGTGCCGGTCTTAAAGGCACAGAACAGATGAATGGGGATATACAAGCATCATAACGTCACCCCAGGACAGGAGTCAACATTCTTGTCTCTTCCCTCACCTGAAAACCCCTTTGACCACCGTCTCAGACCCAAGTGCTAATATGATCCAATACCCAGCCACCTGCTCCTGTGTGTGTGCCAGCCATTGTACACATGGAGGTACTGTGCATTTTAATGGGTTTCCTTGCTTCATTTTCCTCTTTGAGCAAATTGACAGTGTTTGCGTGCAACTACGGGCATATGGATGGCAATCTGGTGCCAGTTTCGAAAACTATTTGGGTTTGAATATTTGAACCCCATGGAGGTCTTTAAAGAGCAGGCAAGAGTTTTTGGTTGGTTGGGTTGGTTTTCTGCCTGCTCTTTTGGGAAGAGGTACCTTAACCTTCACCAGGCAGAGGGAATTTCACACCAACATATCCCAGGCTTTAGTGTGCAGTCAGATAGGCATCTCCCTGAAATGACATAGTTTGCTCATTTTCATTCTCAGCCCCACTCACCTTCAGTCCTGAAGGAGACAAGATCAGTAATAAAATAAACCAGCTTTAACAAGCAAGATTCATGGTCAGATTGTTACCTGCAAAACTACAAGCGTTACAATCAATAGAATGTAACTCCAATCTTCAAGTAAATTTTACAGTTGAATATTTTTCCACTTGCTTAGTTTTTATTAGATTTTATTACCTTTGAATTCCTAAGTTTTTATTATGAATCCATTATGCAGTTGCAGAAGTATTCTGCTTTCAGGCTTCCACAGGTCTGAACATTCATCTCAGCACTGGACTCAACTACATCAGCTGGGTTTGTCGCTTATTTTTAAGGCATATCAGGTAGTGAATCATGTGAACTGCATAAACAGTTCCTAATTTTCTGGTTAAAATATTTTTCAAACATTGTACTACTACTGGATGTCTTATAGTGGTTTGGTTATATTTTTTTTGTTTGTTTGTGTTTGGGGGGTTGGTTTGTTTGTTTTGGTTTGGTTTTGTTTGTTTTTAAAATTTTATTTTATTTTTGATTTTGTTTTGGTTTTGGTTTTTTTTTAGGGGAGGGTGTTGATGGTTTGGTTCTTGCTTTTTTTTTTTTTTTAATTCTACCTACAGTACAATTGGAGTTATAAAAAAAATATAGCATGTAGATCATATATAAGAAGACATTCCACTCTTTCAGTGATTAGACTATGTTCATGAAGCCTTTTATGCCTTTTATAATGTTTCATATGTTTCTTCAATTAAAATTACTGTCCAGCTATTTTGCTAAGCAAGTATGGAGTGCCTGCATATTATATCAACAGTGCAGAGACAGATTTAGTAACACAACTTTGTCTATAGACTTCCTCCATCCTACACACGAACTCTTCATTTTAGGGCCTTTAGTGTTACAGATGATTTATGCCAACCTCATGATTGCAGAAACCTAGAGTTAAAAGGATGGACAAGACAATCAGTAATCCATCAATTACTAAGGAATTGATTCACATCACTTGCAATTATCTAACCATAGGCTATTTAATTGTAGCTTTTCATCACCAAGTCTGCCTTTCTTGTCTGCATCCTCTCCAGCTCAATTTATGACTTCTCAGCCAAGCTTCCAAGTCAGATCCCAACTGCCACACAAGAAACAACAAGCCACCTGAGTTCCAAGGCTGTTACTAAATCAATAAGAGCAGTAAACCAGTCCTTGAAAATGCTATTTCTGTAAAAGGACATTTCTCCTCTGACATTGCCTCTTTTATATAATATCTGTTTCACAGATGAAAACCAGAGATGTCTACTGAGGTGAATCTTTCTGTTGTGGAAAAATGCTGGAATATAAAAAGAAAAATGAATTAACCGACTCTTTTTTTTTTATTATTCTATAAAGTACAATTAGACAGAAATGAAATTTTCTTCAGCACTTTAAAAAATGTAACTGTTTTAAAGCTTGTCTAAACTTGCGGTTTGGCTTAAAGACATCTCTCACCAGAAGGACAGTCTCTGTGCTTTTTTTACCTCTTCAATTCAGCCACAGAAACAGAAAACCACTCACAGACTTGTCCATGAATGATGACCAATTGTGAAAACCTTGAAGGTCAGAGAGATTTGAGTGCATTTGGAAGCATTTCCATGAACTGAATTTCCATAGAATTCTCCTTGCAAAAGTTAGAGGGCTGTCATCTTTTACAAAAAAAAAACAACAGTGGAGAGTTGAACTTCTTGTTCACACTTGCAAATCAGGTCTAAGAAACTAGTATTTGGAGACATCTTGCATTTAGAAAACTAAAAGTTATCTGGAAATATTATTTCCAGCAGTTGAACACCCCCTAGTTATCCACATCATCTTAGAGCAGGTGGAGTGTGTTACTGCTTTAGTATAGTCTGACTGATACCGAGGAGACAAAGTCAATCACACTCACTCTTTACTCCAAGATGTAAGATAGAGATGACTTCTGCACAGCTATGAGGATACCTCAAAACTCCTTTCAAGGTGCTGTATTTCGCAGTGTTTTTGACCATTTGACAGTTACTGTCAGGAATATTGGGTCCCTGAAGAAAAGCCATGTATTCAGTGAACTCTTAAGAAAGCTTTCTTTGCTCAAAGCTAAAAAGGGGATGAAATGCATTATTTAAGGTCATTCTGAAGGAAAAGGTTGATGCTAAAGAGAGAGACCATGACTCATGGCCATAGGACACTCTTTCCTTGGGTCACAGGTTTCCCAGTGCTATCAAGTGAGGCATCTTGGCATCATATATTGCAAGAAATCCCTGTTGTGGATTCTCCTGTGGTTATAAAACTGTTCTGTTATACTCACACAGTAAATCTCCTTCTACATAGGAAGAGATAATATGATGTTTGGTAAACACAATTCTGCTGCTATCATTGGGGTTGGTGTGGTTTTTTGGCCCACGCTTCACCACCTTCAAACCTCCTCAAGCCCTCAGTGACGATGAGAAAGACAATCCTACAATACAGTGCTATATTCAGGGACTTCAGTCTGTTCAGCTCAGCAAAGAGAAGGTGGTGAGCAGCTAGTGTCTCAGACTCTACATGAAGAAGTGTGGCAATAGGGAACCTCTTCAGCTTAGAGGGAAGAGATGCAACACTGCCGTGCTTAAAAGGTGTAAAGTAAACAAATTTAGAAATAATGGCCAGAAAGTTATTTACAATATTATTTAACTGGAGAAAACCTCCTTGCGTGCTAGGGACTTTCCTAACCAAAAAGGGATGCTATTTTAAAATGTACACTGATATTTCAGACAGCGATTAATTCAAAGATAAAATACACGTGTGTTATAAAAATTGCCAAATTTGTACAAAATATAAAATTTATACAAAATATTACATTTGAAGAGTCTTGTTCTAAAACCTAGGAACTACTGGAAATAATAAGAATTTACATCAAGAAATAGGGGCCTAAGGAGAAATGGGGTTTGTGCAGAATGGTGCCTTATTAGAAATCCATGAGGAAGAATTTAATCTGTCTCTGGGATTTGACTGAAGTGAGAATCCTCTGCAGTGTGAAAAAAACTAAGATTGTGTGGGCCTGGTGCTTCCCACACTGTGGCTCTGCCTGCAGTGAAAAGCAGAATTCCCAGATGAGATCCCTGCAAGGGGCTCTCTGAGGTGAATCTCACCATGCTATGCCTATACTTACCTGGCAGGTGTTACCTGGGCACTGATGCACTGATCAGGCAGCTCTCTTCTCTGATACACCTCCTGCCCTGACCACGAAAAATTCATATTCCTGGCCAAGCAACAGTGATTTTGCTCTTATTGATGCTCCTGCTTGGATACAAGGAGGTTCTGCACCAGTTTCTCAAAGCAGAATTCAACAGCATCTCTCCTGCTCTGTTGGGATTCATAAAATTAGAGGGTTTTGAGAAAGTGGTAAAAAAGGCAGGCCTCAGACAGCAGACTTGTGAACATTGCTAATACAGTGAAAAGTTTTCTAAGCAGTAGAGCAGATCTGAGAAATAGAACAATAAGCCCCTGTGGCTTGTCCTTATAGGTTGCAACAAGTTTATTTAATGTATATCTTTAGAAGGTTAGTATGAATGAGTCTCTGTGCTTTGTCTCTCATAAACGAGCCATTGTGTTAGAAAATAAGTGGCTATTGTGTTAACTACCATTACGTGTGTTTCATATGATTGGATAGAGTTATTGTCAATATGTTTTGCTCTATGTGTGATTGATTCGGATTGTCCTATTCCGTTCGCATCTGTAAATAGTTAATGGCTCATCACTGCTCCTCTAGTCTCACTTTCACTGCACAGTGTTTTGGCCAAGCCTATATCTACCCAGTGCAGTTCATCCCTTTTCTGCCCAGAAATACTTATACCTCTCACATCTGCACAAGGACAGATAGCTTCCACAGAATCTGAGACAGATCTTAACCCTTGCCCATTGTCCTTATCCCTGCTAAAAGGGTGCACCCAAGGAGCTGGTCTCCGTTCATTTGCCTGTGCCACTATGGTATCCCAGGGCTTTCAGAAAGAGAATGATATGTAAATCAAATGGTCGCCATTGATAACAAGTAAAATCTAATCTAACCAAATCTGGCCTATTTTAGTGTGACTGCCATTATATATTAATGTGTGGTTTAATAAATGCAGTTATATATATAACATTATAGTTCTATATTACTCTATGCTGGGTTGCAATATAATTATAGATCCATGGCACCAGGAGGTCTTCTGATTTGAGGGGGAAAAAAAGAGATTGGAGTTGAATAAATTATAGATTAGAAGGGAAATAAAAAATGGACTGCAATGGCTCAGAGAGCATGGGAATTTGAATTTTTATAAGGATTTATTATGTTTACTGTATCTGCATTAGTAAAAACTGCAACTGGCTGAGCAAAACTTTTTTCAGCTGACATAGCACACAGCATTTATTTTTCTCTTTTTTTCCTAAAGAAAGGAGATGCTTTTTTATGAATTAGTGTACTGCAATACTAAGTTTTATATTATCTATAAACTAAGGTAATAAAAAAAGTCACATCATTTTAACCTTGGAATCCAAAAGGAAATGTGGCGGATGTTTAATAATTTAATGCTCTCTAGTGTCTGGTTAAGTGGTCAGTGCTGATGAGTGGGAGTTTTAATTTGTCTCACAGTAGTATATTTTCTCGTCATTTTCTTCCCAAAGGCTCTCTGAAGTTTGGGCTGTATTTCCAAAGCAGCTAGTCCATGCAATCAATCTGCTGGTGAGGAGATGAGGAGATCTTGACTGGAGCCTTTTTTTGGTAATTTGAAGATCAGCTAAATACTAAGCTCTTGTCTCATATCAGAGTTGTTTTCATTGTGCTGTGTGTCTTGCAACTAGCTGTTTCAGTCTGAAAAAAAAAAGGCATTTATGCGTGGTTGTTGGCATGTGCTACATTTCTCCCTCAGATCTCAGACCAGGGGTTGTTCAAGTGCATTTGATGCCTGTCTAGATAAAGCTGGTGTCAAAAGTTGCAGTTTTATGATAGGCATATAATGTCCTTATACTACAAAGACTTGTGGCTTCTACAGTATGTCTCTTGGCTGCTGCATTCTGGAAAAACAAAGTATAAATAATTCATCACTAAACTACGCTAAAATAAATTTTGATGCATTTTAGCAAACTCCCAATTCATCCAGTGACAGCTCTGGATGAAAAGCTGAACTGGTCCAAATGAACCCAAAAATTTTCCCTTCTTTTTATCTTCTTGTCTTAGATCAAAGAAAATGAAAAGCAAACACAAGCTCTCTGGTTGAAAGAAATAAACAAGGCAGTTTCATAAGCATGGGTTTTCAAGAGAGTTATGCAGATATTTTACTGTTTTAACTGTTTACTAATATGTAAATCCAAGTTAAATGTAACTGACTGTGCTGTTTTGGATACTGACGTATTTGCTATTTTTCAAAAATGTCTATTTTCCTCTGAGTTCCTCCTTGTGTTTGTGTAAAATATTGTCTTGTCTTCTCTCTGACAATCCTGACAACAAAAGATGATGCAGTAAAAGTCTTTGGACTACATGGTTGTGTGGTTTTGCCTAGTGCTTGCAAATCCTATGGGATAAGATCTGCCATATAAATGTAAAGATAAATCACAGTGTTCTTTGAACTGATGACCCTTTGCTGCTGTCATATTTGACAGAATAAGCAGCATGAATAGCAATTCTCAAAATAAAATGCCTCAATAAATCCCGTTCCTTTCTAATTTTTCAAAATCTAGGCTATCTTCACATATTTAAGGACTTATTGTTGAGTATTTTCTTCAAAGAGAAAAGAAATAGAAGTCAAAGTTTAGGCTAGAATAAACTTTCAAAACAGCTCTATACTTGTGGGTTTGATTTGCAGTTCCAGAAATGAAATATGTACCTCTGACTGTAACTCTTGCTGAAAGGTAAGAAAATTGGGCTACTTTTTATCTTTTTATTTTCTAGATCTACCATTTTTCTTTCTTTCTTTTTTTTTCCCCCCCTGCTGGATGTTTTCTGTCGCAGAGAATGAGGGCCTTTGTCGGGGATGAGCGATTTGTCGGTGAGGGGAGACTCAGGCACTCAATATGAGTGATAAGCAAATTCCAGTTTATTGAAGAGAGCATCAGACACTTATACAGTGAGTAATAAGCTTATGAATATTCTGTAAGCTAAGCAATCTATTGGTTAAACTATACTATCAACTCTTCCTCATTCCTTAGGGGTTACATCTCTCTTTTCTCATGTCTCTTTCATTGTTTGTTATCATACTACAGCTAGGCCTCAAGGACACGCAATCAACACAGGTGCAGGACTTGGAATTAGCCACGGTTTTGTACTTTTCCAGTCCTTAGCAGCTAAATTCCCAACAGTTTTCCATAAGCCAAAAGTCCATTACCCACAAAAAAGGTTCAACTGATTTCTTTGAAACTTTATGAATTCTCAAACATTGCCTCAAATAGTGTGGCTTTTTCAGTGTCTGGGCTTACATTTCTAACCCAATGTTTACATGACATAGATAAAACTGGTCTTGCTTGTCTATGAAAGGTCACAGCATTTTATTAAAATACTAAATACATTTTTATATCTGTCAAGTACCTATGCAAAGAATCTTTGTTACTATGCTGCTTTCTTTGTAATTCTTACAAATTAGTTCATTCAAATTTACTGATCCTTTTTGTAAAGCTCTTATTTTCATTGACAAAAATAGCATTTACATTACAATTTTCTGAACTCTAAACATACATTATTTGGAATTTTGGACATGGCCAAACCTTACAGGTATCAGTGCAACATTAAAGCAATTGGAATGAACTGACTGTGATAATACTTGTGCTAGCAACCTTAGAGTTTGCAAATTCAGAAGCTTTGCTAAGGTCACGTTGAAAAGGAAGGTGCCTCTAATCTGCTCAAGAGTTAGTCAAATTGTCGTAAGATGTGCTACTGGCTTTATTTCATTTTGTGAGCTGATTCACTGTATTTCTTTCTGACTCCCTTTTTTTTGACCCATGGTTTACTGGACCTGAATCAGAAACTCCCACTGGTTGAGAACACAGAGGGTGCCCTAAACTCATTAGTGGCATGGAAATTTGCCATCCCCATTGTGTACCACTAGCTTGGCAAGCTGATACAATGACACAACCTATTCCCAGTGTACTCCATCCAGTTGTCTTTTTCCAAAGGGAAACATCACTTTTATTAGAGGCCAAAAGTGATAGATGACACTGGGATTACAGGATCTTTTTTTCTTCTTTGCCAGAAAAAGACTAAGCAGTGCCATGAGTTAAAATGTTTCTCAGGTAAGTGGTTGTCACCATGGTTATGCATGAAAGTCAATATCCACTTTTAGCTGTTGACCTTTTCATTCAAACTTTGATTTTTAATAACAAAAATCCTGAGTGTTTAGAAGGGAATGTGACTCCTATCAAAGAACAAATATTATTGCATAATTCAATTAATATCTAATGACTCACGATTCATCAAATAAATGGCTTTTGTGTTTTTCTATTCTCTGTTCTGAAGAAGGAAATGCAGTGAGTATAATATGCACTTATTGCAACTTGCTAAAGAGAAGAAGTCAGTCTGCCCTAAAGGAAAATTTAACAGTGAATCAGAAACACCTTATTTTAGAGGAAATAATATTGTTTCAGAGGCATCTTGCATGCTGCACCTCTTCACCCAGTAAAGCTAAGGAAAACTGAGGAAAACTTTGCTAAAAGCAGAGTTATTAACTCAACAGGCATTTCATAATCTGAAAGAGATTGAACTAGTCTGTGAAGCAGATGATAATATTGTCTTTTAAAATGTAGAATTCTAGCATTGACATAAGAGCACACAGAACTGGTGCTGTCTCTGTCAAGAGACAGGAGATGGACTATGCAAATCAAAGGACCAAATCCATAACAATATCTGTCCATGACCATCATGTCCCAAATTCCATCAATTTTGCAGCTCAGATTTTCAGCTGTCTGCATATTATCACCACTCATCTTTCCATCTGTGCCATCTATCTTATTTTTGCTGTCTCAACTAGATGAGAATTACGTCCTGTACCTATGAGTTTCCTTAAGAAGAAAGAGAAGGCAAAAGGAATATAATTTTTATAATTCTTTCTGTGAACTTCCTTGCCAGTGTGGCTTTTGTGTGTTTATTTCAATTGAATTTTTCTCTGAAGCCGTGAACAGAAGCCATCTCATGACAACACTGATGTGTGAATCTGAGCCAGCCAGTGTCCCGCCTGGGCACCTTCAGGGAGCATGTCAACTCATCTGTCAATTTTAGATATTGACTATAGGATAAGGCTACTCACATACTAATATTCTCATTTCATTCTTTGAGTTCTGGAGAGAATTTTTGGAGTTCTGAAAGAGCTCAAGATATATGTGTGGAATGTGTGTGTGTGTGTGTGTGTGTGTGTGTGTGTGTATCTGAGTTTGAAGAGAAATCCTGTGCCAAGAACACATCAAAGTAGAATGGTTCCTGAGTTTAGAATGATATGACAGAAAGTGTTGTCGAAACAATTTCACCCTTTGTTTTTTTTTCTTCTTCTCCTTTTCTAGAAAAAAATATATTTGTAATTAAAAGAATTTCATTTTTTTCACATAAGTTTTCACTTTTTTTGACAGTCAAAATTAAAATATTTTAACCAGTAACTAAAAGGAATCAAACTCTTTCATCAGAATTTTCTCAACTATATTTCTGTTTCCTACAGATCCATATTAAATACAGCCTCTACATGGCAATACCAGTTCTTTCTTAAGGGCGGAAGAGAAGACAACACTGAAATCTTCCCTGAAAAGGCAATGGAAACTAATTTCAAAGAATTTGTTCCCTGAGAGTTTTATTTAAAGTAACTCAAACTACTGAAACAACTTCTGACAGCTAATTGCAGATTTTACAGTTGGTGAACACGTAAAGTAGCTCTGAGCCTTATACATTGATCTTTGCATTCCTACTGTGTTCAGATATCCTTCAGGCACTCATACAGAAAGATCAGTGCTGTTTTTTTTGGGTTTTTTTCAGTTTCACATGATGTGTCTGAATCACTGTACCTTGTATAAACAAAGATCTTGACTGCAAGATTTGATTTCTCCACTGTGCTCCTTGCTGTTGCTGTACACTGGGAGGAGAGCTTTATCTGCCTCAGCAAAAGCTCCTGCTCTGTTTGACATGGTATGGGGTCACTCAAAACACAGCTGGGAGCTTTGAAAGTTTTGTGCTGAGGCTGCCACCATCTGCATGGCACCAAGGTCTTTGAGAATAACTACTCAGTGTGTAGCAGTTCTATACACAGTAACCTAAAAAGGAAATCAATCCTGATGCACCTAGGGCATAAATGTTTAATACCTTTTATCTTATCTCTTAAAAGTACTTTTAATTAAAAACTGGGACATTTTTCTTTTTCCTCCTTGCAGAAACCTGCAGAGGGCAGGAGTTACGACAATGCAGTGTAAAACATTATCTTTGGCATTTTTAGAACAGCATCATATATTGCTTGCTAATTGCAGCAGAATATTTTCAGAGCATCTTAAATTTGTTCTTCTTTCATAATACTCCCCAAAGAAATGTAACAGAGGAAAAGGTAAAAACCAAGATGTACTTCTAGATTAAGAGTCCTTTGGTTCTTCCATAGATGTTACCATTAAAGGCTAAGACCTTTCATTTTTTAAAGCAATATGCAGTCATCTGCTGATCTTGCCTAAGCAGCAGTCAAAATGATTTTGTAGATGATACCAGATTTTAATTTTTAATGAGGCTTCAAACTGCTGCCATAATTTTTTCATATTTATACCAGCAGGCAATTCTATAACTGAGACAGATTTTATTAAACTTGCTCTGTGTTTAACAAAACAAAAAAGCAACTGAAAATAACAGCAAAAACTTCAGCTCCTTCAATGCCAGATGCTAACAGATTATTTTTCTTCCAGGAAATGATTGTGTCAAAATGAAAAAGAAATGGGATTATGTGAAAATCCCTATTTATATATGTTAAGAGTTTTTGTTGCCATATGAAGACACTTTAAACTGTAAAATCCTAAGGAATAATCAGGGATATATTTTTGCCTCACTCTGTTTCTATCTCATTGTTGGTAAAGCCAATTGTAGATCAAATTGGCTTTGTATAACTTTTTGATAGATAAAGCGTGTCTTTGGAGCTATTCTTCCAGGTAATATCTGAATTTTCAGGCATCCATATGCCTTCTGTTGGCAGCAGGTGTTTCAAAAAGAAGTTTAGGAACACATTTTTGGGTTGCTTTGCAATGCAGACTCAGGGGGCTCCAGGCTACAAACCAGTGTGTGAAATGCTCTTCCTTTTTGTTATTTCTTTTTTGCTGTAATGCAGCACAACTTCACTGAATGAGGTCTTTATATCTGTATTGATCTTGAAATAGCTCATATAGGAAGTTGTTATTCAATCACAATAAAAACCTATGTATTTGATTGCTTTGTTGTTTTTTTTTGTTTACTTTGCTTTCCATGCAGAAATAACTTTTTTCCCCGAAACTTCCTCAATATTTTACAGCTATTCTGAGCTCTTTCCCCATCCCCCGTTTCTCTCTCACTTTATTATCCCCCCTTTGATTTTAAATTTTTAACTAGAATACAAATGCTTTCTCTACTGTTGAAATGCATTATTAAAAAAAAAAAAAAAGTCGTCTGTTCCAATTACCTTCCTATTCATGGGTCTGTGATTGACTTGAAACAGCTTCCCCAGAGAAAAAGATGTCTTGATTGAACTGAAACTGTTGCTTGTGATAGAAATACTTGCAAAAGAACCTCAATGTTTAAATCTTACAATTTCTGCAAATGCTTTATTTGTTACCTGAGGTTCATTCCTCATTGTCAGGCAGAAATGTGGTGGTATATAAAGCTTTTTCAAATATAGGCAACAAGAATTAGGGCAAAACACTGCTGCAGAACAACACAGCAAGAACCACAGAACAGTAGCACAGATAGATGCAAAAAAACTCCCTTGTTTAATTATAAGGTATCCACTGCAGTCTGATAAATTATTAATTCTCATTATTGTTGCTTTATAACATATCCAAATGGATTTCAAAATTCCAGGAGTGGAACTAGGTCTTCTCATGACAAATGCTTTAAAGATGTGTAATAAATATTTATCTAATCTTCAAAACCTCCCAAAGGCAATTTATCCTATGTACTACAAACACTCATCTATTAAAGAAACTCCATTTGTTGCGCTCTGGAGATGCTTGATCTTCTCCGTCAACTTTGCAGAGAATCCCTTTAACTAGGTTGCAAACACTTTTATAATTAAAATGAGGTGAGATAAGTCCCACATGAAATAAATGAAGATAAATGGGCCATATTTAAATCAAAATATTATGTGCCTAATTAAGCTATAAAATCTATGATGGAGTTTACTATCAAAACAGTGGTGAATAATTCAAGTCATCTACTCTCCCAGTGGAGGCAAGAGAAGTGCTACAACTGGAAAGTGCATGGCAGATGCTTATGAATAGAGACTAATATTAAATATGTTCTCTCAGTGTCACAAAGAAGGCAAGAAATAATTAATGCAAGAATCTTAGGACACTGAAAGAAGTTTTCACTCACTCTCTGTTTTCAGGTTGGAGAGAGGCAGTCATGAAAGCTAAATCTAATCTAAATCTAAAGCTAAAGCTAAGTCTCACATCTTCCTTGGTCTCCCACTTTACATTCAATGGAATGAAATTGGATCCTCCAGACACTATTACTAAGATGCTGATTTAGATGCCTGCTCTAAATTGCTCTCTCTATCAACTGCAGCAGAAGCTTGCAAGGGGTTAGTCTCAGTCAGCTAAGGGCAACCTTCTGCACAGCTGTTGTGCAAAAGGCAGGATAAAGCCTTCCCCTTGGACAGGAAAATGTGTAATGGTTGTCATCATCTTGTTGTCAGCTGCACAGAAATCTGTGTTTCACTGGACACTGATGTTAAGCAAGTTCTCCTTGCTCTCCACTCCTTTTTCACAAGGAATATGAGTCTTGGGATGGCTGCCATACTTGTATAAAGCACGTGTACTTTCACAGGTAAAATGCCCTGGTTTAGCCCATGTTGGTGACTGTACTTTTTGCAGTCTAATGATATCATTGATTTCTCCTAGTAGAGCATTGTGGGCAATCTGAATTCTGCCCCAAGTTCCATAAACAGAAAGACATTATTTTACTTCTTTGGCTTCAGGAGATGCACAAGGATGTGAAGAGCAGTTCTTTGACAATACAGCAGTGGGGGTAACACAAGAAAAGAAAGAAATGCCATCCAGGGAAAAGCTCAAGAAATGGGTCCTTGAGAACCTGATACTGTTCAACAAGGCCAGCTGGAAGGTGCTGCACCTGGGTCAGGACAATCTGAGATATGAGTAAAGACTGGGAGAAGAATATATTGAAAGCCCTGTGGTGAAGGACTTGGAGACAATCATGGATGAAGAGCTGAACATGAAACAAGAGTGTGCTCACAGCCCAGACAGCCAACCTCATCTTGGGCTGATCCAAAGCCCCGTGGGCAGCAGGGCCAGGGAGAGGATTCTGCTTCTCTGCTCTGCCCTTGTGAGACCCCACCTGCAGGGCTGTGGCCAGCTCTGGAGTCCTCAGCAAGAGGAAAACGTAGAACTGTTAAAGTGTGTCCAGAAGATGATCAGAGGGCTGAAGCACCTGTCCTATGAAGACAGGCTGAACACTTGGGGTTGTTAGTACAGGATAAGAGAAGGGTCTGGGCAGAACCCTTAGAGACCTTGCACTATTTAAAGCAGCCTTATGAAAAAGAGGTAATATAACTCTTTAAATGAGCAGATAGTGACAGGTCAACAGGGAATGCTTTTAAACTAGAAGAGTAGAGGTTTAGAATAGTTGTTAGGATTAATTTCTTTACTGTGAGGGTAGTGAAGCACTGGATCATGTTACTCAGAGAAGTTTTAGATGCTCCACCCCTGGAAGTGTTCAAGACCATGATGGATGGGGCTCTGAACAACCTGATCTACTGGGTGGCATCCTTGTCCTTGGCAGGGAGGTTGCAATAAAATTATTATTAAGGTCACTTCCAACCCAAGCCATTCCTTGGCTCTATGAATAAATATGCTCCTGTTTTCAAGGTAAGCTTACACAAGAAGGAGATTCTGCTGAAGTTGCACCTTTCAATATTATTTATAGGCAGTGTGGAGTTCAATAAATGACATCTGAAGAAAGGACAATTAATTTTTATTTTTAAAAATGTTTTTATAAGAAGACAAATCTGAACCATTCATATGATCTACATGAACCCCAGACTATTTTTTTCCATTTTCATGCAGGTCAGCTGGAAAGAAATTTCTACTCTCTGCCACCTCTGATTTCCCTGTCAGCATTCAAAGTCCAGGATCCCTGGGAGATATCAAACTATGTAGTCCAAATGGCATATAAATGGCCCTGCGTCAGTTTTTCTCAGTTTAGAATTATTACTCCAATTTGGAAATACTTTAGAACATATAAGCATCTCCATATCACAAGGTTTTGCAAATTTACAGAATACGGATAGAAATCTTTCTGAAATTGCCTTTTCTCAATGAATTCTGGCTATTCCTTTAAATGGCTTACTGGTAAGCACAATCTTAATGCGGAGGTGTGCTTGATCACTTCTAATCACTTTTGCCCAATAAGAATTTTTCCCACTTCAGCTCATACAAAGGCTACCAGCATTGCTAGAGAAGGAAGAGAATTGATTTCTACCCTTCTATGGAATAGGAACTATGTAAGAGAAAGGAATTGATGGGAATCTGGCTATGGATCTTTCAGCTTGCCAGCATGCATGTTTAGCTGAGGCAGAGGGAGGAAGGATGTGCTCCAGAACACCCACTGGTCAAAACTTTTACCATCTATCAGCTTGCAACCAAGTCTGAGCTTCAGAAAACATTTCTAAATAATGCTCATTAATCCATCAGGATTGATGCCTTAGACCAGACCATCAGTAGTGAGTATTAATTACTGCAGGAATGTTATGCTACACTAAAAGAGCGCTAAATAGCAAAATGAAATGGCCAAACCCAAAAAATGTTGCCAAGGCTGTATGTCCAAATGAAACTGAAACTGAATGCCTACATGAATGTTCATTATAAAGCCACAAGTAGTGGCACATTCATCTACACTTTCACACAAAGACAATAGCTTATCATTCTGCTTTTCCTACAACTTTTACTTTCTATATATAGCATCTTGAAGTTGTGTACACTGTTTCTGTACTTTACTGACAAGCTAATTTGACTGGAACAGAAGCTTCCATAAATAACAATTGTAACTAGGTTACCACGCTATGGCCCATTTATCCTCTTTAGCAAAGCAATCCAACAAGCCAGAACTCAAGAATTTCCTTACTCTTTCTAAACAGTCACATTACTGAATTTTTTTCTTTAAATGGGCAGGAACTGGAAGAAGAAAATCAAGGAACTGAACCATGAAAACTATCCAGTTTAGAACATTAACTAACTTCAAGAATCCTAAGTTATTTCTGATTCATTTTCAGCTTGTTATATTTTTTCTAATCATTTCAGGAGATGATTAAAGAAATTATAGATCAAACTTTGAAATTTCCCTTTGCCTTTGGGGCATTTTGTACTAGGCCCAGAGCACACAGGTAGCTATTCTAAAAAATTCTCTTAGTATCTTCATTTATGCTCAGATAACCTTTTCTGCTATAGTGTTCTTGGATTTTGCAGCTGATGATATCAGAAAGTTTAAGCAAGTTTAGGAGAATTTGCATCTTCTCTTCTCCTCTGACTCTCAATAAGACCAAACCTCTGAAACAGAGAGTAAAGGTGAATTAAATAAACAGAGACCTGATCCCCTTTGTGAAAACCAAAATGAATCTAAATTCCAATGTTCATGTATTTTTTACTGTAAGACTGAAATCCAATATCTGAATTTAGACATCTAAATCTACTTGTCCTTCTATAATCATATAATCAGAATAGAGAAGCACATTTAGCATACAGTCAGCCTGTTTCACACAGAGATGTTAGAAGTAGGTGAATCATGCCCTCAAAATATCTATTTCTTTCCACTGATTTATAAAGAAAACCTAAAGGGTCTACTGAAGATTGAGATACCTATGGTTCTATCTGATATAACATATGATTTTAGGAGAATAGGATCAATGTTTTGAAGGAAATCAAATTAAGATACTCTATAACATCCCTCTCAGCCCAGTAATGTAATTCATGAAGATGTTAAAACTTATATCCAAACTTTCAGATAAGACAAATACTTCCTTTGTGTCTCAGGTCTTTGAAAACTTGGTAAATTTTTTGCTTCATTGATAGAGAAGATCATAGAATCATAGAATGGTTTGGATTGGTAGGGACCCTAAAGATCTTCTAGTTCTTACCCCACTGCCATGAGCAGAGACACCTTCCACTCGACCAGGTTGCTCAGAGCTCCACCCAGCTTGGCCTTAAATCCTTTCAGGGATAGGGTATCCACAGCTTCTCTGATCAGCCATCAAATCTAAGTCTCCTTCGGTCTGAAGCCCTTCTCCCTTGTCCTGTCAGTACATGCTTTGCAAAAAGTTTATCTTTCTTCTAGGCTTACTTCTGGTATTGGAAGGTCACACAGCCTACCACAAAGCCTTTTCTTTCCAGGCAGAACAAACCTAATTCTCTCAGTCTTTCCTCAATGGAAACGTGCTCCATCCATCCAGTCATCTTGGTGCCCCTCCTCTGGACTCACTCCAACAAGTCCATGCCCTTCCTGTGCTGGGGATCCCAGCACAGGATGTAATATCCAGGTGGGGTCTCACAAGGACACAGTAGAAGGGCAGAGTCACCTGCCTCTCAATAGAATCACTGCTTTTGAGTCCAATCTAAGTATCTGCATGAATTTTCTCCCTAACACATGCCATGGAATTAAATCCTCTAATTCCTGTAATGGTCCAGGCAATTTCTGCTTGACCTGAAACATATATCTTAGAAAGTCTCTAATGCTTTACTTGGGTCAGAGGTTTCAGGTGATGGAAAATACATTCTAGGCATGTTGTCCTGACCTCTGTCACTAAACTTGTACAGTGCATTTCTAGTTTAATTTTGTTGAACTTCCGCTTTCAGTCACCCCATCATACCATCTACCAGCAGATTAAAGAGCCTTGCACTGTTAGAAGTTGTCTCTCTGTGTAGATATTTTTAAATGTGGTCAAGTTACCTCTTAACCTCTTTTTCTCAAATTATTTTTACAACATTAAAGAAGGAAAAAAAAAAAGGAAATATGAAAGAAAGTCACATTTAGGAAGTAGGTTCATCTGGGCATGTTCAGTTGAAAATCAATGTTGCAGTTGTGTGGAACTGAAAAAGGAGCATGTCTATTAATGATTTGCAGGGTATGGTTTCCAGGAAATTCTGTGAACATCAAATGATCATCCCACTGGTTTTGTTGATGCAAGTTGAGTGGGTATCACCCGCCCTCTACTGAGGGCAGGGTTACTGCTGGCTGAATCAAATATAGAGCAGCAGCTGCAGCTTTTCTAGCCAAAGGAAGAGTGCAATCTGCATTGATTTTTAAAGATAAAGGACTAACAGTGGGATTCATAAAGTCCACTTTATCTTTTTTTTAAAAAAACTAAATTTTAGCACCTCTTTTAAGTAATTTAAGAGTTATTTTCTTGTTTGCTCTATGATTAATCTGGGTCAAAAATGTTTCACTTCCTTTTTTTAAATCAGAATCATAGTAAGAAATCAGGCTTCCTCTGCCACTGATTAAAAATATTTCTTGGATAGCAAGCATCCGAGGAAGACTATAGCACTTTTAACTTACTGCTGTAAATGTTCTTCTAATTAATTAAATCAAAGCAGTTAGTCACTACTGGAACTGCAATACACACATCCAGTTATCCCAGCCTATCTGTTTTTAGGAATGGTCCTGATCATTTGTGGCAGCCACAATTCTGCTCAGCTTGCCCTAAATATGAGATCACTCAAAACTCAGGTTAGTTCAGAGCCATTTTCCATCCTAATCAGCATTTCTCATGGACCTGCTGTCAGCACAGCCCTCTGACTCCAAGGAACTTGCTGGTTTTTTAAATGGCCTGAACTGATTCAAAACAAATGAGCTTCAGAAGAGTGTTAAAGTAGTTATTTATGTATTGTCTCATTCACTGCTCATGGTAGAGTTACTACAGGCTAGCAGCTCAAACAGAGCACATCCTAGCCCATGTTATTCAGAGATACGTAATTTAAAGGGCCTGTTGTATTGGTCATTCCCCCTGATACAGTTCTTCCTCTAAGTGCCTTGCAGCCATTTGAAAAGAGCTCTGCATTTATTTTATGTGTGTAAACTGCTAAACCAAGAAAAAAAAAATGGGGAAAATTATAAATATGACAAAGTTTATGAGCTGGACATAATGATAAAAGATTTTGGTGGGGTTCCCAAAAGTGACTTGGATATATCAGAGAATTTCCACATGGGGAGGATGGGCAGATCTTTTCTGCCCCCACGGAGACGGACAGGTGCAGACGAGTTACAATCCAAAGCCATTAGTGTGATGGTGATGGCTTTCCTCACAAATTTCTGCTTCTCTTCCCAACTTTAATCTGTCCCTTTCTATTTCACAAAAAAACCCTTGTGCATAATTCCTCACCCAAACCCCCTGTTTGTACATTCATTTTCTCTAAGAAAAGATGTCTCTTTTCCATATTATAGACCAAAATCTAAAATAATACTGATACCTGCAATGCTGTTCTCACCAATTTAAAAAGTGGTGTGTCATTTTTACGTTATGGTGAGCAGAATAGCAATGAGAAAGAATTGAAAAATACTATTGAAGAAATTCCATATGTTTCAAGATCCTCTGAGATTCACAGAGTAGAAATGGGAAGCACTCTGAATTTCTCCCACCAGACTCTTCCCCTAGAACAGGTAGCCAAGACTTTTCAAACTTTCCAGTCTCTTGGGGTGCTTTTGTTCTTGATGTCACATAGAAATTCTAGGGAATGGCAAGGGACTTAAGATGACTGGAAAATGAAATTTTCTTCCTGAAAATTTATTTACTACTTGGGTTACATGGGGAGTTTTCAAGATATAAAATGAGCTTCTGAAAATCAGGAACAAATCTTTCCTGAAAGGAAATATTCACAGGAGTTCCATTTTCTGGGAATTAAGAGGTAATTTTCCAGTGTATCCTATCTGTCTGTATCTGCTAACTCTCTACCTGAAACTCTGGGGAGCAGATGTCTGAGGAGCCAAGGGAGCCAAGCTGATGAGAAGTATTAGGCTGCATCAGCTCCCAGTTGATCATCTAATAGAATCCAGCCCTAATCTTTCCACTGTGTGCAAAACTGTGAAGACAAAGTCTCGGCTTGCAGTATTGTTTTACCACAGAAACATCTTTTTTTCTCATTTGAAGTAAATTTTTAAGTATGTTAGGTTCAAATGCACTTCCTGAGGAAGTAGGGATCATTTAAAACTGAGGCTGTTGTGGTCTAACAAGAAGCTTGCTAGTGCAGGTTTATACAGCTGCACAAGTTACTGCTGATAAAACTAAGCAGCATTTCAAATGCTCATGGGATAAGCTTGGAGTGAATATGCAGGAGAAAAATCTTTTTCACTCACAAAACTTTGCTTTCATCCAGAGGTTCTGGATCTATGGCGCCAAAAGACAAGAAAAGACTGATAGCACCCTGGACATACGATGGATTTGGTGCTTGTCTATGCTAATTCTTTGTTTTATGTGCATGAATTAGACAGTTCCCCAGACAAGGACATTATAAGGACCTGAACACTGAGGAGGGTCCACCCATATGTATTTATATCTGTCAGTGACTTTCTGTGACTGGAGAGGCTGGTTCAGTGGAACAAGACAGTTTTTCCCATCTCCCTTTTAGGTGGTTTTCCTACGTGAATGAATACATGGATTTGCACATGTGTATTTAACTGCATTCCTATATATATCTTTGTGTATATTCATGTATCTTTGTGCATATGTAAATATTCTTTGTATAAAAGCTCATGAGAGGTCAAGGTGATCAAATATCTCACTCTTCACACATTACAGTCAGAGTGTGAAAGCAATCACTTAAAAAAAAAGAAGGAAAAAAAGCAGGGGAAACAGATAGAATGAAGTAATTCCTGTTCTCTCTCCTTTGTTTCACAGCTGGCACCCTTAACGTCTGTTACCCAGCTCCTGCAGCTCTCTGTGTGACGAGGGGGAGCTGGAAGGAAATGCAGGAATAATGGATCATTTGAGCAGCCCATCTGGGTTAGGGAATATGGGAAATATGCTGTACCCACAAGAATTTGTTGCTCATGATTCTATAGTGAGCTGGACCCATACTCTCACAGGATACCTGCCTGTATTAGCAAGGCAGTTGTGGAGTAGCTCATGGATTATGGTTTGGAACTGCACATTACCTCATTCCCTACTTGCAAGTTAAAAGGAAGGTTCATCCTTGCCCTTTACCTGCCTGCTGCTTCCATGCAAGTCCTTTTCACTTGGGCCTTGTGAATGAGGGTAGTGTTGGGCATTATAAGCCTCTACTCTGATGTCTTTCCGCACAAATCATGTGAGATGTGGCAAACTCAAAAATATTAAGTCTATTACGAAGCTGTTGTATCAGTTTTTCATAAGCCACTGAACTGGATAAAGCAGCTGACTATTCTATGGAAGGCTGAGTTTTACCCTTCAAGTGATAATATTTTTTTTTCATCATGATTTGAAAGAAATTTTCAAATCTACTCTTTGGACTTTGAGCACAAGTATATTTTTTCTAATATACCATCTAGCCCACACCAGACGAGAGATTTCTCTATTTGTTGCCCTTGAGATGATCTCAACTTTTATAATTTTTTTTTTGTCCATAAAATCCACGCTATCAGTACTATGAGTGCTAAAAAATGTCATTTTTCACTTCTGCTACCTGTTAAAATGCTGAATGCACCGTTCACCAAGTTGCTTCTTTTATGTAACTATGCTAATTTTCTTCTGTCATTCTCCTCTTCATGTTTAAATGCAAAAAGCTAAATTCATTAAGGCTTGTAAGGGGTTTTAATTTTGCTGGCTAGCACAAAAAATATAGAAGTGTAGTAAATTTATTTCCAGTAAAATTTGCAAAGGTGGAGTTTGAATGAAAAATGTTCTTTGGAAAAAATATTCTTTGTATTTTAACACATGCTATATAATTCCTGCTCACAAAGAATAATGAAAAAACTACTGGCACTTTCTTACTCCAATTAGTTTTTCCCTTTGCCTCAGCCTCCCTAGGGCCAGTACAGCTCTATCTGTTCTAAAGATAAACTGTGTAATTCAGTCCCCAGTGTTTTCAGGTGGACCTTAAGCCAGTATTCGCTTGGAACCCTTATGTGATGAATAAGCAGGGATTTGGCATTGATAAAAGCTTGGACTGATGGATTGCAGCTCCATCTATAGTCCCCAGCCCAGGGTGGCTGTGGCTCCCAGGAGCTGGCAGGGCATTTCTCAGGGAAGGACCACTACACTTTTCCCCAGGTTTTAGGTACTGAAAAGGCAGGTGTGTAGGGCTGAGGTGTTTGCTGCCCTGCCCTCCTGGAGCTGCAGCATACTTGAAAGGTGTTTTCACTGAGCTCCTCTGGAGCACTCAGTTATGGCCGGATGAAATCACTCATTACTTAATATCGCTGTTCCACGCTGTACACAACCAGCTCAGGAGCAGCTTCACAGAATTACTCTATGACATATCGATAAGACAGCTTCAGACATTTCAATCTAATGAGTTATTATCCTTATACTGTTCTCCTAAGCATCCATTGCTCACCGCTGTCTGCAAAAAGATACAGCTAGAAAATTTTCTTATACCAGTATGAAAGCTCTACATAATCTCATCTCATGAAAAGATGATCTGAAATCCTTCAGTAGTTCTGCATGAAAATTGAACACTAGAATCTGATGCCAATTTTTTCTGTTTAAAGTTGTTTAACTTTTAGATGCCCCAAAAACCATACTATTGTGTTGGCATTATATGCTGGAAACTTTATTTAATATGTCCTGCCAAGTATGCAGGCTAAAATCAGACAACTGAAGCCTAATTGAAGTAATGCAATTGTGTTCTAAAAATAAACATAAATCAATAAAAAGGGAATGTATTGAATTTCTCTGATTATTTTCTTCCAGACAGCAGAAGAGAAGAGCAATTTCAAAGCCAACGTAGATTGCTCAGGCTCATGTGGCTGTTATGCTTTAGCCTGATGCTACTAGAATTGTGGGAGTTTGTCAGGCTTTTCCTGAGCAATCCCCATTGGCAAAACTGAAGTCAAATCACTGATTTCAAAGAAAGAAACTAAGACTAATGTTACTTTTTTCCATGAAGCTACTATCTGATTCTAAATAAGTTGTAAAATACAGTACAGTAATAGCCCATATCTCTTTGAGTTGTAGAGGTGTAAATACAGAGGTTTTAAGTATCTCTACAGACAGTAAAATCTTTGCCCCACTCTAGTAAAGGGCACTACCCTTGCAATTTAATATCACCTACACAGAAGAACTCTCCAAGAGAGGTTTTCAACTAAAGCTAGAGCTGCAAACTCTTTCAAAAGCAAGTATGTCAGGGGCTCCTAGTTGCAGTGACTTTCTGCAGGTATAGTTATTTTTTGGGGGGAAAGGATAAAGACAAGGAGGTAAAGCCTCCAGGTTCACAAAAGGACTCCTTCTAAAGGGAAATCTCATAGAAATGGGAGCAGTAAATGTCTGCCTCTTGAGTGACTACATTAACATCAACTCTTAAAATTACAAGAATTTTAATGAACAGAATAGGATCTGTTCACAGCTTATAAATGAACTGAGAATTTGATATTTTGCTACCATAATATCAGGATTTCCAATATGAATAACTCTCAAAAAAAAATCCTTGGGCTATCCTGTATTAGACTGCCTGCTATGCCAGAGCCCTGCATGTATCACAAGCACAGGGAATATGAACAATCGTAGAAGTGTTGGATTTGCCATGTACCCATGGAACACCTACGTGTACCTATGTGTACGTTTTGTGCACAGTAGCCATTTTTCCTGGTGCTTTATTCTTCAGGCCATAGTATAGACCCAAAATATTAATCTATTGACCTCAGCATTCTTTACATTTACAAGAAAAAAGAATCACAGGATCATCTACGCTACACAGAACTTTTAAGACCAACTCAGCTAAGTTAACCTAACACAGCCAAGTCAATTATTAAACATTTTCTTAAGTGCCACATTCACACACCTCTTAAATACATTCAGGAATGGTGACTCAGCTGCTTCCCTGTGCAGCCTCTTCCAGTGCTTGAAAACCTTTTCAGGAAGAAATGAGAATAATAGCAGCATAATTTATCTCTGTTGTACTGCCAACTTCCAAATAGTGGCATGGCTCTATTTGAACCCCAACAGGATCACACAGACAGGTCAGGGAGTGCTTCCAGCATCCATTGCAAGGGAAGGGAAGAGATCCCATTTACCTCCACTGCAAGATCAGGATAGATGATGCTTGAATCTGAGGCTAACGAAAACTATAAATCTGGTCAGAGGATGAATCTCAGAGGGAGATACAAAGCAAGGTAGATTAGTCACAGGAGATCAGGACATTTTGTTTAATGTTACATGATTGAAGAGGTAAATAAAAGCTGCTATCTGATGGGCCTGGTGGTGTATGTGAAACCAATCAGTTTCCCCACACTGAACACTCTCATAAACATTTATGGTCAATAAGCCATGGCTTTGGTGAACAAGACAATGCAGGTCTTATCACGTGAGGTCATATTTTCTGGAAAACATCTATGATATATAGAGATTTTGTTTCTAATATCATGCCGTACCTTCAGACAAAGGCCCCTGGCAGGATTTCTGGCCAAATATTTTTTGATTGGAACTTCTTCCTCCCATCTTAGAATTTCTGACAAAAAATGCACCCTTGTATTAGAGGGAAATTTGTTTTCATTTATTGAAATATGTAGAAAAATTCTAAGAAAATAAAGGTATAGGTTACTGGGAGGAACCTAATTTATGTTTTGACTGTAAGTCAAATTACTGTGACATCCTGCTACTATTTTTTACAGCCAGGACTTCATTTTTTTCTGAAAAAAATGCTCTTTGCCAAAATTAAACTCTGCACTCTCTGCATTGCTCAGTTGCATTGCAAACAAGGGAAGGGGCAGATATATGAGGCTAATGCCTTCTCCACCAGTTATCTACTCTGAAAATTGGTTTGATCACTTGAGACCACCTCAAGCACACACAGAAAAGCCTGTGCACTCTGTGGCAGTGAGATGGGCAGCACTGCAGCAGCTTTTGAAATATGGGGGATTAAATGTTCCTGATGCAGGAATGGAATTTGGCCAGGGGTTCTGACATCTCCTGGACTCTCTCCCCCCTTTGAACTCTGAAGCTCAGCAACAAAATTCATTACAGATCCTTTAGGATCACTGAGCCACTCTCTCTTAATCTCTGCTCCCTGGAAGGGTATTCCAGTATTTTGTTCTGTTCTCATTTCTGAAGGGATGTAGAACAGAATTGGACTCCTCATTCATACACATATCCATAAATTCCAAGGGCTGTAGCAAAACAGGTGTGAAGATGTCATGACAAACAAGGGCAGATACACCAGGCAGAGGGTCACTAAGGTGATATTGAGCCAGTATTTCTCTCTGCACTGTCAGTTCTCTCAGACAACATGAAATTACTTCTTCCAAAATAGATTGGATCAGCTGTCCTCTCTCTTTGGGCTCTTCTAAACATTTCTATTTGCATTCCCTCTGGACACACAAGTCAAAACAGATCATCATGAGTTTGCAAGCTAGATGCTTGGAAGATTGTCACACATCTGTGCTAAATTCCCTAAGAACAGAACTGACAAGATACCTGTTAGAAATCATTATCCGTGAGCCAAGGAAGAGATTTCTGTACAGTTCTGAGTGAAGGCTTAGGGCAGTGTATAAGACTACAGGGAAACTAACAGTTTTTGAGAATTGTGCTTCTAATCTGATTCTGGGGAATTATAGTTCGACATTGCTTTGTCTTTTTATCCTCACAAAGGCCCTTTTTTCCCTTGTCACAGTGAGGTCTTTCTACTATTCACATTAGAGACTTTACATGAGCCTTCATAATTGTTTCGTATAAAATACATTGATTTCTATCATCTTGTTTAATGATGTGGTACATTGTTTATAAGATAATGCAATGAACCCACTTTGAACTCATTCTATTATCCCATAAGTAATGCAATAAACTGCTTAACAGGGCAATTAAATCAAGTGATTTCAGGTTAATGTTATTAGACAGTGTTCAAGAACATGCAACTTTTGTTTTGAGGACTGGCTTCCCTCTTAAATATTGGAAAATGTACTTTGCTAATGTTTTTGTTTGCATTCCCTCAGGTACTAATCATATTATTCATTGCTCAAGACCAGAAATATTATAGCAGCTTTCCAAACAGAGGAGAGTGTTAGTGTAGCCTCTAGTAGCTTGCAGCTAAGCAATGGATCTAATAACCTTGGAGAACTCCCCAGGGTATTACGCAGAGTGTTCAAAGCTCAGGAGAAAAAAACATTTCGTTATACAGACAGAAGAAAATCAAATACATGAAGAAAACATAAAGGTTAAATATATTATGTGCTGAAAAACTATCAGGCTGCCCAATCCACATATCATATGTGATTTAAATTTTTTAAATGGATCCTAATGATTCTTTTTTAGAATGCACCACTTTTTTTTCCATATACCTTTTTTTGGCCCATCCAAAATCCTAGTTCAAATAATCCTAGTTCAAATAGAATTACATTAGGAACTGTTCCAGTGAAATTAAATCTCTATTGTGCATCTTGAGTCTGCTCTAATGATTACTGCTCCACTGAGTATGTAATTTAAAGTCTCTTGTTAATAGATGAGGTGCTGAACACCAACAGCTAGCTCTTCCAAACTTCACAATTGAAAAGCTATCTTGCTTACAGCTGTAGAAATCTACTCCCAACTGGACTTTCATGAAACAATACTGACATCTAACAGCAGGAATAATACTAATTAAATATTATTCTATGATTTCAAAAGGAGTCGCTTTGCTGATATTTTTCTTTCTTAAGGTTTTCAGAAAGAGTTTTCCAAAATTAAGTGCAAATGTGGACTTCTTACCTGAATTCAGATTTTCAAAATATGGCTATAAAGAGATCCTGATAAGCAAACAGGTAAAAAACCCTAAAACAAGAAAGCAAAACAATGGCTAAATCCATTATGCTCTTATTTTTTTTTATATATTTAATTAAACAAATAAATAATGAAATAAGGATAAAATAATAAATATGGAATTTTCTGTCCTTCTTTGGGCTGAACAGTCTCAACTCTCTCAGCCTTTTCTCACAGGAAGGTTGCTCTAGTCTGTCAGTCATCTTAATGGCTCTGCACTGCAATGTCTCTAGTACGTTCTAGTCTCTTTCCTAGTGGGAAACACCACAGACATGGTGGCATCAGCAGTGCTGAATAGAAAGAGAGGATCACCTCCTTCAATCAGCTGACAATACTTCACCTAAAGAAGCCCAGGATTCCATTTACCTTCTTTGTGGAAAGGACTCACTGCTGCCTCATGGTGGACTTGGCGTCCATCAGGACAAAGGACTTTCCACAGCTTTCCAAACTTCTACCACACATTAGTGACTGGGGTAGTTCCTCCCCAGATGCAAGACATTGCACTTCTCCTTGTTGGACTTCATGAGGTTCCTGTCAGCCCATTCCTGCAACCTCTTGTGGTGTCTCTGGATGGCCACTCCTAGATTTTGTCATCAGCAATCTTGAGAAAGAGAGTTTGTGCCAGCACCCAGATCATAAATGAAGATCTTAAAAGGGCTTGGATTCAGTATGGACTCCTGGTGTACTCTGCTAGCTCCTGGTCTCCACCTGGACTTTGTGCTAGTCATCATTGCTCTCTGGGTGGTTTTCAGGCAGTTTTCAGTCCCCCTCAGTCTGCTTGACCAGCCCATTTGTGAACATCTTGTCTATGAGGATCTAATGGGAGGCAGTCTCAGAGGCTTCACTGAAGTCCAGCTAGACTATGTCCACTGCCCTTGCTTCATCTACCAGGCCAGATATTTTACCACACAAGTTTATCAAGTTGGTCAAGCATGACTTCCCCTTGATGAATGGACACTGATTATTCCTAATGATTTTCTTGTTCCTTTTGCCCATGAAAATGGTTTTCTAGCCTTCACCTTCCCAAGGGTAGAGGCGATGCTGACTGTCCTATAGTTCTCTGGGTCCTTCTTCTTACCTTTTTTTAAGTTAACAGTGACACTTTTCTCTAGACGTCATTTCTCTCAGACATCATGATTGATCAAAGGTTGTTGAGAGTGACTTTGCAGGAGCATCTGACAGCTCTCAACCTATCAAAGTCTATGAATTTATGTATGTCCAAGTTGCTTAAGCACTCTGTAACCTTATTCTTCTCCACAGAGCAATTTCCTCACTCCATCCTTTATGCCTGGCCTTTGGGACCTGAAGCTCCTGGAGTGTGCCATTGCTTTGAAACCCAAGACAAAGAAGGTATCCAGCCATATCCTGTCAAACAGGTCTCTTCTTTTCTTGAGCAATGGGCCCAAAGTTTTCTTATGGTTCCTTTTGCCAGCTATGCATTCGTAGAAAGTCTTGTCTTTGACATCTCTGGCTAAGGCAAATGGGCTTTGGCTTGCCTAATTTTGTCTCTGGATGACCAGGTAATGCTTCTTATCCTTCCAGGCTACCTGTCCTTTTTTTCAACCTGTGTATGCCTCCACCCTCTATATGTATTCATAACTTCATGCCAAGTTCTTTTAGAGTTCCATCCCATAATCTTCTACAAAGGTAGCCTGATTTTTCAACAGTGCTGAGCACTCAATACCTTCTACTGATACATTTGGGAAATTGGGTGATACATCACTTATAAGGAAAAATTCCTAAACCATTGATAAGCCGTGCTGAGGATATCAGGAATTCAATTTTTTTCTGTGGTTTTTTATGATGTAATCTTAAACTGAATTTCACTATGTCTAAATGGCAGCTTTTCCCATCCTTACCAGCTAAACATTCACTGCTTTCAAGTGTTGCCACTTGAACCATTTGTCTCACTTGCATATTTTGTGATTGCTATTTCTATTGCAGTGTGTAAATTGTTTGCAAAAAATTATTCACTTCCAAGCAACTGATCCTTTCTTAAAAATCTTTGCTATATGGTTCTCATAAATTCCTTTAAACCTTCTGCACAGATGTTTTATGAACAGTAAGAATTCTTCACATTTATATACATTTTTAACAAGCACTGAACAGACATTAATTAAGCAGAACAGAATTTTAAGAACTGTCTAAAGAAGTTAAATCCTGGGGTCCCCTTGAAATCAGCCAGAGTAAACATTTAAACTTCTTGTGGGAGTGTAGAAATCTCATTTGCAACCATGATGGCCTCAGTGATGGTAACTAGCAACATCCTTTTAAATACAAACTGCTTGAAATACACAACTGAGGAAATGCCCTAGGACTGCAGATTCACTTAGGGGCACTGTTAGCTTGGAAGGCTTCTGTCTAGCTGCAAGCATGACAGCCAGGCTACATATGCTGCTTGGGCACTCATGTTCATCAGGAGATGCAGAATGTTATTTGACAAGGCTGAGATGAACGTCACTTGGATGCTGTAATCTGCTGCTCACCTCAAAAAGAGATAAAGAGGAGGCACTCCTTGGTGGTCATGTGAATTTTCTAGACCTAATTCAGAAAATAGACCTCTTGCAAGCAGTGCCTGAAATTAAAAAAAAATTGAGGTTAGACAAAGATATTTGAAATCCCACACAAGGCAGAGCATGTCAGGTTCACCTCACAGCACAACGTTCTTTTCATTTGATTTTGTTTAGCAGTGTTGCTAAACATTCTGAATTCTTTTTTACTCTGCTGTACACACATAGTATTTACACACTTCAATTTTTCATTTCACACAACCTAAAAAATGTTATTTCCCTCAGCTTTATTTGACATAAGACTAAGCTATACCAGAAGGGCTGACTTTATTATTGAAGATTGCTTAAAAATTAGAGGTTCTTTTTAATACAGGGACTACATTCTATTGAATCCAATCTGTTACTTTTCCTCCATATTTTTTCTTTTTTGAGATATCTATCTCTAGCATAATTAACTAGCTAGTCCTAAAATGTAATTTATATCAGTTAAATGGGTCTGAATTACCCTCTACTTAGAGAGGAAGAGTGAAATGGGAAATGCAAATTTGAGTTCACTTAAGTTTTTTAAAAAGTGAGCACTAATCCTTAAGGGACTCAGGATTTGACGAGAGAATTATGTGAATGATGTATGCTCAGAGAGAGCATTGCTGATAAAGAGCTAAATCCTGATCATTCTCAAGTGTGTGAACTGAGTGCGCCTGATTTTTATTTATTCTCTCACTCTTCTTCTCATAAGGATGGCTGGAGAACTGGAGAGAGTGACTCTAGACCACTTTTTTCACTCCTTACCTTTCAAGCCTACATATTGTGAGATTCACATGGAAGCAGCATGTATCCAGCCATCATTTCCATAAACATTTTCTGATTCTTCAATGTCTCTTACTGGATTTCTGATCTTTGGACACAACTGTTTATTCCATGCACCAAGGTAATACAGGGCCCCCGCATGGTCATGGTCCCAGTCAGACACCCATGCTGGAATCCCATCCTCCATCTCTCTTCAGTTGTGTATGACAGAGATATTCCTCACCCAGAGCCTCACATTCAGGGTTTTTCACTCTGTTTTAAGGCTCCTATCAGTTATAGAAATGAACTTTGTGCAGTTAAAGGTGAGGCTTGCCAACACTAAAGTCGTCATAAACAGGTGGTAATGAGTGGAAATTATATTAGATCACTCTTTTCAGAAACTGCTAAAGCAAATCAACAAGGCTCTAAAAAAATTCCTACTGGGATGCTGGACAAAATTTTCATCCCTCTGTATTCAACATGGACTGGAAGGGAAATCAAAACATTCAGAATGAACCAAACTGCAAGATGAAGACACCTTACCTTGGTCAGTAGAGAAAAATAGAAGCTTAGAGCATTTTGATTGCTTTCCTCCCAAATATGTCATGAAAGTAAAAGAGGATTTTTTATGCTAAATGAAATTGCCCGCATGATTGGAACCAACTTTTGCCAAAAATTGTGAAGATGTGTAGTATGAATAATTTATGAGAAACTTTTCAGAAGAAGACATGAAAGCAAAAGCTTACTCTCCACCAGCTTTCAGAAAAGGAATATGTGACATGGCAGCAGTCATGGCAGCAGTTATAATGAAATGAGACCAGCTAATCCAAGAGATCTGTTTTTTTCTGTCACTAAATTTAAGAGAACTTTAACACACCTTTCTTTGCTTTTATTTTTTTTTTTTTTAGGAAGGTAACTGAATTTATCATCTGGAGTTGTTCCCTCTTAGTTATACAAAGCATGCTATATTTTTGTGCTTTGCAAGCCAAAAGCTATCACATAAAATAGGAACATCTCACAAATTGTCAGTGCTGGGATTTGCATATATTATTACCATACTTCCTAATTATTTCTGGTTCTATTTGCATAATGAAAAAGGGAATAGTTTCTTCTCAATAACAGTAAATATAAAACTGTGCCTGCCACTCCTCCATAGGGAAGGAACTTTATTTGTTTTGATCTAAACCTTAAAGTTGAAAATTCAGAGAAAGCTAAATTTAAAAAAAAACAATATAAAAAACCAAATAAGATCTCTTCCAGGTCATCCAGGATTTACATTGAAACAAATTTACCATTACCAATACTTGTAGCTCTAATTTACTGACAGATAAATGATTCCTGTATTTTCTCAGGCAAAGTGTTTAAATTGCTAAATAAACATCTTGGTGATTTTTCAAGAAAGTAGACGCTTCAGTTCTATTTGCTGCTGTTTTACTATTAATGGGGCATGTCTAGCTGAAAAGGTTGTGAAGATTTGTGCATTGGGTGACACTTTATCCTACCCTCACTTAGAGAGAAGAAACATTTTATTGATTGCATATCTGTCTTTTTTCAGAGGCCATCTGCCAGAACATCAGACACACTCACTTGCTTTAATGGCAGAAAGTTAATTTGTAGTTGTTTGGTAGAGATTGGAATAAAAAAATATCAATTATATAAAACCTCCACATATATTTGATCCTTTTGCATACTTAGCAGCTAAAAATATGGAATGGATAAATTCTTGCTTGCAGTACTGTGGTGGGAGGCACAGACTCTGAGCTCTGTTCCCATCCCAGGCAGAGGATTTTTACATGGCAGAGATAAAATCACTCCAGGAATATTAAGGAGCCCCAGCACATTTTTGTGCTATATGTGGATGAGCCAGCTCTGAACAATATGTCTGGACCAAATCCATGCAAAGGCAGGAGGCTGAGTGGGAAAAGAACAGCCAAGACAGTCCACTTCAATCAATTAATCTGTACTCTCAGGGAAGCAGCCCAAGTGGACTGCTTTACTAACATCACTGTGAACCTTCCAAATTAAGGAAAAAGCATGATAAACTGCAGAGAGGGGGAGCCTTATTGTTTTATCACTTGCCTCCTGCAGCCTCCTTCACAGGACAGTTTTGCAGGTGTCCTTTTGCACATTGTGCAGTGATTGACTACCATGATATAAAAAGTTAATTTCAATAGACAGAAGAAAGTCCTGCTGAACTGCAGGACTTCAAGACACACAAAAGTCTCTAAATATAATTTATTTGTCCATTATCACCTGTCTTTCATTATCACCAGTACAACAATTTGCTTCCCCTTCAAAATGAGAAGGCTAACAAGTTATCTGACTTTGGGAGACAGCTCAGCAGGAACATGAAGGCACCAACTGGGGACCAGAAAACCTTTTGAAATATCTGAAAAAGATAATAATAGGAAGAGGGATGACCAAAACTGTCCAATCTATATTAAGCAAATGTGAAATCTGCCATCGAAACAATCCTGATACAAGCAGAATGGTAGTGCCAGGAGTAACAAAGGCAGGAGATTACTACTAAGTGGATTTTGCTGATTTGCCCCATAAAGAAAGATACAGGTATGTATTGGTGGTGGTTGGTACCTTCCAAGGATGGCCTGAAGCTTACCCCTGTCACACTAACGCAGAGAAAGTGGTGGTGAGAGTTTTGTTCAATCACATGATTAAATTATGAGCTGCTTCTCAGTGAAAATCTAAAATTTTCTGTCAGTCAGAGGCTCAAGGATTGCCATTAAACCTGTGTGATTTTCTGGATTATGGAAAAATGTAGGAATTTGATTAGATTCTTTCCCTTGGTTCTGTAGAGGAAAGTATATTTAACAGGGGCTCTAGTCAGAATGTACCATATTGTGATTTCTTTAGGTTTTCTAGATAAGCAGATGAGAAACAAGAATACAAATAGAGAAAAAGAGCAGAAGAGTAGAAAAGAAAGAATAGCAAAAGAGTAATATTTATAGTTAAAAAGGAAATGTGAGGAGAGAGAGGGGAGACAACAGAAGCCCTGAACAATCTAGCCTCAAAGCTGGAATTGACAGACAGAGAAATCACACTACCTATTAAGAAATAATTACAATAGAAATAGAAATAAAAATTAATACTACTACTACTACTACTACTACTACTACTACTACTAATAATAATAATAATAATAATAAGTGCATGTATAAGTATTATTCTACTCATGAATCCAAAAGAGTAAATTCAAAGGAAAAATAGCTGAAATTGTGAATCTGCAGAAAAATGTGAGAGAACATAAATATTTTCTTATGCATTGCTACACCAAATGGGACCTGTATAATTATTATGTATAGTTAAACACCATTTTATAATCCCAAAATATACAGGATTTATTTTATAGGATATATATATATATATCCTTTCTATAAAAACTTTTTTTTGATTTTTAAAAGAAATTCCTTTGAGATAAGCTGAGGATAGTCAAAAACCAATTTTTAAAAATGCAGTCTATATTTAATTTATTGTTACTATGGGGGAACACATATTTTTGATGTCTCTCTCTTATGTACAATTTAACAGAAGAATCACAGAGTAAAGTATTAACCTGGTATAAATTGCTATTCACAATAATCACAGTTTGTATCAGCCAAGAAATCATCCCATGGTTTGGTTTTAATTAGAAAAGAAAATGATGAATTTTTATTTAAAGCATATACTCTCTTTCTATATTTTTTGTTCAAACAAACCAGCTTGGAGCATCATAATATGCTTTCTCGTGAAATTTTTACTACTTTCTTTCACTTTCAATGTGGCCAGAAAAAAATATGGAGAAAAGTGGAGGGTTTTTTACTAGATTGGCCATTTGAATTGCAACTGAGGCTGCAGAGAAGGGAAAGAAAAAACATAAGTTTGGAAAAATGCCTGCCTGACAATCCAGCCATCAAGTACAGATGTATTTTACTTTTCCTCTGTAAAATTAGTGTACTTTACCTGAAAACCAGTAAGACAATACATTCAAATGCTTTGTCCAGTCACACCTACACTACTAACAAAAAACAATACATAAAAAACTACTAGAATCCACGTAGAATAGAACTTCACAGTGAAGCATTGGTAAAATATTGCATATATTTGCTTGTAAAATACTGTACATATTTTATCTTACATATACAGTGTATATGCATAAATTCTACATATATATCATGTACATGTATATATATGTACATGATATACATTTGCATATATCTCCCACCACTTGACAGAGCTCTCCAATAATTTTCTTCCTTGCATTAAAATAGTGCAATAGGGGAGCAATATCACTTTAACCCATTTTCCAGGTAGCAAAACAGAAGACAGCCTGGGAAAACCAATTTATCAAACTTGTTGAATTGTTAGGATTTAAGTCCCCAGTGTCCTGAAGTGTTGTAGTGTTCCCCAAACAGAGTCATACCCTTTTCTGAGGACTGTCCAAACAAGCCCAAAAAGGATTGAAGAGGGCAGGGATTTATTGTAGCACCTTTCCCTCAGGTAGATAGGACTGTGCTTGTCGCAACAGCTGTAGAAGTCACTCCTGAGAGAGAAACGTCTCTTCTGTTTTTCCTGGTACAGAGCACAGCTCTGTTCTGTTTCAAAACACAGGAGCCAGGGGTGACTCCCTTTTAATGTAGCATTCAACAATCAAAGAACTTCTTCTGAAGACAGACAATTTAGGTCTGAGATTCTTGAAGCCATCACCCAAGAGAGAACCAGGAATCTTGATCTACCAGCCAGGCTGGTGCTCCAAAGACTCTTTTGGTGATTCAGTCAGTAACACTTAATGTACAGTGAGAAACTTGAGCCAAAAGCCCCGTGTCTATCCCATGAGTGCCTTATCCAGGAGTTAGGGAGTCATTTACCCACCTGAGATCCTTTGATGTGACTCAGGGTACACAGAGGGACACATTAGAAGTGGAGCCCTCCAGAGTTCAGTTGCTAATATCAGTAGGCAGTTGAAAGAGCTTTCCAAAATTGAAATTTTGAGCATAAACTGCTGAAAATTTCATGGAAGCCTTATTTCTGGCACTTAAATTGTGCTTTGAATCTGACCTTTTGTTTAACAGGTATGACATCATTCATCTCTGTTCTGTCAGGAGGAATTAATTGCAATCCATATGCTAAAGTTCACTTTTACAGAATCAAAATCTAATTATAACCTTGAAATTCTCTTCGTTCCATTTTCAGAGAATAGAGGTCTTATAGACCCAATGAAAGAGGAACATATATTCAGCAAATCCTTTTTCTCTTGACAGTTAGGAATGGAAGGTAGCTCTGATTTGAGGATTTCCTGAAGTTTTTCTAACACTGAGTTTCATCTACTGTGAACATCATAATAAAAGGGAGTCTTTTGGAATGACAGAGTTGTTATCCATTAATTTTTCATTCTAGACTTGTGTTAGTAAAACCTTTTAGCTGCTGCTGCTCCAAGTGTCTTAGTAAAATAGCTACCAGACAGATCTTCACCATAGGGTTTGATGTAGCCTTGTGGTAGCATCTAGTAATACCATGCACTTCCCCAGCACCATTTCTTCAATAACTTCAAAGCACCAGCTGGCTCTGCCCAGTCCTGTGAGATCAGGGAGGGATTTACATAGAAGATCCTTCTCAAAGTGTAAGCACATGCTGGGACACAGCACTGAACATGAAAGAACAGTGCAGCGTCACACAACTGTTTGCAACAAGGTTTAAAAGGAGTAGGTTATCCTTCAGAATCCTGCGCGAGTCTACTGGGAGAATGCGTGCAACTCAGCCTTTGAGCCTTACCATGAAAGGCAAGGGATTTGCACTCCCCAAGGTAAATTAGTATAATGCCTTGAATTCCAGTTATTTCAGTGAAACAGTAGCAGCAGACCAGCTGTCTTCCTCAGATCTAAACAAAGGCTGAATTTTTTTCACAATTAAATAATACAGGTGCAGCTGGGGGAAGAGTACGACCTGTAATTTCTGTTATTGATTCATGAGCCAGACAGATCATATTTTGGCTTTTAGCTTCCACAGCAGCAGTGGATAGAAAAATGATCATTTTGCTCGTCTTTTGACCATATCTGACATAACATCAATAAGACAAAGCAAGCAGGGCACCCTGCAGTGCTGTTCTTCTCTCTGCAGACTCACTTCTCAGCACATGCATTTTAGAAATGCTTTGTTGTTTTGTTCATACAGATCAGCTGTAGCATCCTAAACTACAAACAGTGCTTTGTATTTTCCAAGTAAATGCAGGAAATCAGAATCATAGTAATGAAAAATTGGTTTAATTGAATTACATTTAAACGCGTATCTTAAAATTCAAAAAGTTGTAGTACTGGTGTCTGAATAACTGCCCAATCTCTTTGGACATCAGACCAAAGGAGCTGGTTTCAACAGCTAACACTTGACCTGAATAAATGGAAAAAATCAAAACTCCTCTAGAAGATAGGGAGGAAAGTACAAACACAGAAATTAAATGGGACATACCTTTATCTCAGTGTGATGTCACAAGATAGAATGCGTTCCACCTGCAGACTCACTCCATTGTGTGATTTCATCCAATATTTGTGATTTTTCAAGATTTCTAGTCTGCATGCATTTGTGAAAGACATAAAGTTACTCCAGAAAGTATATTACCATGATTTCCCTAAGGGAGGACAGACCAACCAGCATGTCCTGTGACATCTTATTTATGAAATGAAATGTTTTGAATTCTATCCACCTTTTTCTCCACATTCATCAAAGGACTCACCACGACCTATTCCCTACTGAACTTAAGAGAAGAGCAACACTGACCTTGGAGGGCCTGCACTTGCTCACATAATCAAAATTTTGGCTCACTGTCTGTGGAAAATTGTATTACTCAAAGAGAAGGAAAAATTTCTTTCCATTTGTGAACACACTACACATGAAGTAATGGTCTTCATTTCATAGCATGGCCTATATTATTGTCCGCAACTTTACCCATCAGGGAACAATCAAAAGTACAACAAAATAAAATCAAAAGTAGTCATCTTCAAATGTTAAAAAAATAATAATAATGTGGGATCATTTCATTCTTCTAAACCATCAGAGAAGGAAAAAATACTAGTAGAAACAAACTCAACATCCTGACAGCAAAGTATTATTTTTTAATTTCAGTGTAGAAACAGCAAAATATTGTGAACTGTTAAAAAGGACAAAATAGACAAAGCTTTTCATATGGATATTTTATTCTCATGGGATTTTCTGAAGAAAATTACTGTGAATAACTTAGCAAGTGTGCTGAAAGAGGATAAAATCTGTAAAGTCAAAAAAAGTCAGCTGTGCTAAAAGGCATTGAGGAATGGTACACTTCTGTAGTCCTTAATCTAAATGAAGTTGTTCAGCACTAGGGAAAACATACCTGAAATTACAAAATCATCATGGGGCAAAATAAATGGCAATACAGAGAGCATAAATAGAGGTGACCCAAAGGTTGGAATCACTTAGCTGCATAAGGAGAAATTAGGGGACTTTCTGTGAAAATTATGAAAGATATGGTGCACAGAAAAAATCATTGTTAAATTAAATTGGAAGTGAGTTTAGAATGAAAAAAAAGAGGTACAGATCTGTATACAATCTGTATTCAGCAATTTGGGTTTTATAGTTGAAGGAGGCATTTGATTTAAATACTGTGGCAGAAATTCTAAAGGGTTGGATAACTTTATGATCACAAATGGCATTTGTCATTATGTATGTTGCCATTATGATAAGGATAATCAACTCTCTTGCTATAGGGCATAAAGTTATCACCAGTGGGATCTGGGATTTTCTTTCCCAGCCTATTAGGTGTCTAGTTAGATTTTTCTGATTCACCTTTGGTAGTCAGTTCAGTGAAGTATCCTCCAATGCACACAAGTCAATTCTTGCTGCTCCAAAGAAACCTTATGTAGGTTGTGCAGGGGTGATTTTTACCCTGCTAGGCTGAAACCCATCCTTTTGGAGGTGAAGTAATTTCTTTTAGTGCAAAACAGAAGATGAATACAGGGCTGTCATCAAAATTAACTAATAGCAAATACCTTGTCTGTATGCATTCATTTACTGGATTAAATGGCTCTTGGGGTCTGAATGAGGCTGGAGGGGGTCTATTCATAGACAATATTGATCAGTTCATGTTCCTCCAGGAGAATAATCTTAATTGGGCAGGAGAAATTTGTCTTGAATCAATATCTTGTTGACAATAACAGTTTGACGGTGGAAAGATAATTTGAACTGGCAAAACTTAGATTATGTTTGATAGCATGCTTGATAGCAGTACCTCACAAACTGTGAAGAAATAAAAACAGGGAAATAAAGGAAGAAAGGATGTTAAATGCTCAACTACCCTTTCTGAACCTCTCCCACTTTATAATACACGAAGTATTATTTCAAGACCTTGCTTTATCCCTGTAACCTGTGCTTATGAGAATTCTGGCCTCAGCCCTTCTTGAAAATAAGGCTAATGTGAAACTTGTAAAAATTCTGACATTTTCTGGAAGCTTTTTGTACTTGTATATGGAATTCTATTTATTTTTGAGGGTTTTTATTTGAGAAGGAAGTAATTTGGTTCCAAAAATTCATTTTTTTAAAAATTTAAAATAAAGACTTTAACTAAATTAAACTAAATTAAAGATTAAGGTGAATTTACAAGAACAAAAGACTACTTTACCATTTGGTTTATAAAAGGATTTATGATGACAGAAACTAATTTAAATTAATTTTTAAAAAACCAAGAAAAAAGTCTAACTGTAGATATTAAGGTTTGCCTTCAACATAAAGTAAACTTATCTCTAGTCCATAGAGAAGCTTCCAACTTTTCTGAATATCCCTTAGTTGCAGCAGAAAATCTCTCTGTACAGGTCTTGCTTCTGACATTTCTGGTATGCATCTGTTGAAGGATTAAATTCAACTCCAGGTTCAAATGACAACTAAGCAAAACCTGGAACATATATACCTTATCCCTCATCATATTACAGATAGATTCAGTAGGTTGGAGTCCAGCATTTGGTAGGACACATTTGGTTTGTGATTATTTCACCTTGAGATGAATATTCAAATAATTATTTGCTCAGTTTACATGGCTCCATTTTGCAGGGGAAATTTGATTTGTTTGCCTACATTCAGCACAGCCAGCTCAATCTTGAGCTATCATACAGCTAACCCTGTAGATCCTGTGTTACCCCAGTCAACTCCACGGCACTGCCAAAGGTAATCCACAGATTCCCAAATCACTACAGAGATCCAATGCAGAGAGAGAGAGGAAAGGCTCAATGTCCTTTTTTAATTTCATTTTTTTATGAATTTAATTCATTTTTTAATGAATTAAAGTGGTTATTAGTCCTAGGACAGCTGCTACATCCAGAAAGCCCATAGTACCAGAGTGGAAAAGTGAAAATGCCCCTTGTAACCAGCTCTGCAAGAGACACTCCTTCAATACAGACAGAAGAAGGACACAAGGGCCTTGAATAAAGATTAACTTATGGAAAATAATAAAAGCTAACACAAATCCAAGGTTAACTGAAACATATAATTAAACTTCACATTTATTTTAATAAAATACAATATTGACTTTGCTCTTTAAAGTAGATTAGGTTGTTGACATTACAGCAGTACAATAAACAAGCACTAAGCTTTTTACTAGCAGAACAGAAAATTAAAGCTGGTTATGACAAGACAAATAAAATGAGTTTATTCAGGACTGTATAAATCATCAATAAGAATTCTTAATCACTTGCCTCCAAAAAGCTAGATTATTTGATCTGCAACAAAACTGGAGCTGTGTCAGCAAGTTGGATGCAAATCAAACAACATTCAGACATCTCAAAAATTCTGAAAGTATGTGTCTGGAATACAGATGGAGACCAGAAATTTAGTGAGGCCTTCTTGGGGTAGTAAAAATATAAAGTAGAGCCCATTTTATACACTGAGATGTGGTTATTGAAATTAGTCTCTCAATAGCATGGTGTATCACAGATAAAACACTATCCCTGGTTTTCTAACCCTATTTTCAATGTATGCTTTTACAAAGACTTCTCCTTTTTTATATGCATGCATTTTATCAGGCTGGAAGCTATAAAATACTAAGCTGTTAATTTTGATGCTTTATCATATTGTATTACCTTTCACTAAAGAGCCACACAGTTTCTGAAAAGGTTTACTATAATTTAAGGCTTGCAAGGCACAATAGCACACTTTGATTCATGTGTTTTATATGCAAAGTCTTGTTGTAATGTTTCTGATCAATAAAGATGTTCACTCTGGCATGGAGAAAATTTGTCTACTATTAATATTTTACTATCTGTTTACCTAAAACATAGTCTGCTCCCTCAATAAAATGCTTGTTCCTGATCTTTTCATACCACATAAATAAGGATTAAAAGCAAAATAAAAGTAACTATAAATTAAGTAATAAGAAGCTTATAACTTCAAAATCTATAATGCAGAATTCAGATGTAGCAAGAACTTCACATTTACCTTAACAAGGTTCTGGTTCATAATTCATGGTAAAAGCTGAGAATTGAATCTGCTTGGTAAATGGTCAATCCTATTTTGCTTGCTTAAAGCTTTCTTTATTTCAGAATAGATTTTAACATTTGCTTGTGGGTTACTGACAAAAAAACAGCTATGCTCTTGAAAGAGGAAAAATCTTGAAGATACTGTACTGCCGTAGTCTTCCTCTTATCAACACTCCTTTGAATCTGATTAGGACACAAATGAAGGATGCATGGAGGGGACTAAAACTTCATAGCCTTCTTTTGCTTATTGATCCCTTTCCATATTACTGTGGCAAAGCTGCAAATAAAGCAAAAGTTTGGCCAGATGATACCTTTACTACAAAATACAGAAGATATTGATCAAATGTTGGACAAAGAACAAAAAATATGGCATGAAGGTAATGTGGAAGATTAAACATTGCTAAAGGAAGATTGTGTCAGGTTAGACTGCTAGACTAGTTTCTCTCTCTAAACAAAAAGAAAAAATAGTACATTGGAAGATTGGTACTTTGCTGAATCTTTTGATTCAATACAGCAGGAAAAATTATATTAGCTGGAGAAGGTAGAAATTATAAAGTTAGAGAAGAGGTGAAAGTGCAAATAACAATTTGTTGTGTAAATGAAAATGCTTTTCCTTGAAAGAGGAACTGTTCATCTAAACAAATATTATCAGTAGAGTTCATCACAGTTTGGATTTGAGCCCTCCTTCAAATTATCATTATTGAGCAAAATACAAAAGTGTGGAGGCAATAATAGCTCAGAGTTGGAAGATATCTTTTGTTCAGAGAAAAAGCATAATATCTCACAGAAAGAAAGAAAATCTGGATGCCTCAAAGAAGTGAACTAATCATAACTTGTGCTGTGAGCTGAAGGGTCATCACATAAGGCAAACAACACAGCAGGGACAGTGAATTGCTGGCACGATGTTACCACTCAAACAGAGAGGGCATCCAGGGGTGAATCACCTGGAGAAGTGCCTATAGAGAAAGTATGTTTATACCATTGTAAAAGTGCTTGCTGAGAGCTCACCCAGCATCCAAGAAAATGCAATTACTTTTGACCATGTGAGATCATGGCTAATAAATTCATTGAACTAGGGAGACTTCCTTATCATGACAGAAGACTAGAGAAGCTCGTTTTCTTCACCTTAGAAGACAAAAAGCTGGCCAGGGTGCAAACATCAGTGAAGACAGAGACTCATCAGTTCATGAGAAAGCAGGGCATAAACAGGCCGTGAATACACTTAGGCCTGAAAATGGAATGATGCTAAAGCATCATGTTCTGTGAGAGAGTTTTGCAGAGCAAGGGAGACATGGGACTCCATGAATGCAAACAGAGCCTGCCCAGAGATCATATTCTGTGTCTGCTCACCACATCATGGAGGTGGTGTGGATGGTTCAGGATTGCTTTTTGTACGTTCTTAGCTATTAAAAAAAAAAAAAAGTAGAGGAAAGGCTCGTCAGGATACAGCGTCAGCAATCAAGGAACTACAGTGGTAGGAGGTAAATTGAAAGAGGCCAATCTACTCCCCCAGTAAAACAGACAAACAAACCTAAAGGTTTTCTTAGTTTACTCTTGGGAATAAGGCAGAAGAGTTGAACACACATTGTAGACAATGTGTGTTCTTGCTTGTATTATATCTTGTACATAAATGTATACACTTGTATACACAAGTGCATACAAGATATACATATACAAGATATATATATATCTTGTATACACTTGCTTATTCTTGTATTTCATTCTCTTTGCCAAGCACAATTCAAAGATTAAATATAGGCTTAAATATAGGCTTCTCTGGGACCAAGGCTTTTGTGACCCTAAAGATTTTAAGTTCTCTCTCTGAAGAGATTCCCATTCAATCTAACTCAGTATGCAGTCTTATCTTTTAGCTTCTGGCTTGAAAGGGCTTAGGTTAGAATTCAGGTACTGATTTAAAATATAGAAAAACTAGTAGGAGTTTTACTATTAAAACCCACCAAAAAAGTTAGCGCAATGACTTTGCTGAAATAATTACCTAAAAAATAAATTCAGAGAAACTGGACTGTTTAGTCCTTGAAATACATAGTAGTCCAATCGCTTTGAAAACATTTTTAGTGGTGTAGCAGATCCTACACACAAAAGGTTACAGAATATATTTAGAGCCAAAAATGTCCAGGACAACCCACTGTGAGTGAAATATGATTCTGTCATTCAGTACTTCTCTTTTCTTGAAATGTTGTTGGGTCTGATGTGGAGACTGGCATCAAAATGCAAGTCAAAATATGTAGAGGTTTCAGATATATGTTAGATATTGTTTTGGGCTGATTTCTTTTGACATCCAGCTGTGTTTGTGTTTGGGAGCAGTGCTTGAAATCAAGGGTCATCTCTGCAGGCAACTATGCTGAGAAAAATTAACTGGCACAGTAAACAGAAAGGGTTTGAGTGAAATACCATTCACAGCTGAATGGGAATACTTCAGACTGGTTACAACAGTGGGGAGATTGTCATAGGAAAAAATATTTCTTGACGGACTTTGTGACAAAGTTACTGTTTTCCTTAGGATATGAATGAGTAATAATTTCGCATGCTTCCCTCACTCTCTTATTTCAACAAAATCCAGGTATACCAGGGTGCTGACTGAGCAGAATTATTCTAAAAATATTAGTTTCTTACCCTTATGCCCCCAGAGCTCCAAAGACTCATCATCTCAATTTTTCTCATTGTTCCTAGAATTGATCAAATGTTAGGAATTTTGATGAATACTTGGAGCATAAAAGACTAAATTTTGTATAGAGTTTAGATATGAATAATAAAAGCTCTGGAAATTCACAGATTAAATTCAAAACCCCAAACAAATTAAAGAATTTGCAAACTGATGGGAATTGTCTGTTTGCAGCTGTCTTGTGTGAACAAGGATGTTATGGTGGGTTTGGTTTCTGTGTATTGCAATGAACAGGAAGGTAAGTTTCTTATGTTGTGCTTATATAAGAAGTCATGCTTTGTACTTTCATTGTTAGGAGTTAGGTAACGACAAACCAGAGGTCATTTGTCTTCAACACCTAATAATACAGCAAGTCACACCCAAGACCTTTTTACTTTCAGTGCCTGCTTCCTGAAGAGAAAGTGTTTTTAGAAATGCACAAAATCATAGTGAGATTCATGAGGGAGAACCTGGTACATGTAGCAGTCTCTTAGTCATTGAAGACTTATGAGATACTGACATGTGCACTTACAGTTCTCTTCATTGTTGGATATTAGTAACTACCATTAGAATTATTTATATACTTGCATATAAATTTCCAACCCTTCACTGCTTCCTGTGCAAACCATATTACAATGAGGGTGAGATGTATTTGAGAGTCACCCTGGCACCCTTTTAACCTCAAAGTGAGTAACAGGCTCATTAGAGTAAAATGCTTCTGCTCTTCTTTAAACATATAGACCAGGGTATGGCAAATTGTTCTGCAGAATTGTCCTTTTCCACATTGATTAAAATTACATGAAATAATAAGTGAATCTGTAGATCCTTGATCTCTAAATATCTAAATTTGCTCATATGAATCTCAATTCCTTGGACAATGAAGTTTGTCTACTATATATATGCTTGCATAGCGCCAGTATATAAAAAAATGAATGGTGGCTCTGATCCCTCTGCCCAGCCACTTGAAGATGTTTATTGAAACACAGCAATTACACTTGAGAAATGGAGTCCTTGACAATTAGAACAGTTCTCTGACTTCAGCACTAGCCAGATCCAGGTGCGTCTGGGAAACAAACAATCAAGACAACTGTAAAAGATGAATAAATAATTTCCTAATCATAGTTTGATTTAATTTCACCTTGAAA
Organism: Zonotrichia leucophrys gambelii; assembly: GCF_028769735.1. Taxonomy (NCBI): domain Eukaryota; kingdom Metazoa; phylum Chordata; class Aves; order Passeriformes; family Passerellidae; genus Zonotrichia; species Zonotrichia leucophrys. Next base: position 81,069,130 of record NC_088169.1, read on the forward strand.
TTGAAGCTTCTCCCTGGTTCAAAAGCTTGTTAATTAGTTCTAAAAAAATCTTATCATATATGTGAATATTCTTTTGTGCCCTATAAATGTACATTTTGTCTTGTACTCCAGGTAAATGCAAAGCTTTGGTTAACAGCTTTCTACTACTAGTCTTTCACACAGAAATGAACATGTCTAGCCTATGTCTTAGAGCACACATATGTTTATAGAAACAATGCGCGTAACAAGGGTCACTATCGGTTTTTGGTAGACGAGGGTTAATTCATCAAGATGCTAAGCAAATTGATTCCATCACAGAAAGTCCTTTACATAAATTCTTAACTCAGTGATTTCCAGCCTTTTTCATTTGCAGTGTTTTTTAGAAATACCACCTCTGACACAAATACCAATAGCATCTATGATCTCACACTCCTTTGCTGTTCTCTGAAGTCATTTTAGAAGTCACCGGTTTCCATAAGTGTCAGGTAGCAAAGGTTCAAAGTCATTGTCTTAAATGAGGCAATCCTGTTTACCTAACCATATGGCTGTGTGTTAAAGTAGGACAGCTTTTCTAGTATAAAACATTCAGAGCATTTAGAATATGCACAGTGCACAGTGTCAGATACAACAAAGCCTCACTGTGTTTAGCGTGTGTAGGAATTTCTGCAAATCTATGTAATTTCTTCCCTATGATATTTTGCAATTGAATAAGTATAGTCTCTGGTTCATGGATTTAATCTTTTTCTTCATGTCAACATTGGAAAAGCAGTCTAAACCACCAGTACAGCATTTCCAGAGAAGAAATAGAAATGAGATTTAAATGTATTTTGTGGTGTTTTTTTTAAATCTGAGGTGGCTGATGCCTATTGTCTGTGTAGTTTTCCTGCTCATTAACATGTCAATTGAATTTCATTTATTGATTGCTGAGAAAGAATCTGGAGGGTTTAATTTTCTTATATTCATTTTAATTAACCTTTCTTCTTAAATGCTAAATTCACATCTCTGCAGTGCATAAACAATTTAACATGTCCTCAATGTATCCAGATTTTTATGGCTATAGAATGCTGGGAAACTTCATTGTTTGTTGGCTACACTAAAACAGTGTCAGTCCTTATTCTTCCTGCTCCCAAATGAGGGTCTGTGTATGGAGGGGAGGATACAACAGAAACATAACAGAAAAGTTACTAATTTTATTCAAAACATAAACAGCAAGGGGGGGATTTTGAAAGTGCCCAGTGGTGGTCTAAAACATTTTCAGTTCTACAGAAATGAGTGGTAAGACTCCTGCTGACTTCAACAATTCATAGTTAAAAGCCAGCATCATTGGCTTTCTTTGTAACAAGACAGTTGCAGCTAATCCACAGTACAGACAGTCTCCCAGGTTCGTGGCTTTTTTGAAATCATATTGCAATACAAAGGCCAAAAGCACAGCTACATTCCAAGCAAACAGAATTTTTCTTTCTATATTTAAAGGTGGTCATGCTGTTATTTTTAACTGCTTCATAATATGACTGTGCAGCTCCAGTTTTGGCCTCCATGTTTCCCAAAAGTCTCTGCATTATAGCAATTATACATCTCTAGCAGGAAGTCTTATTAAATTGTTCCTCTCTGTTTCTGTCCCACTGCTTCTTCCAAGTGCTTGGCACACAGTTTTTCATGCTGTAGAGCAGCAGGTTAAAATGACCCTATCTTCACTTCTTCATCTACTTAGACAAACTTTCTGGATAAAGAAACAAAATATCATAGTTTTTGCCCCCAGAGACATTGCCCATAATGTACCAGAGTGCACCATTTTCCATTTGGAACACCGACACTAGAATATTAATGATAGCAGTCAAAAAGGTGAAAAGCTGTGATTTCAATAATAACTTTATTTACATCTAGAAATGTTTAGCTTCAGCTGGTAATCTGTACATGTACATGTGATATCTGGGTCATAAAAAGTAAATTCAGTGTATTATCCTTGATATAATTCACATCAGTTATGCACAGATCCTTTAATAGTTCAATGGCTTTTGGACTTATATAATTTTCAAGTGAAAAGGAAACAATTGTTTAAATTTAGTCACATTCCACTATGTGTGAAAAATATAACTAGCAATAGAAATAAAGAAAACTGAATTTCCTTCCACTCTGAATTGGTAAACCTCCTGACAGAGAAGCACAGCACACTTAGTGTCAAGGGGCTTGAAATTTCTGGAAAACAAACCTAAAATGCACCTAAATACAAAGATTAGCTTGAATATAAGGAGAATCATGATTTTGGAGTGCCTTTCCAAATATGGAGTGTTATGCAGGAGACAATTCTCTCAAAAGTTTAAATGTAGGTGTTTCAAATCATCCTAGAGAAACACAGCCTTTTGACTCCAAGGAGATCAACCATCCTGAGGTGGGAGGTAGCACTTCAAAGGCAATTTTAGCTTTGTTCTGTGTGGGGATCATCCATTACTCTCTGGATTTATCCTATAGAATGCCGGACCCAGTGGCTACAGTCAGCCAATGCAGATGCTGTGCAGGACCTGCCACTTCTGAGCAGCTTTACCTAGAGGTGACAACGCTCACCTGTCCTGAGAAAAACCAGCTGGGGGAGTTAAACCAACACTGGCAATGAGTGGACAGCAAGAAGTATATAGAAGAACTGCCTGCTCTCAAGAGTTTTGATTTATCTAAGGAGGTAGGCACATCTCTCACTAGGGAACTTCAGACATCTCTTGGGTGACTCTTTGCTGATGCAGAATCTTTACAAATCGTTGAAAGCAGAAGAGAGACTTCAGCACCCTTTGAATCACGAAGATGTTGGTAAGGGCCTTTAAGAAGTGGGAGGCTCAGCAGAGGATGAAGACAGGATACTGCACCTTGAGGCAAGCCATGCAGGCAGACACTGCTCCTGATATTGTCTAGGTTCCAGCACTTTCAAGAGAGTTTTCAAAGGTTTTAGATGCTTATCAGGATCATCAAGCATCAAATTCTTTTTGGATCTCTGTCTTTCATAGGACAATCTCAGTGTAATTTCACTAAGTGGAAATTTTTTGATAACTTGTATCAGCAGACAAATTAGCACAAATCTGAGGTAATGTTCCAGGAACACAAAACAGACTGCAGTTTTCACGTGTATGAAATAGTCAGAAAATTCCTGTGGGGATTACCTCACCTGATGAACTGCATTCAAACTTCTCACATGCCTTGTTCTCATTAAGGCCATATTTTGCATAAATTGACACTTGGAGCTAAGACAAGGCATGACCCATCCTCTCTACTTCAACAGAGAGGGGCAGGGTATGGAGGGTATGTAAGAAGCAGAATAATTTATTATTATTAATGTATTATCAATAACAATAATAGTAATAATAGTAATAATAGTAGCAATAATAATAATTGTACTACTACTACTACTAATAACAATAATAATAACAATTTAAGTATATTTATTTCATAATTAACCATTGAAAAAGTCCAGTATACTTCCAGCATACTTCTGTCTGCACCGCTGGGTGCCTCAACAATTTTGAAGTATGGCACTTTTGGAACTTTTACCTCAAGAAAATTCTGAAATACAAGCACTGATTCTCTTGGTGATTTTAAACTAATGCTGGCCAATGTTTATTTTCAGCTAATGCTTCTAATGTGGCACTTACCTTATTTTTTGTGGTATTTTCTCTCTTACAAATTTAACTGCAACTATATTCACTTTGTGATCTCACTTCCACCAATTTCACTCCTATTAAGCATAATTTGAGAAAAAATGCCCACAACAAAAAACAGGAAAAAAAAGTATATTTGTTACTTATAAATATAACAGAGTCCCATCACTTTGACTTGCTTTTCTGCATGAAGATTCTATAACAGCAGTGCTTTAAGACAACACTGGAATCATGAGACTTTGGTTTCATCAACTCAGATGTCTTTGCAACTACAGTTACAAAAACAGTGATAGGCCAAGGAATATTTCTTTCATCTTATCTGGAACAGTAGGCTGCTGACTTGCACCACATAGCCAATGTTGCTATGGTTTTGGGTGGCCTGGGCAGATGAATTCACCATGAATTCATTTCAGTGGAATAATCAGGGAGACAAAAAAATCTGTGTCATCATGGCCAAAAGTTTTGGTTGCTTTTAAAATATCCATAGTTTGAGATTGGCCTAAACTAACCCTCAGGAAGCACACTAATGTGCCTCAGATTGCTAAAGCCCAACAGTACGCAACAACAAGTATTTATAGGCCATTGTGATGGCAGCTCTGAAAAATATTGGTGTGATAGCATTGCACTAAGGAATCCTGCAGAGATTTCTCACATAATTCTCCCAAGTTCTCAGTGTATTCCTTTTGTTTGGTAAATAGTTTTAGTTCAAGAACTTTTTTTACTCTCCAGGCAATAAATTTAGCCCTTTTGTGAAATTTTGCAAATACTCTGTGAAGTTAGCATTAGAATGAGCAATGAACTGTGTATTCAAGCTTAATAGCTGTGTCATGGGAAATTAAAATTATGAGCACCTTTACAGTGATTCATTGTATCTCAGCGACTTACCCAAGAACCTTATGGGAGGAGTTGCATTTTCAAGTATTATGGCTCAATATATCCCCTCTGCTAACATAAAGGGAAGAAAGAATCATGAACAGGCCATACTAAGCACTTTTTAAAATCCCAGCTTTTGACCAGTACTCAGTTTCCAGCCCTATTTGTTGGCTATTGTCAGAGCCCAAGCAGAATTTGCTGTTTATCTGGTCAACTCAAAGAGATTTTGCTATGTTGGTATCACACAATGCAGTTTTGGTTATGTCATACCAGGACAGAATGAATACACTACAACTTCAAAACAAAAAATTGAAAGAGAAATTATTAAATTATAGTCTTTAATTAGAATAGAATTTTGAAGATAACTAGGGAGCGGTTATTGCTTATTTCCTTGAGTACAAGAAGAGAACCATCCAAAGAAGTGGTGAGACAACACTTTCAAACAAAATGTGAAATTTTTTTCCTCATGAAGTGCAATTAAAATGCCAATATCACTGCCATGGGATATTGTGAAAGCCAAAACAAAATTAATTGACAATTTCTCATAAAAGAGTTTCAAGCATGGTGTTTTTAAAAGATAAATAATGCTGAATTTACTGGAGCAGGATCATCTCCTACCTGCTATGTTTTTGTATTTTTCCCTATTGTATCCCCATTGAGGCATTCTTAATAGACCTATTAGCAGGAAAAAAATATACAATCCAGATGAGTCTTTGTTCTGACCCAATATGACTATTTTGTATGCTTATGGCACATGAAGCTTTTGCTACTTCTTACAAAAGGTTTCCTTAACATCCCATGGCTTCTCAGACGCAGGTGGAGAAAAGCAACAAAATTGCTTTAAAACTGCTTTGAATACACTTGTGAGGTAGAAACACAAGTCCTTTTTGAGAAACAAGCTTAACTGTTAGTGACATGTAGATCAATGCCTGCATTATTTATAATGTTCATTTCCTCACTGCAAGTATCAGCCTTGAATTTGACCTCATAGGCTCTTCTCTTCTAGACTTCCTATGAACTCTTCTCTTTGAAGTTTTTCAGGCTAACAAAAATCTCTGCAAATTTGTTTTGATTTTCTCTCAGACTGCCAGAAATTGGTGAAAACATGAAAAGATATTTTTCAATAAAAACCTGAGGCTTAGGCAGGGTTTGGTTTTTAGATGCCTTATTTTCCACTTTTCAGACAGACTGACTTTGCTGTAAAGGTTAGTGCTCCCCAGTGACACACACATGCTGATGAGTGGGCCACAGGAGCCTGTATCTGTCCTTTGAGCTGAAGAGAAACATGACCATAGTTGAAAGCTCTTCATTTAGCCACAGCCAAGACAGTGTCAAAATAAGCCAAAAATCATTTGGACTCCTGTGCTTATGGACAGTATGTTGTGTCCATGCAAGTCCAGAAAAAAATATCCTACAATTTCTGTTACTTTTTAAGTATTTGAGCTTCTAATGTTTTTATAATTATACAGCCTGGGAGTTGATTTCTTCTCCCAGTGTTTGTGATCCTAATTAAGCCTCACATTTTTTATTAACATTTCATCCTATTTTGTATGGGGAAGCAACCTCTGGAGACGCTGTTCTGTTGTGCTGTGACACCCGAGGCCTTGCATCTCTCTAATTACTGAGGCCTGCCTCTGCTCCATTAGGATAGTGTCCTGTTTAATCCTCTCTTGCTCTTACAGTCTGGGAATGGTTTCTTTTCCTAGTATTTGAAGTTCAAATTAAGTCTCATGTTTATTAGTAAGAGCATCATTCCATGGGAGAGATACAAGGCCTGTGAGGAAGATCAGAGAGTGCTGCGCCACTTAGGGATTCCCGCAGTACGGAGGGGGTCGGGTCAGCAGCGCAGCACAGGCAGGATCAGCTTTGTAGGGAACAAACAAACAAAACCCCTCGCATCTTCAAATCCTATCCGAAGGCCACAACAAAAGCCTGAGGCTTAGGGAGGTGCTTTCAGTTAGCTTTGATAAGGGTGCAGAGAAGCTAGGAAGGTCTGAACATAAGATTTGCATAAACCAAATAATCATGGCCTTGTGGTCTGGGCTCCAAAAGAGAAGAGCATGGGGGCAGTAGGATGAGTGTCAATGACTAAGGAGGGAAAGCTTTTTATGCTGCTCTGCTCTGCCCAAGAAAGTATTGCCTCTTGCCACTGTGACCACTGACACAGACTTGTGCAAAGCCCTCAGGACATGTCATTGCAAGGTGTACAAATCAGGACAGCTGCTCTGACAGCCCCACTTTTATATATACCTTCCTCTCCTGCCTCTGTCCATTATAAATTCTAACCAAGACTGATGTAACAGACTCAAAAGAAACAGTACTGTGAGGTGGTTAACATGAAATTGTGTTGGCACCCCAACCTCTGCTGATGGCTCTGCCATGGACCTGCTTTATGTCATATATAGAATTAAATCAATGGTTTCTTATCCAAATTTTGCTTGCTGCTTTTCTCTCTAGTGCCTTTTCCCTGATGTTTTATCATGTTCTAATCAACATCACTCTGCTGCTGACTCTGTATCTGTCTCTGATATACAGCTGACTCTGTATCTGTTTGCAGCTCAAAGACATCAGCTTAAATGTAATAATGAGATGTGACAGCAAAAGCAGCACAATTTCTGTGAGGAGCCTTCGCCCTGCAGTTATCAAGGTTTCAGATTTTTTTAACTCACAAGAATATCATCCTCAGCCCTGTGAACTCCTGCTTGCTTTGCGGATCTGGATTCACTTATCTGTAATGAAACTGGAACAAATGGGGAAAATTTTTCTACTGCCACATGAATAAAAGGACAGCAGTCCTAAAAGGTTGCAGCCGTCTGCAATCTGCATTGGTAGAGATTCAGACAATTTTGTGATGGCACCAAAACTGAATTGCTTCAATTTTCAATAAAGATAATGGAACAATAATGGTCTTGAATGCAGAGAACAAAGGCAAGATGACCAGTGATGCAATGGAAATAATAAATAACCACATAGAAGAAACACTTAAAAAGTGCAATGCTATCAGAATCTTGAAGGACCAGATAACCAACATCTGGCCCAGTGTTATAAGTCTAGCAGCAGGGAGTTTTAACTAGACTTGTGAAATCTAAGGAACATTTTTATGACCGTAACAAAACAGGTATAGTTCACACAGCATGTGGATAAATGCTGAACTGCTGAGCTAAGGACTACAATGCTCTTAAATACTAGTAAACAAAAAACATTTAAATGAAGAAAAGTGATAAATAAGGAAAATGGGACAGTTTAGCAAACATTGTCTGTGCCTCACTAGTATGATAGCTCTTCCTCATAAGCTAACTGGTATTATAAAAAAAAGGTCTAATCTATCTGGGATTCAGTAAATCATTTAATATAGTCCCACATGGAACATTATTAGTTAGGCTAGGTAAAATGTGGATCAGTACAAGATTCACAGTAGAAGTACAAGATTCATAGTAGAAGTACAAGATTCAAGTAGAAGGGGGGAATAGCTAGAATAAAAAAAAGTGAATTGGTTGTTTCAAGAGGGAAGTACCACTCTGCGGAAAAGCTACCTGTGGAGTCCCACAGACATTGCTTTTGGAATCAACTGTACAGGTGAAATTTGCTGATACTACAAACTTAATCATCACAGAGTCTGTCTGAATCAGCTTTTTACAGCAAAAGGAGAGTTTGCCCTGTCCTCAGTCCAGGGTGATAGGGTATAAGCCACATCTGATCCAAAGCTATGTAACCAAACATCTTTAGGCTTGATTTACTAAATGAGGAAAGGAGAGATTCTTACACATAAGCAGAACCCCAAGGCAATTGCAAAGGATCTAGCTCCCATTTTTGGGTTAGAGACCGTGGTTAGATCAAGTCCACAAAGGGTTATGCTTTCATACCCCAAAAGAATCACCAAGATGCAGATAAAGAGGAAGAAGATCTGTAGATTAGAGCAAACAAGGCAGGACACAAGGAACCCAAGGTCTAGAAAAATAATTTTGCCAGAAGTTCATTGTTATCAGGAAGAAATATGAAATAGGAAAAGCTGGGTACATTATCTAATTCTAGGATGAGAGTGATTCGCAAATGTAATACACTGAGGAAAACACCCTCCTAATTTCAAACACAGCTATGTTATTGTGGAAAGTTGCAGTAAGACTACTTTTTATATTTTAGCAGAATTACAGAATGAGTTAGGTGGGAAGGGACCACAGGGGGTCATCTGGTCCAACCTCCCTTCACAAGCAGGGCTATCCTAGAGCACATGGCACAGGATTGCATCCAGATGGTTTTTGATTAACTCCAGTGAGGGAGACTTGACAGCCTCTCTGGCAACCTATTCCAGTGCTTGGTCACTGCACAGCAAAGTTCTTCCTGATATTCAAGTGGAACTCCTCAGGCATCGGTTTCTGCTCATTGTGTCTTGTCCTCTTGCTTGGCAGCACTGAGCAGAGCCTGACTCCATCCTCTTGGCACCCTTCCTTTAGAGACTGATGGGCATGGATGAGGTCAGTCATCAATCACTCTCTCAGTCATCTTTCCTTGAGGCTAAACTGGCCCAGTTCTCTCAGCCTGTCCTTGTAAGGGAGATGCTCCAGTCTCATAATCATCTTTGTTGCTCTCTGCTGGACCTGCTCCAGGAACTCCATGCCTCTCTTGTCCAGAGGAGCCCAGAATGGGACAAATCACTCCAGATGTGGATAGAGATGCTGCCCCCACACCTTGCCAGGGATTAAGGTGAGTGTGACTGGATGGTAGTTCCCTATGCTCAATCACATTCACAGGGACAAGAAAGGTGAGCACAGAAGGCTGCAGATGACAATATGAGAACCACAGAGCTTTTCTTCTGGGATGATTTTTTTCTTTGTTTGTTTCACTACATACATGGCTATGTCTTTATTCATCATTTGCTTACTATGAATATTGCTACAGTGGGATTCTGTATGGGTAGAGCTGTGCTTTGCTTCCTTCTTGCTAATACTAGCTGATAACATGGGCATTTCATTTTTGTTTCAGGACAAAGTCACTAGAGTTAATTTAGGCCATAACAGTAAGAGAGAACTGCTCTTTGAATCAGATGCTGATCTCAGCAGGGAGGAGGTAAATTATTTCCATGTGGTAATTTAAAAATCTGTTCCTTATTGTTTCTCATCTGTTAGCTGTTGCCTCACAACTGGGCCTGTGCTTGACTGTGTGCTAATTGGACCCAAAAAGCATCGGTAAGAAGGGTCAAAGAGCCAAAGTCTTGGTTTGGATCTTGGCCTATGATACTGGGAAGCCATGTTCTGCTCAGCACCTGGAAAATGAAATGCTTATATGAAAGAGAAGGCAAGGTTAACAAAGAACAAATTGCTTTAATCTGATCATAAATACATTTTGGCTGGAATTCTTTCTGAAATACTTCTCCTGATCATAGCAGTGGGATTCTGGAAAATCCGTTTTTGCAATGCATTGCATGATATCCCATCCAGTCAACATGAGAGAACAAGCTCAGCAGCTGTGGGCACCCTTTCAAGTTCTTTGTTCTTACCTTTGAGAGAATTGCTAAGAAAACTCTGTCCGAATCTGTATCTAAGGTGTAATGCATGGGCCAGAAAAAAAGATGCTTGACTTTTGGTTCTCAGATGGAGTTAGCAGAATTGGCATTTATGACGACCATCTGATCTCATTAGGCATAGAAGGTATCAAGAGATGATAAATGTGTAATCCCATAGCACCATTTTTGCAGTTACATTTTAAGAGCTGAGCAGCGTGTAATGCCAAGCTGAATAAAAAGGTTCTTTTTTAAATATTGCTGTCCTCATGTGTTGACTTAAGGAACGGTGTGTGGGTAGTACACACTCCCCCCAGGCCATGAGTCAGGCAGACATCGTGTTATCTCATTAGCAGGTATAGGGACACAAAGGGTGAATTAGAAGATGGAATTTAGAAAAGACAATGGGCTTAAGGCTCAGCTGTGTAGTAGCCAGTAGCAGCATGACACTGTGTATATGTACAGATTCCAAAAAGCACTTGGTGCATGTTAACTGCTCTGCAAACTCATATGATCCAATATGTTTGTTCAGCCAGCTTCTTTCCTCCTGCCAGGTGGGTTTGTCTGTAGTGTCTGATTTCTCTACAACAATCTGGTTTTGTGCATGTGTTCCCTCTTAAAAATATGGCTTTAAAAAGTTATTTTCTAATTAGAGTTTCAAAAGACAAAATGCTGATACAAAACAGCTTTCAACATTTTCACACATCACCGTAAAAGCAAGCACAGGAAAGATGAGCAGATAAGATTTACTGTGCTACCTTAATTTGTATTTAATAAATACCACTCATAAAAGGTAATGCTCACATTACTATAATAAAATAATTTATTGAATGAGAGGGTGAAATAAGAAGGGTGATTAATTATGATCACAGTAAAGTTTTACGTTAGTACTCCTCTAGAATTTATGGAACAAGGAATAGCTGCCTGGTACACTGCTTGAAATCAGAGAGAGGTGCTTGGTTTTGAAAGCATTGGGACCAGAGAATGAACTACACAGTTGATTTCTATCATGTTCTTATCAGGTTCATGTTCTATCATGTTCATGTTCTTTAAAAAATCTGGCTGAAGCAGGAATTGCAACTGATTTGTCGTTTTGGTTTTTTAAAGTAATTTACTTAATTCCAGTGAGCAATAGGTAAAGCTGTTAAAATAAATGGATGTCACCAGATATATAAATGATGCCTTGTCTAATGAGCCCTCTGTGTCTCATGAAACTGAGATATCTTTTATCATCTCAGTTACTGATGTGGACACAAGTGAAGAGCTGCAATATAAGCTACAGCAACCAGGAGAACAAGTGGGTAGATATATTACTTTCAGCTTGTTCTTTGAGGTGAAACTTGGGGTACATAAAATGCAAATAAAATTCATGGTGGTACAGATATATGATTCTATATCTATAAATAGATGTATATATTTATTTATTTATTTATTTATTCATTCATTTATTTATTTATAAAGCATCATATGGGGACTACAGACTGTTTTATCAAGTCGAATATCTCCTTATATATATTTTAAGACCTTACTGGATCGTTAGATCATCTGCTTGGCCTTCAGGATGTCAAAGGACACATCATTTCAATCTGTTCTCCTTTACTGACTCCAACAAGTTAACTTTGCATATCAGTCCAAAAGATATCCAGCCAATATCAATAGCATTTGAAACTCTTATCAGTGG